>NC_140586.1:518025780-519413280 GCF_964204655.1 Triturus cristatus
CTGCTTACCCTGAATGAATCCAATACATCTAAGTACAATATTAGACCCCTGCAGGATGCCTGAAAACAACATTTCAAGATGGTCTACTAAAACTGTGCACAGATCAGCAAGAACGTTGCAGAATTTAAAATGATCTGCAACTCATGGGCCAATACCTACATCAAGCAGAATCACTCATACAGAATGCAACAGATATGGAACAAACCACTATGACAACTATTTGCCAACTGGAAGCACAGACAAACTGGCTAATGACCAAATGGGAAGACCTAGAAAAAAGTTCTTGATGTTAAAATATGTGTTTTTGCAACCTGAAAGAGGGGGGGGGGGTGGAAGGGGAAGATACAGTCAAATGTGTTGATCTGCTCAGATCTTTCTTACAGAAGGATTTAGATCATCAAGTGGGAGTAAAAAGAGCAGACAGAGCTGGTCGCAAAACCGCAGAGATAAAAGAAAAACCACAAGACATAGTAGGCAAACTGTCTAGCTACTCTCAAAGGAAAAAATCATGACAACGGTGCGCGAAATAAAAATAAAAATCTGCTTTTGTGACAGCTGGATTACCCTATTCCAAGATTTGACAGCAGCAACAGTGCAGAGATGGGGGGAAATAAGAACATTACAACAGAGCTAAGCAAGGGGCAAATATGCTCCTCTGGCTGATACCAGACAGACCATAGTTCCTGTGAAAAGGACTTGACAAAATGATCAAAACCTAAAGATCTAAAGAGAAGATCACTTCCTGTGAGTTTAAACCACAAAGAACTGCTGAGAGACTCAAAGAGGACTCTGGAATGGGCAATCCTCAAACACCTGTTGAATTGTCCTACTTTTGGGAGCTGCTTAAAGGTTGACTCAGAGTTCTGAGGGTTGGGTTCTAGTTTAATATTAGTGTGGCGGACTGGTGGTGGAGATTAGAATGTTGGGGACATTGTAATGTAGGCATAGAATCTACATATAGATATATATTTTTTAACTTTATTTACCAGTTTGACATACAAAGGACAAACATCTATCGGTACATTTCCATTGCCAACAAAATTCCCCAAAAACATAACACTCCACACAATATACATTTGATGACAGCACAACATAATTGCGTCAGCTCTGTCTCCGAGCCTCCCCCCAACTGCACATAACAAATGGACATTGTGCCTTGGAAAGTTGAATAGGAGTAAAGAGGTGGGGAGATCTTCACCCCACCCCTGCAGGGACTATCCTAGCCGGAGAGAGGGGGGGAGAGGACTGCTCAAGTTCTAACAGGTAAGTTTTCAGGGGGGCCCATATATCTCTAGGTATGGAGGTGACCAGCAGAGTGAAGGAATATATGTCACTATTTGTGTTGCAGTAAATAAGGCTTTACCAGTAGGAGTACGCCTGTTCCCCTATACCACTGCTATTTCCCTTTTGGCTAGCAATAATGCGATCGATGTGTATCGACGAAGAGACTTAGGAATTTTACAAACATAGGCTATCTGTGGGGTAAGCTGGAGATCCACACCAATCATCCGACACAGTTCCACATAGACTGCCCTCCGGGAATTAGCCACTTTCATGCAATTCCATGTCATGTGTGCAAAATCTGCATATTGTGTCCCACATTTGGAACACCTATGTGATCTCGGGTGGTCAAAGGAGTGTAAGTTTGACGGTGACATATATGCCCGCTATAAAAACTTAAAATGTAACAGTTTATGTCGAGACTTCCTTCATTTGCGAACAACAAAAAGCCCATTGTGAGTCGTCAATAGTGTGTCCTAGATCCCGTTCCCACCGAGCGGGAATTTTCACATCTCTGGCTTTTATCAATGACATTGAGGCTTTGTATAATTTTGAAACTAAATGGTCCCCGTGTGCGTTTGTGATTAAGATCGTCAAAGACAACAATGATTCTCGTTCTAGGGGGAATACAGGCAACAGTGTTCGTAGGGCTCAACGCAGCCTATTCAATATGAAACTATCCATAAACAGAGCTTCGCTAAATCGAACATCCTCTGACAAATGAAATATCTGCCCACCAGGAAAGAGATCGCCACAGGTGACCAGTGAATATGTAATGAGTGTCTTTTGAACTATTTTTTCGGCTGTAATGGGCACCCATGGATTGTTTGCAATTGGAATGGCTGAGGAGTATAACATGTTCCCTCCCGTAACTGCCACCAGTTTCCGCCATGCCCAGCTGGTAGTGGAGACGGTATGAATATCCACTGGATCCCTAGGAAAGCCCTTAGGTAATATCGTGTTAAAAGGAGCCGGGTTCACTAGGTCGGCCTCCAGCTTAGTGTAAGGTATGCGTGCATCTGGGTGATACCAGGAATATGCCAAACTACATTGCACCGTTAAGTAATAAAGTTGAAAATTCGGGACTCCTCTTGCAATTCTACCCCCATGTAAGCCGAATAAGATGAGAACGTAATTTAATAAAGAAGGAGTTAGGGAGTGGGGTTGGTACGTTTTGGAACAGGTACAAGAACCTGGGTAGTACAATCATTTTAATAAGGGACACTCTACCTGCCAAAGAAAGGGGGAGTTTAATCCAACGTTCCACTTGCTGATCAAACGTATGCATGGCAGGATGATAGTTCAATCGTATTACTTGGTCTGCTTCCTTATGCAAGTGAATTCCCAAATATTTAGTGGTGTCATCACACCATGCTAGGGGAAACTCACAGTCCCATCGAACTGTACCGGGAGTTAACAGAAATATCTCAGATTTACTCCTATTAATAGCCAAACCCGAGAAGGCCCCAAACCTGATAACTTCTCTAATATAGAATGTATATATTTGAAAGGCATCACGCAGTTGCTGTTTGGCTGCATCCCTGCCAGTCCTGTATGAAGGTATTCCATAAAAACAAAAAGAATAATTAATTCCTACCTACGTGATGTGTATCTTTTCATTCGTGAACAGGGGATTGGCAGGGGTCCACTGTGTTTCTGACTTCTAGCTTCTTTATTTGTTGAGAACTTGTGACGGTGGATATCTTTGTTGTTCTTAGCCATCCATTCAGGCTTCCATTGGCTCCTGCGTCTGTTTCTGTATTCTGGCGCGAAGAGAAATATAGATCCTGGCAGCATTGTCTGGATTTGGGGTTGGTTTCATTGCAGACTGCAGAGTGACGTCATTGGAGGTTGGCACAGGACGTGCATGACTTCGCTTTCATCAACGATCTTGTTTGACCTTGTCTTGTCCAAAATAATCAGAGGACCTATTGGAGCTCTCTACAGGCAGCTTCAAAGGAGTTCGGCACAGTACCTGCCTGACCTCGTTCCCATCAATGCTCCAGCGTGACCTTTTCATGACCAGCATGACCTGCCATCATCAGCACCAGCGTCAACTGCTTTCAGCTCTCATGTGGGCGCCAGCTTGAGGATTCAAACGTGCAACGTCAGTTCAACCACTGGTGGTGTAAAAGCATGCAAATTCTCTCACCTCTTGATCGGTGATGCGCACATCCTTAAGTTCCTTGTTCGTTCACCGAAGGCTAATGCTTTCACTTCTTGATTGATGACGCGTTGATGCACACATACTAAAAGTGCATTTCCTTCTTCAAGTTCTTTGTGCATTTTCCTTCGGTGACACGCACACCTTATACCGCTGTAAAGACTGGTGTGTATTGGGGTACACAATTAAAATTTGTGTGCACCCACATTTTGTGATACGCACACCTTACACTGCCAAAAGTATTGGTTGGGCGTAATTTTAGTTGCAGTTTGGACATATTTTCATTTACATTTAATGCAGGACAACAGGTCATATGGTTACTGTAGTTGGGTGTGTTTTTAGTGTTACCGTTTCCAGCTAACTTGATCCAGTTCTGGCGGCAGGGGTAGCATTCCACCCTTCGAGAGGGAGAGACATGTACACAATGGTCTAACCGGTAAAGACTTTCTAGAGCCCTGGCATCATAAAATGGATGCCACTGCCACAGACACGGGTCTGGCCTCCTGCTGCTGACCGAAACTCCGGCAGGGGAGGCCTGGACAATCGGTTTCCTGTCACAGGGAGGTGTAACCACCTCCCCAGACAGGCAGATGTGTTTTGGGGCTGGGCGGGAGCACTCTCTGGTGCTTTGAAGTCCTGCACGGGGGGTACACTTGGTGTCCCTGTGCATAGTCCAGTTCAAACCGGTTGCAGGGGCTACCCGCCCCTGCTCTGGCACAAAACTGGACAAAGGAAATGGGTGTAACCACCCCTCTTTCCAAACCCTCCCATAGGTGGGTCCCTAGAGTATGTACAACCCCGTATCTTAGTATAAGTATAGGAACCCAGTGCTTGAGACTTTAGATTACCCTGGATGAAACTCTGCAACATATATCCTAGACCTTCAACTTTCTATTTCGACTAGAAGACTGACGAAATCTCCCTTGGGGTCAAGGAGTGACTCCCCTGCTTGGCAGGCACCCAAGAAGCAACTGTCCGGTCTGCAACTCTGAAGCTCTTGCCAAACGCTGAAGTCTTTGCATCACCAGAGGTAGATTACCAGACTTCCCCGAGGCTACCCTGAGTCCACAGCAAAGCTGAGGCCCATGGCTATCATAGGTGACGTGGAACCGTGACCCCTGGACACCATGAACTTTTGCTGGTACATCATCTTCCTGGTCATCCTTGAAGTTGTGCTTTAGGCTTCAAATAGCCTTAGCCTTGAGCACCAACTGCACCAAAGATCTCTGGCCTCCACTCCACGAGTGATCCGTGGGCCAGTTTCCAGTGCGACTGCTTGAGGCTCCTTCGCGATCACTAGCCTGTTGGCTAGTGGGTCCCCACGAAGGCAACTCCTTTTCTGCTTGGGCTTTCCTGATTGCTCCAGATGTGCCCTGACTTACCCTCACTGGGTGAGTCCCTCAGACCTTGCTGGTCTGCACTGACATCTTTCTTCTATTTCCACTTGACTTGCCGTTGCCAAGGCTTGTTGGGTCCATTCTGGTCGCAGACACCGCAGCACTCGACAAACTTTATGGTACAGCTCGAATCCAGCTCCTGGTTGTCGTCAACGCCTCCTGGACCTCGTGGCTGAAGAGTCAAGACACCCATCAACTCACCTGAAGCACCCGTCATCTGTGGGCATTGGACTATCGTGCACCTGGTCACTGGTAAGTGACCCAGACTCTGTCCCCTCTGCTTTCAGGTTACTTCCATCCTCAATCCAGGCTTGGATCTCTTCAGACACTTCTCCGCTTCACGGCAACAGCACTTCTTTGCCAGCTTCCATTGAAAACGAAGCCGTGACCCGACACCAAAAGACACCTATGCACCCGGCTTCCCTGGGTGAGGTAACAACAAGTACTCCAGTGCTCCCGTGGGTGTTGGCCCTAGATACCTCTAAGTCCAAAAGGGTTTGCTTGTAGTCGTCCCCTAAGTGTCCTTAACTTGTAAATTTCCAACCGCGACTTTCCCCATAGAAGTTAACAGCAATTCGCGCCTGTGTTCTAACACTGCACGCGTCCCCAGTGGGTCCCCTACGTCCCTACCTTGGGTGGTTCCTTGGGGCCCAAGCTCTTCTAAAGGCTCTAGGCCTTGTGTCTAGTTCAGTTGTGGTTCTTATACCACTTTATTGGTATATGGTTTGGTACGCCCCTAGGGCTCAAACGTGTATTTGTGCTTTTACTGTTGAAAACTGACTTGTAACTTAAGTACTTCGAACTCCAGCCTCATAAAGAGACTAGAGGGGTGTGTTTTATCTTAAATACATATATTTTGAATATATACCTGGTGTGGTTGTCCTTTCATTTGGTCATTCAAGAGATTATAGACTGGTAAAACAAGCTGCTTTACATTCCTTCAAGACTTAGCCTGAAGGCTGCTCTCCATAGCTACCACTAGGATAGCTTTCAATAAAGGTTGTCTTTAACCTATAACCATAAGGGGTTGTTTGGACTGGTACAGGGTACCCACTTTAAGTAGTGGACAGCATATACCAGGCCAACTTCTCACACCTCACCAGGGCTTTCTATAAGGAATGTGTGCCCCTTTTGCTCTGCCTCCTACTGGAATCGTTCAACTCTTTCCATGTGATAGGGGATAATATCCCCAATTTGAGGGAAGCAGTGGCAGAAGTGATTCCAAAATGAGAGCACCCACTCACAGACTGCAAATCATATAGGCCAGTAGAGTTTCTGAACATGATCATTCAGATTTTTACAAAAGCACTGATCTAGTGCCTAAGTAAGGTCCTATATGTTCTGGTTGCGCATAATCAGGTGGATTTCATTAAAGAGAGACAGGGGGCTGATAGCATGAGTAAAATAGCCCTCATGCAAAATGCAAAAAGCAAAAAGAGGGGGATCCCGGCTCTCCTGATGTCCTTAGATGCCAAGAAAGCAATTGACCGGGTAAGCTGGACCTTTCTCAGGACAGAATAGGTCTGGGTCTGAACATAACACAGTTGATTTTGGCGAACTGTGTCCAGCTGGAGGCAAGTATCAAAGTTAATGGCATACAATCTGAAAATGTAATGTTGATAGGAGCAACCGCCATGGCTGTCACTTGTCACCTATACTTTTCATCATTGTTTTTGAGCACCTAGCAGAGTTTAAAAGATCTCAACCTTTCATCAAGGGTGTCTGTTTTTGGGAAGACAAACATAAAATAAGCCTCTTTGCTGATGACATCCTCCTTATGATAAAAGAACCAAATCTTTCCTTACTGAGGATAATGTAAAGCTTGAGAAATTTTGAGGATGCACCGGGCTTTAAAATTAATAAAGACAAAGCAGAGATACTAAACATTTTTTAATCCCATAAGAAAGGGAGATCCAATTGAGGGCTCTCTGTCCAATGTAATGGGCCAAAGCCTTGATTAGATGTTTGGGGCCCTGCGGGAACTGGCCTTGTCTTAAAACTAAGTTAATAACATATCTACCTAAATGGAAAAGCCAACATAGCTCTTGAGAATCAATGTTGTGAAAATGAACATTTTACCCTGCTTACTTTACTAGTTCTGCGTGCTCCCTACTTTAATCCTGCTGTCGGAACTGAAAGTCTTACAAAACCAAGTGATTAAATGTATGTGTGTTGGAGTGAGATAGATTAAGTAAAAACCTACTGATAGCCTGAAGGAAAATGTCCCTTTTTGTCATGGTCACCCCCCCACTTTTTGACACTGGTACTGATGTTTTTCAACTAATGTGCACTGGGTCCCGGCTAACCATGCACCAGTGCTCTTTCCCTAAAAACAAGGTAAAATTGTCTAATTGTATTACACTTGGCACACACTTTAGCACCCCTGTATGTTCTTAGTAAATGGTACCACTGGTATCTAGGGCCTGGGTACTAAAGAGGGTCCCTAAGGGCTGCAGCATGTATTATGCCACTCTAAGGCATGCAGGCTGCCATTGCAGACTGCGTGGCATGGTGCAAACCATGTGTGAAAACACAGCGTGACTTACTCACTGTACGCCATGCCAAAGTCACGGCATATAATATATGTAAGTCACCCCTACAGCAGGCCCTGTAGCCCTAAGGCAGGGTGCATTATATGCTATGGGAGGACATATTTGAATAAGCAGATATCCCCCTGTGATGTCTAATTCTACTACTAGATATTGCAAGTGAACGGGGAAGCCATCTTAAGAATATATACACTAGGTACTGATCATTATGAGCTCCCCAGCTACATGATGGCTTTACTGAAACCTATTGAGTTTGCTACCAAATACCTTGTCTTAATAAATCTGTACTGTTGCCAGTACTAGATTTATTATGACATCGACCCTGAAGGCACATTAGAGGTGCCCCCTGGAAAGCCTGCCAGTATCTAGTGTGCTGGCTAACTGGTATCGTCCAGCCCACCACCACAGAGACGTTCCTGACCCTCTGCAGGTGAGAGCCTGTGTTCTCTCACAGGCTCTCAACTGCTCAGAAACAATGCCTGCTCCGGGAGAAAAAGTTCACACCTCCTCCAGAAGGATGGCTAGTGATTTAGCATATCAAAGCGTGGGAATTCAAAGCCCCTCCTGACTTTGATATGCAACCCTGGCTTCCTCCAGACCTGGGAGATGACACCCCCTGCCCTGAGGCTCATTTGGCACCTGGACAGCTGGGAAATTAGCTATTCAAGTAGGCGTGTTGCACCTCCAGGCTAGTCATACCCCTAAGATGGGCTACCTGATGTGCTCCATGAAAGAAGGGTTCCACCGTCTTCTTTATGGTGAAATTAGGAATTCTGGGGAAGGTTCATGCAAACTCCCCACATGAAGTATCATGTAGGGGATGTAGTAACCACAGGGGTAAGAAGCTCATTGGCTATTACCCTTCACTCCCCTTAATATCCCAACATTTAATATTTAGGTGGCCTCGAGTCCAGAAATGTCGGTTCTTCTGTCTGAAAGAAGAAGGACAAAGAAGAGCAGAAAAAATAAGAACTGCATCAACCTTGTTGCAAAAACCTGCCTGACTGCTGCTCTCCTGACTATCTCTGACACTGACTTGTCCAGCAGCGGGACTGCCTCTCCAAACCCTTGGAGGTCTGTCCAGCAACATCTCCCTTGGAGTGGAGGTGCCACTCCCCTGCACCAGCAGGCACCAACTGCAGCTGCCCTGTACACCATTCTGTCGACCCCTGCGTCCACCAAGGAAGCAGAAACCCAGCAAAAGTATTTGGGCTCCAGGAGGTCAGATCTAACTCACTGACAAGTTTGCAGAGACTAGAACTTCTAGGAGCCACCCTGCAACAATACCTGAGGTACCGTGACCAGTCGCAAGCACCAAGGCTTGTTTGCATTCAGTCAGAACACCACTGACACCAAGTGACTTTGAGAGAGGCCAGCTCCACACCGAGAGTGTCCGTGCTGTGTTTCTTTCCCTCTTCTGCAGGTACACTAAGAACCGTGAGAGCCTCTAAATCAACGACCTGCCAAACAAAACACCTGTGCACCCGAGCTACCCAGACCCGGCTCACATAAACCAACTGTGTCTCTGTGGTCCTATAACCCTCAAGAGCCAAGCCCCCCCCCTTGGGTTCTGCCAGACTGGTCCCCCCTGGCAACCGTTTTCTTACAGGTACTCTTCCCATTGACTTTAACTGGTAGCATTCGAGGCTACCACCTCTTAAAGCACCTTTGCAACCAGACATCCCATGGCAGCTAAACGTGAACTGTTGGTGCTTTCTTGGACCTAGCCCCCAACTTACCTGTAGTAGTCTGTAGGTTTCCCTGTAAGTTAGCCTTTGCAGTGTATGTTTCTCCCATAGGATAACATTACCGTGTTCGAGGCTCATGCCTCAGATCTGACAGTTGTCATTTTCTACATGTTTTACTGTAAAATGTGATAACTTCTAAAGTACTTAACCTTGGTATCGAACATTTTCTAAAAATATATGTTGCTTTTCTAAATTGGTCTAGAGTTTGTTCTTGGTTGTGTGTCTTATTTATTGACTCTGTGTGTACAGCAAATGTTTAACACTTCTCTCTGCTCGCCCACACAACCACAAAGAAAACATTTGGGATCAAAAATTTAAGCCGTGTAAGCCATAGGGGTCATCTGGACTTTCTACATAGTGTACCTACATTTTGGTACACTACATAAAATGCAAGGTTCCTACATGGCCCTCTTGAACAAGGGAGGCTTGGCTTGTCCAAACATCATTTATCACTATAATAGAGCACAACTAAGAACCTTGGTTGAATTGCCGGCAAGGGAATCAGATAAGAAGTAGCTCCATATGAACAGGGCAGGGGTGGGCCTTTCCTCATGTGATCTACAGTAGTTGTCTCAAAATGAGACCTAAATTCCTGTAATTATCAGAAGTTGTTAGGTCAGCTTTAATGATATAGGATTAAAATGCCATTAGAAATTGTCTTACAACACCTTTGGCATGGTACTGATACATCCTAACCTGGTGTTTACACCAGGGTTATATGGGGCAAGGTTTGAGAATCGGCAGCAAGGGGACTGGCTTGTGATAAGAGACATTTTTGACAATGGACAGATTAAATAATTCAGGGAATGCAAAAGATATTTCTACCTGATGGAAACAGAATGCAATATAACCATTTAATACACTAGTTTATGCATCATAACATTTTACTAGCATCGACTAAGCCCTTCACCCCATTTGAGAAGCTATCAGTTACTTATAAAACTTTTAAGGGTCTGATAATGAAAAATATCAACGTTAAAGGGTCTGATAATGAACAATATCAGCTTTTGGTACCAGGGTACAAGGACAATGAGTTGTATCCAGGGGCGTATTTCCAGGGGGGTGTTTGGGCGTTACACCCCTCTAAAAATGTATTCTGTAGTAAATAGTTGGGTACAACTGCATTCAGTCAGGTAATGTGAAGTGTATGTCGGATTTCACCTGGGATTTTTAAATGTCCATCCTGATAAAAACACACTCACACTCTCCCTCGTCTATGCTTTGAAGGCCTTAAAAAATGCTGATTATTTGGAAAATGTTTGCATTTTGGGTACCCTTAACAATCCATACTCCTCTCTCTTTTTGCTACCCCCAAAGCCCCCCTGATGCCCTGCTTCTCATATAATGTGATTTTTACAAGATGTTCCAGTGTGAGAGTTGTGGCATCTGAAGTTCACTCCTACCCCACCCCCAATCATACTGACCAAGTTACGCCCCTGGTTTTACCAACTTAATGGTAAACAGAATTAGGAAGGGGGTTTGGTGGTAAAGAATGGTCCCGAAATTGGCTGATCATCCACAAAAGTTCCAGGAGTGTCCAACACATACAGGCTGAATATAAACTGACTAATAGGTAGGTGGTACTTGGCCCCCAGTAGACTGAAAAATACAGGCAATCTAAGACGTGTGCTGGTATTTTGACGTTGACACAGGCATGATCCTTCATGAATGGAGGCAATGCCAAAAACGTAAACCCTTCCGGAAGGAAATACTTAGCCACATAGATGTTATCATAGTGGATCCACACCGAGAGACCCGGCAATGGTGTCAATTAACATGAAAGGAAGAAATGGTGGGGCGGTAGACATACTAGTAAATTACTGGATAATCATTTATTTGGGTTTTTTAAAACACTAATAACATACTTTTGAAAAAATACACAACCCCCCTCAGAGGGACTATGGATGGGAAGCTATGGCACACACTTGTGTTGGGGAAACTGTCCTATAGTTTGTTGAAAAAAGGCAAGAAATTTGAAATGATGTGGTCCCCCCTTCTTAAATGCCTCTTCCTCTGTCTTTAAGATAGGCTTTTCCACTGGAAATCCACTCTTCGGGTATAGGGCCCTTGCAGGTCCTTTGAAATTATCAAATATTGGTCAAAGGTTTCTGGGAGCATACAGTAAGGACACCTAGGTGATCCGAGCTCTTTCCATTGGCGTAGTGGTGTGCAGAGCTGGTAGGGAAGAAGGTGGGTGGCAGTTTATGTGACATGAAGGGTTTATGAGATTGGCTGTAACTAGTGGGTTTTGAAAGGCAAGGGCATGATTTATAAGAGCATTGCATAACTGATTTATTTCCCCATGAATAAAGTACAATAAAATACGTTGCATAAAAAACATACAACCAGCACACCCACCATTTTCCAAAGCTATAAGGTAAGCAAAAAATACACCTTTAAGTCTCCGGTTGCAAGATGGCCATACTATTCCATTCCCTGCACAAACACCTCGTTATGCATTGATCAGAATTCCAAGTAATATGGAGTTTGCCACACCTGATCATTAACAGCTGCGATGAACTCTGCACTCTTGTAATTTCCATAGGACAAAATTGTCAGGTTAAACCTGACGAAATGTTCCTTGGGAAACATGGTCATTAATACAGACACATGCAAAAACAACAGTTGATGGACAGAATGCAGAACAATGTCATACATTCACCCCAGTACAGAGATCTGGGCCTAAATCCATCGTTTTTTTGCTCACCATGCCATTCCAGTTTGAACCCAGCCATATGCAAATCAGTCTTGACCCTGTGCCTCATGGGAACAGTCCAGCCCGAACTGCCAAGCCAGGTCCTCCCTGGACTGGAAACAAGCATCCGAGGACCGGTTTCGGGGTTTCACCCCTCTTCAGCCAGGATAGCTTGATTCCAGTGGCATGGAGAGCACGGGACTCACGTCTGAGCATACCCGTCCCACTCGGGGTGACAAATGCAAAAACAACAGTTGATGGACAGAATGCAGAACAATGTCATACATTCACCCCAGTACAGAGATCTGGACCTAAATCCATCGTTTTTGTGCTCACCATGCCATTCCAGTTTGAACCCAGCCCTGTTTCCAGTCCAGGGAGGACCTGGCTTGGCAGTTCGGGCTGGACTGTTCCCATAAGGCACAGGGTCAAGACTTATTTGCATATAGCCAAGTCTAAACTGGGGTGGCAAGGTGAGCAAAAGAACGATGGATTTAACCCAGATCTCTTGACTGGGGGTTGAATGTTCTGATTTATTCTGCATTCCGTCCATCAATTTTGTGTCTTTTGCATTAATACAGACATGCAAGAGGAATTCAGTGCAGTAGGCACCAATTTGATATGCTATGTTCAACAGAATCAATGATGGCATCCGATGGCACTCTATCCCAATAGCATGTTGACTGCATCACTGATTTCCTTTTGCAAAAGTTTAAATGCATTCATTAACAAAGTACGATTAACAAAGTTAAATAAAATGTGCCTATCTAACTTATGATTTGTAGTAGATAGCCACACCTAGTTATTATAAGCAGTGCTCAAGTAACTTATTATAATGATTTTAGTTAGCTTAATATTATTACCATTTGGAATGTCAACTTTGCACGCTAAGACTAAGTGGCTTGCTCACATATTTTCATGGTTGTCTTGCACAACATGTTTTCTTTTTCTCCTCCCAATGCAGATGCCATAATTTCCAGAAGTCTTCTGTTAGCAGGTGAATGGGTGTTTATTATGCATGACACAACTGATAGTGAGGTAAAGATGTCAGGAAGTGCGACTCATGCGGAAAGTCATTTGAACCAAATACTCTGCTCAGAGAAAAAACTCAAGTATGAACAATTGTTAAAAGATGGGAACTGAGGGAGTGTACCTGCTCCCAGCTTTTGGAGAATGATTGGTTCCTGAGAGTGGGAACGAGCTGAAATGTTGCAATTAGAGTTTTGTTGAACTATATTAGCGTGTGTTCCTTAGACTTGAGTGCTTTTGCTTACTATCACTTACACACTTTGTGCACTAGAAAGATGCTCACTGACTTTGAACTGAGAAAATCTTTCTATCCTCTGCATAATCTCTAAAATTTGAGTGCAAAGGCTTCCTGCCTGAGCCTTTTAACTCTCTCATCAGAAACCGTAAAAAAAAATCTGAAGCTGACACCTTATCTATTTGCCTGACCAAATGTCTCTCCAACCTATCATTACTTAATTTAGATTAGGGATTCTTCCTTTATGAAACACACTTTCAGGTTACTTTGTACTCTATATGCAATTTTGGTACCTGTAATGCTTTTTCATCATTCATAAATATCAGCTTTTAGACAATCTAACTTTGTAATGTTAATACTTAAGATTCTAAATCCTTATTGACAATTGACTTTATCTGACTAGGGGCCTGTTTTAGATCTTGGAGGATGGGTTACTCCATCACAAGGTGACGGATATCTAGTCCGCCAAAATATAAATCTGATAGGATTTAATGGGATTTATATTTCGGCGGACAGGATATCCGTCACCATTGCTATTGAGTAACCCGTCAGCTAAGATCTTAATCAGGCTCTAAATTGTTAATAAGTCACTTTTAAACTCTTTTCTCTTTGTTGCTTCCTGTGGAGCGTAATGGTTTCAATCTCAACAAACAACAAACAAAGGTCCATTTGACCAGTGGCGGGGTTTGTATGAGGATTATAATCTTAAATTTAGATTTAAAAATACCTGCTCTGTCAAGTGATAGCAGAGTGATGGTTATGTCATGAGAGAGAAGGATCTAGAAAGGTTGAGATAATTTGATCTAATGGTCCTGGCCCAGCCCAAATTGCTGTGTCCCTAAGGTCCATTGCCCAACCTTGCAGATCAATGGTTTTGACAGTTCTGAAGGTGTTTCCAGTGGTCAAAGAGTAAGTATTAATAGGGTTTTGCATCACAATTGTTTGTTTTGAGCTTATGGTGTTGTGTCAAGGTTGTGTGTTTTGTGTTGTGGTAATGTTCATGATCTAGTTGTGTAGATGTACATGTGTGCTTAATGCTGAGCAGTTGAAGTTGTTATTGGGCTTGTCACACTCCAGTTAGTGAGGTACCATTGATCGCACAATCGAGATAGGGACCCATAACCTACTGTTGTGAGTGTACTAATAGTGATTGGTGCTAGTAAACCCTATTGCACAAAAGGGGATCTACATTAGTCAGGGTGAATTCCTGCTGGTCAAGATTTCATCTTTGTCTGCATGTGGAAATTGGAAATTATTATTTCTGTCTGTTTCTTGTGTAAGTAAATACTTTAATTTCTTTAGTGGAGCTGAGAAGAGTTATTTGTTTACTGTGCTTGCTTAGAGTTTGTGAAAATTTGACGTATGAAAAATTGTAAAGGAGGGTGTACCACTGTGATGAGTGAGAGTAATGTTGGATAGTACAGCACTGGGATTGGCCGACTAGTGCGAAGTGATTTGTTGATGTGTCATCAGGTGTCACACTGTAACAGGTCAATGAAGAAAAGGATTACGTAGTGATCGGGTGTGACTATCGATCTGTAATTGATTTGGATTAAAACGCTAAAAATTTAATTGAACTTATTCATTCCCATTATTGAACAGTTATCATCATGAAATGTTTTAGAATCCTTTGAGGTTTTGTGGAGCGTTATTTCTGAGTTCCTTTCCGTGAGGGTGCGGATGCTCCACTGGAAGGTACACCAGGTCATTACATGGTGACATGTGTAGGGCTTTACATGTGTTTGTGGCTTCGCCAATGGACTAAGATCACAGAGAAAGAAGGATCCTTAAGATTTCCACAATATGGCACATTTAAATTAAGGGTTTTTGAGAATTTAAGGTGACTATTGTATGATATGGGGCCACCTTTTAGTCCAGCACAATTGAAGCTTTAAATGCTTAGGAGCATGTTGTACATGAGAAGGAGAAAGAGAAATAATAGAATAAAGCTAAGAAAGCAGTGTTACTGCGCCAATGCTAAGTGGAATGAAGAACAGTAAAGATGGTAAAAAATGTGGAGTTAAGGGAGCTAGAATGTGCCCTGAACTGTCAACTGAGAATTCTAAAAATAAACGAAAATAGATCAATGAAGATGCTGAAGCTGCAAAAGAGTCTAACTTTGATAGTTGCTCTAATGATGAGCTCTAAGTTGCTTTATTGTCTTTACAACTGCTGCCTTACTTTGCCCAGTCCATGAATCTAACTGTTGCCACTACCAGTAAGAGCACTATTGCTACTGCCCCTGTTGATCTGTTGGAGGGTGGTCTTTACCACAAAAACTGGCACGGTTATCTGAAATAACAAGACACACGGTTGAAAATGCAGGAATTGACTCAGGAGTGACACTATGTATTTAAAAAAGTGAACAATAAGTGTTTAAAGACACATCATTAATCAAAAATAACACCATGCAATGTAGCGGGTATCAGGTGTCAAAAACACTTCACTGATCAAGAGCAAAAACATGCAATCTTGGCAAGTCTAAAATCACAGCAATTCAAAGAAAGAGAGAGAGAGAAACTGAATATCAAAGTACAATGAAACAGTATAACCTTTGCAAAATGCTAAAAAAATCTAACTTTAGCAGGTGTTTGACTTCAGAACATAACAAAAGTTGAACATTTCATTAAAAACAATTTGTGTCACTTCTCGAAATCTTTAAAATGGAAGCTCCTATTAAGGTACATAGTGCATTGAAAAGTTATTGTGTCATTTTAAGCCACATCGCTGTCTTAGTTTCCAAACCAACCAAAACATCAGGTGAGAAGCTGTGGAACGTTATAGTTAGCCCCCACCCCTACTCTTACCCCATCTTGTTCTTCTAGGTGACAGATGCATCCTGTTATTGCTACATCTTCTTAATGTTCAGAAAGATATACACGCAGAAGACAGGGGCAGAGAGCAGGGGCTTGGTGACTTGTTTTTCAGACAAGCAGTGAACTGAGGTTTGTGGCCTTCACTGGAGAGATATCTCTAATCTTTGTAGATGGGCATTGAAGAACCAGAACCTTTTGGGCCTGGCGGCGCAGGGTATGCCTTAATCTCCTGGGTTCTCCTGCTCAGCTACACAGAGACACGGGACACTCTGTTAGGCGTTAGAAGATCGGATTTATTAGCTGCAGCTAGTACAGTTATCCCAGAAGTACACAAGGTAGGTTCTTAGGAGACTGCCACTTCACTCCGTGGCGCACAATCTTTTATACCACATAGGTGACATATACATTAACCAAATACACACCCAGAACATATAAGAAAGAGCCAATAAGAAAAGTTGGAAAACAGGACAGAACCAATAGAAAAGGTTTGAAAACAAAGTGTCAGATGACTCGAAGCAACCGTGTTTGTCACCCCTCCCTCAAACTAATTCATTAACAGATTCGTAACTAACTTGCAGGTGGTGAGATACGTTTGTGTGTGTTGGAGGACAGTTGTCAAACAAGAGAATGCTAGCAGAGGACAGTGAAGGCCAGACGATAAGATAAAGTCAGAAGAGAATAGTGTGAACCAACAGATAGTTGAGACGGGGATTAGAAAAACCAGACGGGGATTAGTGTACTCAGCCAGTGCTAACATCAGCTTTGCAAACAGAGGCAGAAAGCGTATTTCGACACGAGGCTGCAGAAAAAGCAGAAAAGACTTTGTTCGCCGTGCTGCCTGAGTGAGGGCAACACAAAATGGCGGCGGAGCACAAAATGGCGGGTCGATTTGATCACGATCAAAAATCGAAGTTCCTCAGACCCTCCTTTTGCCAGAACTGAGGCAAGATACTCAGATTCACATTAATCTGAGTCAATGTCGATGGCCATGAGGTCATCGAGCTGTTGCTGTAACATCATTCTTATATTCTCTGTTCTTTGTGACTTGGGTTTAGGGATGCACATAGTAGCACAAAGGTTACAGATTGCGGGACCAGAGTGCATACAAAGGCAACAAGAGAAAATAATGGTCAACACTATTCCAAGGAAAGTCAATGCTTTCCAACCCCATTTGGACAGTAGTCCCCAAAACCACTCCGAAAAAGACCAATCTCCTTCGTCCCGATGAATCGACTCAGAGATTATATGCAACTTGGAGATAGCTTGGTATACTGTCGGAGCGTCATTAGGTATGAAAATACAGCAACTTGACCCGATCAATTTGCACACTCCACCACGATCCGCAAGAACAAAATCTAAGGCAACTCGGTTCTGTAAGGTCATAAGACGATCCGCCTGTAGTTCTGCCATGATATTACTTAAGGCTCCTACAGTGATGTCTATTGTAGTTTCTACGACACGAACCAGTTGCCTTATATTTCTGCTGTTAGCCATTGGACCCCAGAAGGGAAGAAATCCTTTGAGGAAATCTCCTCCCTCTTGTCCTGCTGTGTCTTTTGAATCAATAATCCCTCTGCCATATCTGTTTCGATGATAGTTTGCAGAAGCGATGTATGTAGGGGAAAGAAGGAAAGCTATATAGCAGGTACCAGAAAAACCAGTTGGCAACCACGTGTAAGCCCTATTGTGGCAGATAAAATACGTGCCTTGAGATGGCACTAGAGGAGGCGAGTTCTGAGAGGAGTAGACGTATGTGTGAGAACAGTTGTTTCTCTGTATGGTGTCAGAAGACCGATCATTTATTTGCAGACAGAAATTTCCCTGATGAGGAAAAGTCCAAATTGGTGGAGATTTTCTTTGTTTAACCTTATCACTAAGGCTAGTGACATAATGGGTGACGTTCCAGTTTGTATACGCTTTCCTTTTGTCAACGGAAATCTTACTATTTTCGATGATTTTAGCCATAGCTACCATTCCCTTAATTAATGAGCTATGACTAAAATCTGGACCACCAATATATGAACTAATGGATCATTTGAACTTGCTTTGGTAGGCATTGGAGAAGATGACAAAATAAGCCCAAGCAGAACCCTCATAAGAAAACGGGAGAACTAAATATGGTATTCCTTTTTCTGTGGTATGTGGCATAAGTCCACACACCCAACAGTCAGATGTATTGACCACTAACTGGTGTTGATGTAATAACTGGACAAAGGAATTGTTATAATATTCAGTTCTTCTAATGAGTTCATGTTGAGGAAGGGTATGAAATAGATGTGGAGAGACAGTAGAAGAAGACGAAGAGGAAGAAGGAGAGACAACTTTTTGCTGCAGGGCATAAATAATCCAACTTATAAACGCCAAAAGGATGCACAATAATATAATGATACATAAAGTTATACTGAAACGACTGTACATTAATTTACAGGATTCTTTCTTCATTTCATGCTTTCTCTCTCTTTTGCCTAGTGTAGTTTCCATCTTTCTAATGGATGCTCACGGCAATCTTCCTCGATCAATTAATTATGATTATCTGCCGTCCTATGACACTGCAAGTCCTGCAGGCCTATTGCCACTACTCAGGTCATAACCAAGACTCCTACCGTGACCCTGCAACCGGGATAGAATACTACACAGAAGAGAGAAGAATCTTAAGTGTTCTTTGGTCTAGGTCTCAGATTATAATGTTCTTTATCAGGTACGGTTTGGTTTCGGAACAATGTTCGTGGATTTGTCGTATCCAAGCGACGATGTGGTAGTATCGCTTCCTGCAGAATGTCGTCGTCCTCTTTCTCAGACAGTGTCCCATTCAGGCGTGCATCGCTAAAAGGTACGAATCGTGGAACCTTCTCACTCTCAGAGTCACCAATGCCCCTACGCACCCATTGATCAAAAGGTAAAGGCAAAGGCACTTTCTTACAATGCACGCCGTGAATCCAATTTTTCTTTCCTTCGACTTTGACTGCTGTTCTCGTTGTCAAAAGCACTAAACGAGGCTCTCTCCACCTGGGCTCCAAATTTCTCGTCCTTTGGAAATTCTTGGTGCAGACCCAGTCACCTGGCCGAATGGAATGACCTGGATCTGTGGAAGCCTCTGGTAAAGCGCTCTGAACCTGTTGATGGAGAACACGCAATTTAGTTGTAAGTTCATGCAAGTAGTCAATCAACATTGGATATGGCAAGTCTGAGTATTTCCTAGGGCGAGGGACTCCCCATACATTAGCTGGACGCCCAAAGACCACTTCGTAAGGGCTAAGTCCCAAACGAGAGTGCACAGCAGTTCGGGTGGACAGGAGAGCCAGTGGCAAAGCATCGGGCCAACTAAGTCCTGTACTAGCTTGGACTTTTGCCAGTTTTAGCTTCAAAGTTCCGTTATAACATTCCACTAGACCTGCTGACTGTGGATGGTTTGCCGCATGGAACTTTTGCTTGATACCAAGACCCGCACAATCTTTTTGCATGACTTGGCCAACAAATTTGCTCCCATTGTCACTCCAGACAACGCGCAGCAAACCAAACCTGGGGAAAAATTCTTTCAGTAAAATTTTGGCTGTGGATAAGGCTGTGGTGTCCTTTAGAGGGTATGCTTCTATCCATCTTGAAAAGGCGCATACTACCACCAAAACGTATTTGAGATTGTTGCATCGTTCCATGTGTATGTAATCGATCTGCAACACCTCAAATGGATATGTCGGAGGAGCAAAGTGACCCGCTGGAGTTGGGGTTCCCTTTCCTGGATTGTACATTAAACAAACAATACAATGTTTCACTACATTGTCTTCGTATTTTGGGATTCCTTCATTTTGCCACACTGAAGCCAGAAGCTTGCATATACCTTTTGCACTTAAGTGGGCTGGACCATGTGCCATAGTAACCACTGGGAGTACATAGGCATCTGGTAACAGCCAACGTTGGTGTTCAGATAATTCCACCCAACAACCCATCTCATCTAACATTCCCGTACTTTCTTTCCACCTACTCAATTCCTTCTCTGTAGCCTCTTTTTGAATCGATTTTACACTTTCTACTGTATTCTCATACATTCCCCTCTCTCTGACCCAATTCGCAGGACCCGCCACATACATTCGACTTGTAGCGTCTCTCGCTGTCTTTTTCGCTACTTCATCCGCAAACGCATTTCCTCGGCCAACATCATCTGTAATCTTTTTGTGCGCACTACACTTCACAATTGCTATTTGGGTGGGCAAGGCAAGTGACTCAAGAAGATCAGTCACCAACTGACCATGTTGTATTTTAGTGCCTTGTGAAGTGAGGAATCCCCTCTCCTTCCAAAGACGCCCAAAATTGAACGCTACACCAAAGGCGTATTGACTGTCGGTGTATACGTTCACTCTTTTCCCTTTTGACAATACACATGCTCTCATTAAAGCTATCAGTTCTGCTGCTTGAGCTGAATTGTGTCTGATGCGTGCTGTTTCCACAACTGTATGTAAAGTAGTTACAGCATAGGCTGAAACTGTATCTCCATTAGGCATCTTAAAACAAGAACCATATACCCATAGAGTTCCATCCGGATTCTCTAGCGGCGTATCTTTCAAGTCAATTCTTCCTTTTGTCTCTTCCTCGGTACGGAATAAACAATCATGTTGCTCCTCAACACTTTTCTCATCTGGAAGGGGCAACAGAGTGGCTGGATTTAGGGTATTACATCGTTTGATGTGTACGTGACTAGCCAAAAGCGTCAGCTCGTATCCAGTTAGACGAGCACTCGTAAGATGCTGCGTTTTCGTTCTGTTTAGTAAAGTATCCACTGCATGTGGCACCATAACAATGAGAGTATTATCCAACACCACTCCAGCAGACTGTCGAATAGAAATTGCTGCTGCTGCTGTCGCTTTGAGACAACTAGGCAATGCTTTAGCTACGGGATCTAACGTAGCCGAAAAATAGGCACATGGCCGCTGTTTGTCTCCAAATTGCTGTGTTAGAATTGACAACGCACAACCCTCTCTCTCATGAACATAGAGCGTAAAACGCTTACTGTAATCAGGAGTACCCAGTACAGGAGCAGAACACAGAGCAGTACGTAAGTCAGTAAAACTCCTTTGACACTCGTCAGTCCAAGGAAGGGGCTGAGGCGTATCTTTCAAAGTAAGTGCCAGCAAAGGCTTGGCTAACAGAGAGAAGTTAGGGATCCACTGCCTACAGTAATAGGTAATACCCAGAAAGGCACAAACTTCCCTTTGTGTGGATGGCACAGACATTTGCGTAATCGCCTGAATTCGTTCTGGGGTTAATCGTCGTCCCTCCTTTGATAGGAGATGACCCAAATAGGTAACCTCTCGACGGACATATTGTAATTTGGAAGGTGAAACCTTATGATTCAGATTAAACAAATGGCGTAACAATGCAACAGTGACATTTTTGCAAATATCTTCTGAATCAGCAGCGATCAACAAGTCATCCATGTATTGTATAAGAGCAGCACCAGACGGCAAATAAAAAGTTTCAAGATGACATTTTAAAGCTTGGCTGTAAATGGAAGGACTTTCACAATAGCCCTGAGGTGCGCGCTTGAACCGGAAGCTTCGGCCTCCAAAAGAGAAGCCAAAAATGTCCCTACTCTCTTCTGCCATGGGAATACTAAAGAAGGCATTCTTTAGATCGATATCAGAAAACCAAGTCGCTGTGGAAGGTATCATTGTCAACAGAGCAGTGATATCTGGGACGACAGGAAATTGTGGTACAACAATTTTGTTTACCTCCCGAAGATCAATTACGAAACGATATACAGGAGGCTGAGAAGGATCAGTGCGTTTAAGAACAGGAAGAATAGGACTATTGCATATGTTTCCTCTCATTTCTTCAACCACATCCTTCTGAATCAAATCATGAATGATTTCCAAAAGCGCTTTTTCACCTTCAGTGGAAATTCTATACTGCGGAATATGTGGCAATTCAACATTAGGCTTGAGAGTGACAACATAAGATGGAATTTCAAGACAGCCCACATCATACGGACCCGTGGCGCAAAGCGTTGCCGGAAGAGAAAGCAATTCAGGTGGAAACTGATCTTTGGACAAATACATTGGAGAAATCAGTTTCTGTCCTAGAGTAAGATGTACACCAGAAGGAGAACAATATATCGTAGCATGCATTCTTTTCAATAGGTCCAAACCCAACAGATTCTCACCACAACCATTCGTCAACAGAAGTGGAGCTTCCAAATCATAAGGGCCAATTGAGATAGGCAGAGGGCAAGAAACCGGATTACGAACAGGGGCGCCAGAAAAACCTACAGATACGTTCGTTAAGCCAGACAAAGGTGCCCCAGGGAGTTTAGAATGAATGATAGAACTTCTCATCGCCCCAGTATCTAGAAGAAATGGCTCTAAAACACCCATTGTAGTGACGTTAACATAAGGTCCATCCTGATCTACTGGAATCGACACAACTCCCTTACTTTGTCCATGGCTGTCCTAGTTAGCATGAAGACTTTCATTTCCGTTTTCAATATAATGGTCTTCATTATAGTACTGTGTAGACCTAACATTTTGCTGATCAAAGTAATTCATGGAATTAGGAGAAGGAAGAGCACGCTGTTCTTGAGTCAACACACCTCGACCTCTACCTCTGTTTGCTGATTGGAGGTCAGATGGTCCTCGTGGAACAGACAATGCTCCATTGCGTTGTAATAAAACCGGACAACTATTTTTAAAATGACCTTCTTCTCTACAATAGGCACATTGATTAGGTCCTAACAAAGGTCGCGGATTGTATGGCTCAGGTTTTTGATACAATCTCTGAAACTGCGGAGGCTGTTGAAACTGAGGCTGAGCATAGCGAGGAGGATAAGCTTGTTGCAAGAGAACCTTCGTTTTTAATTCTTTCGTCTTTTTCTCTTGCTTTTCTTTTTCCTCTTTATCTCTGTTTTCATAATATTGTGCAGTAGTTAATATCTGGGCAGAAGAAGAAACAGCCCATGAACTTTCTGAATCTTTCAATTTGTGTGACAGCTCGGGAAGCAAATTAAATACAAATTTGTCCACAAATAATCGCTGTCCACCCTCTGTAGCCATATCTTGACCACTGTGATCAATAAATGTCTCCTCGAAACGAGTGAAGAAATCAGAGACACTTTCATCTTTCTTTTGTTTGCATGCCGCTAATTTATCCCAATTAACTCTCAATGCAGGCATCATTGTTTTCATTAATGTAATAATCCTACCAGGGAGTTCTGAAATCAAAGCGTCAGGCTTTGCACCACCCACTTGGTCTCTATCTGTGGCAGTTATAACATCCCAATTAGCACCTAATTCCTGTGCGTGATTTTCCTTACGAATCTTAGCCCATATTGTCTGTGGGACTACATTTCCCATTAACATATCGATATCAGCTAGGTTCATGATGCAAGCATCAACTGTCTGTGTTAATTCTTTATAATAACCCGCAGGGTTTTTACGAGGATCCGGTAGAGTCTATTTTAGGGCCAAAACTTCAGATCTCTTCCAGGGGACATGTACCCATATACGCTGAAAATGAGCGGGAATAGCTGGATTAGCACCTACTGCTGCAACCTCTTCCTTCCATACTGGAGGAACCTCTCTCATTGGATAATTTTTCAGTGTCAGTTTAACCGACGGATCAGAATCAAGGAAAGTCTGAGAGGATAACAAGTTTCTAAAGGAAATAAGTGTCCTTACAGCATTTTCAACTTTGGAACCCACAATAAGTCCTTTATCAAAGTCAGCCTGAAGATCTAACAAGCCCTGTGGAACCGAATTTAAATTCGCATCCTCCCATTCTTTAATGAGAGTATCGCACATTACATCGAAAACATATCTTTGCGTGGGTGCATTCCATTGTGAGAAGGTAGGCATAATATCGAGTACACTGTATTGGGGACCCTTTTTGATCCATTTTCGTGCGAGAGATTCCAATCTCTCTCATTCTTCCAAATCTGGGAACTGACTACGAGATTGTCTTCGAGCAAAAGCCGGAGACACATTTAAAGCTTCAAAGAAAGGAGATAGAATACCAGTGACAGTGTCCGCGAATCGCTTACGCATAGACGGAGAGTTGGACATGAGAATAGGAGACAAAGTATTAGGCGAGCTAATGGAAGGAGAACCAATAATTGCGGGAGGTGCAGAAGGCAAAGGAGATCGAAGATCAGGAGATGAGGGCAAAGAAGTCGAAGTTAATGGTAAAACTGTCAGAGGCGGTAATACTGGAGGAGGCAAATACGGAAGAGCCGGAACAGGCAGAGGTACCGCTGGCGGCTGAACAGGCTGTAACAACTGGGGTGCATAGGCACCTTGTGCATAGGGCGGAGGCAATCTCAATAAGTGAGACATTAGGGGATCTTCTTCTAAATCTTTCTTATTTTCGGAAGGGGAAACAGGCAACACCGGATAGCATTTATCTATTGCCATACGATGCTGTCTCTCTGAGATTGCTGTCGCATTATCATTTCATTGCTTGCTTAATTTCTTTCTGTTTGGCTTCCTTACGCCAAAGGCGGAAAGAGTCAAACATTGCTGGCCGGGCTTTTCTTTTGAACAAGACTGCTTCTAAATTGTCTAACACATCAGGATCAAAACTACCATTTTCTGGCCATTTTAGAACACCATCTTTCTTTGTGTATCGGGTCCATGCCTCGTTAAAGGCAATGGGGCCAATACCATGTTTTGAATAGAGCTCATATGTGGGAGTTCCAAGCGAAGGAATCGGACAAGAGTCCTCAAGCCGGGAATCCCTATTACAACCAAAGCAACAAAGTTTTCCAAACTTAGTCAGACCAGGCATCTCGTGATTTCACCGGACTGTTCACAAACTTCAAGGGGGTAAAACTCAGTTTACGCAGCACAAATACACTTACCCCTCGGCTTCGGCTATTGCAATAGTCGAATCTAAGAACCGGAGGATCAAAGTAACTAAGAAAACAAAATCGTGGGAGCGACCCACCAAATACTTAACTAAGGACGTCTTCTCACGCCAACAGAGGCCCGTCTATCGTCTCGCCTTACCATACATCACCAAAGGAAGGGCCAAGGCAGGGCGGCAGTCAGGGCAGCAGTCGTCAGTAGCCGTCAGGAAGGAGTAACCACGCTGAAAAAGACCTTCGGACCACTTTCGACATACAGGGGTCGCTTGACGTGGCTCGCGAATCCTCCGGAATTTTCTTGCGGGGTTCCTCACGACCTTCAGGCAGAACCAGTACCATTGAAGCCGCCCCACGTTGGGTGCCAGTTGAAGAACCAGAACCTTTTGGGCCTGGCGGCGCAGGGTACGCCTTAATCTCCTGGGTTGTCCTGCTCAGCTACACAGAGACACGGGACACTCTGTTAGGCGTTAGAAGATCGGATTTATTAGCTGCAGCTAGTACAGTTATCCCAGAAGTACACAAGGTAGGTTCTTAGGAGACTGCCATTTCACTCCGTGGCGCACAATCTTTTATACCCCATAGGTGACATATACATTAACCAAATACACACCCAGAACATATAAGAAAGAGCCAATAAGAAAAGTTGGAAAACAGGACAGAACCAATAGAAAAGGTTTGAAAACAAAGTGTCAGATGACTCGAAGCAACCGTGTTTGTCACCCCTCCCTCAAACTAATTCATTAACAGATTCGTAACTAACTTGCAGGTGGTGAGATACGTTTGTGTGTGTTGGAGGACAGTTGTCAAACAAGAGAATGCTAGCAGAGGACAGTGAAGGCCAGACGATAAGATAAAGTCAGAAGAGAATAGTGTGAACCAACAGATAGTTGAGACGGGGATTAGAAAAACCAGACGGGGATTAGTGTACTCGGCCAGTGCTAACATCAGCTTTGCAAACAGAGGCAGAAGGCGTATTTCGACACGAGGCTGCAGAAAAAGCAGAATAGACTTTGTTCGCCGTGCTGCCTGAGTGAGGGCAACACAAAATGGCAGCGGAGCACAAAATGGCGGGTCGATTTGATCACGATCGAAAATCGAATTTCCTCAGCATGAGACATACTGTTTCAGTAAATGCTTAAGGCAGTATGGAAAATTTAGCACACCCTTACCCACTGACCGACAGGGACATTCAGGACCCTCATGTTTCAGATGTGAAAACAATGGTTTAGGCATTATATGGTAAAACTGGACCCTGCTTCAGATCCAAATACGATTCAGGGTGACGGATTACCTCCAACATTAACCATTACAATTGGTCCTATTGAGATGGCTATTACTGTAGCTGTTCCTGTTGTACCTGTTCCTATTTCAATGCCACCAGTCATACCTGCCCAAACGTTAGCCATTCCTGTTGTATCTGCCCCAGTAACTATTGCCCCAATATCTACTGTTACAACAGCTGGAGGTGGAGTGACCATGATAGGGCTCATCCCAATATCGCAGAATTCACAAATTGTTGCATGGAATCCTGCATAGAATGTACAATCTTCAAGAGAGGGAAGGAAATTTGTTTTCACAGTTCCAATTACCGAAGTAGAGGGATAGCAGAAACGGAGTCACCTTCCACAAGTCAAAGAAAGATTAGACCTTTAGATGTGCCAAAATTAAAGGTGGAATTGGAAGAAATTATTGGGGTATGTTTAGACATTTCACATATGAATCAATACCAAGAACGCAAGCTAATATATTTGGGTATAAATGTTACTATATGAGCAGCTGTGGCACATGCTAAGCTATTAGAATTGGCAGAAAGGTACGAAGCTAGACAATTCCAAAAGTCTGCCATTGCAGAAACGTGTTAGGGCACAACTGAATGATGAAGCGATCATCACAATGGGATTTTTAGGAATGAAACTATACATTGCTTAATTAGTTAAGTGTGTTTGGAAATGAAGCTATTTTAACAGGCTGGAGAGCAAGTGGGCAAACAAACAGGGAAAGAAAAATAAACAAAAAGACAGTGTACTGGTGAATGGTAAAATGCTCGCAGCACCTCCAGAGGCTAATGAAGCATCAGCATTTCCTATGCGGGAGATACCAGGTGGAGGGTATGTTCGTGTGTCATGGAGTTGAGATGGTCTTGTGTCATTCACAAACAATTTACCAAAATTGAGAGACAACCCTTCACAATGGTATACCTAGGTTGACAGATTTGTTAAGATTTTGAATGTGAATGGCCACCAAGTGTCATTTATATTTGATACTGGTGCTACCCTCTTCAGTGTTAGAAATTTGGAGGTTCCAGACCTACCCCTCTTGGGAAAGAAGATCCAAGTTGCTTCACATAACTAATCCTGTGTCAGACAAAGTCCCTGTAAAAATAAGCTCATTTGAAGAAGATCACCAATTTCTTATATGTGATTTGAGTCCTGTACACCTGCTATGGAGAGACCTTTAATGCAAATTAAACTGCACAATTTACTGTTCAATGAATGGTGTTGAGTTTCAAATGCATGCAGAGGATGTTAAGTTCAAAATGGGCAGTCAAGGAACAGTGATTGGATTGTTTCTTGTGAGGACGGTAGAGGATTTGCCTACCGATTTACGAGATACTGTGAAATCCGAAGTATGGGATTTTTCAGGGAAAGTCATCGCACTTATTAAAGGTGATGTCTAGGAGAAAATGAAAGGCGAGGAAATTGCGCTAACGCAGACATTAGTAGAGCGCAATGCAGAGCGATACGTGGTTAAAGAGCAATATATGCATTGGTTTCATGAAGATGCAATGTAGATTAAAGTTCACCAGAAAGCAGAAACATGAGTTCAGAAGGTTTTCAGTTAAGTAGAAAAACATGTTTTCAAGATTATAATCATAGTACACAATCATGAGCTCATTCTCATTGTTAAATGTGACGTGATTCAGAAAATGTTGCCTAAAGGTGACTTTAGTCTAAAGCATACAGAGTCAGATAAGAAGTCTTGGGAACAGAGTAATAAAAATGAACACACTCTGGGAAAGAAGGTTAATGTTTATTAAAGCTTTGTTAGACCATGAAAAAGAGAATGTATAGAAAATGTTACAAGGTTAAAGGACACGGGTGACATTTTTGGGGGATGTTTAGACATTTCACATATGAATCAAAAGCAGACTAATATATCTGAGTATGAATATTACTAGATGAGCAGCTGTGACACATGCAAATCTATCAGAATTGGCAGAAGGTTATGAAGTAGACAATTCCAAATGTCTGCCATTTCAGAAATGTTTTAGGGCACAACTGAATGATGAAGCAATGATCATAATGGGATTTTCAGAAATGAAATTATACATTGCTTAATTAGTTAAATACATTTGGAAATGAAGATATTTTAACAGGCTAGAGAGCAAGTGGGCATACAAATAGGGAAAGAAAAATAAGCAAAAAAACAGTGTAGTGGTGAATGGTAAACTGCATCCAGCACCTCCAGATGATAATGAAGCACCAACATTTCCAATGAGGGACATACCAGGTGGAGGGTATGTTCATGTGTTATGGAGTTGAGGTGATCTTGCGAGCAATTTTCCAAATTTGAGAGACAACCCTTCACACTGGTACACCCAGGTTGACAGATTTGTTAAGATTTTGAATGTTTTGTAGACTGATTTGAATACCTTTTTCGTTATTGTGGTGGTGAGTGATTTATGAGCTGAATGTAAGATAGCCCCTAAGTGGCCTTAAACAGAACCCCCAAGGGATCCACATACTCATGCACCATCTCCTATGTTGATGACAAAGTATGATGAGGTGATCACTTTCCTGACGTGAAGGGTCCTAGCAAGGGAGAGTGATTGCCTGAAGATCAATAGAACAACTCAGTAAGCTAAAGAATCAGTGCATGCCTAATATTAGCAGTAGTCACAGGTGTTTAAACAGCACAGCGGTTAAGAAAACTCTGACAGGGAGATATGTGAAGCTTTGTGCCACAGTTCGTTCTTGGGTTGCCCTCAGAGATCAGTATGCACATACAACAGAATGTCATCTGTTGGAAGACTAAGCCATTGGATGAGATCCCAAGATATGCTAAGTATTTCAGTTATAAGCAAGACAGGAAGCAGAAAAGGCTTAAGGAGAAACTTGTGCTTGCCCCAACAAAGGTGGCACAGAAAGGGTTGCAAGATCAGGCGTATGTAGGAATTGTTGGTGGAATGCAAGGTGTTGGTTATCAAAATGGAGGTCAGGTGACGCAAGGTGGAAATGACGTTCCACAAAGTAGAGGTTGTGTTGTTTCGGTTGATCCAAATCTTGGCATATGTACCATGACATTGAAGAGATCGACTTCTTGTCAATATTGCAACAAACTTGGGCGTTGGAAGAGGGAATGCAGACAGAATCCTGATAGAGAAGTTAGTGATGGGCAAATGGAAAAAATGTTAATTCAACTGAAATGCAGACTGTTCCAGTTCAGTGATTGCAAAATCGAAATCAGTTACAAGGCCCAGTGATGCAAGTTCCATAAGCTTCAATGTCTCAACAGAACATGGGTAACCCTATGTTCAATGCAAGTCAGGCCCCTAGAGAACACCCAAATCCTTTACATAATCAGAACCCATTCCAACAGTACCCCATGCTTGAGAATAATGAGAGTTTTTACTCTGCCAATTCACAGTGATGGTGCCTGAAGGGGGAGGAAGATTATGTGCTTGGAGCTCAGAGGTAGAACACAGTGGTCCAGTTGTGAGGTGAATGGCCACCAAGTGTCATTTCTATTTGATACTGGTGCTACCCTCTTCAGTGTTAGAAAAGTGGAGGTTCCATACCTACCCCACTTGGGAAAGAAGATCCAAGTTGTAGGTGCTAAAAATAACTAATCCTGTGTCAGGCAAAGTCCCTGTAAAAATAAGCTCATTTGATGAAGATCACCAATTTCCTATAAGTGATTCGAGTCCTGTAAACCTGCTATGGAGAGACCTTTTATGCAAATTAAACTGTACAAATTGCTGTTCAATGAATGGTGTTGAGCTTCAAATGTGTGATGAGGATGTTAAATTCAAAATGGCCAGTCAAGGACCAGTGATTGGATTGTTTCCTGTGAGGACGGTAGAGGATTTGCCGCCCGATTTAAGAGATACTGTAAAACCCGAAGTATGGGATTTTTCAGGGAAAGACATCGGACTTATTAAAGGTGATATTTAGGAGAAAATTAAAGGCAAGGAAATTGCGCTAACACAGACATTAGTTGAGAGCAATGCAGAGCTATATGTGGTTAAAGAGCAATATATGCATTAGTTTCATAAAGATGCAATGTAGATTAAAGTTAATCAGAAAGCTGAAACATGAGTTCAGAAGGTTTTCAGTTAAATAGAAAAACATGTTTACAAGATTATAATCATCGCACACAAACATAAGCCCATTCTCATTGTTAAATGAGACGTGGTTCAGAAAATGTTGCTCAAAGGTGACTTTAGTCTACAGCATACAGAGTCAGATAAGAAGTCTTGGGTACAGAGTAATACACATGAACACACTCTGGGAAAGAAGGTTAATGTTTATTAAGGCTTTGTTGGACCATAATAAAGAGAATTTAGAGAAAAGGTTACAAGGTTAAAGTACACAGGTGATGTGATGTTTATGTGAAAGTATATTATTTACTCATGTATTCTTGGACCAGTTATTGGCTTTTTTAGACAATTATGCTTAGGTCATGACTTTTTCAACTATATAAGCAGCTGCCTGTAAGCAGCAAATTGAGATCAGCTTTTCAGCTCCGCGAAGGTGACTTATCTCCCAGCTGTAATAAGTAAACCTACTTTTGTCTTGTCAAGAGCATTCTTGTCTCTTTATTTTATTCTAATTTTACCCCAACATTTAGAACCTGTCTGAATAATGACTTAACCTAATGCTGAGTTTCCGAGAACACCACCATACCATCTTACACTTGAGACAGTGTCTGGAATTACTCCAGTGATATAGCCAATGTTACAACAAGGAGTTTTAAAAGAGATAGTGTGAAGTCCATGCAATTCGGCCATCATGGGCTTGCAAAAGCCTAATGGCAAGTATAGAATAGTACAGGACCTACAAAAAATTAACAGTATTTTCATCCCATGTTGTCCCATGGTACCGAATCTAGCTACAGTATTGTTCCAGATACCCTGTGATGCTAAATGGTTCTATGGTTCACAGTGGTCGATAGTCGCAAAGCTTTCTTTTCAATCACTTTGCATAAGTATAGCCACTTCTTGTTCTCCTTTCGGTACCAAAATAGAATTTTGGCATGGTGCCAAGTCCCACAAGGGTGTTCAGAGAGTAGATGTTGTAAAACAATCTGGGATCCTTACAAATGCCTTGTAATTCTGTTCTTGTGCAATACATTGATGACCTGCTTGTGGCATCAAGCACACAAGAAGCCTGTAAACAGAATACAATGGATACATTAACTCATTTGGCTGAGAGTGGATGAAAGGTGTCCCCGAGCAAATTGCATTACTGTAAAAAAGACATCCTAAATCTGGGACATCTTATTGAGAAGGGAGCAAGAAGGTGTCACAGAGAGAATTACTCCTATCTTAAAAATGAATCAACCAGAAAAGCAGAGAGAAGTCAGAATGTTTCTAGGAATGGTGGGCCACTGTAGACAGTGGATACCCAATTTTTCTCTAGTGGTTAGGCCTTTACTGAGGCTGACACACAAGGATGTGCCTGATTCTCTGCCATTGGATGACCGCTTAAAGTTGTTCCATGAGCTGAGAGAAATTCTGTTGTGCTCCAGCACTAGGAATGCCTTATTTCAGTAAAACATTCACTTTATTTTGCAGTAGGAGAGAGGGCTGCACTGTCTCAGTGTTAACTCAGATTCATGGACACTGTTGAAGACATGTGGCTTACTTCTTGACCACACTTAACCCTGTAGCTAAAGGACTGTCTGGGTGCCTTAAATAGGTTGCAGCAGTTTGTGTATGTATTAAGAGAAGAAAGATCATAGCCATGGGACATCATCTTACAGTGATGGTCCCAATTTCAGTGGAGCTTTTGCTCACCCATACTAAGACACAGTACATGACCCACAGTGGACAAAATATGAACAATTGGTTCATGGTTCTGAAAATACTGAAATTATGTCAGACTCTTAACCCAGCTGCATTTTTACCATTGCCTAAAAATGAAGTTGATGGGGAAGAGATTGAACATGACTGTCTCAATGCCACAGATTTATTGACCAAACCAAAGCCTTACATTAAGGATGAGCTCCTTGATGAGTCTGACCATGTCCTATTTGTTGACAGCTCATGTTTAAGAAATAACGCTGGGTAACTCAGAGCAGCTTATGCTGTCTACACAATTCAGTAAGTGGTAGAAGCCTCCTGGGTTCGAGGTGCCCCCTCTGCTGAGCCAGCAGAATTGGTCGCCCTTACCATGCATGTTACTTTTTGAACCAACTGACGGTGACAATATTTGCTGACAGTCAATATAGCTTTGGTGTGGTCCATGATTATGGACAATTATGATTACGAAGGGGATTTATGACTTCATCTGGATCTTCTATCTGGAACGGGGAATATGTTATTGTTGGAAGCTTTACTGTTGCCACACAAAATTGCAGTTGTTAAATTCATAGCCTCCAGGAGTGGAAATCATTATGTAACCATTGAAAACAATTATGCTGATGAAGTTGCAAGGTGTTGTGCAACTGTGGAATGTAAATTTAAAGAAAAATATGCAGATGAATCTGATGAGGACGCCACTTGTTCTCTGCTGTTGTCTGTAGATGACACTTGGAAGGAAATCAAGAGATTACAGGAGAAAGTGTTAGAAACGGAACAACAAGAATGGGTCAGAGCATGATGCAGTAAGAATGCAAATGAGATCTGGGTCTCAGCTGATAGAAGACCTGTGTTGCCTGATAGTTTGTTGTTCCCAATGACTAGATATTTTCATTGCACACGTAAGGGGAGATACCAGATAGATTGTTAAGACAAAAAGGGTTCAACCCCTGATTTAGGGTTCTGCATGAGGTGTGTGATCTGTCTGTAAATTAATGTAGGGAGAAGAACTCCAGTAACTATGAGTCACATAGGCAGATACAGAGAAGCTTTTAACAGGATGCAGCTGGACTTCATTTATATGCCTAGCAGGCTGCGATTAATCCTGATCATAGTGTGTAATTTCTCCAGTTGGGTGGAAGCCTACCCAAAAATGAGAAATAACTGTCTCCCTGTAGCCAAACTACATTTGTGAGAACTCACACCGAGGTTCGGATTTCTGGTTTCTCAGAAGTCAGACTGAGGGACTTATTTTTATAATGAGTTCCTTTGACTGCTGTGTGTGGCACTACAAGTGGAACAGAGATTGCATTGTATTTACAAACCAGAAGCTTCAGGAATTGTTGAACAGCTTAATGGAACATTGAAAAATCATTTGGCCAAAGTATGTGCATCCACTTCTCTGAAATGGCCAGATGACTTGCCTTTGGTGTTGATGAGTCTTCGCAGTACTTCTGACAGAAAAAGAGTATTGTTGCTACATGAAATACTCATTGGACGTGCCAGGCAACTGCCTGATGTGACTGCAAATACACTTGTAATTATCACAGATGACAACATTCTTGGCTGCTGCAAAGGACTGGATGATGTGGTGCGTTCTGTTTCTCATCATGTTAGGGCTGCCACTGCCATTTCAAATCAAGAGCAAACTCATGACATTAGTCCTGGTGATTGGGTTATAATGAAGAAGCATGTTTGGAACTCGTGCTTGGAGCCAAGGTGGAAAGGACCCTACCAGGTGATCCTAATCACGAACACGGCTGTGAAGTGTGTTTGGTTGCTTAACTGGACACTTGCCTCCTACACCCAGAGAGTAAGATGTCCACTCAAAGAGGTGTTAATGCCTGAAGCAAGTCTGCCATTTCCTGTGCCAAGTCATCCAAAAGGACCAGAGGGGGGTGTTGTGCACCAGAGATCCCCAGCTGTCCAAGTCTCAGAAGTGTCACAGAGTGGCATAGAAGCGTATATGGAGGAAGAAGAGGAAACACAGTTAGAGAGAGGACATACTGGAGAGCAGCCACAAGTGCAAAGGAAAAAGAGAAAGGAGTGGAAGAGCCCAAGAGAGAGAGGTGTGCCCAAAGAGCAGAGATCGACTGAGATCTAGTGTGTCAGCTGAATGCATACCGCAAACCATCATCAAAGAGACACAATCAAGTGGTGTGACAGAGTTTGTTGACTCTGGGGTGAGGAGCAAAAGATTTGTTCCTGGACTGGAAGGAAGAAGGAGTGACCTGATTAACTTTTTGATGAGTCAGATTGAAAAAGGGGTAGCACCATTGACCATTAGGAGCAAACTGGTCAGAATTACATTCTATTTGAAGTATTTCTGTTGGGACTAGCTATGTGGGGGTAAACTAGTGCAGAGGATCCTGGAAGAATGGGCCAATAGATGTGAGAGGCCAATTATAATAAATATTTTGAGGGAAACAATGGCCCAGACAAGAAATGCACGCACTGTCCCTTTGGACAGAGCTTTGCTTCGAATTATTTTCACAGTATTTTGCTTTTTTGCCTTTATGGTAAGAGAGGTTAAAGTGGCAAAGATCTGAGGGACTGCTTGAGAGGATGTAATGTTAAAGAGTGATAGATTCAGCATTTGAGTGAGGAGGAGCAATATGGATCGAAAGGAGAGAGGGAGCATGGTTTGAATAAGAGCATCAGGGGAGGAGGCAATATGGCCAGTCAACATTGTAGAGAGTTTTATGAGGCTGAGGTGCATGGAATGGGGCCATTTGTTTCTGCATAAAGAAAGTTCATAGGTGACAAACAGACAGTTGTGGGGAGTTTTGAGGAAATGCCTTAAGCAAAGTGATCGGGAAGAGATACATTTTGGAACCCGCTTATTCTGAATGAAGGTAGTGATGGAGGATTTCAGATAAGGACTATGTTGAGCCAGAAAGAGGGGCATAGGGAAGTAGAAGAGTGACTGGATGTGGAACTAAGTAACAATAGATAGGGCCTAACAATGTTCTTTTGTCATGCAGGTTTGGTGGCATGAGAGGGTAGGAGTGAAGAGTGAAGATTTGTGGTCATTCTTTTGTGAAACTGTCTGGGGTTCACATGAGGAGGCAGAGGTTTGGTCAACAGCTAATAATGGATGTTGAACAGGGAATGGTTCAAAGCTAAGGCCTGAGGAGCATGAGTTGGGGCCACCTGAGAACCACATTGTGAGAGCTGAGGGTGAAATGGCTACAATCAGATGCAGTATTGCAAACCTTAGACATCAGGACATAAGTTTAGTCTATAGGGCTCAAATTGATAAAAAATGATGAAGAGGTATCTAATTGCGATGATGGTAAGATGGGACAGGGTGACCCTATTTTTAACCCTATTGCTCCCCAGAAGGATATGGAGAGAGGCTAGGAGAACAAAGGCATTCATAGAGCATGAAAAGAAAGAGATTGGAGTGATGTAACATGATGATATAGTTTTTGAATGTTCAGTGCTATTCCAACGTTATACAGTGCACCTGTCACTGCTGTGGAACAGGCTCTATCTGGAAAAGATAATGAAAGTACTGGAAGAATGGAGAAACGGGATGTAAAGTGGATTGGAGGGACAGAAATAACACCTCAGGGGAGTTTTTCTCTGGTGGAAGTCTGAGGTGTTAAAGCATGGAGTTTTGAATAAGCAGTTTGAGGAAGAATAGAGGAAGTAGGAATGAGAGAACAAAACAAACATTTGCAATGCAATCGGTCTCGCCTTTGGGACCTTATATGTATTTAGCTATGCAGCACATTAGCCTGGGTGCTGAAACATTTACTGTTCTATAACATGGAGGGAACGTAAGCACCAAGCTGCGTGGCATGCCAGGTATGGGAACATACCTGGAAATAGTTAACCAGTCTTCTCCGGCTCCAAGGGGTGAATCTCCCACTGCGGGTTGCTATTTACATTTATAAACATTACCCTCTCCAGCCCCCACTTCAACCAAACCTCACGTTGAAAGAGGGGAAAAAAGTAATGCATTAAACATGCAATTTATTGCCTTCTGGCAGCTAGTTGTTTCACTCAATGCCATTAACTGGACCTTCAAACATGCAGATTTCTGATGGAAGAGGGAAGCTGACCCACTAAGCACAATGGAAATTAACAAAATATTTGCAACTGTGGGATCCTACCCACCCAATAATATTTCAGATTAATCGCTTTTACTCTTGTTACCATTTTATGTCAAATTACAATTGGACGAAAATGGCCAAAAAACCCAGAGGGAAATAATAGGAAACATTTCCGCTTCACTGAATGAACTCCCGTGACCCTCCCCATCACCCCCACCTACCCCACCACTTTAATTCTGGCCCACCCCATGTTCCTCCATATTTTCGCAATCTCCGGTCCTAAAACCGGTCCTAGCCTGTACCAGCAAATTACAAAACTTGGTCTGATCACCTCTCCCAGATCGAACTAGCATGTGCACAGCTACACTTTGTAACAATGGCAGTGCAAACAAACACTTACATTTCACACATGCAAGTAAGTGGGTGGTGCTTATAGGAATCCTCACTGCAAATCTGTTTATGAAAATCCTTACATGAAACTGCTCCTACTAAATGTTGATATTTATCTATAGCGCCTAGATTCAGAGTTGTTGGCACTCTATAAATCCATTAATACTGCACTCATAAGCGGTTCAATAAAAGTGCGCACAAATGCAGCAAACAGCATATCATATATGCCATGTTAGGTTTTAGCACGCAGTTATGTTATAGCATTTATCTGCAGATTATCAAAAGTCCAGCGTTAAGAAGATATATGTGCGTTATAATAAAACTACCAGGTTAATATAAAACGATCACAACCAAATAAAAAAATATATATGAGGATTGTAGCTAATAAGGGATAACAGATCTTTTCTCGCTCCCCCAGGTTGTTATGAACTCTGGTGGATATCACCCCCTGGCAGTGTCCCCACGACCCCCAAAGAATCTCGACCCGCAGACCATCCGCTCATGGGGCTACTTTAGGATGTCGGAAATCAAAGATGTCTAGAGGTCAGGGAGGCAACTGAGGTCCCAGGGCGATGGCGATCAGACGGTGCCCAGAACCCTAAAAGGAAAACTTATAGACTGGGGTGGGGGTTCAGGGTGCTTGCTATGGGGGCGCCTCAGTGCAGAAGCTAAGTTTACAAAAGTTTACAAAAGAAGCTATCCGTTCAGAGTCTACCCCCTAAATGTACGGTGTCCACCCGGATCCCGAGGTCAGCAGAGAGCAGCAGCGCACAGTGGCAAAAGTCCACGTGCTCTGATCAAACAAAAACTTACTAAACTGCTCTTCACACGTACTTAGAATTTAAAAAAATATATAATAGTAAAATACGGTGATAGTGCAAGGGTTAGTTGTGAGGTCATGATCCTGGAAACCCTCGAGTTTTGGTGGGAAAACAACGAATAGTGTAAGTTTAATGTCAATATGGCTTTAGATCAACTTACCTGTTGGCTCCTAGGAAACGGGTTCTTTGCTCAGGCAGCCTGGAGATGTAGCGTCGCCGTTCACTCTGTTATTTATTACAGTGCAGCGCTGAGCTGGAGGGGGCATTCTCCCCTCCCCCACTGCCTGGACTATACAATTACAACCCGATTGTAAACAATGCGCAGAGGTCCTTGCAGCTGAACTCCTTAACCGCAGAGTCCCCATGGAAGATGAACTAAGGAAGTATTACAATGTTGCATCTCTGCTAATGCCACACCTCCATCGGCTTGCCAGCACGTGCACTCACAACCAAATATAACGTACAGTGTTTCTTCCAGGTACATGTAACAGTGGACCATTGTCTGCTTTGTTTTTATAGTATTAAACTACCTGGGAAATAAAAGAGTGCATTTGAAATAGGCAGTAGTGTGGTTCATTTGAATTGCTGGAATGGGTAACATGGAAGGAAACATGTGAAATGTACCAAGATTCTCTTCATCTAATTCCCAAATACCAGAAGGTGGCAGATTGGTCTGAGATCAACTAAGTGGTCCACACCCTTCTTGCTATGTGGCAGCGAAACCCCAAGATTCTCATCAGAATACTTGACAAAACATTGATAAACATGATACAAGTAAGGGCATTTCATATATTAACATCTGTTTGCAAGTCATTAAAATTATCAGTGCACATTACAGTTTGAGAGAGCTTGTTAACATATTGGTTGCCATTTATGATGTAACTTGTTGGCATTAATAATACAGAATGAGTCACTTCAAATTTACATACAGTATTGTACGAAATTCCAAGACTCTGTCTAGATGTAAAACAATAGCATAATTGTGGTGATTACAATGCATTGATCAAGGATCATTACCATATATTTAAGCATGCTGCTCAGCGGCATGTATTGATCCAACCAGAGGATGTGTTAAAAATGGGGATAAATAGATAACAGATTCCACATTTACAGTTTCGAGGGAGATTTGATACAGAGTAATGGATAATTAAAATAACCCATTAATGCAAATTAAGGCATCTCTTGATTATATATCGTTTTGGGGCTATAATTAAGGACAATCCATTGTTCAGGCTGAATATCTCCTGTGTTTTAGATGTTTTATATACTCCAGTTGTGCCAAAAGAGAGCGGTTGGAAAATGAGGAATTATTGCTTCTAAATAGGTGGGATTTCAGGCAATTGAAGGAGCGGTATTAGGAGGGGCATGCGAATACAAAACACACACCCATTTGAGTGTATGACTATTGCAATTCGCAAAATACTCATTTATATCCACTACAGTAGTGCTACTGACAAAGAAGCTCAAATGTATTCCAGCCCAACCTGGGAATACGTCTAGCACCACACATGGCACACCACTGGTACTGCAACACACTTCATAGAAATGAATGGATGTAAGCTATGACACTAACACATATGGAAACATATACAATAAATAACATTACTTAATATTTTAATTAAAACTTTATTTAATATTTTCAGTTTATTATTAAATATTTACGTAAAATGTCTAAATGTTATTTTTTTGATATGCATAATACAATTTTATCACAATATATTGTAAACTATATAATTTTATTAAATCACAAATAAAAAACAACTTGCAACCTCAATTTGATTAAAAAAATAATTGAAATACAATCTAAAAATTACATTGACTTTAGGTGTATTAATATGGTAAGTTTTGGTGCAGTTGTGTGTTCCCTTGTTAGAGTAGTAGTCCTAGGTGAATAAGAGTTCGGGAAATGTCATTTAGTTATTTGAAAATACGTGTTTTTAAATATTTTAAGATCAATTTTCTTAAAACTATTTATTACTTTCTGTAGCGAAATCTCCACCAAAGTGACAGAGATCTCCACCAACAGACAGAATATTACTAATTGTAACCTTTTGGTCTTAAATTCAGTTGCAGGAGTTTCAACTTCTTCATCTGACTTCACAATGCTTACAGCCCTCCTCAGCTAGGGCACAGATATGTCCAAGTATGTACTTGAATTTCTAATGTTTAATATGGCATTAGCCTTGGTTTAATCTGAGTCAGCAAAGACATGCCAGCTAGTAATGGGGTCAAATAGACAAACAGCTGACTGTAGAAATGACTGAAAGAGAGTCATGTCGCCTGCATTGTGACCAGGCTAAAAGTAAAACAATCAAAGACGTAAAAAAAGGTTAGATGAATGCCATGGAACAGACTTGGCAACAGATTGAACTCTCAAATAGAAATTCTGCCAGAGATTACTATACAAAGAAAAAATAATCATATCTGCTAACACTATTATACTTCCTAGATGGTGTATAGGTTCAAAAACATTTCAAAGATGTCAAGAATGCCCTGCAAAGCGTGAGAATTCAGCCCGAGTATCTCATTGCACTTTCTTTCAGAACTGTAGAAGCAACCAACGTTTTCAACATTGCAGTTCTCTAAGAGGCCTCAAAAGATCATTTGGAGTCATAAAATTGTAATACTTGCAGGAAGAAAAATAAAATGTCAAGGAGATATAAATATTACAAATGTATTCTTGTGAAGTTGCAAATTCAGGATTAACTTGAAATATTCTTCACAGAAGCAACCTTCATTTTAAATTACAAAAATGAAGAGTGACTCAAAGAAGTAATTTTCATTTTGCATAACAAGCTGGTTTAATATCAAATACATTTTCCTAAAAGTACAAAAAGGAGACAATCAGTTCCTCACCAAGTTTGTATCCAAGGTTCATAACTTTAGATACTTAAAAATAACCTCAGCAAGTGGAGACCTGCAGAAGCCAACACACTTTGGTCTATTGTGTAAAATGAAAAATCAAGTATTTATTGTGAAAGTGACAAAATTTGGAGCTATGGCAAAACTTCACATCCATGTGAAAGTTTCAGCACAAAAGAATTCTCACGAACTGTAGAGGTTCTACTGTTTTCAGTATGTTAGCATTAGAAATATTTTTAAACTGGGCAAACAAATAGAGTAGGCAAGGTTTTTTAACAAAATGCCATAACGTCATGAAGTTGGTGGGTTTTTTGACAAAATAAAAGGGATTATATACAAGCCCCTCGCGGCACCGGTGAGTCACATTAAAAGTGAGGCACTGGCGGCGCAAGGGGCTTGTAAATAAGCCCCAGAGTTTTTAATACCATGATACCAGAATATCATCACAAGAATATCATGATGCAGGAAATATCATTAACACACATTTCACATGTAAGAATATAGGGGCTATCACGGCGGTCGCAATGCCTAAGTTTTGCATTGCAGCGGGTGTGGCTGGCTGCAGCACATGTCGCAATGCAAAAAGGGGACACTTTACATATCCCTGCACTATGTAGCAGGCACCATGCGGGGCGTGCAACATGGTGCAGGGATATGTAGTGGGGCACCATAGGTGCCCCCAAAAACCACAGCTTAGGGTCAGGGGGAAGGGGCCCCTGCTACAGGTCCCCAATGTCCCTTTTCGCCTGCCTTTTCACGGCGGTTGAACCACCATGAAAAGGCAGGTGGAAAGGGACATCATAATCCCTATGGCGGTGCCTGCCCAACATTGTAGGGAGTGGATTTCCCTCCGATGCACCAGCGGGCTCAAGGAGCCCATTGGATGCGTGGCGGTCAGTGTTTCAGACCGCCACCCATCTGCCCACCATGGTGATATGGCGGGTGGAATACATGGTTCCGATGGCGGTGGGACCTCCACCGATGGGCTGTCATAATCGTAATTAGCCCCATAGTTGTTTATGTATCTTTTGAATATCATTGTTAAATATATCATTGTTAGTAATCTAATTGTTAGGAATATATTTGCTGTCCAACACCTTCCCAAGATGGTTTAAGTTAGAGTTAGAGTAGTATATTATATTTATTTTGTGTTTAAGTAAGTATATGATATATTACAGTTTTAAGAGTATTACAGTTAGGTTGTGTTTTGTTCACAGGGATATTTGAGATATGCATGTATTTGTCTTAGATGAGTGAAATGTTTTAGTATTGTACTCATTTTAGTTGATTGTGGTGTGGTTTTTGATTTGTAGATAATAAAGATTGCAAATTGGTTTTTATGATATATTTGATTAACTTTTTTCAAATAAATGTTGCATTCACATTTTCATAATTTGTTATACATATAGATTTTTATAGGAGATAAAATATGCAATATGTCATAACTTTTGTTGTTTTGCATACATGTATATACATTTTACAGTACTTATCAACATTTTGTTTGTTATTTTTATTGGTACATTTTTATGTCACATAAACTGTTCTTTTATTGTTAACACGTTCAATATTTGTTTTTTCGCTTAGGTATTTGAGATTTCATGAGTGATGTCACTGACCATGTCATGAGTGATATAATATGTGAGGTCATAACAAGTGCATTGCGGAGCATAAGTTATAGTTATCTCATCTATCACTGTTGAATGTCACTAGTTTTGTGCTAGTGAAATCTGAGCCTAACTATAACGTCACTGTAACCTTTGTGTTTTTCAGTTAATTTCGAAGTTTTTTTAAATGTTGTTTCCTAACTATAATGTCACTGTAATCTTTGGTTTTTTGAGCGAATTTCTGTGGTTCTTTAACTAATAGGCGTGTTTGCATAGTGGTGGAGAAAGGGGGCGGGCCCTATGACGATCTCTCAGCAATCCCACTGTGTGGGATTTCCTGGAGGTAACAGTAGGGGTTCTTGGCCCCCCAAAGACCCTTAGCAGCCAAGGGGACTTCATCCCCCAACCAGTAGTGCACCAGGAGGCACGTTTGCAGAGTGGTGGAGAAAGGGGTCAGGGCCTCCCATAGACTCTCAGAAATTGTGCTATGTGGGACTTACTGGGGGTGAGAGGAGGGGTTCTTGGCCCCCAAGGACATTCACCAGCCAAGGGGATTTCGTCCCACAACAAGTTTTGCACCAGGAGGCCCCTTTGCAGAGTGGTTGAGATAGGGGGCAGGTATTCTAACGACTTCCCCTGGGGGCAGTGTTAATCTTTTTAAAATTGTTATTAGGGGTGGGTGGCACCAGCCTGGACCGATTTTGGCCTGAGGACCCCATCACCTGGGGCCTGGTCTTTTTTGTTAAATAGGGGAGGGGGCCACGTGGCACCATCCTTGGACCAATTTTGGCCCCGGGGACCCTATCCCCTGGACTGGCCATTTATAAATGGGGGAGCGGGGCTGCGTGACCCTCCTCCCCAGGCCAATTTCGGCCCTGTGGACCCCATCCCTCGGGGTCTGGCCATGTTTCTCTGTGTGTCCCCGGTATTGGGACCACATGGGAAGCCTGAAGATTCGTGTGGTCCCTGCTGGCTCCCGCCTCCAGCAGGAGTCAGCATTGCTTTCAGACACAGGGAGCTGCTAAACATGCAGCTCCCTCTGAGTGAAAGCAATTTGTCTGCTTCCCTGCTTGCTGGACAGAGGGCAGAGAAATGATGAATGCTCTGCTTCCAGCAAGCAAAAGCATTTCCACAGCTCTCACTTTCTGGAAGAGGAGTGTTTGCTGTGGCTTGGTGGGAGTGGTTAGCTCCCACAAAGTCACAGCAAACCGCTATGTACTGGGGTGGGCACCCCGAGACATAGCAGGAGCTTGCCCTGCGGGTTGGCATACGGCTCCACAAGGGAGGCCCTGTGGCCCCCCTCCATCATAAAACTTTGCACCAGGGAGGCGTCTGTCCCCAGGGCTGGAGGTCTGTGACGTACCCCCTACATTCATTTATTTCAGCCCCCTTAAATGCATTACATTGCCCCAGAGAGGTGGCAGTTCCCAGGGCTGTGGGGGGCCATGTGGGCCCCCCTGCATTAATGTAATATGACTTGCCACAGGAAGGTGGCGGTCCCCAGGGTGTGGATGGGCCCATCTGGCCCACCCGCAAACATAATTTGATAGTGCCCCAGGGAGGTGGCGGTGTCCGGGGCTGCAAGTGGGGCCAGGCGGGTGCCCCCATTTATTTAACTATTTGCTCTATGGAGTTGGCGGTCCACTGGGCGTGGAGTGCCTCACCGGCACCCCCCACATATTTATAAGGGCTAATTCCCCTGGGACCTGGCCCACTCAGAGGCCTATTAGAAAGGAAGCGCTTCTTTTTTGTATGTTTCGGTGGTTTAAAATCATTTTTTGCTGCTGTCCCTCACTTCTGATACCATGCCGTAGATTGTTAAAACCACTTTTCATCACCCATGGCACTCGAACGTGTAATGAGGCTGTAAATTTGATCTTCACCATCACGGAGCCGATGGAACTGCCGATGGAACTGGCTAAATTCGGCAGCATTACGCACCAATGCTAATGTGATCAATGGCAGAAATTTTCATTTAGAGCCTACAGATGCTGGAATTGACTGACAAATAACTGAGCTAATCTTGTCCAGCTGACTTGCATTCTTAGACTGAGAACAAGTGTCTCCAAGTGCCTTATAGCCCTGCAGGCAAATGACGCTAAGCTGTTTCACATGACTCTGACACCCAGTGCTGGCAATTTACCAGCCAACCGTCCCAATTTGGTTTGTGAGAGACAAACTCTAGTCGATGGCTGTATGAATTTAAATCGGGTGAAACTTTTTAAGATACTGTCTGCACTTTTTTAACACTGCCAATTTCTTTTTTCTATTATGTTCATCAGATTCAAGTTTTGCACTTTAATACTTAATTTACTCAGCCTATCTTTAACCGTATTTCTTGGGTTTTATTGATCCTATGCATTAGTGTTTTTACTACTTGGAAAATTACACTATCTTATATTGTAAAGATTTTTATTAATCATACAATAGAAGTTTTCTACATTACATTACTATGAGATATGTTGCTTTCTGTAAGTCACCAGGTTATGTGTCAGTTCGAGAATACAATATGTCTTTATAGGGTGACTAATCAGATATACAAGGCATAAAGTACCCTCTACAGTACACTATAAAAATATTACAAATAACTTAGGAGTCTGTGACCATACCAAAAACAAGATGAAAGTGAGTCCCAATAAAAGATAATGGAATTCCGAAGTGACTAGCAATATCATTTTTTTTAACATATGGTATGGGTTCATTTATTCCTCATGTTACATGGTGATCCTCAGCCCAGTTCTTATTAATACTTCATATATTTTGACTTTTGAGATGTTAGCAGAATTTGTACAGTTATATAAACCAACTAAAATTAATTAGCTGCAAATAAATGTTTTAATTACTTTAACATAGGCCATGTTTATGACAAGGTGTAGTACGTAGACTATTATTTCTCTTCGCTGCTAAGTTCCAATTTTGCACTAAATTAATAGACTAGCTCTACAGCCTGGTCATCAGCTGAATACTGTGCACTGTTAGAGGTCGAAAGAAATCTGAAAAGCAAATATTATTAATATAAGCATTTTATATCATTTTTTACTGGCAGTTTGTGTCCTGGAATAGCATTTTATCCCCTGGAGGATTCTGGCAAGAGGCATTGATTGCCAACTCATTTGTAATAAATAATTACAAATAACATCACTTGAAATTTCAACCATAGTTTTTTTGATATGTACTATCCTTGGAATATACTTTTATGGCCGTTATTTCAGCTGAATAAACTTTGATTTGATTTACATATAATGTTGTCATTGTCTTTTTATAAAGGAGTAGTGATGTCAGTGATGGAGCAGGTAAAGCAAAAATGTGTATACCTTCTCTATTTTGCATGAAAATATTAATTACGTAATCATTCTAAATATTACTTCGTACTAATTGTGTGGAGTTTTATAATTAACCAACTTTTGCACCTTAATAAACACAAGATACACGTGGGACTAAAATGCTAATTGCATGGCTAATAATTCAATGATTAACTATGGTACGTGAACTAACTGTAGAATGTGTCAAAATAGAGAATTGCATGATTTATGTTGCTTTTGTGATGGTTTGTGCTTCCAGTGTTGCAGAATGGTGAGTATTATTGCTTTAAATGTTGCTAAAAGCTAGGAAAATACTAATATATATTGGGATTAGTGTGGGTTTAAACATTAGAATATTCAGTTCCATATATTAATTACCGTTATGTTTGTTTTTGCTTAAGTTGGCATTTTATCCTACTAGGCCGCAGTATGAAAATGGAGTTCGGATGTGGCCACCGTCATGTGAGCGTGATGCCTACTGCGCAGACTCGGATGGCTCTCAAGATCTCCAGGCGACCTCCGACAAAAGATGTCCCTTGTAAAGGATAGGAACGTGGAGGACTGCCAAAATCCAAACTAGTGTGAATGACTGAGAGGACAATAGCGATTTGCCGGTGCGATCTCCTGGTCCTTGGATAAATCGTGAGGACTGCGTCATGCTGAGGGAGATTTCCTGGACTTACCTGGGTTTCTCTTGGGCTAAAGGGACGATTCCATCTGAAGGGATTTGATTTATGCCGTGGGTTGACGGGTTCCTCTGGAAATGGTCGCCAATATTAAAATTTAGGTAAATATGAATGTTCTGTAAATTTGTGTTCGAGATTAAAGATCGAAATCGCTAATAGAAATCTGATACGAACTGTAATCCTGAATATGCTAACCGAGTGAATTAATTAGATAAACTAAACATTGATTAATAAGAAATGAGTTTGTGATTCTTTAATAAGGTATTGAAAGTTGACTGAAAGGTTCCGAAGCTTTAGATGTGTTTTAGATGGTTCTAAATCACCATCAACCAGTGCCTTGATGTTAAAGTTAGGATTCTATAGGAATAGATGTATATAAAGTATATAATGTAAAGGAATTACTCCAGATAGGTAACAAGGTACCCCCACATGTCCAGCGCTTCTTTTCCTCCTGTGTGAGACATATGAGTGTTGGTGTTATGGGCCCCACCAGTGAATGCGTGCATGAATGAGTGAGTGTGATGACGGGTCTGTGACGCAGGGAGGATATGTAAATTTGCCCTTTCCGGTGGAGCAGCTTCTGGTAGCAGAGGATGGTTATTTTTGGCTAGTTTGGTGATTAGTAATGGGTTTTATTGCATTGGTTTGGTGATTATTGATTATTGATTTATGTTCTAACATTCTATGTTGAGTTGTGTTGCATTTTATGTTGTTTTTGAAGACTTCTGGGACGTAGGAAGTTGGATGCCCTGTATGTAAACGGGGAAAATGTGTGGCAAGTGAAGTCACACAGTGTATTGTCTGGTTGCCCTGTAGGTACACGGGGAAATGTGTGGCAAGTGAAGTCGCACAATGCATTGTCTGGTTTCGAGTTGGTAACATCGTCGTGTTTTATCGGTAGGGACATTTCTGTGTGAATGTGCATGAATGCAATAGCAACAGGTTCTCGCGTGAAACTCTGGCCTTAATTCTCAGGAGCAGTGTAGTCTCCACATGTGTTTTATCTCCAGAGAAACGGTTAGCCTTTTTGCTTGTTAGAAGGGTAAGGTAGAGGGAAGTGCTACTTTATCGGTGAAACTGAATAATTCTGTGGTAGGGTAGAGGTAAGCGCTGCCTACTGGAAATACAGAATTCTTGTGTAAATGAATAAAACTATCTCTTTGGTTTAGCGAAACAGGCAATGGTGGTGTTATATGTCGTTACTAACAGATTTTGATTAAAGAAAACATAAGAAAAGTTTGCCAATACATTTTGTAAAGGACGGGTCAATAGAAGCAGGAGTAGCGAAAAACGCTGACATCATAAAGACCGAGCTGGGATTGGCCAGCCATAGAGAAACAAAGCTTTCACGGATTGGTGCGTTGGTTTAAGCCGCGTTAGGAGTGGAGAATTGCCGGTGTGACGTAGACGCACAGGATTGGTGTGTTAGTGTGAGTCGCTCTGGGATTGGAGAATTGCAGGTGTGACGTAGACGCACAGGATTGGTGCGGTAGTGTGAATCACGCTGGGATTGGAGAGCATGCGGAATAGACGCAAAAGAAGGGATTTGGAAGCCTAGAGATTCAGAACTAAGGGTAAATAAAAATGATGTATTACTATCCACCTGAGAAAAAGTAATGGTTTGGGAAAATTAAAAGTCTATTTAAAAAGGATGAGCCGATTGTGATAGGGAAGGACAGATTCTTCCTCCACCGAAATCGCCTGCATCTTTTATGGTAGCAAAATATGGGTAACATACATGTATTTGGCTAGAGAATTGGGCAAAGTATACAAAAGAAGATGGAGTCCTAGCGTTTTCAGAAAGTGGTTCATTTAGTTTAGCTGTATTAAGAAACTTAAGAGAAAGAATGATGAGGTTAGAACCGAGACCTAGACCTACTCAGTTTGAGGCTTTGACGGAATGGGAAGAAGAGATGTATGAAAGGGAACTCCATCCGAGTGGAAGAAGGTTTAATTACATATTTGGTAGACATTGTGGTCAGGAAAGTCATGATGACAAGATGAGAAGATGGCGGAGTGCAAACATGACTGATGTTGAACTGATGGTTCAACGTAAACCAATTACGCTGTAACTCTGAATAATCAGAAATGATCTTCTTCGGCTGCACGCCGGGTGAAGAATGGCGAGAATGGTGGCCATCTAATAAGTCTCCTCCTACCACCTTGGCGACTACGGTCAAGAATCTAGGGGTCAAATTGGACAATAACCTTTCCATGAACGCCCAGGTTCAATCGGTGGCGGGCTCCTGCTTCGGCCTTCTTAGGATGACGCGCAACTTCCTACCTTTACTTTCTGTATCCCACAGGAAGATAGTTGTGCAAGCCCTAATACTGTCTCGGCTCGACTACGTGAATGTCCTTTATCTAGGCCTTCCCGAGTATCTGATCAATCGGCTTCGAGTCGTTCAGAACGCTGCTGCACGAGCTATTTTTTTGGCTGATCGCCGAACACACACGACCCCTCTCCTCAGAACGCTACACTGGCTCCCAGTGCGTAAGAGGGTGTCTTTTAAGGCACTTGTGCTGGCCTTTAAGGCCTTCCATAATATCGGCGCTCCTTATTTGAGGGACAGATGCCAGCAATATGCTCCTGCACGTAATTTACAATCTTTGTCCCCCTGTTTTTTACTGACCCCAAGATTTTTTCGCGCTCGGCTGGGAGGTCGCTCCTTTCAGGTACTGGCATCTGCACTCTGGAATAACCTACCTATCGAGCTGCGCCGTGAAAATGATCTTTTGCGCTTTCGTCACAAACTAAAAACTTTGTTGTTTTTATGATCGGCGGTCTTGGTCTGATTGCCGAGGGTTTCTTGTTACGGGTCCTCTGTGTTAGCGCCGGGACACTCCTGGGAGTAGCCGTGCACTCTATAAATACCCAGTAACATAACATAACATAAGATGGTATGCTTCCATTGAGAAATGCTGAAGAGACAAGTGGTAGAAAGTGTACAGAAAAGAGAAACAATACAGGGTCAGAAGGTTATAAGTATGGTGTAAATGAATCGGAGGATGAAGTGCTAGAGGACATGTTTTATAAAAGTCCTCCCCTGTATCAACCAAATTCTACGTTGCTGACACCAAGTGCGCCGGTAAAGGACACCCTGCTAAATAAAAATTTTGAGCAAACGCCACTTGATTTAGGGAAAAATAATCCATTTAGAGACTCTGAGATGGCACAACCTGTTAGGACTGATAATGAAAATTCGGCTGAACTAGCTAGGACTACTCTGGAATTAACTGAGAAAATTAGAGAATTAACTAAAAATATGGAAGCTGTAACTGTACCTGTAACTATAGGACCAGTGATGCCTGTCTTTGATAAACAGAAAGATAGTGAGCATGGTTTAACAGTTCCCTACAATAGTAATAGACAAATCGAGACAGTAAGAAGTGGATCTGGAAGAAATGCATGGGGGAAAATGGCAGGAGCATCAGGTTTAAATCCTCCTAAAAATCTGACTATAAATGAAAGTCCAGCAGGTAAGACACTAGTGACACCAGAATCGGCACCAGAAACCCCCGAAAGAAATACAGAGAGAATAAGAAGTGAAACAATCCCTGTAGGTCCGAAGAATTAAGCGATTGGTTAAGGAGTTTACAGCGAAAAGATACAGAACCTCAACCTTTAGATGTGGCAAAATTAAAAGTAACATTGGAAGAATTAATAGTAGGGACTATTCCAACTGAAAAATTAAAAGCACATCAGGATGAGGAGCTAATGTTTCTCTGCAAGAGTATAACTTGGAGAGCGAGGAGTTTGCATGAGAAACTTGAAGAGACAGCGAGTGAAATGGGCATTGACTTTGAGAAAATAAGATCATTACAGAAGCCATATAGAGTAGATTTTTCTGAGAAAGATATTGAAAGTCTGAATACTGCAGGGAGATTAACTCAAATTCAAGAATTGATTGCCTTGTTAAGGAAATGGGGTGATGTAGACAGATGGAAAAGTAGGTGGTTTCCAAAGAGAGAGGATGTAACAGACAAAACATTTTCGGCTTTCCCGGTAAGAGAAAAGGAGACAGTAGTAACTGAATGTCCCATGAGGGAGATCCCATGAGGGGGTTATGCACATGTTCCTTGGGCTGAAACAGGACATTTTGTCATTTACCAATGATTTCCCCAGGTTAAGAGAAAAACCCGTTGAGTGGTATCGACAGTAGGCCTGGGCGGTAAATTCCGTTCCGCTCGCGGAATTTGCGGAATTTCGGTAATTTCGCGTTCCGCGGAGAACGCGAAATTGCCCAAAAATCTGCTTTCCGCGACTTCGCGAAATTTTTTCTTGTTCGCCTTCTCAAAATGCGTGTTCGCGAGATATGTCTCCCCGAGCACGCAAACAGCAACTGTGAACAGGAAAAAAGCATTGCGAACAAGCAATTCCGCGTGTTCGCGGAATTTCTGCGTGTTCGCAGAGATTTTTTACCGTTTCGCGGAGATTTGCGTAACGCGATTACGCAAATTCCACCCACCCCTCGACAGGTGGAAAGGTTTGTTAAATTATCAAAAGTATTGTGGATAGATTTGAATGGTCTTTTCGATATAATTGTTCCTGCAGACTTATGGGCAGAATGTAAAATTACAGTAGGTTGGCCAACTCAAGAGTACCCTAGGGATCCTAAGACGGGAGCCCCTGATCTGGAGGTAATGAGAAAATATGAACAGGTAATTACTTTTTTGAAAAATAAAGTGCCACTAAAAGAAACCGATTGGGTAAAAATTGATAGAACTCACCAAGAGGTTAAGGAATCTGTCCATGCCTATTATGAAAGGTTACTTTTGGCTTTTAAGCAATACAGTGTGGTGATGAGAAATTGAGTGAGAAGGATTTAAGTCATTTTGTATATCGATTTGTTTATGGTTTGAGACCTGAAGTAAGCGAAATGATCAAACAGCATACAGTGGATTGGCAAAATAAAAAGATAGATGAAGTGTTACGACATGCAAAATATTTTAGCGATGAAATCGAAGCGAAACAACGCAAACTGAAAGTGAAGGCAATGTGGGCACAAGTTAAGGTAGCGGAAAGACAAGAAGCCCAGTTGATTGAGCAGGCTAATGGCATGGGCCAAGTGAGACAAAAGCCTAATATTGGAAAAGGAAAGGGACAGATTAGCTTAGAGGAAGCAAAAAAGAAATGGCCATGTCATAATTGCGGAAAATTAGGGTATTGGAAATCCGAGTGTAAGTTGTCCCCAAGTGCTAATGGTGATAATACATCATTGAATCCACAGGTGCAGAATGAGGAGAGTTGTCAACCGCCGTGACAGCAGCAGGTTGTTGCCTAACAGTATCTGGTGCCAAAGCCACCTTTTCCACAGAGCATAAATCCTCAGAGATACAGTAATGAGACAGGATTCTACACCGAGGAACAGGTAACAAAGCTACCGTGCGCTAGTGCTGTTTCGCAGTATTGGCTGCAGCGCGATGAGAGTGAGTCAGAGTGGAGTTATTGACGGTGCCTAGGAGAGGAAGAGGAGTACATACTTGGCGCAGCTCTAGAGGTAGACCAGACAGGACCCTTTGTGGATGGAAAAGTAAATGATGAAAATATTACTTTCCTAGTAGATACTGGTGCTACTCGTTCAACTGTTAGATCAGCTGATGTTAAAAATCTTCCTCTCTCGAGTGACACAATCCAAGTAGTCGGAGTCTCAAATAGACAGATAAAAACTTTTCTTACTAATCCTGTTAAAGTTAATATAGGGAAATTCACCGACATGCATCGATTTGTCGTGTGTGATACTAGCCCTGTGAATTTGTTACGGAGAGATTTGTTGTGCAAAATGAACTGTACGATCTTCTGTACCCCTGATGGCATAGCTTTTGAAACTCCTGAGGAGGATTTACTGTATAGAATGACAATGGCAAATTCGGAACCTGAAACTACCGGGGCATTTGTTGTATTTGATCCGGAGGGATTGCCTCAGGAATTGAAGAAAACAGTGAAACCCGAGGTATGGGATTTCACAGGAGAAGATATGGGATTGATGAAAAGAGTAGACCCTGTGAAAATAACCGTAAAAGAAGGAGTAAGCTACCCAAACATTCCCCAGTATAAATTGACACCAGAAATAATTGCAGGAGTGACGCCTGTAATAGACAAGATGATTGAACAGGGAATTTTGAGAGAAATAATGAGTAGTCCGTGTAATTCACCGATCATGGGTTTGAAGAAGCCTAACGGAACTTTCAGGATAGTACAAGATTTGAGAAAGCTGAATAAAATTGTTGTACTTTGCTGTCCCATTGTACCGAACCCTTCAGTAATCCTATATCAGATTCCCCATGATGCGGAATGGCACACAGTCATTGACCTGTGTCATGCTTTCTTTTCTATCCCATTGCACCCCGATAGCCAACAGATTTTTGCGTTCCGGTTCGGCGAACGTACTTTGGCATGGTGCCGTATCCCACAGGGGTATACAGAAAGTCCATCGATAATTAATCAGATTCTCAAGAAGTCCTTAGAAGATCTGAAAATGCCTGAAAGTTCAGTACTTGTGCAATACATCGATGACCTATTGGTGGCATCGAGGACACAAGAGGTATGGTTGATGGACGCAGTTGCGTTGTTGAATCATTTGGCGGATGGAGGACTTAAGGTATCCCCATCGAAATTACAATTTTGTAAAAAAGAAGCACAATATTTAGGTCATAAGTTTGAGAAAGGCCTGAGAAAAGTGACTGCAGACAGGATCAGAATAATAAAAGGAATGAGAGCACCCATGACTCAGAGAGAAGTGAGAATGTTTCTTGGAATGGTGGGATATTGTCGCCAGTGGATCAGCAACTTTTCGCTGATTGCAAAACCTTTGGTACGTTTGACAAAAAGTGATGTGAAAGACCCCCTTGAACTGAATAAAGAGGAGATGAAGGCCTTTAGACAACTGAGAGACAGTTTGTGTGAAGCACTAGCTCTTGGAATGCCTGATTACGAAAAGGAATTTGAGCTCTATTGCAGTGAAAGAGATGGATGTGCACTCTCTGTGTTAGTGCAAAGGCATGGAAAACTCAGACAACCGGTTGCATACTTTTCAGCTGTACTAAATCCTGTAGCTGTAGCTTTGCCTGGTTGTTTGAAAGCAGTAGCTGCTACCTGTAAAAGTTTGGAGCAGAGTGAAGGAATTGTGATGGGATATCCTGTGAGAGTGTTTGTACCCCATGATGTTGCAATTCTTTTAACCAGAAGCCGAACACAATTTATGACGCATAGTCGGTTGACGAAATATGAAAAAGTCATTCTGGGTGCTACAAATGTGAGCCTTATGAGGTGTCTTAATGTAAACCCCTCAACGTTGCTACCTGATGCTGTGAATGTGGAAGTGAAGGATGACGTGGATCAGGATTGTTTGGAAGTGCTTGATTTTTGCACTAAGCCATGTCCGGACATAAAAGATGTGCCGCTGAAACAAAGTGACTTTGTGATGTTTGTGGATGGGTCATGTCTGAGAACTGAAGAAGGAATTCTGAGTGCTGCGTATGCAGTATGTCCGGTAGCGGCCGTGTTGGAAGCGTCTTGCTTGAAAGGAGTAAGATCAGCTCAGGTTGCTGAATTGTTTGCATTGACCAGAGCGTGTAAGTTGGGAAAGAATCTGCGAGTCACTGGGGTTACCGATAGTCAGAATTTGGAGTAGTGCATGACTTTGGGCAGATTTGGTCTCAAAGAGGGTTCTTGACGTCGAGTGGAACTCCGATCAGGAATGCTGAAGTGGTTGGCAAGTTGCTTGAGGCGATACAGCAGCCGAAGCAAATTGCAGTAGTAAAATGCGCAGCCCACTCTAAGGGTACAGACTATGTGTCTGCGGGCAACGAATTTGCGAATGACATAGCGCAGTATTGTGCGCGAAACCAAAACTCTGTGAATTGGAATCGGGAAAAGGAAATGAACTCATGTCCCTTACTTTTTACTAACACTGTGAGTACCTGGGAGGAGGTGAGGCAGTTACAGGAAGAGGCAGGAGAAGAGGAAAAGAAACAATGGATAAAATCAGGATGTGCACCACGTGAGGTAGACAAGGTTTGGGTTTATCGGGATGGAAGACCAGTAATGCCTGATAGCATGATCTCTACCATGGCACGGATGTACCATGGGCAGGCACATGTAGGCAGGGATGACATGATTAGACTTTTCAAACAGACCTGTTATAATGCCAAATTCCGGCTTGTAGCTGAGAGCCTTTGTCAAAGATGCCTTATATGTCAGCAATACAATCCAGGAAGGAAAACAGTGGTGAGTTTGGGAACAATAGGAAGGGAGGGAGGCCCTTTCACTAGAATGCACATTGACTTCTTTGAAATACCCCCATGTAATTGGCTAAGATATGTTCTAGTAGTTGTTTGTCTGTTTTCACGTTGGGTGGAAGCTTACCCGACTAGAAGGAGTGATGGAGTTACTGTAGCGAAACTCCTATTGAGAGAGTTCATTGCTAGATTTGGTTTTCCAGTAACAATTGAATCAGATAGAGGAAAGCATTTTCAGAACGAAATCATAAAATTAATTTGTGAAGCATTAAATGAACAACAGAAACTACATTGTGCCTATCGCCCAGAGGCTTCTGGAGTGGTGGAAAAAATGAATGGCACCATTAAAAACAGGTTGGGAAAAATGGGTTTGGCCACAGGTTTAAGGTGGCCAGATGTCTTGCGTCTAGTGCTCATGACTATTAGGTCGATTTCTGATAGGAACACTGGCCTGAGCCCCCATGAAATTGTTATGGGTAGAGCAATGAGACATGTTTTCATTCCTGTCAACAAACTACTGCCTATATCTGATGACTTTGTTTTGGATTATTGCAAGGGGTTGGCTGATTCCGTTCATTCTGTGTTTCATCAGGTTGGACCGGATGCAACCACCCTTGAAAAGAAGCCAGCTCATGATTTGAGTCCTGGAGACTGGGTGCGGATCAAAGTGCATAGAAGGAGAAATTGTCTGGTCCCACGTTGGGGGAAACCACAACAAGTGATTCTGACCACGACGACTGCTGTGAAGTGTGCCAGGGTAAAGAATTGGATTCATGCTAGTCATACGCTTTGAATCCCTAGTCCCATAAATAGACCTGAGGAAGAGTATTTGGAAGAGTCTGATACCAGTTCTGAGCCAGAATCAGAAGAACCAAGAACAAGACAGAACTCAAGAGTGGGAGAATCAGAGTTGAGCCAAGTTGCGGAGCCAGATAACATACCACTGAGGAGACGATTGGAAATTTCCTACACTAGCTCAGATTCAGAGACTGAACATGTGGGAATACAAGAAAGGATAAAAGAAAATAGTGGAGAAACTGAACAAGAAATTCTTGATAAAGAAGCACCAAGTGCAAGCACAAGAGAAATTCCGCATGAGGTAATAGAATTAGAAGGTGAGAAATTAGATACAGAGAGTGAGGGTAAGATTGTTGCGGAAAACCCCCGAGGAGGTGTAGGGACAACACACATCCAGGTAGAAAAAGGGACCGTTAGCCAGCAGGAAGATTGCATGGAAGAAACACGAGGAGGGAAAACAGTAGATAGTAAACATGAGGTCCTGAGAATAAAATCCAAAGAAGGTAAAAGTCAAACCGATACAGAGTCTGAAGAAAGTGAGGAAAGTGAAGGAGAAGGCCAAGGAGGACGAATCTTGAGGAAAAGGGCTTGGAAAACCGAGTGAGGTGAGAAGGGGAACAGGTTGAAAAGACCGTTGAAAGAGGAAATTTGGCCAAATAAAATTAAGAGATTGAGATACCGACTGACGAGAGTAAGATCTTCATACGCTGAACAAGTGAATGAAGTATCTAGTCAAGAGAAGTCAGAAGACACTGATCAAGCACACTTGAAGAGAGAGAAGAGAATCAAGAAACCCAATCAGAAGTACAAGTCACCGGAATGGACGTATGTGGCACTTCCTGATATACAAGAGGAAGCAGACAGCCAAGGAGGTCTAGGAGTGACTGTACCGGAAGTGATTGAAGAAGAAGAAGATTCGGAAATCCTCAGAGTTATCTTATCTGATATCAGAGAAGAGACGGATGATCAGGAAGTTCTGAACCAAGATTGTGAAAACCGAGACAAAAACAATCAAATGCCAGATTGAAGTGACAAAGAAAGATGCAGAGAATTTAAAATACTGGACGAGACACATAACCGAAAGAACCAAGTAGACACTTGAAGCCTTGGGTTTAGACAAAATTAAGTTGTGAATCAAAGAGGCTAAGTCAAAAGACACTGATCGTTTCTGAAATGGCAATCACAGAAGGTAGAAAACCTACATGTGGGTTTCTCCGAAGATGGTGCAAGGTGTGTTGTTGTTGTACAGGATTACTAATGCTTCTATGGATCATATTAGCAATAACTATTTCGTTCAAAGTGACATTCAAAAGGGTAGAGAACCACCCTGATAATAAGACTAATAGTGAAGAGGTTTATGATACTCACGCGACTAAACTAGTAGATAGAAAAGATTTTCATAAGGATAGGTCTATAACTGATTTTTCTAATAATATTTTTTCAAAGTTACTGTATGAGTATGTAAAGACTATGGATGTTAGAGATTGCTATGTTTGTATGCAGTTACCTGCATCGGTGTCATAGGGTGTCACCTACCATCACCTTCCTTTGACATATGGATTAACATGTAGTGTAGTGGCAAGCTTGTTCTATAAAACAAGGAAATTAGAATATTATTATACTAATGTAGATAACGTTTTCTCGCAAATACCTGTAGTTCCCGAATTAAATAAGGTGATCCCTGGTAAAACTTTAGGGGAATTTTTCTTAGAAACTAGAGAATTAACTTTAGAAGAAGTGTTTAAGAATAATCTTACTTTTAGTCAGAGAAAAGAAGAGAAGACTTTCTTGGACATGGTAGAAGAGAGGAGAATTAAGATGCAAAGAAAGGTGTCTGGGGAAAAGATGGAAACAACATTCTGGGATGCTGAGAAGGAAAACCATTTAAAGGGAAAAACAAATCCTGCAATGGCTTTGGATTGACCTCAGAGAGGGAAATTGTGCATCAGTAGAGATAACACTGTTTACGATAATTATTTTGTAGGTGCAAGTGAATGCCATGATGTATATAAGATCATGGGAGGATGGGGGTTTAAAGGAGGAAATGATCCGGTATTCCCTGGAATATATTACATCTGTGGGAACAGGGCTTTTTATAGGTTACCGGACCATTGGTATGGTACATGCTACCTAGGCCTGGTCTTCCCAAAAATATTTCATGTGGGAAGGGGAGAGGATGGTTTGCACAAAATAGTTAGGCAGCTAACACTTAGAAGGAGGGAAAGTTGGTCAGAAATTGTAGGGGATATCTTTGGAGCACTGATACCAGCCGTTGGAATATCTCTGAATGCACATAAAATTAGAAAATTGTCTACAGCTGTGGATCGCTTATCGACAAGCACAGCTGGAGGATTCTTAAGGGTAAATACCGAAATGGTTGCCATGAGAGCCATGATTATGCAAAATCGACTTGCCCTTGATAATATTTTAGCAAAAGAGGGAGGAATCTGTGGAATGATGAAGGCACAACATTGCTGTACTTACATTCCTGACGAGAGCCAAAATTTAGAGAAATATATTAAGAATATAACCGATCTGCATGAGGAAATTGTTCCATTGGAGGTTGAAAGTGTTTGGGAGAAGCTTGGTAAAGGGTTTTCTACTATAAAGGGTTTATTAACAAAATTAGGTAGTTCATTTGTAGGTAAAATACTAATGCCAGTGACTTGTGTGGTAATACTGATACTGATTTTGAGATTAGGTTGTGTATGTATAAAAATAAGAAAATTACAAAATAGAATAAAAAGAGAAGTTGCAAAAAGAAAGGAGAAGGAGATGAGAGAAAGAGAAGTGGATGATATAGAAATAGAAGAATGGAAAGAAAACATGTACAAGAAAACAAGAGATGATGAGATGGGAGAGACTATGATGTAACATAACCAAGTGTAAGGGAACTGAGTAATCATTTCCATAAACATTTTATGACATTTAGTGGGATTTGTGGTGAGGTTAAAAATCACCAAAGGGGGGATTGATGGAGCAGGTAAAGCAAAAATGTGTATACCTTCTCTATTTTGCATGAAAATATTAATTACGTAATCATTCTTAATATTAATTCGTACTAATTGTGTGGAGTGTTATAATTAACCAACTTTTGCACCTTAATAAACACAAGATACACGTGGGACTAAAATGCTAATTGCATGGCTAATAATTCAATGATTAACTATGGTATGCAAACTAACTGGTGGATGTGTCGAAATAGAGAATTGCATGATTTATGTTGCTTTTGTGATGGTTTGTGCTTCCAGTGTTGCAGAATGGTGAGTATTATTGCTTTAAATGTTGCTACAAGCTAGGAAAATACTAATATATATTGGGATTAGTGTGGGTTTAAACATTAGAATCTTCAGTTCCATATATTAATTACCGTTATGTTTGTTTTTGCTTAAGTTGGCATTCGGGCCTACTAGGCCGCAGTACGAAAATGAAGTTCGGATGTGGCCACCGTCATGTGAGTGCGATGCCTACTGCGCAGACTCGGATGGCTCTGAAGATCTCCAGGCGACCTCTGGCAAAAGACGAGATGTCCCTTGTCAAGGATAGGAACGTGGAGGACTGCCAAAATCCAAACTAGTGTGAATGACTGAGAGGACAATAGAGACCTATACCAGAAGGTTTACATGTTGTTACTTCGGAACTTTCACCTGTGAAATCACTGAAAAGAATACAATTTGGGGATATGTCATGCCCGGTCTCATGGGAATAGGCAACCTGGAATATTGAAAAGTATTGAAAAATTCAGAGGATTTAGCCAATCAGAACACTTTACTCCTAAAATTGTTACACATTGTCCTAAAAGTAAGGAGAAAAAGGGTACATAAGGGGAGAACTTAGATGAGGGAAAAAAGTCCGTATCATTTTCCCGTTGGTGACTGTTGGTGTGGAGAATCGATTTGTTGGTGCAATCTCCTGGTCCTTGGATAAATCGTGAGGACTGCGTCATGCTGAGGGAGATTTCCTGGACTTACCTGGGTTTCTCTTGGGCTAAAGGGACGATTCCATCTGAAGGGATTTGATTTATGCCGTGGGTTGACGGGTTCCTCTGGAAATGGTTGCCAATATTCAAATTTAGGTAAATAAGAATGTTCTGTAAATTTGTGTTCGAGATTAAAGATCGAAATCGCTAATAGAAATCTGATATGAACTGTAATCCTGAATATGCTAACCGAGTGAATTAATTAGATAAACTAAACATTGATTAATAAGAAATGAGTTTGTGATTCTTTAATAAGGTATTGAAAGATGACTGAAAGGTTCCGAAGCTTTAGATGTGTTTTAGCTGGTTCTAAATCACCATCAACCAGTTCAACTAATTGGTCCATCGACCAAGTGGTGTAGTGCCTTGATGTTAAAGTTAGAATTCTAGAGGTATAGATGTATATAATGTATATAATGTCAAGGAATTACTCCTGATGGGTAACAAGGTACCCCCACATGTCCAGCGCTTCTTTTCCTCCTGTGTGCAGATTCGAGTGAGACGTATGAGTGTTGGTGTTATGGGCCCCACCAGTGAATGCGTGCATGAATGAGTGAGTGTGATGAGGGGTCTGTGACGCAGGGAGGATATGTAAATTTGCCCTTTCCGCTGCAGCAGCTTCTGGTAGCAGAGGATGGTTATTTTTGGCTAGTTTGGTGATTAGTAATGGTTCCTTGTTTTGAACCCCCCCAAAAAACTTGGACGGCCTCCAGTGCTTAACATGGCTCCTCTGGAAAGGGTCAAGGAATTTGATTATTTGGGCATACGCCTCTTTGATAATATGAAGTGGGACAGTCACCTCTACAAAATGACCTTAAGCCATAAAAGGGTGGTGGGAGCTCTTCTGAAGGAGAAGAAGGCATCCTCTATGAAACCTATCGCCCCAGTGCTCGACATTTATGCTGCTAGAGGAGTTAGTGCGGCGCTCTATGGAGCGGAGCTATGGGGCGCTCAGAACATGAGCCAGTTGGTGTGCTCAGAGAATAACTTTCTGAGGGGCTTGATGTCCCTTCCTAAGAGCACTCCCACTCTTCCCCTTCCGTTGGACATGGGGTGTCGTTCCATCCAGGACCAGGCCAGGCTGCGTCCTCTCTTGCTGTGGGCTCACCTGTGGAGGGTTCCGGAACTGGCTAGTTATGCCGAGGGGCTAAAGGAGATTTTAGGCTTGTCTGGATGGGCAAAAATAAGGTGGTTAAGGGACGTGAAAAGCTTGTTGACAGATCTTGGTCTTGAGGGGGCTTGGCACTCTCGGTCTGCCCCCCACAAAGCAGTCTTGAAGAACTTATACTGGTCTTGGGTAACAAGTAAAAGAAATACCGATCTTAACCTGTGCCATGCCTCCAGGGATTTTTTGCTTGTAAAGGATGTGGCAGTTCAAGAACTTTACTTGGACCTTATTACAATCTCCAGGGATAGAGCCCTGTTTTTCAAGTTCAGAATTGGTGTGTTGCCGGTGAGAACATTGACCGCCCCGTGGAAACCTCCGGCCCAAACCACACCCTATTGTCCTTTCTGCCCGTCGAAGACAGAGTCGATTCCCCATTTTTTGTTTGTATGCCCTGCCTACAAAGCGCCCCGCGCTAGGTGGCTAAAGCCACTGTGCAGGGAGTTGGGTACTCGACTATGCAGCGTCGCCCTGCGAATTTTGAGCTCAGATACCCGGCCGCTGTATGTTTGTGGCTTAGCCAAATACTTAAGCTGGGCATGGCTTATCAGGCCAAAAAGGCTTTTACTAATTGCTTAATAATGGTCCCTTGATTCGACCTTTTTTAGTTACTTATTGTTTATGTTTTTACAGATCTTAATTAACTTTGTTGTGTTTTTATTGCTGTAATGCTTTTTAAGATAGTTTTTTATCGAAATAAAGCTACTTTGATTGATTGATTAGTAATGGGTTTTATTGCATTGGTTTGGTGATTATTGATTATTGATTTATGTTCTAACATTCTATGTTGAGTTGTGTTGCATTTTATGTTGTTTTTGAAGACTTCCGGGACGTAGGAAGTTGGATGCCCTGTATGTAAACGGGGAAAATGTGTGGCAAGTGAAGTCACACAGTGTATTGTCTGGTTGCCCTGTAGGTACACGGGGAAATGTGTGGCAAGTGAAGTCGCACAATGCATTGTCTGGTTTCGAGTTGGTAACATCGTCGTGTTTTATCGGTAGGGACAGTTCTGTGTGAATGTGCATGAATGCAATAGCAACAGGTTCTCGCGTGAAACTCTGGCCTTAATTCTCAGGAGCAGTGTAGTCTCCACATGTGTTTTATCTCCAGAGCAACGGCTAGCCTTTTTGCTTGTTAGAAGGGTAAGGTAGAGGGAAGTGCTACTTTATCGGCGAAACTGAATAATTCTGTGCTAGGGTAGAGGTAAGCGCTGCCTACTGGAAATACAGAATTCTTGTGTAAATGAATAAAACTATCTCTTTGGTTTAGCGAAACAGGCAATGGTGGTGTTATATGTCGTTACTAACAGATTTTGATTAAAGAAAACGTAAGAAAAGTTTGCCAATACATTTTGTAAAGGAGGGGTCAGCAGAAGCAGGAGTAGCGAAAAACGCTGACATCTGAAAGACCGGGCCGGGATTGGCCAGCCATAGAGGAACGAAGCTTTCACGGATTGGTGCGTTGGTGTAAGCCGCGTTAGGAGTGGAGAATTGCCGGTGTGACGTAGACGCACTGGATTGGTGTGTTAGTGTGAGTCGCGCTGGGATTGGAGAATTGCCGGTGTGACGTAGACGCACAGGATTGGTGCGGTAGTGTGAGTCGCGCTGGGATTGGAGAGCATGCGGAATAGACGCAAAAGAGACCTATACCAGAAGGTTTACATGTTGTTACTTCAGAACTTTCACCTGTGAAATCACTGAAAAGAATACAATTTGGGGATATGTCATGCCCGGTCTCATGGGAATAGGCAACCTGGGAATATTGAAAAGTATTGAAAAATTCAGAGGATTTAGCCAATCAGAACACTTTACTCCTAAAATTGTTACACATTGTCCTAAAAGTAAGGAGAAAAAGGGTATATAAGGGGAGAACTTAGATGAGGGAAAAAGTCCGTATAATTTTCCCGTTGGTGACTGTTGGTGTGGAGAATCGATTTGTTGGTGCAATCTCCTGGTCCTTGGATAAATCGTGAGGACTGCGTCATGCTGAGGGAGATTTCCTGAACTTACCTGGGTTTCTCTTGGGCTAAAGGGACGATTCCATCTGAAGGGATTTGATTTATGCCGTGGGTTGACGGGTTCCTCTGGAAATGGTTGCCAATATTCAAATTTAGGTGAATAAGAATGTTCTGTAAATTTGTGTTCGAGATTAAAGATCGAAATCGCTAATAGAAATCTGATACGAACTGTAATCCTGAATATGCTAACCGAGTGAATTAATTAGATAAACTAAACATTGATTAATAAGAAATGAGTTTGTGATACTTTAATAAGGTATTGAAAGATGACTGAAAGGTTCCGAAGCTTTAGATGTGTTTTAGCTGGTTCTAAATCACCATCAACCAGTCCAACTAATTGGTCCATCGACCAAGTGGTGTAGTGCCTTGATGTTAAAGTTAGAATTCTAGAGGTATAGATGTATATAATGTATATAATATCAAGGAATTACTCCCGATGGGTAACAAGGTACCCCCACATGTCCAGCGCTTCTTTTCCTCCTGTGTGCAGATTCGAGTGAGACGTATGAGTGTTGGTGTTATGGGCCCCACCAGTGAATGCGTGCATGAATGAGTGAGTGTGATGAGGGGTCTGTGACGCAGGGAGGATATGTAAATTTGCCCTTTCCGCTGGGGCATAACAGCTAGACTGTTACGCAGGTTTTAATATAGTTGGTGAAGGTTTCCATAGGAGTAGCCCCAACTTCCCCCTTCATGTGTCAAATATTTCCACATTTATTCTGGCCCCCATCAAACACAAATGTCACAGCACTGTGAAATCGATGGTCTTCAATGGAACTAAAAAGGACGTGAAAAAAATGTCTTATCCTAACTTCAGTAATGCCACGATGAGTTCCTTTTTTAAATTACACTAATTTTGCTTCTTCCATACAAATGGCACAGAATCCTCCACATTGATTGTCGGGGGTGCCAAAAAATAGACTCAAACACCCTGATCATGCTCATCCCTTTGCACTTCTTTGCTGCCTTTGACATAGTCCTTCTCTGTGCACTGAAGGGAATGCTTAAGTAGAAAATTGGCACCTGGAACCAATCAATGGTGGTTGAGGAACTTTTCCTGAGGAGGTCAAAATGTAATATCTGCATTGCACAAAACAAACGTAGCAAGCATGCTCAGACCCTCATCTGGGATTTCTGGCGATTCATCTTTCAAAATATTTTTTGTAGAAATATGATTAAGCAATGCATTTTACAATTCATTTTTCAAAAGTAATTGGTTAAAAAGGCAACATTTAACAGGCAGCCCTGCACTCAATAAATATTCCAATACATGTTTATGGTGTTCTCGTGAACATGCATGTGGCATGTCACGAGCTGTGGAATCACAAGCTGACACAGCATTGTGTGGGATCTATAATGTAAGGGGGATGAGTAAGTTGATGGCGTTTGGCAGACTGACTGGGGTGTATCGAATAAATCTACTGAAACTTCATTTAGGTATATGTATACTTTGTGGTGTATACCACATGTGGTGATGATTGGCAATATCTTACCTACCTACACACCCCAACAGCTGCCTGAAGACATGTCTGGACCAGCACACCAATGAGTTGTGAACAGATGTGCCAACCATGAACCAGATGAGGTGAATCCCAATAGGACGTACCCCGTGAAGCCTGACTGCCTCTCCCTGTGAGGTACCGGCTTCCCAACAATGTACAGAGCTCTGTGGGGGGCCAGGCGGTTGGGCCGGAAGACAGGAAGTAAGACTTGAGCAAGCGCTCAGTCTTGGGGGGGCTAGTGCATGTAAGCTCAGCGGAGAAAGCATGGGGGCCATGTTGGGTACAGCAGGAGTCAGCTTCATGGAGGGGTTTTACGATGTGTGAGAATAGCACGAGCCACTAATTAAAAAACAACAGGCGCCCATCTTAGGATAGCGTGAACAAGTGCGAGCAAGTTCTTTTTGAAGGTAAGTCCTGAGATAAAGTGAGAGAACCTTAACGCTGCGGCTTTCTTAAAAGGGCGAAAAAACTAATTTTGCTCAGCTAGCACAGGAAAAAAAGGGACATCTGAAAGGCAGATTGGATAATAGGCAGTGGCACACCAGTTACTAAATTGTGCTTGTGCTTTTGTGATGTCTGCAGACCAGTAAAAGGCACACTATTCATGTTGTCCAGTAAAGTGCCTTTCTTGGGTCTTTGTAGTGTTTGCAGCCCAGTGAAAGGCACACTATTGATGAATGACCAGTAAAGTGCCTTTATAGTGACAGGCACACTTATAATAAACAGAAAGAAGCCTGCACCTCAGAGAATATAAACAAGGAAAAGTTGCAGTGACAGGCATGCCAGATATAAGGGGATGTTTTTTTTTTCCACTTTGCGGAGGAAAGAAAATGCAGAATGTTACACCTCCATCCTTTTTCTTAAATAGTCTGGGAAATCTTCCAATCAAATGGAACATGGAAAAGCATTTTTGTGAACAATGCAAGAGTATGTGGAACACATTTAAGTGAAGAACAGAAATATTCTCTTTTGTTACATTGTTTGGGAGAAGAAGGACAGGACGTTTTAGAGAATCATCCTAATTTGACTGCGGAAGAGGAGAGGAACTTGAATGAGTATGAGATATGTTTAGAGAAGTTGGATAGGCACTATCTTCCCCAAGTGAGCACCATAATGGAGCAATATCATTTTGGTTTAAGAGAACAAGGGGACTCCAAAACTATTGAGGGATATGTAACTACTTTAAGAAAACTGGCAGCTACATTTAAATTTGGGGGTGCAACAGGGAAGGGTTACCACCCCCCCAGTGAGAAGAAGCCATGGGTCCCTGCAGGTAAATCTGCCCAGAAGGGCCCCCACGCATGGTATGCTTGTGGTCAGGTGGGTCTCTTCATAGGGGATATTAGGTGTCCCAAGAAGGCCACCACTGCAGCCACAGATGCACTGCCCTGTGAGTTGGCTACTGTAGCCTTGGGGGAGGAGTTGGGTTCCCAGGAAGAATGGGAGCCAGCAGAGTTGACCCTGGTCTCACTAAGAAATTCGGGCAGTGGGTGACCATAAATAGCTATTAGGTGCAGGCTCTGAGAGATACTGGAGCCAGTGTGACAGCTGTTGGTTGTCGGCTAGAGTCTGAAGAGCAGGTGGTCCCCAACGTACTTTACCCAGTAGTTGTAGCTGACAACTCAGAGTGACTCTGCAAAGTGGCACTGGTTCCCTTTGACTTGGGGGGATCTCAGGTACCTTGAAAGTTGTTGTGAAACCAGCCATGCCTGTTGACTGTCTGCTAGGCAACGATCTGGAGAGTTCCTCTTGGGGGAAGGTGGAACGTAAGTCTCATTTGGAGATGTTGGGTCTGCCTGAGTGGGCGTGCATAACCACTCTGTCCATGGCAGCTGTTAAGGCCAATCAAGAGGACGTGAAGCCTGAAACAGTGGGCAAGGTGCCTGCCAGAAAGAGAACAGGCAGGCTCGTGGGAAACTGCACCCCGAAGTTCCCACGGTCCAGGAGGAGGCTAGCCTTTAGGAGGATTCCCTGGAGCATATAGGGGAGCAAGTGTCAAAAATGGGGGACCTGCCTGAGCTGACCCATTGACAGCAGGTAGGGGTCCCCTCCAGTGAGGAATTCTGCAAGGAGAAGCAGGAATGCCCTTCTTTTGTTGGTTTGCAGCAGCAGGCTGCAAACCAGGCAGCAGGTGATCAGTCTTCATCACTGGGAGATTTACTGGGAGAAAGGTCTCTTGTATAGTGAGCCTAAGGTTGTAAAGCCTGGGTCTGCCTGTGTACTGGTGGTACCCCAGCACTTCAGAGCCTTCCTACTGGGTTTGGCTCATGATGTGCCTTTGGCAGGGCATTTGGGGCAAGACAAGACATTTGATAGGCTTGTCACCCACTTTTACTGGTCCCAAATGTGCAAGAACTCTGACACACATTGTAGGTCTTGCTAGACTTGCCTGGCAAGTGCTAAGAGTGGGAGGAAGTGCAAGGCCCCTCTCCAACTTTTCCCTGTAGTCAGCACCCCCTTTGAGAGGGTGGGAATTGCCATTGTGGGGCCACTGGATCCCAAGACATCCATGGGCAACAGGTTCATACTGGTCTTGGTAGACCATGCCACCCGATACCCCAAGACTATCCCTCTCCAGACTGAGATGGCCCCCGTGGTGGGTCGAGCATTGATGGGTATCTTCTCCCTTGTGGGGTTCCCCAGCAAGGTAGTATCCGACAGGGATACATACTTCATATCTAAGTATATGAAGTCCCTGTGGCAGGAGTGCGGTGTTACCTATAAGTTCACCACTCCTTACCACCCCCAAGGTAACGGTCTGGTTGAGAGATTCAACCGGACCCTGAAGGGCCTGATTATGGGTCTTGGTGAACCCATGAGGCATAAGTGGGACGTCCTCTTACCATGCCTGTTGTTTGCTTACAGGGAGGTACTGCAGAAGTCCTTAGGGTTCAGTCCCTTTGAACTCCTGTATGGGCATCCTGTAAGAGGACCTTTGAGTCTGGTCAAAGAAGGCTGGGAGAAAGCTCCAAGTAAACCTCCCAAGGATGTATATAACTACAGGAACCAGACCAAGCGCTTCGGACAACTCGCTCAGGCGAATCTGGAAGCCAGCCGGGAAGAGATGAAACGGTGGTATGATCAGAATGCCACTCTGATTGAGTTTCAGCTTGGCCAGAAAGTGTGGGTCATGGCCCCAGTGGAGTCTTGTGTGCTCCAGGACAAATGGACTGGGCCATTTGAGGTGGTGAGTAAAGTCACCTATCTGGCAGACTTGCAGTCTCCAAGGAACCCTTTGTGGGTCCTACAATTGAACCGCCTTAAGCCCCAGTTGGAGAGGTCTGAAGTGGGCATGCTAGTAGCGACCACTGCTTGAATGGAGGAGGAGTCTGAGCCTTTTTCTGACTTCCTGTGGGCTAAGGAACATGATGGGTCAGTGGACGGTGTAACCCTCTCCCCAGCCCTGACCCTGAACAGCAGAGGGACTACCACCAGCTGTTCGGGCAGTTTGCCGCTCTGTTGTCCCTAACCCCAGGTGTCACTCAGTGGTGTGTCCATGATGCAGACACTGGGGACAGTCCTCCTGTGATGCACAAAATGTATGGGGTGACTGACAGGGTAAAAGCTTGCATCAAGGAGGAGGTCTCCAAGATGATAGCATTAGGGGTGATATAGCCCTTCAACAGCCAATGTGCCAGCCCAGTGGTCTTGGTCCCAAAGGCTGCCGCACCCAGTGCCACGCCAGAAATCCGGTTCTGTGTGGACTACCGAGGACTCAATTCAGTCACCAGCACTGACGTGCACCCCATCCCCTGAGCTTATGAGCTCATAGATCGGTTAGGAGCTGCTAAGTACCTTAGTATGTTTGACTTAACACCTGGGTACTGGCATGTTGCCTTAACTGATTGGGCAAAGGAGAGGTCTGCATTTTCAACACCAGAGGGGCACTACCAGTTCAGGGTGATGCCCTTTGAGTTGAAGAATACCCCTGCCACCTTTTAGAGGTTGGTCAACCAGGTGTTGGCTGGACTGGAGGATTTCAGTGCCGACAACCTAGATGACATCGCAGTGTTCAGTGCCACTTGGGAGGAACATCTGCACCACCTCTGGAAAGTGTTCAAGACCCTGCAGAGGGCAGGCCTCATGATCAAGGCCATGAAGTACCAGATCGGGCAGGGATCGGTGGTGTAGTTGGGACACACTTCTGGGTTCAGACCGACCACAGGCCTCTCAGGTGATTGATGCAGATGAGGGGTGAGAGCCCAAAGTTGTTGAGGTGGTTCGTTTCCCTACAGGGGATGGACATTATGGTGGAACACCTCCCTGGCATAGAACACGCCAATGCTGATGGTCTTTCCGCCTTAGTGAAGAGAACTCCCAAGAGGCTGGGTAGTTCTCCCCACATTTCAGCTGGAGGGGACACGTGTTAGACCTGGCATCCTTGGTGTGAGTTTCCCCTTTATTTTTGCCTTTTGCCTCCTATGTTTTTACTGTGTGTTGAACTTCGTTTTTGCTGGTCTAGATGCTTTGGGTACTTTGCCACTGCTGTTCAGTGCCAAAGTGCAAGTGCTCCCTCTGTAAATTGTTGTCATGGATTGGTGTTTTCATAATTGGCTTATTTGGTTTACTGTTAAGTCCCTAGTACAGTGCACTGTGTGTGTCAAGGGGCTGTAAACCAAATGCTGATAGTGGACCTGCAGCACTGATTGTGCCATCCACATGAGCAGACTGTAAATGTAACTCAGACCTACCAATGCAGTGTCTGTGCGCAGTTTGGTACTGCCATGTCGACCTGGCAAGTGCACCCACTTGCCAGGCCCTAACCTTCCCTTTTCTTACAGGTGAGGCACCCCTAAGGTAGGCCCAACGTACCCCTGTCGGCAGGGTGCAGTGTCTGTGAAAGGTGGAACATGTGATGTGTGTAACATGTCCTGAAAGTGAACTACAGTGAATTTCGTTTTTCACTAATGAAAGGCTATCAGTCCCATAGGATAGAACGAGGGTTTATTTGCAACATCTTATAACTCAGAAATTAAAGATGCATCTTTTAGTGAGGATGATTTACACATTCTGTGTTTGAAAATACCACTTTTAGAAAGTAGGTATTTTCTTGCTCAGACATCGTGTGTGCTTCTGCTAGGTTGGTGTATTGACTGTCTGGCTTTGGAGTGACAGGGGCTGGGGATGTGCATTCTGTTCAGCCAGCCACTTCGGGAGGTGAGGTGTGTCTTGCCTATCCAGGGTGAGTCAGGGCTGGACTGAATAGACCTGGGCTACATTCAGAATAGGGGGAGTAGATTTCTTTCACACCTGAATGGGCCTGGCCTGCCTTTGACAATGCTGTCTCCACCCCCTGCCAGGAAGCTACACCAGAGAGGACAAAACTGGTTTTGGCTCGGCAAAGAGCTTCTCTGCCACCAGTGAACAAAGGAATGTGAGCTATAAAGAGTGGGGTCCAGACCCCTGAACTTTAGATTACTTCTGGAAATGAAGAGGAACCTTTGCCAAGGAGAAGAGCTGGAGAAACTGGAGAAGTCCTGCCCCTTGCTGTGTGCTATCTGGGGTTGGCCTGCAGTGGCTGTTTCTGCCAAGGAAAGGATAAGGACTTTGCTTTGTGTTGTGCCCCTGATTGAGGAAGATCTCCAAGGGCTTTAAGTAGAGCTTGCCTCCTCTTTTGAAGAATTAGGGATATAAAAACTTCAACCCAGCTCCCCTGAACTTCTTTGCTGAGAGTTCTGACCTACCAAGAGGTGCCTGTTGAGGTTCTGGGCCTCTGGAGGTTTTTCCTGCTGTTGGGAGCTGGGAAAGTAACGCAACAACGAGAAGCGTGACGCATCCGCACCTGTTTCTGACGCATCATTGAAAAAAATACGATGCAGCGTCTGCCCGCGGAGGGAGAAATCACCACACACTACATTGAGTGCAATGATCTACGAAGTCTGAGATCACTGCACCAATTCTGACACAGGCCCTGCTGTGTTGCTGCAAGAACCAACGCATTGTGGGACAGCGGCAGAAGAAACCAACGCAGTGCCGTTGCCGCAATGAGAACCAACGCACCCCCGATCTTCATCGCACCAGGGCGCCAGGACTACAAGGACACCAGGGCTGCGTTAAGGATCCGACGCATCACTTCCCTGTGCAGTAAGAAACTAACGCATCACCTCCCCTTCAGTAAGGACCCAACACATCACCTCCCCTGCATGGCAGGAAGGAACTGACGCATCACCTCCCCGGGAGTAAGGAACTGACGCATCACCTTCCCTGCGCATCAGGTACTGACGCATCACCTTCCCTGTGGCTGTTATTACTTTCGATTTTGACGCATCCCATGTACTTTGTGTTGAAAGTATCACATCTATAATTTGCTATGAACAGAACTGTTTCTACCCTTTAAAAGTCATATATTGATTACTGTGGATTTTTGTCGTTTTGGTCTTGTTTGGTTTAGGTAAAGATAACCAAGATACGCGGGTTAGACTTGGCAACTTTGGCGTGGTTTCCCCTGACTTTTTCCCTCTACCTCCTGTATTTTTGATGCTGTGCTGGATTTCGTTTTTGCTGAATAGGGCCTGTCTCACTTGCACAATGCTGTCTCCACCCCCTGTGGTCATACTGTACCAGTGAGGACAGAACTGCTTTGGACTTGGATGAGAGCCCTCTGCACAAATAGAACAAAGACAAAATGGTGTATAAGTAGTAGACTGTAAGCCCCAGAACTTTAAATCACTTCTGGACTCAAGAAGAACCTTTGCCAAGGAGAAGAGCTGAAGAGCTGTGAGGAGGAGTATTGCCCCTTTGTTGTGTGCTGTGTGGGGTTGTCCTGCAGCTGCTGTTTCTGCCAAGGAAAGGACAAAAACTGAAACTTTGGTGTGAACCTGCTTGAAGAAGAATGTCCAAGGACCTGTGTGTGCTGGCCTCCTTTTCTGAAGTCTCAGTGATACAAAGACTTCATTCCCAGGTCCCCTTAACTCTGCTGCTGGGGGTTCTGACCTGTCAGGAGTTGCCTGTTCCAGTCCTGGGTCTCTGGGGGTTGCTTCTCTGTTGAGAGCTGGAAGAAGTCTAAAGAACTGTGATAACTATTCTGATATCGTGAACATGAGTGAGGTTTTTTCAAAATACATAGCTTGAAAAGTTAAACTAGCATTTGCAATGCGATAGGTCTCGCAGTCACGCGAGTTTGAGCTATTGGCATTGTAAATGAAACTGCCTTTTATTTATGTTTTGGGTTTTAAAACCTTAATAAAAGGCATTGTCATTTACAATACTAATAGCTTAAACTCTCGCAAATGCTAGACCTATTGTATTGCAACAAAGGGCCTTCGGGACTGCTTGTTAGATTGTAAATGTCAGAGATAGAGACCGGCCTGCAACGTCTTCAAATTAGTGATAAATAGTGCAGTGAAGAAGATGTGTAAGTATTGTAAATTACACAGACCCAAAGTGTGAATTAAGGGTTGCGTATGATGCAAGCTATAAACACTAACAAAGCGCTCCAACACCTTTCGCTCTGTGATTATACTGTCGCGGCTCAGTAGGAAGAGCGGGGGGGTGCTATTTCCTGCCCTCTCCATGATTTGAGTGTGCAGTGTGGCATTGGTAATACCATTGCTATCTTTGGCCTAATAACACTTTAGCTGAAGTAGGGCCCTGGCTTCACCTCCTGGTGCAGGGCGGGCTGTGCTTTAAGGCAGGCATGGAGGGAAGGGGGATGGTCTAGGCTCCAGCTCCGGCCTTGTACATTGCCCCTGCTATTACTAGTGAGCAAGAGGCACTGAGGTGGTGATATTGGTATTGGTGGTGGTGGTATTTGTATTGGTGGTGGTGGCATTGGCGGTGGTGTTATTTGTGGTATTGGTTGTAGTAGTATTGGTGGTAGTGCTGATATTGGTGGTGGTGGTATTTGTGGTGGTGGTATTGGTTGTGGTGGCATTGGTGGTGGGGTATTTGTGGTGGTGGTATTGGTGGTGGTATTACTGGTGGTGGTGGTATTGGTGGTGGTGGTATTGGTGGTGGTAGTATTGGTATTGGTGGTGGTGGTATTAATTTTTTTAAAATATCTTTTAATTGAATTTATTAACAAAAACACACAAACAATCGGCAGATGACATATAAGTAGAAATCAGACATGGTTGAATATGGCATTTCATTAAAGATGCAAAGTGAGTACGGGAAACGCACCTATATCAGAAAGAGAACTCAGGGAGACAATGAGTCATCATCAGGAGGGGCAGTAGGTGCAACACAGATATCCCCCCCTATATAGGTTCCACTTGGCCCACACTCGGGACCATTTTTGGGGGTATCCTCTTGCCACATAAACAGTTTTCTCTCGAAAAATACACCAATCAAGGTTACGCTTCCACGCTGCAACAGTTGGGATGTTGACCCTCCCCATAATTGAGCAATGTCTCTTTTGGTCACTGTAGCACCAAGTGTAACAAACAGCCTCTCTGCCCCTACCACGTCAGTGGGCGCCCACACATTGAGTAAACATCTTTTAACCTCAGGGCGGACGGGTTTGTACAGGACCTCACTCATGACAATATGGATTCCCCTCCAATATCTCTGAATTTGCTCACAATATGCATAAATGTGGCAACCTGTCCACAGTGACGCCTACAGTCCATGTTTTCCCCACGCCCCATACAGACCAGCTGCGGTCCCGTGATGTAGATCCTGTGGAGAATTTTCAATTGTATCAAACGGAGACGTGCAGAGATCGCCACCTCCCTGGGGGAGGCCACCGCTTCCCTCCAGTCCTCGTCATCTAATAAGAGGCCGTCCGCCTCCCACGACTCACGCAATTGAATTAGAGGATCTGGTGTGTTGTTGAAAAGTTTTTTGTAGGTCAATGAGATAGCTTTCTGAGGAAGCAGCCCATCCAGTAACCTATCCTCCAGTGGGGAGGAGTCAGGCAGGGGGAAATCCCTACTGATGGCGGTGGTTAAGGCATAACCGATCTGTAGGTAGCGAAAAAATTCTGTATCCGCGAGTTCGTACTGTTGTTTCAGCTGGCTAAATCTGAGCATATGGCCCTTCAATCAGAGGTCGCCCACACAAGAGATGCCAATGAGGACCCACTTATCAGAACCTTTGGAAGAGTGGAGACTACCCAATTGAACTGAATCCCATAGAGGGGTCGCGAGCACGTAAGCCTATGTTCCCACACCGAACTTTCGTTGATTGTATGCCACACTTGGACCGAATGGGATGTGGGCCCAGTCAAGAGGAGGTTCTTAGGATTAGAATAGAGGGCTCTGTTGCACGACCCGCCCAGCAGCAGCCATCTGTCCATGGCATATCCCGGATCTCCCGGAGCCCGATACGTACACTGATTGATGGCAGCGAGGTGAGACGCCCAGTAATATTTCTTTATGTCAGGGAGGCTAATGCCACCGTCATACCAATTAAGGGTTCGTTTGTGAAGCGCAATTCAAGGTCTCCCGTCCCTCAGCAATTGCCTCTGTAGGTCTTCGATCTCTTTAAAATAGCGCGCTGGGACGGGATAGTTCTGAAGGGCATAAAGGAAGCGGGGGAGGGACATCATCTTAAAGAGAGCGGCCCACCCGAGCAGCGAGAGAGGAAGCGCCCTCCAGTTAGCAACATCACGTCGCAGGCGCTGCAGGGGCAGGAGCAGAATTCTCTCATAGCGGAGCTGGGGGTCGGCTGTGACAAAAATCCTCAAATATCGGAAACCATCGGACACCAACTGTATCAGACAATCCCTGGGGAGAGATGGAGTCCCACCAGACAGGATATAGAGGAGGGATTTCCTCCAGTTGATAGAATAGCCCCAGAATCTCCCGAAGGACGTAAAGATGTCTAAGACACATCTGAGGGATTTGTTGGGGGAAGCCAAATAGAGCAGAATGTCGTCTGCGTAAAGGGAGATGCGGTCCACCCAGTCTGCTGACCACCGCAGACCATGCATGGCCAAGGTGGTATTGTTGGTGGTGGTGGTATTGGTGGTGGTGGTGGTGGTATTGGAGGCATTGGTGGTGGTATTGGTGGTGGTGGTGTTGGTGGTGGTGTTGGTGGTGGTGGTGGTATTGGTGGTAGTATTGGTGGTGGTGGTGGTACTGGTATTGGTGGTGGTATGGGTGGTGGTGGTATTGGTGAAGGTGGTGTTATTGGTGATGGTATTGGTGGTGGTGGTGGTGGAATTAGTGGTGGTGGTAGTATTAGTGATGGTGGTATTGGTGGTGGTATTGGTGGTGGTGGTATTGATGATATTGGTGGTGGTAGTATTTGTGGTGGTATTGGTATTGGTGGTGTTATTGGTGATATTGGTGGTGGTGGTGGTATTGTTGGTGGTAGTATTGATGGTGGTGGTATTGGTGGTTGTATAGTTGGTGGTATTGTGGTGGTATTGGTGGTGGTGGTGGTATTGGAGGTATTGGTGGTGGTATTGGTGGTGGTGTTATTGGTGGTGGTGTTATTGGTGGTGGTGGTGGTATTGGTGGTGGTGATAATGTTGGTAGTGGTAATTGTATTGGTGGTGGTATTGGTTGTGGTGGTATTGGTGGTAGTGGTGGTATTGTGGTGATGGTGGTATTGGTGGTGGTGGTGTTATTGGTATCATGGTGGTGGCATTGGTATTGGTGCTAGTGGTACTGGTATTGGTGGTGGTGGTGCTATTGGTGGTGGTGGTGGTATTGGTGATGGTGTTGGTGGTGATGGTGGTATTAGTGGTGGAGGTATTGGTGGTGGTGGTATTGGTGATGGTATTGGTGGTGGTGGTGGTATTGGTGATGGTATTGGTGGTGGTATTAGTGGTGGTATTGGTGGTGAAGGTGGTAATGGTGGTAGTATTGGTGGTGGTATTGGTTTTGGTGGTTTTGGTGGTATTGGTGATGGTATTGCTGGTGGTATTGGTGGTGGTTGTGGTGGTAGTATTGGTGGTGGTATTGGTGATGGTATCAGTGATATTGGTGGTTCTGGTATTGGTGGTATTTATGGTGGTGGTATTGGTGGTGGTGGTATTGGTGGTGGTGGTGGCATTGTTGGTGGTTGTGGTGGTGGTATGTTTGGTGGTAGTAGTATTGTTGGTGGTGGTGGTATTGGAGATGGTATTGGTAGTATTGGTTGTATTGGTGTTATTGGTGGTGGTGGTATTGTTAGTGGTCGTATTGGTGGTGGTGGTATTGGTGGTGGTGGTGGTGTTGGTATTGGTGGTGATGGTATTAGTGTTGGTGGTATTGGTGAAGGTGGTATTGCTATTGGTGGTATTGGTGGTGGTGGTATTGGTGCTAGTGGTGGTATTGGTGGTGGTGGTATTGGTGGTGGTGATATTGGTGGTGGTGGTATTGGTGGTGGTATTAGTAATGGTATTGGAGGTGGTTTTGGTGGTGGTGGTGGTAGTATTGGTGGTGGTGGTGTTATTGGTATCGTGGTGGTGGTATTGGTATTGGTGGTAGTGGTACTGGTATTGGTGGTGGTGGTATTGATGGTGGTGGTGGTATTGGTAATGGTGGTGGTTGTGTTATTGGTATTGGTGGTGGTATTGGTGGTGGTATTGATGGTAGTGGTATTGGTGGTGGTGGTATTGATGGTGGTATTGGTGGTGGTGGTGGTATTAGTGGTGGAGGTATTGGTGGTGGTGGTATTGGTGATGGCATTGGTGGTGGTGGTATTGGTGATGGTATTGGTGGTGGTGGTGGTAATGGTGGTGGTATTGGTGGTGATATTGGTTTTGGTGGCTTTGGTGGTATTGGTGATGGTATTGCTGGTGGTATTGGTGGTGGTTGTGGTGGTAGTATCGGTGGTATTGGTGATGGTATTGGTGGTATTGATGGTGCTGGTATTGGTGGTATTGATGGTGGTAGTATTGGTGATGGTGGTATTGGTGGTGGTACTGGTGTTGGTATTGGTGGTGGTATTGGTGGTGGTGGTGGCATTGTTGGTGGTTGTGGTGGTGGTATGTTTGGTGGTAGTATTGGTGGTAGTGGTATTGTTGATGGTAGTATTGGTGGTGGTGGTGGTATTGGTGGTGGTGGTATTGGTGATGGTATTGGTAGTATTGGTGGTGGTGGTATTGGTGTTATTGGTGGTGGTGATATTGGTAGTGCTGGTATTGGTGGTGGTGGTATTGGTGGTGGTGGTGTTGGTATTGGTGGTGGTGGTATTAGTGGTGGTGGTATTGGTGGAGGTGGTATTGCTATTGGTGGTGGTGGTATTGGTGGTGGTGGTATTGGTGCTAGTGGTGGTATTGGTGGTGGCGGTATTGGTGGTGGTGATATTGGTGGTGGTATTAGTAATGGTATTGGAGGTGGTTTTGGTGGTGGTGGTATTGGTGGTGGTGATGGTATTGGTGGTGGTGGTATTAGTTATATAGGTGGTGGTGGTATTGGTATTGGTGGTGGTATTTGTGGTGGTGGTATTGGATTGGTGTTGGTGGTGGTGGCATTGGTGGCATTGGTGGTGGTGGTATTGGTGGTGGTGGTGGTGTATTGGTGGTGGTGGTATTAGTGATGGTATTGGTGGTGGTGGTATTAGTGGTGGTGGTGGTATTGGTGGTGGTGGCATTGGTGGTATTGGTGGTGTTGATATTAATGGTTGTATTGGTGGTGATGGTATTGGTAGTAGTGGAGGTATTGATATTGACATTGGTGGTGGTATTGGAGGTATTGGTGTTGGTTTTGGTGTCGGTGGTGGTATTGGTGGTGGTGGTGGTATTGGTGGTGGTATTGGTGGTATTGGTGGTGGTACTGGTATTGGTGGTGGTGGTATTGGTGGTGGTATTGGTGGTGGTGGTGTTATTTGTATCTGCATTGCTATTGGGGGTGGTGGTGGTGGTATTGGTGGTGGAATTGGTGGTGGTATTAGTGATGGTGGTATTGGTGGTGGTGGTATTGGTGGTGATATTGGTGGTTGTGGTATTGGTGGTGGTGGTATTGGTGGCAGTGGTATTGGTGGTGATATTGGTGGTGGAGGTGGTATTTGTGATGGTTGTGGTGGTGGTATTGGGGGTATCGGTGGTGGTGGTATTGGCTTTGGTGGTGGTGGTATTGGTGGTGGTATTGGTAGTGGTGGTACTGGTGTTGGTGGTGGTGGTATTGGTGGTGTTATTGGTGGTGGTGGTGTTATTGGTATTGGTGGTGGTATTGGTGGCGGTAGTGGAATTGGTGGTGGTGGTATTGGTGGTGGTGGTGGTTTGGTGGTGGTGGTATTGGTGGTAATGGTGGTGTAGTATTGGTGGTGGTATTGGTGGTGGTGGAGGTGGTATTTGTGGTGGTAGTGGCGTTGGTGGTGGTATTGGTGGTGTTGGTATTTGTATTGGTGGTGGTTGTATTGGTGGTGGCACTGGTAGTGGTGGTGGTATTGGTGGTGGTGATGGTATTGTTGATGGTGGTAGTATTGGTGGGGTTGGTATTGGTGGTGGTAATCGTGGTGGTGGTATTGGAGGTACTGGTGGTACTATTGGTGTTATTGGTGGTGGTATTGGTGGTATTGGGGGTGGTATTTGTGGTGGTGGTACTGGTATTGGTGGTATTAGTATTGGTGGTGGTGGTGGTGGTGGTGGTATTGGTGGTGGTGGTGGTGGTATTAGCACTGGTGGTATTGGTGGTAGTATTGGTGGTGGTGGTATTGGTGATGGTATTGGTGCATTGGTGGTGGTGGTATTGTGGTGGTATTGCTGGGTTGGTGGTGGTGGCATTGGTGGTGGCATTGGTGGTGGTTTTGGTGGTGGTATTGTTGGTGGTAGTATTGGTGGTGGTGGTCTTATTTGTGGTGGTGGTATTGGTGATGGTATTGGTGATATTGGTTGTGGTGGTATTGGTGTTATTGGTGGTAATGGTATTGGTGGTGGTGGTATTGGTGGTGGTGGCGATATTGGTGGTGGTACTGGTATTGGTAGTGGTGGTATTGTTCGTGGTGGTATTGGTGGAGGTGGTATTGCTATTGTGGGTGGAGGTAGTGGTGGTTTTGGTGGTGGTATTAGTGGTCGTGGTATTAGTGGTAGTGGCGGCTCCTCTATAGGGGCATTTGGGCGCCGCCCCCCTACTTTCTCGCAGTGCGAGAAGGCAGAAACATAAATGGTAATAACTACCATTTATGTTTCTGCCTTCTCGCACTGCGAGAAAGCAGAAGTGCCTGGTTGGGGGTGGGCATTTCTGCTCGAGGGCAGGGAGGGAGTGGCTTGCCCACTGTTGTGCATACTGACTGTTTGGTCAGCCCTGCATGCAGCAGCCTACATAGAGAAAATGGCCCGGATGGGGCGCACTCAGATTCGCCTCACAAGTTGTGATTGGCAGAGGGGAGGGAGGGCTGATGATGAGGAGAGCTGCAGCCGGCCGGCCCGGAACTTGAAGGCAGCAGAAGTCAGGACCGGACGGCGGGAGTCGGGACCCATCCAGAAGATGGCGCGGGACGGTAAGTTTTATTTTATGTATTTTATTTCTATTAAACACCTCCCACCTACCCCCCACCCACCCCCACCCGCGGTGCGATGAGCCCATTTCCAAAAGTAATGTCGGCCGCGACTGCTGGCAATGGTCGGCATCGGAGCACAATGGCATTCTTCGACGCTGAGGGACATCGATGAGTTAAAGTCACGCATGTATGCATGTTTGCAGTGCGTCATCTTAATCTTCTGACACCTATGTCCGTCTATGTTTGTGACCTCGGGTCACATAGTGTGCCGCCATCTTGTGGGGAAAAAGCGCTGATGGATGGTGAGCGGCTATTTCATGTCCACTGCTTGAGGTAAAAATAGCCAGGGGGAATAATATATATGAAACCGCTCATGGAAGCGCGCCTCTTGGCAGCCAGTCCAAATACTTAACGTCTCAGTGGGGTCCTAATGGCGATCGGCAAAGCTCTCATGTCTCAGAGACCCCCTGCTTCGCAGAGAGAGTAATTTGCTGCTCTTGGTGTTTTCCCTTTTCTCTGGTGTTCCTCTGCCCCTTGCACTATAGTGCCTTACTATCATATGGTTACAGGCCGCACAGGGAGCGCTGCCAGGTCTATGGGGTAACAGCACACTCCCCTCACACACTGTTCCTGTCTGGCACAGGGCGAGTTGTTCTACTAAGATCATTGCCTCTTCCGTGGGGTAATTATGTATCTCGCCGTCTGGCACGAGGTCACTTGCTGCAGTGGGATTGTTGTCTCTTTTCTGTGGAGGCCTCAAGTACAGAGCACACTCCTATTGCACACAACTTGGTGCGCGCGCCCACTGTAGCCTGCAAACAGAAGGGGAAAATCCCTGCCCCACGAACTAAGCCCTTCCTAGAACTATAAAACAAGTACTGTTCAGTCGGACAATAGTTGCACTAAAGGAGCACGGCTACAGAATCTAACGATGAGGAAACATCTTTCTATTTGGGATTTTATGTACATTTGTCACTGACTTTTCTGTTATGATGTTGGTTTAGTGTCGAGCAGGAGAGAGTTTGTCGAGCAGCAACAGAGGTTTTGGCTTTGGCAAGTAATTCTGTAAAGGTTTTGCTAGTCGGAGGGAGTGGGTTGAGTGGTGGGATCTTGTTATGCAAGAAGACACACTGACTATGCTTTCACGCCGTGGCACTAGAGAAGACACACCCTCACACATTGAGTTCTCCGACACAAGTTCTTTACTCTGCCTATAATGCTTGCAGAGGCGAGTCTCCCTGCATTCAAGGGAGTCTCTGAATTTTGCAGCATTGTCTGGCTACTCCCAGAGGTGTGTTAGCCAAGCCATTTTGCTCAAATCTGCTTGAAAATGCACCATTTACCAACTCTTTTTTTCAAACTTTTCTTGGGGGGATAACCCCCCCCCCCGAATCCCCAGTATTTACGCCCACCACTTTCAAATGTCACCAGCCGACACTGGGTAGTGGTATTGGTGGTGGTGATATTGGTGGTGGTGGTATTGGTGGTGGTGGTATCAGTGGTGGTATTGTAGGTGGTATTGGTAGTAGTGGTGGTATTGGTGGTTGTGGTATTGGTGGTATTGGTGGTAGTATTGGTGGTGGTGGTATTGGTAATGGTGGTGGTATTGGTGGTATTGGATTGATGTTGGTGGTGGTGGTATTGGTGGTGGTGGTATTGATGGTGGTATTGATGGTGGTGGTATTGGTGGTGGTGGTATTGGTGGTTGTATTAGTGGTTGTGGTATTAGTGGTGGTGGTATTGGTGGTGGTGGTATAGGTAGTGGTATTGGTGGTAGTGGCGTTGTTGTTTTAAATAAAATAGGCTTTGAAAACAAACTGTCAGGTGGCTTTAGTGCAGATGACACATAACACAGATGTGTTGTTGTCAGCTTCAGCCCATTAGCACACGATTATGTGCTACCTGGAATTCACATGACTTAATTTGCTAATCATTTCTTAATTCATTTTACTTGGGTGGTTGAAACAGACAGGAGATAATGCCGGGTTAGAGTGTTTGAAAGCAGGCGGCCTTGTTACGGGGGTGGCCGGGATGCTTAAAAAAACATGAGCAGCGCATGTCCAGCCTTCAGTAAGAGAACTCAACAAAGTAAATAGTTTTTACAGGTCCCGTGTAACAACCGATGTAAAGGGGCCAGTAACCATTGGAGGTTACAAATGAAGACAAGGCTGTACTAAGGAGAGACTAACAAGCCTATTAACGAATCCGAAGGCAGCAGTTACGAAGGCAATGACAACAGCCAATGAAAAATATGGGTGGAGAGTGGGCGCGGCCTCTCTCCCATACTCAACTACAGCAGTCTTGCAGAGCGAGCAATGCATGCGCGCAGCCGCTAGGCTCGACATAAAAATGGAAGTGGAATCTGAAAGAAAGTGGTATTTGTACAAGCTGCAGCTTGCCAGACTCACATGCCACAACACAAATGCACATATCAGCCATGCATGACATGTACACTGGTGTTACAATCAAAGACTGGAGTAGCTGTGTTTTATGGGGACTGGGTTAAAGAGATATTAGGGGAGGAGGATAACAACGTCTCAGTCATCCATATTTACCTCTGTTCTAATTCTATTTGTTTCGAATGTTGTAAAAGTTCATTAACTTTACATGATTAATTGACATGTATTGACAGCGTTATTAATGTTTCTCTTACAGAAAGAAATGCTACAAGTGGAATACGTACTGTAAACACAGTATGAGTTAATAAATTAGAGGTACTTTACAAAAAAACAACATCTATAAAATCGATGGAGACCAGGCTAATCTGGCTTCAGAATAATTTCAGTCATTTTAAATCGCACCCGTTTGTTGTTCCCCAAAAATATTTTTGTAAACTCTTGCTTTGGTGTAATAGTGAAAAACACAACTCCGTTTTCATTGAAAGTTCTCTTCAGCAAAATACTACTTAATTGTTTATATTGCCATGGAGCAGAATAATGGGTGTTTACATTGTTGGTTCCCTCGCTAGTGTCTTTGAGGAGAAAAAATATCTCATGCACGACATTCCCACCCTGCCCAAATAAGAGGAGCGCGGCCGGAAATGGAAGCCAGATGTCCAATGCAAGAGTGAAGGTGTAGGCAAAATGCACTGTGGGGGAAGTATTCCATTTCAATGATGCACTTTCCATGCTTGATGAATCAATTCACCAGCAACATTGCTGCCTTTTTAGATCTCGGCTAGCAAAGGCTGCGCTTGCGCAGTCTCGCTCGCGAGACATAATGACTTGGAGAAGAGGTGCTTGAACCCGCCCCTCTTCTCCCCTCTTCTCCATTGGCTGACCTCTTGAATGCTGGCCAGCCATTGGAGAAGAGGTCCGTCACTCCGAACAGGCCCTGTCCTTTTCGGATTCGGGGGCATGTTTTTTTCAACTTTTCTAATTATCTCTTCCAGCCAATGGCAAGAGGAGAGAAAAGCAAAACCCGCCCCCGAATCCGGAAACGCCGCTGCCTTTCTCCGAGGCATTTCTGCTTCGCCTCGGAGAAAGGCAGTGGTGTGCTTAGGCAGTGGTGTGCTTGTTATTAATGCTTGTTTTAAATACATTTCAGTTCATTTCTATATTCTCCATTCCACACGCCTCATCTTCGGAGTTTCCACAATGATCGGTGCATTAAGGCTTACCTCTCTGCCTTGATCTCATATCCCATGGCACTTTGATGCTCTTTGTCTATTGTAGAAAGTGTAACACCTTTGTTTAAATCAGTTTATACGCCTTTATAAAGCGCTCTATCACCTCTGGGTAATGAGTGCGCAGTATTAAATCGCAAAAATATATACATACAAATAAAATTAGCGTGAAATAGCTTCGTTCCAATATGGCGATCGAGCGGTCTTTTGAGGTAGGATTCAGAGGCATTATAGGACGTTTCGTTGTCTGTCTTCGGTGTCTAGTCGCACGCTAGCGACTCATTCTGAATGCGCTTTACGTCATCCTCCCCACGTACGTTCGCCATCTCAGTGTGCAGTGGTGTCGGTGTCCAGAGAAGTGGATGAATTTGTCCTGAGCGGTATTGGAGGGCGGAAGCCGTGGTGCCAGGTATGTTAGGACGGGAAAGCTGCAGTCCTTACAGGAATGGCCATGTTGTTTCCTGAGTGGGAAGCAGAGGACACCTTGAGCAGAGGCTTTTGGGTGGTCTGCACAGAAAAGATGGACTATAAACAAGGCTACGGGACCGTGAGGTGGCGATGTCTGCCACCACCCTTCCCCATTGCACCTCTGGCTCCCAGTGTTAGACACGATGATCGTACTCGTTTACACAAGCACGAAATGTCATGCCATTTGGCACACTATTGCAGGTCGGCTGTAGTCAAAGAGCTTGTCTTCTGAGAAGTGTTTACATCCTCAAAACGTCTTTCCGGTGTAGTCGACTACTGCTGCACCCTAATCTGGCAATATGCATAAAGAATGCTACATCTCAGTAATATTTTAACGTCGGGATGGGGATGCCCATCTCGGTAAATTGTTTTCACGTCATGGGAACTCTAACAAGCATTTGCAATGCAATGGTCTCGGCATTGTTAAAGTTAGAGCTATTGGCATTGCTCATGACATTATTTTTGTTTTTGTTTTTAAAACATCTCTCTCTCTCTCACAAAAATAAGACTTATTTTTGTGAGAGAGAGAGAGAGATGTTTTAAAAACAAAAACAAAAATAATGTCATGAGCAGTGCCAATAGCTGTAACTTTAACAATGCCGAGACCATTGCATTGTAAATGCTTGTTCAGACATGTTACAGTGTTTACAAGTTGACACCAAGTTGGACACTTTGAGTTTTTACTTGGTGATATTATTTAGAGCATGTGGGAAAGTTCAGTGAACCCCACTTCCCTTTCTGTTACTCCCCCCCCCCCTTGCCGTTGTATTAGGGTCGTACTAAGATGCTTCGAGAGTATTTTTAGCAGCCCATCCTGGTGCTTTGAGAAGACGGGTAAGAACTAAGAAGGAGGCCTCTAGTTCAAACCTTCATACTTGAAACATGAGCTCAGCTGTGCAGAGCTGCTTGTGAGGGCCACTGTTTATTAACTTGCTAAGTAGGAGGAGGAGCTGCAAACCACCACTACTGCAACGCGATTACCTATAGAGACTGCACCCGATGCTAATAAGAGGAATGTGAGTGTCTGCATTGAATCGGTAATAAACCAGGGTCCTAAATTCCTCAAAGCGGAGAGAAAATCATGAAAGTCACAAAAATCATGAAAGTCACAAAAATCATGAAAGTCTTCCATCAATTTACATACGAACACATACACACACACACACACACACACACACACACGCTCTCAAATATGCTAGACATTATGCCTACTGAGGTAAAGGAAAGCCTACCTGTGTTCTGCTCTGTTGCATCAGCTCTGCTCGGAGCACAACAGATGATCTCTGATTTCTGGCTACAGCAAGAATTAAATGAGGGTGCCTTAAAGGCACACAGATTCTTAAAGGTGCAGTGTTTGCATGGGCCCATCAACCCATCGGTGAGCTGTCTTTTCACACATGAGGTTATAAAAGTGAAGACAGTGGGGGCCCATTTCCAAGTAGTGCTGGGAGGAAGGTGGTGGGAGGGATGGGGGCTGGTGCAAGTGAGAGACTGCAGACACATGCACTCTCAGTGCATGTTCAAAAGAAATAATGAAACAAGACGAAAAAGCAGAAAGAGGCAAAAAATAGAGAAGCAGGCGAGGAACAAGCATTCGGTAAATGCAGGAAAATATGCTACAACCAATAGAAATGGAGGAAAATTAAGTGGCAAGCACAGCAGCAATAAAAAGCCAGGAAAGAGAGGGGTGGGATGTAAGCCCCTTTTAAGTTTATATTAAAAACAATAGATTTCACAAGCACAGTGCAAGTGCTGTGCAGGCGGAACCTAAAATCTATTAAGTGCCCTCTAATCAACCCTTTCACATTTTATATAAATCTACAAGTACATTTATGTTCAGAGCTGGGCTATACAAATTTTACTCCAGAGCATTCAATAATTTCTTATTAAAGTACATTTCAAAGTTTATTAAGTTTGATATCAGATTGTACCAATGTGCTCAAACTATACAATAAATATTCTTTATAATACTTGATGCAGTTTAAAAAAAAACCTTTATTAACCTAACTATGACAAATACTCAGTTAGTGAAAAACTTTTAAAAAAATGTAATAAGTTGATCCACATTTGTTACATTTTTTAGCAATGTTGCATTGCATATAATCTCATAAATTTGAATTGCAGTAATAATGTTGGTCCCCAAAGAGCAGAGTGTCAATCTTTTTACTACCCATGGCCAAGGGAAAATGACAACAGTGGTTCTGCTAAGTCATACATATGCAAAGAGAATGGCTGTGGGGCCAATAAACATCCGTTCTTTAAACCATTGTGTGTGGAAATTGTATTACACTATAACCTCTAAAACAATCTTCAGACCACTGTAAATTACAAACAGAGAGAGAGAAAAAGAGAAAATCAGGAAAGTCACAAAAATCATGAAAGTCTTCCGTTAATTTACATACGAACACATACACACACACACACACACACACACACACACACTCTCAAATATGCTAGACACCTGCTAGTATTTCCAACAACGTTCCTAATATAAATTACTGATGAGGTCATAAAGGTCATAAGATCACAGATTCAAATAACAATATTTTTGATCATTAATCATTATTTTTGCATCCAAATATACAATTGTAAGTGAGAAGATACTACTCTTGACTTCAGAAGATTAAACATGTGCCAGTGTCTAGTTAATTCTTTCACACCAATTCTGAAGAACGCTTCTCCTCTTGTTCAAATATGGTAATTGGTAAAATGCAGTTCAGACGCATTTACTACTGTCCGGTAAACATATAACATTTTCTAATGTTGCCTACCACTGAACGCTGGGGATGGCATCACCAAAATTCAATTTTTTTCACAAGATTCAAATATATTTTTACCATCATGTAAACAATTGTTCCATGTTTTGTGTTTTGAGACAATATTTCATATCACTTAAATATTTCAGGTTAATCGATAAAGATTATTCAAAGAATCGTTTTAGTCAAGGGACTGGAAGACATCCTTTGGAGAAGTGTTCATTTCTAGATGACTAACAGTGGGATCTAACAAATAGCTACATATGTGCCATGCGAGTCAATTGAATACAAATCCCAATTTGTGCGCTTGCCAGGTGAGCCGTGGTGTAATCTCGTGTATTGTGCTCATATTGTCTTGAATAAGGAAGTAAAGGTATTATAACATGTCGCCTCATGGCTTTATCTATTTTTTTTACCGTGGGTTCTGACAATCTGTGCCCCATCATCTATGTGGACTTGAAGCTGGGATAGTACCTTGCTAGATTAAAATTGTATATAATATACTAACCAACTACTTTATTATTTTCGCACAGATTAAATTAAACTCAGGTTATGATTGGCTCTTAGGACCAGTAAGGTACTTTTCCTACCTTTACCTGGAAATAAGTAACCATCAATCAGGCACCTTATTCCACACTGCATCTCATAATGCCAATGTTCACATTGCCCCAGTAAGTGAAGCACCATTGACGTCTGTTTTTCCACATTCCACACTACATAAAGTAATATAATCCGGCCATGTCATCACTCCCCTTATTGGCATGGTGATCTTGCGGTTCTTTCAACAAGCACTGACTAAAGTAATTTCTACAGGGTGTAGGATGAGGTCAACTGCCACCTAGAGCGGAAGTCCTTCCCTCACACACTGGCACTTCTATCCATGGCAGTCCTGGAAGCTGGCACTGTCTAACTCGTGTACCAGCAGTTTATGCTGTTTCTGAGGCTTATTGTTGCCCTGCACATACACTGCACCAGGGGCACCAAAGGTACTGTAAGCTGCTATTCTATTAAAAAATGATAAGCACTCTCAAATGACAGAATCAGAAAATGGTTTGCTTACGTAGTAGTTAACAACCCCACATGACCTTGTTGGGGCTCTCTCTTTCATGTAATAAAAACGTTATGGCCATTTTCTTTAACTAAGTGGAGTGGGGCAAAATATTATGGCACACAATCATTACTTGGGCCCAATAGTGCAGTGCTGGATCACATGCATAAGCAGAGTTACAGGTGCAAACTGAATGCAGCCATTTCCAAATCTACAACATGCAGGATCATTAGTTTCCGCTGTAATGAATCTGAGTCACGCGGGTAATTAAAAGCAGACTTTGTATATCTTTGAGATGTGAGTTTGGACTCCTCCCGCGGATACATCCCGGGGATACTACGGCACGGCAGATGCTAGCAATGTAGAATTTAACAAAGATAAGGACCACCCCGATGATGGAAGCACCTGGAAGGATTAATGAAATGATGGGGTGATCTGAGGACATAGAAGAGATGCCACTCAATCAAACACACTATAAATGTCACAAGAGACAAGTAACTGCTCTGTAGTCAAAACAGGACATATCTTATTGGAAAAACATGCATAACCAGATAGAAAATGATTTGCTACTCTAACCATGCATAACAGTGACGCAGCACAAACAGAAAAATCAAGCGTCAGCATTGCGTTTCAGACTCAAAGCACAGTACCTGCCTGGCTGTCACGAGCCCGGTGATTTTAAGCATGAAGTTAAGAAGCACCTGCGTGTTTATGGTCTGGCTTGACAGCGCAGCTGTTGGTAGAAAATTACATGAGCCTCACTAGAGATGGGCTTTGTCTCTGCCCACTTGTTGGGAGCCAGGAGAACATGTTTTAATTGGGCAAAAGTTGTGTGCTCCCACAAAAAAAGTGCGTGCCCTCCACACAGCTGTACTTATTTTGTTTATTTATGGGGCTGCCTGAAGTTGAACTTTCAGGGCCACACACTACATTATAATGCTATTAAAGTGTCCTAGATAACTAGATAATTTAAGGTGTTTTTCTCTGGCAGCAACACAGGTGGGAGGAGGGCATTCATTAACCTACATGGTTGTTTAGGCCTAACTTATCAGTGCATTACTATGCGGGCCTATTTTTTTCCCCAGCTGACTGTCTTTCTGTCATGCACTCTGTCATCATTTATTTTTAAGTCCCTCAAGGGGTTGACTACGGGTATCATTTTCCATCCGAGGGCCACTCCTTCCAAACGTCCTCCTGGAGGAAGTGAAGTGCGTCTCCCGACTGCTTCACTGATACACGCTGTAAAAGCACGGCCCTTTAAACATAATGGGATCCATTGCAGGGCTTTTGTCCTTGGCACCAGATGAAACAGGAGTGCAGGAGCAATCCTGCAGTTCACTGCGAGTCTCCATTTGTTTTAGAGCGGCTTGGAGTGGAAGGCTCTCTGCACACTTTTAAATAAGAAGTGAGAATGGGTTCGCGCATCATTAGGTTCGCGGATATCTCTTGTCTGCGTTTCTTCTTACAATCCAAGCCTTTTATATTCCAAGCCTCTTGGCGCGTGCAGCTGAAGTGGATGGCAACCAATCCAATGATAATGTGAAAGAGCACACAGATGAAAGACTGCAGTGCATTGTCTAAGGAAACAACTGAAGAGATGGGTTAGGCTCATTGAAGTCCATATTTTAATTGGTGCCTACGAATCAAAATCGTTCATCACAGGTAGTGCTTTATGATAGGGATTCCTTTTTGGAATGACTTATAAAATAGCGTTTTCCACCTTTACATAAAACTGTTCACTTGCTTTAAATTCTTATTCGAATGCCCTGTCGATCAAGGTCCCATTCAATAAGCATCTTTAGTGAGTCATGTAGGACACAGAAGGACAAATGCCCCCACCTCCTCCCTCTGCCCCACTCAGTGGTGCAAGGTAGTGGTTGACAAGGACAGGGATGAAGTGACAGGTGCTCGGATCAAGATTGTGTTCCATACTTTCTTACACATGAATTGAAACTTCCACCAGAAAAGCAAATAGACTAATGTGCAATAATGTCACCTGCGTAAAATCAACCAGCGTTTGCTAAAGGGTTTATTTATTCTGAAAAAAACAAGAGACGCATTCCAGGAGGTAAGGGTTTAGTACTGCTTGAAACAAATGTAGACATACTTGAAGACTATGTCAGCCGTTAATGGGCCGCTCCAGCGTCAAAGACCTGAGCCGATGGCGAGGGCTTTTAGCAAGGGAGTGGGACTGTAAGCCCGGTATAGCCCAACAACAGAGGGCTATAAGGCAAATAGAACATTCCACCACTAGAGGGAAGAATGTTCTAACAAATAAAACAAAGGCCTCATGAAGCAATCCCCTTGGGGTTGCCTGGGGCATTTCTTTCAGCAACAGCTGTGAACAACAACATTGGAATGTTGGAGCTCCAACCTTCTGCTGGCCATTAGAAGCCCGGAGCACTCCTTTGTTTTCACTGGAGCTCCCAACATTCCAATGTTCTAATAAATGATAATGCAATGGATTATCTTACCCAACTGCTTCCAAAATTGAATAAAATACAAAATAAGCAGGCTTGCATTGCTTTCATTGCCCCACTTGCCTATGGCAACTTCTGGGGGAAACATAATGAAGTGGTTTCCTCCTCACAGTTTATGCACTTGATTTATAAGACCTCAGCTTTGCATTGAAACTTTCTTCTTTCTCCTGTTTTGGAGCCATAATTATTCCTTCAACAGAGTCAGATAATCTATCACGACTGATTACTGAAACGTGACCCTCTCCAGTTGATAGGTCTTGATGACGACATCCGCACCCTCCTCGACCAAGGACACACAGCAGCCCTGATCCTACTCGACCTCTCTGCAGCATTCAACACCATCTCCCACCCAGACTCCACAACACCGGCATGCAAGGAACCTCCCTCTACTGGCTCCGCTCCTTCTACACCATCAGAATCCAAAGAATCAGACAACCACCCTTCCTCTCCGAACCCACGCAAATCAGCTGCGGAGTATCCCAAGGATCGTCGCTCAGCCCCACCCTCTTCAAGATCTACATGGCCCCCCTCACCGCCATCTTCAGACAGCACGGACTCAGCATAGTATCCTACGCTAACGACACCCAGCTCATCCTCTCCCTCACCAAGGACCCCATCACCACCAGACTCAACTTCCAGGAAGGAATGAAGTACGTTGCATCCTGGCTGAGCAGCAGCTGCTTGAAACTCAACTTGGAGAAGACAGAGTTCCTAGTCCTTGGACCTTCCCCCTCAGCATGGGACAACACCTGGTGGCCCACTGCCCTCGGAAACCCTCTCACCCCCATGGATCACACCCGAAACCTCGGCATCGCATTCTACTCCTCCCTCTGAATGACCCAACAGGTCGACGCCGTCGCCTCCAGCTGCTTCAACACCCTCTGCATCCTCCGAAAGGCTTTCAAATGGATCCCCTGAATCAAGGAAGACCGTCACCCACGCACTCATAACCAGTAGACTGGACTACTGAAATGCCCTCTGAGCTGGGATCAGCAAGTCTCTGCTCCGCAAACTCCAGACAATACAGAACACCGCCGCTAGACTCGTCCTCTGCATCCCTCGACACAAACACATCACCCATCACCTGCGGAACTTCCACTGGCTCAACGTTGAGAAGAGAATAACTTTCAAGATACTCACCCACGCCTACAAATGCCTCCACAACACCAGTCCCCAATACCTCAATGAGAGAATCTCCTTCCACGTACCCAAGAGAAACTTCTGATTCGCCAACCTTACCCTCGCTGAAACCCCGTGCATCTGCAGAGCTAGATAGGTAGGAGAGCCTTCTCCTACATCGTGGTTTATACCTGAAATGAGCTCCCGATCGACATCAGATGTGCCCCCTCTCTGAACATCTTCAGGAAGACACTCAAGACCTGGCTCTTCCACTGAATGGAGCTGCTCACCCCTCCTACCCCCCAGCGCCTTGGGACCCTCACGGGTGAGTAGCATGCTTTACAAACCACTGATTGATGTCTGGGTCCTTCCCCAGAATTAGCAAAGTAGGATTGACTGCAATTGCGTTTGCAACCTTGCTTTCTACCTAGTATTCTTTTAGGTCTCAACTACAGACAATAGCCAGAACTTATGTTTCATATACATTACATATACAATGAGTGGGATGTGGAGCAGCCGATTACTCATGATTGGGAGACTTTGTTGTCTATCTCAGTTGTCTGCTCTTAATTCAGTGGCTTTCCTCGCTGTTTTTGTGTTTGTCGAGCTCAGGAGCATTTTAGTCTTTCCTCTCTGTGTTAGTGTATGTCCTGACGAGGGGCATTTTGGCCTCACTTAGTTCTGTTTGGATGAGTTGTATCCTCCGCCTGCATTGTTGAGGAGACTATATTTTTATTTTCAATTGAGTTCCCTGTGGGAATGAATGTTTCCTTGCTCTCTCCACCTGTTTTATATTCTTTGCATGCTCCTTTCATTCCTCTTTCCTCTGTTCCTCGATGATTCCCAACCACTCTCCATCCCGCTCCTATGATTGCTTTAATTTTACCTTCTCCCCTGGCACTCCTTTCATCCCTCCCGCCTCCCTCTATTCCTCGATATTCTTCGCCCCAGTCCCCAACCACCTCCCAGGTATTTATTTATTTATTATTACGAGTGCTGGCAGCTGCAACATGCTGCCAGGCCACTAATTCCATTTGTTTGAGAACTTGCTGCACACACGTTTCTTCTTTTTTACTTTGATTTATTTGCCATTATAACATGGTTTTCTGTGATTTATTTATTTATTTTGACAGTTTTGTATAGCGCGAACAAGACCCTTGCAGGTATCAGAGCGCTTTACAGTGCAGATATATCAACATAAAAACGTAACAGTACCGTGAACTAGGTGAATACAGTAATGGTAAACATTGGAGAACAGCACATATTTACAAGAGAATATAAATGAATCAAGTGAATTTGGCCAGAAGAATCGATTTAACTTCTTTTTTTTTAAAAAGCTGTGGATGGATTAAGTCTTGTTTCTGGGGGCAAGGCATTCCAAATCCTAGGAGCCATTCCTGAGAAGGAACGGTAGTATGTTTTCTTCTTGGAGAAACTTTGTGGTTTAAGTAGAAGATTGCTCCTAGTAGATCTGTTACCACCCGATAGTACCAATTTCTCCGCTAGGTATCTCGGTGTTTTGTGATGCAAGGTCTTATGTGTCATACAGGCAATTTTCAAATGGATTCTGGCCTCAAAAGGAAGCCAGTTGAGGGTACGAAGGTCAGGGGAAATGTGGCAGTTTCTTTTGGAGCCTGTGATGACTCTAGCGGCTGTATTTATTGAGGCTCTTAGAGGAGCAGTCGTTGATCTGGGCAGGCCGCAAAGAGAAATACTTCCATAATCCACTCTGGGAATTACTAGAGATTGAACTGCCTGTTTAAAGTCACTTGCCGGTATGAAGGGTTTCAATTTTCTCAGGGTGTTAATCTGGAAATTAGCTCCTTTGGTTGCAGCGCTGATGTGCTTCTGCATATTTAGCTTATTGTCCAAGGTTATTCCTAGTGATTTAGCGGAATCAATGATGAGAGGTTGACCATCGAGTGCTGTAATGTGCTTCATCCATTCGCGGATGATGGTTGTTTGTTTGGGAGGAGCGATTAAGGGAAATTCTGTTTTTAGGGTGTTTAGTTTTAGATGGTTATCTGCCAGCCAGATCTGTGTTTTATGGAGTGTTGTATTAAGGGACTTGATGTCTTCAAGTGAGTGGACCTTAATGTAGAGTTGTGTGTCGTCGGCATATTTGTGATATTGGATATTTGATGAGTTGAGAAGCTCAGTGAGAGGTTCCATAAACAGATTGAGGAGTGTCGGGGAGAGGGAGGAACCCTGGGGTACTCTCAAAGTGACCGGGGAGGGGTTAGATTACGATTGGTTAATCTTGAATCTTTGTGTTCTCTTTTGGAGGAAGGAAGTGAACCAGTTTAACACAGTACCAGATAGTCCCATCCTGTGTTTCAGGAGGTCTAGAAGGTTGTCATGTTTGACTCTGTCGAAGGCTGAGGATAAATCAAGCAGGATTAGCAGGCAGCCCTTGATTTGACCCAATATTTGTAGTGCGTTATCAATTATGTGGGTCATGGCTGATTCTGTACTGTGCCCTGATCGAAAGCCTAATTGGAATTGATCGAGCAGGTTGAAGTGGTCTATGTGATTACCAAGCTTCATGTGGACACATTTTTCTAGCAGTTTGGCCAGGGTCGAGATGTTGGAAATTGGGCGATAGTTATTCAGGTCAGATGGGTCCGCCGATGGTTTCTTTTGGATGGGGGATACCTGACCAACTTTGAGGATGTCTGGGATTATTCCTTGTAGAAGAGAAGTGTTTATAATCCTAGTCCATAGGGGCACTAGCAGTGGAGTGAAGGTTTTTAAATGGGTTGCTGGGAGAGGGTCTGTGAAGTGATTGGAGGGATTCAGGGCCGTGAGCATTTTTAAGAAAGTTTCTTCATTGTAAAAGCTGAAGTCGTTCCAGGAGGCATTGTTCTTGAGTTTGAGCTTTGTAGAGCAGATCATCGGGGTACTTGGTGTGGTCAATGAGCCTCTCATATGTGGGTCAGTATGTGATAATAGATCGTTAAATAGGACTGTCTTTAAGTTTTCAGTCTTTGTTGTGAAAAAGGATGCAAGCTCCTCGTAATTGGGGAGTGTTTGGGGATTATCTTGGGGAGAGTGGGAGACACCCTTAGATTGAGCTTTGATTATTTCGAATAGTCTTTTGGGATGATTCTTGGCTTGGTATAATTGTTGACGAATAAAGTCAGCTTTTGATCGTCTAATCTTTCTATAATAGGAATTTCTCTTGCTTCTTAGCAATTTGAGGTGGGCAGTGGATGGAGCGGCTCTCCATTGTCTTTCAATTGCTCTTAGTGATCTTCTGTCTTCATTTAGCCTACCATCATACCAGGGGTTTGATCCTTTTACGGTGACTCTTTTCAGTTGTAGGGGGGCTAAGTTGTCTAGTACCTGGTTCATAGAGTGAAAGTAGTGATTGGTTAGAACATGTACATCTTTTAATCCATCCAGTGGGGGTGTGAGGGTGTGACTAGCGGTTGTGAGAGAAGCAGGGGTAATGTTTTCTAGGTTCCTCTTCCAAATTTCCGTTCTCGTAGGTTGGACAGAGAGTAGTTTGACTTCTTCCTTGATGTGGAAAGTAATTACGTGATGACCAGACCAGTCACAAGGGAGGATCGATTCCAACTGGGTAGAGTCTGTTTTGGCAATTACTAGGTCGAAGATGGAACCCTTTTCGTGGGTGGGGCTATCACAGATTTGGGACAAATTAAGGTCGGACAGAAAAGCTTTGAGGCTATTGACCTCTGGGTCGTCAGGATCATTCCAGTGGAGGTTGAAGTCCCCCAGGAAGATCTGAGTCTTTTGTTGTCCGACATTTGCGGCTAGGATATCCATTACATGTTTGATGAAGATGGGGTTGTTTCCAGGAGGGTGGTAAAAAGAATGTAGAGAGCATAGAGGCTTGTTATTGCTCGTGATGTCTAGGCAAAGGTACTCACAGGCGGAGAGCACTGGTGAGTTGATGCGGTTCACAGAGAGGTAGTTCCTATGGATGCAGGCAATGCCACCCCCTGGCCTATCGAGTCTGTCTAGTCTAGTAATGTAATAGTTAGGGGTAACTAGTATGTCTAAAAGGGGCGTGGATGAATCGTTTAGCCAAGTTTCCGTTAAAAGTATGAGATCGGGTTCATTAGTTATTATGAGGTTAGCTATATCCGTGGCATGACGTGATGCAGATCTACAGTTTAGTAGGATACATTTTAGCTGGGTCATGGTGGGAGTAGTGTTGTGGTTGTGAAGGATGGGTACCCTCTTGAGGTTGTTTTCAACAACACCTCTGGGAGTATGTCTCGAGACTCTAGAGGCATTGGGATGGATGGGTTGGATAAAGGACAGTTTTTGCAGGTTGTCCGTCTGCACAGGTTCATGGGGAGGGGGTGAGAATTCGTAGGAGCGAAGTAGAGAGGTAAGATCTTTCGGTGATATGGGGATTATTTTCCTGGTAGGACGTGATGGGGCATTGGGGTAAGGTACTGTTTTCCATCTGGGGGGGCAACTGGGGCATGGGGCTAGTGCATGGCCGATGAATGCATTTAGTTTGTGGCTTGTGTTGTTGCAGAATCAGGTTGTGAAGGGTTTGGATGTCCTCTTTGATTTGATGTTGGGATAGTAGTATCACATCAAGTCTGTGGTCCGATGTAGGGGCTGTCGTGTCAATAGCCTGGACTGTGGTTAGTTGAGGAGGGGTTATTGCTTGTTTGGGGTCCAGGGACGTGCCGTTAGCTAGTTTGATGTAAGGTGGTTTACCAATGTGATAGTCCATGGGAGGAGGTGTGGAGAGGGGATGTGGCGGGGTATTGATGCGTACTTTAGTAGGATCTGATTCGATGTATGGCAGTATTTCTGAGTGGCAGTCATTGGAAAGGGGGAGAGTACAGAGGGGATGGGAGGGGGTGTTGATGTGAGCAGAAGGCAGCGGGACTGTGAGATTCGTAGTGCAGGGAGATGGGGAAGATGGGACTGCGGGCTGATCAGGAGTAGGTTTGTAAGGAGCGATGAGAGCCGAGTCTGCAGTGAAGTTACTGGGTATGGAGATGGAAGTGGGGAGGGGAGTACTATAAATAGGATGGGCGAAGGTGTGGTTGAGGAGAAGGGGAGTGTTAGTGGAGGGCGAGGGGGCGTGTGGGAAGGCTGGGGGCAAGGTAGTGTCAGTGTAAGGTGAGGTGGGTATGGAAGAAATTGTGGTGGAGCTGGGGGCAGAATAAGGATTATGGAGGTATTGGTCACTTAATGGGGTGTCGGCTACGCCTGGGATGGGAGTATGAATACTATGGGATATCGCAGGAGGATGTCTAGATGTGGAATCAAATAGGGGGTCAGTCCGAGCGCTCGGAGAATGGTTTGCTGGTGAGGTGGGATAAGGACTTGCAACCTTCGCTTTGATGATCGGGAAGATGTTATCCAGAATGTGAAGGTTATGGCCTGAGGCCTGCATAAGGATGATCCCATTATGATAGATGGTGATTGTGGCATTCGCTTTGTAGAACGGGGAGGGAGTGATGTGTAATGTAAGACCGTGTGCAGTTTTTTTAGTGGATGCAATCGCGAATAGTGAGAGAAAGGCTTTCCGCCATTGTGCTCTTCTTTTGGTGTAGAAGATAATGTCGTTGGTTGTGTGTCCTGTGTTATTAGAGAAGTAGGGGTCAGCGATTGGGGTTTCGGGTGAGATTTTAGCTGCCTATGTTTAAAGCATTTGGCAGCCTTTTTTGAGAGGCCAGGGGGGTATTTGATGGAGTAGGTGTGCAGGCCCATGGGCTTCATAGTGTGGGATTGGTTAGATAGGGGGCTAGGAGGAGGGGGTAGGAGGGTCCAGGAGTGGGAGAGGTGGTATGAGAGTGGATGAATTTGAGGCTTCTTTCTATGTATCTTTCAAAATATTGGCCTAAGATCCTTTAATCATAAATCATAGCAGTTGCTATTATGTATAAGAAGCAACATCTTCCTATGCATCTTTCACAGTAATGGCCTGGGATCTATTAGTCTTAAATCATGGCAGTTGCTATTATTTATAAGAAGTAACATCGCTGGATTATTGGGTTAGGGTGAATGGGAATGGGATGAATGGGTATGTTCAGGTAAGATTGCCTAATGTATCAGACGTTCCAAGATGGCTGCACAGGTGGTAAAACAGATCTGGGAGTTGGTCCTATCACTCTTTCCCTGCCTCACACCTATTTGGGGATAGTCCTTTGTCCATTTCTATGTGGGGAGATAACCGAGCATGGACCTGAGTTTCTGTTTATTGCCTTGCTGTGCCTGTTAGTCCTATGTATTTATCCATGTTGTGGTGAGAGGTGGGTGGTCTTTATCTTTTGAAATAACACCCATCGCCTGCCATTTTGAAGGAAATTGCTGGAGAATAATCCTTTCAGGCACAAAAAGGTGTAGACCAAGTACAGTTTCGCCCCCTCGGAACACTGCTGAGTTATATAAACATATCATGCGGGTCAAGTTCTCTCACGTCACATTTCCCTCATCTCTGAGTTTCCGCGCGCTATATTCAATGAGCCTGCAAGCACGGCGAGTGAGAGTTGACGTCCAAAGTGCACATGTAGCCCCATTACGGGGGGAGCCATAGTCCGCACCGACCTCGGGTTTTTGCCCTCCTTAAATCTCCTGTTCTAGGAGCGCGGCCCAGGAGTGGAAGAGAGGGGCGGTACCTGTGACTGCCGCCAGCTGTGTGGGGGTTCTGGGCAGAAGACTCAGAGCGGAGTTCGAGTCAGTGATCCGGTGTTTTAGTCCCAACCCGCGCCACCCTTCAACGTCGTGTCTGTGATCCCGCCGGGGAGGTGAAGCGAAAGAGCCTAGGTGCCCACCTGCTTAACCCTGGAGTCTTGGCTCAGTCGGCTGCAGCGAGGCTTACCTTGTGACCTACTGTCTATCTCCTGGCATTTTGCTCGACGCGCAGGGACAAGAGTATCTTGGGCACCGGACAGGGCACCTCCGATGTCCCGGGTCCCAAGGCGAAGCCAGAGGGGGGGGTCGACTTCACTGCTCCGGGTGCTGGCGCACTCTTGCGATCCAACTCCCGTCTTGGTTTTCTTCCGTGGATTTTTGATCCGCCTCGGGAGATGTGGGGACGCCTGGTCAGGTCGGAATCCGACTCCTACAGTGCTGTGAACCGGTGAGTGACCGAGTGTTGATGTTCCCTCTGTGGAGCAATGTTCCTTCAATTTTCTTGTTCCTAGGTTCCTTCTACTGTTACGGTGTATAGAGATGGTGGGGCCAGCGTAGGCTAACAGGGATATTTCAGTGCGTTTTCATCCCTAGCCTTCGGAACTCACTCGTAGAGCTCCTCACTAGTCGCCATCTTGCAAAATTCATGTTATAGCCATGTTATAACAGTAGATAAAATGCTGCTGTGCGTTATCACGCATGCTTATGCATACTTCACAAATCGTATGCATGCATCAGAATGCATATATATGCATACATCATGTAGCACATGCATGCATGTGTCATGGTTCATGCAGCCATCTTGGAATGGGTTTTCATGCATGAAAACCCATTGCAACATTGTCAGAAATGTGTGTGCATGTAACACCAAAAATCATTGACAAAGCCAATAGCTCAACCTCATTTATAGAGGAGTGACTTTCTAGTTTTGCCAATGCTTGTGTAACTCCTATTTAAACGAATAATTGGCTAGCAACTCTTTGGATTTCTGCTACAACCTCTTAGGAGATTCGATATTTTGCTTAACCCCTTTCAGCCGTACTTCTTTCATGAAGGTAAATCTGGAAAAGCTGAATGATGCAGCCATTGCTAATATTAAGACTTCTTGTGTTAACCAGCTCCTGTGTGATTTTTCTTTTGGTGCAATAGACCGTGCACGATATGGAGAGCTTTTTAAGTTGAACACTTCATGCCGTTTTTTATTCTTCACAGTGACGCTGACTTTTTATGTTTTGTTGGGTTGCATTATATACAGGATCACATTATAATAAACTAACAAGGTGATGGGTGCAACATTTTATATAGTTTGGGCCCCATCTCATGCAGCACAATTCCATCTTGATGATATTTTCTTAGTACCCTGTGGAAATGTAAGTTCACCGATGTGGCAGAATTATGCATTACAATTACTGCAAGCCTCAAATGTAGTTCAACTCTATTTTTATATTAAACGGGATGTTGTGTCAAAGGCCTTATGTTTATCTTTTGTATAGCTTTAGAGTAACCTAATCCTGCAAACTTCATCTTTCCCTTCATCGCTCTATTGAATACAATCAATTTCCAACGCTGAGGCAGTGGTCCTCACTCAAGAGGGGAGCTGAACCATGCTTTGATGTTAATAAAGAAAGCAGGCAGTTGTTCAACAACGTCCCTAAAAAATGGCACATTTATTGGCAAATTAGCAAATCCTTCTCTGGTTTGGTGGCCCCTTTTGTTGGCATGGTAGTTGTCACTTGTTTAATTAGGGTGCCAATGTGTATTTCATCATGTTATATGGTTACATGCCTGTTGGACTTGGCCCATTTTGCAGGGTCATCCCTGAACTTTTTGCCTTCCTCCTGTATTGTTTCTGACCTGTTTTGTTGGTTTGAGGACTCTGGGCACTTTACTATTGCTGATCAGTGCTAAAATGCATATGCTCTCTGTATAAAGGGTTATGGTAATTGGTAATCCATAATTGGTATGTTTGTCTTACTAATAAAGTCCCTAGTAAAGTGCACTATGTGTGCCAGAGCTGGTAATGCAAATGCTACTAGTGGGCCTGCAGCACTAATTGTGCCACCCACATAAGTAGCCCTAAAAAGAGATCTCAGGCCTGCCACTGCAGTGCCTGCGCGCAGTTTGTTAACCGCCTTGTTGTCCTGACAAGTGGACCCACTTGCCTCGTTTAAACAAGGGGGGGACAGAAGAGCTGGTTATTTATAGAGGTCCTGTTCCTGTGCTCCTCGGAGTGTACTAGAAATATCAACAAGGAAACAGTTCCTCTCTTGAGGCTGAGGTGATATGGATCACTAACTGCCTGCAATTTCATAGTCACTGGGGGGGGGAGATATGTATTTCAGATCTTAATGCCCCCACTCACCTGTTAGGGTGTCATGCTTCATCATTGGGCGCTCCTCGTCGGACCGGCGCTGCAATGTCCAACGGGCCTGGTGGCATCTTTAGCGGAGATCTTCTGATCTGATAACGCCGTTTGTGAAGGATGTGTGTGAGTGAAGCAAGTCAATGGCTCCTTATTGGTGTAGAAAAAGTGATTAAAATAGGCCCTGGCCCTGTTGATTCTTTTATTGGAGTGTCAGGGCTGGGACTAAATAAAACTAATGGGGCTACTGCAATGAGTCAAGGTATCTGGGTATCCTATGGTTGACTGGGGTCAACATGTTTCGTGCCTTAGGTGCTGCGAGATAGAGCGGCATTTCTTCAGGACCGGAGGTAGATCTGTATGTGTAGTGACCTCTGTCGGTCAGTAAAGTGATGGGATCTACCCCAAAGGTACAAAAGACCCTAATTCAGGGTTTATGTAGAGTGGCTTCACCTGGAGAAATGGAGATAAGAAAGGGGCGGGCAAAGGGAAACAAGGAAAATAATCCCATCAGCAACTGGTAGGGATAAAAACCTGTACAAAGTTACAGGAGTCGACTAGGTGCCCGTGTTAGATGCGAGGTCTCTAGTATGATTAATACAAATGGGATAAAACAAAATTAAGTGGAACAAATGAACTAACGTGGGAAATGGAGGTAAAACAATCTACTGGGACCTATGAGGAAAAACCTTATCATAATCTATGGTCAAAGATGAGCCAGAAACAGGTCTTACCTCTAAGAAGTAGAATCGGAGGCCTCATAGATGAGGGCAAGATGACCCGGCCACTGGAACGGGCCCACTGAATGAAAGGGAGTAAAGGAAAATACAAGTACAAACACTGACTACATACTAGAAAGACAAACCAAGAGCAGTGAGGGGGTGGGTGGTTCCATGCAACGGAGTGTGAGACCGCCAAGGTGGTGTGTTGGGTCGTAAACCCGAACCGCGAGTTGGCAGGATCAGGACGAGTCCGTAATGGGGACGAGGATAGGTTGGGGGTCCGAGCGTGCCTGTCTGATATCCTGGGAACTGGTGTATCTCAGAGGGATAGTGCCTAATCCACGGGAGTGAGATCAGGAAATTCGGTGGGGTGGGGGGTGTCAATGTACTCCTCGGAGTAGGGTCTATATACGGAACAGCGGAGGTCAACCACTAATAAAGGGCTGATTAAAAGGGGGCATGGACCGCGCCTTCAGCTAAGCACATAGTAGAGCGTCATAGGTGGGGCAGGTGTAGGTCAAAAGAAGTGCATACTAAAGTCATGCATTATGTCAACCCTTCGGTAAAAGCGGAGGGAAAAGGTTAAAAAGTCGCTAGTGGTAACGGAGTCGCTGCGTACCGGCATGGTGTACCAGGGGGTCGGAGTGCCATCATTGGTGTGTGCTGTGTCCCCCTGCTTGAGAGGACTTTGCTGTGTGCTGTGTCCTGAAGTAACTTCTCTCCAAGGGCCCGAGGAGAGCTGGTCTCCTGTTGTGGAAACTCAGGAACATTCCAACCGTGTCTCAGCGACGCTTGTTGCGTGTGCTTTTGCATGCCTGAGACTGCTGTGTGGTCTGTGGTGCTGTTTACGAGGTGCCCCGTGACCATATTGCCCCCGCAGCGTGAAACATCGTCCACAATGCTGCATTGCTGTTTGTGGCTCGAGCCGTCATCGTAACTGAGGCTGTGAGTGAGAATCGCTGCCGCCGGCCCGAGCCACAACGTGCTAAAGGATTTCTTGAAGCTAAGGAAGCTGCAAGGTGAAAGGGATCTTGATCATTTTTCACCAAGAGGAATCTGCCCAAGATCGTCAGCGAAGGAGAAGGCAGCGCCGTAACCCATCCAGCTACAGCGTCGCCTAGCAACAGAGCTTCAACGTCGTCAGGGCCTCCAGGTAAGGCTTGGACTCCGGTCGGGAGTCGCAAGTGTGTGTGGCCTGGGGAGGTGTGCAGGAGGAGTACAGGAGTGCTCCGATCTCTCTCCCGCTGCACCGCGTTAGACGTGATGAGTCCCCGAGCAGCCCGTATCTGCCCAGCTGTACTGGGGCCGCCTCCTTAAGCTTACGACCGTTGTCTCTGCTGTTGGGGCCTAGTGGTGCCCGAGTTGCCCACGCAGATTAGCTTATAGCATTATTTCTAGCATTACGAACTGCCTGATTCTTGAATTATGAACTGCATTAGTACTTGCATTAAGGACTGTCCTATTACTACATTACGAACTGCATAGCATTGCATTAGGACTGCATTAGATCATCGTGAATTGCTCATTAATACCGCAAGAACCTACAAGTGATTGTTGGCCTAATAACTGGCAAAGTGAAGTATTAAGAATACGCATATGTTGGATTTCTATCGTTTGGTTTCATCGTATGCCTTTTGATAAAGATACCGCTATTTTTATAAAAACCAGTGTGGTGTCCATTTGTGGTGTTATCACTGTGTTACTGGGAGTGTGGTTGCAAATACTTTACACATTGCCTTGGAGATAAGCCTGGCTGCTCGTGCCAAGCTACCGGGGGGTGAGCAGGGGTTATCTGAGAGTGTGTCCTTCCATTCCCTGACTAGAAGCAAGGGTCCCTATTTGGACTAAGGTACCTACCTCAGCCAACTAGAGACCCCCAGTTCTAACAATGCCTATTTATATTCCCTGTGTATAGCTATGTGTTGAGGTGATTGCTAAATAATGTTTAACTCTTGTTACTGATGATGGATCACCTTTGTATAAATAAACTTTGTTGCTTTGATAAAACATTGTTGGTTCATTTTTTTCTCTTGTGGGTGTGGTGAGTTAGGATCTTTGGTTGTGTGCAGGAGCACCCACTGTATATAGAACATTTCCCTGAATACAGTAGTCAGCCCTACTAAGAAGACACTCTAACTATTGGAAAAGTGTGTGGTGAACCTGAAAGAAGAAGGAAACCTTCTTTAGTATCAGAGACTACTGGACCGGTGCAGTGTTCCGGTGATAGGTAAATGGTATGTCCGATAGCAATGTGTTGACACATTGCACATCCTTTAAACCAGATGAAGTCTAACTGGAGCGAGAGCGTGAGAGAGAGTGACAAAGTTTGACTGAATGAGACCAGTGAATGGAAATCACAGAAATACTATCAGAAGACCATTGCACATACGGTTAATGGTGAAAACTCTTTAATCTGCAGCATTCAGTCTTCAAGTGAGGTATGCAAGTAATATATACACTGCAATAAAAACAACTTATTTTGTACACATTAAAAAAAACATTTCTATGCATATCTTTTGGAGCATGTGGGAGGTGTGACTTCATAAATAATGTTAGTATCAAACTGGAAAAACATCACAATAATCTACAAAATGAATACTAAAGAATGTCTAAAGTCTCCTTTTAGTTATTAAAAGTAGTGTGTTTTGAATGTGTGGTCTACCACTTAAACTACTTGTGATATACTAGTAATGTCCATAAGGGTGAGCAACTCTTTGGTTAGAAGCGTTGCTGTTCTATTAAAATCATGCACAGTCAGTGCTATTGAATTGTTAAGAGATAATTGCGCCAGAAGTGTGATAATTATTGAACACCGATAAAATATGAAACAAGTTACAGTAGATAAGAAGGGGGGCAGTGGATATTTATTGCCAAAGGTTCAAAGAAGCCTAGGGCGTGAAGGTCCAGTTGACTGCTACAGAGATGCTCTTTGACCATCAAAGGTACCAGCCCTTCCAATCTGGAAGCTGAGAGGGCATCATAAAATTGTAGTCAAGTTAAATGTATTGAACAACAAATGTTTCTGCAACAGCACTTAAGCAGCTGTCTGTAGTAGCTAACCCTTCAAGGTTATGAACCTCAATGCACTCCTCAAACTTAGATCCGGCTTTTAAAACCAGGTATAACTCAACAGTCTCATGACAGGTTTCCTTGAAGACCTACTGAATTTTCCAGCACTCAAACAATATCATGCATCGAGGAAAAGCTGCTCTGAGTGTCATCATGAACAGAATAGGCCTGGTTCCTGCATATTCGATATTATTGATGAGGTCCATAGTGTCATAGTTGGCATAAAGTTCCTGTTGTAGCTATCATATATGGTAGAGGTTTGTGTCCTAGCACATTTCTTGTCTGGACAAACACTGTAAAGTTTGTATTCAGTGTGTCAAGATGCACAGACGGTCACCCACTGAACTGTCATCTGAACTCTAAGAGAGCAGAGTACTAAGTAAGAAAGGTTTTGAATTAACAAAAGAGTAACACCTCCCTGACCATACATCCAGGGAGAAGATAGGAGGTGAGAAAGTGTGGAGCATCCCATGAAGGACATCTACAGGAAATGGGAAAAACGTAAAAAGGAAAGATGACAAGAAATGGATGGTGGTGCACTATTGTAACCAGGGCAAAATAACAAAATTAAGTAAGTTTAAAAAAAGGAAAAAATAAACAAGCATTTTCTAAAACAGCAGGTCTGGTGTTCATGTGCCAGACGTCCAAAATTACTGTTTATATGCAAAGCATGCAGAAATCCTGTTTATCATTGTCATCAGTCCTATTGACTTTATCAATGCTGGGGAAAAAGTAGCATATAAGTATTACCTTCGGGCATAAAGGAGCTAAAGAATTGCATGTGACAAACAGCATGATTATTCAGTATACTTTTGAAATCTTAAATAGTCCCTCATATTTTCCAATGAAAGCACTTCCTGGAACGTGGAATGATGCACTAAATAGCCAACAGCATGAGGTGAGAGAGTGATCCTTCTCAAGTTGGAGCCAAAGCCCACTCTATGTATCTTTTAAAGAACTGGTATCAGTACATCCTGCAGACAGCTTCTCTCTCGGGGCAGACCTAAAATGATAAGGGATGAGGCCAGGTCCTGTAAAGTATGGGGAAATAAATAGGCAAAAGACTTTTGACATTTCTAATCACAAATACAGACACAACACATTGTGCATTCTGGAAGATCTGAGTGCATGGCCACAAAATCTTAACCAAGGTGACTGTTAAATCATGTTTGGCTAAAGGCAAATGATCGCAAAATGGTGTCCATTTATTTGAATGAGGTGTGTTTTATCAATGCTTTTATTACAATTTCTCTAGCACACAAAACAGGCTTGAAAGACATCAGAGTGCTGTACCTTTGGGCAGAGTCACAGCAGATCTTTGAATGGAATATTTATATAGTTTGCAAAATATGATAAACAGGGGCGTAAATATATTGTGAAGTAAATAGTTGGGTATGGGTGCTATAAGTCGGGTATGATGAAGTTTCTGTCAGATTTCACGTTGAATTTTAAATACACACACAAATGAAAACACACACATTCTCTCTCTCCCCCCAGTGCCCCCATATCCATTTTTAAGGTCTTCAAGAATGTTGTTTGTTTTACAAAATATTACAAGTCCTGCCACTTAGTACCCCTTAGCGACGGCCCGTATAGGGCGTGTTACCGGGGCGGTGACGTGTTGCAGAGGAGGCGCAGGGTGGGGGGTTGAAAAATGCGGCATACGGCCGATTGCAGGTAAGTTACCAAAAAAAAAAAAAGAAAACAAATTTTGTTGCGCGCGCTGCATCGCATTTGGCGATGCTGCGCGCGCAACTAAATTTGTTTTCTTTATTTTTTTCGTAACTTACCTGCAATCGGCCGTATGCTGCATTTTGCAACCCCCACCCCACCCTGCCCCTCCTCTCCCCCACGTCACCGCCCCGGTAACACGCCCTATAAGGGCCGTCGCTGGTACCCCTAACAATCCAATCTCCTCTCTCCCTCTTTCCACTGCACGCTAAGGTCCCCTTAAGCCTTGTTGTTATATTACTATATTTAACTGGATATTGCAGTGTGATTGTTGAAAATATCAAAGGCCATACCCCCTCCCCCCCAATATTTTTGACCAAGATATACTCCTGATGATAAAACTTTGGCCTAATAATGAGTTATGCAGTTCTACCACCGTCCCGTCATGGTGGGCGGACCGAGTACCCTGCCGAGCAGCCGGCCTCCCAGCATGCAGGATTACGAGTTTTACGCAGGGCTAGCAGTTTGGCTGTGGTGGAGTAATGATGATGGTACGTGTCGCCACAGGAAACGAGCTAGAATGCAGTGCTGGCCAGACAGCTGGACACACCCACAATGTGATTCCAGACAGTTGGCTGTATGTTTTTGATGTTGATGGGTGAGATGTTTCATATAGCGCAAATCCAAATTGAAGGTATTGGAGCCCTTTTCATGTGTGTGCACCAGTGACAGTACACAAGGGTACAAACACCTTTGGCACAATTTTAAGGCGCATTTACTGCCTTTCTGCCTACTCACACATGGCGGTGTCCCCACCATGGAAAGATCGTCGGAAAGGCAGTTTGTGATTCGCCTGGTGGGAACAATGCCGGCACCACATCCATGACCCACCTCTGCCTCTCCCGCCTCTGGAGCATAAATGTTGGCAGAGGCGGCAGTCTTGAGAAGGTGTTCACACTCCCTTCCTGATCGGGCAGTAACACTACCAAGGAAGTGGGCGGGAAGGCTGTTGAAAAACGCAATGCGGGACTCTTCCCGCCTTCATCGTAATCAGTCGTTGTCTTGTTTTGTATTTGTATTAACAAAGATGAGTTATTGTGCATTTTGGTTTCCCCAGTGGAAGAAGGGTTGAGTTTTACAACAGAAGCATAACTACCATGGTCAAGTAAACAAACTACCAGCAACTGTTGCTCTCTAACCTTTGTGTTGCAAACTTCCTAGATGGTAATATCAAGATGCAAGTTAGAAGTGCAATTGGTGGATGCCTGCGACACAGTACTACATGCACAACCAAAGATTACTATGACTTTTTATCTGCATAGGTTCATTCTTAGTGGAGAATATGCCATGAATATGCCATCCACACTTATAAAGCACAAACTATGCATCTAATAAGCTTGGAACTATGCATCTGCTAAGCTGAAAAATGGCATCAACTGTAACAACTGTTAAAATAAATAGGTTTTCAGGTTGTCACATGGCGCATTGTCGTCTTCTCTAAGTTAGCATGAGCATGATGCAGATTGTACCCTGCTTTGAGCACGTTACCACATGGCTTATTCACAATTGACACATGAGAAGCAACTGCTGTGTTTGCTCTCTGCAGGTTCCTGGTATTTAGTCTGAACATTGTGAGCAAGATCGATAAACAATGCCCCTTGTTATTCTGTTCTGGTCAGGCTCTAGCACCTAGACAAAACATAAGAATGCAGCTGTTGTTTGAGAAATCTTACCTCAGTTTTATTGGAATACATTCATGGGTGGGACACACTTGGATAGGGACCTTTCCAGGGAGAAGAGCGAGACATCACCTATGATGTAGATCTACCATCCATAGTTTAAGGTACGGGGTCTGCAGACAAAGCCCAGCGATCTTCTAATATGTAATAATACTGCTTCTAAGCAAGGGGAGGGAGGTTAGGCTATACTGTCTTTTCATGATGACATCTCCTTTCATGATTTATGGACTAGCTGCTATGCTGACCGTATTCATAATATGCATTTTTCTGCTTGTTGTGGCACGTATACAGCATGTTAGTTAAAATAAAATATTTTAAACTGGTTCGTGTCTCTGTCAGATCTTATTGTGGACAATTATAAGTGTGCGAGCAAAAGGGTGTGTCTTGTTACTGCGATTCCTGAGAGATTCAGGAGTGTTGTGTTCTGGGGTGTGCAATCACGTGTTTCTCTGTGAGTGAGTAGGAGAGCAAGTGAGACACTATAGCTAGTCAGTCCTGGGTTCATGGCTAGGTCTGGTGGCTCAGTGGTCTAATGCATCCACTACAGGGGCCTGTGTGCAATCTCATGGTCACAGGTTCAAATCCTGGTGGGTCCATTCAGCCTTTCATCCATCTGAGGTCAATGAGTACCATTGAGTTGGGGAGTAATAAAAATCTGTTATTCAGCGCCCAAGATACCTAGGGGTGAATGTGCGCTTTACAAATACATGTGTTATGTTATGGGTACTAAGGTGGTAGGATGACTCAGTCCCTATGCACTAAGGTCCTGTAACTCTATGCATAGTTCTGTTTTTGGGCAGAATCACTGCAACAAGGTGTTTCCACAACAAGAGCATTATATTGTACTGTATCACTGATATAGCTGTCCATGCCACTGACAAGGCCATAAACTGCTCCTGGTGCCGTCTTTGAGTGTGTGGTTGAAAGGGTGTGAGGTGTAGTTTGTCCTATGAGGAAATACTGGGTGAGGTGTCTGTCTGCACGATGTTCAAACATAAAGTAGATATCAGAGTGATGTGGGTAAACAAGATGTGTTGCAGATCAGTGTGATAAGAGAAGCAGCTACATGCCATGGTAGTGACTTCTTATCTAATTGTTCCTCTCACTCACATGTTTAAGTTCATTGAAAAGCTAGATCTGTACTGCTCTCTGAAATTCCAAATACTGTCTATTTTTATTATGAGGTTCTACTAAATCAGTGTCTCTTGAAGGAGTAATTCTCTGCTTGGAGCATGGAGATCTTGCTAAATTGTAGATGCAAAGGTTTAGTCAAATGAAAAGTCTTCTAATGCCATGTATTACTTGTTGTACTATGCACATTGCTTTGAAGAAGTTGCATCTGGCTACAGCTAGCCAGTTTGATGATCTTGGCCCTGGTAACCTGCAAGCCTGAGAATGTTCTTTCCCCCTCATTTGACTCATTTGAAGATCTCTGTCTTATTCTTTAAGAAAATCCAATCCATCTATGAGCAATTTCCTGTACATGATTCCAAATTTCGAGTGGAGGCTCCTATTTCACATTTTGATCAGCTACTTACTGTTTTTGACCACATATCTTTAGAGGAACCTGCTGCAGAGCCTGAATAATGCAAATCAGGATCTCCTCTTGATTAATGCCTTCCTGCCATTTTTACAATAAGCAGCCCCTTATGTGAACTCCATTCAAAACAAATTGATGAAAGACTCTTTAGACCTGTTGATTGCTCTACTAAAAAAACCCTCTGCAGATCCTAAGGTACTAAGTAAATTCAAATCGATCTCTCTTTTGCCAACATTGGCTTAACTGTTGGAGAAGATTGACAATAGGTAGCTGTCCCACTTTCTAAAGCCTAACCACTTGCTGCATTATTCCTAATCTAGATTTCGAGCTGGCTACAGCACCGAGTCCACCTTTCTTGAGATAACGGAGCTTATCAAGGAAACTCTGGACCATAATTCCTCTGCTACGGTGGTGCTACTGGACTTATCTTCAGTGTTCAACACAGTTTCTCATCCTATTCTGCTTGACAGACTCGGCAAGATTGGTAATAGAGATCAGGCTTTGTTTTGGCTTAAATCCTTTATTGGAGACCGGACCCATGCAGTTTTTCTTCCCCCTTTCATCTATTCTCTAAACCTTTAAAGTGTGGTGTGCCACAGGGTTTGGCGCTGAGTCCTGCCCTTTTAATCTTCTCTGGTGTCACTAGCGAAGTTGGTTGAAGCCTGGGGTCTCTGGGTGATCTCTTATACAGAAAACACACAGCTCCTCCTGGCTTTCCAGGAGAACAAGTTGGAAGCATTGTATTCCTTTAAGCTTTGCCTCAAGTCAGTGATGGGTATATGAATGATACCTGTCTGAATATTTAACTCTGAAAAAACGGAGATTCTCTTTTTTGGCACCAAGAATTACCCTAATTCAATTAACTGGTAATCTACAGTGTTCAGGTGCCTCCTTACTTACGCCACCTTCATTGGCTACCGGTTACTAAGCGGATCCAATTTAAGCAACCAATTTTTTGTCTTTAGGGCTTTTGAAGTAAAAGGCACCCTTTACCTAGGGAGGAGATTTCAGACTTATCTTCAAATCAGATCTCTGAGATCCAACAACCTGAAACTTCTCCAACTGCCTCGGATTCATAGGGTAGGAGAGGTGGAAGTTCTTTTGTTTTCCTTGCTTCTAAGGTGTGGAATGCTCTTCCTCTCAGCTTATAATGAAGTCCCTCTGAAACAGCTTTCAGAAAGAATCTAAAAAACTTGCTCTGTGACTCCTGTCGGGTGGGGATTTAAGTTTGACTGAGATGTGTTGCATTGTTCTCGGACCACTACAGCCGGGACGCCTCTTTGGAGGCAGCTGTGCGGTCTATAAACGGCTTTGTATTGTATTGTATAGAATGGAGAGGTTAAGTATGCATCTTGCAGCACCATCCTGAATTCTCAGTAGTCTGCAAGGTAAGAAAGGTGGCATGTATGAAGATAATTGTTGTGATTTTTAGCTGCATGGATTATGGAGAGTCAGTTATAACACACAGAATTATCAAACCTTCCACAGGTTCATGGTAGTGATATGCACCAGAGGCCCTTGCTAGTGGATCTGTATGGGGGGATATCATCAAGATTGATGTTTTGAATAAATTTAACTGTAGGACACTGCAGATCATCCAATCGTCTGGAGTGAGGAAACTGTTTACAAAGTTTGGCCTGAGTTAAATCGTGATATGGATCGAAGGGGAAAATCAGTCTGTTGTGTTGTGCCCTTTTAGAAATGGGGGTCTCTTGTTGGCAGAGGTAGGTACATTTGTCCAAATAGGGACCCCTGCTTCTAGTCAAAGTAAGGAGGATACACTTCTAAAAGAACCCCTGCTCACCCCCTTGGTAGCTTGGCACAAGCAGACAGGCTTATCTCAGAGACAGTGTGTAAAGCATTTGAGAACACATACAGTAATACAGTGAAAACACTACAACTAGACACCACACCAGTTTAGAAAAATAAGTAATCTTTATCTAAACCAAAACAAGACCAAACAACAAAAATCCACAATACAGTAATAACAATATGACTTTCAGATGGTAGAAATAGTCCAGTTCCAAACAAATTGCAGATGCAACACTTTTCACACAAAGTACCTTGGATGCGTCACGCAAACAAACAGAACGGGCTGCAAGGAAGGTGATGCGTCAGTTCCTTACACTCAGGGAAGGTGATGTGTCGGTACCTTGCTCCGGGGGAGGTGATGAGTTAGTTCCTTACTGCTGCACAGGGGAGATGATGCGTCGGTTCCTTACTGGAGATGAGGTGATGCATCAATTTCTTACTGTGTGGGGAGTTGATGCTCCTGTTTCTTACTGCGTCCCCCAACGATGCGACAGACTTGGTGCCTAGATGCGATGCGACGATCTGGGATGATGCGTGGATTCTTGCAGCCGCACAGCAGGACTTGCATGGTGATCAATGTAGTGATCTCAGAGTTCCGAGACCGTTGCACTCGAGGCAGCGTGCAGCGATTTCTTGAGCAACGACAAGAGCTGCGGCAATTTCTTTGGCGATGCATCGGAAACAGGTATGGATGCATCATGCTTCTTGATGTTGGGTTGATTTTCCAGTTCCCAGCAGAAAACAGGTCTCTAGAGGTCCAAAACAACAGCAGGCACCTCTTTGCAGGTCAGAACTCCTAGCTAGGCAGTTCAGGGGAGCTGGTGGTGAAGTCTTTGTGTCCCTGAGACTTCAGAACAGGAGGCAAGCTCAGTTTCAAGCCCTTGGAGATCTTCCTCAAGATAGGGACACAGCAAACAGTAAAGTCCTTTCTCCTTTACTTGACAGCAATTAGCCACTGCAGGCTAACCCCAGACAGCAAACAGCGCAAGAACAGTATTCCTCCTCAGCTTCTCCGGCTCTTCTCCTTTGCAAAGGTTCCTCTTGATTTCGCAGAAGTGATCTAAAAGTCTGGGATCTGGGCCCCTCTTTTTATACACAAAACTCCTTTGTCCTCTGACGGCAGAGAGGGTCTATACCCAGCCAAAACCAGTTATGTCTTCACTGGTACAGCTTCCTGGCACGGGGTGGAGACAGCATTGTGGAAGGCAGACCAGGCCCATTCAGGTTAAAGGAAATCTCCCTCTTCTCTAAATGCAACCCAGGTCTATTCAGTCCATCCCTGACTCATCAAGCTCTCTGGAACCGCTGCTCCTCCCCAGCCCCTGTCATCCAAAAGCCAGACATGCACTACACAAACCTAGCAGAGGCACACTGGATGGCTAAGCAAGAAAATACCTACTTTCTAAAAGTGGTATTTTCAAACACAGAATGTAAAATTCACCCTCACTAAAAGATGCATTTTAACATTCTGAGTTCAGGCATATCAACATTTATTTTCCTACCTTGTTCCCAGCGGCAGTTATGTTTATAAGATGTTATAAACAAACTCCCCATTCTATCCTATGAGAGCAGGTAGCCTTGCAATAGTGAAAAACTAAATTGGCAGTATTTCACTATCAGGACATGCCACACACATCAGGGCATGTCTTACCTTTCACTGGCAAGTGTGTGCACTTGCCAAGTCAACATGGCAGTACCAGACTGCACACAGGCTCTCCAGTGGCAAGCCAGAGGTACATTTACAGGCTGCTTATATGGGTGGCACAATCAGTGCTGCAGCCCACTAACAGCATTTGATTTACAGGCCCTGGGCACACACAGTGCACTGTACTAGGGACTGGCTAGTAAATCAAATATGCCAAACATGGAATCACCAATCCATGACAATAATTTACAAAGGGAGCACATGCACTTTGGCACTGAACAGCAGTGGCAAAGTGCCCAAAGCATCTAAACCAGCAAAATGGAGTCCAACACAGAGCAAAAACACAGGAGGCAAAGGCAAAAATAAAGGGGAGACCCATGGCAATGGTGCTAGGTCTAACATGCCCATTGTGAAAATATTTTCTCCTTGGAGAACTCCCTTTCCCTACACCTGCCCAGAATGTGAGGGTATTCCATTCCCCGTCCCACCATGAAAGAAAAGTTATTCTTGCCCTTTGATGGAGTAAATCCTGTTTTCAAGGATGGGATGGCTCGGAGTATATTGTGAATGTCGACAAACTCACATGTTTGTGGATATTCACAAACTCTCAATGCAAACTTCACATTCATCCTCCTACTCTCTAAGCCTGGCTGGGGCTAAATACTGGGGAGTACAATTATGTAGTAGTAAAACAATTGGTGAATGCCAGGTATTCTTTTGTGAATATGTTCCTGGCATAAATGTAGCTATGTTCACCCATAAAGGTATGTTTTGAATTGAGCCCAACGTCTTCAGGTTAGTGAGAAACCTATTGTAGCAGAAAATCCAGGGCAATCACCCAAATCACCAAGCACAATTAGATTGACACTTTAATCCCAAATTATCCTACTTCATTAGCATCTAAAAAACAACACACATTTTTATGCTGACCTACAGAATGGGGCGCAATTCCCTTGGATTAACAAGAATTAATAGAGTGAAATGGATACACCTGCAATATATTCAACTTTTTGACTCTTATTACAAGTTTGTCAGAATAGGGTGGGATATTTGCTACATGTAGTACATATCAGGTAGAGGTATTTAAATACCTCCTAATCTGTGTTTGCCACAGGAAAAGAGGCAGAACATGCAGAATTAATGTTTAGCATACTGAAACCTACTTTTTGCCTTGTTACTGGAACATTTCCCTGGTTAAATTGCAACAGGCCTAACCTTTCAGAATGTACTGGTGGGAAACTGCAAGGGTGTGTTACTTAGAACACAACCCCTAATTCGGATTGAATCCGAATCTAGCTCTTCACTAGTAATGAGGGCATTCGTCTTTTTCAAAAACGTCACCCCACGCCCATGAACAGATGTCCAGTTTTTATCCGCACTTAGTGTGGGAGGGTATGCTCAGACGTGAGTCCCTTGCTCATTGCACCATCAGGATTCAAGCAAGCCGGGCCGACGAAGGCTGTGATGCCAGAAACCGGTCCCCGGAAGCTTGTTTCCTTCCCAGTATAAGAATTGGCTTGGTAGTTTGGTTTGCTCTGTTCCCATCATGCACTGGGACAGGTACAGAATAATTTGCATGTAGCCAGGTTCTGAGCTGGGATGGTGCAGTGAGCTAAAAAACGGTGATGGATTAAAACCATGATCTCTTGACTTGGTAAGAGTATTCTGCATCATTCAGAAACTCTGTCCATCACCACCCCCTTTTCCCAAATTGATTTTATCCGCACTTAGTGTGGGAGGGTATGCTCAGACGTGAGTCCCTTGCTCATTGCACCATCAGGATTCAAGCAAGCCGGGCCGACGAAGGCTGTGATGCCAGAAACCGGTCCCCGGAAGCTTGTTTCCTTCCCAGTATAAGAATTGGCTTGGTAGTTTGGTTTGCTCTGTTCCCATCATGCACTGGGACAGGTACAGACTAATTTGCATGTAGCCAGGTTCTGAGCTGGGATGGTGCAGTGAGCTAAAAAACGGTGATGGATTAAAACCATGATCTCTTGACTTGGTAAGAGTTTTCTGCATCATTCAGAAACTCTGTCCATCACCACCCCCTCCCCCCACCCCCTTTTCCCAAACAGATGTCCAGTTTAGGCAGATGTTTTTACAGGCGTCTGGCACTACAATCTTAATGTAGTTAATTGCTCCCTTTGGGGTCCATTATTTAGTGATTTAAAGTACATCTAGATGGCCAGTGCCTTTTAAGATAAAGACAATCTCCCTATAGTCAATTGAGCAGCAAGTGTTAAAATGCCTTCTATGAAGCTGAGAAGAAGGCATGGATTTCTTAGAGGAAGCTAGCACAAATGACCCAGTTGGGTCAAAATATGAACGCAGAGCCTCTTTCTATATGGTCGTATTTTGCATTACTTTAATCTGGTAATCTCTGAGATACCTCATAATGTAGATTATAAAGGTGCTCAGTTTCAAGACATCATTCTAAAAGGCAACGAGGCTATTTAAAAGGGGGTTGGCTATCATGAATCGGCCCAGACATGCTTTGTTGCATTAGGCATATCTTGTGAGCAGGCCCCTGTGCAGACTGACCTCTAGCCACATCTGAAGGTCAGGTTGTGTGCCTACAGGAAAAATATGACTTATGCACCTGTCTAATCACATGCAAAGAGTTCTAGGCGCAAGAAGTTAACAAATGATAGGGCAGATATGATATGACAAGTGTAACTGTATTACAACTCAAGCATTGATTAAAATGATGTGAATGTAAGTACCTATACTCTGAGCTCATTGCAAGCAGAGTGCAACAATGGGTTCGTCAGTGTCAGTGTTATTAATTAGTGCTTCATTTGTGAGAGAATGAATGCCGGTGCCCAAAGCTCTGCTTCGGAGTTTAAAAAAGAACGACGCGCCGAATACCACGCTGCGTAGTGTTGAATTCACCTCAGGCCTCTCTAGTCCACTGCCAGACACTGCTGCCCCTTTATCTCACTCTTGCCAGTCCCTGCTTCCTCCATTTGTCACCGGGTTTTGGGTCTGGCCTTAGACAGTGAACATGCGCTGCTTTCATGAATCGGCCCATTTGTAAATGAATAAAATTCTGAAAAGTGGGTGTTTATGAGGAAGTGCAAATGAAAAAAGGTGCAGGGTATGAAAACTATTCTTGAAAGGGGCTCTGCTAGGAGGGCTCATATAAAAGGTGGGCGTTTCCATTTGCAAAACAAATTGCAAATTCTTCAAAAAGTCCCCAGAACCATTTAGCGTAACAATGCAGTGCTCGTATGTGCAAATGACGAGACGGGTGTGTTTTACTGCACAAATCATGCCTCTTAACTACAGTCCACCAAAATGGAACAAAGTGCGGCTTTGAAGCACATTTGGTTCCCGCACAGCGCATCCTTTCCTTGCCTGCACCAGGGCCTGTGGAATCATTGCTGCACTAGTGACCCTACATTTTCAGATTTCGGACATTAGAAGGGATTTCTAGTGTTTTTGTCCAAACCGTGCATTAAATCTGGGCATTGCCTCAGCAAATGTAAAGAGGCCCAGAGTTCACCTTATGGTTTCAAGCTGCGTAGCCAGCAGGCTGCTGTATCTCATTTATTTTCTGTAGCTTTCAAATAATAAAATGTGCCCGATGTAGATCGGTATGTAATGCCAGTGCTCAATGATCCGTAATCAGTTATTTATTAATCTTTGTTATTCTTGGCGCTACGCAACAGTTTTGACGTAGTAAGTGGTGAATAGCATTCTTCGAAAGGCAGTATCGATGAAGCTCGTCATTAAATCAGCTAAAACAGTCTCCGAGGGCAAATATTCCTCTAAAGGGGTCTCGAGCTATGAATGTATTACATATTTTAAGTACAAAAGCTGTGTTTCGGCGCCCAAAGGAAGCCCGCATTCACTTTTTAAGGCATCTAACTCAATCAGCTAGACTCAGAAATGACATTAGCTAGATACATATCTCTGGCACGCGGCCATTTGCAAGCAGTACAAGATATCCAATCCCAGGAAGTGGATTTTACAGTCGTTAGTGAAAACATAAAAGGGATTATTTGGAGTAGCCCATTGTTGAGAATCAAATTTTTTTGCTAGGAATTGCTTTCACATACACACCATGACTCGGCCCCGAAACAAGGTTAGATTTTTTAGAGAGAGCTCGGAGACGAAGCAAAGCATCCGACGCCGCTGCTTGATGGTAAGGTGCTGTTCTCTTCTAGAGGCACAAAAGTCAACTAAAACTAAAGACAGCCCTCCTTCCACCGCCCCTGTTTTATATATATATTTATGTGGTATCACAACACAATGTAGTGGCCATCTTGAAAGTAGATAAAACAAGTTTGCATACTTTCTAGAAAGCTGTCACATTGTGTTAGTGTAGTATGGGACGGTAGAAGATAGGGGAAGCAGGGGAGAGGATTTGGCGTAAGGGCTGGAACTGCCAAATTTGAAGCAAGGGAATCGGGTCGAGTCTCCGCAGGAGGCTCAACATCCTGTGATTTTGGGCAAATCACTTAATAACTTCCATACCAGGGCACAAGTCCTAAAAAAAGAAGTGTGGGGGGGGGGGGGGGGAACTAACCAAGTTAAAAAGTATGCAAGTGACATCATGGTGTATTACATCACAGCGCGATATCAAGGTGAGACATCACAGGAAGTGACATCGCAGGGAGTGACCTTATCACAACACATGATCTCACAGGAAGTCACATTGCAAGAAGTGACATCAGTTCTTGAAACCTCACTCATATGTTTCCCAGGTCTATCATGAGTAGATTTGAGCACATTACAAGATTTAGCAAATTAGATTTTGCATAGGGGTTGAGTAAAAAAAGTGACGCATCTCTGACACAAAACGTGGGCCTCAACGTATACATTTATTTTGTAAAACACTCTGCCACAAAGAAATTGGCAACAAGGAGAAATGTGACAGTAAATCTAGTCTTCTTAATTGGTTCCAAAGTCTGCATTTTTAAATATCTTATGGGGTTGAGGCACCTGCTGCAGAGATCTCTGTATGCCCAGAAAATTAATGATGCTAAAATAACTTTGGAGGGTAACACATTTGTTGGAGAGATCTGTGCTTCCACTAGACTCAGTTTTGAATCAAATCATGGATTTTTCTTTTATGTAGTTAGGTAAATGGATTACTGCTTTTAACACAGTGATCATTTTGTTACCTGCAGTTCATGAATTATAATCCTTCTAATATAGCACAACAAGCTATGAAGCACGTGACTCCTACACCTTGTAACACATCCTGTACATTGATGCACACATTCGTATGATTTATTGTCAGTGTATAATGTGTATGTGTGATGTAAAGTGCTCTTCCACCCTGCATTGGGATGATTAGAGCAATAAAAAAAAAGGTATTTAAAATGCAATTTGTATAAATACTGGGACAGAGCAGCACATTGAACATTCTTACAGTGCATTTATATCTCTTTTATACAGAGATTTAACAACATAAAAATCATGCTTCGCTTAAGTATTTGTGAAGACATAACAAGCTGTGTGCGTTTGTTTTCCCTCACTTGCATCTAGGTGTGACGCTCAGATAGCTCCCAGCCAGGATAGTGGAACAAAAGGAGGCCTGATGGCCCCTTACATTTGGCCTTTGTTATGGGCCCAGCTGGAGTATGAAATAGGGAAGCCCACTGAAACCCCCAGTCCCCGCCGCCTGCACGTTGTTTCTCTGAAAGAAAGCATGCAAAGTGCAGGCTCGGCTGAATGTGTCCTGCTGTGTGAAAATGACACCGGTACAAGCTCAGCATATCTCAGTGGGGCCCATTCTTGCAGTGCGGATGGCATCCACCTTGTGAAAATAGTGGGTGGACGCCATGTACTCGTGTGTACCCCTGACTTGTGCCCTGCTCCGTGCCTAAAATAAAGCAGTGACTAAAAAAAAGCACTCCAATACCTTCGGGTCAAGTTTGCGCTATCTAAAACTGCAACAAATAAAAAGAATGCGAGCATGCTATCAAGCAGAGGAAGTAACAGAGCAGGACATGCACTCCCATGAAGTCCTGACAATTGAAACAAAAATAAACATAGGTCCTTGAGATAAGAAGTAGAAGGATACACCTTTTTCAATCAAAAGTAAGGGTGAAAAAAATGTGTCAGCTGCGAGACAAACACAACAATTGGAAGGAAAACCATCAAATAAAGAGCATGGAACTTAGATAGAAAAGAAAACCATCACATCATGAGCAAGCAGCTGACCCAAACCTATTCTACATAGTATAAGGCTGTCAGCAACAGACAACTGAAGCTGTCTGGAGCTGACTGAGTGAAAAAATCAATTCTAGCCAATGACCCCCATTTTGAGTTAGGTGTAGTTATTCCCGGTATTCCCCTTCTCTTTGAGTTACTGATGACTGGGGCATCGGTAAACCTACAGGGAAGGGGGTTAGAAATATGGGATGTTTGAGAATGACATTTGGAAATCAATATTTCCAAAATGATTACCACGCGCTTTTGCTGAAGTTTAAACCTGGAGATTGAAGTTTCTTTCTCCACTCAAACTCTATGGGTAAAATGCTCCATTTTGTATGGATGTATGACGTAACAACGCGTGTGTTTACAACGCGTGCAGTTACATCGCGGTTTTTACAACGAATGCGATGTAACCACGCAATGCCATTACAACGCAAGTCTTTACATCGACTTGCGCTAGATGGCATGCTAACATTAGAAAAGCGTAATTTACTATTCCAACTCCAGTCCACTTAACAGTAGGGAAGGTGTTGGGATAGTAAACTACACTATTTGTAATGTTAGCACGCCATCTAGCGCAAGTCGATGTAAAGACTTGCGTTGTAATGGCATCGCGTGGTTACATCGCGTTCGTTGTAAAATCCGCGATGTAACTGCACGCGTTGTCAAAGTTTCGTTGTAAAGGTTGTTTCCCTTTTGTATTCTTCATTTAAGGTGACTAGCTGGATCAACTTGGGCACTTGGAATGAGGACTTAGAGGCTGATTAGGCTGCTGATGAATTCCGTATACAACTTTTTCCACCAATGGAAACAGTAATATTATCTACTGGCGGTCACCAGTAGATAGTTCTAGTTAGGACCGTGTTTCCATAGGAAATCTGAAAATTCTATTTTGAATAACTTTGGCGCCGGTTGACGAATCTTCGCGAAATTTTCAAAACTAATGGGGCGCTCCGTTCAGCTCCTACCCTGAAAGTCTCGGGGGATTCGTCAAGCGGGGGCCGAGAAAAAAAGGGGGGTCCCAAAATGCGTTTACTTGAAATTTGGCAGAGAGGTAGTCCTCAGGTCAGGGATGTGCCTTTTGCATATATGGAGTCAATCTGTTCAGTAGTTCCTGAGAAAATTGCAGTTAAAAGCACATACATATCTATAGCCACGCACCGTGCGCGCACCGTGCGAGCACCCTAACGTGCGCGAGCGTAATTCTGATTGGTGGTTACATGTTAGTCAACGTTCGAATCGGTCGAAATCAGGAAGTGTCGGCCGCCATTTTGTTTGTTTTCAGTGCGAGAGTGAAAAAGGAAGGTGGCGAACGTGAAAAGGGGGCAGGGTAGAGAGTTCCTGACCCCCTAGCCTTTGTCAGGGGGTCCCTGAAGGACCCCGAAGGCAGAAAAAAACATTTTAATTAAAAAAAAAAAAGAAATCGCGGGGGTGCGCGCACCGTCCGCGCACGGTGAAAAACCCCCCAAAAAATAAATACATTTTAATACGTAGTTTATTGTAAGATAAATATATAAAAAAAAAATAATAAATACATAACTTAGCATTTAAAAAAACCTACAAATTCACTGAAAAAACCATAGGTTTCACACACGTTATAGTTAGGAATTAGCATTTAAAAAACCTTGCAAATTCACTTAAAAAACCATATGTATCACACATGTTATAGTTAGGTGGATATTTCACTCATAAAAAACCAATGAAATTCCCCCGTTATAGTTAGTTCAGATAACTATAACTCGCGCGACCGCCACTCTATCACAAGGATGATGTCAACAGTGATGTCATGAGTGATGCCACTGACCATGTCATGAGTGATGTAATATGTGACGTCATGAGCAGGATTGCGGGCGCGCGAGTTATAGTTATCTGAACTAACTATAACGGGGGAATTTCATTGTTTTTTTACGAGTGAAATATCCACCTAACTATAACATGTGTGAAACCTATGGTTTTTTAAGTGAATATATATATATATATATATATATTTCTTGGTTATTTGAACTTAATAAGAGTCAATGTAAATACCGTGCCAACTTCAAGTCGATTCAATAAACTTTGCCTGGTTAGAAGTGCCAATGGGTTGGCATGCTCTTTATTGCCATCCATATGATCTTTTTCACTTTTAAAAAATACGTTTATTTAAAACATAATGAGACATAGAGTTAAGGAACAATACATTATAGTAAAATAGTCATAAATTATCCTGTACCTAATAATACAATCATCGTATTACAAAAACAAAAGAATACGGTCAAATGAAAATTAGAGGACTTTGGTAATACAAGCTTGTGAAGGGAAACATATCATATATAAGTGGTATACAAAATTGGATTATCAATAATTAAAGTTGGTTATGTTAAATGAGAGGTAAATCAAGGGGGTTTAAGGACTTCCTGTTGGGGTGGGATGCGTGTCAATAGCTGTGTGCACTGTTATCTAAAAAGTCAGTAATGGCGGTCCACAAGATTTAACGTTTCAAAGCTAGAGACATAGGGGAGACGTAGTTAGTGTCCAGCCTGTTATTAAAGCAAACCACATTCCACCAGGCTTGAAATTATAGCTTAATGAAGTCCTTCCAATTTTTAGTGATTTGTTGAAAAGCTGCTGCTAACAGTAAGTCCAGAATACGAATATCACAAGATAATGGGGTCCAAGCTTTCAATATTCTACCCAAAAAGAGATTAAGAATAGAAAAAAGAAGTTCCGTATGAAAAATTTAATTAATTTGAGCCCATATCTGCACTCAAAAGCGAATCACAAAAGAACATGTAAAAAGAAAATGCTTTAAACCAGCTTGTGGTAAAGAGCAAGTCCAACAAGTGTCCGGTGTTTCTAGATGCAGTGCATGCAGAAGTGTAGGAGTCAATAATAGTCTTTTATATATGAAAAAAAGAGGTATTTGCTGTCCTAGAAGATTTTCTAATTTTAGTCTGGATTTTAGCCCAGAAAGTAATTGGCCACTCAACCTCAAAGTCAGACTCCCAGGCCAATTCCACCTTTGTTTTGGGTCTACTAGAGCCAGAAGCATACAAGTAGGAATACATAGTAGATGCTCTTGGAGAAGAGTGCAACAAAGTAGGCCAGAGTTTACCGTCAGATGACGCTGCAGATACGAAACATTGACTTTGTTCGTAAGCAACGCGATGGGCATTATACAACACTATGTGTTTATTCTCAAATGATGGGGTAGATGAAAATTGCAGAGAAGCTTGAGAAAATGACAAGAAGGTATTATGTTCAAAAAGTTGGTGCACCCAGATTAAACCTTTATTTCTCCAGGTTTTCCAATAGAAGGGTTTGTTGTTAACAAGTATAAATTTGTTGTGCCAAATGGTGGATTTAAGAAGTGTATCAATATCTTGGGAATTAATATATAGAGTAGAATCCAATTATGTACATGAATGCTTAAGAATAGGGGTAGAAAGAGAATGTGGCTTGTGAGTAAAAGATAAATATTCCTTGAAAGAGAAGGGAAGGAGAAAGGATTTCTCCACATCCATCCATAATGGACCAGGTAACGTGGGATCGGAGAGCCATCTAGATGACTGATGCAAAAGAAAGGCCTTATGGTAATTAGGAAAATCCGGGAACTTAACCCCACCCTATGACTTTGGATGAGTTAATTTGAGTAAGGACATACACGCTTTTTTCTGATTCCAAAGAAATGAGATGAGAATAGAATGAATCTTCTTAAAATGTTTAAGAGGTATGGATACCGGAAGATTAGATATAAAGAGCAATCTAATGGGACTTAACATAATTTTTATGGTGTCCAAGTGACCCCACCAAGAAAGGTGAAGAGGGTACCATCTATCAGTTAAAGTGGTTAGCTTGTGCACACATTTCTCTAGATTTAGCGAAACCGAAGAGGAAATAGAAGGGGTGAACCACAAACAGAGATATTTAATTTGTTGAGAGCTCCACTTGAGAAATTGGATATGGAGAACTCTTTTTTAAAGGTAAATTTAGTCAAGGGCAGTATTTTTCATTATTCAACTTATAACCTGAGACCTTGCTAAATGAGGGAAATGACAAGGTAGGTTGAGAGAGGAACAAAAGGACATCATCCGCAAATGCAGCAAATTTAATCTGTAGACCATTAAAGGGAATACCTTTAATATCCTGGTTCTGGCGCATATGGGAAAGAAAAGGTTTGAGTGCCAAATTAAAAAGAAATGGCAAAAGCAGACAACCTTGGCATACACCCCTCGCCAAAGGAAAATAAGTGGAGATAAGACCATTAGCACAAACAGCAGCCCCCGGGGCAGAATAAAGAAGAGAGATAAGGGAAATACTTTTTGGACCAAAGCCGAACCATTGAAGAGTATGAAAGAGAAAGGGCAAAAAAAACAGTCAAATGTTTTCTCAGCATCTAAGGCAATCACTGCAAACCACTCATTTTTAAAATGAGATTTGGAGAGTATGCCAAAGAAAAGATGTGTGTTATCTGAGAGATATCTTCCTTTGCCAAAACCAGATTGTTCCTTGCCAATCAAATCAGGAAGATAGGAATCAAGTCTGAGGGCTAGAGCTTTAGAAAAATGTTTATAATCAACATTGACCAATGATATTGACCTATAATTTTTGCAGAAATGAGGGTCTCTATCTTCCTTAGGGATAAGACAGATTATGGCATCTAAGGAGGAACCAGAAGAAGAGCCAGAAGAAAAGACAGAGGATACTAGAGTTAACAATTTGGGAAGAAGCAATTTAGCAAAGTGTGAGTAAAATTCAGTTGTGAAGCCATCAGTACCTGGGGCCTTATCCTTTTTTAATGTGTTTAGTGCAATGTGTAATTCTGAATGCAAACTATAATTTCCCAATAGTGAGAGGTCAATACATTTATCAGCAGGTCTGTGAATAGAGGAGAAAAATTGAGAAATATCCATATCGGAGGACTAATTTTCAGGTATATGGAAGGCCTTATGATATATAGCAAATTCATTCAAAATCATTTCGGTACTTGATCTACATCAACAATGGAATCAATATTAAATGTGTTATTTTTAACTTTAAGGTGATTCGCCAATAACTTACCCATCTTATTCTGACCACCATAAAACGTCTCATTAGATTTTAACAGGAACAATGAAGCATTTTCTGTGGACTCTATTAAACTGTAGTTTAGCATGAATACGTTCAGATAAGCATTCTTTTGATTTGGAGGTACAAAAGGAGTGTTCCAGTCTCTTTATCTGGGTTAAAAGATCGGATGTATGAGTGTGCGATGCTCTTTGCTTCTTAGCAACATATGAAATAATAAAGTCACATACTGTTGCTTTAAAAGCATCCCAAATAACATGGAAAGGCATGCCCTCGGTTTGGTTAAGAAGGAAATAATCATGAAAAAATACTTCAAATGAGGAAGTAAAATTATGGTCCAGGAGGAATGCCAACTGCAAGGAGGACGTGAATGTAGAGAGAGATCCAATTGAAGGGAAACAGGAGCATGATCTGAAATTAAAATTGATCCAATGTATGCAGATTGTAGAGATTGTGAAATATTATGGGAAACAAAGAACTAATCTTATACGTGGTTGGGTTTGATGGACAGGGGAAAAATAAGAATATTCTCTTAAGATTGGGTTGCAGATGGTCTCTTTTTTGTCTTTACAACAGCAATATGGTCTTCCCTATACAGAATTTTTCAAGTTTTTACAGATTCGTAGCTTTCTGGATAAAAAACGTATTGAGAACCAAATTGTGCTTCAAAAAATTAAAATCATCGAATTACTTCGGAAAAGGCCGAGAATTGGTACTATTTATCAATTAATGCTTGCTAATTATCAGGATGACTTACTAATAGTAGCTGACAAATGGCAAAAGAAACTTGATGTAGACGGAATTGACATGAACAGAGTCATTGAAATATCTAATAAAACGTTGCATAATGGATCATTAATAAGTCAACATTTTATGTCCATTTACGACCTATATTATACACCGGCTAAAATTGCTAGATGGTCACAGGTCAGAGTGAATAAATGTAATCGATGCGACTTAATCGCAGCAGATACTATACATATGTTTTTTTTGTGTCCAAAACTCAGTCATTTTATCCAAGACATCGAGAATTTTTTATCAACTTATTTAGGGGTTTCAACACAAATTACTGCTGAGTTAGTGATTTTGGGGATACAAACTAGCAGCAATAGTATAAGAACAGATGTGGAGGATAGATTTATATTCATTTGTATGTCAATTTTTCGATGGTGTATTACTACCCAATGGCTAGATATTGAACCACCGGTTTTTAATAATTGGCAAGCAAGATTAATCTCTGTTTATCACTTAGAAATGGCTGTTTATAAAACAAAGGGCAAGAAAAAGAGAGCTGTGGGTCTGAAACTCTGGTCTCCACTTATTAATTGGTTATGAAGTGATGTAGTATTCTTATGTATGTATTTTTTGGGACATGTCCTCCTATAACTAATGTCCTCTCTTTTTTGTTAATTTGTTGGTACATCTTGATGTTTGTCCTGACTGCCTGATGTTATAAAAAACTTAATAAAGATGATTAAAGAAGGTTAATTTGGAGTTACAATCAACAAAAGGATTAAGTACCTGATTGCAGTCACCAGCTAGGATAAAATTTTCGTCAGAATGATTAGCAAGAGTCTGATTCAGGTCAGCCCAATAATGGGAGTCACAAATCGTGGGGGCATATATATATTCAATAAAGTGACTGGAATTCCTCCAATCAACAATTAAGTGTATAGCCACCTTCCCTCCTCATCAGAAATTTGTGAAATCAACTTAACACACAATGATTTGTGACGTAGCGTGACAACACCATTTCTTTTGCCATCCCCAGGAGAAAAGAAAACATCACCTACCCACCCTCTTTAAGTTTTAAAGATTCATGGTCTGTGATGTGTGATTCCTAAATCAGAGCTATGTGAGCACCAAGATGCGCCAAAGGGGTTAAAACACCCTGCCTTTTAATTGGAGAGTTTAAACCCCTGACATTCCACAAAATTATTTTCAAAGACAAATACAACTTTAAAAAAATAAAAATAAAAAATTCAACTATTCATACCAAACAGGATAGAAGAGTGTTATATACCTTATCATGACATATGTGTACCAAAAACTCATGAGAGAGAGAGCAACACGAACTAAATATGAGAGAAAAAGAGCGATAGGAGATAAAAAAATAAAAAATTAGAGAGATAAAGGTAACAAGAGAGAAAGAAAGTTCCATAAAATAAAAGACAGTATAATGATGACAAGAAGGAAAATGAATGGGACATACTTATAAGAAGTATGATCCAAGGAAAGATTGGAGGGGAATGAGACCACATGGAAAGATAGTACATCGGGGATCCATGGGAAGAGCATGAGAGGAGCACAAACGTACAACATAATATGGGGAAGACCACAACACGAATGATGAACCTGCAAGGAAGCAAAGAAAGATTAGTAATCAATATTAAGTTACGATAATAACTATGAGAAGCGTGGGAGACAAAGCCCCTAAACCTTATATGGAAATAATAGAGAGTTTGAACATGTTATTTTCAAAAATCAAAGAAACTCCAATTTTCAAAGATAGAGATTAATGATAGTTAAAAGGTAACATGAAAAGAACACCACTCAAGGAGCAGAAGAGGGTTCTAAGGTATCCATGTTTTCGATTTTGCAAGCATTAATGAAGCTCTTCAGTTTAATCGGATCCTCTTATGTAGTAGTCTTATTCTTATAAGTGACCTTAAATTGGCAAGGATGCAGCAGTCCAAAACGAGCACCAAGTAGACGAAGATCAGGCCTTAAGTTGAGGAACTCTTTGTGTCTGTCAGAAGTTGACTTGGCATAGTCCTGGGAGAAAAAAAAGCATTACCTGACCAAGAAATACGCTTCAAAGATTAAACAGCTGCTAGAACGTTAAGCAGATCAGTCTATTCAAGAAAATACATAATGACTATTCGTGGCTTGTGTGCAAGAGAAACATATGCTGGCTGATGTCACAGTCTATGAGCCCTTTGAATGTTAAAATGGATGCCCTCAGACAAATGTAAAAGCTTACGAAAAAAAGGATACAGTATCCGAGCTTTCCGACCCCTTGCGCAAACCATAAAGGCGTAAGTTGTTCCTTCTGCTTCTATTTTCCAAATTTTCGACTTGTTGGTGGAGGAGACTTGGGTTTGAAGTGATTGAATCTTGCCTACTGCTACTGCTGAGCCAAGAAAGGTAATGCTCTTTTCTGCTGTATTCAGCCTTTCCTCCATTTGAGACCACTTATCAGTAAGAAATTGTAGTTTAGAATTATTTTCTTCCATAAAAGGCCTTAACAAACATATTTCCTCTAGCAAAAGTTCCATTTAAACAGGTGAAGCAGATTTTGTAGGAGAAGGAGGATCCTTTTTTAGGCGTGTAGTGGTAGCCTTCCCAGCAGTATATAAGGCAGGAGTACTGTTAGGCCCAGAGGAGGGGCTACCCTTATGCAGACCGACCAAAGAGTCCTCCATATTTGATATCTTTGAGAACAGTGTAGAATTCTTAATAAACTTATGAGTAGGTGTTGACAGTGGGTTATTTGGCCTTCTTAGGCGTCCCATATATATATATACAGAAACACAAATATAGGGTATTAACTTGTAAAACCAAAATGCCAACAGGGAACAGTACTTCAGCACCAGAGGGATAAATCCCACTTCCTAAGTATTTTTAAAAACAAGCATTGGCATAGCCAATAGGTCTCACTTTTGGGACCTTATAAGTATTTAGTTATGCAGCACAATATCCTTGGTGCAACAACATTATCTGTTGCATGGTTAAACACTTATAAGGCTCCAAAGGCGAGACCTATTGGCTATGCCAATGCTTGTCCTATTTTCCCCTATTTCCTGCGACAGGAAACTTCAGGGATTTAGGGATAATGCGGGTTCTCGGCCTGTCTGACCAGTTGGATCCTGACAAAGTGTTGCCACCCATATGTAGGTAATTTAAAAACTCCCCATTTCTTCTTAAGTATTATAGATTCAGATGGTGCTTATAGGAAGTATTAGTGTGAAATACCACCCTACCTGATGCTACCATGAAGGTTTTACCACTAAAAATGGGGATGACTCTGTGCGTATGTGACTAATTCCAATAGCCTGCGACCTGAAAGGAAAAATTGTGATTGAAACAATTATTTCTTAAACAATTCAATTACCTTACAATTATACTTAATGGTTGGTGTTATAACGAGAAGACAGAAGAGAGGCCATATTGTTCAATAAGCTCTACTGATTGTTGTCAGGAACGATGTCCTGTTTGGTTCTCAACTTATTGTGTGCACAGATGGGGAAATGTTTTTAAAATAAAAAGTTACTTTGGGGAGTGCGTGTGTGGAAGTCCATCCTGTTAGCGATCCCTTACAAGTCTGACGGACGAATGTTACTGCACCGCCCGATTACAGGTTTTAATGGGTGTAGGAACGCGCTTAGCAAAAGCAAATGTGTTTCCAAACACTAGAATGGAAACGGAAACGGAATCAGGGAAATCATGCAGAACCTGTAGTTACTGTGTCAAATTCTGCATGCGGTACCCAGTTTCCAGTCGATTACCAAGAGGAAGATACTGTCTACATATTTGTATTTCATCCATGTCAGTCGTAAACGTATGATTCAACATGCTTACCTAGTAGTTCTCTATGATAAGTAAGTCGGTGGTGTGGAAATGGGTTTTGTCTGAAGAGGGTGAGCTCTAATTGGCTGGTGTACTTGTGTTGAGATGACAAAGGAGCCAATGTGGAACGTTGAACTCCAGTCAGAAGGGGAAATCGAGCAGTTGACTTGTGGAGGTTTCTCTGAAAGCTGATGATGAAAGTAATATTTCAAGACGAGGTTTGCTTAAAAGAGCACTACCCTGGGAAGCCTCCTCTCGGTTCTTTACGGCTGCCATTAAGAGCCTCACAGTTATGCACAACACATCTAGACCTCAATTTATTTGACTTTTTTGCACAAAGTTTAGGCGATTGTTTCTGAGAGCAAGTAAAGTATTCTTTGGGGCAGCTATGACTGTTGGTATTGTCCTTGTGCAGGTTCTCACATGGCTGTCGCTCGGTTGTTACAATCTAAAGGTAAGCTTTTACAGAGAAATAGCCCTAAGAGCTCATAGTGCGCATAAGTACATTCAGTAAACAAGCGGCCGCGAAAGTGAAAGTAATCACGGTCAAGCTCGGTGCGCGCGCCCGCGCACATGCACTGTAGCTCTAGGCTGGCCTGGCAGCACTTTTTGGAGCCCTCTCAAAAAGTCTCGCCAGACCAGCGAATGCGCTGGGTCAAGGGAGACCTAAAGAGTCACAAAGAAGGAAAAAGTTCACCTCTGCAGCAAAAAAGCGAGGAAGATCTAATATGCAGCAGGCAAACAGCAGTATAAAATAGAGAATAGCCAATAAAACAGGAATTGCACACATAAAGAACTGTCACGAGCAAATGCATTGAAGAATAAATGGTGAAACTGTTGCTGCCAAAGAAAAACTCCCTCCCTCATGACTGGAAACATTGTTTGCGCATGACCACCAATTATGCAAAATGGCAGTTGGCTCTCTGAGGAAAACGGAGCCGTCAGCCAAAGTAGAGCTTCGTGTGTGGAGAAAGGGTAGGCAAACTTCAAAGGATGTTGTCGGGCTTCACCACAACATCATACACCTCTGCTGGGCATGAAGAACCAGCAAGGAGGGTCACATATGTGCCCACAGTCGTGCCGGGTCCCGGAGATCTACCCGGACGCCGCCATCCGCCGTGAGTCCCAAGCCACGCCCCGCCATCGATAAGATCTGATAATCAGGGCATCCGAGTTCACTGGGTGTGATAAACAGCACCAACCTGGACTCTTTCAAATGTTCTTTTTACATAAAAATTCATGCAATAGTTTATCTGGCCTTTTTCTCCTATAAAATGTTGGCAGGTTTAACAAGAGAAACTTCCAGCAGTGCACAGAGATATTTTAAGTCATGGGGCGAGTGGGCAGTTGTCCAGTCCCCCATCTTCCAAGGGGCAACCTGGGAAAGTAAACTTTCTCTCTACTTGACCTCTACCTATTTTATTTTGTTATTCAAACCTCTCTGGCTACCTTTCCTTTAGACTCAGGGCCTTATTTATGCAGCCTTGCAACACTTTTGCCCAGATGTTGCATCACTTTTTGTGACGCACTGGCAGCGTAAAAAATGTGCCTGTAGCGCCCTATTTACAAAGTGATGCATCTAGGCAGATGCGTTCCTTTGTAAACCCCTGTGATACATTATACCTGCACCAGGTATAATGTATGCACGGTGGGCATTACTCTGCAAAAAGCATCGTAGAAATGGCGCATTGAATCTATAAGATTTCAGTGTGCCACTTCTAGGACGCCATTGTGTCAATATCTTATGCCTGCCTCACAGCAGGTGTAAGACTGACGCAGGCCCTTTCACATGGGGCTTGCCCCATGTGAAGGGACACATTGCTGGAGTTGCATCTGTTTTCAGACACTCCTCAGCAATGCTCCACTTTTGCACCTACAGATAAGTCAGAAAAACTGACGTATCTGTAACTCCTTGCGACATAGAGTGCCGTACATTAAATACGGCACAGCCATTCTGTCGTTCGGATGGTGCCCTGAAAACTGTGGCATCGCTGTTCTCATGCAGCGATGCAACAATTTTCATAAATGAGGCCCTCTGTCTCTTTCTACCCAGTGTCATTTTAAGGATTTTTATAATTAAATGCTGTTGATATCATGTGGTCCAGAATTAGCAGAAATTGGTAGTAAAATGCAAAGTTTTTCCAAACAGGGGCCCCCAAGTATGTCTTGCCTTATGCCCCCAACTACTCCTCCTGTTACCTCCAGTAAGTCCCACACAGTGGATTTGCTAAGAGGTCTTCAGAAGCCACGCTCACATTTCTCCACCACTCTGCAAACGCACCTCCTGGCAGAGTAGTGGTTGGGGAATGATGACCACTTTACGCCTGAGGGACTTTGGGGGCCAAGTAACCCTCCTGGTACCTCCTGTAAGTCCTACGCTGTGGAGGTCCTGAGCGCAGGTCAAAGGCCCAGGCCCCTTTCTGCACCACTCTGCAAATGCGACTACTACGTTACAGTTAGAAATTAGCATTTAAAAACCTGAGAAATTCACTGAAAAAAACATAGGTTTCAGGGACGTTATAGTTAGAAATTAGCCTTTAAAAAACCTTAGAAATTCACTGAAAAAACCATGGGTTTCAGGGACGTTATAGTTAGAAATTAGCATTTAAAAAAACCTTAGAAATTTACTGAAAAGATAGTTAGTTGGACATTTCACTCGTATAAAACCAGAGAAATTTGGCCTTTATAGTTAGTTGAGCTAACTATAACTCGCGCCTCCGCAATGCACTGCTGATGACATCATTTATGACACGGTCAGTGACATCATTGATGACATCACAGATGACATCTCAAATGACATCACTGATGACATCATCCAAATGATAACCTGATGCACCTCCTCACAGCCTAAAATAACCTTTGCTACACCCACTCTAAAATACAGACTACCAGTCTCGAACCATAGACACACAATACCATTTACTACATACCCACTCACTGATTCCTAGGTCTACACACAGATCCACTCATTCACCCATACAGTCTCTCATACATGCAGTGACTCATCAATACAGCACTATCATATGCACTCCTACACCTATACAGACTCACAATCACTCACTCTCACATAGAGTCATTTATATACTCCAACACTCACATATACTGCCTTTCACATATGTAGTTACTCACACATGTACCACTGAGACATCCATTCGCTCACCAGCACACTCACCCACCCACACAGCCCTTCACAAATGCACTCTTAAACCCATTCACCCAGTTAATCACCCACTCACACATCTATGCACAGAGTCACCCACCCCCCACCCACCCATACAGATACTCAGGCACCCATACAGATACTCAGACAACCAATCAGTAACCCATATTGAACACTCATGTAGCTACTCACCAACCCATGCAGCCGCTTACATACCAACTGACAGACTGATACAGACATTCACACAGTTTAGTCACCAACCCATGCATTCATAAGACACTTTTAATCACTCACTTATACAGTCAGTCACACACCTACTAAATCATCCATTCAGACACTTACACACCCACTCATTCTTCAATACACCTTGGCATATATATATACAACATATTTAAACTTTGCGGAAACACACAGTCACTGGATGTTTTCATCAGTGATGTCATCAGTGATGTCACTGACCATGTCATGAATGGTGTAATATGTGACGTCATCAGCAGTGCATTGCGGGGGTGCGAGTTATAGTTAGCTCAACTAACTTACGGACGAATTTCTCTCCTATTACCTCCTGTAAGTCCCACACAGCAGAATTGCTAAATTCTCATAGCAGGCCACGCCCCCTTAGCCCACCACTCTGCAAACGAGCTCCCTGGTGCACTTTTGGATGGGGATTGAAGTCCCCATCGCTTCGGGGGGTCCTTTAGTGGCCAACTAGCCTAGTCTTACCTCAGTAAGCCCCACACAGTGGGATTGCTGAGAGGTGGACAAAGGCCACGCCACCTTTCTCCACCACTCTGCAAACGCGCCTCCTGGCACGTTCTAAGTTGGGGTATTAAGTCCCCTTCATTCCTGAGGGTCCCTGGGGACCAACTTCCTCACCAGATACCTCCAGTAAGTCCCACACAGTTGGATTGCTGAGAGTAGTCTGAGGCCATTCCTCCTTTTTACACCACTCTGCAAACGCTGCTCTTGGCGCACTACAGCTCAAGGGATGAAGTCCACTTGTGTCCTGAGGTCCTGAGGACACAAGTGGACCTCCTCGCCCCAACAGCAGTGTGCCAACAGGCTTGCAGAGTGGTGTAAAAAGGGGCATGGCCTCGGACCACTCTTAGCAATCCAGCTGTGTGGCGCTTACTGAAGGTACCTGGCTGGCTAGTTGGCCCCCCAGGGACCCTCAGTACACATGGGGACTTAATTCCCCAACTTAAAACGCACCAGAGGGTGCATTTGCAGAGTCATGTAGGGATGAGGCCGGGCCTCCGGAGAGTTGCTGGTTTCTATTTTCTTTTTCATTTTTTCCCTTTTTATGGGACCCTATCCCCCAGGGCCTGACAGACTTGTTTTTGTTTTTTTTTAATTGGGGAGGGGGGCTACGTGGCCCCCCTCCAGAGGCCAATTATGTCCCCGGAGACCCCATCCCCTGGGATTTGGCCAGCCTACTTTTTTTGATTTCTTTTTTTGGAGGCGGGCCACGTGGCCCCCCCTCCTGGGCTACTTCTGGCCCCGGGGACCCCATCCTACGGGGCCTGGCCTCTCCGTTGTGGACCGTGTTGGCAGCCCCAATGCCCCCACCGTCCCGCTGGCTCCCCACCTCGTGAGGGAGCCGGCATTGCTTTTGCACAAGGGGAGCTGCTGACATGCAGCTCCCCTTGTGCAAAGGCAATTCTGCTTTGGTTTTTGGAAGCGAGAGCAGGTTTCCTGCTCTCACTTCCAAAACCCAAAGCGGAGTTTGCTATGACAGGGTGGGAGCTGTGCTCCAGCCCTGCCATAGCAAACAGCAATGTTCCGGGGGTGGGGGATGTCGGTCCCCAGGGCCATCATGGGCTCCAGGAGGGGAGCCACACAGCCCCCCTTCCATAACTTTTAAAGCCCTGGGGAGGTGGTGGTCCCCGGGGCAGTGTGGGGGGGCTCGAGCCTTCCCATACTTTAATTTACAATATAGCCCCGGGGAGGTGGCAGTCCCCTGGGCTGCGGGGGGGACGCTTTGCCCCCTGCATTTAAATCAGGTAGCCCCGGGGAGGTGGTTGTCCCCAGGGCTTGGGGGGCCCACACGCCCCCCCCAAATATTTAAATGCCCCAGGGAGGTTGCGGTCGCTGGGAATTGGGGGGCCTGCAAGGCCCCCCACATAATTAGGATTGCCCCAGGGATGTGGCGGTCCCTGGGGCAGCATGGGGGCACAGGAGCCCCCCACGCATTTGTTTATGAAAAAGCCCCAGGGAGGTGGTGGTCCCCAGGGCTGCGGGGGGGCCGTGTGCCCCCGCATATGATAAACAAAGCCCCGGGGAGGTGGCGGTCCCCAGGGCTGTGGGCACCCCCTTGGGCCCCCACACCATAATTAACAATTGCAGGCCCAGGGGGTCAGGGTGTTTCTACCCTGCCCCCTTTTCTTGTTTTTCAGCTTTATTTTACTGTTTTCTTGTGACTCGGTTCTACCGAGTCACGAGATGGCTGCCAACGCTTCCTGATTTTGAGTGTTGGCAGTCAATCAGAACTCAGCTCTTGCTCGGGAGGAGTCGCGACTCCTCCTCGGTGCTCAGATATTGAAAGTTTTCTTTTTTAATTTCTCAGGAACTACTGAACGGATTGACACCATTTAAAAAGAGGGCCCTTTCTGAACCAAGAGCTACCTTGTTGCAAAATGTGGTGTAATTCTGTTCAGCAGTTCATGCTGTAGCTGTGTCTAAAGTTTCCTATGGAATTAACATTTATATATATATAATAATTTTTTTTTAAACATCACGCAGGCAAAAAACAGACATAAGTTGTGTAACGTCACAAAATGCAGAAGACGCGGTGAATGTGAGGTGCACACGTGATTATATACAGTTAAAAAGCGGTAGTTAAAGATTGATCCTCGTTCGTTGTATAGACAAGTAAAGTCCTGTTGCCAAACACACTTCTTCTAGACATTAATCTCATAAATGTATGATCTGGGGATCTAATGTAAAGGTTTTGACCCTTGGGCAATATGAAGGGTCTCATCAGGACAAGTCATCTTGGGAACTTGTAGCCTCGTAAAAAGGCTTTAGTCATAACTCATCGATTTAATCTAGAGTTCAACTATACAGAAATCAACGGAATCGCGATCGCGTCCGGACCAAACAAAGGTTACCTGTACCAAGGCCCGTAATCCTTTACAAAGCTGGAGCTCATCTCCATTCACCGCCATCACTTTGAGACAAACATACACTGTGGTCTCAAAAACCCAATATTGACAGACCTGTGTTTGAGGGGAAGGGCGCTGCCCCATGGAAAAGTGATGGATCACAAGAAAGGACTTTGGACCCCCATTGAATGACAACATAGTTGCAATACTGCAGGCTATAGAAAGCAAGAAGATGGTGTTGTAAACCTGCATCTGTGATATTGGATTGGACATTATGCTCATTAGACGACTTCTAAGAAACACCGTGGGGAGTGTTACAGAGAAAAAGGGTAGGATCTCTGAACTAGAAGACTCAATCCATGATTTGAAGACAGAGATGTGAGGGCTGTCGTCTGTATCTGGGTGCCAATTGAGCAGGGCAGAGGATGCGGAGGCCAGTGCCTGCCAGAACAACCTACTCCTAGTGGGCTTTCCAGAAGGCGTGAAGGAATCCAAACCTGAGCTTTTTCTGTATGACTGGTTACAGTCCTGAATCCTGGAATGAGAATTATCTATATTTTTTATTGTAGAACATGCCCATAGGGCTCTCTTGCAGAGGCCCCCGCGTGGTGCTCCACCGAGTCTTCTCCTTTCCCATATTTTTGTGGCTGGTCTGTATATTATACATCAGGCTGGTATCGTATTTCTTCAATTGCTCTCTAGAGTTTTTTCAGGATCATATGGAGCCATGAAGTAGAAGCTTCTGAAACACATAATGGATTTTGGGTAACATCACCATTTTCATTGCAGCAATCCTTCCGCACCACAACAAATTGAATGCCAGGCCTGTAGATCATGTCTTCTTAATTGTATAGTTTGAATTGTGTTTCAGTATTATTTACTTACTTGCAATATCCCTTGATATGGCACAGACTATGTTGCTTACTGGAAAGTCAAATTTGAGTAATTCTACCTGTTATTCAGGGGAAGCTGTATTCAGTATCTGGGATTTTTTCAAATTGATTTTAAATCCTGATACCTCCCTGTGTTTCTCCAGTGCCTCCATTAGTGCTGGAAGGGAGTATGATGGGTCTGTAAGCAGCACCAAGATGTGATTTGAATACATTGTAAAAGTGTGTATCTTCTCATTGCGATTAATCTTACTGCCATCACCTCCATTGCAAGAGTAGAGAGGAGAGGATAGAGGTGGAAATCTTGCCATGTGCTCTTCTGTAATGGGATTTGTGGGGGAACTCGACTGTAGATGCTTATTTTAGAAGTTGATCTTGCGTATCAGCACCTATGCCCTAAATCTGTCTCTCAGCCCAAAAGCTTCTTAGGGTGTTCATGAGGCACTTGCAGTGTACTCAGTCAAACACTCTCTCTGCATTCAGGGACGTGGAAAAATGTGTTTTGGGGTTTGCTTTACATTGTCTTTAATATGTAATATAATTTTCATGTTGTTCCCACTATTTTTGCTGGTATCCAACCCACACTGCTCTTGGCTATTCATGTCAGGCAGAACCACCTCTTATCAAGCTGCTGGAATCTCTGTAAACAGTTTTACGTCTGTATTTAGGAGTGATATCATCTTGTCTGAACTACACTTCATCGGATCTTAACACTTTATAAAATCTTGGAGCGAAAACATGTGGATGAGGCAACTTCCCAATCTTAAGCTTGGATATGCTTGAGATAACTTCTTCAGGTTTAAGGGACTGATAAATAACTCTGCCTGAGTTGCAGTGAGTCTTGGCAGCTTGACAGATCTTAAATAAGTGTCTATGTTGGTCAGGTAAATGTCTAAGAGAGATTACTGTAAAGTTGCATGAATTTTTGTGCTATGCCTGGTTCATCTTTCAGTGTTTTTATGTATTGCATTTATATGTCTTCTTGCTACCTGAGCATGACGTTTATAAGTTAGTAGTTTCCTAGCTTTGTTCCTCCATCATAATACTTCTGTCAGGTCCTGAATAAACTGCAAAAACTACAAGGTAATGGATGGAATGCTTGAATTAACCTTAGCCAATGGCAATCACTCAGGCTGCATCCCAATCCATCGGTTGTGTTCCGGTTCATGGAGGACCTGGCCTGGCAGTTCAGGCTGGAATGTTCCTACTGAAGTACAGTCAAGACTGATTTGCATGTAGCTGGGTCCACACTGAGGTGTTCAGAATAACAATGGATTGGGATGCACCTCGAGTGATACCAGTGGCTGAGATTAAATCAAGCTTTCTATCCATCACTTTTTTGTATACTTATTGTGTCATCCTAAGTGAATGGCTATATCCAGATGTAGGTCCTGTGCACACTGTGCCTCTGGAAACCAAGCCATAGCCAGCTGATGAGCCTATAATAAAGGAGAAACTGTGCCTAGTTTGCATGTGTTTCGGTCCAGGGAGGACTAGGTTTGGCAGTTCGGGTTTGACTGTTCTGTTTCTATTGGAGCAGGGTCTAGACTGATTTGCATATAGCTGGGTCCAAACTGAGGTGGCATTTTGTTCAGAATAACAATGGATTGGGATGCGGCCTGAGTGAGTACCAGTTGCTGGGATTAATTCAAGCATTCCATCCATCCCTGTTTTGTATGCTTATTGTGTCCCCTTAAGTGGGACGGCTATGCCCAGACATGGGTCCTGCGCACTATCTGTCACTGGAACCAAGCTGTACCCAGCTGATGAACACATAACTAGAGCAAAACCAGTCCTGGGTTGTTTGTGTTCCCTTCCCGGGAGGGCCTGACTTGGCAGTTCGAGCTGGGCTGTTCCTATTGGAGAAGGGTCAAGACTGATTTGCATATAGCTGGGTCCAAACTGAGGTGGCATGGTGTTCAGGATGGCAATGGATTGGGATGCACCCCTGAGTGATGCCAGAGATAAAATCAAGCTTTCTCTCCATCATGTTTTTGTATACTTATTGTGTCACCTTTGGTGGGATGGGTATATTCAGATGTGGGTCACGTGCACACTATGTCACTGGAACCAAGCTGTACCCAGGCTGATTAGCCCATAACTAGGGCAAAACTGGTCCTGGTTTGCTTGTGTTCCGGTTGAAGACGACCTGGCTTGGCAGTTCTGGCTGGACTGTTCCTTTTGGAGCAGGTTCGAGACTTATTTGCATATAGCTGACAATAGATTGGACATGCCTGAGTGATTACCAGTGACTGAAAATAAGCATTCCATCCATCACTGTTTTGAGTACTTACTAGGTCCTGAGTAAGGTATATTCAGCCTTATCGGGTGTTCAACAGCCTAGTGCTATCAGCGTCATCAATTTTTGCCATATCTTAGCCAATCCTGTCCATTTGTGTATAGATTCTAATTCACAAGCTGCAGCTCTAATTTCCTTCCATTTCTATTCCCTTATTTAATTTCACTTGGCAAATGTTGCTATGATATATCCCCTTTCAGGGCATCCCATAGACAATTGTCGCCCACGTCCCCAGTGTCGTTTTCCACTATTTATATTGTGTGATGCTTTACCTGATCCTATTTTTTACATCCTCTGCTTGTATCAGTTCCTCCCTTAGTCTCCACTGTCTTACCATTTTGGGATATGGGGTAGTCTTTATTGTAAAAGATACTGGAGTATACTCTGCGCCATTATTAGAAGTTTCCAAATGCGAGGAACAACAGCGTTTCCTTTGGTTAACTCTTCCAGTATTTTTCACAGTTTCATCAAACAACGCAAAATTGACAGTAAATGCAAATCAATATTTTGCACCATTGAAAAGATTATGATCATGCTTTATATTGACAGGGTGTATTCGCAGTGCTTTTACTGTGCTGCAACCATTGCTCAAAAAGTATTTATTTACATTCTGGTCCAAAATGCAATGCCCCCTTCTTTATTTGCTGCGTCTTCTAGCAGCTGGTTGGGACCTTTTCTCAGTTATAAACTCTCGTTCTAATCAAACCATAAACACAGCACAGATAGTTCATAGAACAGCACCTTTCCTAAACTCTTGAAAGGGAATTGCCTTAAGCAGGGCCCAATAAAAAGAAAACAACCCATTGTGTAAACCTGGACGGCTGAAAAGAAAGACAGAGGCAGAATTAACCAGATCAAAGAGAGAAGGTCTGAAAATCAAAGCAAGCCACTGGTGTGACATAGTGAAATGAACACAAAAGAGTTCACGTTAAGATGTAAGTATTAAAGTCTGGTGTTTGATCCAGAGTGACTCTGATATATAAAGAAAGGAAAATGCCCCTAAACCAGAGTATGGACCTCCAAGGAAGGATGAACTGCTTTTTTAATCAACTCCTGCTTGCCACGAGGTATGCGTGAAGGCAGTCGCACCGCATAGATCAATGCACAAACATACATCATCAGAGCACATAAGTAAATTAACTGAGGCAGAACAGGAGCATATAGATTAAAAGTCTCATATTCCTTAAAGTGCTTCCTGTTAGCGCCTTGCAGTCTAGGAGTACACTTACCAGCAGCGCCATTAAAGTCAAACTAAGTCAATGGGTCTAATCCAATTCGTTATACAGACATGAAAATTGGGGTAGATTTTGTCCAGATCCATAGGTCCCATTCAGATCTCGGAAGCAGTGGCTCAACCAACTGAGATAACAATACATTTCTGTAAGCCAGGGATTCACAGAAAAAGAGTATATAAGGAAACATTGTCACTCTTGGATATCCAAAATATTCTTGTCCCCTATGATTCTGGGGGCGAACAAGAATTTATAAAAGGAGGAGATATCACAAGGTCGCCCAGAACTGGACTGTTTGCTTGTGTGTTGACATACATGTATCCAGGGCCGGCTTTAGGGCAGTGCGACCGGTGTGGCCACGCTTGGTGCTGACCTTGTGGGGGGCGCTCTGTTTAGCTATATCTTATGATTGGAGAGATGAGGGTCTCTTTTGCCCAGTGTTAGTGAGAGAATCTGAAATTTGGTCATGGGGGCGCTAAAAGTGATTGTTGCACCGGGCACCACCAGCACTAAAGCCCGCCCTGCATGTATCTCCTTCTTTCTCAGGAGGGTGGCAATTATCTCTAAAGATTTTATACCGAAAGCTGAAAGCTCTCTTCAAATAATCGTCTCACAGTATAAAACAAAAGTGCAATTTATTAAGTAATGTATTTCAAAGAAAGCCTCATCTTTAGGATTACTGTGGCAGTAATACTCATCGTTACAGGTAGGTCTGGGCATAAATGCTGAGAATCATAGCCATTTAGCTCAGCGGTTCTTAATCTTTTGACTTCTGTGGACTGCCAATGAAACTCTATTGGAGGCTGGAGTCCCTGGCCTAAGCAATTTCTATAATTTGAACCTCAATACAATACACGGAAATACAGAAACACGTACTTATCAAATAGATACACAAATGATTAAATATTTATTTAACCCACAAACCCCAAAATTATAATAATCGAAATGTTTATTTTACTAATTTTATTAGGAAGGTTGCAGCTTTTCAAACTGTGATTTTTTTTCTAAATCACCAAACGATAGGTTAAACTCTACCATACCACTTTGTCTTTATTGCTCCTAAAGGATGCTCAGTTTTTTCTCTTGGCAGATAAGTACTTCAATTGAGGCCACAAAACGCCTAAACCAGCTTTTCCACAAATCAAGCTAAGGATACCAGCAACATTTGTAATTTCGTATTTCAAATTCCTTCACATTTACAGATAGTTTTGAATATTTTTTTTTATATAACAATATATTATTAATCTGCTCATGTGATTTAATGTTCTAGACAGCTGTAGACCCTTGAGTAGGCCTTGCGGAACATAGGTTAAGAACCGCTCAGCTCATTCCCATATTATATCACTAAGGAATTCACATTCTAGCAAATAACTCACAAACATAGCCTGTGAAAGTAGCCCTGCACTCCAATGAAGATGCAGTCCTTAGCCATAGGGTGCCTGAAGGTGCAGCCAGCATCCACCACAGCTCAGACTTTGAACACCCCCACCAATGGAATGATATAAGCAACAGTAGGTTACTCAGATCCCTAAGTGGGGTGTAGGTGAACGTTCAATGCAAGCTCTCTATTTCCCACATATACTCAGAGGGTTTCAGCAGCTGCAGCCCCGTAAACCTCCCCTTCCCCCCAAAAAACCAAAGAAACAAAGAAGTGATGGTAATAAAAAAATGTAATTTATCAGTAGCGGCTACTACCGAGGAGTAGTGGCGAGGAGGTGGTGAGGGGGGATGTTAAAAAAAGAAAAGGGGGGGTAAAGAAAAAATGCACTTACCTTCCCGGCGGCCGGCTCTCTTCCGTCCTCTTTGTCCACGACGCAGGAACAGGAAGCACCCAGGCTCCCCTAGCGAATCACAGTGCTGCCTTACAGCAGCTTTGTGATTGGTCTGAGCGCTGTGGTTTGGTGCTCACACGGGGACTGGGAGCCGGGCATGTTCCCCACCAGTCTGTGTAATGCAGTCTGGTGAGGAACATGCAAAGTGCGCATGACTGTTGGCCGGGCCATGACGGCCGGTCAAGCAGTCAAACACACTTTAGAGTGTGCTCTCCCCTCCTCTCCCTACTCTGCAGCCAGCACAGCCCCGCACCGCTCACTCGCACCTTTACAGAGCCAGAGAATAGTGAAAAATAAAATGGTAATAACATTGTTATTATCATTTTATTTTTCTTGTTGGGCGATGCTCCAACCCCTTAGCGGACGAGCCACCACTGCCCTTTGTGTAAAACAAAACCACAAACCCCTAGCTGTGCACACTGTGGAAGGTGCTTGGAGTACAGTTTCCCATGAAGCTAACCATCCCCTGTTTCAACACAAAATGGAAAAAGGTACCTTTTAGAGCAGGGTACTAAGGACATGGGACAGGTGCACAACTGTCCCCCATCACAGTACACCTAGATGAACCCCCGACTACGTGCTTGTGTGTGTCACTGTAAGCATGCCAAGGAAATGCCAATCCTGCTGGATGCTAACAAGTATAACTGAGGACATATTGATAAATAAAAAACAAAGGAAGCCAATTGGTTTCTGGATGTCAGCAAAAACACAAAAGAAGTAAAAACTCTCAACAGGACTTCTTGAGCAAAGCAGAAATATAAAGAAAGCATAGAAAGAACAAGAACTTGGCTAGATGCAGAGCAGCATTTAGCATCGGTTCTGCTTTAGGGAGAGAGACAAACTGGCCTTCTGGATAAAAGTCAGGGACTGATGTCACTATGGCAAAAGAAAGCAGATAGATTTCTTTTTATTATTATTAAAGGGCAGTCTCTGATGTCTGTTTCCTGTATATGGCTTCCCCGTATAATAAACAGGAGTTCATGGAGAATAGGGATAAAGTGGTAATATATACCTGCATAAAGGAGATCTCTGCAGTCTGGAGGCAAGGTTGGTGCTGTGGAAAATGCACCCCTGCTCTCTCTCAGCATGATGCGCCCCCAAATGAAGTGTGAAGAATGAGGCTCATTATAATGACCCATATAGGTAAAACATTCCCGTGCAATTTGTAGTAATGTCAAGATTGTTTTCTACATAAGATCTATTTTAACTTCAATTTTGATCTCCTGCAAATGTAAGCATCTGCATTACATTGGCTTCAGATTTGCAATTTATACCACAGTGCCAAACAACACAGAATAATATTTCAATTTTCTTAGCCCATTTTCCTCACACACGATCAGTCTGTTTATGCAGTTTAAACTATTGCTAAAGAAGATTCATAAAATACCGTCATTACGACTAATAACGGAAAATGGCCTCCACGCGCCATTTTCAGATAATATTTTCATTGAAACCTGATCTTTCCGCCTGCTTTGCGCCTTCAAATCTGAAACCTGCTTTGTAATCAGGCCTATTAACTCGAGGCATAGAAATGATTGACTGCGGCGTGATAATGGAGGGGACACAGACTGAGAGAAGGGATACATTGTCCTTTAGCAAAATGGCTCCTTTCTCTCACGAGGAGCCCTATCAGGCGAGCATGCGGGGACCATTGAGTGATTGTTTCCTGGGGTGAGTGATGGCAAAATTCGACAGAAAATCATCTCGCTGGCCACCACAGCCGAAGAGTGTCCCCAAATCTCACAGAGTTTGACAACCTGCAGACATATTTGATGAAGGGTATATTCTTCTGCTAGAGACAGCCTGTCTGGGAAGAGAAAAGAGGGCCTTTATCGCGAGATCTGCTGTTATTGTCCTGATCTTTTTATAAGTAATCTCTAATGCACGCGCGTATAATATCCTTTCACACGGGTGCCGGGCACAATGGAAACTTCGTTAGAGGGCCCTTTCCCCCACTTATAGAAATGTCCCAATAACATAATTAAAAAAAGATGTCTCGCGAATGATAGGACTCTTAAGAGGGTAATCGGAATGTGTAAGCACTATCTGTCTGCTCAGCAGGCTGAAACCCATGACAAATAGAGGCCTTGACAGACACGGGGCCAAGGGGCGGGGTGTGGGGGAGGGCAGGGAAGCCTTTGTCTAAAGGAAAACAGTTTGGAGTCTGATCTCGATTGGACTGGGTAATAGTGTTTGATTTTCATAAAACATGTAAAAGCCAGCTGGTACTAAGCCAGGAGTGATTAATGCACTGATACAACAGAACACAACACGGGCGGCTGACTCACAAAAATCCTTTAGGGCTGTAATGACATTACCAGCGAGGGGGGAATTGAATTGTCCGCTTGGACAATAGAGTCCTCCACTTGCGCTCTCCTTAAGTTCGAATAACATCTCCTGAAAAGCAATGTTCTATCCTGTTTACTGCTTTTGTGCACGTGGTGTGTTGTGTTCCGGTGACAGATGACTGCGGAAACCTGCTGCACACAATGGCGCATTGAGACGGGAGCAGTCAGGCACCTTTGTTGTGCACTGCGCGGCTCGCTCTACGTCAAGGTGTGCATTGTGCACATGGCGGTGGACGGCGCTACTCCAGTTTCAGGCCTGTTCCCTTTCCAAGAGCCTGTGGTAAACAGATAGCTTAAGTGGCAGCCATACGGCAGGCCTGCTCTGAACATGGGAAAGGACCGTGGGCACTGTCCTCGCCCGAATAATGCCTTTTCCATTTGCAAATTCAAAGTTTCAGACCGCGTGAACAGGCGCGCGTCTCTATTGGCCGGGACTGAACAGCTGCGCTACCCGACAATAAGGGGAAAGATGGGGAAACGTCTTAGCATGCCCAAAGCAATTGCTGAATAAAGGAAAAGTGCCCGTTGCCGAAATATTTCTGGACTTTGCAGGTATCAACAGGGGGTGTAGCTTGTTCATTTTGATTTCCCAACAATTACACTGGGACATCTTGTTAAAAAACATTATGTGAGAAGCAGGGTATGAAGGGAGCCTAAGTGGCAGTCTAAAAAGAGAGGAGGGCGGATTGCTAGGGGCACTTAAAACGCAATCTTTTTCACACTAAGCAACATTTTTTAAGGCCTTCAAAACATACATGAGAGAAAGTGTGTGTGTGTGTTTGTTTGTCACTGGGTTCATAAAAATCCCATGTGAAATGCGACAGACACTTCACATTACCCGATTGAAAGCACTTGTACCCAACTATATACCGCAGAATGCATTTTTTAGAGGGGTGCAACACCCCAACCCCCCACAGCTACGCCCCTGATGGCAACTGCCATTGGCAATTGCAGTTTCCACTTTGGGAGTCTTTGCGAATCACAAAGGTAAGAAAGTTTTGGGGGACCCTTGCTTTGAAATCTGTATCAATGCTGTAAGCATAAAACCCGTCCCCTGTGGTTGCCTGATGCCTGTCCCAGTGTGCACCGCTCATTGTGACATTCCGTCTCCTGTTCCTTTAAGTGACATGACACGTTGTGAAAGTACAGGCAGAGGTCTGCTGACCTTGCAGGCCTCCGTCCCAGCGTTCATTGTTATTATTTATGAGAATCTTCCTGAGTGCCTTGTTGTGTATATTTACTTTGGCCTGAACTTGATTAGTGCAGTGGATGCAGAGCAAAGGGCTCTCCCACTCTCAGCCATACATTGTGCAAAGAAAGGAGAGCGCTGCAAGAGACCTGGGCCCAGATTGAGCAACATTTCACGCAACAGAACGTAGCATCCGCATTTGTTTGCATGAGTTGTGTGAAGGGGAAACACATTTCTACACTACATCTACAAACATTGTCCCGCTGCTGGCACCATCACCATGCATGGTGCACTGGCTTGTGCCATGGTGCAGAGGAGAGTATGCACTATCTTGCATAGGAAACTGATAAAGCATGATAATACAATTGCTGCAACCAAGAGAAGGTGGATATATGTTATCAAATACACATATACACAACCATAGCTGTATGTGCCAGAGGACACATAAAGGAAATCTGACTTTCTGAGTTGTCACCCTGGATTTGTCACTTTTTGCTGGGCTGTATATTTTTTACTGTTATTAGAACTCTGTTTCTTTAGCCCTGGAAACCAGTAGCAAAATGTCAGTACACCCCCTTTAACCATGGTTACAGTGGCATATTCCTGATTGCCACATTTAACTTGTCTATAAGTCCCTAGTGTATGGTGTAAAAAGTGCACCCATGGCCTGGAAGTTAAATGCCACTTGTGGGCCACGCACCTGCTATTGTGCATTGCAACATAGTGGCAGTTCAAACTTGGCATTCAGGCATAACTTGTGTAATCTGACTGTTGCAATGTAAACCTGCGGTTAGAACTGTTAAAATAACCCCTTTTGACAGCTAAAAACCTCAGTTTTAAATGTTAGTAAGTCACACTTATTTAGGACATATAGACCAAAAAGCAGGGTAAATGTTACTTAAAACTGGGCAATGTAGAACATTTATTTTACCATGCCCTTAAAGTGACAAGGCCCTAAACGCTATTCTCAGTGTGCACAGCCTAGCTGTCCTATATAGCAACCCAGAATGCTGATATTAATGCTGATAACAGGGGAAAGGAAATAGCTAGAAAATTCAAAATCAATGATGAAGTTGGATTTTAATCCATTTTAAGGAAAAGTTACTTTTAGAAAGTTACCCTTTACCTGCCTGAACGGTCAGAAGGCTAATTAGCATAAGCCTCTGCCAGCTCTACGCCTATCCTCAGCCATAGGTGTGAAAAGTGTCAAATTCAACCAGGAGCAAACAATAGGTTGACCTAAATGGGCAGAGAACTACTCAGAGTTCAACAGAATATGCAGGATGGGAGATGCGGGCCTCCTTTTTCCAGTACTGTGTCACTGCATGGTAGGTCATGTAACACTTGGGGCACACTTGAAAGGGAAATAAGAGGCTGTCAAGACAATTCGTTTGGATCCCTTATCTGGTTAGTTAAGGACCCTGCTTTTGTCCTACCAGACTTCTGTCTCTGGGTTTGTTGTGTGTACAGTGACCACTTCAGAATTTAGTGTTATATGTGGGAGAACACTATAATAAACACAGTACACTCTCCACATACAGCCCCAGCCCTCAGAGTCCACGTTTGTTGTGATCGAAGAATTTTGTCATTATGAAAATGCCGTAGAACATGGCATTTTGGGCCTGTTTATAATAAGGCAAACAGGAACTCCTGAAAAAACGTAAGCAGGTCAGGGCCTGGGACCGTTTACCCCATTGGATAAGGAGAGACCAGGAGTTCCCCCACATACTATGTCGTGCCTGGCATAAATTGGCATCCCGAGGCAAACTCTTGAGAACACTTTCTTGACCTACCGAAGGTCATAGGAGGACTGTATCTGCTGTATGTGACCTGAGAGGAGCCCTGAAGGACTTAACCTACTCCCTCATTTACTTAGGACAAATAAGTATAGTTCAAGGGTGTTGGACCCGGCCTCGTGGCGTGGTCTTAAACCCCGTGGATTGTGCCCGTTCCCCGCACCAGCCTACCCGGGCCGCCCCTTCGGGCCGCCAGGTACCTCTCCCCTCTTCGAGGTCCCCCCTCGGATTGTACCTGTTTCACTACACCGGCCTACGCAGCCCCCTTGCCAGGCCGCACAGGGACCCCTCACCCCTTCGGGGTCCCCCCCCCTTTGGATCATGCGTGCTCCACACACCAGCCACGCGGCCCGGATCCCGGATCCCGCCGGCCTCGGCCCCAGCGAAGCCCCGACATCGAGGCACCAAGATCTGGCCAGGGGGCATCACCGGACCACTTCACCACTCCCGGAGGAGGGGAGTTTCGATGGGACCCCCAACGTCCCCCAACACCGAGGTGCGATCCCCCTCCGGCCTCCCGGGACCTGGCGCCTCTCCCGCTGGGCGTCTGGCCTCTCCCAGCCCGGCCTCTCCGCCCACCCCAGGCGCAAGGGTCCGGACATCAAAGGGCTCCAGACCTATATCTGGAGCAACCCCGCAATGGGACAGCAGTTGTATCCCGGAGTCGAGAGCCCTGCTGATTGAATCGCGGCCGACCCAACGGAGAAGAACTCTTGCTTGAGACTCTACCACGAGCCCTGCTGACTGCGTCGCGGCTCCACCTTATTGAGATCACGAAACCTCACGGAACATCGGGGCCCTGCTGACGCTGTCGCGGCCCAACCTCGCTGAAACCTCCCTCGGAGCCCTGCTGACGTCGTCGCGTCTCGAGCTGAACCAAGACACCGTAAGAGCCCAGCTGACCTGGTCGCGGCTCGAACTCCACTGACTGAACACCAGAGCCCTGCTGACGCCGTCGCGGCTCGACCCCTCCGAGATCCGGAGGCCCTCCAGCTTGGGGACAAGAACTGGGCCCCAGGTACCCTCGTACCAAGCTGCTGCTAAAGACTGTCCCGCTACCCCGTCCCTACCAAAGACTTTGAGACTCTTGTGGATCCCTCGATCCCCCCTTGTAAATATTGATAACCGTAACTTCATAAGTGCTGATTAAGAACTGCTCGTCTTGCTGAATCTCCTCGAGTCCTGTGTGGTGGTGTTACTGTGCTAGTACGTTATAGGAGAAGGACCTCTCCCGGAGGCTTCTCAGCAGCGCTCGGCTACTTCGTGTCGTGTGGGGGCCCCTCTGGGTGGTCTCTCCGACTCCCCCGAGGCCCGCCTTCCAACATTTGGTGGCCAGCGACGGGATCCGAGCCGAACGCAGTTCGTACAAGCAAGTAACCCACTCGCTATCCATCCAGACGAACAGAGACCATGAGCAACCAGGAAACCACCGCGACCATGGAGTTCCAACCAGAACGGTTGGAAGAGTATACTCACAAAGAGTTAAAACAGTTCTGCAAAGACAAGGGCATTGCAACCACCGGCCTAGGTACCAAGGAAGAGATGCAGAAAGCCCTGAGAACCTGGATAGAGTCCGAGGCGGGCCCCTCCCAGAACGAACAGCCTGGAAACCGGCCTCTCCGCGGAGGAAATACAAGAGCGGGAGAAGGTCCGGACCCACGAACTAGAGCTTGCACGACTTCGGCTGGACGGCGAACTCCGGCTGGCCGAAAAGAAAATGGCCATAGAACAGCTACGGCTGCAGGAAGAGATAGAGGAGAAAAAGCGGCATCGAGAATTAGAAGAAAAAAGGTTGACCCTTGAACACGAGCGGGGCCTCAAAGAACTCGAACTCAAGGCCCAGAAAGGGGAGACCGGCACCCCCAGTAATAGAGACGCTCCACCCCCCACCGAAGCCAAGGTGCATATTCCCAAAGATGTTGTCAAAGAATACTATAAAAACGACGACATCCAGCAGTGGTTCAAGGCGTACGAGGTGGCCATGACCTCCCATCGGGTGCCCCGGAAGGATTGGGGTGCTGGCCTGTGGAGTCGGTTCCTTAGCGAAGGCCGAGACACCCTGCTCCAGCTACCAGAAGATGTGGTGACCTCCTACGACCATATGAAGGAGGCCCTGCTCACCCGCTACGGACTAACCGCGGAAATGTACTGCCAGCGTTTCAGAGACTGCAAAAAAATCCCCGGTACCACGTGGGTAGAATATGTGGACTTCTTCAGCAGGGCCCTAGAAGGATGGATCAAGGGTAGCAAGGTCACCACCTACGGGCAGCTGGTCGACCTCATTATTTGGGAACACCTCTCCAACAACTGCTTCGTGGAGCTCAGACAACACCTCCTCGACAGCAAGCTGACCGAGCCGCGGAAGCTCGCCGCCGAGGCCGATCGATGGGTCAACACCCGAGTCCCCCGGAACTCGATGGGGGAGTACCAGAGAAACACCACCGGACCTCCCCGCCAGCGCGGCGGAGGAGGAGGGTCGAACCGGAATCGGGACATCCCTGCCGGGCCACCCCGAAGTCCGCCTCGAGGGCCGCCTCAGCAACACCTCTCCCCGAGCCTGGCCCGAAGAGGGACGGCGCCAGCCCGGACCGGACCCCGGCCCTCGATAACCTGCTACGGCTGCCAACAAACCAGACACTATGCCAGCGACCCGGCCTGCCCCATGAACCGAAGAAGTGGGGCCGGCGGGCCCCCGCCCTGAGAGCTGGCGGCTGCCGCCCTGGGGGAAGGGGAGGAAGAGGAAGAACCCCTCGACAGAGGAACCACTCAGTGGGAGCCGGCGGCCATGTCCCTGGTCTGCCTGGGCAGCCGAGAAACGGTGCCCCGAACACCCATCCCAAGCAACACCCAGAAGTACCAACAGTGAGTGGGTCACTATCAATGGACGACGGGCCGAGGCCCTCCGTGACACCGGAGCCGGTGTCACCGCTGTCCGCTGCCACCTGGTGACCCCCGAACAGATCCTGCCAAATGTGCTATGCCCCGTCCGGACGGCCGACAACAGCGAAAGCATGTGCCAGATGGCCCAGGTCCCCTTCGAATGGGGAGGGGTGACGGGCATACTAAAGGTGACTGTCCGCGACGACGCCCCGGTGGACTGCCTCCTGGGGAATGACCTAGAGAGTTCTCCCTGGGCTCAGGTGGAGCGGCGAGAGCCCCTCCGAATGTTGGGACTACCCGAATGGGCCTGCGCCACTACCCGGTCCATGGCCGCATAGGCCCCACGCTCGTCCATGGCATCCGACCCCACCAGGCCCGAGGGGCCCGCGCCACCACCCGCCTCCAGCGAGGGAGAAGCGGACACTGATCCCGGACCCACCGAACCCTCCCCAGACGCAATCGCCTCTCTCGACGCGCTCCCAGAGCTTTGCCCAATGGCGCCACGACGGGGGTCCCACCCGCGAACAGTTCCAGCAGGAACAGAAGACCTGCCCCTCCCTCGAAGGGGTCCGACAGCAGGCGTCCTCGCAGGCCAACGGTGACCAGACCGGAACGCACTGGGTCTATTGGGCCGAGGGCCTACTGTACAGCGAACAGAAGATTGCGGAACTGGGGGCCAGTCGAGTGCTGGTGGTCCCCCTCCGATTCCGGGAGTTCCTCCTTAACCTGGCACATGATGTGCCCCTCACCGGGCACCTGGGGCAGGACAAAACCTACAGCCGCCTGGTGACCCACTTCTACTGGCCCCGGATGCGGAGAGACGTGGACAACCACTGCCGGTCCTGCCAGACCTGCCAAGCCAGCGGGAAGGCGGGGGGACGGGTCAAAGCCCCCCTCCAGCCCTTCCCAACAGTCAACACCCCGTTCGAACGGGTCAGGATAGACATTGTAGGGCCCCTGGACCCCCGGACCGCCCTGGGTCACCGCTTCATCCTGGTCCTCGTGGACCACGCAACCACGTACCCTGAGGCTATCCCGCTTCGAACTGTGACGGCCCCCGTGGTGGGCCGGGCTTTAATGGGGATCTTCTCGAGAGTGGGATTCCCCCGAGAAGTTGTGAGCGACCGGGGTACGAACTTCATCTCTAAATACATGCGGTCCCTGTGGCAGCAGTGCGGGGTCACGTACAAATTCCATCCCATACCACCCTCAGGGGAACGGACTGGTTGAGCAGTTCAACAGAACCTTGAAGGGAATGATCCAGGGCCTGGAGGAGCCCCTAAGGCGGAGATGGGATGTCCTGCTGCCGTGCCTCCTGTTTGCCTATCGGGAGGTCCCGCAGAAGTCCCTGGGGTTCAGCCCTTTCGAACTGTTGTATGGGCATCCGGTCCGCGGACCCCTCAGCCTGGTCAAGGAGGGCTGGGAGACGAAGCCCCAAGATGCCCCTCCCGACGTCTACCGATACCTCCTGACCCTACGAAACCAGACCCGCAGGTTCCGAGCCCTGGCCGAAGCCAACCTCGAGGCCAGCCAGGAGGACATGAAGCGATGGTATGATCGGAACGCCTCTACCATGGAGTTTGAGCCTGGCCAGCAAGTCTGGGTCATGGCACCGGTTGACCCCTGCGCCCTCCAGGACAAATGGACCGGGCCCTTCAAGGTGGTGGAGAAGAAGAGCCCCGTCACCTACCTAATCGACCTAGAGTCCCCCCGGAACCCCCTCCGGGTCCTACATGCTAACCGGCTCAAACCCCACTTTGCCCGGACCGAACTGAGCCTGCTACTGGCAACCGACAATGGGGGCGAGGATGACTCCGAGCCCCTACCCGACCTCCTGCGGATCAGCGACCACGACGGGTCCATCAAAGGCGTTCAACTCGCCTCCTCCCTGACCCCGGAACAGAGCCACGACTGTCAGCAGCTGTTGCAGCCCTTTGCGGCCCTCATCTCCCTCACTCCGGGGGTGACCCCATGGTGCGTCCACGACGTCGACACTGGGGACAGTCCCCATCGTGCGACACCGAGCCTACAGAGTACCCGACCGGGTGCGGGCCTGCATCCAGGGCGAGGTGGCAAAGATGCTGGCCCTCGGGGTCATCGAGCCCTCCGACAGCCCGTGGGCCAGTCCCGTCGTCCTGGTGCCGAAGGCCGCCGCCCCAGGCAATCCCCCGGAGCTACGATTTTGTGTGGACTACCGGGGTCTGAATGCTGTTACCAAGACCGATGCCCATCCCCTTCCCCCGGCCGACGAGCTCATCGACCGTTTAGGAGCAGCCTGCTATCTGAGTACTTTTGACCTCACCGCCGGGTACTGGCAGATCCAGCTCACCCCCGGCGCCCGAGAGAGATCCGCTTTCTCCACCCCTGATGGGCACTACCACTTTCGGGTGATGCCCTTCGGCATGAAGAACGCCCCGGCCACCTTCCAGAGACTGGTGAACAAGGTTCTGGCCGGGCTAGAGGCCTTCAGCGCAGCTTATTTGGATGACATTGCCGTGTACAGCAACCACTGGGCGGAGCACCTGGGGCACCTCAAGGCGGTCCTGGCCGCCCTTCAAAGGGCCGGGCTCACGATCAAGGCCAGCAAGTGCCAGATAGGTCAAGGAACGGTGACCTATCTGGGCCATCAGGTGGGGAGCGGTCAGGTGGCTCCCCTCCAACCAAAAGTTGATGCCATCCAGGCCTGGGAACCCCCCACCACCCAGACAGCTGTCCGGGCCTTCCTGGGCCTCACCGGGTACTACCGGTAATTCATCAAAGACTATGGGAGCATTGTTGGCCCCCTCACAGAGCTCACGTCCAAGAAGCAGCCCAAGAAGGTGCACTGGACACCCCGCTGTCAGTCGGCCTTCGAGACTCTCAAGACGGCGATGTGCACTGCCCCTGTGCTACAGGCCCCTGACTACAGCAGGGAGTTCGTTGTGCAGACGGACGCCTCCGAATATGGAATTGGGGCCGTCCTGTCCCAGGCAGACGAGGAGGGACTCGACAGACCCGTGGCCTTCATCAGCCGACGGCTGTTGCCCCAGGAACAGTGGTGGAGCACCATCGAGCGAGAGGCCTTCGCTGTTGTGTGGGCCCTCAAGAAGCTCCGGCCCTATCTCTTCGGCACCCACTTCCGGGTTCAAACCGACCACAGGCCCTTGCGGTGGTTAATGCAAATGAGAGGCGAGAACCCCAAGCTGCTGCGGTGGTCCATCTCGCTGCAAGGGATGGACTTTTCCGTCGAACACCGGCCCGGCAATGACCACGCCAATGCCGACGGCCTATCCCGCTTCTTCCGCCTCACCGAGGAGAATCCCCAAGGAGATGGGTGACTCTCCCTGCCTTCGGCTGGGGGGGACGCCTGTTGGACCCGGCCTCGTGGCGTGGTCTTAAACCCCGTGGATTGTGCCCGTTCCCCGCACCAGCCTACCCCGGCCGCCCCTTCGGGCCGCCAGGTACCTCTCCCCTCTTTGAGGTCCCCCCTCGGATTGTACCCGTTTCACTACACCGGCCTACGCGGCCCCCTTGCCAGGCCGCACAGGGACCCCTCACCCCTTCGGGGTTCCCCCCCCTTAGGATCATGCGTGCTCCACACACCAGCCACGCGGCCCGGATCCCGCCGGCCTCGGCCCCAGCGAAGCCCCGACATCGAGGCACCAAGATCTGGCCAGGTGGCATCACCGGACCACTTCACCACTCCCGGAGGAGGGGAGTTTCGATGGGACCCCCACCATCCCCCAACACCGAGGTGCGATCCCCCTCCGGCCTCCTGGGACCTGGCGCCTCTCCCGCTGGGCGTCTGGCCTCTCCCAGCCCGGCCTCTCCGCCCCCCCCAGGCGCAAGGGTCCGGACATCAAAGGGCTCCAGACCTATATCTGGAGCAACCCCGCAATGGGACAGCAGTTGTATCCCGGAGTCGAGAGCCCTGCTGATTGAATCGCGGCCGACCCAACGGAGAAGAACTCTTGCTTGAGACTCTACCACGAGCCCTGCTGACTGCGTCGCGGCTCCACCTTATTGAGATCACGAAACCTCACGGAACATCGGGGCCCTGCTGACGCTGTCGCGGCCCAACCTCGCTGAAACCTCCCTCGGAGCCCTGTTGACGTCGTCGCGTCTCGAGCTGAACCAAGACACCGTAAGAGCCCAGCTGACCTGGTCGCGGCTCGAACTCCACGGACTGAACACCAGAGCCCTGCTGACGCCTTCGCGGCTCGACCCCTCCGAGATCCGGAGGCCCTCCAGCTTGGGGATAAGAACTGGGCCCCAGGTACCCTCGTACCAAGCTGCTGCTAAAGACTGTCCCGCTACCCCGTCCCTACCAAAGACTTTGAGACTCTTGTGGATCCCTCGATCCCCCCTTGTAAATATTGATAACCGTAACTTCATAAGTGCTGATAAAGAACTGCTCGTCTTGCTGAATCTCCTCGAGTCCTGTGTGGTGGTGTTACTGTGCTAGTACGTTATAGGAGAAGGACCTCTCCCGGAGGCTTCTCAGCAGCGCTCGGCTACTTCGTGTCATGTGCGGGCCTCTCTGGGTGGTCTCTCTGACTCCCTCGAGGCCCGCCTTCCAACAAAGGGTCAGTTGGCTGACCACCTGTGTGGCTACAGGGAGACAACAAGCTGCAAGAGGCCTTTTCCTGGAAGAACCCAGCTAACCTGTGGCCACTAGACCTGGACTGGACCCTACTGTTGGCCTCTGCCTTACACTCTGTGAGCCTCTAAGCGCCTCCCGTGAGGTCCTGTGGCTTTTTAATAGTTAACTCCTGTAGTTGATTGAGACATAAAAGACTAAGGGCCTGATTTAGATCTTGGTGAATGAGTTACTCTGTCACAACGGTTACTGATATCCTGTCTGTCAAAATATAAATCCCATAGGATATTTCAGTCGGCGGTATATCTTTCACCGTTGTGACAGAGTAACCGGTCCACCAAGATCTAAATCAGGCCCTAAGTCAGAAGGAAAAACTTGTGACCGTATCGAACTTGGTTGGTTTTTTACCATGACCAAAACTATGATTGACTATTTGAGCCTCTCGGTGCTATTTTCCCTTAAATCTCTAAAAACTCATTTCTCATGTTCTTCCTATTGCATTTTTGGCATTTTGGTGTCCTTTCATTAATTTAATTTCACTTTATTTTTGTATTCATTTTGGGATTTTAATTGTTTTGCATGTTGACTTTATTACTGTTTTGATACTGCAGAAATACAGAATACAGTGCTTTAAGTTAAGACTGTCTGTTGTGCGCCATAGCGATCAGAGGATTTAGCTCAGATTCATTTAGCGACTTTGATGGTTCACCCTGCTGAAGATTGTGAGTATTCCTTTAGATGGATAGTCACCCACCCCAAATAATAATCCAGTTTTTAGAACACAGAATCACAATTCCATTCCAAGGACTACAGGAATAACTAGAGAAATGTGTTGACTTGGAATACAGTAATTGGTACAATTAAAATCCTGTGTTTTCTGTATGCAACTCAGTAACTAATTCTGAACCCTGCAGTGCAATGGATGAAAGTGGCATTTTGTTCACATAAAATGAATTGAAAAACTCGAAATAGAAACACACAGCAAGCATAATTTACATGCAAAATAAAGATGACAATTTACTTGTTTCTGAGCTTCCAACTCTTCCACTTGAACTAAATTAATAAACAGTAATTAGAGAATGTTGTGTGAGCTCGCTGTTGATTTTGAGCAGACTCTAATCAACAATATCTTATTTTAAGGGCCAATTAGAGCTGAATGCATGAATGTATTCAACATAAACATCTCCTAGCTCTTAAACATGAACCACAGATACGTGAAAACACAGCCCCTGTCGGTTTCAAGTGTTCAAACTTGATTTTGTAAATTTATTTATACACTGTAAAAAGAGCTGACCTCATCAGAGGATTACGAGGTACTGTATGCAATCACTTGGAACACTTTCATATAAAAACAAATAAATATGATAACTATTTGAGAAATATGGAAAAAGCAGATTAACTATGCAATCTGGCCTTAGTATGAAGAACATGAAAGAAAGAAATGAAAAGAAATAGGGAGCGTATAATTCTCTTTTTCATACTTCTAATATGTTTACCCAGATGCCTAAGACTGGTTCCTCCATCAGCACATCTAGGGCTGACATCAGACTGAGAAAAACGTAGGTTTCGTGAATGTAACTCGTGATATTTAGGAAGCTCACGCTCCGTGAAATTTGTGCATTTTTTTTAAACATTTCGTATTATGCAATATTTCATGATTTTTGCTCGTGGTAGACGGATTCATACATCGAATGTTTCACCAAGAGGCATTTTCCTATAGGTATTATGTGTGACTGTTTTATGAGAGATATGCGTGTGCAAAAAAAAAGCCACACAAGATATCCGCAAACAACATTTTACACTATCTGCACACAAGTTTGCAAATTATTAAAGAGAAACGGAGCAATTTAGCATCACTAAGGCTTATCTCAGTGTAATGCATGCTTGACACACTCAGGTCTTCTGTGGCTGAGCAGCGACAGTCATGCATGAGGCATTGTCATGGCCGATCCACCAGGCCTGCAAACCTCTTTCAGGCTCATCCAGGCACAACATTGTTTAGAGTAGCTGAAAATGGAGCAGAGCAGTTCACAAAAACTATATAACACCACTACTGCTGCTAGACATATACTACTACTAGTAATAATAATAAGCCGGCACAACAGATGAGAACATTATGCTTTTAAGTGTGTGATCACTAAAGGCCTTCTTGAATTAAAGATGGGCAGGTAAAGGAAGGGTTTTCAAGTTTTTTTCTGAACAACAGGAAAACAGCAGTGGATCTGAATGAACTTCAAAGGGTATTCTTTAGGTGGGCACCAACATAGAGAAGGCGCAACACCCTTTTATGCAAAAGGAGCATACCGAAGTTTGAAGGGTCAACATAGATGGCCCTGTGAGTGACAGAGAGAAAGGTAAATTGTAGCCTCAAATTAATAAATCAAAAATGCGGCAAATCCACCTGGGGTGAGGGAGTTTTAAAATGATATGTACCATCCACGAATTGCACTTCAGTACAGTTGCTCGTATGCTGTGAACCAAAATACTTGGGTAGAGCGAGAGGAAGGTGTTGTTGTAATCCAGACCGGATTTTAATGTTGGGCCACAACCTGCAACTTCTCGACATGCGAGAAGGGAGGAGTTTGTTGATGAGTTTGATGTTGAAAAATAAGTCAGATGCGAGATCTTGGGTGTGGGGTTTTATGATGACCTTGGTATACATTTATGAACACTACATTTTCACCTCTGAAACAAAATGGGGAGAGCTTTGCATAGTCTTTGATTTAGTCATCGGAGCCCAGAGGTCGACTATGATGCCCTGGCCTACCACCATGCTCTTTTCTGAGTTTCATTGGAGCCAGTGGATATCTAACCGGTCCCCCATTTGAGCATTTTTCCATACATGCACAGAGGTGGAAATACCGACAAAGGACACATTCAAGCCAGGTTTGAAAAGGATCACCGGAGAGCTCAACGATAGACTGCAAAGAAACAGATGTTAAAGGGCTCATAAAAACAGCCTGCAAGAAAAGAATCAGACCAGCCCTATACTCCCCATGTGGTCCTGTCCATGGCCTAGACTTATTTTCCTTTCAAATCCCACAAAATTGCATCAGGGTGTACCAGCTGTTCTAAAGGCCATGTGTAGTACCCACAAAGTTGATAATACAAGTGCTTGCAACAGAAAATCTTTAGAAGGCATGTTGCTAGTGCGATACACTGTGTACCTGAACCAAATTATTTTCTTATAGATCGGAAGCTGCATTTCCACGGGATTTATCACTGCTTATTTAGCGGTATGGCAGTTCTCTATATGTGTGCTATTTTGCAAAAGGTTCCATTGCCAGCCAGAGATAAAACCTTCTGTGAAGTCTTCTTTGGAATATTTGAGGTGATGCTGGGGTGAAAGAGAATGTACGTGAGTCAGAAGTGAGAAGATGTGGAGGTCAGAATCTGGAGACTGATGCATGTACCCTGGAAATGCTGTTTTGGTAAAACTTAGATAGCTCATTATTTTAATAGTTATATGGGGCACCTCTCAGGTTTACCCTAAAAGAAGTGCCAGGTGTTTGAGAACACAGCCTTTGTTTCGGAGACCTGCCTTCCCTATTCCAATATGAAGACTGTAGGTTGTGAGGTGGACATTGTGGTATATAGAACCCAAGTGAAATGTCTTGTATTAATGTTCTGCATCACTCAAGTAGCAATGTTATTTCTCATTTTTTCCAATTACATATATAACAATCGGGTAGGGCTGAGGAAAGGAAACTGTAGAGTGCACTGTGAAACAGGTGGTTGAAAGAAATCATAGTGGTGAGAATTCCTTGCCATAAAGAGTAGGTAGGTGAGCTTCCACCCTTTGAGTCCATTCTCAGGCCCTCTGTATCACTTAGAGCCCAGGACGGGGTGCCACAAACCCTGGAGTCTCCCCTGCTTGGCCAGGTTAAGTAGCTCTGACTGGACCCCGGGTCAGAGCTCCAGCTGGCGTGGGGGTGGTAGCATCCGGCTCAGGGCTCCATGCTGTGGCTCACAGTGTTGTACAGAGTCTGGGATGGGGTCCTACAGGCACCGGGAGTGCTTCCCTGCTTGGCCAGCTTAATAAGCCTGACCGAGCCCAGAGCTCTGGTTACCCAGGGGTGGAAGGTCCACTTCTAGGGCTTCATTCCCCAGCCTGCATTGACACAAAGGGCCCAGGATGGGTTCCCCAACAGCCCAGGGAAGGCTCTCCTAGTGGGCTGGATCAAGAAGCTCTGACCTGGCCCCAGGTCAGAGGATCGGCTGCCACATGGGTGGAAGCCCCTGGCAGTGGGCTCCGTTCTCTGGCCCACCATGATGTAAAGTGTATGGGATAGGCTCCTGCAGGCACCAGGAGGGCTCCTCTGCTTGGCCAGGTTAAGAAGCTCTGACCTGGCCCGAGTCAAAGCTCTGGTTGACCCGAGGAGGAAGGGTCCCGCAGGCACCAGGGGAACTCCTCTGCTTCGCTGGGGTGAAAAGGTGTGTCTGCCGGGTATTTGTGCTCTGTGTGGCCCCCCTGATTCCCATGTCTGCGGCCCAGCCTGGGCTTTAATAATTCATTCTGCTTGGTCAATCCATTCCAAGCTGGCCCCTCCAATGGGAGTGGAATGTATTTTCAGAAGACACGGTGCAACCAGATGGCTATCCTTCAAGCCCGGCCATCTGTTTGCACGGCTTCTCTGCTTCGAAATCACGTTTTGTCAAAAATGTCACTAGTGACTATTTATTCTGAAGGCTGAACCAGCCAATTGATAAGTATGAGTATTTCAACTGAATTAACCATTTCACCATTCAAGCAGGCCTAATACAGATTTCGCACATCTCTAGAAACCATATGGACTCACTCTGTCACATTTCAGCGAAGTGAAGGCCCTATATATAAATAAGGATTACCCTCTGGTCATTTTATTCCATGATTTCCATTTATAGGTTATGGAGGGTGTCAGGAGTTCATGTCAACCTGGCCTCAAAGGGACAGAGTGTGATCTCTGCTCCTGTTCTTACCACAAAAAACTGATAAGAAAAATTAGAATAGCTCTTCATATCTGGAGTTGAAAGTAAGTTTAGAGGGCCAGTGATAGAGAACTAAGTGAGCTGGAAGTGCCCACAATGAGGCATTTATGAATGTACAGCAATTAAAATAGCTTTAGTCCCAGTGCACTAGAACAGTGAAATAAGTCACTGCATGTATACGATGAATTCACATCTAATAAGGTTGTCAAATCACTACCCGTATAGATTATTCCATATTATCTCTTCACAGTCATCATCCCTGATGACAGAAAGTCAAATCATCCTCGGAATGACACATCAAATGGGCATGTGAAGAGCTCTGACTATTGAAGCAAAATATTAGTTCCCTACAAAGGCACTCCTTAAAAGTGAGCCAGACAGCTACTAGAACAAAATGCTGAATCCATAATTAAGGGAACACAGCAGCCAGCCATACAAAGAGCTAAAATGTACTACTATCCATCCCAAATTTCTGTAGTCAATAATTCTTCCAAAGAACTCTTTCAGGTTTATCAAGAAATTGAGATTCATTACCCTGACAAACAAAGTGATGCTATGGTAGCATGCCAAAATATCTAGGACAGAAATATTGTTCTTCAAACATTTTGCCTTTGCCTCCTAAGTATCTAGAACCAAACTATTGCGGAGGAAAGGATGTATCACTAAGTATAGATTTACTATTGTTAGATCCAAAAATATTGAAGATTTATGTATCGCCAAGTACATTTATGTTGAGTTTAGTATTGGAAACTTGGACTTATGTACATAAGACCTTACCTTGACAGCGATTTGGTAGGTGATATTTTGCAGACAATATTTTTGTTAGACAATATTTCACCCACAATATTTCGGATGCCATCAGAAAATCTTTCCACCAATCTGGTGTCATTATTCAATGGCAGGTTCAGCGCAGAATTATCATCCACCTCACACTTTCACACTGTGACTAAGCATTCACCTTTATTCACTTTTGTTGAACACTTCTACTACTTCAGACTGATGACCAAATGTTAGAAATGGGGGTCTCTAGTTGGCAGAAGTAGGTACCTTTGTCCAAGTAGGGACCCTTGCTTCTAGTCAGGGTAAGACGGATACATGCATCAGATAATCCCTGCTCACCGCCTTGGTAGCTTGGCATGGGCAGACAGGCTTATCCCAAAGGCAATGTGTAAAGTATTTGTACTTCAAACACTCAGTAATACAGTGAAAACACGACAAATGAACACCACACCAGTTTAGAAAAATAAAGTAACTCAATGTAAAATCAACAAGACCAAAATGACATAAATCCAACATACATTTATCACATTACAGTATTAGAACAGTTATTGGAAAAATAGAACTTGTAGAAAACAAATAGCTCCACCTGGGGCTATTATGGAATCGTGACTTCAATAAATCCAAAGTACGGCTCCGACCGCGAGGTGCGTGGCGTCGGTCACGGAGTCATATGGACCGTCAAACAAACACTACCTCGGAAAATGGAGTCTATGATGATGTACGGCTTATGGAGGTGAGGCATTGGTGCCGAGGTCGAGGCTGGCTCCCTGGCTGCCACGGGTGTGGCGTTGCGTCCACAAGGAGGCAAAGTCTCGAATCCAGTACTGGGGAAGTCGGTTGATTCGGCAGTGAGGTGTCAGTTCCGGTGAGGTAATGCGAAGTTGGCGAGTTTGTGGAGTCACCCTCGGCGATTATAGGCACCACGATAATAAGATGCAGCCACTGGCGGAGACAGAGTCGGTGCGAGCACTGGCGTTGGGAGGACCGATCACTGCAGGCGTTGGCAGGCGTCGAAGGGCAACGGAGCTGTGGTGTAGGCAGGTACGTCATGCACTTCATGAGCTGTGCCCCTGCCTCGGTGCAGGTCGCGGCATCACTGACGGCATCGGAGATGGTTTTCTTTGCTCCGCAACCCCAACCACACAATTCTCAGGAAGTGGAATTGGCACACTTTTGAATGCAGGAGTTCACACAGGAGTCCCGGTGCTGGTCAGTGGATTGCAGGTGAAGTCTTTGTGTTCCTGAGACTTCAGAACAAGAGGCCAGCACACATAGGCCCTTTGAGATTCTTCTTCAAGCAGGTTTCTCAGCAAAGTTCCAGTCTTTGTCCTTTCTTTGGCAGAAGCAGCAACTACAGGCCAACCCTACACAGCACACAGCAAGGGAGCAGTGCTACTCCTCACAGCTCTCCAGCTCTTCTCCTTGGCTGTGGTTCCTCTTGAGTTCAGAAGTAATCTAAAGTTCGTGGGGTTTAAGGTCCACTACTTATACCCCATATTGTGTTTGTTTTCTTTGTGGCAAGGGTCTCTGAGCCCAGTCCAAACCAGTTCTGTCCTCTATGGTGCAGCATAACCACAGGAGGTGGAGACAGCATTGTTTAAGGGATACAGGCCCTATTCAGGTGCAAGGAAAACTCCTCCCACTACTCTAAATGCAGTCAAGGTCTATTAAGCTCTGCTCTGAGTCATCCAGGAAAGGCAGGGCACACCTCAATGCCCCCAGTGGAGCTCTACAGTGAATGCACATCCCCAGCTCCTGTCACTCCAAAGCAGTCAATCCACAAACAGGCAGAGGCACACAGAGTTTAAACAAGAAAATACCTACTTTCTAAGTAGGTATTTTCAAACACACAATTTAAAAACAATCTTCACTCAAAGATGTGTTAATAAATTCTGAGTTCAGAGAGCCTAAACTCTATTTCTCTATATTGTTCCAATGGGAATTTATATTTTTAGGATATTAGAAATTAACTCCCATGTCATCCTATCAAACATATACCTATAAACATATAATAAAATAAACATATACATAAACCTATAAAAAAGCCTTTCAATAGTGAAAAATGAAAAACACAGTGTTTTACTATCAGGGCATGTCACACACACACCAGTACATATCCTACCTTTCACATACACTGCACTCTGCCCAAGGTAGTACCTAGGGCTTACCTGAGGGGTGCCTTACATGTTAAAAAAGGGAAGGTTAGGGCCTGGCAAGTGGTTGCACTTGCCAGGTCTACATGGCAGTGTAAAACTGTGCGCAGGCGCTGCAGTGGCAGGTCTGAAATACACTTACAGGGCTACGTAGGTGGGTGGCACAATCAGTGCTGCAGGCCCACAAGTAGCATTTGATTTACAGGCCCTGGCATGCTCAGTGCAGTTTACTAGGGACTTACCAGTAAATCAAATATGCCAATCATGGATAACCAATTGCAATAACAATTTGTACAGGGAGCACTTGCATTTTGACACTGATTAGCAGTGGTAAAGTGCCCAAAGCATCTAAGCCAGCAAAAAACAAAATCCTGCACAGCATCAAAAATACAGGAGGTAGAGGCAAAAAGTCAGGGGAAACCGTGCCAAGGATGCCCAGCCTAACACCAAATCACTCTCATTCTTGTAGTGACCCGTTCACTCACTGACTACTTCAGGAGGGACTACAGTGGTCTTACAAGCAATATGGTATACCATGACATTAATTTGAATAAGTTACAAAGTGAAAGAAGTTAAAAGATGGTGATGAACAAATTAAAGGTATGGTTCAATGATACATCACATAGAACCTGCTCAGTCACCTCCCAGGTGAGTTCCTTGTATGATCTGTTAATCTTTAACAATATTTGAGCCTAGTTTAAGACCTTCCAAGTCACATGGTGCCAACATGTGTCACACGATACCACCTTCCTTCACACAGTTACCCAGTAAGGAGCCGTGTCATGTGGTATAACTCACAGTGAGTTGGAAACTCCTGCAGAAAGTGGGATTCCAGCTTGTGCTTGGACTCTAAATTAAGGGGTTTAAAACCTCTCCAGGACATCAGCAGTAGCCTTAGGAACGTTTGTTTTGGTGTAGGATATGGGTTAGGCAGAAGTGCCACAGGCTGTGTTCTGCGATCACCCATCTACTTTATTCATTTAGGAGTTTTTTAATATTTTACAAATAAACATTGGCTACTTCAGAGCTGGAATCAGGATAGAAACGCTATCAAATCAACATATGAAGTTGTGTAAGGGCAGAGTCTGTCCAATCAAATGCAGCAGATGCCTAGAGATCTTGTTCTGTGATCAAGGCCCATGAGAGGTTATAAGATCTGTTTAGAAAGCGTGTCTGAATAATTCCGTAGTCAGGAGTTTTCTGAAGTGTAGTTTATTGTGCTCAAATCTCAGTGATGGACTTAGTACATTCCACCAACTTGGACCTTGTACTCCCAGGATCTACCTTCATATTTCATCTGATTGGACGACCATTGTTGGATTATGTTAGCAGCCTATTTGCAGAGGGTTCTAGCTGTGTTGCAGGCAGTAGCTAAGTTTTGCAAGTATTTGGGGAGTTTATCCCAGTTGGCATTATGTACAGTGCATTGTACAATGAATTTGATCCTGGCTTTCACCATAACTCGTCAACACACTGCTTTAAAATAGACTTAATGTGGGTTATATAGGTTAAGGCACATTTTTTCAGCATGACAATGAACATTTTGGGAGGCCAAGCTAAATGATATTACTATAGTTCATGAATGGCATGACAAGGGATTTGGACATTTTCACATGATGGTCAGTTTGGACTAATGGAAGACTTTTGTGGAGTAGGGAAAGCTGGAGATTGATCACTGTGACTACTGCACTGTTTTGCCACATTAATGTAATCGATGGATGGTGAAAGGGGGTTCAAAACCTGAAGGCTAGGATTATAAGGGTCTGGTGGTTGGTGGAAAGTCAGGCGTTTTTGGATGTATGACAGCCCTTTGTTGTGAAGGGTCATGTACTCTTGGGTTAGCATCTTGAATTGGCATCTCTTCTGAACCGGAACCAGTGTATTTCCTTGAGATTGGGTGAGATGTGGGTTCTTCTGGGGAGGTTGAGGATGAGTTTTGTACTGTCTGGTGTGTCTTCAGGAGACGTGCAGTGATTCCTACTTAGAGTGTGTTTACATAGTCCAGTTTGCTGGTGATGAGGTCCTGCGTGACGGTCCTTCTAATCTTGACTGGGAGCCACCTGAAGATCTTGTGAAGCATGCAGAGGGTGTGGAAGCAAGCGGATGAGACTGTATTGACTTCTTTCTTCATGGATAAATTGCTATCCAGGATGATGACCAGGTTGCAGGCGTAGTCTGTTAGGGTAGGGTTGGTCCGAGGTCTGCGGCCCCCATGCATTGTTCCATGGCAAGGTGTTGTTCCCAAAGTTGAGGACTTCCATCTTGTTCTTGTTTAGTTTAAGGCAGTTGACCATCATCCATTATGAGACGTTTATTATGCATCTGTTGAACTTGGCTTTGGTGGTGGAGGGGTCTTCGGATAGTGAGAGGATGAGCTGGATGTCGTCAGACTAGCAGATGATGTTGAGTCCTTCCGATCTGACGATGTCATCCAGGGGGGTCATGTAGGTGTCGAAGAGGGTGAGGCTGAGTGATGAGCCATGGGTGACTCCGCAGATGATATCTTGGGCTCCGAAGTGAACAGTGCGAGATGGATCCTTTGAGTTCTGCCAGTGAGGTACAAGGAGATCCATCTAAGGGCGTCTCCCTGGATACCAATGTGGTGGAGTCTGTTGATCAGGATGTGGTGAGAAATGGTGTCAAATGCAGCTGACAGGTCCAGGTGGATAAGGGCTGCCATTTCTCTGCAGTCCACAAGGGATCTGATGTCATTTGAGGCTGCGATCTGTGTCAGGAATTCCATTTAGTTTATCCAGATATGTTTATAATAATTTTCCGGGCTATGAATACATCCCAGATTAGCAGGTTAAAGTTTTTGTATAATTTGGAAGATGGTGTTGCCAGTCACAGACTCACTACTATACTTCATTTGCTGTGTTTGTGCAGCATTTATTTGGCTCTAGCTGAGAGGTTGCTTTTAGCAAGTGCTGGTTGAACCTAAAGGAGGGGAACAGAGAGCAATAATGTTATTTATTTACATTTTAGAACCTCATTAAAAAAAAATCTACATTCAGGATAATGTTTTTTGTTAAATCTAGTATACACTCAGAAAGTCTAGGAGGCTTCCATTATAACATGCATATACACCGCTATGTAAAAACGCTGATCTCGTAGGACTGATTTCAACAGACTGAAGCCACTTGTGGAGTGGGATTGGCATAGTGTCTTTGGGGCAATCAATGCCGCAAAATTAATTTAAGTCTTTTTTCAACCTTGAGCAATAATAAAGGTTTGCAGCACAAATGTGTCTTTTTAAGGGCCTGATTACGTCTTTGGTGGTCCTACAGTGGACAGTGCAACGCGCTGTCCGCTGTAGGACCGCCAAAGCCATGGTGTGACCACCCGCCAGATTAGTAGTTAAATCCTGGTCTGGCAGACGGTCCTGTGGCGGTCGAACTGCAGCGATTTGCTAGGGTTATGGAAGAGATTATCATGCAGTCTGCCACAGTCAGAGCACTGATTGCACTGTCCTGCATGATGTGGCATATATGCCACACTGTCTCGGAAGTGGGAGTGCAAATCCAGGGGGGCACTACATGTGCCCCCCCATGCACCCCCAAGACCAAATCTGTCAGGGGACCCTGTAAGGGTTCCCTTTGTTGCCATTCGGCCACTCTTTTCATGGCGGGTTCACCGCCATAAAATGGATGGTGAAATGGCAACACGGAATATGCGTGGCAATGCTGGCTACGGCACTGCCAGCATATTCCTGCTGGTGAAAGACCACCTGCCCGTCGGGATCCTTGATCTCGGCGGTGCCAGTAGTCTTGTGGTGGTCTGACAGCCGCAGTCTTAATACTGCAGATGGTCTCACAATGTGGCGGTGGTCAGACCGGGATCGGTGGTCTCGTAATTGGGCCCTAAGTATTTACAACTTTGTGAGCACTGGGAAGAAGCAATGGCCCTCAAAGAAGTCGTCCCTTAGTCCAGCTCAGGCAGACTATATGAAAGATATACCGATGAATGATTGTGCTCCACTTACCAAGCTCTAACAACATTTTGATTATTTGACCATGCAAAGCAGCCTTAAATCTATCATTTGGATGATGGAAGCGTTCTTTATTAATTGATGCACAAAAAAGATAGTAATGCAATGCCCAATTTGGACCCTACCCTTGCAACAATCCAAAGATCTTTCCCCCAGTCTTGAGATAGGTGCCCTAGATGCCAAACCAATGACAAGATTAGCTAATGAAAGGAGGCAGCTGGGTCTCCTGTTTTCAGATTCCCACTCAAATCTCCAGCTCCTTCCTGTGCCATCATGCTTCTCCTTTCCCCCACCCTCTGGTCCTGTTATCACAGTCGCGGACCAGGAAGTGCCTTATCAAATTTTTGGGTGAGTGTTGTGGATGAATGGATGGGTGTGGGTGTGTGTGTGTGTGGATGGTGAAAGTGAGTGTATTAGTGTGTCCCCATCCCCCTACTCCACCAAGTTACCAGCAACCATGCCGAGGCTCAAACCAATTCTAAAGTAAATCAAAGCACACTAAGGGGCATATTATCAAGATACAGCGTTAAAATTATCGCCGCTTTAGCAGCAGAAAACTGCTGCTAAAGCGGCGCTAATGGGCTTGATAATATGCCCTTGAGAATTCCCATAGAAGCCCATGTTCTGGTGTCAACATGGGCTTCTATTGGAATTCTCTGCGGCATATTATCAAGCCCATTATCGCCGCTTTAGCGGCAGTTTTCTGCCGCCAAAGCGGCGATAATTTTAACGCCGTGCTTGATAATATGCCCCTAAAAAAGCTGTATGGGTACAAATGGACAGTAGAAAGCCTGCTGGTAAGCTGAGGGTATCCTTTATTCGACATACCTCTTCACAATGCCTTCTGTGCCCCCTGAAGTGCCACCTTTGAGCTACTGCACACGTATAGTCACACTTATGTGGAATTAGCTTCTGAGCTAACATCGCAGAGGCAGCTGCTCACCTTTATTACCAGAGCAATTCATTAACTGACAGACTCATGTCAAAAAGACATGTTTAAATTAGCAGCACTAATCAGACAAAATGAATCAGCATCACAATTTGCAATTCAACAAGCAGCAAGCAGAGAGAAATGCATTTTGAGGCTAACATTGCAAACACTGCGCATGGCATGCTGCACCCTCCCCGGCGCACAGCAGACAATAATATTGTACCTTTTTCAATAATTCTCAATTATGCTCCACGTATGATAAATAGCATAATTAAAGAGATCCCAGTTATGCAAGGACCACCACTTTATTCGATTAATACTGCATAGCTATACCTCAGATTGATTTCTGTACTTGAATCACTTAAATGCAATTTCAAGGAATACAGCAATATTACAGCAATATGCTAATATCAGGTTATGGTATCCTGCGGTAATATTATTATTAATCCTAGCACGAGGTCATTAAAGAACTGATAGTTTCCATAAACAGATGTCTGAAAAGAGTGGCTTTCCATACAACCAAATAAGGACTATAGAATGAATTCCAATAGACCAGAGTGAAGCCCGCTCCATTTCTCTATTTATATTTCATCTCTTGGGGACATGATCTAATTTTTTGACTTCTCTGATCACCTCTATACTGATGATATACAAATATTTTTTCAGTCCCGAAATTTTTCGGCCTGATCTGCAATTCAAGACATCTGATTGCCCCACATCTATCCAATCCTGCATGGCTACCTTTCTTGCTGTTCTTAACTCCATTAATAACAAAAGCCTCTGTCTAGTTTCCAGCATCTCCCAATTCTAATTCTATTTCTTCTAGACACTCCTTTCCAATCTTCCTGAAGGAAACCTTGGAATACTATTCAATACAGCCATGAGCTTTGAATCACTTATCACCTTCACAGTGACTGTGAGTATACACCAGATACTTAACATTTGTAAAATCTGTCTCAACATTCACTTCTACATAGTTTAAGCATTGCATCCAGGTTTTTTTTTTAGCAAATAATTCACAACAAAGTCTACTAATTGGTGCTCTGCAAAACTAATTTCTACTAATGGCAAAGTTCTAATTCTTGATACAGGAGATAATCTACAAACTTCCCAGGAGCACTCACGCATGTTTCCACCAGTGCTTAATGTGAGCCTGTGGTTGCACATGGGGCTTACTGGAACTCATTTTTGTGGGGTGTTAGACCTGGCACCTTGGCGTGAGTTTCCCTTCCACTTTTTGCTGATGTGCCTCATTGTGTTCTGTTGGTGTTAGCTGCTCAGGGCACTGTGCCACTGCTAATCAGTGCCACAGTACTCGTGCTCCCTTTGGAAAAGTGTATACATTGATTGGTGTCCATGTTTGGCCTTTTTGGTTTACTATCAGCCCCTAGTAAAGTGCACCAGGAGTGCCAGGGCTTGTAAATACAAATGCTGCTGGTGGGCTTCCAGCACTGGTTGTGCCACCCACAGAAGCGGCCTAATAAAATGTGTCTAGGGTCTGCCACTGCAGAACCTGCGCGCAGTCTGGTACTGTCGCGCTGATTGCGCAAGTGCACCTACGTGCCAGTCCCCAAACCTTCACTTAACTACATATTAGTCACCCCTCTGGTAGGCCCAAGGGCAGGGTGCATTGTAGGTATAAGGTAGGACAAGCCCTGATGTGTGTGGCATGTCCTAATAGTGAATTACAGCCATTTTCGTTTTTCACTATTGAAGGCTACCTGCTCTCCATAGGCCAGAATGGGCTGCTGGAATTACTACACGCTGTAATCCCAGTGGACTCAGAGAGCATGGTAGAAAGTCAAGTTTAGTATGCCTGAACTCAGAATAATAAAATACTTCTTTTAGTAAAGTTTATTTTAATATCCTGTGTTTGTAAATACTACTTTTAGAAAGTTAGTATTTAATGACCCGGCCATTTCAGTCCGCCTCTGCTGTGTGTGTGTGTTCTGCCTAGTAACAGTAAAGGAGCAGGGCTGGGGAATTCCAGGAGACAGGCTGGCTGCCAGGTGGTGGGTAGAGAGATTACACCAGGATGGGTGGGAGGAGTACACCTTTTACTCTGAATAGACCTGTGCTCTGTCACCACAATGCGGCTCCGCCCCCTGTGGAGCGGCTGATGTCTCTGCCCTGCTGCTGAAAGGAAAGAGCAGAGTCACCACAACAAAGTGCTCCAAAACTGGACTGAGCCAGGCCCAGGCCCCCTGGCGACAAAGAACAAAAGAATTGTGCTATAAAAGAAGGAGCCCTGCTCCTAAGAAATCAGATCCTGTTTGCGCCAAGAAGAAACTCTGCTTGAAGAGAAGGACCTGGGAAAGCTGCATGGAGGACTACTGTCTCTGACCTGTGAGACTGGCCTGTGGTGGGTGCCTTGCTGCAAGAAGGAGAGGAAGAAAAGACTTGAGAAGAAAAGACTTTTGATCAACTTGTGCTTCAAACAATCTCCAAGGGCTAGCTGGTGAACTTGCCCCCTGAACTGCGCCCCAGGAACAGTGGGCGCTACCTTTCCCCAAGAAGAAGAGAAGCTGCTGGAGGCGATCTTGTAACGCTGACCCCAGAGGACCTGTGTGCCCCTCATCTAAGCACCGCGACGTCTGCCACCGGGGCTACTGTAAGCACCGCAAGGGCCTGCCTGCCAGGCCCAAGCACCGCAAGCAACTGCCCCCGAGCCGTAGCTCGCACCGCAAAGAAGAGACTGATCAGGCTCCAAGCGCCGAGCCTCTGTGACCCTGCGCCTCCGAGGTCACCGCAAGGACCTGTGCACCGTTCGTCCCCTGAGTGAAGCCGACAGCGCGCCGCGCTGAAGAAATTGCCCCCGAGCTGCCCCCCCTGCTTCTGAAGTGGGTCGTGTGCCTGGGACCATCCGAAGCGCCCCACGAAGCATCGCCGCCCGCTGATCAGGAGGGACGACAACGCGACGTGGGACGCCCCTCTAAGGACCCCTGAGGCTGCTGTGACCCTCTTGCCCAAGACCAAAGGTATTGTGAACTGCCCGCCTTGGTGCGACACGTACTTAACTCCGTACGAGCCGTACCTGCACTGTTGTCCATGTACGGCGCGTCCCTGTCTCTGTGCGGCCCGTCGAGCATCAAATACATTGCCGGTGCTCACGCGGGAAGCGTGAGGTTTGGAGGGAGGTGTACCGAACGGGTACGACACGTACCTACGAGGGTACGGTCCGTACGGTTCACGTCCCGAGTACGCGTGCTCACGCGAGAAGCGTGAGGAAGGGCACGACACGACCAAACAGCGGTACGAAGCATACCGGAGGCGCTAGGAAGCGCACAATACCCCAAAGAAGCTTGTTTTGAGTAGAACATTGCCATTTTTACATCTGTGGACTGCCTAAAAGCATTGAAAGTAACTGGAACCTTATTTAAAGAGAGAAGACTGTATTTGAAGCCTGCATAAGAGAGTTCTATAAAGAACTTTATTTTCATAAATACAGCCTTGTGTCTCTGTGTTGGTGGGGTGGTGATTATTGTGTGGGATATCTTGAACGCTTAACCTAATGCCCTCTGGAATCTAGCCTGACTGCTCGCGCCACGTTACCTAGAGGGTGAGCAGGGGTTATTTTTAAAGAGGTAATCCTACGCCCTGACTTAGAGGAAAGGGTCCCTGCTTGTCGCAAGTGCATATCTGCGCCAACCAGAGACCCCGGATTCTAACATTGGTGGCAGCGGTGAGGATTTACGGATTTGCGTTCTTGGTGTCTGCGCAGTGATTACTAACCATTGCACAGTGAGGACAGTCCAGTAGCTTGAGCCACAGAACTTTTTATTTTCGCTAGCCAAGTAAAGAAGATCCCTTGTGTTGGAGTCATGCATGGCCCAAACAGCATTGAGAAGTCCGTCTCTGAAACCTCTGAGATAGCAGGATTGGAATGGGACGAAGCAAAACTGGGCGACTACACAAAAGAACAACTCAAGCATTTCTGCAAGAAGTTCAAGGTTCCACGCAAAGGATGCACAAACAAAGCACACTTCTACACGGCACTGAGAGCCTGGATGGAATCAAGGGGTGCAGCTGAGAATGTTGTACCTGAGGTTGACCTAGTGGAACCAGCGGAGAGCATCCGTAGTCTTGGCAGAGGCCTGTCACCAGAGGAGCTGGCAGACAGACAGGCCGCAAGAGATCATGAGATTACATTGGCAAAGTTGAAATTCAATGGCCAATTGGAGATAGAGAGCAAGAAAATGGCTCTTGAAGAAAGAAAGATTCAGATGGAGTACGACGCGAGAATGAGGGAGCTGGCGATAAAAGAGAAAAGTTTGGAAAACCCTATCTCTGGTGGCAGCGCAACGCCGGTGCAGGTAGAGTCAAGGGTGTACATGCCAAAAGATGTAGTTAAGGAATACTTTAAGAATGATGACATAGGGCAGTGGTTCAAGGCCTCTGAGGTAGCCATGTCTTCCCACCGGGTCCCTGAGAGAGATTGGGGAGCGGGGTTGTGGGGACGGTTCCTCAGTGAGGGGCGGGACACACTTTTAGATTTGCCCTCTGACATGTATAATTCTTACCCCCACATGAAGGAAGCTTTAATGACCAGATATGGGCTAACTCCTGAATTATATAGACAGAGGTTCAGGGGGTGTACCAAGATTGCGTGGAGTACGTATGTGGAGTATGTAACCTTTTTCTGCAGAGCACTGGATAGCTGGGTGAAGGGTAGCAAAGTTGATGATTACCAAGTTCTCTTTGATTTAATTGCATGGGAGCACTTGTCGCTTAATTGTTTTCCTGAGCTACGCCAACACCTGATAGATAGCAAGCTGACTAACCCTAGGAAGCTTGCTGAAGAGGCGGACCGCTGGGTCAGCACCAGGGTCCACAAGGGTCAAGTGGGAGACTCTGCCAAGGGTGGGCAGGGTCCCCAGCAGAAGAGTGGGGGGGACAAGGGAAAACAGAAAGGGTTCCAAAAAGGCCCCCAAAGTAATCCCCAAGGGAACTAGCAGAAAGGTTCTCAGCCTCCCCCACCCCCGAAGCCGACAGGGGCCCCGACAGGTAAACCTGTTCCCAAGGGGCCCCCTCAATGTTATAAATGTGGTGAACTAGGTCACTTTGCCAGTGATCCCAAGTGTCGCCAGTATGTGAAACCAGCACCCACTAGTGCTCTACCGAAGCAAGTGGCTACAGTAGCCTTTGGGGAGGAGGTAGAAGTCCCAGGTGGGTGGGACCCCGTCCAACTGACCTTAGTCTCACTAGGAGACAGTGAGATGGTCCCAAATGCTGACTTGCCCTCTAACACTAAGAAATATGGGCAAGTGGTGACCGTCAATGGGAAGAAGGTAGAGGCTCTTAGAGACACAGGAGGCAGCGTGACTGCAGTGCGGCAGCATCTGGTATCTCAAGAGCAGGTCGTACCCCATGCCTATTGTCGGGTTGTCAATGCTGACAATACAGAGAGTCATTGTCCAATGGCTCAAGTTCCCTTTGAGTGGGGGGGGGGGGTCTCTGGTACTCTGCAAGTCGCTGTGAGAACTGCCATGCCTGTAGACTGTCTCCTAGGGAATGATTTGGAGAGCTCCCCTTGGGAAAAGGTGGAGAAGACAGCTCACCTGCGGATGGTGGGTTTACCTGATTGGGCGTGCGTGACCACCTGGTCAATGGCAGCCAGTAGGGGTTTTGAAGGGACCCTGAAGCCTGAGGGAGAGGCCCAGGAACCGGCTTTAGGGAGAGGGCGCAGGAGGCACGGGAAACCGGCTCCTAAAGTTCCCACGGCCCAGGAGGAAGCAGACCTTGAGGGGGATGCCCTGGAGCCTACCGGGGAACAGATAGCCGAACTGGGGGCCCTGCCTGAGCTGACCCATTGGCAGCAAGAAGGAGGCCCCACCAGGGAGGAATTCTGCAGGGAGCAGAAAGAGTGCCCCTCTCTAGTGGGTATGCGGCAGCAGGCTGCAGCCCAAGCCCACCAACAAATTCACATCTGTTGGTGGAATTAGCACTAACAAACCCCCCCCCCAGGAACATCACTACCTTTGCCTACGCTCGCGCTAACTCCCAGAGGCTTCCAGCAGCCGACTAGGCGCTGCTCGAACAAAATTAAAGGCCGCCATTTTGGGTGAGTAAGAGGACGAGCAGAGCAATTGCTCGGCCCTCCCACCCTGACCAGTATAAAAGCGACTCTGTAACCCACAGCGCGTATTGCAGACTTACAGATCTAGTGTAAGGTCCTTGAGGCGAGTAGCCGGGGACATTTTTAACTTTTAAAACTTGTAAAAATTGTATTTCTTTGTGTTGAATTTTATTTTAAAATTCACATTTGTTCGTGGAATTAGCACTAACAAACCCCCCCAGGCACATCCCTACCTTTGCCTACGCTTGCGCTAACACCCAGAGGCTTCCAGCAGCCGACTAGGCGCTGCTCGAACAAAATTAAAGGCCGCCATTTTGGGTGAGTCAGAGGACGAGCAGAGCAATTGCTCGGCCCTCCCACCCTGACCAGTATAAAATGTGCTCCCAACCTCGGAAGCGCAGCGGACGAGCGCAGCGGGCGCGCCGGGAGCGCGCCGAAGGCGCGCCAAAGGTAAGCCCGTCTGCGCCCGTCCGCGCCACGACGGGCCAAGGGCCATGTCTCCCTGCTCAATCCATTCCTAATCCTATTGAATATTCAGGCAATGCACTTATGCAACTAAGGAGTTCCACAGCTGTCGCATGCCTGCACTCACTAACGCTTCAGGACCGCCAAACCGAATGCCGGACCTGTCATTTTAGTCTAACCCCACCACTACCTCCAAACACTTGCACTATTAAACTGGCCCTGCTCAACTGCAGATCACTTCCGAAACATAGTACGGAGATAAATCTTCTGCTACTAGAAACAAACACCGAGGTTCTGTTTCTGACCGAAACTTGGATCACCCCCTCATCAAACCCCGATATCGTTCAAACCCTACCCACAGGCTACCTTATCAAACATTATGACAGAACATCAGGAACAGGTGGAGGCATCACTGTCATCTTCAAGGCCCACCTGACCTGTCTATTCAAGGAAAGCCCAATTCAAGATTGCGAGAATATTCACTTCTCCATTTCCCTGTCCCCTGAAACAACCCTTTCTGGACTACTAATTTACCGACCCCCGGGCCCGTACGGACAATTCCCCAACTCACTGGTGGACTCAGTCACCTCGTTAGCTTGTCTCTCCCCCAACTTCACAGTACTGGGCGATTAGAATATCCACTTCGATGACCTCGAGAACAAACAAGTGGCAGATCTTATAGAAGACTTAGCAGCCATAAATCTAAAACTGATCAACAATTCCCCCACACACATTAAGGGCCACTTATTGGACCCAATTTTCTCAAACATCCCGGAACTCACAGTGGAAAGGCCCACCCCCATTCCCTGGTCAGACCATTATGTAATCACTATCAAGTATCTACTCACTGTCCAAGCCCGTCACCCCCCTGTACCCAAGGCTCCCACACGCCCTTGGTGCAAACTAGACACAACAGATTGGTCTAGCCGACTAGCGGCGTCTACCCCTACCATCGACCCGGACCCCTCCCTAGCGGACGCTCAAATCCGGTCCTGGATCGAAGCCTCTCTAGACGCTGTCCTCCCCGTCAAGCCACTTCCTAGCAAGAGAGGCCCACTCAATTCACCATGGTTTACCCCTGAACTACGCTCACTCCGGAAAACCTGCAAAAAACTAGAACGCCTCTGGAGGAAAGACTGGGGCACGACAAGTAGAGGAAGCTATAAAGCAGCATTAAAGCTCTACAAAAACTGCATAAAAAGCACTCAAGCCGCATATTATGAGGGAAAAATACTTGCGGCTGCCAACTCTTCTAAGGAGACATATCGGATAATCCGTTCATTAACTAAAATACCCGAACCAGAGCCCATCGCCGACCCTTCTGGCACCAGATGCTCCCAGCTAGCCGAGTTTTTCGCGTCCAAAATCCTGAAAATCGTGGAATTCTTCCCCACCCATCATCCCCTCTCTGGCACCCCCCCCCCTCCCCGCACGTCCGGATGTCCCTCTTCTTACCACTTTCTCCCCAGTACCCACTGAAAAGGTCACCAGCCTTTTGAATTTAATAAAAAGCGGGTCTCCCACTGATCCTGCTCCCATGAGCAAACTAAAATTGATCGCCTCCACCCTAACTCCCCTGCTTACCAGCTTGATCAATGCCTCACTCACGCAGGGGACGGTCCCCGCCACCTGGAAAAAAGCGGTGGTTCGAGCACTTCTAAAGAAACCACACCTCGACCCCACCGACCCCTCCAATTTCAGACCCATTTCACTACTCCCAGGATTCAGCAAAATGACCGAGAGAATCGTGAATGAACAGCTCTCCTGCTTCCTGGAGACCCATAACCTTCTCCGTCACTCCCAAACTGGGTTCAGACCAGGTCAGGGGACCGACACCGCACTCCTGGCCGTAGTCGAAGAGGCCAGATCAATTCTGGACGCAGGGGGATCAGTGGCAGTGATCCTCCTCGACCTAAGTGCTGCTTTCGACACGGTGGACCACACCATCCTCATCCACCATCTCCGACTAGCTGGCGTCACCGGCTCAGCCCTGGCATGGCTGAAATCCTTTCTGGACGATAGGTTCTTCAGGGTATCCGATGGCTACGGTCATTCCAAATCTTTCCCCCTGAAATGTGGGGTCCCTCAGGGTTCGTCCCTGAGCCCCACTCTATTCAATGTATACATGGCCCCTTTGGACGACATCGTCGAACCCTTCGGCAAAAAGTTGGTCATGTATGGAGACGACACACAGCTAGTCGTCTCCATTAACCAGTCGAACCACTGCATGGAGAACTTATCCTCATGCCTCCAAAAAAACTCAAAATGGATGGTCGACTCCCGTCTCAAGTTAAATGGGGAGAAGTCTGAGATCTTGCTGCTAGGCGACCCCCGGAAACTGCCTAGTGCACTCTCCTGGCCCCCCTGTATGGGCACCCCTCCCTCCCCAAAGAAAGAAATTAAGAGCCTGGGCATCTGGCTAGACCAAGACCTCAGCTTCAGAGCCCAGGCAAGAAAGACGGCTGGTACGTGCTTTGGCCTCCTGCGAGCCGCACGGAAGATCCTTCCCCTAATCCCCCCCAGTCCAGAAAAATCTTAATCCAAGGCCTCATCATTTCACGACTGGACTACGGCAACGTCCTATATCTAGGTGCCCCCATTGCCGTTTTGAACAAACTCCAGCACGTACAAAACGCCGCAGCAAGGCTACTCACAGGGACAAAACTCAGATGCTCAGCCAAACCCGCCCTTAAAGCTCTCCACTGGCTTCCAATAAAGGAGCAAATCGCCTTCAAAACCCTGTGTATCTCGCATAAGATCCTCCAGGGCAAAGGTCCTCCAATACTAAAATCATTCATTAAATGGCACAAACCTGCCAGACAGCTGAGATCAGTGGCCCTCTCCCTGGCTTCTGTCCCGAGAATTAAACGAGTACGCACAGGAGGTCGTCTCTTCGCTCACAACGCCCCCAAATTGTGGAACACCCTCCCCCTCGCCATCCGGGAGGAAACCAACTTGCTGCGATTCCGTAAGCAATTAAAAACCTGGCTTTTCCCTCAAGAAACCTCATCACGAACTCTGCAACAGTCCTCACAGCGCTGGGATGCCCACGGGTAGCTACGCGCTCTACAAATCCGATAATAAATAAATAAATAAATAAGCCAATGGTGATCAGTCCGGTACTCACTTAATCTACTGGGAGAACAACCTCCTGTACTCAGAGCCTAAGGTTACTGAACCTGGGTCAGCCCGTGCGCTGGTGGTACCCCAGAAGTTCAGAGCCTTCCTACTGGGCCTGGCTCACGACGTTCCGTTAGCAGGGCATTTGGGGCAGGACAAGACCTTCGAGAGGCTTGTCACTCACTTTTATTGGCCTCAAATGTGCAGGAGTTCTGACACTCACTGCAGGACATGCCAGACTTGCCAGGCAAGTGGCAAGAGTGGAACGAAGCTGAAGGCTCCACTCCAACCTTTCCCTGTGGTTAGTACCCCATTCCAGCGACAGCCATGGGCAACAGGTTTATCCTGGTCTTGGTGGACCTTGCCACCCGGTACCCTGAAGCCATCCCTCTGAGGACAGTGACGGCCCCCGTGGTGGGACGGGCACTGATGGGAATTTTCTCACGAGTAGGATTCCCTCTAGGGGTGGTGTCCGACAGGGGGACCAATATCATATCGAAATATATGAAATCCCTTTGGCAAGAGTGTGGTGTGACATACAAGTTCACCACGCCTTACCATCCCCAAGGAAACGGGTTGGTTGAGAGATTCAACCGAACCCTAAAGGGCATGATTATGGGTCTTGAGGAACCCATGAGGCGCAAGTGGGACGTCCTCTTACCATGCCTTCTCTTTGCGTACCGTGAGGTGCCACAGAAGTCTCTGGGGTTCAGTCCCTTTGAGCTTCTGTATGGCCACCCAGTACGAGGACCTCTTAGTCTGGTCAAGGAAGGCTGGGAGCAATCTCCCAGGAAACCTCCCCAGAATGTATATAGTTACATGCTGGCCTTTCGGAACCAGACTAGGCGTTTCAAGCAACTTGCTGAGGCAAATCTGGAAGCCAGCCAGGAGGAAATGAAGCGGTGGTACGACCAGAATGCCACTCTGGTTGAGCTTCAACCTGGTCAAAAGGTATGGGTCCTGGCCCCTGTGGAGCCTTGTGCACTCCAGGACAAGTGCACAGGACCCTTTGAGATTGTGGAGCGCAAGAGTTCTGTCACCTACTTGGTGGACTTGCAGTCTCCTAGGAACCCCTTGAGGGTCCTCCATGTCAATCGACTGAAGCCCCACTTGGAGAGGTCCGAAGTGGGCATGCTCTTGGCCACAGATGATGGGACGGAGGAGGACTCTGAGCCTCTTCCTGACCTCCTGGTAGCGTCATAGCAAGACGGGTCAGTGGATGGAGTTAACCTCTCACCCACCCTGACCCCTGAGCAACAGGATGACTGCCGCCAGCTGCTGGGCAGTTTGCTGACCTGTTCTCCCTGGTTCCTGGTATCACAGATTGGTGCGTCCATGATGTGGATACAGGAGACAGCTTACCTGTGAAGCACAAGGCTTACAGGGTAACTGACAGGGTCAGAGCCTGCATCAAAGAGGAGGTCTCAAAGATGCTTGCTCTTGGGGTGGTTGAGTCCTCCAGCAGTCCTTGGGCCAGCCCAGTGGTCTTGGTCCCAAAGGCTGCAGCGCCGGGTGCCACACCCGAACTCCGGTTCTATGTGGACTACAGAGGACTCAATTCAGTCACGAAGACTGACGCGCACCCCATCCCCAGAGCTGATGAGCTCATCGATCGGTTAGGGGCGGCACGGTACCTCAGCACGTTTGATTTAACGTCTGGGCACTGGCAGATCGCCTTGACTGATGGGGCCAAAGAGAGGTCCGCATTCTCCACACCAGATGGGCATTTCCAGTTCCGGGTTATGCCATTTGGGATGAAGAATGCCCCTGCCACCTTCCAGAGGTTGGTCAACCAGGTGTTGGCTGGGCTGACCGAGTTCAGCGCAGCATACCTGGATGATATCGCAGTGTTCAGTGGCACATGGAAAGAACACCTGCAACACCTCTGGGAAGTGTTGATGGCACTGCGCAAGGCAGGCCTCACGATCAAGGCAAGCAAGTGTCAGATCGGGCAGGGTTCCGTGGTGTACTTGGGACACCAAGTAGGGAGCGGCCAGGTGGCGCCCCTACAACCCAACATCGAAACCATCCTGGCTTGGGAGCCCCCAAAGACCCAGACGGAGGTGAGGGCCATTTTTAGGACTCACAGGGTACTACAGGAGGTTTGTCAAGGGATATGGCAGCATTGTTGCCCCCTTGACAGAGCTGACTTCGAAGAAGCAGCCCAGAAAAGTGATATGGACTGACACCTGTCAGAAGGCTTTTGACACCCTGAAAACTGCCATGTGCATGGCGCCCGTGCTCTTGGCTCCTGACTTCTCCAAAGAATTCCTAGTACAGACAGACGCATCAGAGCATGGTGTAGGGGCTGTTCTCTCACAGATGACTGAGGAGGGCTGGGACCAACCTGTAGCCTTTATTAGTAGTAGGTTACTTCCACGGGAACAAAGGTGGAGTGCGATAGAGCGAGAAGCATTTGCTGTGGTCTGGGCGCTGAAGAGGCTGAGGCCCTACTTGTTTGGGACTCACTTCCGGGTTCAGACCGACCACAGGCCCCTCAGATGGTTGGTGCAAATGAGGGGTGAGAACCCAAAACTGTTGAGGTGGTCCATCTCCGTACAGGGTATGGACTTTACGGTAGAGCATCGCCCTGGCACAGATCACGCCAATGCTGACGGTCTGTCCAGGTTTTTCCGCCTTAGTGAAGAGGAACTCCCTGGGGTAGGGTAGTTCCCCCCACATTTCAGCTGGAGGGGACACGTGTTAGACCTGGCACCTTGGCGTGAGTTTCCCTTCCACTTTTTGCTGATGTGCCTCATTGTGTTTTGTTGGTGTTAGCTGCTCAGGGCACTGTGCCACTGCTAATCAGTGCCACAGTGCAAGTGCTCCCTTTGGAAAAGTGTATACATTGATTGGTGTCCATGTTTGGCTTATTTGGTTTACTATCAGCCCCTAGTAAAGTGCACCAGGAGTGCCAGGGCTTGTAAATACAAATGCTGCTGGTGGGCTTGCAGCACTGGTTGTGCCACCCACAGAAGCGGCCTAATAAAATGTGTCTAGGGTCTGCCACTGCAGAACCTGCGCGCGGTCTGGTACTGTCGCGCTGATTGCGCAAGTGCACCTACTTGCCAGTCCCCAAACCTTCACTTAACTACATATTAGTCACCCCTCTGGTAGGCCCAAGGGCAGGGTGCATTGTAGGTATAAGGTAGGACAAGCCCTGATGTGTGTGGCATGTCCTAATAGTGAATTACAGCCATTTTCGTTTTTCACTATTGAAAGCTACCTGCTCTCCATAGGCCAGAATGGGCTGCTGGAATTACTACACGCTGTAATCCCAGTGGACTCAGAGAGCATGGTAGAAAGTCAAGTTTAGTATGCCTGAACTCAGAATAATAAAATACTTCTTTTAGTAAAGTTTATTTTAATATCCTGTGTTTGTAAATACTACTTTTAGAAAGTTAGTATTTAATGACCCGGCCATTTCAGTCCGCCTCTGCTGTGTGTGTGTTCTGCCTAGTAACAGTAAAGGAGCAGGGCTGGGGAATTCCAGGAGACAGGCTGGCTGCCAGGTGGTGGGTAGAGAGATTACACCAGGATGGGTGGGAAGAGTACACCTTTGACTCTGAATAGACCTGTGCTCTGCCACCACAATGCCGGCTCCACCCCCTGTGGAGCGGCTGATGTCTCTGCCCTGCTGCTGAAAGGAAAGAGCAGAGTCACCACAATAAAGTGCTCCAAAACTGGACTGAGCCAGGCCCAGGCCCCCTGGTGACAAAGAACAAAAGAATTGTGCTATAAAAGAAGGAGCCCTGCTCCTAAGAAATCAGATCCTGTTTGCGCCAAGAAGAAACTCTGCCCGAAGAGGACCTGGGAAAGCTGCATGGAGGACTACTGTCTCTGACCTGTGAGACTGGCCTGTGGTGGGTGCCTTGCTGCAAGAAGGAGAGGAAGAAAAGACTTGAGAAGAAAAGACTTTTGATCAACTTGTGCTTCAAACAATCTCCAAGGGCTAGCTGGTGAACTTGCCCCCTGAACTGTGCCCCAGGAACAGTGGGCGCTACCTTTCCCCAAGAAGAAGAGAAGCTGCTGGAGGCGATCTTGTAACTCTGACCCCAGAGGACCTGTGTGCCCCTCATCTGAGCACCGCGACGTCTGCCACTGGGGCTACTGTAAGCACCGCAAGGGCCTGCCTGCCTGGCCCAAGCACCGCAAGCAACTCCCCCCCGAGCCATAGCTCACACTGCAAAGAAGAGACTGATCAGGCTCCAAGCGCCGAGCCTCTGCGACCCTGCGCCGCCGAGATCACCGCAAGGACCTGTGCACCGTTCGTCACCTGAGTGAAGCCGACAGCGCGCCGTGCTCAAGAAATTGCCCCCGAGCTGCGCCTCCTGCTTCTGAAGTGGGTCGTGTGCCTGGGACCATCCGAAGCGCCCCACGAAGCATCGCTGCCCGCTGATCAGGAGGGACGACAACGCGACGTGGGACGCCCCTCTAAGGACCCCTGAGGCTGCTGTGACCCTCTTGCCCAAGACCAAAGGTATTGTGAACTGCCCGCCTTGGTGCGACACGTACTTAACTCCGTACGAGCCGTACCTGCACTGTCGTCCGTGTACGGCGCGTCCCTGTCTCTGTGTGGCCCGTCCAGCATCAAATACATTGCCGGTGCTCACGCGGGAAGCGTGAGGTTTGGAGAGAGGCGTACCGAACGTGTACGACACGTACCTACGAGGGTACGGTCTGCACGGTTCACGTCCCGAGTACGCGTGCTCACGCGAGAAGCGTGAGGACGGCATGACACGACCAAACAGTGGTATGAAGCGTACCGGAGGCGCTAGGAAGCGCACAATACCCCAAAGAAGCTTGTTTTGAGTAGAACATTGCCATTTTTACCTCTGTGGACTGCCTAAAAGCATTGAAAGTAACTGGAACCTTATTTAAAGAGAGAAGACTGTATTTGAAGCCTGCATAAGAGATTTCTATAAAGAACTTTATTTTCATAAATACAGCCTTGTGTCTCTGTGTTGGTGAGGTGGTGATTATTGTGTGGGATATCTTGAACGCTTAACCTAATGCCCTCTGGAATCTAGCCTGACTGCTCGCGCCACGTTACCTAGAGGGTGAGCAGGGGTTATTTTTAAAGAGGTAATCCTACGCCCTTACTTAGAGGAAAGGGTCCCTGCTTGTCGCAAGTGCATACCTGCACCAACCAGAGACCCCGGATTCTAACAGGGGGGCGGCCCTTCTTTTTCATCGATTGACTTTGATTCAGACAAAGAGGGAGGAGAACAGGAAAGGGGGAAAGAAGGAAGAAGAGACAAACAATGAAAAAGGTAGAAGGCAAAGATGAAAAATAACCTGCAAGAGTGAGATAAAATGTGCCTTGTGGTGGATTAAAGTGGCAGGAGGTAGAATCAAGGCAACATAGCCTTCGCGTCTGGCACACCACCCTTTGATAGCTCTGGTCACAGGCTTCTGAGCAAAATTGTGTTCCCTGGTGCGTATTCTTTCACTAATTAAAGAATGATTTCAAGCACCAACAAAGTTTCTGGTTATCGGCTGAAGATATAGCTACATATTGAATTCTTAATCTTGTTTACAATACTCTAAATAATCATCCCCCAGATACTTATGATAAATACCTATGTATGCTCCCTTACACAACCTTTGCTGAGCTAACCAGAGCCTCCTTGAAACTTGCCTGTGATGCCTCAAAACTCCATTCTTTCGAGTTTGTTACCCAAGCTTATGCTCTGCAGCAGACTCACGCCTGGATTACCCTTCATCTGCTTTTACCTTCCTCTTTCTCAGCAACAAAAAGTGGAAGGTGGGTGTAGTTAATCCAGGTTCATTCACCCATGCACACTCATATATCTCCTAAACATCCCGTAATGTAAAAATGTTTATACTCATTTTTATTATCAGTCTGTCTAGTAGTATTCCTTTGTTTGTCAACCATTTTATTGTTTATGACCTTATGTGCAGTGGTCCTATCCCTACTACAGCATTTTGTGTTGGAATACTTGAGGCCTGATATATATCTTGGCGGTAAGAATGCTCCGTTGCAACGTCAGAGTAAGAGCCAGCTGAGATCAGGCTAAACATGTGCCCACCTAAGTTAGATGGGCAGACATACAGCCATGTTTTACTGTACAACACTTGCATGCAAACCTTTGCATTAAGGGGCAACAAAAAACGAAAAATGTCCCTGTTGGACTTGCCCATTTTTGCAGGGTTCTCCGCCAAACCTTTTGCTTCTTCCTCCTATTTTTTCCTGACCTGTTGTTGTTGGTTTTAGGACTCTGGGCACTTTACCACTACTAATCAGTGCTAAAGTGCATATGCTCTCTGTGTAAATTGTTATTATTATTGGTTCTCCCTGATTGGCATATTTGATTTACTGGTCAGTCCCTAATAAGTGCACTGAGTGTGCCGGGGCTGGTAAATCAAATACTACTAGTGGGCCTGCAGCACTGATTGTGCCACCCACATAAGTAGGTCTGAAACTGCCACAGCAGTGTCTGTGCGCAGTTGTTAACTGCCATGTCGAAGTGGGTGCACTTGTCAGGCCTGAACCTTCCCTTTTCTTACATGTCAGTCACCGCTATGGTAGGCCCAAGCTACCCCATGGGCAGGGTGCAGTGTATGTGAAAGGTAGGACATGCCCTGATGTGTGTGGCATGTCCTGATAGTGAATTACTGCCAATTTTGTTTTTCACTATTGCAAGTCTACCTGTTCCTATAGGACATAATGGGGAGTTTGTTTGTAACAATTATAATCATAACTGCCCCTGGAACAAGGTAGGAAAATAAAGTTTAGTAGGCCTGAACTCAGAATGTTAAAATGCATGTTTTATTGAGGGTGATTTTTACATTATGTAATGAGTCTGGATGAGTCCGCGTTAGGCTACATAGGCCTGATCTGCATTTGGATTGGTGGAAGGAGTAACACCTGCGCCTGAATAGGGCTGTGTCTGCCTTCCACAATGTTGGCTCCGCCCCCTGTGGTGTGTCTGGAGCCAGGTCACACACTGACAATGGAGGTTGTTGTGCTCTTGCAAATTGCCCCCCAGAAATGGTTTTTGACTGGGCATAGGGCTTCTCTGCACAAAGAGAAAAAAATAAAATTTGGGGGTATAAGTATTCGACCTATAACCCCTGAACTTTAGACTATTTCTGGAATCAAGAGGAACCTTTGCTAAGGAGATGAGCTGGAGAAACTGAGGAGAAGTACTGTCCTTGCTGGGTGTCTGGGGTTGGCCTGCCGATGCTGTTTTTGCCAAGGAAAGGAGAAGGACTTTGTTGTGTGCTGTGTCCCCTGCTTGAGGAAAGTCTTTAAGGGCTTGACTAGAGCTTGCCTTCTGTTTTGAAGTCTCAGGAAAAGAAATACACCCCCACTTCCTTGCTGGGTGTTCTGACCTGTCAGGAATGCCTGTGACTGTGTGGGGCCTCTGGAGGTTGTTTCGGCTGCTGGGAGCTGAAAAGCAATGCAACAGACAAGGAAGTCGACGCATCTCTCTTCTGGTGACAGTTTTCCAATGCAACGCTGTGGTGCGAGAAGGATCTTCCCACACCGCCGCGCAGCTGCTGAAACCGATGCAGCACCTGTCATCACTGCAAGAATCGACGCATCGAGGGATCGCTGCTGACAAGTTTGACGCAGCACCGCTCGCCGCTGCATCGTTCTTAGACGCATCCCAGATTTCCACGCATCGTCCCTGTGCCGCAAGTTTTCCCTGCCGCATCACCCTCGGATCGGAGTCGTCTCAGAATCGATGCATCGATTCCCTCTACAGACCAGACCCGACACACCGATCCCATGTGTACAGAGGAACTGTCGCATCGCATCCATGAAGGTCTCAGGGATCGATGTATCACTTTATTTTTCGATGTTTCCCATCGCTGTGGCTGTTTGGCTTGGTGAATTTTGTCGCAACGACAGGTACTTTGCAAGAAATCACGCATCCATAGTTTTCTATGGACTCAGTTGCTAAAACATTTTGCAAGTCATTTTTCTTAATAATTGTATGTTGGATTTTTGTTGTCTTGGTCTTGTTAAGTTTAGATAAAGATGCTGTATTTTCTAAACCGGTGTGGTGGCTATTTGTGGTGTTATCACTATGTTACTGTGAGTGTTGGTACAAATACTTTACACATTGCCTTTGGGATAAGCCTGTCTGATCTTGCCAAGCTACAAAGGGGGTGAGTAGGGGGTTATCAAAAGTGTATAACCCCCTTACCCTGGCTAGAAGCATGGGTCCTGATTTGGACAAAGGTACCTACCTCTGCCATTTCTAACAGTCCCCCTCGCCATGAGAGATAACTCCGATGGCAAGGAGGGCATTTATTTGTTTTAACATAAACAAATATGTTTCACGGACAGCTCCACCATATTGATGGAGCCATGCATCAAACTTAAAAAAGCATTGACAGGAATCGCCGGCAGTTCCTGTCAATGATTTAAAAATGACCACTGGCTTGATGTCATTTCTAAACTTGGTGGGCTTGTACTCTGTCAGGGCAATGGAACAATATACTCAGTGCCCTGACGGAGTTGACCCCATCCACCAAATAATATAACGGGCCCTTAGTTTCTACTCAATAAATGGGTCTCATGCTCCTCATCCCACAAGATAATAAATGGGTTCAGAGATGGTGGTGTACTGAGTGACAAACAAGAAACACACTGAGTTGTGTAGTAAAAGAGGCACTGGAGGAACTACAAAAACATAAAACAAGAATATCATTTGCATTTTTATGATTGTTTTTATTCTACTTATCCTATGTGACTAGTGTTTTCTTCAAGTATGAAAAGCTTTCTTATAAATTGTACTTGTTTCTGACTTTGATAAAGTCTGAGGAAATAGAGCAAATCCAGTTTTGGACCATGTTTATGCATATTGTAAACCTCGCCTTATAAATTTTGTTACACACACTCACACACGCACATGCGCACATACACACACGCACACACTCCTTCCCCCCACATGAATACATTCAGTTGAATGAGCGTTATGGTATGTGTCCAAACTCTAAAATCTCAGACATTTACTAATAATTGCTAGCTGTGCAACTGTAGCATCCGTCTTTGCATGGACTGTCCTTTCACAAATGATGTCACAGAAGAAATCTCAAATTATATAATCCACAGCATCACCGGTCGGATCACATACAAAGTCAGCATTGACAACACTAATGGCATAATTTATGCAAGTACTCACCTATTCACAGCTGAGTTTAGAGGGTGCAACAGCTCGCACTGCCCAACAGGGTCTGCAATACCGAAAGTGGAACTTTGGTCAGGCCCAGCTTTTAATGCACCTTCTCTTAAATCGCACAGTGCTTGAACTAAGGGTTAGTTCAGTAAACTTTGCACACAGGGCCTACGCCTTGGCCAGGTCTGGCACATGGCACGATGTTCCTCTCAACTTGATTAGCCCAGCTTTCACCCAAGCCCTCCACACTCTTCATGCATGCTTCTCACTCACTACACCTGCCCCAAGGACTCCTAAGTATGTTGATTGGCTTAGGCCTTTCAACGTCTCGATGTCATTGTAAAAGATACAAAAATAAACAAGAATATCTCGCTCTAAAAGTCAACATGTCATGCTTTAACCAATGATGTGGAATCACTGAAAATTCCTGCCTTCCCTGATTCTCTCCAGAGGTATTGAACACTGGAATACCGTACAAGGGATAGAAAGAGGCACTGGAGAAAGGTATGAGAAAATGCAGAAGTCCTTGATTTGGTGTGATGCTGTTGGTAAGACCCAGTCTAGACTGGTGCCTGTTGATGAGCTTTTACTCTGGCTAACTCTCTGGCAGAAGCTGAAGCGACTTCTGAATGATGATGATAAGTGCCAGAAAGTCATTGAGCAAGCAAGTTCATCTATAATCATGTACAGCATAATGTCTGTCACTGTCAAGGTGAATATTGTACCCTGATTCAGGGCAGGAGCAATGGTGATGAACTCAGATATTACCCAGTATACCAGCGCTGATCCCCTGGTCACCAGTAAGAAGGGAACTTTCTGAACAGCAGCATCCTGATGGTAGATCAGCAACATATAAACGGGTAAAACTCCCCACTTATAGGGGCAGAATCTAACTTAAATAGAGGAACAAGGTAGGCGGAAAATAAGAAAGGGGCTAAGAAGCAAGGTAAGGTGGATAAACCAAGCAGGAGCTCAGAACCAATACATCTATATATCATTGCCAGGCAAGAAGCCATGAGTGCAGTGTGGTTAAATTTGCTCTACCACCAGTGACCCAGAATTGGAACTCTAAGCTAGGAAGTCCTCTCCCTCCGTGGATAGAAGCGTAACAGATCCCAGATGCCATTGCCCAATCTTCCACATTTTCAATTCCCTTCTCTGCCTAAATCGTGTGATTCTATGATCTACATGGTAGATGATGATGCACTAATATCGTTTTTGGCTAGTCCTAGCAAGTGAATACATGGCCCTTTTCCAAATTGCTTCTGTACTGATATCCTGACTCCGCATATATCTGAAAGAGCCTGTTCAGCATAGACAGTTCAGCGTAACTATATGCAGATGATTTAAAGATAAAACATCTGTGCTGCTCCTTCATGACCCATTTGGAGCAGGGGCATCTTAAGGATTTTTAGGGTCCTGGGCAAACGGATGTTGAGGGTCCCTCTTCGGATCATCTTTGAATTTATGATTCAGTTTCAGCTCTTTCATGCCCTCTTTGGCCAGGTCACTATCAGTGCACAGACACACTCATACAAATTATAAATATGTTTATATCTAATATTCAGGGATAGTGATGTGTTTTTTCAATATTGTGACACGGCAGCAGCTCAGTAATATTACTACAAACTCTGTGACACCTTTTCATTTCTCATATGTGAGATCCTGTTTGCATCTAAAATAAAAAAATGTATGGCTGTTGCATGAAACTTAAACACAACATTTGCAAAATGTCTGTAGTAGACTCTCACACATTAACTAGATTAAAAATAAATTATTGGAAAACGCTGTTTGCAACAATCTGTTTAAAAATGATTCAAGGCCATCAGGGCAAGACTCTGCAGGGGGGCCCTTGAAAGGCTGGGGCCCTGGGCCAGAGCCCACTTAGCCCCTGCCTTTAAACGTCTCTGATTTGGAGCATGATAGACAATATATGTCAATAGAATCAGAAATAGTGATCCAGATACCTACTACCATTGACCACCCCAGAAAATGATCAATGTATGCTGCTAGGAGGTGATGTGCCAGACAGCAGGTTTTGTCCTGAGGAGACCCTTGTAAATTGCATGTAGGGTCAAAAATTCAACAATTTTAGAAGGGATTGTTTGTTACTCGATTACATTGAAAACAGGAGCCTGTGAATACATTTCAGACTGTTTTGGGTCTATGAAATCTTGGAAATTTTAGACATCACACCTGTACATATGTATCATTGTAAATGTTGCACACCAATGCGCCTTTGAGCACTGTGCCTCCTGCACTTAATTTGACTTTTTCTATGTGATGAACTATACCTATCTTGGAGAATAAATGGAGTAACATGTTACTTGTATCAATAAAGAGAGTTATATTGATTACATAAGTAAAAAATCCCACAACCATTTTGTTTGTTCACACTTTGTTCCCTGGTTCCATTATTGGGCAAAGGGTTAGGTCCTATGAATTGTTATACAATGGTGTTCTGTGTATCGGTGCGGTTCCCAGTGTAGTAACACCCAAAACTTCAAGAACATCAAGTTCAAGGAACCATGCATACTCAGGGCAGCCAATGCAGCAGTGAAGGTATTTTCCCAATGACACTTATCAGCGCCATAGAGCCTTAATTACGTGACGTCAGACAACGTCCATAGAAAAGACGCCATGCAAGAATTACCAAACATAAACTACAGGAAACGCCATCTTGAACATGTACAAAAACATAAGAACTGAAAAGCACATCTAAGCATACCAACTTTTGAATTAAAATAAAGAAATACAAAGCCACATAATGATCAAAGCAATATGTATGTGTGTATAATAGTAGTTGTATTGGTTGGTTCAATTTATAATGTAGAATTAATGTTAGTTTTTTGTGTATGTAGTTTAATGTTACTTTCACATATAATTATATTTAGAAATATTGTATTTTGTGTTTATATTTTAAATAAACATGATCAAATAATTGAATGTGTTATTTGATATTTTACGCCATTTAAAGTGACTTGTTTAGTGCATTTAAATTATAGTATTTTATTTATTTATTGGTAATTATATTTTGTTTATTGATCATTTTATTTTTAATAAGTGGGTAATATTGTATATAATTAATGTGCTTAAAATATTGTGTATTTCGTTTGATATTTTTTGGCGATATTTCTGTATTTCGATATTGTAGTCCTCGATATTCTGTTGTATAACCAGCCACACATTAATTTTAATGAAAATCCCTATCTACTAAAAATTGAAAACAGGGATTTGCACCAAAACCTAATGCATCCTCGCGGCAAGGAGTAACTGCGGAGCAGGTTTTCAAACTCTGCCATGCTTCCAACCGTGCCTCTTTGTTGCACTCTACAGCCCATATACAAAGTAAGAAAGGTATTAAAGCATTTTTTTGTACTGGAAGAGTCCCCTTCGAGAATAAAACTTATGTTTGATAGAACAAACACACCCTTGCTCAATGGGGCAAGGGTGTATGCATTGTTGCGTAGAACTAAAAGTGCGCCAGCGCAGGGATAGGAGAATACAGTGCCATATCTAGTGGCGGCTCGCAGAGGGAGTGCTGCGGGGTGGTGTGACGGGGAGGGGCAGGATGTGGGGGTAGTGGAGTCGGATGTACTATGGCCAGGAGAACAGTAAGTAAATAAATTAATTAAACTATTTACCTTGCGCACGCTGCATCGCCAACTCGGAGATACAGTGAGAGCAAGGTAAATAGTTTTATTAATTTATTTACTTACTGTACTCCTGGCCGTCGTGAGTGTGACTCCCCTACCCCCCACCCTGCCACTCCCCTGCCCTGCCCTACCACCCCACAGCACTCCCTCTGCAAGCCGCCACTGGCCATATGTTAGTAGGTTTGGTGCTGTTCTGCTGTCTACCTTTTCATGCAGCGCAGCAACTTTGGTTGCTACACTTCATTGCTTGAAAAGTTAGTAATTCTGCCCATTGAGTCCTAGAACGAAGAGCAGCTTTTCATGTATATGTTAGACATGCTCCTTTTGCAGACTTCATTTTTGCTTAACTTTCAACTTTTTGATAAGCTTGGCTCATGTTAAATGCTAGCAAATTATGCACACCCGCAAGTTTCTGAACACTTTCCATACATCGACATAGCGAGTCTACCTTGCAGACTGATATCCTACACGTAGCCCAGCTGAAAGAAATAAAGCCTGGAAATGTATGCCTTTGAAATGCAACCAAGCCTGACCACAACAAGTGCTTGTTTAGTTAGTACCTATTGTTCTCTTAACAACCTGAAAGGATTCTGAAGCCTACATGTTCTACATTTTCTCTTCCTTTTATGTCTACCTTTTTGTCATGCTCCCTATGCCCCCAACTGTTTCTACTTGTTTGAATTTAAAAAAAGAAATATATCCTTCTGCCCTTTGATTTACAACACCTGCTAGGCTCCTACAAGGCTTCATCTATCCCACTTTACCACAGGGACACTTAAAAGCAATCAATCGCGCTCATGCAGCATTTAGAGATTCAACCCTTCTTTTCCATGATTGGCCATTGTTATTTCAAATATAGAATGAAACATAAGCGATCAAAGGTTGATTTTGGTTCTCTGCAGTCAACCAACCACAGACCTATTTGAACATGTAAGATACAATACCTTAGATAACATTTCTTTCCATTAGTTTGCAGTCCCTGGAAAGAGGTTGCATTTTGAATTGTGAAAGTTTTCAGTGGGTTCTGCTAGGTAGCTGGCATTGCACTAAAAAATCTGTGAAATGAGGCGATGTTGAGAAAAATGTCCTTCTCTTTAAAGGATCAGTTGTGGATGTCACATGATTTTTTTGTGTGAATTTAATGAAAGAGCTTCATGAAAAGTTTCCAGATTCCTCTGAAGTTTGGGTGCCCGAGGCATGCTCGAGGCATGCTGGCTGACTGGCATATTATATTGACAAGGGAACGGGTGTTCATTCCCTGCTTGGTAGTAATAAAGTAATTATAGACCAAAAACGAGTCCGACTGCAAGAGATAAACTCCTAGAGTTACGAAATGCAAAGTAGCAACACAGTAAACCGCTTGGTAAATATTTGTGGTTGGGATGTGTTATGCGCCTCACTCTGAAGCGCCACGTTATACTATAATGTGTTTTTTCTAAAGACGATAACTGAAAACTAGAACTGAGAAAGGAATGTATTTTCTGAAAATGTACCTAGTCCAAGATACTCTGGTCTATTTCAATCAATGTGGCTTCGTCCATTGTTGTGTAGAATACTTAAAACGCATAGTATTTGCTTTGTTGCAAATACTAGACTAGGGAACATTAACTGTAAAATAAATAACATTACAATTATTTAATTCTAGCAGGGGTATAACATTCATATCAGTTCCTTGAAAAACAAAGAGTTTGATGTACAAATTATTCTACGAGTCACAAACCCTGAATTACAAGTTATTATTTTTAGGTTGAGCGTTCAAGACCTCTTGTATATACTTAAGTATATACTTTAGTATATATACTTTAGTATATACTTTGGTATATACTTATATGTGTATGTACTTTGTGGGCTCTGGAGATCAGCCCTAGGACTTCTCTGCTCCACTTAGGGACTTTCTTTTCTATTCAACAACCTCTATTTAACAGTCTTGATAGAAAATGACCAGCAGAGGTCAGTAAAATAATAATAATCATAATAGACATTTATAAAGCGCACATCTACCCCGAATGGGGTGTCCCGGCGCTTACACAGACAGCAAAAAAGGTAGAGTTATGTATATATCTAGTCAGTCAGTCAGTCTAACTTTATTTCGCCGATAAGATGTCAGTATAAAAAGTATTCTACAAACATACATTCATCAATGATAAAAGCAACCAATAGAGATTTGGACTGACATGTAATTGAAACATAGTTTAAAATAACAACTATAGCATAAAAAGATAAGAATTTGTTTCGAACATTTGTAAGATAAAAACAATAATTCATATATGTGTGTACAAATTTCCAACGGAGCCGGTTTTTTAATTAAGTTTTGAAAACCGATTATATTCGACTTCTCTAGTTCAACTTCAACATATCTAGTCATTATACGTAAAGAGCCACGTCTTCAAGCCCTTTCTGAATTCCTGTTCGGAATGAATTGTGCGTAGTTGGCCAGGTAGGTTGTTCCAGCACTTGGTGGTACCCACCTCGAAAGTCCTACCCGCCATTCTTGCCTTCGCGAAACGGGAGGTGGTGAGGTATCGTTTGTGGTTGGACATTAGGGATCTATCCTGCTGGTAGGTACGAAGTCTCTTCCTCAGGTAGTTGGGCCCTTGATACGCTCGGAAGGAAAACTTAAGGGCCTTAAATTCGATGTGTTTGGCTATCGGGAGCCAATTAAGTTGTCTGAGATGAGGAGAGATGCGTCTGCGGAGCGGGACCTTGCAGACCAGTCAAGCTCTAGCTTTTTGAATTATCCAGAGTCTACGGATCAGGCCGATCAGTAGGCCCATGTAAAGACCATAAGCGTAATCGTGGTGGGAGGTGACTAAGCATAGACCACGGTTTTGCGAGCTGACTCTGGCAAGAAGTCAATACATTTTCTGATGGTTTTCATTTTGCCAAAGCAGGCCGCAGATACCAGTTGAGCATGGGTAGTGAGGGACAGGTCTTTGTCCCACCTGACTCCTAAGTTCTTGACTGAGTCCTTAGGTGTGGGGGCAAGAACTTGGGAGTCAGGTGGGACAAAGACCTGTCCTTCGCTACTCTGTCCCTCAGCAGAGTTGCTTTCTGCTGAGCGACTTTCTTTTTTACATTTTTCTGGCAACTGCCTCTATTTAACTTTACCAGCAGAGGTTAGTAAAATACCAGAATCACTTTAGCATACTATAGATTCCAGTCCATAGAAATTGTCTTCCACGAGCACCCGTAGACAATAATATTTTTTTCAAATCTTGTATTTTCAGTGATATGACTACTTCAGACCCTGCTTTTATATTAAAAAGAGAGCTTTGGACTATACCATTTCCCGCTGAGAGGCAATATTTCTCTCCAAGTGTTCCCATACCTGGAGTGTCACACAGTTTGGTGCTTACTTTCCCTCCATGTTAAAGAACAGTAGAGTTTTCAGCACCCAGGCTAATATGCTGCATAGCTAAATACATATAAGGTCCCAAAGGCGAGACCGAATGCATTGCAAATGCATGTTTTTTCCCCGCAGATTTATTTAGAGCAAAGTCGACCCGAAGGTATTGCAGCGCTTTACATGAGCACCAGTTACGTTACACAAGGACACATTAATTTCTTGGTTGGCACAGTGAGATTAAGTGATTTGCCCAGAAAAACAGGAAGTTAAGCCATCACCGAGGCTCGAACCTGGTTCCCCAGCTCCAAAGTCAGCAACTCTGGATGTAAGGCCACAACCTCTCCCCAAATGGTTCCTTTGGATGTCACGGTATATCTTTATCAGGGCAAATGTTTGTCCACTTATAGTCGATATGATCCAAGCCACATTTTTGATGAGAGTTCGGGGCAGGACTTGGTGGTGAAAGGCATAAAACGCTACATAGAGGACACTAGGTGGCAGGCATTTGTGAACTGGTGAGTGTCATCATCCCCCCGAATGTTTTCTTCCCCTGTTCTGCTCAGTGTCCCCAGTCTTACTGTAAGCTCTGGAGGGCACTGCTTCCCAAGAAATGCATAGTGGAGTTACGTATTTGCATGCCTATTTATTTTTAGAAAATATTTTTATGTGATGAAATATCTCCTACTACAGCACCTAAAATATACGGCAATAGGATTCTTTTGACATATAATTAGGTTTTTTATGTCAAAGGGTTTAGCCATAAACATGAGAATGAAACCTGGCTATCAACAACCAACGGAAAGGTTACAAAATTATGGGGCTGATTATAATGTTGGGCGGTTGGGCCATCGACGACTATTGCTGCGGTCAGGAGACCACCTGACAAGCAGTCGGTGGTCCGTTGGCCCAATTAGGATATGACTGCCATGGTGGCATTCAGAAAAGTACCCATTTACACTGCTGTTTATGTTGCAACCCAGGAAAAGGGTGCAGCACAAGCCGCAGTGTAAAGGGGCACTTTGTGCACATCCATGTACTGTTTGCCAGGCACCATGTGGTGCCTGTCACACAGTACATGATGTGTGTGGGGCACTACATGTGCCCCCAGGGCCCCTTTGCAGTGGCCCAGAGGGGACAGAGGCCCTGCTTGGGGCCCTCAACGTCTCTCTCAGGCTGCCTATTCATGGTGGTCAGACTGCCATGAAAAGGCAGTGGGAAAGGTACATCATACTCCCTACAACGGGGCCTATATATGCACCGCCTCCATGGTAGGGATAAGATTCTGCCCGCCGCCCGATGGGATCTTGGATCCTGTCAGAGGCAACAGTCTCCCCCCCCCCCCGGTCTCTGTGGTCTGACCACCTGCATTGTGCTGCGGCAGTCGGGCCAACAACATGTCTGTTAGGCAGACCGACACCGATGGCCTGACAGTGGCGGTCCCTCTGACATTGTAATCAGGCCCTAAGACTTAATGGATGTTCCCTATCTGACACCTTTTCCGGGAATAGCTATGATTCTACTTCTATGACCTTGAATGTGGAGAATCCCCAAAAAATGGATTTTCCAGAGTGTTTGTTTTTCACCTGTTAGTGGTAATGTCTGTGGATCCTGTTCTATCAGGATCTGTCATTTAGACTTACAAGTAACACTTTAAGCACCTACGTTTAAATTGGGTGCACATAACAAGTTGTCAGTCTGTCCCTGTATATCTTGATGTGGAATTTAAAATTAAAGGGCTGAATTTATACATTTACTAATTTACCCTCTATATTTTATGCAATAAATGTAGCGCTTTGAGTTCTAACATGCCACATTTTTCATACAATGGGCCTTTCCCATCAACTTCATGTCTGGATCCTTGTAATCCTTCAGATTGTAGCATCAAAATGGACCAAAGCTTAACTACTTTATCTATCAAACATGCATTGCTGTAAAATACATTTCTGTAGTGAGAGAACGCCTTTTGTATTTTTACTTAACACAAAGGGACTTGTCTTTCAGTGAATGTGCAACGAATTCACTAACTGGTGTAAACAGAGTGACTGGTGAGCATTATGAAGTGCCTAAAGCTATTACAAATTGCACTCCAATAGGCAATGAAAGCTATCTGAATTTAATATCCTACCCGAAAACAGAATTTCCCAATGAGCGTTGTGAATGCTTCCAGGGCAAAAAAGGCAAACAAGCATTTATCATGGCAGCAACACAGCATACCAGATGTTGTTATTAATTTGTGGACCACAGCACAGTAGACACAGTTCTTGTGCATTTTCAGTCTCAAATTACTCTCTTGTGTTCTTGAGTGTAGGAAGCTCACTCTCTATATAATATACCAAGATGAGGTATAGTGTGTAGAGTCTAGTGGATCCCCAGAGGCTTTACAGGGGCTAAAGTAGATAACACTAATGCTCTCTTTTGTGGTAGGGTGGGCGAGCAGTTAGGCTTATCTGAGGGTAGTGTTAAGCATGTGTTGTACACACAGTGGTAATAAATGATACACACTCAATGAATAAATCTGAAACCAATTTATAAAGATAATACTTCGTCATAGGTAAGTACGTTTTTCAGTTTCAATAATGGGCACACAGCAATTTTCTGACTTTGCAATGTTAACCTATTGGAGGAAAAAACATTCAGTATACATCGGAAGTTAGGAGCACAGGGGCGGACGGGTGTCGGTGCCAACACAACGTCGGGAACCCACAGCAAAGCAATGGAGACAGCCAAAATCGGAAACAGGCTGCAGGCTCAGGCCAGGAGGCCGGTCGAAAAACACCAAAAGCTGGGCAGGTAAGTTGCAATACTCTGGACGTAGGGACACCATTAATCCTCTTCACCAAGGCCCAGGGCGGATGGGTGAGGGGTGCCTTTTGGTTTCAGAAACGGCTCACCATAGCAGGTTTCAGTTGGGGGGCTCTGTGCACACCTTGCTGGAACCGGTGGGCCACTTGGAGTTAGGCCGGAGATGTCGGTTGCAGAGGTGGAACTGGGGGAAGGCTTCGTGATTCTTCAGATCACAAAGTCTTTACTTTGAAGATGGTTGCTTAGTGAACAGGTCCACTGTTTTCTGCAGTCTTTATGTTTGTTGAAGGCAGGCAGTCCTTCCAAGGCTTTGGAGGTTGCTAGGCTGCAGGGCGGGCCGTCTTTTGGCGCTGGATCATTGAGGGCTGCAGACAGGCCGGTAGGACTTGGACCAAGTTAGTTGGTGTCTGCAGTCTTCTCTGCTGGTGAGACTCTGTTGTGCCCGAATCCTTCTTAGGTCATCAGGAACTGTAGTTTAAGGCTCAAGGGGGACACCTAAATACTACATTTAGGGGCCTTTAAAGGGAGTGCCAGGTAGCAGCCAATAGGCTACTTACCTTAAGGGTGACTACACCCTCTAAATGCTCACCCCACGTGGGGGGTGGACATAGCCCTGATTAGAGGAGTCCCACCATCTTCAAGATAGAGGGCACTGAAAAGTGTACTTCACCTAACCTCCCGCACATGAGGGATGGAGTTGGCAGAGGAGGGCACACCTCCTATTCTTTCTATGTTTTCCAGCCTGTCCTCCCCCCAAAAAGGGGGCTGGCTCCCTCTAACAGGAGATGATGGGGTTGCATTACAAAGGCAGCAAGGCCTTTGAAGTGCCCAGCCACGGATGTTTTTTATGACTAGAGGGAGGTGTGAACACTTCTACCCAGGAAAGACATTTTTCTCAGACTCAGAATGTTCAGGCACTCTCCCCATGAGGTCAGAACACTGTCTAGTGATAGCAGGCTGGCTGAGGCCAGTCAGTGGCCACACTAAGGATTGGTAGGTTTCAGGGGACCTCTCTAAAGGGTCCTCTGTATGTATGTGTTAACAAATCTGACACTGGAATCACTGCAGGTTTATTGTGCTGAGATGTTTTGTACCAAACATCCCATATTTCAGTGAAGCCATCATGGAGTTGGAGAACTTGCAATGACAAGTGTCCAGCCCTTGTACTTACTATGGCTTCCCTTGTCACGTACAATATCGAGAAATCGACAAGGAAAGTGCAGGGGTGTATCTGCCAATGCATATATGCCCTCACAGGACATATAGTGCACCCTGCATTAGGGCTAAGGCCTGCCAGCGAGGTGTCTCACCCATATCTCATGCAGTGTCAATGGGCATGGCACACAGGGATCTGTGCCATGTGGACTCTTCAGTTTTGTCTGCACCAAGACATGCAGGCTGCAGTGCCAGGGTGCATGTGCTTATTGAGTGGACCCTTTTGGTGGCATAATTCATGCTGCAGCCCTTAGGAACCCTCCTTAACCACAAGTCCCTTGGTACAGGGGAACCTTTTGCTAGGGACATATATGTAAGCTTCAGGGGTGCCAATTGTGGTATAGTTTTAGGGAAAGATCACTGGTACTGGGAACCTGGTTAGCAGAGACCCAGCACTCTACAATCAACGTTGCATTTAAAGCCAGATAAAACATGGTGGTGGGAGGGGTACTGCAATAGAAACCCAATTTCCTATACTGAGCTACAGAACTCTCATTCTGTTTTAGGGAGGTGTGTAACGCCCTGAACGTCTCAGGATCGTTTAACAGACACGACAATGAGGACGCAACCACTTGTGAAGGGTTAGTTCTTTTAATGAAGGCAAATAAAATACAAAGAACAAACAAAAGTTATAGTCACTGGAATCCTCCAGGCTAAGTACGTTACCAGCCCACAGCACGGATGGTCCTAACCGTCCTCTGCATATACGCCGATCCCGGCGTATGCCAACAGAGGGCAGAAATGAAATGGCCGACAATGCCAATCGGTAGGCTGTGAGGGGCACGAAGAGTGTTGGGGAGAATCGAGGAGTCAGGGAAACACCCAGCCGGGGTCTCTACCTGAAGGGAGCAGCCGCTCAACCTCTTCCTCAGACTGCACCGGGACGCGGAGTCACCTCCTGGTGATGCGTCACCGATACCCCAATCACAAGCAAGAAGACTGAACCGAGAGCAGCCGCTCGATCGATCCTGTGGACTTCCGAGTCTGTAACGCGGCAAACACCTCCTGGTGTGCGTTACAGCTGGCAGTCCCTGTGTCTCTGGTCGGGCTGGGAGTTACGACTCCAACCAGCAAAAGCGCCACTGCGCTTGGACTCAGCCGAGTCAAAAAGCGAAGCTCAATGGTTGACCGGTAGAGCTTCCGGGTCCTTCACAGGTGACGATGGGGCAAGACACGGCCCAGGGAGTAACGACTCGACCTACCTCCGTTCTTGCCTTACTGGAGCACCACTCCGGAACACTGCTCTTCACGAAGCAGGTACGTCGGTGTAAACACAATATCCGACAGCCTTGTACCTCCCGGTTCCTCCCTTTATAGGGCGTGTTTTCCTTGAGTTATGTAACAGCTCTCCTGTTTACATAAGGGCGTGTTTCCCTTGAGTTATGTAACAGCTCTCCTGTTTACATAAGGGCGTGTTTCCCTTGAGTTATGTAACAGCTCTCCTGTTTACATAAGGGCGTGTTTCCCTTGTATGACAGGAATTCTTGACAGTACATCCTCCCTCTCAGCGGCTCCCCACGGGTCCAGCGCTGGCAGGAAAACGCCGATGGAACAAGGAGACCAAGCGCGGAGCATGAACCCCTTCAGCCGGTTCCCATGAATGCTCCTCCGGGCCATAGCCTTTCCACGCAACCAGGTACCACAGCTTCCCCCTGCGCCATTTGGACGCCCGTATGCCCGACACTTCATACTCCACCTCCGACTCCACGCATACCGGCCTAGGTGTCCCAGACGGCTTGGAGGGTGCTGGTTTGAGCAATGATACATGAAAGACAGGGTGTATCCGCAATGACTGGGGCAAGTACACCTTCACGTTCATGGGACCCATACACTTGGTAATTCGATAGGGGCCCATGTACTTGGGATGGAACACACTGTTCTTTCGAAACCTCATGTTTCTTGTGGATATCCAGACGTAGTCTCCAGTGCGGTACAGTGGCCCGGGCCTTCTCTTCCTATCTGCCGCAGCCTTGTATCTTCTCTTGGCCTCTATTAGGACAGCCCTTGAGCGCATCAACGTGTCTTTTATGTGTGCCACCCTGTCCGCTGTGGCGGGAATCCTGTCCTCTCTGAACGGATGTAGAAATGGCAAGAACCTGGGATGTTGGCCATAGTTGCTATAGAACGGAGATGACTGTGTGGAGCTGTGAGTGGCGTTGTTATAGGCTATCTCTGCAACCCATAGCAAGTCGACCCATTCTTCCCTGCCCTGGTCCACAAAACATCGCAGATACTGTTTGAGCGTTTGGTTCAGGCGCTCGGTTTGGCCGTCCGTTTGAGGGTGGTAGCTGGTGGACAGGGCGGTCTTAACATGCAGCGCAGTGCACCAAGTCTTCCAGAATTGCGCAGTAAACTGCGACCCCCGGTCCGACACGATCACCCCAGGTAATCCATGCAGTCGTACCACATTCTTTAGGAGTAGTGACGCCAATTCCCCGGCCGTAGGGACTCTCTTGCAGGGGATGAAGTGCCCCATTTTCGTCAAGTAATCCACCACCACCAGTATTGCCGTCATCCCCTGGTCTACCGGTAGGCCCACCACGAAGTCCAGTGATATGCTATCCCATGGTCTATCCGGGGTCGGAAGTGGATGTAAGAGCCCTTGGGTTCGGCCATGGTCGGCCTTCATGGTAGCACACGTAGGACACTCCTGTCCCCACCTCCTGACATCCACTCTCATGGTTGGCCACCAGAAATGCCGTCCCATGCTAGCCACCGTTTTTTCAAAGCCCAAATGACCTGCGCATGGAGAGTCATGGCACCAGATGAATGCTTGTTTCCTTAGCCTAGGCGTGGGTATCAATAGGCACCTGCTCTTCAGGGGTATCCCGTCCTTCAGCTGCCATTCTCTGTGACTGAGGAGCCACCTCCGCCATGCGAATGACCTGATCCCTCTCTTTATTCCCCTCAGGAAAGTATCCGGTTGGATAACCCCCAATACCATCCTCGGGGAAATGATGGAACGCTCGGTTGCAGGCAATGGTTCCTTAACTGCAGATTGACGGGACAGGGCGTCCGCCTTCCGGTTTTCCGTCCCCGGCCGATATGTGATGCGGAAGTTGAACCCCGCAAAGAAGATCATCCACCGCAGCTGCCTGGGAGAAAGGTGTCTAGTGGCCGTCATGAACTGTAGGTTCCGATGGTCCGTGTACACCGATACCACATGTCTTGCCCCCATCAACCAATGCCTCCATTCGGTGAAGGCGTCCTTGATTGCGAGAAGCTCCTTCTCCGCAATATGGTAGTTGCGTTCGGCGTCGTTGAGTTTGCGGGACATGTACGCAACGGGATGAAGCACCCCTGTGTCGTGGTTGCGTTGGGACAAGATAGCCCCCAGCGCCACATCCGACGCGTCCGCTTCCACCACGTAGGGGAGATCCGGATTGGGGTGAGCCAACACCGGCGCCTTACCAAAGGCGCTTTTCAGGGCCTCAAAGGCTTTGTTCGCTTCAGGGGACCAGACAAACTCCTTGGACTTCCTCAGTAGCTGTGTGATTGGGGCCACCACTCCTGAAAATCCATCTATAAACCGCCTGTAAAAGTTGGCGAAGCCAATGAAACTTTGGACGTCCTTCACGCTTTGGGGCACCGGCCATTCTTTCACCGCCTTGATCTTTCGTTCTGCCATCTCCTGTCCCTCTGGACTCAGCATCACTCCGAGGAATTCCACGGATGTGACGTGGAAGTCACACTTGCTGAGTTTACAAAACAGCATGTTTTCCCTCAGCTTTTGGAGCACAGCTTTGACGTGGTGTACGTGCTCCTCCACACTGGACGAATAGATGAGGATGTCGTCGATATATACGACCACGTAGATATCCAACTCCTCTCTGAATACCTCATTCAAAAAGTACTGAAAGGCTGCCGGGGCGTTGCACAGACCGAACGGCATGACGAGGTACTCAAAAAGGCCGAACCTGGTCTTAAAGGCGGTCTTCCACTCGTCTCCGTCCCTCATGCGCACCAGATGGTATGCCCCTTTCAAATCCAACTTGGTGTAGATACGAGCTTTCTTGACCTGTTCCAGAAGTACACTGATGAGAGGCAAGGGGTACCGATTTTTTATGGTTATCGCATTCAATGCCCTAAAGTCCACACAGGCTCTCAGCTCCCCATTAGCCTTCGGGATGAAGAAGAGTGGCGAGGCGGCCGGAGACTTGGACGCGCGGATGAATCCTAGCTTGAGGAGTTTATCCAGGTACCCCCGGAGATGCACGTTTTCAGGCTCCGTCAGGGCATACAGCCTGCCGCTGGGAACGCTGGCCCCTGGCACCAGGTCGATCTGGCAGTCAAACTGTCTATGTGGTGGTAGCACTTCCGCCTTCACCTCATCAAATACATCCTCAAAACTGTGATAAGCCTGGGGGAGAGCCACATCTTTTTCTGCCGCTGTAGCCACCGTCTGACTCCCGCTCTCATCTGCGTCAAGGGATTCCGTTCTTATTCCACAATGCAGGATGCAATACGGTGACGTCATTTCGATGCGATGTGTTGGCCAATCCACAAAGGGGTTGTGTTTCTGTAGCCACGGCAATCCCAATATGACGCCATATTGGGGCGCTCGGATGATGTTAAAATCGATTTGTTCCAAATGGTTCCTCCCATATCTCATCGGAAGGACCCCCGTGTGCTGTCCGATGGGCCCCGTCACCAATCGCCTTCCGTCTACCGCATAGACGTCTTCGGGTACTGCTTTGGGAAGAAGCACTAGCCCTAGCCTGCATGCCTCGTTGTGGTCCATAAACATGCCAGTGGCCCCTGAATCCACCATGGCCACAACGGGTATCCACTGGTCATGCACTCCCACGTGCACCGTGATAAACAGGTGTCGTTGTCCCTTAGTGACCGAGTTGGAAAGTGAAGGGATGGATGAGTGACTCCGAGATGCCCCTTCTCTGGTCTTGGAGTCCTCTAGTTTTCCGCCGGTATGTCCACCACGGCTGTTACCGACCGGTTGGCCCGATAACGTGACGTCTTCGGTTTGGCAGGGCATTCACGTACGTAGTGGCCTTTTTTGCCACAATATAGGCACAATCCTTGTTTACGGCGTGACTCTTTCTCCGTGGCTGTGAGGCTCGCTCGTATTGCGCTGATGTCCATGGGTTCTCCCTTGGATGCGGTGGAAGTTTCAGGACTTCCCACCGTCACATAGGATGGAAGGGATTTTCCTTTTCTCCCATGATCCCCCTTTCTTTCACTTAGCCTATGTTCCAGCCGTAATACCAGGTTGATAAGGCCCTCACATGTCTTGGGTTGAGGGTCAATATGAGCCACGGCGTCCTTGAGCTCATCGCACAGCCCTTGATGGAAGAGCGCCGTCTGTTTAGCAACAGGCCACTTGGTTTCCGCAACCAGCCTTCGGAACGCGTTGAGATACTGCACCAGGTCGTTGGATCCCTGTCTCAACTCAAGCATTTCACGGTCCGCCGTGTACGAGTCAGCCCTTCTGTCGAATACCTTCAGGAATTCCTCGCGAAAAGCACCCCAATCACATAAGAGGGGATCGTCCCTTCTCACCAGAGGTACGGCCCATTGTGCCGCGTTTCCAGCCAAATAGGATATAAGGAAAGCCACACGAGCCTGACTCGTGGGGAACGCCTTTGGTTTGCACGATAAATGTAGCGCCACTTGTGTGAGGAATACCTGCACTGTGTTAGGATCCCCACTGTACCTCTCTGGTGTTGCCAAGGGGATGGCTACCGGCATTTCCACTACTACCGCAGGGGTCTGGTTCGTGAGGGAGGTGCTGGGCGTGAGCGGGTCCAATTGGATAGCATCCAGTCTGGCTTTTACATCAGCTGTTTCTTGCCTAGAGGCAGCCACTTCAACTTGCATGGCCGCTAAAGCAGCCAGCACATCATCAAGTGTTGCCATGTCTGTTATCGACCGGGAGACAGTTAGTGTTATTAAGGTCGGATATTTTGTAACGCCCTGAACGTCTCAGGATCGTTTAACAGACACGACAATGAGGACGCAACCACTTGTGAAGGGTTAGTTCTTTTAATGAAGGCAAATAAAATACAAAGAACAAACAAAAGTTATAGTCACTGGAATCCTCCAGGCTAAGTACGTTACCAGCCCACAGCACGGATGGTCCTAACCGTCCTCTGCATATACGCCGATCCCGGCGTATGCCAACAGAGGGCAGAAATGAAATGGCCGACAATGCCAATCGGTAGGCTGTGAGGGGCACGAAGAGTGTTGGGGAGAATCGAGGAGTCAGGAAAACACCCAGCCGGGGTCTCTACCTGAAGGGAGCAGCCGCTCAACCTCTTCCTCAGACTGCACCGGGACGCGGAGTCACCTCCTGGTGATGCGTCACCGATACCCCAATCACAAGCAAGAAGACTGAACCGAGAGCAGCCGCTCGATCGATCCTGTGGACTTCCGAGTCTGTAACGCGGCAAACACCTCCTGGTGTGCGTTACAGCTGGCAGTCCCTGTGTCTCTGGTCGGGCTGGGAGTTACGACTCCAACCAGCAAAAGCGCCACTGCGCTTGGACTCAGCCGAGTCAAAAAGCGAAGCTCAATGGTTGACCGGTAGAGCTTCCGGGTCCTTCACAGGTGACGATGGGGCAAGACACGGCCCAGGGAGTAACGACTCGACCTACCTCCGTTCTTGCCTTACTGGAGCACCACTCCGGAACACTGCTCTTCACGAAGCAGGTACGTCAGTGTAAACACAATATCCGACAGCCTTGTACCTCCCGGTTCCTCCCTTTATAGGGCGTGTTTTCCTTGAGTTATGTAACAGCTCTCCTGTTTACATAAGGGCGTGTTTCCCTTGAGTTATGTAACAGCTCTCCTGTTTACATAAGGGCGTGTTTCCCTTGAGTTATGTAACAGCTCTCCTGTTTACAGAAGGGCGTGTTTCCCTTGTATGACAGGAATTCTTGACAAGGTGTATGTACTCTGCTCTTGTCCTGTATTTCCTATGCACAAACACAGTGGTGTAACGCAAGATGATGGGCCCCCTGCAAAATGTAGAGTGGCCCCCAGTACCCCATATTTAACAGATAATCATTGGCCCTTGTCTGACTGGGGGTTCCATTTGAGGGTTGGGAGCACCCTGGAGGGTTGAGGCCCTCCCGCGCCTCAACCACTGTAAGGGCCTATATTACGCCCCTGCACAAATGCACACAAGTGGCAAACGCCTTTGTGCTAAAACCACTTTTGAAGTTCACCAAAGTAGTTTTACATACGTAAATAATTTACAAACACGATGCATTTTGGGTGAGTAAATCAAAACCCAAAGTAGGAGAGTGGTTGTTCGAGGGACCCTGAAATGCCCCAAACGTTTCTGCACTTCCACAAACATACTTATTTGTGACCCATTTCCTGACCAAATCCCATCCTCGAGTCAGTCAGAGATGTATTCCTGTCAAAGCCAACCGTATGCAGACTACTTTTTTTACATCAACCCCAGAGTCTTGAAAAGGCGATTAATTCCAAATGTTGAGTGTTGAAACCACCTCAATCGCTCCATCTCGTCCCCCATGCCCTGTGAGTTAAAGGGCTTCTTGTATTTACATCTGCTGTAATTGTGTGCATAGTAAAGTGGGAAGTTCCCGTGGAAAGGTACCGGAATGCCACTCTGCTTTGATGGGTATAATGTGGTGGCCACACTCCTTTGTCCTGTATGTTGATAGACATGCTGAATATGAAACATCAATTGCCCCAAATTTCGAGACTATCTAGCACATTATTTATGCATATTTTGAATTTGTATAATATGTGCTTTGTGCAACAAGAACTGCCACAATAAATAAAATATAATAATAAAGATAAGTAATAAAGATACAGAATTTTCAGGAGCAGTCGCCAAGGAAAATGACTGTAAAAAACACAATTTGAGTACACAAGTTATTAATTTTCATTTCTTTGTCACAATGCTGATGCAGCAACTTTAGTCTTGCCCCACCCTTTCTTTAGGCATGTAGTTTAAGAACTAGTATGACTCCCAGCTTAGGTCGGTAAGAGATTTGCTAATTTGAGAATCCATGGATTTCATTCAAGTTAATTAAACATTTAAACAGCAATATGATGTTGTCTGATGTTGTGTGTATGAAGTTAGCTGATTTATGGTAAATACAGTTTCATTTTTATACGTTTCGCATGTAGGCTGCTTTAAGTATTTCACAAACCTGTTGTAATCATAAAACGTTATAATTTAAATTCTATAACATATTCCTATTAATAATACATATGGAAAGGCGATTACGGCAGTGGCAGCTGGCCCGTCTCGCGGGGGCAGGACGGGGCGGGGGGGGGGGGAGCGGCACGGGTTGCAATGGAAAACAACATTTGCAATGCAATAGGTCTCGCATTTGGGAGAGTTACAGCTATTGGCATTGTAAATGATAATGCATTTTATCTATGTGTTTACCTTTGGAACCTTATAAGTGTTTAGATATGCAGCATATTATACATTACTTCTGCACATATACACTGATCGGGGGGTGCACTGCAGAATGAGTATTTCTTAATATAATGGATTAGACTAAGCGTGCTTAGTATACAAAGAAGTCCTTTTAAAGAGGCTGCAATGGCACCAATCCACCGATAGATGTCCCTTGTGAAAGCTGCAAAGGAGACACTTTGCCGCTAGGTGTCCTTTCTTGATGAAGTAAAACACACTGGAATACCAATTCACAAAAGAACTGAAAACAAAATAAAACAAAATACCATATTGATGTCTTTTCATGACATAGTCCGTAGGTATTAAATCATATTAAATCACAAAAATTGCATGTAAAGTAATACTGTGTTTTCTAATGCAAAAATGCCCCAAAATATTGTCTTGCAAAAGACCTTGATGTATTTAGCTGTTTAAATGAAAGGACACGTAAGTAAAAGGAATGCTGCGGCAAACAGGCGTGTGTATTTTATTCTGAAGATGGTGACACCCGGCTGAGGGTCACTGCCACTTAAGCTCTTATGTATTGGCATGCTGCTTACACCTTAACCAAGAGCCAATCTAGTGTATACAAAACATACCAAAGTGGGTTCATTCTTTCCCCAGACAGCAATGTACCTCCAGACTGCTGAGTGTCGGACGGCAAACGGATGAATTCTGACCTGCGACCTGTACAGCCCGGTTAGTGCTTTGACTGCAGTGCATTCTTTCTTGTGAGGGCTTAAGAGGAGGATTCTATTGATCTTGCACAAAGTTCCCGTTCATGTGTCAAGCAAGACACCCATGTTGGAAGTGCAACATTTGCACCTCAGTGGGAGCGAGTTACAAGACGTCATTTGAGTTGGACGCCAGCATTGCCTATTGTCACCAATCCACCGATAGATGCCCCTTGTGAAAGCTGCAAAGGAGACACTTTGCCGCTAGGTGTCCCTTCTTGATTAAGTAAAACACACTGAAATACCAATTCACAAAAGAACTGAAAACAAAATAAAACAAAATACCCTACTGATGTCTTTATATGGCAGTACAGAACACATGCGTGCAACTTCAAAATATAGAAAGAACATGGGAAAAAGCAAAAACAGGCAGAGGGAACAAGAGCTTGTAATCGATGCAACATGCTAGCTAGTGACAGGCACTAGTAGCACTGACTCTGCTCTAGCTATTAATTTGCCGGCTTGCCCACCTCTAGTCTCTGGAGCCAGACGCCAGCACTGACTGCACTGAGTTGCAGTGCCACACGCAATCACTAGAGGTCCACAGCACCATACACTATCACTGACTGCACTACAGCAGGTCATCACTAAAGGTCCACTGCCTGAAGCCAGCATTGGCTGCAATAGATTGTAAGACAACTGACCGCTCCTAGAGGTCCCTGAAGCCAATCGCCAGCACTGCATGGGCAGCACCCAAGCTTTAAACATCCTAAGCTAAAGCGCGGATGCTGCAATTGCTTCAAAAGTGAAGAAATAGAAAAAAATGCTTTTCTATTTCTTTACTTTTGCAGTAATTGTGGTGCCCGTGGTTTAGCTTAAAATGTTTCAAGCTACTAGCCTGTGTGCTGCCATTGTTATCAAAGGACGTAAGCAGAAATAAACAGCGATGTCGGACGGGGCGTGGGGAGAGACAAATAAAAAAAGTGGGAGGGATACAGCGCTGTTTTCCATCAACAGCCGGTTTCAATATTAATAGCGGCTCTCAGGCAGCAGCAGGAAAAACAAGGAGCGATGGGCGGGTGGTGGTGGAGGGTGAAAACACAGAGGAAAGCGACTGTGCATATTAAACATATGCGCGGACCAGGCACCATTGCAAAAAACAACGAAGTAGTTCCTACATTAAAAGATACCGCCCTGCAGTGTAAGTTAACTGTAGTTGGTCGATGCTGCTTCCTCCAGACACGGAAGAAAACGGAAGTGACGTATGGGACCACTAGCCAACAATCAGTGAAATAAGAAGAGCAATGCCAGATTTCACCAATGGCAAGCAACAAAACAAAGAGAAACGCAATGGGTGGAGTCTCGCTTGTAATACTGATTACTTGATGCCTCGAAGAGGCAGCACATTGCGCTGCCTATGCGAGACCTAAAAACAATTAAAACCTACCTCGCCGCTGGGTCCCATGTCTCTATCCCTGCTCTCATGCGACCGACTCCAGGAACAGGAAGCACAGCCAGACTCCCCTAACCAAGGAGTAGCAGCAGGAGCACTGAAGCCTCACCCAGCACTGAAAGACTGGTGGTTGGGATAGATGGGGAGCCAACATGACTGTGCGGCTCAGGAGCAACTGCCTGATCACTGTAGCCTATTTGCAGGGGTACCAGCTGGAGGGTCATTGAGTGGATCTAACAGTTTGGAATTATAACAGAAAAGAGATGCTTTGAAGGAACAGTTGTGTGAGTAAAGTAGCGTCCCATATGCATCTGCACGGTCTGAGAAAATCTGCATATTTGTTCTGGTGATGTCCCCAGAAAGGCTGGGGCACTGAAGGAAGTTTAAAGGTGTAGTCTAGGGACTAGCATGAGTGTGAGATACCCTTATAAGAGCCCTACCACATTTTCAGATGTTGGCCCTTAAGTGTCTCTCGTCAAAACATTAGTGACCGCTGGATACTTTTTTCCCCCGAGTTTAAAGTGTTTCTGTGCTTACCATTTAGGTCTACCCAAGTGTGCATTGACCCATGAAGTTTGTGGGTTATAAGTTACTGATAGGTAACCGGATTCAATATTAGAAAAAAAGGCCATGATTGAAATGTTCACTGTTTTTTCTCCTTTACAATTGAAGGATAAGCAAAGGTTTAAAGTAAGATTTTCAATATTGCAAGTCAAAATATGTGCATGTTTATGGTAAAACGCTGAGCAGATAATAGGTCACTCGTTCCTGTTGGCACTTTGAAGTTTTATGCAGTTCCTTGTAGGCTGTGTGAATTTAATACATTTAATGTTTGTCCAATTCAAAGATTTTAGTTTAATATTTGCATGTTTTAGTCTCAAATGATGTATTTAATTGAATTCTTATGATTATGAATTTGTATGGATATATATTTTTTTGTAGTTTGTACATGTGAATTTAATGTATTGTGAAGTGCTTTTTTGTGATCATTTCTATTAATCAGACAATCAATTACTTACTGAGCTCTTTAGTAAACCGAAAATGCTTATATTTGAATTTTCAATGTATGTTGACACTCTCTGCCAAAGCCAGTAGGCCTTACTTATTAGGTTATTCGGATATTACCACTGCCACCACGATTCCCATCACACTACTGTGACCACTACCACTATTACCACCCCATCTTTACCAGCACCCCCACAGTTACCACTAACCACCATTATCTTCACTACCATTACCACCTTCACTATTGTCACTGCTGCCACACCACCATTACCATCACCACCAGTTACACCAACACCATTATCACCACTATTAACACCATCAATACCACCATAACCAAGAACACCATTACAACTTCTATAATGGTTGTTATTAGCACCAACACCACTGTTACCTCCACATCATTATGACTATCACCATTATCACCACTACATCTCCACTGCCACTGATACCACCATCATCACAGACACTAGCATTACCAGCACCAGCACACCACCACTAATACCACCAACACCTTCACCACGACCACCACCATTACCACTGCAAGCAGCACCATTAATATGACCATTACCGCAACCATTGTGACTGCTAGAAGCACCACCACAGCTAACAAGTTTAACAATACCTCCACTTCCACAACCACTACATCACCACCAATTCAAACATGCCACCATTAGCATCACAACCTTTAGCTTCATAAACATTACCACCACCACAATTACCCCACCCATCACCACTACTACCATCTTTACCATCCCCATTGCCAGAACCACAAATGCCAACCCCACCACAATTGTTGCCACCCCACCACCACCATAATTGCCGTAACCATTACTTTATTATCACCACCACAACAGCATTTACCAATCCCACCAACTCTATTTCCACTACCACCATTCTAGCCACCACAATTATCAGCACCACCATTATTACAACCACCACTGGTAAAACTAGCACTACTAACACCACCATTACAACCATTGTCACCACCACCACTTTTACCACTAATACCTCCACTACCATCACCACCACCACCATCTCCACAATCACCATCAACATCACAACTATGACCACGATTATCACGCTACTGCAGCCACCTTTACAACTACCATCACCTATCATAAGCACTATTTATGCAACCAATACTATCACTGCATTGCCACCATCACTATAATTACCACTGGCATCAACATCACTGCTTTAACCACCATAACTACCATTGCCATTATCTCCATCACATCACCACTGCTACCACTATCCTCACCACTATTACCACCATCAACACTGTTACCACCACTATCACCATTACTGCCACCATCACCACACTCACTAGTATTACCACTACAAACACTACTATCCTCATTTCTACAATTATCACAATGATCTAGTGTGTAGGAAAATTGTATCTGGCTAGACTCCTCTCTCCTGCTACATGCTATGCATTCTATCAATATGCTCATGCCCGCCCCTGTGCTTCGCTTTGCTTTCCTCCTCACTCCCTCAAGCCTCCGGCTCTGACCTGTTATGAAGCCAAATTTGTTAGATTGGTGCAGGGACCGATGATGGAGGCACTTGTTGGAGGGAGCATTGGATCAGCAGAGGGGAGTGTGCTCGGCTTGCTATGCTTCCGGACTTTGTTCCTGCAGACCTCATTGTTTTTTCCTGGTGCTCTTTGGCATGGTGCCTTAGTCACCAGACTGATGTCCCCATTGTGAGGGGTCAAAATGTGGGCCCCTCTACTCTACCAGTCTCATCCTCTCCTCAGCCCCTACTGAGTGTCGGCTGGTCATTTTAAGAGGGAGGGGTGGACGCATGGGACACAAATGCACACGCACACATTCACACTCAAAGCCATGTATTCATACATGCGCACACACAAACACATGCATTCACAACACTCATTACTAAACATTCATACATACTTGCACGCAAGCACCAAACTTTAATTAAAAAAAACATACACTTACCTGCAGCTCTGCCTCAGAGGTCCCAGGAGGCTTGGGACTGCTGCCTTCCCTCATTGGTTGACCTATGGTCAGCCAATGAGGAAAGGCAGCAGTTCCAACGTCATCACAGAGTGGGAAGGGGTCAGTGAGATTGCTGACTCCACCCCACTCTGTGATGAAGTGTCACAGACTGACACTTGACTCTGGACGCTTCAGGGTTTAAAAATGAAGCGCCCAGGTGCAAGGCAATCAGTGACACTGTATGCACGCTGCATGCTTGCAGACATAGTTCTCCAGGATTGCTAACTGTAAGTCTGGGCAGGACTCATCATTCATCCAAGTGTCTGTCAGAGATAGCACATCCAATTTATTCTCATCAAGCAAACTGAAAATATCTAATGTATGCTTATGTAGAGAAAGAGTATTAATCAGGGCAGCCTCAAAACCTGGTAAATTCAATGTCTGTGCAGCTGTGCGCAAAATGTTCCCCCTGATAGGGAAGAGACTATGCATACAATGTGTACAAGAGATGGGTCCCATACAATCCAGAAGAAATGGGGAACAAACCTTGGGCCCCTTCACCCTGGGGAACAAACCTATGGCCCCTCCACCCTCATACCTTTCAGAGTGCCAGCCAAGTAGACAATTCTATCATGTCCATTTATGGCTGAACCAGCATCGTGGCTGGCGCTGGCCACAGTCCCGACTGTGCTGCAGCCATACTGAAAAAGGAGTATCAAGCTCCCCCTCCTCAATTTCTCACAGACTAACGAGCTACCTTGGCAATCGCTAAAGGTACTGTTTCTCCCCTTACGTCTTCCCAAGTTAAAACTAATGCAGCACAAAGTTAACCCCTTCGATGCGCATGACGGAGCTGTTCCTTCATGCGCGTCGGTTGCACAGTGCGCATGACGGAACCGCTCCGTCATGGCCCCGCCCGCGCACAGAACCTTCAGCACAGTGCGGAAATCTGCGCCGCGCTGAAGGGGTTAAAAGAAATGCTAAAAATAATAAAAATGCTGCATGCAACAATATTACTCGGACAAAGATGGACACCAAACTAAAGGTGGTGTGTGGAATGCAAACTCTTCATACTAGACAAGAGCGACAAAACAGCTAATGTGGAAATGCATGCCTACTGGTGCTGAGAGGATTGATATGTGTAAAAACAAGTTCCTTCACAGTATAACTTATTAATACAGGCAATTAAACAACTCAAAGATAGTGGAAATCTTATACAATTAGGGCACACATTTTGACACACAATTCTTGAAAGAGATCTTGCTTTATACAATTTTTTGTTTTTAAATATATCAACATACAATTATATAAAGCATACTTAGTCCAACAATTAATTACATACAAACAGGTCTACAATTTTCAGTGCTCTATGTGATGAGTGATCACGCAGCGCAAGTGAGTGCGAAACCAAAGTAAAAAAGGCCCTGATTGTGATCAGTGAGAATGGCAATAGACCCACAGTTGTAAATGCAAAATAATTCAATTATGGAATAACCGGAGCAGAACAATAGCAATCCATAAATGACTAAAACAATTCACCAAGATCCTCACTGGTCATCATCATTCCATAAATAGTCTTTTTGCCAGTAATTGTCAACGGCGTTTCAACCCAAAAGTGGCAGTTCCATGGTCATTATTAGGACAAATTTACTTAAAAGGAACATAGTCGTTCCTATGAGGTAGAAACATATATGCTAGTAAAATAAAGGAAACATGGCCAGCTAGAAAGAGATGTATAGGTCTCCATAGGTCAAAAATGTATTGCTTGCGATTCCAATGTAGCGATATCACTGTAAAATAATCTTATAAAATAACAGTAGACACGAAGGGACAAAAAAAAAAACCAAGGTGCTTTGGATGTGAAATTATACATTCATGCAACTTATGGAGCAACTGTTCACTGGTATACTCAAAGGAATCAAACTAAGATATAATAATACACATTGAGAACCCAAAACTCCTGAATTAGTGTATCAAGACACTCTTGAACTGACTAAAAAGATGACTTTTAAGCTTCATAAAAACTTGCTTTGCTTCTCTAGGAGTATTAGATTACACATCTTTTTTGCCAATAAATCAGAGCACAATATCATGAGAAATGTGAGTGGATTGCACCCTCCCTCTACTTTTAAGCATCTGAGTACAGCCATGCCTAGCAAAGTACTAACCTTTGAAAAACTTGTTCTCAATGAGGTGTCCGAACGTAGGATTCATTCAATTATGCCCCTTGTAATATCACCAAAACAGAAAGAATGGCCCTTAACTCCTTTAAACACTGACATAATCATTAATCTGGTGGACAAAGGTGAAGGTACTGTGATTATGGACTACTCTGACTACAGAAATTAGATCCTCTACCAGTTGACCAATGTAGTGCATTATCTACCTCTTAAATGTGATCCTATTAGGAATAGTGAAAAAAAGCATCTTAGAAAATAATAAGTCTGGGGATGAAGCTGGGTTACTTAGTCACAATGAACTTTTTTTCGGAAATAGCAAAACTCCGAAGACTCGTGTGATATATGTATTACCAAAAGTCCACAAAAATATTACACACCCAGCAGGCAGATTCATTATTTCAAAGTGTGCTTCTACATTGGAACCCATAGGGAAATACCTTTATCTATTCATCAAGGACTTTGTCCCTTGGACCAAAATATACATACATGACAGTATCAATTTCATTAATCAAATTGAGGACTTACAGGCACATGCATCAACCATTTTTGCGAGCGCAAACGGTGCGATTCGCAAAAATTGGCAGTTTGTGCCCACAAAAAGGGCATTTGCGATGCATCAAGGTTCAAGGCACTCGCAATTTGAGAATTCGCAATTATTTGCAATTTCTCAAATTGCGATTGCATTTAAGGAATTGCAATTTGCGATTCCTTAAATGCAAAAATGCAATGCACGAACCACTTTAGAATAGTGATTTCGCTAATAGGGGGCGCAAATTACCATGAAGTTGAACTTTTTTTATTTTATATATTTTTTATTGAGCATAGGGAACAGACATAGTACAGACAAATTTGCAGACTCACCAATCAAATATAATAAATAGACATTAAGTTTAACAAATGTCATAAATATGATCCACAATGAATACTAAGAGGCAGAAAAGATAAAACCTACTGCATATTAAGTCTAATATTTAAAATACATGGTAAAAGAAAACATAAATTCATGCTCCATTTTACAAGATGTATAAAACCAGAATTCTAGACGTCAAATCTATGATGACGTGTGACCCCTAACTTAAAAACCTTTATAATTACACTCTACACCTAAAAATACCACAGTACTAAATCACATAGTATCATTTATTTGTGTAATTGTGACATAGCCCTTCCATATGTTCCCGAATTTCCGCACTGCCCCTATCCTCTTTGCGTAGGCCTCCTCGAATTGTTAAGTCCTCTCCATCTTTTGTAGCCACAGAGTCAGTATAGGTAGTTTCTGAGATCTCCAATTTTGTAAAATTAAAGATCTGGCTACTATGAAGTTGAACTTGATGGTAATTTGCAAAAACTTTGAAAAATGCACTTTAGTGCATTTTTCAAGGTTTCATGTTGCGCATACACATGCCCTTGGGGCATGTGTGTGCGCAACATGGGTGCATATCACTATTTTAGGGGTGCAACAGGGTGTCATTTTGACACCCTCGCACCCTTGAAATTGCATGCACAATTTGCAAGTACCTATTGGTACTCGCAAATTGCGCATACAATCTCCCATTCATTCCTATCGGCCTCTAGGCCCATAGGAATGAATGTGGAGCCATTGCTTAATTGTGACTCGCAATTTGCGAGTCGCAATTAAGGAATTTGTAGGAATCGCAGTTTTCTCAGCGTTTCCTACATGCATAGGCATTTGCGCTTCCTTATTAGCGAATCCTTATTTTTCGCTAATTAGGAATCGCAAATGGCATGTTTGATGCATGTGCCTGTTAGATTTTGACACCCACAGGATCTTTTGGTAAGCCTGGACATTAGGTCTCTCTATAGTTATATCCCCCAGATTGAAGGACTCACTTTGTGAATCTAGACCAACCCTTCACCGAGTAACTCAATTTTTGCGGTGTCACTTTAGGGAATTGCTTTTAGAAATATTTTTTTCTTTTTTGATGATACTTTTTATTTCCAACAGAAAGGAGTATCCACGGAAGTATTCTTTTCTCCCAACTTTTCTATAGTTTTGAGCAACAAACAGTGCTCAACGATGTTAATCCTCCCTTGCAGAGAATTTGCCTATGAAAATGTTACATAGATGATATTCTCATACTTTGGAGAGGAAAAGTACCTTTTCATAACCACTTCATGAGGTGGTTTAATAACGGCCACACATATTTGCATTTTACCCATACATATGAAACCTCATTACCATTTTTAGACCTTACGCTCAAAGTCTATGATAGGAAACTTGCCACCATTTTGTACAGGAAGCCTATGGAGCATAACACTCTTTAAGCCTACATAGGCCACCACCCTTGTGGTTTGCAAGATAGCCTCCCATATGGCCAGTTCCTGCATATTCACAGAAACTGCTAATGGAGATCTGTCCAAAAGAAACTCTCCTGACCCTGAGACCACATAAGGAGTTTCAAGCATTATAAAGGAACACATGCATATTCTTACTACCAAGGGTCTGATCAATGAATCCACTTTCTCCTCATTTCGTTATTGAAAATATTTAGATGACCATCTGGTGAAGGCCATGTTTCGGACTTCCACCTACTTCCTCACTCGTGGGTCTACCTCTACCCATAGATCATTTCAAATTCAGTGAATTGTACTGTATGCACACAAACTACGGATACTAATCCTTCCAAATTGGTAATGTGGCAGACACATTTACAGTATTTACAAACTGTAATTCAACAGATGTACTTTATGCAATCCTTTGCCCTTATATCCTATTATATGTAGATTAAACCACACAAAGGGCAACGTTTTATGTTATTAAGGACAAAAGTCGTATTAGACGACAAGTTGGGAATGCACCTTTGGTGACTCATTTCATGTGTATGCCCCATTCTGAAAATTCCTTCACATGGCAAGTGATTGATAAGGTCAGACTACCATCTAAGGGAGGAAACATACAGACACTATTAAAACATTGTGAGACCCAATTGATCATAAAGTGTTCTGCTACCACTTTTGGACTGGATTCACTTGATGAATGGTACTGGTTGATTTGATCATGCTTTATATCTGTTTTTTTCATTCAATATTAGTTGTATTGTGTTATGTTTCTCTGTATGAGTCATGTTTGTTATACTTGTTGCACTGTACTTCCTACCCATCCATTCATCTGTGGTCACCCAGGCCCTCGTCACCAGCCGCCTGGACTAAGGGAACACCCTCTACGCCGGAACCACTGCCAAACTCCAGAAAAGACTCCAGCGCATTCAGAACGCCTCAGCATGACTCATCCTAGACATCCCGCGCTGAAGCCAAATCTCCGGCAACCTGAAAGACCTGCACTGGCTCCCCGTCAACAAAAGGATCACGTTCAGACTCCTCACCCACGCACACAAGGCTCTCCACGACACGGGCCCGAAGTACCTCAACAGCCGCCTCACATTGTACACACCCAACCGCCAGCTCCGTTCCGCCAGCCTCGCCCTCGCCTCCGTCCCACGATTTCGGAAATCCACCATCGGAGGAAGATCCTTCTTCTACCTGGCAGCCAAGACATGGAACTCCCTTCCCACCCACCTTCGGCAGACCCAGGACCATCTCTCCTTCAGGAAACAACTCAAGACCTAGCTATTCGAGCTGTAGCTTACCCCCCCCCCCCTCCCCCTCAGCGCCTTGAGACCCTTACGGGTGAGTAGCGTGCTATACAAATTTCTCACTGTATCATACTTTGGGATCTAGTGGGTATGGTTGTTTTTGTATATTCTTTCTGCACTGTAATTCATTTTGCTGATTGCCCCTTTTGATTTTACGCATATAAATGATGTTATATTACCTTTATGATGTTTAATATTTATCCTCTTTTCTGAAAACAGCACTTATATATTGTAAAAAAACACATTGGTTTATATGGTTGTGTCAAACATAAGATCAGTTTTTGTTGTAATTGATCTTCCAATTCATTCATAACAAACCTTTTATCTTGTTACTATGCGTTGCCTGTACTCACATCTCCAGTATGTTACTGTTTTTCTTGAATTCTACCTGCTAGTCCAAGATGGCTGCCTTTTCTAATTTCTAGCAGTACACTTTCCCTTTCCATGGGTGAGCTGTGCTTCATGCCTAACCTTTTAACTTCTGCTTTGCTCAGACAGTGTTGCCAGATTGGGCTAGATCACACACAATTCGGCTAACATTTTCCTGGTTGTGGGCCAAAATATTGGTTTATGCAAGTTGCCAAATATTGGGCTCTTTTATAAATGACTTTGTGCTATTTTTAGTGCACTGGGCTATGGATTTGTGTTGAAAAAAGGCTCAGTCTTTTTGCTGTTCCTACCAATATGGCTTATGTCGGAGCCGCCCTTTAGGAAGTGTAACAGAAGCACTTTAAAAAGTGATTTACAAATGGGTAGTTCTCAAAAACAGAAGAATAATCCAGAATTACCCATTTTTGATACTCAGACACACCAGTATATTTGCGAGTATTACATTCTGGTCATTCTTTCTTGATACACCAATTCAAGGTTTGGATTCTCATGTGTATTATCATATCTTAAGTTTTAAAAACGATATCATATCTTAGGTAATAGATGCCCCTATGGTATTGTTAGGTGATTCATCCTTGGACTGCTCCAAACATTTGGTTGACTTTATCACTGCCAGTAGTCAATCAGCACCGGAGGGGCGAAACCCTAGCACAACTTCACTGCAGTGACAAAAGGTTTGAAGAATTAGTGGACATCTCATTTATTACACTCTTGTCATAATCTTCTTTCTTTTGTACCCTGGTAAATGAAAAGGAAAACAATACTGTTAGTTTTGCCTTAAATAACACTGATGTAATACTCCTAGACAACATTGCACATACACAACCAGAGGGGCATAGTACAGCCACTATTATTAAACTTGTTCACTCTACTCACCAGCATTAATTCAACTCTACCACTGACAGACACAAATGCACTGATTTGGCAAACACATAAATTATAATAATAATAATAATGATGATAATAATCTTTATTCAGCATATAAATATATGGACCATAAAAGAGACAATATGAAATGCACATGCATCCAATGTAAATATTTTCATAAAAACTACCAAGTGTGCCAATTAAAAAGAAAAAGAAGCGCGAGATATGTGATATATTGTAATTTCCATTGGTCTATTAAATTCATAATACTTCCAATAACCCTAATTTCAATTAAAAGTATGATCAAGTAAAATCCAAATTTGATATTAATTGAGCATTTAAAAAACTGTACATTGGACTGAATAGTGACCCACATTTCCAGACTTTTCGTCAACGATATTTTTATTGAATTTTTCAGCAAACAATCTGAAACAGTACCAGGACAGTATCCCTTGCAGGGGAGTAGCATAATTCAACAGGATTACACATGCTTGACAAGGTGCGTTGCCCAGCAAGGGTCTAACTTCTTTCTCAAAGAGTAGCTGCAATGAAGGATACAGTTTCTGATGATAACGGAGCTTGAAGTGGATTTTTTCAAGCGTAAAGTGCGGGCAACAGATCTACATGTATTGCATCTTTTTTCTGCGATGGTAACTGCCTACGCCTTACAGCCGGAAGGTGCTACATGAAGTGAACCACAAATCATATACAAACATTTCCCAAACGAGGGATAATGTAAATAGAAACAACAACAACAAAAAAGGAACCGCACGCTATTCCCACCCACCACCCCTACCATGGTGGTGGCAGTATTCATACAGTTGAATTATTTTATGATACTGGAGCTCAACTCAAAGTAGAAAGAGATGAAGGGCTCTAATGGTGGAAGGGCAAACAACCGATGGAAGTCCCTGTGAAAGAAAAGTGACTAGTGGGCCCCACCTGAATTCAAAGTTCTTATAGTTATCTCTGAAAATGTCTGCCATGTGTTCCATGCTAATCAGTTTCCATAAACGAGAGTGCCAAAGGGAGCTAGCTGGCGCTTCTTTCCTCTTCCAGGCAGCTGCCAGGGTAATCTTAGCTGCTCCTATACAAAGCCACGTAATCATTTTATCAGCTCGGGTCTGGTGTTCTAGGGCGGGGTCACGAAGCCCCAAAAGGACAGCTGCCATGGTAGAGGGGATGGGGTATCCCAACATGTCCTTTATATGTGCCAGAATTTCTTCCCAGAAAGGGCGGATAGTTGGGCAATTCCACCATATATGTTGAAAGTCCCTGAGTAGTCCGCACCCTCTCTAGCATCTATCGGAGGTGTTGGGGAAGATCTGCCTATGCTTGGACGGATGTAGGTACCAGTCCATCATAGTCTTCAGGTGAGCTTCACGAAGCTCTGTGGAATGATTGAATCTTATGACGTCGGACCATAAATGCGTCCATTCGTCATCAGAAATAGCATGCTGTAGTATATCTTCCCACATGGACATATACAGTGTAAAAATTTATATATGAAAGAAATCACCCCTTTCATAGAAGTAGTCTTGGTGAGGAAGGCCTCAGATTTTGTGAGGGGACGAGTGGCTGCCTCTCGAACTTGAGGTGTAAGGGCCCAGTGCATTAATTGTGCATAGTGGTACCTTTCTGTGTTCCCTATTCCATAGTCCCACTTACAATTATCAAAAGTTAGAGGTTCAAAATTATGAAACAGATGTGTCAAGGCAAGGCATCCTCCCTCCCTCCATGTGTCAAAGGGCCGGGGGAAATACCGGGTTAAAGTGGAGTGGTGTAAATGGAGAGGGGAACGAAGTCCACCTGTCGTCACCTGTGACTGAGTCCCATACTCCTAAAGTGGTGCGCGTGGGAGTGCTGATATACGTATTATTAGGCCTGTCTTTTTTGGGGCACCAAACCAGGACCCATATGGTCCTCCCCGTCACACTGCGGTCCATATGTAACCATTGTTTATCGGATTCCTTCTTCGACCACTCAACCAAGACTCTCAACTGTGCCGCTTTGTAGTATAAGTGAATGTCTGGGAGAGCGACGCAATAGAGAGAAAGAGAATCGAGCGCGCCCCCCTGCCAGATGAAGCGTAGGATCATAGCCTTCACTCATCGAAAGAAGTCCCCCTCCAGTTCTATGGGCAAGGCCTGAAATAGATAAAGACGTTTAGGAAGAAGTGTCATTTTCACAGTGTGGATTCGGCCTAACCAGGACAGGAAAACAGGTTTCCACTTTGTGAGTTTGGCTTGGATTCGAGTAAGGATTGAGGGAAAATTGGCAGCATATAACTTCTCTACTGTTGGTGTTAGCTGGACTCCCAAATATTGAATAGAGGAAGTAGCCCACAGCAGAGGTGTAAGCGACTGGAGTCTGCGGACTTCCGCTTGCAGGAGGGTAAGGTTGAGAATGTACGATTTGTTTAAATTAATTTTAAAGCCTGTTACTGCTTCAAAGCGTTCAAGCTCCGACTGCAAGTGTGGAAGGGACGTGGCAGGTTCAGAAAGGGGCAAGAGGACATCGTCCGCGAATAGGGAAATTTTATGTGACTCCCCCGTGAATGGTAACCCCTGGATTCCAGGATTAGCCCTAACAGCTAGCGCTAATGGCTCGATACTGAGAGCAAAGAGTAAGGGTGAGAGGGGGCACCCCTGCCTAGTGCCTCTAGAGTGGATAAAGGAGGCTGATTGTACCCCGTTGACCACCACTTTAGAGCAGGGGTGAAGATTATTAGCTCAAATCATATTTAGGAACTGAGGCGAAAATCTGAATGCTGTAAGTGTGTGGAATAGAAACATCCAATCAACCCTGTTGAATGCCTTCTCGGCGTCCAATCCTACTAAAACCGCAGGGATTTGGCGTCTGTTGGCTTTCTCTATCAAGTGTATAATTCGACGGGTGTTATCGTGTGTTTGGAGGCCCTTAATAAATCCCGACTGGTCAGGGTGTATGAGGTCAGGCATGAGGTCATTTAGTCGTTTGGCTATAATAGAGGAGTACAATTTCGCGTTAAGATTTAATAAGGCAATAGGCCTATAAGAGGCGCAGTGATGAGGGTCCTTCCCTGATTTGGGTATCACTGAGATTATAGCCTCGAAAATGGTGCCAGAGGTCTCGCCCTCCTCTGCCATCTTTTTAAAAAGGCGTGCAAGGTGGGAGCTGATGTCGGGGAAAATGTCTTATAGAAGAGAGCGGTATATCCGTCCGGTCCAGGAGCTTTGTGGGGCTTTAGGGCTTTAATAGCAGTGGCAACATCATCTATGGTAATAGGAGCGGTGAGTAATTCATTCCATTCATTAGACACCTGGGGCAGGGGCAATGTCTGTAGATACTCCCGTTGGGTATCCGAATCTAGGGCCTCCCCAGTGTATAGGTTTTCGTAAAAGGAGCCAAAGATCTCAGCTTTGTCGTTGTCTGTATGAGTAATGTCCCCAGAGGGCCTCTGGATGCCACCAATGTACTTTCTCTCCCATTTATCTTTTAGCTGTCTAGCAAGGTGTTTACCAAATTTGTTGCCCTGGGTATAAGATAAATGCCGTAGTTTGAGAAGTGTGAACTCCGCCCTATTGTTATAAATAGCCCATAGTTTACCTCGGAGTGCTGCTAGATTGCACAGAGTTTGCCTTGTGGGATTCAATTTCTGAGTGTGTTCAAGAGAAGACAGCTCAGTCTCCAGTTGCTCCCTTTCTCTAGTGCGCTGCTTGTTTAGTGCTGCATTAAGAGCGATACATTTCCCTCTGAAGACAGCCTTAAACGTGTCCCAGGTGGTATACTCCGACGTATCCTCCGGCTTATTGACAGCAAAGAAATCAGTAATAGTTTCTCCTAATTTGGTACAGGATTCCTTGTCCTGAGCAAGCGACGATGGGAAGTACCACCTGGGAGTAGTCGAGGCGTTCCCACACCAAGTGAGACAGATAGAAAGTAGGCTATGATCTGATACTGAAAGGGGGAATATCTTGGCCTCTTGCAGGGCACCCTGCAGGGATTGACTAATAAAAATGTAATCAAGTCGAGAGTATGTACGATGAACATGTGAATAAAATGTGTAGTCTCTGGTCTGCAGGTAGAGAGTGCGCCAAGCATCTAGGAGGCCCATGTCATGCATGCGCTGTTGTGTGTCAATGGAAAAGGAGCCTATGTCCGAGCATTGTGTGTGCGTACTGTCCAGCTGTTTCTGCCATATCAGATTGAAGTCACCCATAAGAAACATTGGACCCTCTATAAAGTCCGTTAGCTTCCCCAATAGAGTGTGTAAGAAAACCGTCTGACCAGTATTGGGGGCATACACTGCTACGAAAGTGCATATTTTCCCTCTCAAACGTCCCTTGACCATAACCCAGCAGCCATCTTTATCACTATGGACTCCCAATGGTTGGAATTGTATGCAAGAACGAAACATAATTGCCACTCCCCTGTGTTTCGTGTGAGCCGAGGACCTATAAACTAGCGGAAAGTGTTTGTGTCTAAGGCGCGTGTCCTCGGCCCTAGCTAAGTGAGTCTCTTGCAAGGCTACTATGTCCAGGTGGTGGTCGATAATGTATTTCCATACATTTTGGCGCTTTTGGGGAGAATTAAGACCCTTAACGTTCTAAGTTCCAATAGTGATCGGCATTGTGTTATAGGAAAAAACGACATCTCTCTAAGAGCTCCAGCAGCCCCATCATCTCCCTGATCTTAGCCTGTCCCCAAGGGGGTGTATAGTGCCATTCCGCACCATCAGTGCATTTACAGATATCAGATTCAAGCGTTAAAAAGCCGCCACCATGTCCCTCCCGCTCCCTCCCCAAAACCCCCAAAAGGATGGAAACAAACATGAACATATGAATAGTACAAAAACTACTTCTAGGTCCCCTAGGTGGGGCTAAAACACCCCTTCAAGGACCAGGGGGGACAACAGGTCGGAGGACCCCGTCTACGCCCATCCCGGTAAATTCCTCAGATGAAAATCATCTTTGTGCTGCTGGAAAGCGGGCCGTACTACAGACCCATGTCCAGGAAAGCAACAAAGGTAAGTCGACTGCAATGGAGAGTAGAACATTTAGCCGGGACCCAGATACCAATAGAGGACTAAAAGCATACATAGTGCTAGGCCCCAAACCCTCCTTATTTTAGAAAAAAGGAGACAGCACTTTTCTTACGTCTAGAGCCGTCTTAGTTCGCGAAGTCTCCACACCGTGCACAGAAGATTGGAGCCCCAGAGGCAGAGCCCGGAGAGGAGTCCGAAGGCAGAGGTTCGTGGTCAAGGCAGGTCTGTAGCTCTGTAGCTGCTGTCACCGGAGGTGTCCAGAGACATTGGCCTCAATGCCGACTGTTCGTTGGTCCGTGAAGCTCAGGCCTGGTTTAGGCGATAGGTCGCATAACTGCCACGGTACAGTCTGTCATTGTTCATCGGCGTCCTCTGTGCGAACCCATCATCCAAGTGGAAGCTGAATGTGAGCCCTGGGAGGGATCTCCAGTTTTGCCTAGAGTGGAGCCATCTTCCTCGGAGGGGAGGCCCAGAAGATCCAAACCTTCCTTTAATTCAGTAATGTGGCGTCGTTTGTTCTGGAAATCAAAACTGAGTCCAAATGGGTAAGTCCACCGGTACCCAATTTTGTCATTTCGCAGTTTAGCGGTGATAGGTCTGAACCATTGTCTCCGTGCTACTGTAGATGGCGCGACATCCTGATAGATGGCGCAAGAGTGACCCTGGAATGAGACGGAGTCTTTCGCCCTGGCCGCCTGGAGTACCGCATCCTTGACTTTGTATGAGTGGAACTTCGCCAAAATTTCACGGGGTCTCTTCTCACCATTCTGTACGGTGCCAACCCGATGAACTCTGTCCAGTTTTATCTTGAGGGTCTGGGGGCTCAGAATCTCAGCAAAGAGTCCCTCCATGAAGGCATCTAAGTCCGTCCCCTCCGCTCCCTCCTCCAGGTCTCTGACACGTATGTTCTCCCTCCGTGCTCTATTTTCAAGATCCTCTGCCTTAAGCTGCATCTGCTGCAACTGCTACTTAAGCTCACGGACATCTTCGCTGAATGCGGTAGAGAGTTGTTCTTGCCCCTGGTGCTGCGCTTCCAGATCCAGCACTCTAGTACCCACAGAGTCCACATCGTGTTTGAGGGAGGTCAGATGGTCTGTTAGGTCTGTTCGCAGCTGGTCCATTGAGGATTTGATGTCTTGACTAAGTTTGTTACGTAGTTCAGTTTTAAAGTCCTTAAACATATTTAATAGGTCTGCTTTCATGAGGGCCATGGCCACCCCTCCTGTATCTCCTCGCAGCGTCGGGCGTTTGTCTATAGTCGAGGAGAAGTCCGACAGTTTACTGGACGTCTTGCTCGTCCCCTTCTTTGGCAGCATAAGGATGAGACCTCACGAGTCCCCAAAGCTCTGTCAAGGGTGTTAGAGGCACTCCAGGTCCGGCCTCAAGTGGACCGCAAAGGGTGGAGTGAGAGAAGGCCACATAGCACCAAGGAGCAACTCCATCAGGGCAGTGGTGGTGCCACCTCAGGTCACCAGCGAGGTGTGTTGTTCAGTATCCCAATGGTGTTGGCAGCGCAGTGTAGGAAGGAGGGTGCCATGCCAGAAATTCGTAGACTGGGTATGATGAAAATCGTGTGCTCTATCCAGCCCATTCAAGGGGAGCAGGGAAGGAGAAGCCTCCAGGAGGAGAGGAGTAGGTGCACATCAATGCAGAGTAGTTAGCCGCTAACGACGGTGGCAGGCGAAGGAGCAGCTGTCGTGAGTTGTCATTATACCGATGACCCCTTTACCATGTAAGTTGGGCGTCCACGCAGGAGGATAGGTGTTCAATGGAGTGGGGTACTATTCACATGCCCCCAGGTAATGCTGTTGTCGGTCCTGCGGCAATCGTAAACGGGGAGCCACAACTCGCCTTCCCAGACGTGCCCTCTGTTACAAGAAATGCAGGGGTCTGCATGTCCAGGGTTTCAGATGTCTGCGCTCGCCGCCATTTTGCGGAGTGCGGCCACCATCTTACAGTCAGGCAGCCGAGGCTGATAGAGTCGCGCTCTCTCCCGCTCCCATAAACATGCCTCCGCAAGCGTCTCCAGGCCTACCGCTGTGAAGGTCAAGTCGTCGATACGCCCGGTGGGAGCCCGCTGTCAGGACGTCTAGCAGACGGACTGGGACGCCTCCCACCTCAGCAGGGCTCCGCCACCATCTTTGCTCCCGCAGATCTTCCCTCACAGAGCAGACCGAGGCAGAATAGAGCCGGTATAGGCACTCCGGGGGCAGTAGCACGAATCTCGCTGGTGCCTCACATCTTCCGCCGCAGATAGGGTCCGTGTGCAGCGATCTTAGCCTTAGGTAGCCACCAGAATCTGCACCGGGATAGCGCGTGGACCGGGAGCCGAGATGGTTCACGTCCGATCGGCCATCTTGCCCGGTCACGCCCCCATTTCCAGACTTTTATAGCAACCTCACACAGTGCAAAATTGACAGATACTGTTATGGCCTTTATACACCTCTAGTGGTTCTTAACTTTAAAGCTGATCTTAAAAAGTTAGAAACACAAAAAAGTGTAAAAACATCAGACAAAAGTTGGTGAAACAATAGGGCAACTCGTGCTTGCCTAAATCTAAGCTTTCTTAAAAGCCCCTGAAGGAACACTAGTCTCAGGTGTGAATGATAAGGAGAAAGGAGGACAAAATGTAAGGTATCCTGTGTAGACCTATTGTCGCAGCCACAGAGTCCTCTATGTTCTGCGTGTACCGTGAAGCCGGAGGTTAAGGCCAGTAAGTGATGAAACAAGTTCAATCTAAAACGTGTGATGAAAAATCTCTCATTTGCACTTGTTTTGAGGGATAAATAGGGTTCCATGCCCTGCACTGACTTCATTAAAACATGTTCTCTAACCGTGGATATCCTGAGCTCCCTGTCCTCACGGTGTGCAGTGACATGTTCAAAATACTAATCTTTAATAATCGCTTTTTCCTGAGATCCCACCTTGTCATAATTGTGAACAGATCTTCACGTCCTAGTGAGGTGAGAGTGTCCTTTACATATTTAAGCCACAGAATCTTTGATGCATAATCAAGAGAAAGGCAGTCCTGGATTACCAGCCTGTTAAAACCTGCATCCTCGTTGGACCAAACTTTTACCCAACACAGGAGGGTTTTCACAGCTACCATATCAGATATATACTTAGACCCCAATTCCTCATGTACCGAGTATGCAGGTGTACTTTGAGGGACTTTCAACATCCACCTAAAACATCTGTTTTCTTCAGTTTGTAATTTATTAACCAACCTATATCCCCATACCTCACTACCATATAAAACTTTAGAAATACCGAAGGAGTTATATAACTTTAAAATTGTCCCAGGTGACCAGTTCCCTAATCGATGAGTATAGTTTGCTATTGCTCCAGTGGACCTTGTCATTCCTAGACACTTCTTCTCTAGTAAGTATTTAAAACTCAACCTCTCGTCAAATAAAATACCCAAATATGAAAAGGCTGGTACTTTCCCTAGACTATATGTGCCTACTACGTATGTATTAAGCTTCCTGCTCTGCTTCCCAATTTCCATTATATAGGATTTAGTTAGATTAGGTGACAAGACTATCGTATCCATAAAAGACACAAACCCATCTAATAAAAGCTGCAGGCCCTTTGGGGTACATGCAAGGAGCACCGCATTGTCCGCATATAACAAAACAGAGACCGGTCTTGTGCCTATCCTAGGGGTGTCAGCATGTAAGGCCATCAGGGCAGAGTCAAGGCCATTAATATAGTGTAAATAAGAACGGCACTAAAATACAACCCTGTCTGACCCCGCTAGAGCTGTTAAAATGATCCATGGTTTTCCCCTCCTGTGTGTATCTAACTGCTGAGGTAGTGTTAAAATGAAGGGCCATTAAGGTGTTAGTTATTGCCGGATCCACCCCTAGCTCTCCAAGGAGTTTCCAGAGTTTGCAGCAGTTCACTCGATCAAAAGCCACAGTAAGATCCATAAAAGCTAGATACAACCCCCTGATTTATCTATTGTGTATTTTGCAATTATGTGATAAAGGTTGAGGCATTGGTCTGTGGTGGATTTAATGGTTCGGAACCCATATTGTACATCCAATATTATTTAGTTGGACTCTGCTCAGTCAGACAACCTATTCAGTAGCACCCGACGCCGAATCTACACTGTCACATCAATAAGGGATATGGGGCGATAACAATGTGGGCTATCCCTATCTCCCTTCTTAAAAATCGGTACAATGGTGGCAGTAGACCATGAAACTGGCATTGCTGATAACACTGCCGCATTTAAAACCCTCACTAGGAGAGGGGCTCATATCTCTGTATTACTTTGGAAAAGGTCTGGTGGGATCCCATCTGGTCCCGGTGCCTTATTCCGCGAAAGTCCCTCAATGCCTAATCTCACCTCATCCAAAGTAAAGGAAATGGGAACAGATCTCTGGTCAGGGTTTAGTACCTGTAGTTGCTCCTCTCTGTGTGGGTTGTTATACAGTCTCTCAAAGTGAGCCTGCCATTGCTCTGGTAAAATGTTATGGCTTAGCCCTGGTTTATTCAACTCTTTGAAGCATGGGTTATTAAGAACCTTCCAGAAACTAGTGGAGTACTTTAGTACAGATGCCTTTGTTAGGTCCTCCCAAGCTTTCTTTTGCAGTTGGTGCTTCCGTCCCTTGACAGCTTGCTTATATATTGTATGGCAGACCGCCACCTGACCCCTGTCTCTCGGTGTCTGTTTAAGGGCCATCTTCAGATCTCTGAGGGCGTGAGAGCACTGCCCATCAAACCATTTTGGGACATTGATGCTAGGGTACTTTACCGACACTGTTAATAAACCGTCTACAAATTGTGTAATAGCAATAAGTGCCTGGACTAGTTCTTCCCCTGCACTTGTGGGTCAAAACATTTCGAAATCTCCTGTTTACCTATGCTAAGAAGTGAGTTATTAAAAGCAACACTGTCGACCTGTGCCCAACCTAACCATCTACCTTAGTCAGTTACAGAGATCGTTACCCCAGTTATCTTATGGGGGGAGATCAACAATTGACATGGTCACAGGATTATGGTCACTGAATATAATATGATTAATATTAAAACAGGATAGAAACCTCCTCAGTGTAAGAGACACAAATATGAAATCAATAAATGATGAGCAGCCTTTGCCTTTACACGTTGGGAGCACAGGTGAATCATCGTGGGTAGCGATCAGGTCCAGAGTGTGAGTTAGACCATAAGTGTTTAGGAGGACACTCAAATCCTGCCCTTCTGGGGTATGTTCCATGTGTGGCCCCTCACTTACTGTGCAGGTCAACCAGTCTCGATGAGTCACACTTAAATTAGGACACAGATGACAATTAAAGTCTCCGGCTAGAATTATTTGAGACTGTCACAGGCCTTCCCCCTGTGTCTGCTCCATCCGTCTACTTAATTTGTCAAGGCTAACCGATCCCTGTAAGTGTGATCTCATGTTATAAAAATTAATTAAAACCAAACTATATGTATTACTCAAAAATGTGAGCCCTTGTACTACGTCAGAGTTCCACAGCAGGGTCTTCCACCTTCTGTGAATCCTTAGATCTTTAAACACAATTAAACCCCCCATGCTCTCCCTGCACTCGATCTTATTGCGGGGCAAAAAAAGAGTTTTGTAATCCTATATAAAAAAATTATTAACAGGTTCCCACATTTCCTGAATACATATTATATGAAAATCTCTGATGTATTGGAGCCACTGCCCATCCAGAAACTTGCTGGCTAAACCTGCCACATTCCACGAAACTATTTTTAGTCACCCACAATGCACCTGTCCTGAATGAGGGAGGGGGCGGTGGTAGCCATATCTGCACTACATAGTCCCAACTGACTGGTCTCTGATCACGGGGGAGATTCTTGTTATTTCCCCAGGAATGATCTCCTCCATCACACACAATTCACTAGGGGGTTCGACCCAAATGTCAGTATCTCTACCCTCCTCCTCATGTAGTCAGTGCATAGATCCCTCAGAGGGGCAAATGCATTACGTAATGTCGAGAGTTCCTTGGCCAGAGTAGGATCCTCTTCATGGGCTACAAAGCAATGGGGTGGTGTAGGTCTGAAAGGTGGCCTATAAAAAAAGCCCAAAAGTAGTGATTTAATCCCTGAATCTATGGAAAATGATTGCAGAGAGTGAGACAGGATCTTGTGGGCCAATTCTGGATGCCTAAGCGTGACAATCACACTGTCTCCTGAAAATGTTTTCTTGGTCCTGCTAATCGAAGCTACCCTCCTGGCCATCAAAATGTGCTTGTGCTCAGCTGTGTTAAACCTTGCATGTTTGCTTAACCAATGTGTTACTTTATTAAGCAGCTGGTCGGTGGACTCGTCTTTAGCACTATTTAGACCTGGTACCCCTACCAGGACCACAGTGTAATGTCAGCTTGCTGGTGGGAGATCTATGTTTGGTAAATCTGGTATATTAGGGGGAATCAGACTATCCCTCCTGGGAGACCAGTGTAGTGCCAGGTGACCCCTTTGATTCGGCCCACTGTTATGGGTTACCAGCGGTCCGGGTAGGCTTACCCCCAGTTTCGGGGCCTGGGTCACAAGCCCTGTTACACTAGGGATTACTTGGGGGATCTGGGTCTCAGTGTGTGTCATTACAGGGGGAGTTACTTGTTGGGCGTCCTTATTATTTGAGACTGCGCTCTTGGTGACCTGGGTAAGGGAAGGCAATGCTTCATCGATTTTGCCCAGTTTGGCTCTAGTGTCATCCAAAACGTTTGAGAATTAATTATAAATGTATTGAGTAAACCAGTCACTGCTTTCACAGTTATTTGTTTCAAGGGCACCCATAAATCTTCAAAGTGCTTAATGACCTTAATGTCCAAGCCCGTAGTGCCTTCCATTTTCTTTGCAGGAAATGTTTTCTTATTATCTTTCTGTTGTTTCTTCGGAGCGGGGGACACTTAAATCCACACCCTGGGTAATAGTCAACATAGCCCTATTCCGTGTATTTTGCCCAACAGCAGTGTTAGTTAGGCTAGTACCAGTTTTAGGAGCCCCTGGGACCTCTTCTTCCTGACCTTGTCCAAGGGCACCCTCTATAGACTTTTCAGCCGCCTGGCCGATGGCTCCCCCATGAGCAATGCTACTGCCCCTACCTTTTTCAGCGAGAGTCGCCTCTCTGCCTTATCTACTTCTTTGGTAATTGCCCCCACGGCTTCTAACAAGAATGAGTCAATGGTTCCCTATTTGAGTCATGTGGGGAGCACGGGGGACCGCCTTTCCTCTTCATCATGGTGCTCGGGGGACAATATTTAGGGCCATCCAGAGGAATAAAAGGGGAGGGGACGAGTACTTACACGGGCTGAGTCTATGATCAATATCCTGCGGTAAGCAGTCAGAAGTCAGCATTCAGCCGCTTGTCATTTTCTTGCCGATGTTCAAAAATACAAAGCCACTCCAACCGTTGATATCAGCTACTGTCCCGCTGCCATCCCGCTAGCATAAAGCCAAGAGAATAAGCCTGGCCCGCACCCAGTCAGCTGCGGACGGGGGTAGACGGGCCCACTCTTGGCCTGGGCGCGCCCACGCGCTTCCTGCAGCCTGGGAGTCCCGAGCAGCCTTTATGCACTTCCTGGCACGTGTAGCAAACTTTGGTGGGTGTCTGCTGCTAAGCCCGGTGGGGTATGAAGTCCCCAGGAAGTTCAGAGTGTGATGACGGGCTTGCGCACTGCGGGAGCCCCGAGCAGCATCTATGCGGTTCCTGGTGCATGTAGCAAAGGTTGTTGGCGCATCTGCGGTTAAGCCCGGTGGGGGATGGAGTTCCCAGGAAGTGCCGAGTGCGATGACGAGCTCCACATAAATTAGAGTTACAGGTGGACTTGATGCAATCACTTGCGAATACTATTGCTTACATGGACAATAAAATCAACAAGTTTGAATCTAATTTATATTCCCTCACTGAAATAAACATGTCTAAGGGCTGTGCGTGTGACCCAATCATAGATAAACTGTACACTCTGCGAGATCTTCTTATACTTTTTATAAACAATTTAGAGACAACCTCCACCTTAAAACAACCAACACCTCTCTCCAGGCTCACCAAGGCTCAACAAGTCTCCGCTTTACAAGTTTGCATCAGAGTCGAACCTCTACTATAAAAAAAACTTACAGAGGAAAAGGCTGAGAAATCCGAGAACAAAATAGCCCTAATTACGTCCCTCAACACAGATATTATTACAAACACCAATACAGACCCTCTGGAGACACCAGAACCCACCCCACCACACTACCAGACAATTGCTTTCCATCAGAAGGTATCTTTTGTACTGGCTCCTGGCTGAGTAGAAGAGAAAAAAGAAGATTGGAGAAAAACAGGAATAAACTTACAAGAACAATGAATAGTTGGCCAGTGCCCAGAGAGGCCCCTTCAGTGGTGGAGGGTGACTCAAATCAGCCTGGTCCATACCCTATAATTACTAGCAGGGGCATAAACCACTCACAGATAAAGTCCACTTTTCATTTTTATTTTACAGAGGTTTTATATAGCGCAAACTTGACTCGAATCGGGTATCAGAGGCTTTACATAGCACCAGTTGCATCACATAAGGACACATTCATTTTTTTGTTAGGGACAGGGAGATTAAGTGATTTGCCCAGAATCACAGGATGTTCAGTGTCATTGCAGAGACTCAAACCCAGTTCCCCAGATTCGAGGTCGACTGCTCTAGCCGTTAGGCCAACTCCTCTCCCTACTAACACAATTCTGCCAGTGCAAAACACTAAACTTCTCCGTCCATGAATTATCATCAATGAAAGAGATTAATCTTAACATCTCAATACACTCACTAGATTTACAAGGCAATACCTCGCGTGAGCAGCATAACTCATTGGTCCATCAATGTATGACAATACCCAATAAGGATCAAGCCACCCAAATAGATGAGGTACAGGTCACTGGTTGCTCTAGAGGTGCAACAACTCCGACAGATACCTCAAACAATACAAGACATTACATGTGAGTATAAGGTCATCACTAGAAGTGACCACATTTTGCGTGGCAACAATACAGACTCAACCACTGATTTATTGAATTCATATCACTCTGCAGTGTCCCAGAGTCAAGCAGGACAAAGCAAAACAAGCTCTTGGTGTCTCCTGGCTCACCACAGCCAGGTCTCCATCCACATAGCTCCATAGGATCGTGTGCCAAAGTATGAAAATGGTAATACACACTCGGAAGCATCTGGGGAATCCAAAGAGCTATACACCTCACACAACCCATATACTCACATAGCAGATACTCACATAGCAGAGGAGACACTCTAAACAGATCTAATATCTTATGACTGTTGCAGCACATGTCTTCACTTAGGCACCTGCGTTTGGGGGACTTTATCAGAGTGCAGTTTAGTGCCTCTCCACTTGCCTCAGGAAAAGAGTCAACCATTGTATCATGCAACCTTCCATGTTTGTGCAGTGGGGCATGCCAGCTCAGTGAGCAAAATAAATGCTCTTTTGTTCTATTTACCTTAGAGATAGTCATCACAGCAGACTGAGTACAAATAGCAAACTCAGAGCTCCAAACCATATGACAGAACAACCAATTCACATGGATACACTGATCCGTGCAGAAGTAAACTCGGTGAATCATAGAAACTGTACCGTAATCACTCCTGCTAGCTCAGCGGCAGGTCAGGACTGGAAATGGTTGCCCGCCACACTAATTGTCAGGCCCACCATCAATCCCTAACATTATCAAGGACATGAAGACAGTGGCCCTAACCAGGTGTACGGAGCTTATTATTTTATAGAATATGGCAATTCTGAGCCAATTCTTGATCAGCTGGCCGCTTTATTATTTTTAAAGACAGGAGATATTATTTGCTCTCAAGAGACATGGGTGACCAACCACCTCTAGATCGAAGGGTACTACGGGTCTCACAAATTGGCCATTAAAACTAATAACTATCAGCCTCATGCATCAACCCAAAATCCAGTCGGTAAAATACCGATTCGCTAATAGCTCCCGGTATTAAGTTAAAAATACCCAATCCCAATGCATCAACCCAAAAGCAGAAATCGCTATTTAAGGAATCCTTAAATAGCGATTCTTTAAATAGGGATTCCTTAAATAGCGATTCTTTAAATAGGGATTCCTTAAATACCGATTCCTTAAATAGGGATTCCTTAAATACCGATTCCTTAAATAGCGATTGCATTTAAGGAATCCCAAAGTGAGATTCCTTAAATGCAATGCATCAAAGTTAAAAAAATTAGCGATTTCGCTAATAGGGGGAGCAAATTACCATGAAGATGAACTGCATGGTAATTTGCAAAAACTTTGAAAAATGCACTTTTGTGCATTTTTCAAAGTTTCATGTTGCGCACACACATGCCCTTAGAGCATGTGTGTGTGCAACATTTGTGCACATATCATTTTCAGGGGTGCTATAGGGTGTCATTTTGACACCCTTGCACCCTTGAAATTGCATGAGCAATTAGCGAGAACCTACTGGTACTCGCTATTTGCTCATGCAATCTCCGATTCATTCCTATGGGCCTGGAGGCCCATAGGAATGATTGGGACGGCATTCCTTAATTGCTACTCGCTATTTGCTAGTAGCAATTAAGGAAAGTTAAGGAATCGCTATTTGAATAGCGATTCCTACATGCATAGCCTTTTGCTATTCCTTATTAGCGAATCCTTATTTTTCGCTAATAAGGAATCGCAAATGCTAATGTTGATGCATATGCCCCTAAGGTAGGACACTGGGGGAGTATCAATTTACGTCTCTATTGTATTCAATGTAAAATAAGTGGTTCCTGATACTCAAAACCCCTTAATACAAGCCATAACAATCCAGCATTTAATGATAGGGGTGTCATCAAATTCTATAATAATTATCAATGTGTATTTGAAATTACAATGGGAAAACAGGAAGCAAATAATATTGGATGTGAAACTCTAGATAACCTAATTTGCAAACATGCTACTCATGACATCATATTGACAGGAGATTTCACTTTAAATGATAAGTAGATACTAAAGATGACACCATTTTCCAGAAAACTCAATGATCTATTATTAGATTCCAACTTTAAGCCTCTGCAAATGTCTTATAAAACCCGGGGCTCTTTTCAAACATTTCCAAGCTCTTTCAGGGGCATCTCAACTCTAGACTACACCTTCACAACAGAACTTCCAATTTATGTCTGTGAGTATTTTAACATTACTCAACACAGTGATAGCAATCATTTCCCCCTAATCTCATGCTTTCAGTTAGCACTTCAAATTGTGCCAGCCTTACACATTGTGGGGACATCTGAAGGTAGTGAATCCACCTCACTTGTAAAGAGGTTGAAATGGAATAGGATGTTGTGAGTGTTATTTCTTAAAGGGCAAAACTATGCAACAGAAAGTAATTTACTAGGCAATCTATTAGGTGGCAACCAGCCACTGTTAAAATGGCCAAAGGTAAGAGACTCACTACATACATATTTAAAAACCGCAGGTAAAATCCCCATGGACGTCAGAAGAGGTAACAAATCAAAGCCAAACTGCTGGTATAACTGCGCAGTGCAGAAATGTAAAAAGTTACTTAGATAAGTAGAGAAAGAAAAAAAAAAGGATAGGTGAAACAAAGAGGCAGTGCTCTACTTACAGCAAGCCAGGACGGTGTACCGTAAAATGCTGTGGGCGGAAAGGACAATGGCTTCTAGTACACACTTTATTTGGTCATAACAATGAGGCAACACTTTCGGCCTATATTAACTGTCTAAATAAATCCAATAACCAAGGGAATGGTCACTGAATTTCAGTGGATAGTTCAAGTGCAGGGCCTCTATGTGTATGGAACAATCCAGGATACAATAACTAAATAATCTGAAGACATCCACCAAGAGCAAAACAAGGAGGTAACTGTGATTACGAAAGCTTCTGTCAGGAGGGTCATACAATCAGTCAGGGAAAATGGTGCCCCTGGCCCTTAAGGCTTACCCGTCTCTCTGTTTAAAGCTGATATAGAGACGCACTGATTAACTCTTCTCTAGCAATCAGCCTTTCATAATGTGCAAGTGCCCCAATCATGGCAAGGTTCAATCCTCTTCCAATTCACAAGAAAGGCAATAACACAGATCCAGCAAATTAGAGGCTAATTGCATTGCTGGGTGTTGATGCAAAAGCATATGCCAAGATTCTGTTAAAAGAAGTAGACGACTGGACAGACGCTGCAAAATATATTCCCTTCTATCAGCCAGGGTACAGACAGAAATGATCAACAACAGATAACATTGTAGCACTGTTTTAGCTGGCACACCCCAAATTTCACAATTCGTACTCACCTCTGTGTTTATGCTTTGTTGATAACTCAGCTGCCTTTGAGAGAGAAGATCGCAAAAAGAACAGTTGTGGACAGAATGCTGGCAATGTCATCCATTCACCCCAGTACAGAGATCTGGGCCTAAATCCAATGTTTTTTTGCTCCCCATGCCATTCCAGATTAGACACAGCCCTATGCAAATCAGTCTTCACCCTGTTTCCCAAGGGAACAGTCCAGCCCGAACTGCCTAGCCAGGTCCTCCCAGGACTGGAAACAAGCATCCTAGGATTGGTTTCCGGGTTTCACCCCTCATCAGGCAGGCTAGCTTAAATCCAGTGGGATGGAGAAAACGGGACCCACTTGTGGGCATACCCGTCCCACTCGGGGTGACAAATGCAAAAAGAACAATTCATGGACAGCTCTATCTTCCATTTTGGAAGACCCTTTCCCTAAATGAAGAATTCCAACCTACACTCCACATTTGACTTTATTTCATTACCACAGGAACAGATACCCCCTTCTGTGTTGATACGTTACCTCGATGGGAGCATGGGTTCTGGACCTTTATCTCGCTTCAAGTCCCCCCACCTTTTTTTGATTGATAGTTTGGCCTACTTAGACAGGATTTAGAATGCAAGTCACCAATTATTAAATATTATCACCAAATGACAAAGGCAAATCCTGACACACTGAAAATGGTGATCCAAGAAATTTATAATTCAGTGAACAATCTGTGGTCACCTCATTTAACAGCAGCCATTAAAGACCTAAAACTATTCAGACCAATCTGAATGTATCTCTCTCCTACAGGTGATTAAAATCCATACCGGACAAGCAAGTCCTGGCTTTTTCGAGGGAAGCAGATGTAAGCAAACTAAAATCAGCTGCCATTTTCGACCCAATTTGCAAATCGGACGAAACAGACAGTAGGCAACCTTATTGAAGATGGCTCTAAGTCAGTCATGTATAACCAATATCCTGCTTGCAAGATTTCTGGTTCTCCCTATTGAAGAGTACAGAGGATCCTGGAGGAATAGACCAACCCTCACAAGGTTTGAATCTTTTGTGCACCCTCTGTGTTGATGTCTTGAATTTATACTGGCCCGTTACACTTTACTCAAACCAAACTTTCCCAAAAAGTGGAAGACCTGATTCACAAAGAGCCTCCACACTCGTGGTGGATGCACCGCAGCCGTGGAGAAGTCTCTGCCCCCCCCCCCCCCCCCCCAGTGCGGATGCCCTATGTGATCAGGCCCAGAGTTTTTACCTACAGGGAAGTTTTGGTTCTGTGCTTTAACATCAGTGACGTAACATAATTAGCCTGGTTTGGCAAATATATAAACATAGTATCCTATAAAACGAATTCTTAAAACAAAAACTTCACCTACTGGAACCCATTCGCAAGACGCCTTTAATCGTCTGCCCACTTTGAAGCAGGACATCAGCATGTTGACCCCATTATAGGCTGCAATTTTATTGTTTTAATATTTCAGTAATCTTGTGTCACTTTTTGATTGCTTTACTTTAACTGTATTTATTGTAACTGTTTTGATTTACTGAATCAATTATCATTGTTTACTTACTTACTGGTCATATGTTTGTGCATGTCAAAGCATAGTGTACTTCCCAATGCTCTGAGTTTGAAAGAGAAAAACTGATGAAGGCATGTACATGAGGAAAATTGAGTTTGCTATCAGTAACAAAAAGGACAGAACTATTGGCTTTGAAAATACTTATTGATACAACAATGGTATTTCTTGCTTCATCAATTTAGACCTCTGCCCGAAAGGAGAAGCTGTATCTGACTCCATTCCTATTCAAAGTGTTTGGTTTTCCTGCGGGGATCTTGTTCCATACATTTCAGGTGACATGCTGCGTCACACGTCACGTAAAGGGCTGTCTCAGCAGATTGTGCCAGTAAGTGGTGCCAATGCCATAGTCTAAGCTTTTTTATGAGGTCTCGAGGAGGAGTTCGCATTTTTTAACTCGTTTCATTAATCCAAAGAACTGGAACATAATCATGAAGAGACACCCCGTTTTACCTCGAGGACTGCCTGACATAACAAAAAGGGGCAATTAACCGGCTCAAAGACTTTTATATTAACCTATTTAAATACGTTTCTGCATGCCACATTTTCTGCACCAGCTCTAAACTGCTGATACACTGCAATGCACCCTTTATTAATCAAACTGTAATTTTCTTAATGTAACTCTTGTCCCCTTAACAATTAATTCTTTTGTGACTGATGTCATTAGGCCTCCTGCACAGATGCCTCACTATTTTGGGTCTGGTCTTTAAGTCAGGTTTTGTTGTCTCTCAAGACTACAGCTTTAAAAAAAAAAAAAAAAACTCTTACAGAATATGCATGGAGAAAGATTCGATTATTAGCAAGATCTATTGGTGAGTTGAATTGAAATTCACATTTTGTTACCGCCCACCACTGCCTCCACCATGGGACAGCGGGCCAGCCCACTTTTCCCGCTGGCTCTTTTTATTTTGAGTGACTGTACAAAGCATGTGCACATTGTTCGCATACACCTAAAGGAATTCCTTTCTTTTTAGTGATAAAGATAGTTCAAAATATGCTCTTTATTGTATGTATTTTATATCACCTTGAAATATAAGGTATTTATTTTGCCTGCAGTTAAATGCCGGTTTATCTTCTGTTTCTTCAAAGTTGTAATAACGTCTTTAAGTGATATGGGAACATTGTAGCTGCCTGCGATTTGACCGCGCGGTGAGGTAGTAATTTATTAGTATTTAGTATTGTCTCGTTGACAATAATAAAGTTCATGGCACAACAGAAAGGTTTGTTGTTTAAAAAATAAAACGGTTAGTAAAAATGTGTCTTTATTTTTGTGACACATTCTTGCAATAGAACATGAAACAATATAACCATGGCAACAATTTGCAAAGCAAGGCCAGACCTTTTAGCTTGCCAATGCTTATTATGTAATTATTTTCAAGCTGACATTTGTTAAAATATATTATTAAAAGACATTTGCTAAAACACCTCATTCATTTAAGGAATTCACGGTTGATTTTTAATATCAACTGCAAAACAATTTACTAAAAAAATTGAAAATTCCCTGAAACAAACTTCAGGTACCAGTGAAAGTTCCTAACTATGATTTATTTATTTATGAAGCCAAAACCCCAATGTACTACTTGTCAACTCACACCTTATAATCACTGGTGCTATTTTGGTCCATTCCCCACGTTTCAGTGGTTTAGGTTTTGACATTTTTGTCAATTAGAGCCTAATTGCAAGTGGCCAGTAAAAGTACCATCCCTGCTCAGACACCCAATAACTACCAAGTGCAATGAAGTTTTTCACCACATGTTTAATTTTGGCAAGTTAAACCTGCAGGTGTTTAAAGGGGGAAAAAATCTAATCCTAAATTTAATAAGATTTTGTGTTGAGGTTGTATCACATTTTTAGTGCAACCTCAACGCAAATTCAATTTTGGGATTTGCAAAGCCCAACTTGGGTGGAAAGCATTACGCTGCCTTTCATTACCTACTACCAGGTATGTGACACATGGGTAGAGCATGGGTGTTCTCGTGCATCCACCCATGCATTTATTTTTGATGCTATTCACAAAAATATCTAAGCATGGGTTTGCTCCAAAATAGCGCGCCTATCTGAGTGGTGGACCGAGGAGAAATATCATTATTTCTCGTTATTACTTCCTCTTTGCATCAGCTTTCCAGCACCAAAGCTATCCTAACCATAATGCAAGCAACCTTGTGCCATGATTCAAGGGTGGCTGCATTGGCGATAGGCAGCAACAAGTGTGCCACCACTAGAAAGAGCAGAACAATGCCACATCTTCTAAAATATGCAGCTGTTCTGCTATCTTTCACACAACTCAGAGAAGCAACTTCACTTGCTGTGCTGCATTGAGTGAAATATTTGTAAATATGTTCCCCAGTATTTACCTAGACATTTGTATTTTGGTGCAGCAGGCACACAAATCAGGGTGTTATTCACCATAATGTCTGCGTAGGCAATAATTACCACATACACAATCATTTCTGAACTTCTTGGTATCAGATTTATCACATACAATAATTTTTGAACTGGCAAAGGGCACCATAATCAGGCCCTTAGGCAAGAAACATAATCTGATAGTGACCAGAAAAAGTTTTTAAAAATCAGCTTACAGATCATTGTCATTGATGGGCGACAGGGATAAACGATGACATTCAAATTACCATAAGCAATTATGAAAGCCAAATCGTTTCATATCTTGTTGGATGTTAAAGTGCTACTTTAATGAATTTGATTATTCAGTACTCATATGGCGCAAAGAATGGCAAATCCTTCAGAAACAGTAAAATTGTGCCGTCACCCAACAAGGATGTTATTTATGGGTCCAGTTAAAAAAAATCGCGATAATAAAACTTTCATTTAATGAGGCACACTATTTTGAAATCACCGAAAAGGTAAAAAAGCCCACAACTATACACATTTCATTGGCGGTTTATTAGAAAAGACTTGCCTGCTTTCACACACACATTTTAGGCCTTAACTTGCTTTTGTGAATCATTATTGGCTAAAGGAGATGAATCCTTTATCCCTGACAAACATTTCCCTTAATCAATTGGCCTTCATATGCAGCTTTTGTAGTTGTAATGGGGTTGAAGGGCTAGGATTAGTCTTTCAAACAAGGAATCACTCCAAATATATGTAAGATTATTGGAGAAAGGAATATCTTTGGACACAGAATACTTTTGCAAGACTGTAACCACATAAAGTGTGCTATATCTCTAATGGCTGACGTGTTTTCAGTAAATAACTTGTTCTCAGTGAAGATTGTCCCATTTTTCTGGCAGGATAACAAACATTTCCAAAGGGAAGTTGAAAGCCAGCTGGTCAGAGGCAGAGACTTATGTACACACTCCCAAGGTGCCTACCCTACAGCCTAAGGGCCGCATCTGGCCACATGCCATCTGACGTGCAGATCTCACGTGCAGATCTCACAGTACCGAGCTCCTTCCAATCCCCTTCATTTTACGTGCTTTCTGATGGCTTTCCTGTTGGTTTTAACTGATTTGATTGATTGTGCTTCTCTTTCTATTCAAATCCTTATATGTTTAGACTGATGTGTAGCTCTGGTTAAATAAATCAAAATTGGGGGAAACAGAGGTCAGGAAAAAGAGGACTTGGACTCCTGTGCGTACTGTAACAAAAAGAGTCGGGTCCCTGCTGTTTGAACTATCTTTCCACTCTTCTTTTCATGTTAGAAAAAAATATTTGTTCTTAAAATAACCCTCCCTTGAAGATTTTCCTTGGTGGCCTGCTTCATCATAGGGTTCTTCTCGTCCCGCTGCGGAACGGGCATGCTGCGACCTACTATAAAGAGGTGGGTGGTATAAGAGTGGGAGGGTCTTATCTAGAGTTCAAAAAATACCTTGCTAAGTAGGAACAAATGTTTTATTGAGACCTCTTGCTGGTATGGTTAAAAAAAGGAGAAGATTGAAAGGCATACGCTTATGTGTGTGCATCTCAAGGTCTACATGTTTCAAGCCACTACCACAAGGCTTTTCATCAGGACCACGAACATGATCCTTGGTGTAGTGTTTAGATAGGCTTGCGGTCTAGTCTGCAAGCTGGAACTGGGCACACGGCCTCCGCAGGCCAGGCGTGGCCAGCGGGGTAACAATAAAAGGGGTGAACCCGCATGTGGTGTCATCTCCCAAACCCACTAGTGAGTAAGCGTCTAGTCATTTGCATTGCTGTGCCCTTATAGCCTTTTGCCTGCGGCCTACCTGCATTGGGCCAGCACATTGGCGACGAGGACGGGCCATGACCCTCGCCCTGGTGCGGCCACTCTTTGTGTCACGACTGCAACGGTGCGCGCCTGTGGCTTTGTGGAAGCACAGAAGACCGCCGCGGCGCCAGGATCATTCCCGGAGTGTGAAGAGGCTTCCCCTCTCGTCGTGCAACTCCCGCCCTGCCTTCCCTGGCCAAAGCCACCCTGCTGATCTGCTGCTGAAGGAGCGTGTGCTGCATCCGCAGGGGTGGCGTACCAAACTGAGCCGGCTGCCACGCCCCGCCCAGAGCGGAGATCAGTCTTCCAGTACATGCGCATGAGGAGCACATTTCCAGGCTGCCAAGACTCGCGAGGTGAGTGCATCAGCCCCGCAGAGAGTGCTGGACCATGTTTGTCTGTGCCCAGGGAGCCTGCATAGTGCCCCAGTGCCCCCAAATGCAAGGACAAAGGTCATGGTCCAGTGAAGGCTGATCAGGAGAGAGGAAGAGGGGGAAATAAGGCTGCACACAAAAAAATTAAAAAAAAGGGAAATAACACATGAAAGAAGGAAACAACACTGCCTACCATAAAGAAGGAAAATACAAACAGAACTCAAACAGATTTAAGGAGGTACAGCCCCACCAGGGCACAGACTATGACACAGGAGTGGGACAGCTCATGGAGGGGAGGGCCATCAAAGAGCACCAAGGCCGCAGGAAGACAGTCAGTGCACCTGGTGCACCACACACATCTGAGGGAAACAGTAACGAGTCGATCAAAGGTACCCACCCCCTACAAACATTGGTGACGAAGACCAAGCGCGAGCACCGCAGGCACTCCCAGTCCAACATGCACTTACCGGGGTATTGCCACCCTTCAGTGAGCTTGAAGATCCGGCCACAGCGTCCCTGAAGTGGAAGATATGGATAGAACGCCTGAATAACTATTTCATGGCCACCAGGGAGACTGACGGAGCGGTGAGAAGGTCACTATTCCTAAATTACGCTGGAGATGAAATATTCAAGTTGTTCAAACACCTGCCGAACACAGGCCCAGGCACGGATTACGACGCCACAGTGGCTGCGTTAGACGCACACTTTGACCCCCAGCTCAACCCGGATTTCGAACGCTTCAAGTTGCGCCAAGCCCGCCAGAAGGAAGGGGAGTCGATTGATGTGTTCTAGGTGCGACTACGTGAGCTGGCCAGCACGTGCATGGAGGATGATCAGCCAAAGGAGATCAGAGCCCAGATCATCCAAGGGTGCCGGGACAAGATTTTACGAGTCCTCACCCTGCGCCAGCGAAGATTGCTCTAGAAAACATACTCATACTGGCAAGGACCCATGATCTTTCAGCAGCTAGGGCCAACGAGATGGACCAAGCCCTGGCTAAACCCCAAGGACGACAGGAGACCATCAAAACGGAACGGGTTGATGCCATCCGAATGAGACAGAGGAGTGACATGCCCAGGAAGCCAAAACCTGACACACCCAAGGCACAGTGTGGGTACTGTGGGCATGAACCACATGCAGCGAAAGACTGCCCCGTGCAAGGAAAACCTGAGCCAATTTTGGGATCCCCAATCATTTTGCAGCAGTGTGCAGGAGGAGAAATCGAGGCCGCGACACACGAGGGCAGAAACCGCCATCCCGAGGTGTGCTTCAACTGTCCCTAACAGACCCCGGACAGAGAGTGGAACCACCCAAGATGAGCTGAAGATATCAAGGGCCAGAAGATTCATCCACAGAGGAGGAGGATGTAGAAACGTACCTGATTTTGTTCACTTGAGAGCTCAAACGCCGCCGACCACCCCAGCCCACCTGCATGGTGCACATTGCAAGGTCAGAAGGCAATCATCGACACCAGGACATCAGTAAATGTGATGGGTCTCCAGCAGTATAGGTACCTCCAACCCTGACCTCCGATCACCCCGTCCTGGACCAGGATATTCACCTATTGAAGCCACACCCCTCTGCCACTGAAGGGCAAAATAGCTGTCCCGATCAGATCAAACGATCAGGAAGTCACATCCACAATACATGTGATAGATCGCGAAGCAGACACACTAATCAGCAGGAGGACCTAGGCCTAGTGTCTTTCGCCAGGAGCGTCCAAGCACACCATGTCGACGATATCCTCGACCAGTTCCCGGAGCTCTTTCAAGGGCTCGGAAGAATCAAATGTGATCCTATCAATCTACACATCGACAAGTCCATTGCACCGGTCACCCTGTGATACCGCTGAGTCCCCTTTCACTTAAGACCGTTGGTGGAACAGGCACAAGAACATCTTGAGCAGCAAGGAGTAATCGAGAATGTCTCAGAACCAATGCCCTGGGTGTCCCCGATGGTGATAGCAGAAAGCCCAAGCAGCCAGGTGCCATACACATCTGTAGCGACATGAGGTTGCCTAACCGAGCCATCAAAAGAGAGCTCCATATCACGCCAACGATGGATGACATCATTGCGGATGTCAATGGGTCAAGGTGGTCCTGAACGCATGGTACCACCAGCTGCCGTTAGCAGAAGAAACAACATTTAGTACCCACCTAGGGCTTCGTCGGTACAAGAGGCTAAACTTCGGGATATCCTCGGTGGCAGAGGTATTCCAGAACACGATTCGAGAAATGCTGTTGGGGTTGCCAGGAGTGATAAACATCAGCGATGACATCTTGATCCACTCTGCCACTGCAGCGGACCAACACCGACATCTGAAGAGCACATTGCGTCGCCTCAGTGAACATGGCACGACACTACACCGAGAGAAGTGCCAATTCTTCGAACCATCCCTGGAGTTCTTTGGGTACATGTTCGATCATGAGGGCATCCAAGTAGACCCCAAGAAGTCGCAAGCCATCCGAAGTGCCCCAGCCCTGACCACAACGGAAGTGAGGAGCTTCCTTGGTATGGCCACTTACTGCGGGAGATTCATCCCCGACCTTGACACCCGCACCGAACCATTGAGAGCACTTGTGAAAACAGACGGGAAGAAGAGACTTTTCAGAGCATCAAAGATGCGTTACTGGGAGAATCTACCCTCACATATTTCGATCCTCCCAAGCAGACAGAACTCTTGGTGGATGCCAGTCCCGTAGGACTAGGGGTGGTGCATGCCAAAGAGCAAGAGCCCGGTCGGTGAGCCGCCCTATCATTTGCCAGCAAGTCGCTGACCCCCACTGAAGCAAGGTATAGCCAGATCAAGCGGAAGGTGCTTGCGAAAAAATGGGCCTGCAATCATTTCCACTTATACCTGACAGGCCAGCTGTTCACCGTAGCCCCCGACCACCAGCCTCGGGTCCCCCTTTTCAAGGGGACAGCCCCTCATCCACCTCCCCTGATTGAGCGGTGGGTGGTACAACTCTAACCGTACCAGATGGACATGGTGTATCGGCCGGGGGCGAAGAACCCAGCGGACTTTCTGTCCCGACACCCAGCACCGAAGAAAGAAGGAAACGACCCCGAAGGGTATGAACAATATATACATATGATCTCAGCGGCAGCGTGCCCATAAGCAATGATGCTCGAAGAAATCAAAGAAGCCTCCAAACAAGACACAATATATACACAGACTCTTCAAGCAGTCCAGAAAGTGTCGTGAAGGAACTACCTCCAACTGGCTAGCACATGGGCGCCAGTTAACAGATCAGAGCTGTCGAAGATCTGGGGAGCGAGGAGTGAACTGAGCGCCACAGCCGATGGAATTCTCCTGAGAGGATCAAGATTGGTGATACCGAAAGCTCTGAGACACCAAGCAACCCAGTTGGCTCACGGGGTCCATCAAGGCGAGACCAAGATGAACGTGAGGATGAAGGAGAAGGTCTGGTTTCCGGAGCTCGAAGCAATGGTCGAAGACCTAGTACGTCGTTGCCATGCCTGCCAGTTAACCAGCACCCATGAGAGACCAACCCCTGTGATCAGTGAAGAGGCCTGCACCATGCCGTGGTCGAAAGTAAGCATGGATTTCGGGAGATTTCCTGGAGGTAAACACATGCTCGTCCTCATCGATGCCTTCTCTAAATATCCCATAGTGGAACCGGTCATGTCGACCACCTACGCACATGTGGCCCCAGTCCTGGAGAAAGTGTTTGCCACTTCCGGGTTTCCCCTAGAGATCCGGAGCGACAATGGGCCCCCGTTTCAAGGGGCAGAATTTGCCGTCTTCCTCCACCAGCGTGGGATTCACCACCGCTGCGCCACGCCTTAGGGGCCTCAGGCTAATGGAGACGTAGAGCGTTTCATGCGGACCCTGAACAAAATGCTGTGCATTGCAAGTGTGGAACAAGCTGATCCGGAGCGGCGGCTTCATGAGTTCCTCAGGGAATACAGGAGCACCCCGCACTGCACCATGCTAAGGAGTCCATGGTCCCTCATGTTCAACAAGCCCCGAAGAGACCTAATCCCAATGTGTCCAGGGTGGGCACCTCCTCCGTTGAATGTCCAGGAAGTCCAAGCGAGGCGTGAGCGACAGAACCATCGAGCCAGTATTCGGCGCCACGTAGCACCTAGGTCGCTCCTGCCTTGCGCCACTATCATACTCAAGGACCGTCTGCCTGGGGGAAAGTTCCGGACTGCCCATGAGCCAGGAACATGGACAGTTGTTGCTAACAATGGAATTATGGTGATGGCGAGAAAAGCTAGCGAGGAAATCTCGCGGAATGTCTCATGGTTCAAGGAAGTCCCAACCGAGTCCGCAGAATCAAGTCTTCCCATCCTGCTGAGACCGAGCAGGAATGTACAGAACGAGAACGAAGGTAGGGGCAATGCACTGGAACCGACCCCCACTACCCGCTACCCCCTGGTTTGCCTTCTGTTGGGTCTCGGCCTGTGAACCACCCCTACGAAGTCAACCTCATCGATATGGCCTACGACCCAACCCTCGCCCTAATGGACATCTTCAAGATTTTGCATGTTAAGATTCCCAGACTGTTACAACTGAACTGTGTGTGCCACCTGGACCTTTAGAAGTTTTAGTTTTCAAGTAAAAGAAAAAAAACAGGTTAGAGAGGGATGTAGTGTTTAGATAGGCTTGCGGTCTAGTCCGCAAGCGGGAACTGGACACACGTCATCCGCAGGCCAGGCGATAAAAAGGGGGAACCCGCACGTGGGGTCATCTCCCAAACCCACTATTGAGTAAGCATCTAGTCATTTGCATTGCTATGTCCCTATACCCTTTTGCCTGCGGCCTACCTGCATTGGGAAAGCACACCTGGTACCACTCCTACTAGTGAGCAACTCAAAATAGGTCTCCTTAGTAAATGTCAAGGATCAATATTTATGTAGAAACAATACAATACCCAATGGGTAGTGATTTCTTTTTAGAACTAGAAAGATATGAGAGAAAAGTTAATTTGTCATAAAATCTTTTTAGATATATTTTTTTCTTACTACCGTACTATTTATCTTTATCATATTTGAAAAGACTTTGTTTGTGCTACCCAAGATCAGGAGAGTGAATTATGAGCGAGACAAACAGAACAATACACAACATTTAACATAGAACACACTCAGTCGCATCCAGTTTCATTATGCCTGCAGCGATGTGCTATGGTGCAGATTAGTGCTTTCCTTGTCTGCAGTTGCTATGAGCCCAAAATAAAACACTCATCCACACACAGACAAAGTTCTGCTCGGTGTCGGACTTTGCATTCACGGTGTTATTAAATAACGACGGTGCGATTGTCAGCTATCGATTCTAGTAGGATTACCTAGCGATAATCAAAATAATTTGGTGAAATCACAAAATACGAACATACATGTGTTAAGTCATAATAACGCCTCATGAGCTCAAACTGGGAAAGGGACGCTTATAGTCGGACTCTGGAAAGTAAGAGAGAACAGACATCAGTGGTAAAAAAAGAGGAAAATAGGTTCATGCCTGCATCATGCTTGAGAGGGTGTCAGCTGTGTCGTACTTACTTCCTCAAAGCAACTCTCTTGCCAGTGGAAATTATCCTGCCCCTGGCTTTGATGATGTCATGGAGTATGCGGGGAAGACCTGTACTTGACAGGGAGGTGGATCGTGGCGTGGACGTCCTTGTGCTGGAAAAGACTAGAGCGCTTATTTGCCAAAATGGCCACCTGTAATGAAACTACTTCCTGGCTATTTGGTCAACCTTTTGGTTGAGTATATGGAATAAGCAAAAGGAAGGGGTTTGAGTGTGCTGCTTCACACAGTTAATGTACGAGTAATCAAAGAAAGAATGAAAAACAACTTTGAAAAAAATTCCATTTGATCCAGAAATTCAAAGTAGATATTGTGAGTTCATACTTCAAAACATTTTCTTATTCAGTGTTTACCACCCTTAGTCCAACTTCCCCCACAAAAGGGGGAGTATGGTGATATGGAGAGGCGGCACCAGATGTTCATTTGCCGCTTTATATTAGGAAACAAAGAAAAAGCCTGTGCTTGTCAGCTAACCGACACTGATCCGAGGGGATTGCTCTCTATCAGGCTGGGTGGTTGGAAACCTATATGGACACTGTGAGGGGTAAATGTTTTATTTTATTGTCTATTGGAAATAGTGAAAGAAAAAAGTTCAAAGAAAAAAGTTCAAGAAAAATGGTTTCAGGGTAAATTATCCTTCAACCCATTAGTATGAGTTTGTAATCTGAAAACCCAACGTTGTTTCTCTTCAAACAGTAGGGAATCAGTGCAGATTTGTTCAAGAACGGTCCAGTGAAAATCATGCACTGTGTGCCCTTTCTCCATGTAGTGTGCTGACATTTTTGTAGTGGCACGGTCGCATCTCAGGATGTTGAAGTGCTCGCAATTCTTGACTTGATCATTTGTTTAATCATATCAATATAGTGGAGATGACAAGGGCAAGTGATCATGTATATAACACATTTCGAGTTACAGTTAGTGAATTGCCTCCATTCTCAGGTGGTGCTGTTGTTAAATGTCAGCTGTTTCATTGTTGTGGTCGAAATGCAGACACTGCAATAGCCACAGGGTGGTGGCCTGTGAGGGGGAAATTAATCTTTGGGTTATACAAGAGTAGTCCCAAGTGCGTGGTCTGGTGTGAACTATCATGTCTCTGAGGCTCCTCCCACGCTTATGTGAAAACATTGGTTTGGGGAAATTCAGAGATCCACTGTTTAAGATGCGCCAATGCTTGTTGACTATTTTGCTGACTTGGTTGGATGCTATGTTGTAGGTAGTGATGTAGATTGGTCTTTCTTCCCTCAGTTTGTGTGGTTTTAATTCAAGGAGACCTTCTCTATTGTTGTTTCTAGCCCTTTCTTTTCATTGCTCTGGAAATAATGTTAGAAGTGTAGAGTCTCTACTGCAATTTGGAGAACAAACCAGCTGTCTGATTTTTGTAGTCATTTACTTCTGAACAGTTCCGTCTCAGTCTAAGAAATTGTCTAAAAGAGAGATTCTCCCTAAGATGTCTTGGATGAAAGCTGTCAAAAATAAGAAAGCACAGTTTTTATGTGTGTGATCGTTTTTAACAGGCCTTTGTCTGGGATAATATTTAGATCCAAGAACACCAGCTTCTTGTTAGATAGGGTATACGTAAATTTCAGGAACTCGTTCTGTCTGTTTAACCACACTATAAAACGGTGGGCCGTTTCTTCGTTTCATTGCCAGATGATCAGAATATCATCGATGCACCATTTCCACATTTGTATGTGGGTCAGGTACGCGTTTGTAGGGCTTAGGATCCTGTGTTTTTCAAGATGATGTACATAAAGTCCTGCTGCACTTAGGGCAAAAGTGTTTCCTATACTGATCCCGTGTTTTTGGAGGTAAAGAGTGTCCTCAAACTGGAAAAAGTTCTCAGTTAATGTCCATTTACAGCATTCCATCTCTACGTTTCGTGGGGCTTGGTATTCCCAGTCTTCTTTGAATAATATGTCTTCAATGATGTTTAATGTTTCGCCGTGTGGGAGGCTGAGGTTTAGACTTTCAATGTCCAGGCCCACTATGAGTTCTGTATCTGGGTTGAAAGGTCTTTCATGTAGGAGTCTCTGTACATCTTTTGTGTCCTTGAGGTAGGTGTCTGTATTTTGGATAATTGGTTTCAGAAAAGTATCTGCGAATTTGGATAGGGGTTCCAGTATCGAGCCAATTCCAGACATGATGGGTGGTCTGGTTGGGTGAGTTACATTCTTATGTATTTTAGGAATTGTGTAGAAGTAAGGAGTTACAGGTGATTTGTTAATCAGGAATTCAGCCTCCTTCTGAGAAATCCAATTTTGTGCAAGTGCCTCTTCAGTTATGCTTGTAATATGGGATTCTGTGGGTTCCCGGGTAAGTGGCTCATCATTTCTGGAGTCTTGAGGTAATCGTAGGCATTCCATCCTGTATGCTTCTGTGGTTTGTATCACTATTGTTCCTCCTTGTTCGGCGGGTTTTATGACCTTGTTGTCTGCTTGATCTTTTATTGCCAGTTTCTTTTTTTTTCGTTGTATTTTGACATACTTTCATATTTCCAGGGTCAATTTCACCAATATCTTTGAGGACCGCATTCTCGAAAGCCAAAAGTTCCACCGGCACTGATGTTTTATGTGGGAGAAGGTGGTTTTTACCCTCAAACCAGTGTCATACTGGGTATCTATTTCAGGCTGTTTGTTTGCAAAAAAGGCTTTTTAGTTTGAGTTTTCAGATTAAGACATTGATCTCGCAGTTCAGTCTGAATTTTTCCAATCTCTCATTTTGGACAAACCCCAGTCGCTTTTCCAGAACCTCTACTTGGGGGAGGTCTGAGAGTATAGTCAGTGAGATTCACCACTTGCCTGGTCACCTGCTCATTCCTGGTTGGTTGTGTATATTCATCATGCTCCTGGTTGTTACCCCGATCTGTTCCTGATCTGTGACCATTGCACCTGGGTCCCCTTCCACATTCTTCCTCTTCGAGGCCCCGACATGTCCCAAAAAAAAAGATTTAGGGGCATATTATCAAGAAATGGCGTTAAAATTATCTCCGCTTAAGCGGCAGAAAACTGCCGCTAAAGCGGCAATAATGGGCTTGATAGTATGCCGCAGAGAATTCCCATAGAAGCCCATGTTCTGGTGTCAACATGGGCTTCTATGGGAACTCTCTGTGGCATATTATCAAGCCCATTATCGCCGCTTTACCGGCAGTTTTCTGCCGCTAAAGCGGCAATAATTTTAACGCCGTGCTTGATAATATGCCCCTCAATTGGTTGTGTGAGTATGCCATTGGAGGGGCTGTGTTCCAAGAGTTGAAAAGTAACGGGGACCCTGTGCTGTCGGTGGTCTATAGAAGTATGGTATTGGGTACCTAGGAGGGCCTTGTTGTGGTCACCAGTTCCTGGGGGTTCTATAACCCGCTCTTCTTCTAAAACCCCATTTGTCTTGATAGTTGATGCCGCTGCCCATGCTTGACCCAGAGTTGATAGAACCTGTGTCAGATGTATCACTGTATGTGTTGTACCCTGGATTCCTCCCCGATGGAACATAATGTTCTCTGATATATGGATACACCCGTTTATGGCTGAATCTGCTTGTGTCTTTTTTCAGTTTGGTGGATATACTTTGCTTTAATGATGTCTCAAATTCGTTGAATGTCTATTTCAGTTTTTCCAGTCTGTTTTTTAAGAGAACTGACCGACTGGTAGGTCTCCAAGCGTACTTCAATAGTTTGGATTTCTGTTTTCAGTTCTTGGGAAGTGGATGTGGCTGTTTTATAATCAGAATGAGCCAATCCCTGGTACAATGCCAGGAGATTAATGACCAATCTTTATTGAAAGTTTTATTGTGTTGGAAGATGAACTGTTTATTTTTCACAATGTGGCCCTGTGGGGCCGCATTAGCCCTTAAATACCCAGTCATCATGTAGTAACGTTTTTATCTGGATTTGCCTCAATGTGTTCAGTTTATCCCAGTCTGTGTTGTCTGTACTCGGTTCTTGATTACTCAACCCCCCTCCACAAGGGGGAAACAGTTGCTAGAATCCTTTCTACTTCCTCAGTTGAAAAAGTGAGGCCTGTGATGTTTGTCATGTTCGTAAGCGTCTGAGTGTGTGGATCTTTCAAGTGAAGAAAAAAAGGGGGGAAATTTCCCTTGAATGGAATAAACAAACTCCTACAGCTGTGCGCCGTCTATATTATAAATCAAGATTGGGGAAGACAGGGGTCAGGAAACAGAGGACTCAGCCTCCTGTGTGTATTGTAACAAACAAAACGAAACCGTCCATGCTGCTTGAACAATCTTTCCACTCTTCTTTTCATGTTAGAAAACAAAAAGTTTTCTTAAAATATCCCTCACCCACTAAGATTTCCCTTGGCATGCTTCATCATAGGGTTCTTACCCTCCTGCTGCGGAACGGAACATACTGCGACCAACTAAAATGTGGGGGCACTTTTTGTCATATACTATCCAGTGTTGTGTGGTATAAGAGTGGGAGGGTCTTATCTAGAGTTAAAAATACCTGGCTATGTAGGAACAAATGTGTTATTCAGACCTCTTGCTGGTATGGTTAAAAAAGAGGTAGATTGAAAGGCACATGTTTATGTGTGTGCATCTCAAGGTCTGCATCTCTCAAGCCCTTACCCCAAGGCTTTTCATCAGGACCACGAAAATTATCCTTGGTACCACACCTACAAGTGAGCGACTCAAACTAGGTGCCCTTAATAAATGTCAAGAAACAATATATATACAAACAATACAATACCAAATCAGCAGTGTTTTTTTTTTAGATCTCAAAAGATATGGGAGAAAAGTCAATCAGGCATAAAAAAAAATTCTAAAACACATCACCAATTGTGGAAACTCGTGATATATTTTTCTCTTACTACCGTGCTATTCATCTCTAGCTTTATCATATTTGAAGAGACTTTGTTTGTGCTACCCAAGATCAGGGGAGTGAATTATGAGTGAGACAAACAGAACAATACACAACATTAAACATGGAACACACTCAGTCGTATCCAGTTTCATTATGCCTACAGCGATGTCCTATGGTACAGATTAGTGCTTTCCTTGTCTGTAGTTGCAATGAGCTTGAAATAAAACAGTCATCCACACACGTACAAAGTTCTGCACGGTGTCGGGCTTTGCTTTCACGAAGTTAATAAATAACGATTTTGTAATTGTTAGCCATCGATTCTGATAGGATTAACTGGTGATAATCTAAATTGTTTGGTGAAATTAGGGAAGTGCAGTAAAGAAAAAATGAAACATACATGTGTAAAGCCATAATAGGGCCTCATGAGCTCAAACGGGGGAAGTGACACTAATAGTCAGACTCTGGAAAGTAAGAGAGAACAGTCATTGGTTGTAAAAAAAGAGGAAAATAGGTTAATGCCTGGATCACGGTCGAGAGGGTATCAGCTATGCCGTACTTACTTCCTCAAAGCTACTCCCTTTCCAGTGGGAATTGACCTGCCTGCAGCTCCAACGATGTCGGCGAGTATGCGAAGATGACCTGTACTTCACAGCGAGGTGGATTGTGGTATGGGTGTCCTCGTGCTGGAAAAGACTAGATACGTGGGGGTGCTGGTCATGATGGCTTTGTGAATGCTGCGGCTAGTTTTGAAAATAATGAAAGCTGGTAAGGAGAGCCAATGGAGTTCCATTTGGATGAGGATGATGCGATCATATTTTTTCAAGCCCTGGAAGAGACGTGCTGTGGCATGTAGTAAAGTCTTAAAGGGTGGAGTCGAAGAGGTTACAGAACAGGGCTTTACCAACATGCAGATGCAAAAGTACAAGGGCTTGAACCTCAGTTCTGAAGTCACTTTCTGGATGAAACAGTTTCACTTTCTTTAGAAGAGAGAGTTGGTACAAAGCTATCTTTTAGGAACCCCGGTTTCGTGATTGAAAATCCAGCTATAATCACACAGGCCTGTATTCAGCTCATGAGCCCCTCCCCTATTTAGATACACTCTCCTCCGACAAAACACAGGCAAAACTGGTTTTCCTTCCTATTGTGATTGGAACCCGTCTGTCTGGGAGGTTCCTAGGAATGAATAAGAGAAGTACTCCTTGGCATTTCCAAATTGAAGTAATTAGTGCTAAAGCTACCCTTCGTCTACCACCTGTTCTAATCCCAAATAGCACATCTAGGCATACCCGCCCCACTCGGGATGCTTGTTTCCGGTCCAGAGAGGACCTGGCTTGGCAGTTCGGGCTGGACTGTTCACACAAGGAACAGGGTCAAGACTGATTTGCATATGGATGGGTCCAAACTGGGGTGGTGTGGTGAGCGAAAGAATGATGGGATAAACCCAGAGCCTTGTGACTGGGGGGTGAATGTTTGCATTGTCCAGCATTTCGTCCATCAATTCTTTCTTTTGCATGTGTCACCCTAAGTGTGAAGGGTATACCCAGACGTGGGTCCCGTGCCTACTACACCACTGTATTCAAGCTAGCATAGCTGATGAAGGGTGATGCCCTGAAACTGGTCCCAGGATGCTTATTTCTGGTCCAGGGAGGACCTGGCTTGGCAGTTCGGGCGGTACTGTTTCCACAAGGAACAGGGTCAAGACCGATTTACATTTGGCTGGGTCCAAACTGGGGTGGTGAGAAAAAGAATGATGGATTAAACTCAGATCCTTGTGACTGGGGGTGAATGTTTGCATTGTCCAGCATTCTGTCCATCATTTGTATCTTGTGCATATGTCACCCTCCCCAAATTATGCAGCAGTATTGCCTCCAGGGTTTTAACAATAGCAATACCCAGAAACTTAATCTCTACCTGTATTTCCCTGTCCAATCTACTAAATTCCAACACATCACCTCTGACTTAAAGTTATTAACTAGATACCCCGATAAGGCTCCAAACTCTTCTGCCAACCTTTCTACCATAGGGATAGTCCATACAGGGTCCGAAGTGTAGATGGTCAGATCATCTGCATAAAGAGCAATCTTACTGCTGTAAAGCGATGGACAAAAGGGGATTACCTGTGTGTCTCTTCTTAGTAGCTGGGCGAATGGTTCAATATAACTATCAAAAAGAAGTGGAGACTGTGAGCACCCCTGCCGCATACCTCTGTGAATATCAAATCTTCTAGTCAATGACCCATTGAGCGGAAGTTTGGCCGAGGAATTCTCATACAGCCTCTAAATGGCTAGAATAAAATGATGACTGAAGCCCAGTACTGCCAAAACCTCCCGTAGCTAAACCCAACATACTTGATCGAATGCCTTGGCAACATCAGTTGTGACCACTGCCAAGGGGATTGCTCGAGCAGTGGCCAAGTCGATAGATCCCATCAACTGGTGGGTAAGCATGTGGATCTGTCGCTTTGACACAAAGCCCTTCTGATCTGAATGTATTAATTGAGGGACTAACTTGGCCAATCTTCCAGCCAGAAAACTGATAAAAACCTTGTAGTCTCTGGTTAATCGCTAGTAATCTGCCTTCCTAGGGTACTTGGCAGGCTTTAAAATGAGTGTAATTATTGCTTCCTTCCGTGAATCGGGAATCTGTACCTTACCCTGATATATTGAGTTAAATTGTACATCCCAAACTGGTTAATCTCTTCCTTTAAAAGCTTCGAAAGCTCCGGGGGGATGGAGGTGGTGGCCTTTCTGTTTTTAATAGATGACAGATGTCCCCTAAGTTCCTCCTGAGTAATTTGTGCCTCTACAAACTATTTTCCCTCCACCATAAGCCCAGGAAGATCAACACTCCTCAACCATTCCCTAAGTCCATCCAAATCTGGAAACACTTCTTCTGTATACAGTGTAGAGAATAGAAAAACCATGTGCCCCTGCATGTCCTCAGCCTTATTTGAGCCATCTCCCTGGGGTTAATGACCAGTTCCTTAATAATATTGGTGGAACTCTTAATCCTCGCCTTGGTATGAGATGGAACAACACGGTCGTAACGACCGCATTGTAATGGCATGCGATATATATCGCATGCATTGTACCGTGGCCTATTCTTCCCTACATATTGTATCCAACTTGATTTTAGAATTTAGCTGTGCCACCTCCAACTGCTTCAATACCATTCGGTATCCACTACCCTATTTTGCGCCTGCAAAGCAGTCTCCAGATCCCCACTTCTTGCTCTAATCTGGCCAATTCTGCCTTTTCAGATTTATTTTTAAAGTTCTCCTGACTTAACAGATACGCCTGATTAAAGTCTTTAAAAGCATCCCAGACTATCCCAAGGGGAGATGAGCCAGCAATATTAGGAAAGAAGTCAGCACTAACTTTTTTCAAAGCAGATGCCACCCCAGCATCAAGGAAGAGAGCTCATTTTAATGTCCACCTTGAATTCTGACTGATTCCTGGACAATGAAGCAGTTTTGAGACTGTGGAGTGGTCTGAGATATGCCTAGAAAGATGGTTGACCTCTTTAATTTGGGCCAAAGGGTCTCTATCCACAAAAAAGTGTAATTCAGCCTAGAATTCTGGCAATACTTTTTACTATTGAAGGTACAGACTCTCATTGTGCCCTTTTGATGTCTCCATTCGGCCACCAACCCTATATCCTGTAGCATCTTTCTAGTCCTAGGTGTTTGGGCACAATTTCTCTGAGTAGATCTGTCTGAGGTGGGGTCTAGCAATGTGTTGAAATGCCCCCAAGAACCACAGAGGTTGTTAACTCAACCAGATTCTACTCCAAGTTGGCTACATGCAGAGGGTAATCCGAGTGTGGGCCATAAAATGCCACACAACTGAACTCAAAGCTGGCTCATCTCACGCCCACCAAGGCCCACCTACCAAAACTTTCTGTTTTTGTGAATGTGATCTCTATCCCAATGTCCTTCCTTTCTAAAATTGCTACCCCCTTACAATACTCTATTTTATCAGAGACCATGCAGCCTTCTAACCTAGCTTTAGAGAAAAGGTCTATACTCTCATTCACAACCAAGTGAGTCCCCTGAAGAATAAAGATGTGGGTATAACTCTATTTGAGATACCCCATCACCAGTCTCTGCCTGCCCCACTCGTAAGACCATTGACGTTCCAGGTTAAAGAACAAATCTCCATACTGCCTCTCATTATCTACAAGCAAGTTCAACCCTCTGCTCCAATGGATTATCTGGGGCTTACGTACAGAAAAACTATTACTTGGAGATACAGAGGACAATTTATTTTTCATTTTTCACTACTACTCCCCACCCTGTGCCCACTCCCACATCCAATGATTCCTCTGGCAGCGCCCTACTTATTTAATCTCCATCCTTCTCATGCGGCCCCCTTGTCAATGCTCACCAGTTTGACTTGGCACCACTAATGCAGCTAGAGCTTCTAACCTGCTTCTAGTTATGATCTGGTTTATATTACAAAGATCTTCACCCTCCTCTGCTCTTCTTTCATCTTCAAGGAGTCTAACTGGCTCAACGGGGCAGTCTGGGACGTCAGTTATGGGGTACACATCCATTCTCAAGCCCTACCCACCTGTATCCTTTCCAAGCCACCCTCTGTACTTTGTAGGGCTGGCAAGGTCGAGACTTTAAACAAGGATTTGAGCTAGGGCATTATCTTAAACTGCAGAGCTGGCCTCTTCCTGCTCCTTTCTCTGATGCTCTTACTGGGTGATTTAGCAGGCCTCCCCAATTTAGTTTTAATTACGACTCCAGCAACCCCACCAGGCATCCACTGTTGACCAATTGCTGCATCTTTATTGATACAAGGAGTAAATTCTGGTGCAGGACACACCCTACTAGCCACTATAGCATGAGTGCACAGCGTGTATCTGGAGGCCTTACCACCAGCCTTATGAACAGTTTGACCACTCTTATCCATATAGATGGGGCGTCAGGCCCTCTTATCTTCTTCTATGACTTCTCAGCCCCTCTGCCGAACCTACCACTCCCCAAAAGCAAATCACTATTGTACTCTTTTGTGCGTGCTTGTGTATCAGTCAGAGAACTTTTCCTGCTTGTGCTCTGACATGTGCTGATGCTGCCATCGCTGCTACAAGCCTGTGCTCGAGCTGCCCTGCTACGGTGTAGCTCCCATGCAGACACCTCCCAAAGTAGAATCCCTGCGCTGGCAGATGAGTTGGGAGAGTACATTCAAAATCTCCACAGAGGACATTTCATCTGTTACAATCAAGGAATGTACCCAGATCCAGGGGAGCATACATCAACCTTTGCCAGGAATGCACCAGGTGGGGACGGCTAGGGCATGCACCTTGCGGTGCAAACCATTCTTCTCCTAGGGAGCTTGCACCTGCTCTGTGTCTGGCCACCATGTTCCCCCCCTCTGATCTACTCCCAAGAGATCTTCTGTTGTGTGAGAAAGGAACTTAAAATGTTGTACCAACGTGGTTGTTAACAGGCCCTTCCTTATCATTGACTTGTGCTCCAGGATCCTAATCCTTATTGTCCTTGTTGTTATTCCGAACTACCCAAGTCCGCAAGGGCATCATCATAAGAAATAAGTAAACCACCTGGTCACAGTTGCTATTTGTAAAGGATCTCTGCTCCCAAAGTGTTTTCATACCCAACTCTAAAGTTGTATTGATCTGACATGTTTGTAAAGGTTGTATTTAACACACAAATGGTGTTCTTGTATGGGAGGGAGTCTTCATAGGGTTTGTTGCTCACTTCTGCGTAAAATGAGAGATCATGTGGTACCAATCTATCTCTTACACTTATTCCTCCTATCTACACAAAGTGAGTTGTTTTCAGACCCTTACCCATAGATATCAAAATTCTATGATGTTTAGCAGTTTAAGTCAGTTGGATGGTATGGAAAAAGTAATCACACACATAATGCTGTGTGATTACTTTTTCTCCAGACTGTCCCCATTGTTTTAATGAGTTCTTTTTGTACCATTTTTCAATATCTTTTGTGGCTAGCTTCTATTGAGAAGTCATCTGCTCCATTGTCTGTGTATCTCTTGAAGGTCCTTATGCTTTTTCTAAAAGGATTTCAATCACCGAACACTTTGGTTTCTTTGAAGTTGTGGACATAAGGTTTTGCCAAACATGTGATGCCCCCACAGCCTCTTCTAGAACCCCCTATCTGGAGGTAATACTTTTTTCATACTTGAAAACATTCTGTGACACTTTCTTTGTCATAATTAGCCAGATACATACTATGATGAACCATCTGGTAGTGTTGTAGTTCTAAAATAATCTCGTAAGATTTTCTTCTATTTTCCTTATCATATCCTTTATGAAACATCTATATCCATTGTTATAAGAAATTGTTTCACTGGGTAATAATCTATGCTGAAAGTAATTTTCGTATCTTTAAAAAATGTAAGCATATTTTGAATAAATGCTTGTAGAAAGAAGTCTCCAAACCGTGCCTTTGGGTTTAAGGGTGTATCCCTGCTGATATTGGTATTGCTGGAGGTGAAGTATTATTTTTATGAATTTTTGGAAAGCAGTAGAGTAAGATACAAAGGGCTTTTCGAATGTGAGGAAATTCCCTTCTTCCTTGGAAATGGAGCCCTTAGTCACACCTTCTTCTAGGAGAACTCTGATTTCTTTTGGTGTCTGCTAGTAGTCACATTATTCTAGTCTCTATTTTGTATGACTATGGCATTGCCCTTATCAGTGGGTTTGATTACTGTTTTCATCTGTTGTGGGTCTATGTTCTTTAAATCTGCTAGAACCGGTTGTTCAAAAGTAATTATTTTGTGTAGTAACATGTGACTTGCTGGGTCAAAGAAAGAGTTGCCACAGACAAATGTTTCATATATGTTAGCTTCCTTCTCTCAGCTTTTGAAAAAGTAATGTAGACGTCTTTTTGAAATATTGTTGCAAATCAATCCTATATTGAAAGGGATTATGATTATTTGTGGGAACACAAATCAAACCCTTATTAGGGACATCTGGTTCTGCCTTTTTATGGAGAGTGCTTGGATAAATTGACAATTATTTTAAGTTAGATTCAATAGTTGGGCTCGGACATTGCTCCTCCATTTCATTTGGGAAGTCTTGTTTTTGTTTGTGCACCTTCCTCTGCATCTTTGTTAGCAAGTGTCTCTTTTTGGGTGGTCACCCCTATTTTTTGTGTACGGATGGTGCTGGTATTGCACCAGTGCATGTACTGTTACCCCTAAAACGAGTCAAAATTGGATAACACCTAATTTGTATATTGAACTTTCCTGTACGTCTATGTTATATGATGCCCAATATGGGACCATGGCAAGAACAGTTAAATGTCACCATTAAAGTACAGCACCATTATGCCATCCACAAGTGTGACGAGGCAAACATGACTCCTGCCAATTTAGATTTTTACTATTAAGGAAAAGTAACTTTTAGAAAGTTACCTTTTCCTTGCATGAAGCTTCTAGGGCTAATTGGCATTAGCTCCCCAACTGTAGCTCAGACTGGGAATAGCCCCTGATGAGGTGCAAAAACTGCTCCCAGCCTAGAGACTAAGGATTAGTTGTGGGTACGTGTTTTCTCTTCCCCTGGCTGGAAGACCAGTTGGAGTGTACCCAGGATCTTAGTTTACTGCAAATAGGCCTTCCCTGTCACAAGCAAATCTTAGATGACACTTGGAAAGGGCCCAGAGTTTGTTCTTCCAGTCAGGCAGGCACCAATCCCAGTGGGAAGAAAGCTGCCCCAGAACTGGTTTAAGTGACTAAAGAGGAAAGTGATGCTCTTTGCCCTGGCTACTCCTCTGGGTGGTCATACAGGCTCTGCACAAATTCAGTTGAGTTTCTTGATCTTGGGTTTTGAGATTGAGGGGCACTGTGGAATTACTTTTAGTAGAGCAAACAGGAACTGATGCAATATTGGCGGGGTTACCCCTGGGGACTTTTACCCCATTTTTTAAGGAGGGGCCAATAGTCACCCCTTCTCACTAGCTCATGCCAGGCATAAATGTGGCTTTTCCAGGCACCCTCTTCAGAACAGTTTCTGGACCTAGGGAAGAACAGAAGAGCACTGCACCTCCTGTATGTGACATGATAGGAGCCCTGCAGGACTGGACCAGCTCCATCTTGTACCCAGGACAAAGAAGGGAACTCCAAAGTCCCAGTCTACAGCAACCACGGAAGATCGGTTAGCTGACCTCCTGTCTGGCTAGAGAGCTACCAAGAGTACAAGAGGCCTTTTCCTGAAGTTCCAGCAGATCAGTATTGTTATACCTGACATCTTTTCAGTAGTTTTCCCCCAAACATTTTGCCTTCTCTCCTTTTTTTGCTGAATTAATTTCTGTTGTCTTTCAGACTCTGCACAATTTAGCAGTGCTAACCAGTACTAAAGTGCTTGTGCTCACCCCTTTAAACATGGTAAAATTGGCTTACGCTCAATTGGCAAATTTTATTTCCTTGTAAGTCCCTAGCAAAGTGGTACTGCATGAACACAAGACCTGAAACAATTAACTGCTACTAGTGGGTGTGAAGCGTACATTGTACCACCCACCAAAGTAGCCTTCAAAAACATCTCAGGACTGGCATTTCATTTCGTGTAGCGTTTATTTTTTTTATAAAAGAACTTTATCAGTTTTACAGTTTTTATGGCAAACAACCCTACGAAAGTGTTGGGTGTAAACAAGATTAATTCAGCAAAAACACTTAGGCAACCAGTTGTTCATAACAGTCTGCTATTCCACCAGTCCATGGCGTATCCACCATTTGCCCCAGTTATTATTTTGGGTACAACCTCTTGCTTCGTACAAGGACACCTGCAGATTCGCACACCAGTCCAGGCTGCATGTAAATGCACCTCTGTGGGGGATCCGGGGACTTCCAGCGGTGTGCAATGTCTTGTTTTGCAATTAAAGTGCCCAGACCCACCAAATTATGGTTGCTTCGGGGTACCCTCATGTCTCAACAGTGCATATTCCCAACCGTGTAATGTGGGGGTGAGTGTAACCTGTGATCGTAGTACATGTGAAAGGATTGTAAAAGTGGCCGACCAATACTTTGCGGTTTTGGGACAGGACCACAATTCATGGATGGAATCCCCTTTGACTTTCGGGCATTTGAAACAAATGGGATATGATTGTTTCTGTGCCTTTCACAGGCTCAGAGGCCACATTTACACAATGTTCAGATATTTTAGCTGTATGACCGAAAAAAAGGAGGATGTGGCCGGTGTGCATGGTGACATTTTGGTTCCCCTCCAGTCACTTTCGTCTAAGGGAACCCACTGCCATCTTTCCCTTTTCTCTTTTAGTGGCAAGAAGAAGTCAGGTTCAATCAGGATTGAGGATTTATAGATGTTTGAAATGCCCCATTTCACCATTGGACCCATTAGGCTCTTTGCCTCCATCTGCCTAAACTGTGGTACCTCTCCCAAAGTGTCTCTGTGTGAGTCTAAGGCATAGCATAGCTACAGCGACTGGAAAAATGGAGATTCGTTAAGCTAAAACTCTCTCTGCAGTTCAGCAAAGGACTTCATGGTAGATGCCCCTTCACACATCCCCCAGTGTAGATATGCCTATGTGGAGCAAATCATTAATAATCAGCTGGTGCAGGGTCACACCACTTCGCCACAGGTTCTAACAAGTAAGGAGGAAATTACACTGGAGCAAAGTCAAACCATAGGTCATTTCCTCATTCATGAATGGGTCTCCATCCGACAAGTACCATCAAGATACCCAAGGAGAGAGCACACTTGAACAATGGTTACATGGGTTTTTATAGGGAAGATCACAAACAAGGAATGCCCAGAGGTAAATAAAACTTTGGAAAGAACACACAAATGAGGCAAGGCAAGAATCGACAGCCTCGGTGTCTTGTGCAATTGCTACACCCTAAAGCTGGACAACAAGATATGCTATTCTGAGTAGACTTTACTTGAGGATTAACCATTGCCTGACAACCTTTGAGCAAGCTGGCTCTGCATGTTTACACAGCTTACAATATCTCAACCTGCAATTCTTAACTCATGTTTATACAGATGCGGTGTCAAAAAGAGAGCCAGGCTGAAAGTAGGGTAGGGGTGAAAATGGATGAATCACAGCTTAATCAAAAAATGAAAGAATCAGATTTTACATTTTAACAGCCCTTCCTTTTCAGCGGTGCTGAATCCATTCTAAGAGGTACACGTAATAATTGTGTACATTAATATTCATCAATTCATATATTTCAGTATGCATGATCATTTCTCTATTCAATTCATGAACATTAATTGGGGAAGGCTTGATACTGTTACAAGTAGCTATATAAGCTGTACATATCACAAGGGCATGCTGAATGCAGCAACAGCAAGTGAGAAAGATGGCTCCTATAATCACTATTCCCATTAATAATTTCCAGCCCCAAGCAGAAACAATACCTCAAAACCATTCTGACCAAGTCCATGCTCTTTTTCCTGGTGTATTTCTGCAGCTATTTGGTGAAGCTTTTGTGTAGCTCAATTAATATTAAGGGTGTTTTATGTAAATATTGAACAAATGTATTGTGCTTATATATTTGGCAGTGATAATGTTCAGATGCGGTAGGAGTAGGGGGCACTAGGCTATGAAGGGTAATATGTTTCAAGTCTCCAAAATAGACCCAAAAAATCCCAATACTAACAATAGAAAACATACAAATATCCCTATTTTTCTCTTTCTAATCCAAAACTGTCGGCTTTTAGTGGGGGCATTCGGGGCAAGTACTTCTATTCCTCCTAATATGTAAAGAAAACCTTCCCAGAGGGCTGTAATGGCAGATTGACAACTCTGCCTATTTCAACCTAATCTATATACAAATACCTATTTCAGAAGAACACCTAATACTATTCCCTATACTATTCTTTTATATTCAACCTGTATGTTTCTTAACCTTCCTTCCTCTTACTGTAGTATTTGTTGTTTGATTGCCAAGGTAACAAAGAGTAGCGTAACGATCAGCCAGAAACACAGCAATGTAATCTCAATTCTCCCAAAATTCCCTCACTACACTATCAGAGAGCATTAAGTCCCAAGTGTCTTTTGCTTCAAAGCCTCACTGGCAAGCTTATGTACCAGTCCGGACGTTGGAGGTCTTGACCACCGGCATGGGTTGCTATCTCTCCAGAGATAGTTTCTTCAATTAAAGTCTATAGTTCTTTTTGGCCCTTGGCCGCATTTTGTATCAGGGCTGAACAATGTCAGGATTTTCAAACAGAATCTGTTCATCTGGGTCAGGCATGATGGCAGCAAGGTATTGTTCCAATGAAACCATTTCACCATGTTTCAAAAAGATCACCATCCCCAAAAAGCACTTGCTGAGAGATCTGATCATATTCAAAATCAGGTATTCCTCTTGTTATCCACTGATCATAAGGCAAAGGGAGTGGCGCTTGTTTTCTCCACATCATTGGCATGGATCTAGTGTCTGTGCCCTGTGCATTTAACAGCAGTCTGAGTGGTGAAGAAAACTTGCACTGGCCTCTGAAACTGTTGGGTAAAGACACTGTCTCTAGGCCTCAGCTTGTGACCTGGACCTTTAAGACTGGGAGAGAGACAGGCCTTCACCTGTGAATGGATCAAATGCAAATCTTTAGTCAACACAGTAATCAACAAGAATGGTAAATTCAATGTCAGATTGTCCTTGATCTTGGTACACCCTATACATTTGCTGGCCTCCTCATAACCACCTCAACTGGTTACAAGACCTCAAAGGGCAGATCTAGGGGTGCAAAATATCCTGTTGAAACGGGGTACCTTTGCCTGTGCTGTAAGTATGGCACATCATGCATCTCTTGACATAGAACTCTGCCACGCTGGGTATCAGATTATTGAACCATACATGATCTGACATGGCCACTGTTCCTTTAGCACTAATGTGGGCTGAACTGTGGGCCATGGTAACAATAGCATTCACAAAGCAATTTGGAAGCATTCATATTTGCTTTCCTGACAGATCTATCCAACATCCTGTCGCATCCTGACACCCATATCTTTTACACTGTTCCTTCTCTTCCTCCGTAGCTTCGTCCTGTACTTCCCTAATGCAATCTAGGGTCTGATTAAACATAGTCACTTCTGGTGTCCATCTAACTGTCCCTACAATATACATTAAACTATACTCTAAATAGGCTGATTGTTTAGCTGTTTCATTGGCAAAAGTATTTCCCTATATGACCTCATCTATAATTTTCTTGTGGACACAACATTTAACAATAGCAACTCTTTTTGGTAACATCAAGGTGTCCAGTATCTTTACCATTCATTCCCCATACTGTATCTTATCACCATGCAAAGTCAAAAAGTCCCCTTTTGTTTTTAGAGTCGTCCGAACGAGTGGGCAACTCAAAAGGTATATATATTGATATTTACAGTCAAATCTTTACTTAATTTACAGGCTCTAGTCAAAGCTGTCATCTCCACAGATTGCTCTGACATTTGTTGTATTTTACATAGCTCAACCACAGATTTCAAGGGAGTAACTGTATAGGCCGCTGTACTAGAGCCATCGGGTAGTTTGTAACATGCACTATCCACGAACAGTTCCCCCAGTGGGTCAGATATAGGGGTATCTGTCAGGTCTACCCGTCCCTTAGTCTCCTTCTCAGTAATAAATGTGCAATCATGCTTCTCATCTTGTTGGGACTCAGAAAGGGGCAGTACAGTGGCTGAATTCAAAATGTTACAGCATTTCAGAGTGATTTTGGAGCAAAAAGTGTCAACTCATACCCTGTTAATATCGCACTGGTCAGGTGCTGGGTCTGAATAATTTTTTTAGATATCCACTAAATGTGGTAACATAACTGTCAAATTGTGACCTTAAATATACATTTCAGATTACTTTATTGCAGTGGGGTCCAATGTGGAGGAGAAATATGTGCATGACCTATTCCTTCCTACATGGGACCGTGCCAAGCTACAACCATCTTTTGCATGCACAAATTTGTAATAATCAGGTTTTACCTAAAGCAGGAGTATTACATAAAGCATTTTTCAATTCCAAAAAGACAGTTTCACACTGATTAGTCCAAGGAAGCGGCATGCATACATGCTTTAATGTTAAAGCAAGCAGCGGTTTTGTAATGAGTGAAATAATTGGTAATAAACACGTAGATATTAGATTGAGTCAGTGGTTTCTGCAAGTTCTGCACCAATTATACCCTATGTTGGGGTAGCATCTTACCCCTCTTTGACAGGAAGAGACCTAAATAGCTAACCTTCTGTTGACAATACTGTAATTGGAAAAGAGATACTTTGTCCCAAGGAGGCTAAGTGATGCAATAATTTCACTGTAGTCTGTTTGCAACCTTCTGCTGCATTGCTATGTCTCCAATGAGTGGCTCCTGAGCTACTAGTAGAGCACCAGGTACCTGTGAGTAGCTCTCCTGTTTGCAGTCCAACCTATATTTTAAAAACAAAACTTATGCATTCAAGACAACATTTCTTTTGTATTTTCACAACTCATAAACTGATGTCTACAGAAAAATAGTTGACATTTTGAAAATGTACTTACAGCTATTATTTCAGTTGGAGATATTTATTACTCATAATTATATATTGGCGCAAGGGAGTATTGCAGCTATTGTTTGTATCTAGTACCCATGTTATATTTCTGTTCAAATTGTCAAAGCCCCCCCTTTTTGTTTACTGCTGAAAACCCTGGCTAATGCACCAATGTGATCACTACTGACACTTTTGGATGGGGTGGTCACTTTTTCATCACTAGTCACGTTTGTTACAGAAAATGTTGGAGACCCTTGTACTAACATTCAGGTGTTGTGAAATAGGGCTTTGAACGTGAATGCCAGAAAATCCCACAGGTGTAATAACTTTACCTGAGAAACAACAGGATATTGAGGGACTGCTATCTTGTTACTTTCTCTCACAAATTGATAAACCTTTATACTGTATTCCATCCTCTCTTTTAGGGACAGGAGGACACTCCCACCTGTGGATCCTCCCTGGTCCAAAAATGACCGACGGAAGATCCCAGTCAAGGCCAGGAGCCGCCAGGAAGATCAGAGTCGGAGAGCTGAGAAATCACAATGGACCATGAGCAACACTAGTCTCTTCAGGTGGGGTGCCCCTCAGCGAAGTTCATCTTACCAACACAATCTCCTCCCCTAGTCCGACAGCAAGCCTTTGATGGGGCCCCGCATTCGGGGGCCAATTTGTGGAGCAAATTATTAATAATTTACTGGTGCAGGGTCACACCACTTCGCCACGGGTCCTTGTCAAGTAAGGAGGAAACGACACTGGAGCGAAGTCAAACCATAGGTCATTTAATCATTCATGAATGGGTCTCCATCCGACAAGTACCATAAAGATACCCAAGGAGAGAGCACACTTGAACGATGGTTACATGGGTTTTTATATGGAAGATCACAAACGAGGAATTCCCAGAGGTAAATAGAACTTTGGCAAGAACACACAAATGAGACAAGGCAAGAATCGACAGCCTTGTGTCTTGTACAATTGCTACGTTCTAACGCTGGACAACAAGATGTGCTATTCTGAGTAGACTTTACTTGAGGATTAACCATTGCGTGAAAAGCTTCGAGCAAGCTGACTCTGCATGTTTACACAGCCTACAATGTCTCAACCTGCAATTCTTTACTCATGTTTATACAGATGTGGTGTCAAAAAGAGAGCGAGGCTGAAAGTAGGGCAGGGGTGAAAATAGATGAAGCACAGCTTAATCAAAAAATGAAAGAATCAGATTTTACATTTTAACACCTATATGATCCCAACCTCTGAAGCCTACGAACCCCATCTCCTGTTTAAGTTCCTGACCCTTTCATAGCGAAGTCTGCAGAGTGAGATTATGTTCCCACCCCGTCCAATATTGGGCCGTCCTCCAGGCGAGGAGCACCGTCTTGGTCATAGCCGATTATATCATGGGGATTGTGGTACTAACATCATCATAAACAGAGCTGCTCTACCCAAGATGTTAAGAGGTAATCTAGCCCATCTTGTGAGGTCATGGGTCATCTGGGAGACTAGCGTTTTGAGGTTGAAGCTCCATGTTAGGCCTGGGAGGAGAGAAATATCGGTGCCAAACTATTGGAAGCTAAGATTATGGGTTAGAAGTCTATCCTGCCAGTCTAGCATTCCCATGTCCCCGTACAGGGGCACTAAGAGGGACTTGGTACAGTTTAAATTTATGCCAGAGGCCTGTCCATAAGTGTAGAATGTGGAGCAGCTGTGGACCGGTTTCTGAGGGTTGTGAAAGAAGTAATAGTTTTTGTCCGCATAAATGGCAATGAGATCGTCTCCACCATCGCCAAAGTGAACATTACGTGTGAGAGTGTGCAGCATGCCACACATCCCTCTTGATTGGGAAGGGGGCAGACAACACTCCAGTAACCAAGTCTTGCTCCCTAGGGTGGGTAGAAAGTACTCGAACATAGGCAAGAAAGAGTGGTCCGAATCCAAAGAGCTCAAGCACACCTATGAAGAATTCCCAATCAAGGGAATCAAAGGCTTTCTCAAAGACAATAACCTTATGCCCAGACGGGTCAGGTAGACGATGCTGGTGCGCCATTGCTGCCTGCACTCTCTGTATGTAGTTCTGTGGTGGTAGATGAATCTCCACTGGTCAGGGTGGATACGTTTTATGAGGACCGTGAGGAATCTATTCGCTAACATTTTAGAATAAAGTTTCAATTCAACGTTTATCAGGGAGATAAACAGGAACAGTTATTGGGAGGTTTCCCTTCTTATGGAGGATTATAATTGTGGCTAAGTCCAAGTCCATGGTGCAACTCCCCCTGTGGGTGGCGTACACGTACATCAAAAACAAGAGGCCAGAGATGTGCTTGTGCTGTTTCTGGTAGTTCCAGGGGGAAACCATCATGGCCTGGAGCCTTGCCCGGATTCATATCCTTGAGGACATCCTACAGCTCTTCATGCTCTATTAGGCTGTCTAAGTTGAATCTGTCAGATCTGGATTGAGTCAGCCGTGGGATGTCCACAATAAGGGGTTGGGTGTATTTCCTGTTAGGTCTGGGACACCTGGTGAATAGGGTCCTATTGTATTCCGCGAATGAGGAGGCAAAAGATGGGGCCTCTGTGGCGAGCACATTGTCTGGCGTAACCACCCTTGGGACCAGTAAGGACATTGAGTCTTGGTTCATCAGCCAATATAAAAACTTTCCAGATTTGTCACCCCATTCATACACTGGCTTGATAGTGGCCATCCAGAATTTATGGATTAATCAAGACAAAGCTGCCTGAGCATCACCCTGTGAATGGCCAGCTGATGGCTATCATGGCCATCAGGTTCTAGATATTCTATACTTTTGGGACGTAGCACCTGGGCCTCTAATTCAGTAGTCAATCACATTTTCTCCTGTTCTCAGATTCTGGGAAAGGATCTCGCTATCCCTCTCATGCAGTCCTCTCTGCGACTCATAGTACACTCAGGGAGTCTATACATTCCAAGTTTAATTTAAGGTATACTTGCAACTCTTGTGCAAGGAAGTGTGAGGTCCCCTGTCAACCAGACGCCAGGCACCAAGTACCAAAATGGCGGGGACATGAGGCAGAGAAGCCCTAGTGAGTGATCAGCAATGACCCGTGGAAGAATATGTGCCCCTATCATGTGGAGCAGATTTGTGGCAGGTAGAAAGAACAGATCTATGCATGATCTGGATTTATGGGCTGTGGAAGGATGTGTGTATTCCTTAGCGGAGGTGTTTTATCGAGGCCCAGACTGGAGGCCCACTTGGCGAGTACTGTCTCCTTATTGCTTGAACCTCCCTAGAACCAATAGATTCAATCAGTGGGTCCTACTCCTATTAAAATCTCCACCCATAAGTGTGATGCTGTGTTGGAGGTCTACTAAACCTGTATTGAGTGCCTCCAGGGTGGGCCGGGATTTTTTTTTAAAACATACACAGTAAGTAGGTTATAAACTCCAATGCGTCTTCTACTGCCACATACCTGTCCTTGGGATCTGTAACTGCCCGGGAAGTCAAGAAAGGGGAAATTTTCCTGTAATACCAAAACCACAGGGTGTCTTTTAGTGAACCCAAGCACCACCACTCTTTTAATGTGGTCATTCATTCCATTGATATTCGATGTTAAAGTCGTACATGTTACAGCTCTCTGTGGGGTGTCCTTGTGTGGTCTATGCGGACTGCGCTGTCTGGAAATACTTGCATGATGAGAACAACTGAGGCCAACCAGGCCAAACCAATTCCCCTCTCTTACCCCAACTTCCTCCCACCCTACACTTCCACCCCAGAAGCATCTGATGCCCCAAGAAAAGAAACATGTTCCAACGTTGAAAAGACCTGCTGAGTCTTGACACCCACAAGATGTTGATTACTTAAAGTATATAGTGTGGCAGGTTACTGTAAAAACTGGTGACATAAGGGTATGAGGGATTATGAGAGGGCAGCATAGCCCCTTTGGACTTTGGTTGATTCAGAGGGCGTCGATCTCGGACTTGTTCCAGGACCAGATGGTCAGGGTGGTGTGGATGCAGTGTTCAAATGGATGCACTCCCCTCTCTCGGAGGGGCTCTGGCATCCACATTAATGTCCGAGGAATCTGATGTTCTCCTGGATAGGACAATTTGCTTCCAGGATCCCTTACACTTTTTCCATTTTTAGGATCGGGTCCGCATGTTCCATGCCTTCTGTCATTCCCCTTAGGGGTTGTTGTTGCATGAGACGAGACATTCCCAGACAGCCTCAAGAGTTTAACAAAAAGAAGGATTTTGAGTAATGCAGAATCTTGAGTTTTGAAGTTTCATGGCCTGCAGTTATTGTTTTACAGCTTCTAAGGATATGTGTTGCTTCTGCACACGCTTGGGGTAATGTAGGAAAATCATAATTTTTGTTGAGTCATACATGAGTAAGTCCAAGCCACTTGAAGTTCGGAGTATATTTTCTCTGTCTCTGTAGTTTAGCTTTTTGGCAGTCATGATGTGACAAAGAGCACCCGGCGCTGGCGTGCCACAAGCAACCTGTGAGCCCGCTCTATAATAAAACAGGTAGTCAATACCGATGATGGCACCCATGTGACAAACCAGTGCTAAAAACATTTCTTGGGGTTGGTGACCTCAGCTCCCTCTTTGAAGTCTATGAACTGTTTGTTGCCCTGCCTGGAGCAATTTTCAGCATCTTCCAATCACTTCTCTAGGGCCTGGGATGAAGTCATCAGTCGTGTCACCTAAGCCTCAAGCTCATTCACAATGTCTTCTAGGTCTGAGCTGCGCCCTCCACTCTGGAGACCCTGTCCACTATGTTTCTGAGGTCCTGACAGACAAGAGCAACATCGAACTCCCACTTTGCCAATATTGGTTTCCAGAGAGCTGACCTTAAAGGCCTGGGTGGCCTGCAGGAGGACATTATCATCCATGGAGTCTGGGTGATGTTGGGTTGGACCTCTATCACAGTTGCTCTTTGATGCCTTTGATGCCTTGTGTTCTGGTGCTGTGAACTTGTCGACTTAAGTTTGGGCATGGCATGTGGGAGGGTTTGTCTGCCCCCAAACTTGTGCATGGCTGCAGTGTGCAGCCCCAATTCCTGTGCACTGGTGGTCCCCCCACCCCTATGGGTGTATCAGAGCTGGTAGTATCAGCTGGGGGTGGTCAGCAAGTTTCCACATTTTGGAGCCTCCTGGGTCTCTTAGGGATGTCCCCAGTCTCTGCCGGGTGATCCTCTCAGTTGAGAAATGCAGAGAGGTACTCCCCAGGTATACCTTTGGCCTGGTGTGGTTGCCCTTTATTAGTCCAATAGGGAGTCTCCCACCTGGCTCACAGCACCACCCACCAACCTCATATTTAGGTGACCAGATGCAGCACTCTTACTTTCAAACTGGCCCCTATCCAGATCTTGCCCTTGGGCTCTAGCCCCCTTCACTGCACTATCCCATAAGGCAGCGCGGAATGCTCACAGGTCTGTTGTAAGGTGGTATCTGGAAATTCAAAAACACATGCCCACCATGGCACCCACAAGGCCCGATTGGCAATGCCCTGCCTTCACAGGATCAAGTGGCTGCCTTTGTGGCCCGCCACTGGCATGTGCTGAGCAGGTTCTCCATGGCCAGTCCCAGGCCTCAGGTGGAGCTGCACACCAGTCTCCTACAGAGTTACCACACCCTTGTGCAGTAGCTTTCGACCAGCAGATCACCTGCGCAGGTCAGGTTCCACACAGTCAGGGGCCCATACGCAACGTCCAAGTCAGTCCAGATGGTAGCACACAGCTCAATTAAGTCAGAGCCAGCCACCCGGGCCCCACCATCAGTTCATCCTCAGCAGTCTCTTCTCAGGCAGGCACAGACTTTAGGGGTAGCCACATTCAAGGGCTCTCTCAGGACGCTGCCATTTTGAGCTCAGGCCGCCCCTTGGCAGTGAAGGAAGTCCCAGACAGCTCTACCTCTCCTCCAGCTCACTGATGCAAGACCTCAGGGTGCACTGCACTCTCAACACCTCCTCACAGTGCCAGTGAATTGAATTTACATTGGGCCAGCAACAAGATGATGAGCCATTTGTGTGTCTGGCACTCGAGCACAAACAGGGACATCCACTATCTTAGCTGCCCAGGCCATGACACGCCTGTGTGAAGTTTTAAATTGCCATTTTAACCTGCAAAATAAACCTTTTACCAGGCCTAAACCTTTCTTTTTAATACATTTATGTCATCCCATGGTAGTCCCTGAACAGCCCGTAGGGCAGGGTACATTGTGTTTAAAAAGTTGGACATGTACCCTTCAGTTTTTCATGTCCTGTAGTTACACATTTTTCACTACTGCGAGGCCAAAATCACCCTCAGGAAAACATTGGTTTACCTTATTACATTTAATAAGGGATAACATTTGCTTGGGAAAAGCTGGAAATGCTGTGCTTCTTCTCTAGAGAATTGTAATTTAAATTCCTCTTTAATGATAAAGTAAAATTTTAAGTCTCAAGTCTGAGAATGACACTTATAGAAAGGCTGAATTATCTTATCCTAACCATTTGGTGGTTGCAGCCTGTGTCCTAGGTCACATGACTAGGTGTATCTGGCTGTTGGCCTTTTTGTATTCCTCCCAGACAGTGTCGCAAAAGGGTACTGGGTGTTGCCAGGATGAGCCTCTCTGACAAGATGGGTAGAGGTTGAGCTGTTGACCTTCCACAATTGCACTTAAATAGGGGCTGCTTTCAGCCCTCACAAAGAAAATCACGCTAGCCTTCTGTTATCCCAGACATCTTGGGGCCTGGGCAGAGGAAGGAAGGAAATTCCTGAACTAGATGTGGGGGGAAGTCTATAAGTTTCTCCCACTTCAAAGCAGACACCTGGCATTCATTTTGGACCATCAGACCAACTCTTCAGATTACTTATGGACCTATGAAAGACTCAGGATAAGGAGGGTTCTGCTGCCCAGCTGCAAGAAGGACTGCACAGTTGCCCTTCTGCTTGAGGAAGGAAGACTGGACCTGCTCCTTGAACCCAGAACTGCCAGAGTGACTCCAAGGCTTAGCTGACTGGCCTCCTGTCCTGAACTACGAGGGGCATTACAAGCTCCAGAGATCTGACTTGCATATGCCGCTGACCAGGCCCAACTGGCCTTGCCTGCACCCTGCTTCTGGCTGGCTTGCGGCGTGAGTCCTGATCCCAAAGTAGTGCCCCCCGGTCCTGGGCCCTTGACTGGCATCAGAGTGTGCTCCTCCTGGCCTAACTCTGGGTTCCCTCAGACCTGACACAGCACGACGCATCACGATGCAGGACCTCGCCTCGCATCTCCTGATCGTCAGCCTCATTGGAGCCGATGAAGAACGAATCAGCTCGACAAAGCACCTTGCAGCTCCTGTTTGGCAGCCTCATCAGAACCAATACAACTCAAAGCAGTGTGACAGAGGCCCCGGCATCTCAGTCCAAGTACTACCATGTACACTGTCCAGCGGGCCAAACTCAGTCGTGTACCTGACTCGCACTCCATCACGGTCAGCTTGAATGTGTGTTTTTGTTCCGGTTTGACATTTCCTGCTAACTCCAGTTGATGCTTTGTGCTTTTAGGCTCTATTCTTGCCGAAATCTTTTAAATTGCATATCTCCGGTTCTATTTACTGTTTTGGAGTCAAATCATTTATTAAATGCTACTTTAGTTTTCTAAATTGATGTGGTATTTTTATTGTGTGGGGGGTTCACCTATTATTGTTTAAGTGCTGCACACTTTACACATTGCCTCTAAGTTAATTCTGACTGCTTTGTGCCATGCTACCAGAGGGTTAAGCACAGGTTAATTTAGTGACTTTTTGTGGTTCACCCTGAGAAGTTTTGTGGTTGTTGCTTCAGTAGGGTTTCACCTCCTCAACCAATGACCCAATTTTTCACACGTATCAACTGGATCTGACCTCAACTATTCTGGTGGCCACTGCTGGTGGTGAGTGTTGACCTACAAGGGCTGCTCCTAAGCTCTGGAAATCCTCAGCTAGGCCTAACTGGGCTTCTCCAGCACTTCTGAAAACCTGGGACTTACAACATTTTTGGTCTTGCAGACCTCTGGAGGACTGAGACAAATCATCCTAGCCTATCCGATGATGGCATGACCTCACTGGAAATCAGACTTCTCCTGCTCAGAGCCTCTTTGAAGCAGCAAATCCAATTCAGCAGACCCTCGACAAAAAGGTACCTGGCCTCATGGGACCAAAGCTGGATACAGCCATAGTCTTACCCCGCTGAAGGATGCTGAGCTCTAAAAAAGAGAGTGGGCAAAAGGTAAAAAATCTGGACTAGGCGAAGGCACCAAATGTATCTGACCAGTGCGTGGACTTGCCTGGGCGTGAAGTTCAATTTTTCTCACTTGATGCTTTTCCTACCAAACAGCTTCAGTGGTACCTCGCCTAATACTTATCAGACTTTGTGAAGAATTTTCTCAGATACAGCCTCCTGCCTTGCCCCGCTGAAGGATTTTGACTTCCAGAAAAAATGCAAAGACTAAGGTGCTGATTTAGAGTTTGGCGGGCAGAGGTAAGTCTGTCGGTATGGCTCAGCCATACAGCAGGCCCCCGCCTGCCAGACAACTCCACACATTGACAGGAGCAGTGGTTACTGTCGATTTATTATATGCTTGATGAACTATACTATCAAAATGACAATCTGTCAAACTTTTAACATGTTTTTGCAACACAAAATCCCAAAGCGGGATTTCATTAAAAAAAACAAAATTTTAATAACCCTGATATGATGGGAGTTTTCTCCCATGGTGAAGGGGGTCATTTTAATGTGTCTCCTACCAGCACATTTTTCACAGAGGTAAGGAAGAGTTAAATCTGGCCATTTGACCAACCATTAAATTGGGTGGGCTGTTGAATGGTTAAACCTCTGACAGCTATTACTCCCATAGAATGAGTATGCCTGCGATGGAAGCCACTGACATACTTAAGGTCTGCCTGTCTGTTATTCAGGTGAGTCGACCTTCAGTTTGGTGGGCAGGTATTCTCCAGGGTATACCCTCTTTGCCAAAGTCTAAATCCGCCCCTAGGTCCCAAGGTTAAACCTCAGATAGGGCCAATCCTGGTTAGTGCATCCAACCAGGGTTTCATCGCCGTAGGCCTGAAATTGTACATAGGTCCCGCTCTACTGTGGTCATTGAGTACCATTGCTGCTTTATGATTTTTGGCTCTATTTTTCCTTACATCTTTTTAAATCAATGTGCTTGGTTCCTCTTACTACCATTTTATGTTCTTTTGGTGTATTTTTTTCCGTGAAGGGTCACTCTAGTTTTATACATTTGAGTAACATTTTGATTATGTTGCATTTTTGACTTTATAATTGTTTTGGTACTTATACATGATCTACACCTTTTCACTAAGTTAAACATGTCTGGCCTGTGCCATATGTATAAGGACTTGAGCTCAGATTTAAACGATTAAAACTTTTAACTGGCCCTTACACAATAGTGCTTTTGTTGCTTGTGGTGGAACTCTATCAAGAGGGACATGGAGTGTTGACACTATTTATGATGTCTTCCTCACGCTCCTAAATAGTTAACATGTTTCGGCCTCTTTAAAGCACCTAATGTGTCTGCTAGGCTTTCATCAGGGCCCTCCCCCAGGTCTTTGCCCTCCCTTTGTTCAACTACATGTCGCTCTGCTTTTAACCTTATGTGGCCGGGCATAATTTTGAATAAACCTCACACAAAACACTGCCCGAAAAGAATTTTAACTTAAAAAAAATCCCTCACATTATCATTAGAGAAACTTTTTACAAAAATAAGAGATCAAAGTGTACCCATCGAGCACCAATCTGGTGCAGGTGAAAAAAAGGGGTGCCTAAATGAGGAAGCATGTCACCATGAGTAAGTGAAGGTTGTTCTACCATACAATTTTTACCACGGGAGAAACAGTCAGTTGATGAATATGGGATAATATCTACCTTGATGGAGTTCCTTTGTACACTTTTTGTGTTTGTAAGCATATATTTTTGTCATTTATGTAGCTGGTGTAAATGCACACTGAAGCCCACATATGGCATTTCACTTTTTATTCTATCACATATGAGCAACTGCTTTCTGTTGAAGTTCCGTTAGGATATCAAGTTTTCCTAGAGGGGAGTAAAAACGAAAGAGAACCAGGTCTGAGAGAGTGTGTTGTTCTTCCTCGGCTTAACCAATGGTGGTGGGGTATCCAAAGATATTGGAGTAGACGCTTCACTCACTTATTGTGACATGCTTCTTCATAGGCGTCTATCCACACCCAGGTAAGATGGTACTACCCGGACAGACTCAACCAAAGATGTGATCGGAGTTCTTATATAAAGCAATTACTGGTTATGCAGGGAACCAGAGAAGTGATAGTAAAAATACCTTCAGGTATACCCAAACAATGAGTTTATTTGGAGGGTACCTGGAACATGGAGAAAAAAGTTCATAGTTCTGGGTTTTCTGAATGTAATTCTCCAGTTGTACCCCTTTCAAAGGGCGCCGGCGGCGGACAGAGCGAGGCATGTAGGCAAACAAGCGGTGCTATCACTATGACGAATGTGTGACTATGAGGCAGCATCGACCGCCTGATCCGCATGTTACCTAAAACTAACATCCAGTAGAAATTCTACTGAGGACACACTGAAGACAGGTGAGCGCAATAGGCCTCACTGTAGTGCATGAAATGCGTGCATTTGTCAGATACAGGGACATTAAGTAGGTGATGAATAGCCATGACGATGGCCCCAGACCCACGTGGGCTTTCAGTGCGGGCCGAAACATGTTGGCACTTTGAAAGGGGCCGAGAAGAAACGGGAGTTCCTAAATGCATTTTTCCCTTCAATTTTTTCCATTCGAAATTTAGACACAGCTACAGCCCAAATCGCTGAACAGATTTGCACCAAATTTGGCAGAAAGGTAGATCTTGGTCAAGAAAGAATGCTTGTTATGATTTGGTGTAAATATTTTCAGTAGTTATTTTAGCAATTAATGCTCAAAACATTCTATATCAAGGGACACAGAGCCTCCGCAGATCCGACAGATCTCCTGCTGAGCTCTGATTGGCTGCCACAATATCAATAAGGAAGTGGTGGGTGGCAGCCATCTTTGGACTTGGGACTCACAGGATACCCTGACCCCCTAGGCCTGGGGCCAAAAATGTTTTTTATAATATTTTATTGCACATTCGTGGAGCATTGAGGGAGCAGCATGAGATTGAGGCACTTCGGCCAACCTCTAGCTATTCATGGCCAAAGGCTGTGAGCAGTGTGGGGTAAGCTGCCTCTAGGTGGGTTGGAAAGAGGGCATGACCGAAGGCTAGGCTCTTTGGCCAATCCCCCGTTGCTAACAGCAGAAGGTCATGCACAGCATGGGGTTGGCTACCTGTGGCCCTGTGCAGTGTGGGCTTGGCTTCACATATTGTAATAGAATATTATTATAGAAATTCTCTGAAAAAACCCAAAGGTTAAAGTAACATTATCGTGAGGGAAAATGTTCAGTAACAATGTAACATTTTAAACTCTAAAAACCACAGAAATTCACCATTTATAGTTATAGTTATCTCAAACAACTATAACTCGTGCCCTAAGTTAACTATATCTCGTACACTCGCTATGCAGACTACTAATTACCCCACATATTACAACACTCATAACATCTTATATGACATCGTTGATAATATCACTGCAAGATTTGCAATTAAATTATTGATGAGGAAACTGTGCATGGCATAGCACAAGTTATAGTTACTTTAGATGTCCTGTAATTTTCAGAGTTTGAAACGTTACGTTATTACTGAACATGTGCCTCAAACTATAGCTTTAGTTTAACCTTTGTTTTTTCAATGTACATATATAAATATGTGTGTGTGTACTTGTCTATATTTGAATATATATTCATAAATGATGTCATTTCAGATATGATAAGTCTTGTCATGAATGCTATCTTTTAACATGCTATAAGGGATTTAATATGAAAGGGTGTAAGCAGTGAATGGAGAAGGCAAGGGTTATAGGTAATGTAGTTTGGCTAGTGAGGGACTTATAAGTAAATTAAATATGCCAATTAGGTATAAGCCAATTTGACCATGCTTTAGGAAGTAAGCACAAGCACTTTAGCACTGGTTAGCAATGGTCTAGTGCACAGATTCCTAAGCCCAACAAAAATGAATTCAGCACAAATAGGAGGTTGAAGGCAAAATGTTTGGGGTTAAACCACTGTAGGAAATTGGGTTATTAGTTGTGTGGCCTGCACAAGTAATAGGCCCACAATTCTCATTACCGGGTACCAAGCACCCCATTGTAACACTTGACTTTCTTAGGGTAGTGAAGCAGAGAAGTTCAAGGCCTACTGAGGGGAGGTGATGTGGGCTAGTAATCACTGTTCATTGGCATGCAAAATAACACTCAATAAATAATTGTCCTGTCAATACTTTTTCTTTAGAAAAAAGAAAAGTTCATTTATTGTGCGCACTACTAAATACTATGCAGTAAATGACAAATATATACATAGGTAGATGGAAAATACTATAGGTTACATTACGTTCTCACTTTTGACTCCTCGAAAGGAGTCATGCAAATATATAAGGTAAGTCTATTGGCTTGGTCAAAGGACCAAGATGAACAGACACCATGTCAAAAACATCATTTTGTAAGCCAATGCAGTCATCAATAATAATATTCATGTGTAAATGCACTATCTATGTTAATAAAGCATATTAACTGTGATCTGTATTCAATGTCAGCATTACTATGTCAATAAAGCATTTAAAATGAGCAAAACATGTGTCGGTGTACTTTTTATAAACTTTCCAGCCATGAAGATTGATATTTTTTTCTAAACACTGCCTGTGAGAGCTACAGTGCTGTGATATCCCAGTTGGGATGAATGTCTGCGCTTTACCAATTCTGTTAAATGAGTAAATAAATCAAATAAATAAAGGCAGCCCCTAGAGGACATCACATTTTGATTACATTACATGCAACCATAGACTTAGTCACTAGAAGGCACTTCAATGCATGTATCTCCTTTATACACCTTCAGGCCACAATAATTGCACCCATTAAAGTAAGTTCCTAGAGAGTGCAGCACTCCCAGCTGTACCGTAACATTTCCAGCCTGGGGAGCACTGTGAAACATTGAGAAAATTCATGGATGGGTCTTGGATTCTATGACCTGTCAAACCCAGGGTCAATACTTTCTAAAATCTCATGAGGGGTAGGTGCTGCCATCCTGCAGACCCCCACTCTTCCATTCTTTCATTGATGGTGCCCCTGCCATCCTGGGGCCATCATGAGCAAGTACAATAAAGCAAATGAGAAAGCCTTGAAGGGCACCATGGGGTTCATCCGATATGCTAGCAAGAGCCGCTGCTTTTTTTGTTTTTTAGCTGCGTGCGGTCATACCCTGCACTCCTCCTTTTGTTTTTGTTTTTCTTTGGGGTGCCCGGTCCCACCCGGGCACTCCATCCCTCAGAGAAGTGGGCAGTCAAGGGAGCCCACCCCTCACTACCCTGCCTGCTCCTGCTCAGCCCATACCTCAGTGTGGCCACGGGAGGTGGCAGCTTCTCTGTCCCTGCCCGCTCCTGTGAGCAGTGTGATCTTGGTGATGGCCACCCACTTCCCCCAGACACAGGCACTGGGAGCAGGTCAGGCACACCTCTCCTGGGGGCTACAATGGCTCTTCCCTTCCTCCCACTCTTAGGAGGTCTCCATCATTGTGCATATTGTCCAGGGAATGGAGTGCCCAGGCCAAGGGAGAGTCTAGGGAGGGGGCCCAATGCATGCCCCCTCCCAGAAAAATGTAAAGCGTAAGCTCCCGAGGAGATGGAGCCCCAGAGGCAAGAATGAGCCAGGGGAGGCGGCCCACATATGCCACCTCACTGGGTGAAAATACATAAATGATCTTGCATGGCCTTCAGGTCTCGGCCCACCCTGGGGGTATATATAGGAGAGGAAGCAGAGCCCCACACGCTCTGTTGTTGGACAAAAAAAGGGCAGAGCCCCATGTGTTCTGTTGTCAGAAAAATGGTCAAATGTTGCCAATCTTTAATATGCCACAACTCAGACCCTGATGGGCCAATTCTGACAATTGTTGGCTCCTTGTACACTTGGTGGCGGGCTCTAGCCACCAGGAGCAGTTGGAGAAGACCTCATCAACTCCCAAGTGGTGTAATGCACAGAAAGCTAGTTCTCCTGGCTCCCTGCGTCAGTCTTCCTCCTGGTCTGTGTCTCCAGGCACTGAAGTACAGGACCTTCCACCCACCTGATCCTCAAAGGGTATAAGAGTGCCTGCCTCCTGGTCCTTAAGGAGACCCAATGTTTCTGGGGGCAACTGAATGGAGTCCTTAGACCTTGGTGGGCATCAGTGTGTTCTTCCTTCCAGTAGTCCATTGTGGCCCCAGTATCAAGCAGCTAAGCGCAGAGATATCACAAAGCAAGTAAGAGATCCCCCCTTGGGCAAGAGTTTTTAAAGGGGAGTGGAAGGTTCCAGAAGCCAGGCACCCTTGGCCATGTCCTGGGGTGCCACGTCACCTCTCCACTTTTGTCCCAACTCTCCTGTTCAGCATGCTGGGACTGTTCAAAATGGCGTTATACGGGAGTCACCAGTCACATATCCTCTGGGGTCATCAGCTCCGCCCCTCACTGACATCACTGCCAGGGCCTTTCTCACTAAATCTTCAAAGGGTGGCCCCCTCTTGTGTTGGCTCCAGAGGTCTGGGCTCCCTCCTTTGTTCAGTGGACTTGGGGAGGCCCATCCCTGGTAGTGAGTGACAACTAATTGATTGTTGCAAATTCTCCAGCCTCACGCCTTTCCTCCTCAGGATCTGGACGAAGCACTGTTAATTGCTCCCTTTGTGTGGGGAGGCCTTTGTTCCTACTGCTGGAGAGAAAGGTAATTAACCTGGCACAACAGGGTGACAAAAGGCCTGGGCTCTTATTCTGAGCAGAGCCAGGGAAATATTACATATCTAAATGACTCATACGCTGTACAGATATCTTTTTGAAACTTCAGAATGTATTTGCCCACACCGGTTAGACCTCATTTTGCTACATCACTGTTCTCTTTAGGCCAAAGGGAAGCAAAACTGCACTCTAAGGCAGTTTTGTCTCCCTGTGTGTATAATAAAGTGTCACTACAGATAAAACAGAAAATCACACTGACTTTTCCTCTTAGTGTACACTAATATTACAAGGCATAGCCCTGTTCAATATCTAATCCTGCAGAGTCCCCACTGCACTAGGCAACCTGTGCGCTGTGATCAAGCTGCATACGACAGTAGTCTCCCACAGACAGACCACACACCTGTGCACAGGAAACATCCATAACAATGCAGGCATTACAACACAATGCCTTTGCAACGTGGTCAATACAATGCAGGATCCATTACAACACATGCAATTACAACGCATGCCATTACAACGCATATCCCTCCCTGACCAGCACCTTAGCTGAGGTAAGCACCCGGCTGTGTTAGAGTAGTAATTTTCGTTGTAATGGAATATGCATTGTAATGGCTTGCATTGTAATGGCATGCGTTGTAATGGAAGCTGTGTTGTATTGACTGTATTTTAAAGGTATGCGTTGTAATAGTTTACTTTGTGATGTCATAAATTCCCTGTGCACAGGTATGTGTACACATGTTCATATAACCAGCCAAGTGCCTCTTACCCTTGCTGTGTCAGAGTGGCCTTATCTTAAAAGGTGAACATTGGTGGTAAACATGTGCAGTCCATTTGACATGTGATTACTGTAGGTGAGACACATGTAATGAGACTCCTCACAATAAAAAATCCAAAACCGGGTAATGCAAAAAACAAAAAATCCAGGTGTACTGAATGGGTGGATCCCAACTTCAGCATCCACTCTAAGGATGACGGGTCTAACATATATCTGAAATTCAGGCAATGCAATGCCATTTTTAAAAACATTAAATGCATCTTGATAGAACTGAAAGGAACCTATACGTTTTTCTTCTTTGTGCCATGGTTTAAATGGTAAAATTGTTACTTTTCTCCTGTGTCACAACTAGGCCTGGGTGAAAATTTCGTTCCGGTCGCGGAAATTGCGATAATTTGACATTTTCGCATTCCGCGGAAAGCGCGAAAATGTCAAAATTTCCGCATTCCGCAGCTTAGCTATAATTTGTTTCTTGCTCGCGCTGTAAAATAATACATTCTCGCGTGCGCGCGATCGCCTTACCTGAATCCCCGCATTCGCCGACAAGTTTTCCCGATCCGGTCGCGTTCTCCATGAGATGTTGGATTGTTGGTAGCCATTTGCGCTGTCTCGCGACAGTTTACGCCCGCAGTGACGTCATGCGTCGCGCGATCACGTCTTTCTTCTCGCGATCATGCACTGCGAGACAACTGAAAACAAGATGGCCGCGCCCGCGAGCAACCACATGGGTAAGTTGGCGAGCCGCGACCATGCAGAAAATACAGCGAACGGGCGGGAAAAAACACTTCCGCATCTTCGCGATATTTCCGCGTGTTTGCAGAGATTTTTAACATTTTCGCGATAATTTGAGAAAGTGAATTTCGCAAATTCCGCCCACCCCTTGTCACAACTTAGTTTATGATGATTAGTAAAAGCAGGTTTACTTTGACTGCTGGTACCTTATAATTTCTTCTGGCACAGGCTTTCTATATGTGTAGAACTGAGCAAGTTAATAGAGACATAATTTTCCTAACAATGGACTTTTCTTTGGGTAATATGCGGCCAACGTAATTATTTTCAAAGTGTATTTGTTTGTGAGATCAAAACATGGGAGGTATTACATTTTGGGTAGCCATTTTAGAACTCTGCGACGTGATGACAACAAGCCTAAGCTAAGCCACATGATTGCCTTTGATGTATCATATAAGCTTGAGAATGTTAAGCGGTCACACGCTTCTTAACTACTAACATCACAGAAAGAGAGAAGTTGCATGTGTTTTTCATTATTTGTCCATAACCCCATGTTTTAAGATGACATTAAATTGTGGATTCTTCCTTTCTGTCAAATTGGTTTTGGAAATCCAAAGTGACATTTTGAGTAATATTTAGATTCTCCCCAATATTTACGTATGCAGTATTTACCACACGTATGTGATTGAAAGTGTAATACTTGTTCAGACAGTTTCTTGTTGCTCTCTTATTTTGGTATCTCACAAGTCACATAACGTTCAATAACATTTAGAACTGACTCATTAGTCATGTCCAAACTTATCTGCATCTTTGACCCAGAGAAGCACATGAGTATGTAGTGCTTGATGCTCTTTTCAGCAAAAGTAAGTAAGTACTTCTCAAATGGGATCTTTCTTTTTGTTGGTTAAGTAGTCAAGCATAGTTTGAAATTTGTGATAGAAATATCTGCAAAGAGTGGCAGAATCCAAAGAACATATTTCTGGGGGTGTTTTAGAGTTGATGTATGGAATATTAGCATTAGCTTCTTGAAGAAATTGATACAAATCACCCCATCTGCACATAGCACATCTTTAAGTTATAAAGCAAATAGATGGTCCTAAATTGACATGCCATAATGTTGATTAAATTATATTGTAGATGTTCATCTTTTTCATGAACCTTTTCAACCAAATCCCCTGCTGATATATAAGTAAAGCCAGTTCTAGTTTGGCAAATAGGTACAACAGCATTAGAAGTGACAGAAAGTTCACTTTCACATAGCAGTATGACAATATAATGAGTATCTTATCAAAAGCGTGGATCCTCAGAATATGACCTTGTACTCACATGCTTAAATTTGGACTGGAGGATCATCATATTGATCACATTTTCCAGTAGGGAATAAATGTGGATATCATCTTCCTTCTAGTATCTTTTCCCAGACACTGATCGGCTCTCCTCTTGCACCCTTTATCTGATACAGTTCTAAAGCATCACCCATCATGTCTCTTGAGTGTAGTAGTGTATACTATAATGTTTGTATATTTGTTCAGCTTGTTCTTCAGTAATCTGTTCAGCAATCTGTTCAAAGTGTCCTACTCCACTAACTTAAACCACCAAAGGTTCCTCTATTTTGCATTGAATTCCAAGAGTGGTCATGTTTTTTATTGTGGTCTAATGGGAGAAAAAAACCTTTTCCTTTTAGTGCATGTATTAATTCATGTGGCTGAAATTTTCCAGATTTTGGTTGCATTCTAACTATGGTTTGAAAAGGATGCACTATTTGAATTAAAAAGCTTTCATATAAATGCAGTTCCTGTAGTTCAGAAAGAATTAGATAGATTTCCAAGTTGTTATAATTTCCACCTCAAGGCTTGAAGTTATGGTCTAGTTTTTCAATTGCAGATTACATGGTTATCACAAAAGTTGTATTTTTCTTTTGCAAATAGAGTTAGATTTTTACATGACAATGTATACCCATTTTCTGTTTTTCACGTAGATCAATCATTTTTACTTGCTTCTTATAATGTGCTCTTTGGCAATAAATATACATATGATTATGGATTTCAAAACTAGTTTTTTGAAATCCAAGAGTAGCCATTTTGTAATTGGGTAAGCCCATTATCGAATTTTCTGATTAATTTTGAGTAAAGGCAAATTGTGGACAACTAATAATCTCATAGTGTGCATTTAGATTGGATATAATCTATAACGTTGACGAGCTCGATTACAGTGACGTAGAACATAATTTAGCTGTTCCAATTGCAATGATGATGTTTTCACAAAATATAATGTCTGCACACGTTTTTTAGTGTGGAATGATGTGTGGACAGCATTCTGATATGATGAAATTATCTTTCCCTGGTACAAAACCTATCTCTCTGGGAATCCTGGAACATTGTATTCTTGTTTTTCAGGCCAGAAGCAATGGGAATCTATGCGGTTGAAGGTGTTGGGGACTCAGGAGAGGAAATTGCTTTCACCGACAACGTGCTGCCTCAGATCACAGCAGTGTTCTACATTTCATTCGGTATCCCAGATGGGACACAAGAGGCTGAGGAAAGGAACTTACCTGGCATGCGGTGAGAATTGCAATGTTGGGACTTGTAGTCAGCCAACGCGACTGCAGGTCCATTTGGAACTTTGACCCAGCCCACCTGGATGGCCACCAATGGCAGAATGACTGGGGCTATTTCAAAGATCTGGTGGGAGTGCCATTGTTGAAGCTGGCATTTGAAAAAGGAAATTGCTCCGAAATGCGTCATGCCTTAAGCTTTTTTTAGTGAAAATAAATCCTTTCCCTATTCCCCGCAGTGTCCCTCCCGTTGTGAATTTCAGAACGTTCAGTGGCATATATATAGATATATATATATATATATACACAGCGAGTGCGGTGAAAATTTCAGTAGCTGTGTCCCTCGAGAGATGCCAGTGAGCAAGGGCGATGAAGCCCGAAACGCGTTTGGTGAATGCTATTGCTGTCTATGATGCATTCCATGCCCTGCATTCTTCCCGACGGAAAAGGAGACTAAACGCGTTGTGTGTGGCACCTCAAGTGTGAGCCTCTTTTCATTTGGAATATTAGCGGTCGGCTTGGTCGCGAGGTGCCCCGCTGTGGACTTTACAGCTCCTTTCGCCAATGACGGTGAAAACAAAGCAACAACGCGCACCAGTGTCGTGAAGGTGAAACTAATGCGAGGCTTCAATGCTAGTATGTACAGCGACCCAGTGGGAAACAAGTTGGGGGACAACAGCAGTGAAAGACTACTGAGACCAGAATGGCTAAAGCCACACCCACTCAAGGCAGGACTTTAAAACATCACAGCGAGTGCGGTGAAAATTTCAGTAGCTGTGTCCCTCGAGAGATGCCAGTGAGCAAGGGCGATGAAGCCCGAAACGCGTTTGGTGAATGCTATTGCTGTCTATGATGCACTCCATGCCCTGCATTCTTCCCGACGGAAAAGGTGAATAAACACGTTGTGTGTGGCACCTCAAGCGTGAGCCTCTTTTCATTTGGAATATTAGCGGCCGGCTTGGTTGCGAGGTGCCCCGCTGTGGACTTTACAGCTCCTTTCGCCAATGACGGTGAAAACAAAGGAACAACGCGCACCAGTGTCGTGAAGGTGAAACTAATGCGAGGCTTCAATGCTAGTATGTACAGCGACCCAGTGGGAAACAAGTTGGGGGACAACAGCAGTGAAAGACTACTGAGACCAGAATGCCTAAAGCCACGCCCACTCAAGGCAGGACTTTAAAACATCACAGCGAGTGCGGTGAAAATTTCAGTAGCTGTGTCCCTTGAGAGATGCCAGTGAGCAAGGGCGATGAAGCCTGAAACGCGTTTGGTGAATGCTATTGCTGTCTATGATGCACTCCATGCCCTGCATTCTTCCCGACGGAAAAGGTGAATAAACGCGTTGTGTGTGGCACCTCAAGCGTGAGCCTCTTTTCATTTGGAATATTAGCGGCCGTCTTGGTCGCGAGGTGCCCCGCTGTGGACTTTACAGCTCCTTTCGCCAATGACGGTGAAAACAAAGGAACAACGCGCACCAGTGTTGTGAAGGTGAAACTAATGCGAGGCTTCAATGCTAGTATGTACAGCGACCCAGTGGGAAACAAGTTGGGGGACAACAGCAGTGAAAGACTACTGAGACCAGAATGGCTAAAGCCACGCCCACTCAAGGCAGGACTTTAAAACATCACAGCGAGTGCGGTGAAAATTATATTATATATATATTCAAATCCTCAGTGTCGGTGCAGATTGCAACCAAACAGACGCCTTTTCCCCTCCTCTTACAATGGCGGTCCGTGGAGAGGAAGCGAACCTCTACTCATTAAACCAGGCTGAATTTTTCTTCACGAAAAAACACGACAGCAACCACGGACTCTTTAGATCAAAATGCGCTATTTTATTTCGCAGAAAATAGCCACTATATATATATATATATATATATATATATATATATATATATATATATATATATATATTACCTACTGGCGGTCGCCAGTAGGTAGTTATAGTTAGGACCACGTTTCCATAGGAAAACCTCAACATTCTATTTTGAATAACTTTGGCGCCGGTCGACGAATCCTCGCGAATTTCTCAAAATAGGTGGGGCGCTACGCTCCGCTCCTACCCTGAAAGTCTCGGGGGGATCCGTCAAGCGGGGGCTGAGATAAAAGGGGGGTCCCAAAACGCGTTTTTCCCATGCATTTTTCCATAGGACCTTTAGAACGAGCTACAGCCCGAACGGCTGAACAGAATTACTCAAAATTTGGCAGAGAGGTAGTCCCTAGGTCAAGGAAGTGCCTTTTGTAGGTTTGGTGTAAATCTGTTCAGTAGATTCTGAGAAAATAGCCTTTAAATCAATATATATATCTGAGCCCGCTTACGGTACGCTTACCGTACGCTTACGGTAAGCGTACGGTGGCGTGCGCGAGCGCGATTCTGATTGGCTCTTAGATCTTAGTAAACATTCGAATCGGCCGAAACCAGGAAGCGGCGGCCGCCATTTTCTGTGTTTCACTCTGAAAAAAAAAGAGTGAAAACAAGAAAAGGGGGCAATGAGGAGAGTTACAGACCCCCTTACATTTGTGAGGGGGTCAAAGAAGGACTGTAAAGTACAAAACAAACATTTATTGATTTTTAAAAAAAATCACGGGGTACGCGTACAGTAAGCTTACGGTAAGCGTACGGAAGAAACATGGCGTGCGCGAAGGAGATTCTGATTGGCCCATAGATCTTAGTAAACATTCGAATCGGCCGAAACCAGGAAGCGGCGGCCGCCATTTTGTGTGTTTCACTCAGAAAAAAAACAGAGAAAACAAGGAAAGGGGGCAATGAGGAGAGTTACAGACCCCCTAACATTTGTAAGGGGGTCAAAGAAGGACAGAAAAGTACAAAAAAAACATTTATTGATTTTAAAAAAAATCACGGGGTACGCGTACCGTAAGCTTACGGTAAGCGTACGGTAAAAAAAATAAAAAAAAATAAATGAAAAGCAGATTTAAGAGTTTAGAAATTAGGGAGCTCTAAAAAGAGCTGTTGTGTTTATGAAGTCATTTTTTAAGTGGTACCTACAAGTAAGTACCGATGCAGAGTCTAAGGTTCAAGAGGAAGACTCTGTTCCCTTCATCATTGAAGTGCACACCATCTCCTCTATAAATGTCTTGCATGTCATAACGCAAGTTGTTGTGGTAAATGGCACCCATACCATAGTCACGGAGGAAAGCAGAAACAGATTTGTTGACGTGCTTTCTTGCTTTGTCAATCTGCGGACAGAAATGATAGGACCAGTTCCATTTTTGCCTTTGGCATATGTTGGAAAACACAAAGGCAGTTTTAGGGAAAAGTGTAAACAGTTGTGCAAAGGTGTCCTTCATAAGCATTTCCAGACCTACCCCAGTCAAAGTGCCTAGGTCATTGCCACCACAGTGCACTATTATGAGGTCAGGGTGTTGGATTTGAATGAAGGATTTCACCAATGGCATCAATTGGTGCCACTTTAACCCTCTCTGACCAATCCATTTAATGTCTACATTTGGCAAAGCAAGGTCTCTCATCATACCTGTTTTCTCTGCAAACTTTTCACTCCAGAAGACATAGCTGTGCCCTACAATCCACACTGTGAACATCTTCAAAGGAGAACTGGATGCACTCAGGAGGTGTCTTTCAGTAGAATGGCAATATGAAAAGAAAGACAGTTTGGAAATGGAGGCATACATATTTTTTTCAAAACAAAAAGAACTGATTGGCTGTTTCATACCATTCTAGAATAAAAACTAGGCTGTATGTGTAAATTAATAGAAGCATGTTTTGTATTGGTACAAAAAAATGTGTAACCAAAGAACAGTACTATGGATTTGCTGTAAGGTTTGAAAAGTCAAGCACTCTTGCTCTGTGGAATTGAAACATTGTGTGTCGAACTTCTGACCTAACTCTACACAGCAGTGTTCCATGAGCTGTTGCTATGGTAGCAGGCAGAAGTCAAGTTGGGGGAAGGGTACTAGGCAGAAGTCAAGTTGGGGGAAGGGTACTTTTGGAAAAGGGTTGGTTTTCAACCAATAGAAATGTGTGATTACATTTGAAAAAAAGGGGGAAGCACTGAGATTTGAAACTTACATGTATATGTGTGGAAAAATAGAGGGAAAGTTTGCCATTATCTGGTTCTGCTGAGAGGAGAGAGGTGAACACAACAGAGATCCTGGCTCTGATAATCTGCTGTTTGAGTGTCACATTTCTTTCACAACTAACTAATTTTAAAGGTGAGTTTACAGTTTGAGAGGGGATGTATGTGGTAACTTAAGAAATGAATAATAGAAATGGGAATTGTTTTTGTTGTAGTTACACATGGTGGTTTCATAATGTGTCAGTCTGTAAAAGTGATTTACACTTGCCCCGAAAAAAAAAAGAGCAGTAAGTGTGCTTTCAAATTGGCAAAGAAATTTCGTTTTGGGACTAATGTGAAAACATGACTCTGTGTGCATAGAAGAATTATAGGCAGAGATTTATTGCGTCTTGCTCTGGTGATTTCACAGTTGCATTAGATGGAAAGGGGGAGCGAATTTTTGGGGGAAGAAGCAGAGTCTTAGCACACACCCATGTGCTTGCCATGTATAGTCATGCACAGTATTTAGAAGCGAGTGGGGTTTTCAGGTTTAAGTCTGTAATGCAAATACATTCAGCATCACTAAGGCTGGTTGCCCTTGCTGGAGTGTAGTCAGTCACAGAGAATACACATGGTGGTGGTCTGAAAAAACAGCTTGGACATGTGCATTTAAATAAATCAAAAAAAGTGGTTTTATAATGTGTCAGTCTGTAAAAGTGATTTCCAATTGTAAAAAGTGATTTTCACTTGGCCCGAAAAAAAAAGAGCAGTAAGTGTGCTTTCAAAATGGCAAAGAAATTTCGTTTTGGGACTAATGTGAAAACATGACTCTGTGTGCATGGAGGAATTATAGGCAGAGATTTATTGCGTCTTGCTCTGGTGATTTCACAGTTGCATTAGATGGAAAGGGGGAGCGAATTTTTGGGGGAAGAAGCAGAGTCTTAGCACACACTCATGTGCTTGCCATGTATAGTCACGCACAGTATTTAGAAGCGAGTGGGGTTTTCAGGTTTAAGTCTGTAATGCAAATACATTCAGCATCACTAAGGCTGGTTGCCCTTGCTGGAGTGTAGGCAGTCACAGAGAATACACATGGTGGTGGTCTGAAAAAACAGCTTGGACATGTGCATTTAAATAAATCAAAAAAAGTGGTTTCATAATGTGTCAGTCTGTAAAAGTGATTTCCAATTGTAAAAAGTGATTTTCACTTGGCCCGAAAAAAAAAGAGCAGTAAGTGTGCTTTCAAAATGGCAAAGAAATTTCGTTTTGGGACTAATGTGAAAACATGACTCTGTGTGCATAGAGGAATTATAGGCAGAGATTTATTGCGTCTTGCTCTGGTGATTTCACAGTTGCATTAGATGGAAAGGGGGGCAAATTTTTGGGGGAAGAAGCAGAGTCTTAGCACACACCCATGTGCTTGCCATGTATAGTCATGCACAGTATTTAGAAGCGAGTGGGGTTTTCAGGTTTAAGTCTGTAATGCAAATACATTCAGCATCACTAAGGCTGGTTGCCCTTGCTGGAGTGTAGGCAGTCACAGAGAATACACATGGTGGTGGTCTGAAAAAACAGCTTGGACATGTGCAATTAAATAAATTAAAAAAAAAGGTTTCATAATGTGTCAGTCTGTAAAAGTGATTTTCACTTGCCCCGAAAAAAAAAAGAGCAGTAAGTGTGCTTTAAAAATGGCAAAGAAATTTCGTTTTGGGACTAATGTGAAAACATGACTCTGTGTGCATAGAGGAATTATAGGCAGAGATTTATTGCGTCTTGCTCTGGTGATTTCACAGTTGCATTAGATGGAAAGGGGGAGCGAATTTTTGGGGGAAGAAGCAGAGTCTTAGCACACACCCATGTGCTTGCCATGTATAGTCATGCACAGTATTTAGAAGCGAGTGGGGTTTTCAGGTTTAAGTCTGTAATGCAAATACATTCAGCATCACTAAGGCTGGTTGCCCTTGCTGGAGTGTAGGCAGTCACAGAGAATACACATGGTGGTGGTCTGAAAAAACAGCTTGGACATGTGCATTTAAATAAATCAAAAAAAGTGGTTTCATAATGTGTCAGTCTGTAAAAGTGATTTCCAATTGTAAAAAGTGATTTTCACTTGGCCCGAAAAAAAAAGAGCAGTAAGTGTGCTTTAAAAATGGCAAAGAAATTTCGTTTTGGGACTAATTTGAAAACATGACTCTGTGTGCATAGAGGAATTATAGGCAGAGATTTATTGCGTCTTGCTCTGGTGATTTCACAGTTGCATTAGATGGAAAGGGGGAGCGAATTTTTGGGGGAAGAAGCAGAGTCTTAGCACACACCCATGTGCTTGCCATGTATAGTCATGCACAGTATTTAGAAGCGAGTGGGGTTTTCAGGTTTAAGTCTGTAATGCAAATACATTCAGCATCACTAAGGCTGGTTGCCCTTGCTGGAGTGTAGGCAGTCACAGAGAATACACATGGTGGTGGTCTGAAAAAACAGCTTGGACATGTGCATTTAAATAAATCAAAAAAAGTGGTTTTATAATGTGTCAGTCTGTAAAAGTGATTTCCAATTGTAAAAAGTGATTTTCACTTGGCCCGAAAAAAAAAGAGCAGTAAGTGTGCTTTCAAAATGGCAAAGAAATTTCGTTTTGGGACTAATGTGAAAAAATGACTCTGTGTGTATAGAGGAATAATAGGCAGAGATTTATTGCGTCTTGCTCTGGTGATTTCACAGTTGCATTAGATGGAAAGGGGGAGCGAATTTTTGGGGGAAGAAGCAGAGTCTTAGCACACACCCATGTGCTTGCCATGTATAGTCATGCACAGTATTTACAAGTGAGTGGGGTTTTCAGGATTAAGTCTGTAATGCAAATACATTCAGCATCACTAAGGCTGGTTGCCCTTGCTGGAGTGTAGGCAGTCACCGCGAATACACATGGTGGTGGTCTGAAAAAAACAGCTTGGACAAGTGCAATTAAATAAATTAAAAAAAAAGGTTTCATAATGTGTCAGTCTGTAAAAGTGATTTTCACTTGCCCCGAAAAAAAAAAGAGCAGTAAGTGTGCTTTAAAAATGGCAAAGAAATTTCGTTTTGGGACTAATGTGAAAACATGACTCTGTGTGCATAGAGGAATTATAGGCAGAGATTTATTGCGTCTTGCGCTGGTGATTTCACAGTTGCATTAGATGGAAAGGGGGAGTGAATTTTTGGGGGAAGAAGCAGTCTTAGCACACACCCATGTGCTTGCCGTGTATAGTCATGCACAGTATTTAGAAGCGAGTGGGGTTTTCAGGTTTCAGTCTGTAATGCAAATACATTGAGCTTCACTAAGGCTGGTTGCCCTTGCTGGAGTGTAGCACTCTGGACATGGGCTTTTTAAAAAATCTGAAAAGTGGTTTCATAATGTGACAGTTTGTAAAAGAGATTTTCACTTGCCCAAAAAAAAGAGCAGTTTGTGTGCATTCAAATTGGCAAAGAAATTTTGTTTTGTGACTATTGTGAAAAGAAATGTAGTAATATATTTAAATACAATAAAGGATTTTTTTTTAGTTTTTTTCAGGTATTGCTGAAGAACAGTGAACAAAATTTAAGATGCCTACAAAATCTCGAGTTCAAAAAACGCTAAAAAAAAAACTATATTTGAAGACAACTGGAGGACCAAAGTTAGTAGAAGATGCTCATGTTGGGAAAAAGAAAAAATCTTCTGGTAAGCAGAAAAAAGAATTTCTTAAAAAAATATTCAAAACAAAGAAAAATGTACAAAATGTCTGTCCAGGGAAGAATGTAACAAAACGAAGAGAACAGCAAAAAATTGAGAATTTAGTTAATGCAAATATACCTTCTGCAACTGAAAAGATTTACATAAACAGAAAAACAGCGTTTAAAGAGATACGTAGAAAAATGTTTCAGAGAAGAGTTATGTCCAATTTGATAAAGGATGTGAAGAAATATAAGCAAAAGGCAAAATATTACAAGAGAAAAAAAGAAATTGAAGCCATTGCAGCAAAAGCATTAGAATTAAAAAGGAAACTATTCATATTAATTTTGAATAGGATGCGTACATTAGATAAAATGGTTAATGTACTGAAATCACAAAGCAAAAGCAAAAGAGTAGTGAACAGAACAAACTTTTGTAAAGTGTTTTTAGGAAAGTGGATGCATAGTTCAAGTAGTGAACCTTTTTTTAATGAAGAGAGCTATTTTCAAAGTAATAGTTTGCTGCATGCAGTTGACACCAGAGGTCGTTCATACGAAGTAAAAAATGGTTGCATAATGGAGAAGGAGATAATGGTTCCAAGAGATGAGGTACAAGTGATGGCAGATGAGGCAATGGGGAGACGTCCTAAAGCCCCAGTGTACACTTGGAATTGTAGTAGTATTTGCACTGTGCGTCAGGAATCTATTGACAGATTTCGAGAGTTTCTAAGAGAATATAGTAAAAAAAGTGTAAAACAGAAGATTAAGGTGCTTCAAAGTCTGGATCCATGCAGAGTGAGAGAGAATACTGGTTTGCAGGGTCATTCTCTGGCTTGTCTATCTAGAAAAGTGTGCAATAGTGTTTTCCATCATTTTAGGATGCTGGCTGTTCATCATACTGAAATGAGAAAGTTTGTGAGACGGTTGTATTTTGCCAAAAGTCCAGCAATAAAGTTAAATGAATTGAATAGGGCTCTGTTCCGAGGAACGGTATCAGATGTAGAGAAGGTTGTTGATGAAATTCAGTTTTGTTACTTTGGTCCTGAACAAAACAGTGCAGAGAAGGACACAGTAAATGAGGAAGAAGTGGAAGAGAATGTAGAACCTTCTGTAAGTAAGACATTTAATGATCACATAACAAAATTTGCAATAGTCTCTAATGAAAGACCAAATGTTACTTGTATTTGTTGCCGCAGAACTCATTATAGAAAACAAACTAGGAATGTTGATCTCTACAGAAAGAGTGAAAATGAAGATAATAATAAGTGGATGGATTTTGCCACATATATATTTCTTGAAAATTGTTTTGAATTGGGTGAAGATCAGCGTATTTGTAAATACTGTTACAACAAGTTAGAGGAAAATAGAATGCCGACCAGAGCTGTACATAATAATTTAGAATTGGATGCTATTCCTGCTGAACTTTCTGAATTAAATACATATGAGTCTATACTCATTCAATGTGTTCATCCGTTCCAGACCATAGTACGTATGGAGCCCAAAACTGGTAAATTACCTCCTTCAGATTTACTGAGAGGTTTAAAAGGTAGAGTGGTGTATTTGCCCTTGGATTTGAAAAAAAATATGGAAACTATTGATGCGGATACTTTGGAAACTGAACCATTAATTATTCTGGTTAATGGTGTACCTACAAAGAATAAGAAGATTTGGCAGGAGCTGGTAGATGTGCGGAAAGTACAAAGAGCAAATTTGTATTTGAAAAAAAATAACAAATGGTATGAATCAATTTATATAGAAGAAGAAGAAGAAGACGAAGATTTTCAAGAAGACACAGAAACACCAACTGGACAAATTGAAAAAGTGGACAAGACAAAGGAAGAAGAAATTTATGAACATTTTAGCATACATCCTCTTCATTCGAAAGAAGTTATGGGAGACAATATTGATCTCTTTCAGATGAAGAAAGCAAAAGGAACTCCCGTGAGTGTATGGGAGGAGAGCTTGGAAGCTCGATGTTTTCCCCAGCTGTTTCCTACGGGAAAAGGAGGACGATACGATGAACGTCCAGAACAGATTCCAGCTTCAGAGTATCGGACTACAAGACTATATGCTGAAGATCCCAGATTTCGACAAAGTATTCCTTATTTGTTTCATCTTTTATTTGAAAGCGACTTGTCTGCACTGTCTTATGCAGTAAATCACATTTTAAAAAGTGGAGTACATTTACAAAATGTGTCTGCTAAGGATTTTATGGAGAAAGTGCAGCACCGAGATGATCATTTGGAAACACAACTGATCAATCTGATGGCTTGTCAGCGTGGGACAAATGAATATTGGTACCGACGCCATGGTGAACTAAAATGCATGTTACGCAATTTAGGAACACCAACATGGTTCCTTACCCTAAGCTGTGCCGAGTACGCTTGGGAAGATTTACTGGATTTTCTACGAGAGGCCAATTCAAACATTAAAAACATCGAATACAAGACAGCAGGAGAACTGTGCTCATTGGATCCGGTTAATGTTTGCAGATATTTCAATCATAGATTTGAGGCTATGATGTCCTTCATCTGCAATAAAAAAATCCACCCCTTGGAGAAGTAGTGGATTTCTTTTGGAGAAAAGAGTACCAGGCAAGAGGTGCTCCTCATATTCATATGCTGTTGTGGATCAAGGATGCCCCAAAGTTTGGAACAGATACTGATGAAGCAGTGTTATCTTACATTGAAGAATATGCAACATGTGGTATACCAAAAAGCACAGAAGAGAACAAGTTAAAGGAGCAAGTTTTACGTTTCCAAAGTCATCGGTGTGGAAAATACTGTCGACGGAAATACAAGAGCAAAGAAAAATACTACACTAAATGTCGATTTGGATTTCCTAGACCTGTTCTTTCAAATGGAAGAGTAAACAGTTTTATGTCAGCTGTGAGACATACTATCACAAGAAAATCACCTAAGAATACCTACAACCTTAAAAGAAAAGAAGAATCAAAAAATATAAATGACTACAACCCAGTCATTTTATCCATGTGGAACGCTAACATGGATATACAGTATGTAGCTGACAATTCCATTGCTGTTGCACGATATGTAACGTCTTACATTACGAAATCAGAAAAAACAGAATTGAAGGAAATGTGGGAAGAGATTTCTCACGAGAAAACTGTCAGTAAGAAGCTGTACAGTTTCAGTTTGAAGATGTTATCGCATCGAGAAATTGGATCCTACGAATGTTCAGATAGGTTATCTTCTGCAAGTCTCTACTCGAAGTCAAGAAGAATAATTTGGGCAAGTTTAGGCCTTGCAGCAATGAGAAATCGGGTACTGAAATCTGTTGGAGAAATTGAATATTTGGCCGAGAATGACCCAGAAAGTACAGATATATTGAAAACAAACATGTTGGACACATATTATCCCAAGAGAAGTCATCATCTGGAGAACATGTGTCTCTATGAAGTGTTGCAGAACTACATTTATTCACGGAAAGCTGCAGAAGACATTAATAATGGAAAATATAAAGTTGTTGGTGAAGAAGGATGTTTGGTGAAGCAAAGCAAAGGAAGTTTGATAAATCATCGGAAGCTGAGTTGCGACACTACCGACAAGAAAGAATTTTACTACTTGGCTCTTTTACAGTTGTTTAAACCATGGCGTACAGAGGATGAACTACTGGGAGAATTTCAAAGCTATGAGGATTCATTTAATGCTTGCAAAGACAGCATACAATGCAATACATTCACAACTTATCTGCAAATGTTAAATGAAGAAATTGAACAGGAAACTACAATTGCAGCAGAAATAGCTAGAGACAGTTCTCAGGACAGCCAAAGTTCAGGAACACACAGTCAAGATCCCCTAGGACAACCAATCGTTGAAAATGAAGCATCAATAGCCATGAATGAAGTGGAAACAGCTATGAATCAAGCTCAAGAAGAATTTATAGACTTAGAAAATTTGGAAAGACAACTGAATCAAGAGCAGCAACAAATTTATGAAGAGATCAAAAACAAAATTGATCACGGATTTCTACATGTAAAAAAAGAGTGCTCATGCACATCATTTCATCCAATCAGGATGTATGTAAGCGGACAAGCTGGCACTGGAAAAAGTTTCCTAATTAAAGTCATCAGAAGCTATCTAAAGCAAAAAACGGATTCTACTTTGTCTTGTGTGGTTACTGCTCCAACTGGGTTAGCAGCATATAACATAAAAGGAATCACCTTACATCGTTTGCTAATGTTACCAGTGGAGCATGAGAACAAAATACAATTCAACAAGCTAACTGGAGAAGCATCCTTGGAAGTTTCACGAGTATTGAAGAAGATGCAAGTTCTCATTATTGATGAGGTGAGCATGGTATCAAACTTAATGCTTGCCTTTGTGCATTTAAGAATGCAGCAAATTTTGAAGACAGACTATGACGTGTTATTTGGTGGAAAACACGTCATAGTTTTTGGAGATCTTTTGCAACTTACTCCAGTTAAAGGACAACCAGTGTTTAATACTGTGACACATGAAGACACGAAGAAGTCATTGGGAAGTATCGGTAATACAAATATTTGGTCCTTCTTTGAGTACAAGGAACTTACAACTAATATGAGGCAAGCAAACGATGAAGAATATGGAAGTATTCTGAAAGATATCAGGATTGGACTACTCACAGAAGCTGGCAAAAAAGCATTACAGACTCGGCTGCTACATAATTTATTTCCAAAGGAAGAAATAGTTGCAGAGAAGATATACAAGAACATTGCAGAAAACAAAAGTGTCATCTGCTTAATGCCTACTCTACGTGAATGCTCAATATTCAATGAGGAGCTTTTGAAATTGGAAAAGGAAGAGATCAGGAAATTGGAAGCAGTGGACAAAATTGAGGATGGAAGAATTACTGTCACAGTAACAGGCAAACTGAAAAATAAATTGGACTCACTAGAGAAGAACATCTCCAAAACAGCTGGATTAGAAAAAAATCTATATGTTTGCATGAACTGTAGAGTGTTTTTAAGGAGAAATTTGGATGTTGAGAAAGGTTTAGTTAATGGAGCGATGGGAAGAGTTGTGGGTTTTATTAATTATCAGAAAAAAGAAGGAATTGAATGTTTAAAAATAAAATTTGATCAGATAGATGAAGTTAAAGATATTTGTCGTTGTACAGTTCGTTTTATGCTTGTGAAAGACTTATATGTACGTAGGAAGCAGTTTCCGTTTTCTCTAGCATATGCTGTAACTATTCACAAGTCTCAAGGATTGACTGTAGATTGTGCATTTGTGAACATTGGTTCAACTGTGTTCAAAGAAGGTATGGCATATGTTGCTTTGTCACGAGTCAAAACATTATCAGGTTTATTCATGATAGACTTTGAAGAATCAAAAGTTAGTGCTGATACAAATTGTGTAAAGGAGTATAATAGATTAAGAAGAAGCTATGCTCCTCATTTAGGTCAGTATCCTGTGTTGGAGAAACGTGTAGTTTCTCGTAAAAGAAAAAATGAGAATATCTGTAGTGAAGATGTAGAGAAGAGGAAAAAAAAGAGGAGTGATGTAATTGCAAGCAAAAAGAAAAAGGAAAATGAAGAACAGGTTGTAGGATGTCATTTTGAAAATAGCTCTGGTGTCAACTGCTACGCAAATGTAGTGCTGAATGTTGCATTTTATCTGGAAAGTTTGCAAGAGCAGATAATAGTAAATCAGGGAAAAAGATTCTGTTCAGAGCTGAGTCTCCTTTTTCAAAAGCTGAGTAAAGATAAAACTCAAATAGTAAGTGCTACTGACATTAGAAAACTTTTAGATGTATGTTCAGGACGAACACAGTTTTCTCAAAATGAACAGCAAGATGCACATGAATTTTTGATGTATTTTCTTCAGGTAGTGGAAGAAGAAGGAGTTCCCATTGACATTTTTTTTGGTCTCTCTTATAAATGGGAACATAGTTGTGATAATTGTTATAATATATGTGGCTCTATTGTTGATAATGAAAGGTTTATTTATTTGACATTGCCAGAGAGTAAAACAGTCACTTTTGCAAAATTAGTTAAAGATGCTAATCATAGCATGAAATGTGGTGAGTGTAATTCTGACATGTTTTCAACATTAATTTTAAAGGAATACGGACAGTATGTAATTTTAATGATGCAACGATGTAGAGCTGATGGTTCAAAATTGGATACTTTAATAAAGAAGTTTACAGGACAGCAATTATCAATTTCAGGAAAAACTTTTGTAACTGTTGCAATAATTTTCCATGATGGACCTACTGTTACTTCTGGACATTACACAGTTTATCTAAAATGTGAAAAAGGCTGGACACTGTGTAATGATTCCCAATTGATTTTCAAACAACGTTTGCCTTTTGATTTAGCAAATTCCTATCTAATCTTCCTGAAACCTAAATTTTAGAGAGACTTGGCAAGATCTGGACAAAATAATTTTACCATTTTACTGGATTACCATTGCAATTTTGTAAAAAAAAGATTTTAAAAATTATCATTTGGCCTAATGGAAAGATAACCAATTGTAATGTGGACTTTTTTAATTTTTAATGCAATTTTGAAAAACCAATAATTTAGAGATTATCGGTAACTTCTGCACATTTTAAATTTTGGAATGTTATTGGACTGCCATTGGAATTTTTTTCAAAAATGATTTAAAAAATTACTATTTGGCCATGTGGAAAAGTAACCAATTCTATTGTGGACTAAATAAATTATTCAAAAAATTTTCGTGAACCAAAATGTTACAGAGAATCGGTGAGATCTGGACAAATTAAACTTTAGAATTTTATTGGATTTCCGTTGGAAATTTATTCCAAAAAAAAAATAAAAATTACTATTTGGCCTAAAGGAAATGAAATCAGATGTATTTTGGAGTTATTTGAGATATAATATTGTGATTATAGTTCTGAAACAAACATATCAGACGGTATTTTAAAGAAATAAGTATTGGTATTAGATGATATTTTTTTACAATATTATGCATTTCTATAATGTTAAGTTTAATTAAAAAAAGAATCAGGGCTTTTTTAATACAATCTTTGTGATTGGTATTTTTTTTTGCCCGCTGTAAAATGATGAATGCAATTGCTTTCACAATTTATAGTGAAATGCAATATATTCTGAAAACAGCAAAAATAAGGCAAAAAGATTTTTTGGTAAAAAATGTAAATATGTGTACTGTATTATAAAATGTTTAAAAAATATTAATACTTTTTTCTTTTTTTCCAGATAGATATAGAAAATTTTCGAAAACTACAAACATTTTTAAAACTATTTTTAAAAAAAAGAAATGAATAAATATTTTTTCAGTGAGTATGGTAAGTCAATAATAATAATTGTAGTCTCTCAAGGACAATGTAATGTGATAAATGATTTTTAGTGTTTTTTTTAAAAAATAAAAAAAAAGTACGCGCACCGTACGCGTACGGTAAAAAAAAATAAAAAAAAGTTTTTAAAAACATATGTAAAAAAAAGATGAAAGATAAGGTTGGCTCTTAAAAGAACTGTTGTGTTCATGCAGGGACAGAGGAAAGGAAGCATGGGAAAATTATTCAAAGCGACAAATGTGCTGATCTATTTTGTTATTAACTAGGGAAACACTGGTCTCCCTATGGCAAATTAGATCTTTACAAAATGTGCAATGAATATCAACCTTCCGAAATCGAGGGTTCATTTCCAGAGGGCCAGCAAAAGGAGATTCTCCCCCCACAGATGAAGGGCTCACCTGACCTGCAGAAGAAGGAGTAAGCCCTGCAGGTGATGGTCCAGGCTGAGCTGCTGTGGATGTACTGGCTCGTCTTTCTGAAGAGTTACCTCCAAAAAGATGACCATGTGTCCTTCTGTGTACATCCTGGAGGTGTCTCTTCATGGTGTAATTCCCAAAGGAATACTTCCTGTTAGGATTACCTCTAGAAAGTACACGCTTACACAGCTTACAAGTAACTAAGGGTGCATTCACCTTTTGCTGGCCTTCTGGAAAAGTAAAATAATCCCAAACATAAGAAGGCTTTTGTTTCCTCGATCTCTGCCTCAAGACAGTGCTGCTAGTGCTAGCCTCACTCTCAGAAGAGCTCTGCTGTTCTGCCATCGTATCCCAAAGACAAACCAGCTCCTTCTCCCAAGGGATCACAAGCAGAAATGAGGGGAATGGGTGTGGTGTAGGAGAGTTCTAGAACTGAAAGTAGTTTCAACCAATCAAAAGTTGTGTTTCAAGATCACATGACCTACCGTACGCTTACGGTACGCTTACGGTACGCTTACGGCAAAAAGTACGCGTGCGCGTAAAAAAGACACGCGCTTGCGCGCATGCGCATAACAGTCACTCCCCGGCACTTCCGCGTAACGTGTGCGTGTGGCGGAAGCGCGCACGCGTCCCACGCGCAGTACGCGCGGCTACGCAAAGTGCGTAACTATACGCAAGCAGCGTAGATAGATTACGGACGTTGCGTAAACCGTACGCTTACCGTGAGCTTACGGTACGCGTACCAAAAAAAAATAAAAAAAAAAAAAAAAGAACTGGAAATAAATTTTACATGTTTATTTTAAAAAATATATTAAAAAAAAATATTTAAGGATTTTAAAAATTAAAGCATAGTCTTTATAAAAGGTAAGTAAATTAAATTAAAAATATGTTTGAAAAAATTGAAGAATAAAAAAAAAATTAGCATTTAAAAAACCTTGCAAATTCACTGAAAAAACCATGGGTTTCACACACGTTATAGTTAGGAATTAGCATTTAAAAAACCTTTGAAATTCAGTGAAAAAACCATAGGTTTCACACACGTTATAGTTAGGAATTAGCATTTAAAAAACCTTAGAAATTCAGTGAAAAAACCATAGGTTTCACACATGTTATAGTTAGCTAGACATTTTACTCGTAAAAAACCAATGAAATTGCCCCGTTATAGTTAGTTCAGCTAACTATAACTCGCGCGCCCGCAATGCACTGCTGATGACGTCACATATTACATCACTCATGACATGGTCAGTGACATCACTCATGACATCACTGATGACATCTCAAATGACATCACTGATGACATCACTGATGACATCATCCTTGTGATAGAGTGGCAGACCTCCTCTTCCCCTAATATAACCTTTGACACACACATTCAAAAATAGAAACTACAATATTCAAAAAAATGGACATACCAATACCAGTTAAAACAACCTTTTCAGTAATTCTAAGATCCACATACACATCCACTCATTCACCAACAGTCCAATTCAGTCACTCATACATGTACTCACTCATCATATGTACTCATACACCTATACATCCTGTTACACAATGCCACTCATCCATAGAGTTACTCACACACATAGTCACTCATGCTAACAAAGAATCAAACATACATTTACTTGCATATACAGTTATACACACACCACCACACTTACTTCTACGGAAACTTACACATACTTAGTCTTTTAAACAATCACTTATAGAAACACATACTTATTCATACAAGAACTCTTTCAATCTCTCACTCTCACATATACTCACATATATACACCAATAGTCACATATACTAGTTTAAAACATATGTAGTTACTCATAAAGACACTATTGAGACAGTCATTCACTCAATAACACATCCATGCACACACTCATCCACCCATACAGTCCTGCACACATGCTGTGTTCAACACATACAAACAGTGAGTCACTCATTCATACACCTATGCACTACGTAATACCCCCCACCGAACCATGCAGACACTCAGACTGATACTCAAAAAACCAACTAATAACCTATATAGACACCCATGTATCTACTCACCAACCCATGCAGCCACTTATACACAAAGTGAGAGACTGATACAGATATATACATATTTAAACATTACTCACTAAAACATGTATTCACTATGATACACTTAATCAGTCAGTTAAATAATCAATTTTTCAAAAACAAATCATCCATTTAGACACTTATATACCCATTTATTCTTCCATTGACCTTGAGATATACATATATAAAACATATTTAATTTTCAGAAAAACCCACATTCACTGGATGATGTCATCAGTGATGTCATTTGAGATGTCATCAGTGATGTCATGAGTGATGTCACTGACCATGTCATGAGTGATGTAATATGTGACGTCATCAGCAGTGCATTGCGGGCGCGCGAGTTATAGTTAGCTGAACTAACTATAACGGGGCAATTTCATTGGTTTTTTACGAGTAAAATGTCTAGCTAACTATAACATGTGTGAAACCTATGGTTTTTTCACTGAATTTCTAAGGTTTTTTAAATGCTAATTCCTAACTATAACGTGTGTGAAACCTATGGTTTTTTCACTGAATATATATATATATATATATTATCTACTGGCGGTCGCCAGTAGATAGTTAAAGTTAGGACTGAGTTCCCATAGGAAATAACTTTGGCGCCGGTTGACTTATCTTCGTGAAATTTTCAAAACTAATGGGGCGCTCCGCTCAGCTCCTACCCTGAAAGTCTTGGGGTGATTCGTCAAGCGGGGGCTGAGAAAAAAGGGGGGTCCCAAAACGCGTTTTCCCCATGCATTTTCCCATAGGACCTTTAGTCGAAGATACAGCCCGAACGGCTGAACAGCATTACTTGAAATTTGGCAAAGAGGTAGTCCTCAGGTCAGGCATGTGCCTTTTGCATATATGGTGTCAATCTGTTCAGTAGTTCCTGAGAAAATTGCAGTTAAAAGTACATAGATATCTATATGCGCGCACCGTGCACGCACGGTGCTCGCACGGGGCGTGCAACAAATGTCCGCGAGCGTAATTCTGATTGGTGGTTAGATGTCAGTCAACATTCCAATCGGTCAAAATCAGGAAGTGTCGGATGCCATTTTGTGTGTGACAGTGAAAAAGAAAGGTGGAGAAGGTGAAAAGGGGGCAGGGTAGAGAGTTCTTGACCCCCTAGCCTTTGTCAGGGGGTCCCTGAAGGACCCCGAAGGGTGAAAAAAACATTTTATTTTTTTTCAAAAAATCGCTGCGCGCACCCCCCCAGCCGCCGTTTTGAGTTTTAGAGGCAGAAGGGAGCTAAAAACACAAGTGGAGAACGTGAAAAGGGGGCATGGTAGAGAGTCCCTGACCCCCTGGCCTTCTCAGGGGGACCATGAAAGACCCCTAAGGTCCCCAAAAAAAAATAACAATTTTATAAATATTGCGCGGTGCACGCACGGTGAAAAACCCTTAAAAAAAAAACATTTTAAACTGTTTATAAGTTTATAGAAGATATTAACTATGCTGTTCAACTTTATCCAAATTCAAAAAAAAAAGAGCTGAGCCATTCCATATTACAGGATACAGTCAATCTATGACTATATACATAGGTAGTTTATTGTAAAATAAATATATAAAAAATATAATAATACATACATAAATTAGCATTTAAAAAACCTTGCAAATTCACCAAAAAAAACATAGGTTTCACACACGTTATAGTTAGGAATTAGCATTTAAAAAACCTTGCAAATTCACTGAAAAAACCATAGGTTTCACACAGGTTATAGTTAGGAATTAGCATTTAAAAAACCTTGCAAATTCACTGAAAAAACCATAGGTTTCACACACGTTATAGTTAGGAATTAGCATTTAAAAAACCTTGCAAATTCACTGAAAAAACTATAGGTTTCACACATGTTATAGTTAGCTGGACATTTTACTCGTACAAAACCATTGAAATTCCCCCGTTATAGTTAGTTCAGCTAACTATAACTCGCGCGACCGCAATCCGCTGCTGATGACGTCACATATTACATCACTCATGACATCACTGATGACATCTCAAATGACATCACTGATGACATCACTGATGACATCATTCAGTGAATATGTGCCTTTCTGAAAAATAAATATTTTTTATATATGTATATCTAAAGGTTAATGGAAGAATAAATGGGTAAATAAGTGTCTAAATGGATGTTTGTTTTTTGTAAAATTAATTGTATAACTGACTTATTAACAGTATCTTAGTGAATACAAGTATTAGTGAGTAATGTTTAAATATTTAAATATCTGTATCAGTGTCTCACTTTGTGTATAAGTGGCTGCATGGGTTGGTGAGTAGCTACATGAGTGTGTATCAGTATGAGTGTCTGTATGGTTCAGTGGGGGATGTTACTTAGCGTATAGATGCATGAATGAGTGACTCACTGTATGTGTTTTGAAGACAGTATGTGAGCAGGACAGTATGGGTGGATGAGTGTGTGTATGGGTGAGTAAGAGAGTGAATGACTGTCTCAATAGTGTCTTCATGAGTAAGTCCATATGTTTTAAACTAGTATACTAGTGCCGCTCGTAGCTGTGAACTTTGCCCTTGGTGGTGTGAGCCCTTTTGCTGTGGGATTGCGGGACTGCGAGGACCAGCAGCGTCATTTTAATCACCAGCTGCGGCCTCTTCCCGGACACTCCCCCTTCATTGCCTGCCTTCTTTTTAACGACTCGCGGCCCCCGCTTCGCGGGCGCCGCTCGTAGCTGTGAACTTTGTCCTTGGTGGTGTGAGCCCTTTTGCTGTGGGATTGCGGGACTGCGAGGACCAGCAGCGTCAATTTCATCACCAACTGCGGCCTCTTCCCGGACACGCCCCCTTCATTGCCTTCCTTCTTTTTAACGACTCGCGGCCCCCGCTTCGCAGGCGCCGCTCGTAGCTGTGAACTTTGCCCTTGGTGGTGTGAGCCCTTTTGTTGTGGGATTGCGGGACTGCGAGGAGCGGCAGCGTCAATTTCATCACCAGCTGCGGCCACTTCCCAGACACTCCCCCTTTTCTAATTGCATCACCTATACATACTTAGTCTCTCGACGCATCGCGGGACGCACGCGGGCGAGTGCCGGGCGAAGCCCGGGCCAAGGGGGGCCCGTTTAAGCCCGTTAATGACCGAATAAGACCGGGCCGGGCCCCCCCTCTAACTTCTGCTACAGTGTGTTTTGTCATATATTAGCAGGCCTTTTTAAATTGGCGCTTGCGCGCATTTGTACTATTATGACTACCACACGTGGAAGCAGGAGTAAAACGGCTCTGGAAGCTGCTAACATAATAGGCCCATTGGATAATTTAATCGTAAGGGCAAATTCAGTCATTGATCAAGGGATTGCCCTTATGGAAAGGAGAGTGTCCCAAGATTTAGCACAGGCAAAACGATCATCTTTGGGGCATTTCGCATCAGCCAAAACTCCAGACCAGCATAGCAAAGAAATAGCCCCCATAGTAGTCCATGCAGATGTGTACAGCCTCCCAAATATGATAGACGTGTCAGCGTCAGAACTCACATCCGTTTCACAATTAGGAAGGACTTTGGGTTCAGAGTTAAATCTATCACTAGAGGATACGACTATCAGGCAGTTGAGGGGAACGAGAGAGGGTGCTATCTTAAAACCATCAAAGAAATCACAGAGGAGTACAGCGCCTGTGGATAAGGGTTCATGTGAGCTACCCACAAGGTATGGGGATGAATTAGAACAACAAACAAAGAATGGCCGTGCCCCTTCGCATACAGATGCGAAAAATGTGGCCTTGGATTCAGGAAGTGTAGAGATTTCGGCTAGTTTGTCTGAAAATAGTGAGGTTGCTGAAGCTGAAAATCAACTCTTTGTAAAAATGAGAGAGCTCTTTAAAATGTATCTTTCTCCGATAGAGAACAGATTAAAGTGTATAGAGAAGCAGTTAACTGAATTGACTGCCATCCCTAAGACTCCTGCTAATCTTGGAGTATTAAAGGTAGGGGGTAAGCAGACAAGTCACAAAAATAATAAACTAACGAGCTTGCTAGCAAAAAAACCATCTGCTCCAGTTGAGAAAGTTAATTCGACGAATCCTACAGTTTCAGAGGAAAACTCGGTAGACAATCCTAACACCTCCACTGTGAACCCCAGACAGGAGGTTAATACATCCAAGGTTACTGGATTGGACCCAAATGGGGATTGTGTTTGGGGACCCCCTTTGGGGAAACTAGCTATTGACCTGCCCCCAGAAGTAAGCTCTTTTTTGGTGCTTTTGACCGGGGTCCCAGAGTTGAATAATCAACGAGGAGTCTAGTTGGTCATTAAAAAATAAGGTACAATATTGGCTTAATATTAATCGACCACTACCTCCACAATGGTCGAGTAAGATCTTAATGGTGCGTAGGGTCCCCTGGGTGGGGCATAGGAGAAAAATAATCCAGGGTGACTGTGTTTTGGTCAATTTTGATGACCCGCGTACGGTCGATCATATATGTTCATGGGACATGCAGGGCATAAATAAAGGGATTGAAACAAAACGACTCTCCTATTTTTACCCTCCTAGGAGTCGTTCTGGTCCAGACTATAATAGGAGCAGGGGTAGACTAGGCCATCAAGAGTGGGGAGCAGACTGGAGGGAATGGGGAAGGCAGAAAACCAGGGATGAAACACCTAAGGACAACTGGAGAGGAATACCGACTGCTAATAGGTACAGTTGTTTGGAGTTGGTTGATTGACTCCCTGCGATCATTGGGGCTATGTATGACTGTCGTGAGGGGCCCAGTAAGCGCAACAGAAGAGCCAATTATTTGGGGTATAGTATTTTAAAAGCTAAACATGAGGGCAGGGTTAACGATTCAGCAGTAGTCGGTACCAACTTGTGTCCATTGCTAAAGGGGCCAGATATACTAGAGCCTGCAGAATGTAAACATACTGGTGTTGGCGATGAAAGAGGATCGGCTTGTCAACGACCCCAACATTTTTCAGTGGGGGATGATGGAGAAAATGTTGTGGCCGCCATCACTTTGTGTCCATTGATAAAGGGACCAGATAGATTGGAGCATGTAGCGCTTATACATCCTGGTGATGGTGATGAAAGAGAACTAGCCTATCAACGACCCCAAAACATTCCAGTGGGGGATCCTGGAGAGAATGATGTACCTATACCCACAGAATTAGATATATGTACTGACACTGCCTTAGATTTAAGGACTTTAGTTGATGTTCAAAGGGGGAAGTTAGCCCTCCTATCATGGAATATAGCGGGTCTGTCGAACAAGGTAAAAAACCCTATTTTTCGAGCATTTATTGACAACTATGACGTTATTTGCCTTCAGGAGTGCTGGGAACAGGTCGAAATTCACCTAGTTGGCTACCGTACGTATTTTTCTACAGCTTCCCAGACTAGGAAGGGCAGATGCTCTGGTGGCCTTACCACATATATTTCTAATACAGCTAATTTGACCATTACGCATTAGACCACTGGGGGACAAAATTATTATCAGGTACTCTTTTTTAAAGTGGGAGGAAACCAACACATCACCCTTGTACATTTGCATAATAATATACCTAAGGAAGATCATAAAAGAGTTCTGGAAGACTTAAATAACTCGTTACGATACGGGACAGGTCCCGCGTATAATGATAGGTGCATTATAATGACGGGTGATTTTAATTGCCATTTATGTCCCCATAGCAACTTGGATATATGTGGAATAGTTAATCCTACGGGTGATCCCTGCACGCACTTTGAGCATTCTGCGCTGGGAAACTTGTTTAACAATTTAATTCATGACTGGAACCTGGGTTTTGCAAACGAATTATGCAATCCCCAGGTTAATTTTCAACCCACCTTTAATGGGCGGGGTTTAAGGTCTGGTATAGATTACATATTGGTTACAACAAGCTATCATCATAGTATCCTGACGTTTAAAACAGAGGCTATTGCTCTGAGCGATCATTTTCCGATCAGTTCAACCTTTGATACTGGGGTGAGCAGTAGATCAGCATCCAACGTAGTTGAAAACTTATATTGCCATACTATATCGTTGGCGAGAACAAATGGCTATGCAATAAAATGGAGTAAGTTTGACCCCACACATTTTTTGCAGAGCCTAGTAGCGGGTCAGTTTAGTAATTTTATGACGTGCCTAGAGGAAACCCCGACCCAATTGCGGTCACTGTAGCTTTCCAGAAGATTACCCTACAAATTGGTAATAAAGTGACAGGAACAGTACGGGAAGGGGAGAGACATAAGGCGGAGGGTTGGTTTAACTCGGAGTGTAGTAAAGCGCATACCCATTTAAAGCAGACTCTAAAAAAAGTACCTAAAAATCTGCAAGATATTAGATCTGATAGAGTAGCTTACAAAACTACACTACACAAACGGAGATTAGAGTTGAAGGAGGCCGCGTGGGATGCTCTACTAAAGGCGAGCTCTCTGAGAGATAATACTGCTTTCTGGAGAGCTGTAAATGCTCCTTTGTTTGTCGATAGGAATTCTGACCTGGTAGAGATTGCAATAGAGGAGCCTGTATGGGTTAATCATTTTACCGAGTTATATAAGAAAGATGAATTGGTCAATTTAGAAAGCATTTGCCATAACCAGCTGACCAACACTGAGTCTGTCCCTTTTGTTTTGTTTCCTCTGGGGATCTTTTTCTCCACTTCAGAGGTGGAATAAGCCTTACTAGACAGTTCTAACAACAAAGCCCCAGGACCCGATGGAATTCCCATAGACATATATAAGGATAATACTTCCTTATGGGTCCCGCTCTTGACAAACGTGCTAAACAGTTATAATAATATAGGATTTCCATCCACGTGGCAGGAAGCGATAGTTGTGCCTTTTTTTAAAAAGGGAGATCGAAATGACCCCAAATGTTATAGGCCCATTTCACTACTTGATTCCTTGATGAAAGTGGCAGGTAGAATTATACTAAATAGATTGCAGATATGGGCCAAGGAGGGAGGTGTTCTCTCTAAGTTCCAGTATGGCTTTAAATCAGGAGTGGGTACTGTCGAACAAGGACTTAATCTGGCTATAATAATTGGTAAATATGTGGTGGCAAAAAAGGGCAATTTATTCCTGACATTTGTAGATCTTAGCTCAGCTTTCGATTGTTTGAGTCATGAGGTTTTGTGGGATACGTTAATAGGGCTTGGTATCGACTCAAATATTCTTAATTTCATTAAAGAGTTATATAGAGGGGCAGGGGCAAAGGTGCGGTTTGGAAAAAAAGGTGAATGCACCAATAAATTTCCAACAATGAAAGGTGCTCGACAGGGCTGTATACTGGCACCCTTTCTTTTTACTTATGTATAAATGGTGTGGCAGACTTTTTTTAAAAACTAGATGTAGATTATCCCAAAATTGATGGCACGGCGGTGCCGATTTTGTTGTATGCAGTTGATGCGGTTATAATGGCAAGAACCCAAATAGGCCTTCAAAAGGCGATAACTAGTTTTTCAACATATATGGGAGAAAGGGGATTAAAAATTAATATTGGGAAAACTTTTACCATGTGCTGCTCATCTAAAAATAAGATTTCCTGTGATACTTTTTTAGACGAGTCCAAATTAGGACAAATAAGTACTTTTTCATACTTAGGGATTGTTTTTAACAAAAGAGGTACCTGGACAACAGCGGTTAGCTCAAGGAACCTTGCATTTGCTCGTGCAATAGGCGCAGTAAAACAGTTTGCCAATAAATTGGCGGGTAGGCCTGTTCGTATCCTGATGGATATTTACAAGGCCAAATGTGTGTCAACTGCCATTTATGGGGCGGGTATTTGGGGGATTGCAGACTGCCAGGAAATCCAAGTTAAGGAAAATGTTCTCCTGCGCTATCTGTTAGCTGTCCCCAAATCCACATATGTCTGCCATAAGGAACTGGATTTGGTTTACATATCCGATTTAATTAAGATAAGCCCATTACTGTTATGGCATAAAATATGGACCTCTACGGCAACTGATTTTAATAGAGCAATTTTAGCAGATTGCATCAAATGCGAGGGATCTAAAAATATCCAGTGGCTTTCATATGTTAAGGACTTCATGACTAATATGGGTCACCCAGTATATTTTAACATCCCCTCATCGCTATCCTTGATCTCCAGAAAGACATTAAAAGAACACTGTCTTGCTTTTTGGGAGAATCAACGATGGTCTACGGAGGGGAGAAAGGTATCCGTTATTCAACATCATTTACTTTTACAGGGTCCTGGTTTGCAGCTTTATTTATCTCCCGAGCATTCTAGTTACAATAGAATGTTATTAGCACGGTTGAGAATTGGTAGTTTTTTTAGGCTGCTAACCTTTCCAGATATTAACGATTGGTCGATCAATTTAACTAAATGCCCATGTGATGATTTCTCCATACAATCCACAATTCATTGTGTTTTGTTTTGTAAATTTTATGTATGGGGGAGGAAGAGATATCTGATACATTTGTTAAAGATCTGGGGTTTGAGACAGTGTAGACCTGCTTTCTTCAAGTTGCTTTTATTAGAAGATGAAATGTCAATAATCGCTGTATCCAAATTTTTTAAATTTACAATTAGATGCAGATCCTCTATAGCTTAAACCTAATTCTGTTTTGAGTTATATAATCTTAGTATGATGTACTTAAATTGTTATGTATTTCAATCTCTATTATTGTGTTTTTATAGTATGTATCAATTTTAATGTGCTTTTATGATTTTTATATAGAAATCGAATAAAGCTATCTTTGATTGATTGAACTAGTATCTGTGAGTATTGATGTATATAAGTGAGGATATATGAGAGTGAGAGATTGGAAGAGTTCCTTTATAAATAAGTATGTGTTTCTATAAGTGATTGTTTAAGAGAGTAGGTATGTGTACGTTTCTATAGAAGTAAGTGTAGTGGTGTGTGTATAGCTGTTTATGCAAGTAAGTTATTTGCATGTGTGAGTATGTGTGTGAGTAACTCTATGTATGAGTGTAGGTGTGTAACAGGATGTATAGGTGTATGAGTACATATGATGACTGAGTACATGTATGAGTGACTATATAGAAGTGTTGATGAATGAGTGGATGCGTATGTAGATTTTGGAATTACTGAATAGGTTGTTCTAACTGGTATTGGTATCTCTATAGTTTTCAAAACTTTAGTTTGTATTTTTCAATCTGTGTATCAAAGTTATATTAGGATAAGAGGAGGTCTGCCACTCGTACACAAGGATGATGTCATCAGTGATGTCATCAGTGATGTCATGAGTGATGTCAATGACCATGTCATGAGTGATGTAATATGTGATGTCATCAGCAGTGGATTGCGGTCGCGCGAGTTATAGTTAGCTGAACTAACTATAACGGGGGAATTTCAATGGTTTTGTACGAGTGAAATGTCCAGCTAACTATAACATGTGTGAAACCTATGGCTTTTTCAGTGAATATATATATATATTCACTGAAAAAACAATAGGTTTCAGGGGAATGATTAGAGTACAGCAAGGAGAGTGCCTAGGTGAATTTATAAGTGCTAGGCTTTTCGCACAGGGAATGGATTAGTACTTGGTCCTGAATGGGTCACTAGAGGAGTGCAATGGCAGTCACAAGTGCTGGACTGTATGGATACTGACTAGGAAATTGAAAGTGTGAAAGACAAGTGTCTAGGTGGTTAGAAGACTGCATGCATAGTGCATACTGGTTTGAAGCAGTCCATGTGCTAAGGCCTGGCTCAGTGTATGAATACTTAGGCACTGACTGAATGATTAGAGTACTGCAAAGATAGTATCTTGGTGAATTTATAAGTGTTTGGGTTTTATCACAGTGAATGGATTAGTACATGGTGCTGAATGGGTCACTAGAGGACTGCCAAGGGAGTGACAGGGTATTTCCTGGAAGAGTATGGATACTGACTAGGGAATTGAAGGTGAGAAAGACAATTGTGTAGGTGGTTAGAGGACTGCATGCATAGTGGATAAGGGTTTGAAACTGTCCATATACTAAGGCCTGGGTCACTGGATGAGTACTTGGGTACTGACTGAATGATTAGAGTACTGCAAGGAGAGTGCCTGGGTGAATTTATTAGGGTTTGGCGCAGTGGATGGATTAGTACATGATGCTGAATAGGTCACTAGAGGAGTGCAAATGGAGTGACAGGGTGTTTGCTGGAAGTGAACGGATACTGACTGGGGAATTGAAGGTGTGAAAGACAAGTGTGTAGGTGCTTAGAGGACTGCATGCATAGTGGATAGGGGTTTGAAGAAGTCCATGTGCTAAGACCTGGCTCAGTGCATGAATACTTAGGCAGTGACTGAATCATAAGAGTACTGGAAAGAGAGTGTCTTGGTGAATTTATAAGTGTTTGGGTTTTGGCACAGTGAATGGATTAGTACATACTGTTAAATGGGTCTCTAGAGGACTGCAAAGGAAGTGACAGGATGTTTCCTGGAAGTGCATGGATACTGACTAGGGAATTGAAGGTGTAAAAGACAAGTCTATAGTATGTTAGAACACTACATGCATACTGCATAGACATTTGAAGCAGTCTATTTGGTACTTAGAAACTGACTAAATAATCAGACTACTTCTAGGACAGTGCTTAGGGAAAACTTTTAAATTTTCAGTTCTGCCACAGTGAACAGAATAGTACATGGTACTGCACCTTAGTGTCAAACCCTGGCTCATTTTATCAATGCATAAGCAAAGACTAGCTTCTAATGCTACTAAAACTTGACAACATGAGAGGTTTTAAATTAGTTATCTGTCAGCAAATAAACGATGTTACCAAATGCTTCTCTCACAGTGGTTCTCAAATGCACACAGACTCACAGTGTAATTCTAGACAACAACCACTATACCTAGGAGTTTACCAAAAATCATTCAGTTCTGTGGAAGTGGTAAGCAAACTGCACACAATCTTCATATTTCAGGACTGCACTTTTGTGTCAAAGCCTGACTCATTTAATCAAAGCATAAGCAAAGACTGGCTTCTAATGCTACTAAAACTTCACAACATGACCGGTTTTAAAACAGGTATATGTCAGCAAATACACGATGTTACCAAATGCTTCTCTCACAATCCTTACCCAAATGCACACAGACTCACGGTGTGATTTTAGACAAGCAACACTATCCTAGGAGTTTACAAAAACTCATTCACTACTCTGGAAGAGTTAATGGTACTGCACACAATCTACATATTTAACCTCTTCAATGCCAGTGACGAGCTGGACTCGTCATGGGCCGCGGTGGCGCTGTGCCCATGACGAGTCCAGCTCGTCACAAACCCCGCCCGCTAATGTAACGGCCGGCACAGGGCGGGGAAAGGGGCGGGCACCGAAGGGGTTAAGTACACCACATCAGTGTCAAAGCATGACTCATTTAATCAACGCATAAGCAAAGACTGGATTCTAATCCTACTAAAACTTCACAACATGACAAGTTTTAAAACAGTTATCTGTCAGCAAATACATGATGTTACCAAATGCTTCTCTCACAGTGATCCCAAATACACACTAACTCACAGTGTGATTCTAGACAAGCACCACTATCCCTATGAGTTTACCAAAACTCATTCACTACAGTGCAAGTGGTAAGGGAACTGCACACAATCTACATATTTCACAACTGCAATTTACTGTCAATGCCTGACTCATTTAATGAAAGCATAAGCCATAACTGTCTTCTAATGCTACTAAAACTTGACAAACTGACTGGTTTTAAAACAGTTATCTGTCAGCAAATACACGATGTTACCAAATGCTTCTCTCACAGTGGTTCCCAAATGCACACAGACTCACTGTGTGATTCTAGACAAACAACACTGTCCCTTGCACTATATCAAAACACATTTCTTCATCTAGAAGTAGTACTACATTTTAGTATAGAAACATAACATAACTCATTTCACAAATTCATAAACAATGACTGGTTTATAATTCTACCAAAATATAAAAACTGCAAAGTTATCTGTCTACAAACACATGAAAAACACAAATGCCAATCACAGAATGGTTTCTACATGCACACACATTGTAGAGAAAAAAAGTACTCCCTACACTTTAGCAGGAAAAATACATTAGTCTGATTAAAATCAAAATAGTCTACATACATCCCCTCACAATTAAATAACTCATCTTTCAAGTTCTTTTGTAGATTAAGGAGTATATCAATCAATCACCATATTTTCTTTTACAGAATCTCTGCACTGTGCACCTCTCAGCAAAAGCAAAGAATGAATAAGTTTCCCTTTCATTTTCCACACATATACATGTAAACATCAAATCACAATCCTTCGCACATAAACTCAAAAGCAAACACACATTTCTATTGGTTAAACATTTCAACCCATTCCAACTGAAATACATTTCAACCCTTCCCCCAATCTGCTTTCTGCCTGTTACCATAGAAACAGGTCATGGAACACTGCACTGAGCTCACAGGTCACAAGTTCAGCACACAATGTTCCTACACAAGACAGGAAGATTGCTTGACTTTTCAACATATCAGCTTATCATATATAATGTTCCTTACAATCTGTTTTTGTTAACCAATAACAATCATACCTTTAAAAAACTAAAATATACACCCTAACTTTCAGTGTAGAAAGTTGTTATACAACCAATGATTTCTTGTTGTTTTTCAAAAAACGTTGCCGTGGATCCGCGCACCCACCGCGAGAGAATCCGTGCATCTAACGTGATAGGATGCGCACACTGTGCGCGCATTTCGCCGCTTTTTTTTTTTTTAAAAGGGGGGCCACAGGGGGTCCTTCTGGGACCCCCTAAGCAGATCTAGAGGGTCAGAGTATTTCCACTCTGCCCCCTTTATATCTTTTACACACTTATTCCCCTTCCATCTTCAGCCTCGCTTCTACCGAGGCAGAAAATGGCCGCCAACAGTTCCTGGTTTCGAATGTAGAGAGACGCTCGACAGCCAATTAGCATTCAGCGCGCGATCGGGAGGGTGCGCGCTCCGTTCGGGGAGGGTGCGCTTACGGTGCGGGTACGGTCCGCAGATCCTCCGCGGCCCTAGATATCCCTAATTTTCTCAGGAACTACTGAACAGATTCACACCAAATATGCAAAAGGCACGAGTCCGAACTGAGGACTACCTCTTTGCCAAATTTGGTGTCATTCCGTTCAGCGGTTCGGGCTGTAGCTGCGACAACAGATCCTATGAAAAAGTGCATGGGGAAAACGCGTTTTGGGACCCCCCTTTTTTCTCAGCCCCCGCTTCACGGATAGGAGCGGAGCTGGGCAAAAGTTTGGAGAATTTCGCGAAGATACGTCAATCGGCGCCAAAGAAATTCCCAATAGAATGTTGCGGATTTCCTATGGAAAATAGGTCCTAACTATAACTATCTACTGGCGACCGTTACGCGGAAGTGTTGTGGAGTGACTGTTATGCGCATGCGCGTGAGCGTGTGTCTTTTTTACGCGCATGCAAACTTTTACCGTAAGCGCACCGTAAGCGTAACGTAAGCGTAACGTACGCGCACGGTGGGTCATGTGATCATGAATCACAACTTTTGATTGGTTGAAAATACTTTCAGTTCTAGAACTCTCCTACACCACACCCATTCCCCTCATTTCTGCTTGTGATCCCTTAGGAGAAAGAGCTGACTTGTCTTTGTGATACGATGGCAGACCAGCACTCTTCTACTGAGAGTGAGGCTAGCAGCACCACCATCAGGCAGAGAAGGAGGAAACAGAAGAGCTCTTTTATATGGGAGTATTTCAGTTTTCCAGAGGGTGAGAAAAAAGTAAATGCTGCCTTGGTGACTTGCAAGCTGTGCCAGCGTGTACTTTCGCGAGGTAATCCCAACAAGAAGTATTCCTTCGGAAATCACACTATGTTGAGACACCTTGAGGATGTACATCCTAGGACACATGCACGACATACTAGAGGCAACCCTTCAGTAAGTCGAGCAAGCACATCCACAGCAGCTCAGCCGAGTCCTTCTTCGGAAGCTCAGCAGAGCCCTTCATCTGTGGGGGCAGATTCACCTTTTTCTGATCCTGTGGAAACGAACCCTCGGTTTGCGAGAGTTACTATGCGGTGTTCATTTTGCCATGGTCTAATTGTTCATAGGGAGACCAGTCTTCCCCTCATTAACAACAAAATAGACCAGCACATATGTCCTACCAGCTAATGTTCCTATTCTTCCTTTCCTCTGTCCCTGCATGAACACAACGGCTCTTTTAAGAGCCAACCTTACCTCTCAACTTTTTTTTATTTTTTCTTTAAAACTTTTTTTTTTTTTTACCGTACGCGTAAGCGTATTTTTTTTTTTTTTTTTTTTAAAACACTAAAAATCAATTACCACATCTCAAGATCCTTGAGGAATTAATAACTTAATACTAAAAATCTTTTTGAGATAAAGTTGAAGAAAGGGACCATCTAATTTCTGACTTACCTGACGCACCCAACAATTTAATTTTTAATTAAAATGTAATTGAAATTACTTGAAAAAATGGTTGTTTTTTTTTGAAAATTTTCTTTCACAATCTGAAAAAAAAGAAAAAAGTATTAATATTTAATAAATCAATATATTACACAGTTCACGTATTTACATATTTTCCCCCAAAAATGTTTTGCCTTTTTTTTGCTGTTTTCAGAATATATTGCATTTCACTATAAATTGTGAAAGCAATTGCATTCATCATTTAACAGCGGGCAAAAAAAAAATAACAATCTCAAAGATTGTTTTAAAAAAGCCCACAATCTCTTTTAACTTAAACATAACATTATAGAAATGCATAATATTCTAAAAAAATATCATCTAATAACAATAATTATTTCTTAAAAATACCGTCTGACACTTTTGTTTCAGAAGTATAATCACAAAAATATTATATCTCAAATAACTCCACAATACATCTGGTTCCATTTCCTTTAGGCCAAATAGTAATTTTAAAATTCTTTTTTGATTAAATTTCCATTGGTAATCCAATAAAATTCCAAAATTTAAATTGTACAGATCTTACCGATTCTCTCTAACATTTTGGTTTCCGAAAGATTAATTAATAATTAAATAAGTCCACAATACAATTGTTTACCTTTCCTTATGGCCAAATAGTAATTTTAAAAATCTTTTTTGAATAAATTTCCAATGGCAATCCAATAACATTCCAAAATTTAAATTGTGCAGATGTTACCGATTTTCTCTAAATTTTTGGTTTTCGAAAGTTTCATTAAAAATTAAAAAAGTCCACATTACAATTGGTTACCTTTCCATTAGGCCAAATGATAATTTGAAAAATCTTTTTTTTTGAAAATTCCAATGGTAATCCAATAAAATGGTAAAATTGTTTTGTACAGATCTTGCCAAGTCTCTCTAAAATTTTGGTTTCAGGAAGATTAGATAGGAATTTGCTAAATCAAAAGGCAAACGTTGCTTGAAAATCAATTTTGAATCATTACACAGTGTCCAGCCTTTTTCACATTTAAGATAAACTGTGTAATGTCCAGAAGTAACAGTAGGTCCTTCATGGAAAATTATTGCAACTGTTACAAAAGTTTTTCCTGAAATTGATAATTGCTGTCCTGTAAACTTCTTTATTAAAGTATCCAATTTTGAACCATCAGCTTTACATCGTTGCATCATTAAAATTACATACTGTCCGTATTCCTTTAAAATTAACGTTGAAAACATTTCAGATTTACACTCACCGCATTCCATGCTATGATTAGCATCTTTAACTAATTTAGCAAAAGTGACTGTTTTACTTTCTGGCAATGTTAAATAAATAAACCTTTCAAATTCAACATTAGAGCCACATGTATTGTAACAGTTTTCACAACTATGTTCCCATTTATAAGAGACACCAAACATATTTTCAATGGGAACCCCTTCTTCTTCCAGTACCTGAAGAAAAAACATCAATAATTCCTGTGCGTCTTGCTGTACATTTTGAGAAAACTGTGTTCGTCCTGAACATACATCTAAAAGTTTTCTAATTTCAGTAGCACTTTCTATTTGAGTTTTATCATTACTCAGCTTTTGAAAAAGGAGACTCAACTCAGAACAGAATCTTTTTCTCTGATTTACTATTATCTGCTCTTGCAAACTTTCCAGATAAAATGCAACATTCAGCACTACATTAGCGTAGCAGTTGACACCAGAGCTATTTTCAAAATGACATCCTACAACCTCTTCTTCATTTTCCTTTTTCTTTTTGCTTGCAATTACATCACTCCTCTTTTTTTTCCTCCTCTCTACGTCCTCATTACAGATATTCTCATTTCTCCTTTTACGAGAAACTACACGTTTCTCTAACACAGGATACTGACCTAAATGAGGAGCATAGGTTCTTCTTAATCTCTTATACTCCTTTACACAATTTGTATCAGCACTAACTTTTGAGTCATCAAAGTCTATCATGAATAAACCAGATAATGTTTTCACTCGTGACAAAGCTACATAAGCCATAACTTCTTTGAACACAGTTGAACCAATGTTTACAAATGCACAATCTACAGTCAATCCTTGAGACTTGTGAATAGTTACAGCATATGCTAGAGAAAACGGAAACTGTTTCCTTTGTACATATAAGTCTTTCACAAGCATAAAACGAACTGTACAACGACAAATGTCTATAACTTCTTCTATCTGATCAAATTTTATTTTTAAAAATTCAATTCCATCTTTTTTCTGATAATTAATAAAACCCACAACTTTTCCCATAGCTCCATTAACTAAACCTTTTTCAACATCCAAATTTCTCCTTAAAAATACTCTACAGTTCATGCAAACATATAGATTTTTTTCTAATCCAGCAGTTTTGGAAATGTTCTTCTCTAGTGAATCCAATTTATTTTTCAGTGTGCCTGTTAATGTGATAGTAATTCTTCCATCTTGAATTTTGTCCACTGCTTCCAATTTCCTGATATCTTCCTTTTCCAATTTCAAAAGCTCCTCATAGAATATTGAGCATTCACGTAGAGTTGGCATTAAGCAGATGACACTTTTCTTTTCTGCAATGTTCTTGTATATCTTCTCTGCAACTATTTCTTCCTTTGGAAATAAATTATGTAGCAACTGACTCTGTAATGCATTTGTGCCAGCTTCAGTCAGTAGTCCAATTCTGATATCTTTCAGAATACTTCCATATTCTTCATCGTTTGCTTGCCTCATATTAGTAGTAAGTTCCTTGTACTCAAAGAAGGACCAAATATTTGCATTACCAATGCTTCCCAATGACTTCTTTGTGTCTTCATGTGTCACAGTATTAAACACTGGTTGTCCTTTAACTGGAGTAAGCTGTAGAAGATCCCCAAAAACTATGACATGTTTTCCACCAAATAACACGTCATAGTCTGTCCTTAGAGTTTGCTGCATTCTTAAATGCACAAAGGCAAGCATTAAGTTTGATACCATGCTCACCTCATCAATAATGAGAACTTGCATCTTCTTCAATACTCTTGAAACTTCCAAGCATGCTTCTCCAGTTAGCTTGTGGTATTGTATTTTGTTCTCATGCTCCACTGGTAACATTAGCAAACGATGTAAGGTGATTCCTTTTATGTTATATGCTGCTAACCCAGTTGGAGCAGTAACCACACAAGACAAAGTAGAATCCGTTTTTTGCTGTAGGTAGCTTCTGATGACTTTTATTAAGAAACTTTTTCCAGTTCCAGCTTGTCCGCTTACATACATCCTGATTGGATGAAATGATGTGCATGAGCACTCTTTTTTTTCATGTAGTAATCCATGATCAATTTTGTTTCTGATCTCTTCATAAATTTGTTGCTGCTCTTCATTCAGTTGTCTTTCCAAATTTGGTAAGTCTATAAATTCTTCTTGAGCTTGATTCATAGCCGTTTCCACTTCATTCATGGCTATTGCAGCTTCATTTTCAACGATTGGTTGTCCTAGGGGATCTTGACTGAGTGTTCCTGAAGTTTGGCTGTCTTGAGAACTGTCTCTAGCTACTTCAGCTGCAATTGTAGTTTCCTGTTCAATTTCTTCATTTAACATTTGCACATAAGTTGTGAATGTACTGCATTGTATGCTGTCTTTGCAAGCATTAAATGAATCTTCATAGCTTTGAAATTCTCCCAGTAGTTCATCCTCTGTACGCCATGGTTTAAACAGCTGTAAAAGAGCCAAGTAGTAAAATTCCTTATTGTCAGTAGTGTCGCAACTCAGCTTCCTGTGATTTATCAAACTTCCTTTTGTTCGCTTCACCAAACATCCTTCCTCACCAATGACTTTATATTTTCCATTGTTGATGTCTTCTGCGGCTTTCCGTGAATAAATGTAGTTCTGCAGCACTTCATAGAGACACATGTTCTCCAGATGATGACTTCTCTTGGGATAATATGTGTCCAACATGTTTGATTTCAAAATATCTGTACTTTCTGGGTCATTCTCGGCCAAATATTCAATTTCTCCAACAGATTTCAGTACCCGATTTCTCATTGCTGCAAGGCCTAAACTTGCCCAAATTATTCTTCTTGATTTCGAGTAGAGACTTGCAGAAGATAACCTATCTGAACATTCGTAGGATCCAATTTCTCGATGCGATAACATCTTTAAACTGAAACTGTACAGCTTCTTACTGACAGTCTTCTCGTGAGAAATCTCTTCCCACATTTCTTTCAATTCAGTTTTTTCAGATTTAGTAATGTAAGACGTTACATATCGAGCAACAGCAATGGAATTGTCAGCTACATACTGTATAGCCATGTTAGCATTCCACATGGATAAAATGACTGGGTTGTAGTCATTTATATTTTTTGATTCTTCTTTTCTTTTAAGGTTGTAGGTATTCTTAGGTGATTTTCTTGTAATAGTATGTCTCACAGATGACATAAAACTGTTTACTCTTCCATTTGAAAGAACAGGTCTAGGAAATCCAAATCGACATTTAGTGTAGTATTTATCTTTGCTCTTGTATTTCCGTCGACAGTATTTTCCACACCGATGACTTTGGAAACGTAAAACTTGCTCCTTTAACTTTTTCTCTTCTGTGCTTTTTGGTATAGCACATGTTGCATATTCTTCAATGTAAGATAACACTGCTTCATCAGCATCTGTTCCAAACTTTGGGGCATCCTTGATCCACAACAGCATATGAATATGAGGAGCACCTCTTGCCTGGTACTCTTTTCTCCAAAAGAAATCCTCTACTTCTCCAAGAGGTGGATTTTTTTTATTGCAGATGAAGGACATCATAGCCTCAAATCTATGATTGAAATATCTGCAAACATTAACCGGATCCAATGAGCACAGTTCTCCTGCTGTCTTGTATTCGATGTTTTTAATGTTTGAATTTGCCTCTCGTAGAAAATTCAGTAAATCATCCCAAGCGTACTCAGCACAGCTTAGGGTAAGGAACCATGTTGGTGTTCCTAAATTTCGTAACATGCATTTTAATTCACCATGGCGTCGGTACCAATATTCATTTGTCCCACGCTGACAAGCCATCAGATTGATCAGTTGTGTTTCCAAATGATCATCTCGGTGCTGCACTTGTTCCATAAAATCCTTAGCAGATACATTTTGTAAATGTACTCCACTTTTTAAAATGTGATTTACTGCATATGATAATGCAGACAAGTCGCTTTCAAATAAAAGATTGAACAAATAAGGAATACTTTGTCGAAATCTGGGATCTTCTGCATATAGTCTTGTAGTTCGATACTCAGAAGCTGGAATCTGTTCTGGACGTTCATCGTATCGTCCTCCTTTTCCTGTAGGAAACAGCTGGGGAAAACATCGAGCTTTCAAGCTCTCCTCCCATACACTCACGGGAGTTCCTTTTGCTTTCTTCATCTGAAACAGATCAATATTGTCTCCCATAACTTCTTTTGAATGAAGAGGATGTATGCTAAAATGTTCATAAATTTCTTCTTCCTTTGACTTGTCCACTTTTTCAATTTGTCCAGTTGGTGTTTCTGTGTCTTCTTGTAAATCTTCTTCTTCTTCTTCTATATAAATTGATTCATACCATTTGTTATTCCTTTTCAAATACAAATTTGCTCTTTGTACTTTCCGTACATCTACCAGCTCCTGCCAAATCTTCTTATTCTTTGTAGGTACACCATTAACCAGAATAACTAATGGTTCAGTTTCCAAAGTATCTGCATCAATAGTTTCCATATTTTTTTTCAAATCCAAGGGCAAATACACCACTCTTCCTTTTAAACCTCTCAGTAAATCTGAAGGAGGTAATTTACCAGTTTTGGGCTCCATACGTACTATGGTCTGGAACGGATGAACACATTGAATAAGTATAGACTCATATGTATTTAATTCAGAAAGTTCGGCAGGAATAACATCCAATTCTAAATTATTATGCACAGCTCTGGTCGGCATTCTATTTTCCTCTAACTTGTTGTAACAGTATTTACAAATACGCTGATCTTCACCCAATTCAAAACAATTTTCAAGAAATAAATATGTGGCAAAATCCTTCCACTTATAATTATCTTCATTATCACTTTTTCTGTAGAGATCAACATTCCTAGTTTGTTTTCTATAATGAGTTCTGCGGCAACAAATACATATATTTGGTCTTTCATTAGAGATTATTGCAAATTTTGTTATGTGATCATTAAATGTCTTACTTACAGAGGGTTCTACATTCTCTTCCACTTCTTCCTCATTTACTGTGTCCTTTTCTGCACTGTCTTGTTCAGGACCAAAGTAACAAAACTGAATTTCATCAATAACCTTCTCTACATCTGATACCGATCCACGGATTAGAGCCCTATTCAATTCATCTAACTTTATTGCTGGACTTTTAGCAAAATACAACCGTCTCACAAACTTTCTCATTTCAGTATGATGAACAGCCAGCATCCTAAAATGATGAAAAACACTTTTACACACTTTTCTAGATAGACAAGCCAGAGAATGACCCTGCAAACCAGTATTCTCTCTCACTCTGCATGGATCTAGACTTTGAAGCACCTTAATCTTCTGTTTTACACTTTTTTTACTATATTCTCTTAGAAACTCACGAAATTTATCAATAGATTCCTGACGCACAGTGCAAATACTACTACAATTCCAAGTGTACACTGGGGCTTTAGGACGTCTCCCCATAGCCTCATCCGCCATCACTTGTACCTCATCTCTTGGAACCATTATCTCCTTCTCCATTATACAACCATTTTTCACTTCATTAGCACGACCTCTGGTGTCAACTGCATGCAGCAAACTATTACTTTGAAAATAACTCTCTTCATTAAAAAAAGGTTCACTACTTGAACTATGCATCCATTCTCCTAAAAACACTTTACAAAAGTTTGTTCTTTTCACTACTCTTTTCCTTTTGCTTTGTGATTTCAGTACATTAACCATTTTATCTAATGTACGCATCCTATTCAAAATTAAAATGAATAGTTTCCTTTTTAATTCTAATGCCTTTGCTGCAATGGCTTCAATTTCTTTTTTTCTCTTATAAAATTTAGCCTTTTGCTTATATTTCTTCACATCCTTTATCAAATTGGACATAACTCTTCTCTGAAACATTTTTCTACGTATCTCTTTAAACGCTGTTTTTCTGTTTAAGTTAATCTTTATTGTTTCTGAAGGTATATTTGCATTAACTAAATGCTCAATTTTTTCCTGTTCTTTTCTATTGAAAACATTCTTTCCAGTACAGACATTTTGTACATTTTTCCTTTTTTTGAAGATGTTCTTTAAAAAATCTTTTGTCTGCTTACCAGAAGACTTTCTGTTTTTCCCAACATGAGCATCTCCAACTAACTTAGGTCCTCCAGTTGTCTTCAAATATAGTTTTTTTTGTGGTTTTTCCTTAGTCTGGATTTTGTAGGCATCTTAAATTTTGTTCACTGCTCTTCAGCAACACCTGAAAAAAACTAAAAAAAATTCCTTTTTTTTATTTAAATATATTACTACATTTTTTATGATCTTTTCAAATCTTAAAATACTAAGTACCCCTTTCCTACAAGGGAAAATCACAATAACACCTTCACAAATTAAATATCTAAAAACAATTCCTGTGTGCACACAGAGTCATGGTTTGAAATTAGGCAGAAAACGAAATTTCTTTGCCGATTGGAAAGCACACTTCCTACTGCTTTTTTGGCAAGTGATAAGTACTTTTACAGTCTGACACATTTTGAATCCACTTTTCAGATTCTGAAAAAAGCACATGTCCAAACTGCTTTTTGAGACCAGCAACATGTGTAACCTGGGTGACTGACTACACTCCAGCAAGGGCAACCAGCCTTAGTGATGCTGAATGTATTTGCATTACTAAGTGCAACCTCAAACCCCACTCGGTTGTGAATACTGTGCATGATTCACCAGGATAAGCAGCTGGGTGTGTGCTAAGAGTCTGTTTCTGCATAAAAAAATAGCTCCCCCTTTCCATCTAATGCAAATATAAAATCACCAGAGCAATACCAAACAGCTTTTTGAGACCAGCAACATGTGTAACCTGGGTGACTGACTACACTCCAGCAAGGGCAACCAGCCTTAGTGATGCTGAATGTATTTGCATTACTGACTGCAACCTCAAACCCTAAAAGTATTCCTCATTTATACCAGTACACCATAATTTATGGTGAAAACATAGTCCATATTATTTTACATGTTTGTATTTGCATTACTAAGTGCAACCTCAAACCCCACTCGGTTGTGAATACTGTGCATGATTCCACAGGATAAGCAGCTGGGTGTGTGCTAAGAGTCTGCTTCTGCATAAAAAAATAGCTCCCCCTTTCCTACTAATGCAACTGTAAAATTACCAGAGCAATACGCAATAAATCTCTGCCTGTAATTCCTCTTTGCACACAGAGTCATGTTTTCATATTAGTCTGAAAACGAAATTTCTTTGCCAATTTGAAACCACACTTACTACTCTTTTTTTTGGCAAGTGATAAGTACTTTTACAGTCTGACACATTTTAAATCCACTTTTCAGATTCTTAAAAAAGCACATGTCCAAACTGCTTTTTGAGACCAGCAACATGTGTAACCTGGGTGACTGACTACACTCCACCAAGGGCAACCAGCCTTAGTGATGCTGAATGTATTTGCATTACTGACTGCAACCTCAAACCTCACTCGGTTGTGAATACTGTGCATGATACCACAGGATAAGCAGCTGGGTGTGTGCTAAGAGTCTGCTTCTGCATAAAAAAATAGCTCCCCCTTTCCTACTAATGCAACTGCAAAATTACCAGAGCAATACGCAATAAATCTCTGCCTGTAATTCCTCTTTGCACACAGAGTCATGTTTTCATATTAGTCAGAAAACGAAATTTCTTTGCCAATTTGAAAGCACACTTACTACTCTTTTTTTTTGCAAGTGATAAGTACTTTTACAGTCTGACACATTATGAATCCACTTTTCAGATTCTTAAAAAAGCACATGTCCAAACAGCTTTTTCAGACCAGCAACATGTGTAACCTGGGTGACTGAGTACACTCCAGCAAGGGCAACCAGCCTTAGTGATGCTGAATGTATTTGCATTACTGACTGCAACCTCAAACCCCACTCGGTTGTGAATACTGTGCATGATTCCACAGGATAAGCAGCTGGCTGTGTGCTAAGAGTCTGCTTCTGCACAAAAAAATAGCTCCCCCTTTCCATCTAATGCAAATGTAAAATCACCAGAGCAATACGCAATAAATCTCTGCCTGTAATTCCTCTTTGCACACAGAGTCATGTTTTCATATTAGTCAGAAAACGAAATTTCTTTGCCAATTTGAAAGCACACTTACTACTCTTTTTTTTTGGCAAGTGATAAGTACTTTTACAGTCTGACACATTATGAATCCACTTTTCAGATTCTTAAAAAAGCACATGTCCAAACAGCTTTTTCAGACCAGCAACATGTGTAACCTGGGTGACTGAGTACACTCCAGCAAGGGCAACCAGCCTTAGTGATGCTGAATGTATTTGCATTACTGACTGCAACCTCAAACCCCACTCGGTTGTGAATACTGTGCATGATTCCACAGGATAAGCAGCTGGCTGTGTGCTAAGAGTCTGCTTCTGCACAAAAAAATAGCTCCCCCTTTCCATCTAATGCAAATGTAAAATCACCAGAGCAATACGCAATAAATCTCTGCCTGTAATTCCTCTTTGCACACAGAGTCATGTTTTCATATTAGTCAGAAAACGAAATTTCTTTGCCAATTTGAAAGCACGCTTACTACTCTTTTTTTTGGCAAGTGATAAGTACTTTTACAGTCTGACACATTTTGAATCCACTTTTCAGATTCTTAAAAAAGCACATGTCCAAACAACATTTTCAGACCAGCAACATGTGTAACCTGGGTGACTGACTACACTCCAGCAAGGGCAACCAGCCTTAGTGATGCTGAATGTATTTGCATTACTGACTGCAACCTCAAACCCTAAAAGTATTCCGCATTTATACCAGTACACCTTAATTTATGGTGAAAACATAGTCCATATTATTTTACATGTTCCTCACATTTAAATTTCTCCCAAAACACAAAATGATAAACACAACTTCAACAAAAGGAATTCCAATTCTATTATTCATTTCTTAATTTACCATATACATCCCCTCTCAAACTCTTAACTCACCTTTAAAATTAGTTAGTTGTGAAAGAAATGTGGCACTCAAACAGCAGATTATCAGAGCCAGGATCTCTGTTCTGTACACCTCTCTCCTCTCAGCAGAACCAGATAATGGCAATGTTTCCCTCTCTTTTTCCACACATATACATGTTAGTTTCAAATCTCAGTGCTTCCCCCTTTTTTTCAAATGTAATCACACATTTCTATTGGTTGAAAACCAACCCTTTTCCAACAGTACCCTTCCCCCAACTTGACTTCAGCCTAGTACCCTTCCCCCAACTTGACTTCTGCCTGCTACCATAGCAACAGCTCATGGAACACTGCTGTGTAGAGTTAGGTCAGAAGTTCACCACACAATGTTTCATTTCCAAAGAGCAGGAGTGCTTGACTTTTCAAACCTAACAGCAAATCCATAGTACTGTTCTTTGGTAACACATTTTTCTGTACCAATACAAAACATGCTTCTATAAATTTACACATACAGCCTAGTTTTTAGTGTAGAATGGTATGAAACAGCCAATCAGTTCTTTTTAAAAAAAAAAAAAATATGTATGCCTCCATTTCCAAACTGTCTTTCATTTCTTTTTACCATTCTACTGAATTACACCTCCTGAGTGCACCCCGATCTCCTTGGAAGATGTTCACAGTGTGGATTGTAGGACACAGCTATGTCTTCTGGAGTGAAAAGTATGCAGAGAAAACAGGTATGGTGAGAGACCTTTCTTTGCCAAATGTAGACATTAAATGGATTGGTCAGAGAGGGTTAAAGTGGCACCAATTGATGCCATTGGTGAAATCCTTCATGCAAATCCAACACCCTGACCTCATAATAGTGCACTGTGGTGGCAATGACCTAGGCACTTTGACTGGGGTAGGTCTGGAAATGCTTATGAAGGACACCTTTGCACAACTGTTTTCACTTTTCCCTAAAACTGCCTTTGTGTATTCTAACATATGCCAAAGGCAAAAATGGAACTGGTCCAATCATTTTTGTCCGCAGATTGACAAAGCAAGAAAGCACGTCAACAAATCTGTTTCTGCTTTCCTCCGAGACTATGGTATGGGTTCCATTTACCACAACATCTTGCGGTACGACATGCAAGACATTTATAGAGGAGATGGTGTACACTTCAATGATGAAGGGCGCTTGACCAAGATGGCCGCGTGAGCTTAGAGCTCCCGAGACCCTCGCGCCCTCCGTCGACTATCCTGTCTCCAATCCTGATGGTATGCATGGCACCGTGTTGCTGAGTAGCCAGGGAGGCGATTGATGCTGCCTGCGGTCGGATCGCCCATCGGGAACCGGACTTATGACTGGCGAAAGATTGCGGCCTAACTCCCGGAGATGCCAGGGGCTAGAGTTGGCAGGATGCCCGACTCCTAGTTGATCAACAACGGCCTGGTGAGGTGTGAACTGCCGGACGGAGGCCCTCGCTCTTTCACTTTCGGTTTCGTTTCCTTTGTCTGCCCGGACACTGTAGTGCTCTGGGTGGCTTTATAACCCCGGGGACGCTCGGTGGGCTACTTTGGCAGAACAAGGCGGACCTGCTCACTCTTTATACCTCTCTCTGAGAGGGGACGGTCTTCACTGCATTGGACTGCCTGGAGTCCATTATGTCGGGCAAGGCAGAAGGTGATCGGCTGAAGACTAAGTCCACCAGGCGGGGAACGTATTCCCAAGTCAACAGTATGGACCGCTACGCCCTCCTGAAGACATCGCCGAGTGGATCGAGCCAGGCGCCGGATGCCCAGAAGGAGGACTCGCCTGGGACACCGGAGCTCTCCCTGCAGGATGTCATGGGCGCGCTTGACGGGATGCAGACCTCGATGGGGAGGCAATTCGAGGCCCTGGCGCATAAGGTGGATGCCATCCTGGTGGATGTCAACTTGATCCGCTCGGACCTGGGCAAGACAAACGAATGCGTTAAGGACCTGGACCACAAGACCACGGGCCTCACTGATGAGGTTGCGGATCTGCAGAACGAGGTCCGGAAGCTGAGGGCCGAGAGTGACCTCGCCGCCCGCCGGCTGGAGGACTTCGAGAGCCGGTCCAGGCGCAACAACGTGCGCGTCATCGGGGTCCCGGAGTCCTCGGATGAGGCTTCGGTGGACCTGCTGGTGGAAGATTTGGTCCTCAATCATCTGAAGCCTAAGGGCCTTGGAAAGTTTTTTGCGGTGGAAAGGGCCCATAGAGTGCCGGGCGGAAGGCCCAAGGCGGGTGCCCCGCCGCGGCCGATTGTCACCCGGCTCTTTCATTTTCGAGATCGGGACGCTATCCTGCAAGCTTTGAGGGTGACGGGCCCAGTCCCCTTCCAGAATGCGTCGGTGAATTTTTATCCGGACTTCACCCAGCAGGTGCAGAGACAGAGACAGAGCTTCCTGGGGGTGAAGCGAAGACTTCGGGAACGGGACCTAAAATATGCCATGCTTTTCCCCGCCAGACTACGGGTGGTGCATGAAGATCGGACATTCTTTTTTGACTCTCCTGTTATGGCCGACGAATGGCTGGACGCTTTGCCCCGGCGACGGACCGGGGACGACACAGCTGAGCATGGAGACAGTGGCCGGGATGGACAGGGCTGATATCTCAAAGCCGGCCTGACTTGATTTGACCATATTTGAAGATTTGAACAGAGTGCAGTAACTGTGGAGGGTTGCGGGAGGACGAGGGGTGCTCTTTTCCTCCCTTGGGGTACTTTTTTGTAGATTTTTGTTTTTGTAGGGCGACAGGCACACTGCAAGTTGGGGGGGCTTTTTAAGCTGCAGCAGGGGTGCAGGGTGGGGGGAGTTATGGGGAGTTTGAATTTGTTGTTGGGGGGTTTATTTCTGCAAGGCATGATGATTATCCTCAGGGTTGTTCCATGGTGGCGCCTCGGGTGGGGGGTGGGCCTCTTTCCGTTTGAGGATGGGGGGTAGAGGCCTAAGTGTTATAAGCTGGAATGTTAATGGTTTGGGGGATCGCATTAAGAGGGGGATTGTTTTGCAATTTCTGAAACGCTCAATGCCAGACGTTGTACTGCTGCAGGAGACGCATCTCATAGGCAATACGTGCTATGCCCTAAATAGGAAGGGGTATAAATTCATTGCACACTCGGGATTCTCTTCTGGGTCCAGGGGTGTGGGCATCCTCGTTAGAGCATCACTGCCTTTTGAGGTGGACTCCACCATTGTTGACGATAGGGGGAGGTTTGTGGCGGTGGCGGGGCGGTGGGAAGGAAGGACTTTGGTTTTGGTTTCGGTTTATGTCCCGCCGGCCCTGCAGGCCGCCACGTTTGCTGAATTGGGCAGGGCTTTGCTGACTCTCCCGGGGGGCATGCTGATAGTGGGAGGGGATTTCAACGCTGTGGGCTCCGGACTGCTGGATAGATACCCGCCCAGGGACACAGGGGGGGCTCAGAAATGGCTTCCAGACCTCCTGGACACATTTGGCCTGATAGACTGCTGGAGGCTCCGGCACCCCACACAGAGTCAATACACGTTTCACTCCGGGGCGCATGGTAGCCTCTCCAGGATTGACTACCTGCTCACTCTGGCCGCACATGCCTCGTTGATATCCGAGGCGAGGCACATGGCACGTGGTATCTCTGATCACTCGCCAGTGTGGATCCGGCTAGATCTCGGTCGGGAGGGAGGAGGGAGGGTGGCCCCCATTAACCCATGGTATTTCCGAGACCCCAAGATGCGCAGCGCCCTGGTAAAGAAGGTAGATAATTACTTTAAGGACAATCTGGGAACCGTGGACTCGGCGATCTCGCTGTGGGAAGCTTTTAAGACCGTGCTTCGGGGGGAGGCCCTCTCCCTGGTGGTGACTGCCAAGAATCGGAGGGATTGCGAAGTGCAGCAAGTGGAGGAGGAGATTGCGGCCCTTGAAGGGGATATGGAGGAGGAGGTCACAGAGTCCTCATTGCATGAGGACTCTGCTCCTGGATCTAAGTGCAGCCTTCGATACGGTCAACCACCGTGTCCTTCTGAGCAGACTGGCGAAAGCAGGACTTACCGGGACAGCTATCGGATGGATCGAATCCTATCTTACAGGACGCACCTTTCAAGTCTGGGATGACAGTCACCACTCATCCACCCTCCCACTCACCAGCGGCGTGCCTCAGGGCTCTTCCCTGAGCCCCACGCTTTTTAATGTCTATATGGCCCCCCTCGAGGACGTGGTAACACCATTTAACATCAAAATGGTGAGTTACGCCGATGACACCCAACTGGTTGTCTCCCTGTCCCAGCTGATTGACCATCCGGAAAACCTGACTAACTGCCTCATAAACATCCACAACTGGATGAACGAATCATCTTTGAAATTGAATGGGACAAAGACAGAGGTAATGTTACTCGGTAAGCAATGGACATCTATCCCTCCCACGATATGGCCCGATGTGTTCGGTGAAATCCCCCCCCCTAAATCTGAAATCAAAACACTCGGGGTGTGGCTAGAGCCACAACTCACGATGAAGACCCAGGCTACCAAAACCTCGGGCACATGTTTTGGGCTCATGTGTAAGACTCGTAAAATCCTGCCCCTACTCCCTCCTATGTCCAGAAAGCTCCTTATCCAGGGCCTAGTGCTGTCCCGCTTAGACTACAGCAATCTAGTCTATCTGGGTGCCCCCGAGGCTACCATCTCGAAACTCCAGCGCACACAGAACGCGGCAGCACGTATGATCACCCACACCCCCTCCAGAACATCTGCCAAGCCAGCCCTTAAAACCCTGCACTGGCTCCCGGTGCGCCAAAGGGTGCACTTTAAAGCAATGTGTATCACACACAAGCTCTACAACGGTTCCGGCCCAGCGATCCTCAGCAACATGATTACACCCTATACAGCAACCAGAGTGCTACGATCGCAAAATGAGAATCGAGTCCACATTCCCAGATTCAAAAAAGTCCGCACGGGAGGCCGCCAATTCTCCGTTCAGGCGGCCAAAGGCTGGAACGCACTCCCCCTGGCCCTCAGATTGGAATCCAATTACCTTGCGTTCCGAAAAAAACTTAAGACCCACTTGTTTCCCAAGTAACACCCTTCGACTACCTCCCGTCTCAATAGGTTCAAGTTACATAGCGCGGGGATACCCTTGGGTCACCAGGCGCTGTAGAAATCGCTAAAATAAAAAAAAAAAAAAAAAATGAGCTTTGCTTGAAGCAGGCGGAGTATAGGGACCTGGTGACAGAAGCCGCCAAGACCCTTAGCAGGGAACAACAGGGCCGTCTGTATGATGTTGGAGATAAGGCAGGGAAACTCCTGGCGTGGCTGGACAGGAAGCAACGGGTCAATAGAGTGGTGCCAGAGTTGATTGGAGAGGGGGGAGAGGCGATTGTGGAACCTGAGGGGATTGTGGAGTGTTTCGCGGAGTATTTTCATAGGGTTTATTCCTCTGTGTCGGACAGGCCGCCCGAAGACTCGACTGATCTCCTCCGTGATATCGAGTTGCCCTGCCTCTCTGACATAGATAGGGACGATTTGGATGGCGACATCACGGTTGATGAGGTGGCGGGGGCGATTCGCGCGTTGAATTCGGGTAAGGCCTCTGGACCGAACGGACTGCCGATCGATCTGTACAAACTGTTCCCGGATAGGGTCGCCCCTCACCTGCGCGCCATGTTTTTGGAGGCGCGGGGAGATGGGATCCTTCCGTTGGATCAGCGGCTGGCGTCGATCGTGGTCATACACAAAGAGGGTAAACCCCGAGATAGATGCGCCTCCTATCGGCCCATTTCACTCCTCAACGCTGAGCCGAAAATTCTGGCCAAACTCCTGGCTACCCGTCTGATTAGGGTACTTGGCGATCTGGTCCACCCGGATCAATCTGGCTTTATCCCGCACCGAAACACAGCATTGAACCTTAGGCGTCTTCATGGCGTCATCGCCAGGGCGGGCACGCTGCGTGAACCGGCTGTTGTGGCATCTCTTGATGCCACGATGGCCTTTGACACGGTGGAGTGGGCATACTTATGGGCCGTTCTGGCCAAGTTTGGTTTCGGTCGCGGGTTTGTGAGTTGGGTCCGGTTGCTGTACGAGGGGCCACTAGCGAATGTTGTGGTGAATGGTCGGGCATCTACTCCGTTTCAGCTTGGTAGGGGTACTCGGCAGGGCTGCCCCCTGTCGCCTCTGTTGTTCGCCCTCGCCCTTGAACCGTTGGCTGCGTGGATACGTTGGCACCCGGATATACGGGGCCTTCGGTGGTCGCCTGATCACGAGGATCGTATTTCGCTTTATGCCGACGATATCCTGTTGTATCTTGCCTCACCGAAGAAGTCACTTATAGTGGTCTGTGACGTACTCGCATCGTTCGGTAGGAACTCGGGGCTTGTGATTAATTGGGGCAAATCGTACTTGTACGTTCTTAGTGGCGAGGTCCCACCGATCCCTAGAACATGTTCGATACAGGTTGCCCAGCAAGGTTTTGTGTATTTGGGGATTTTTATATCCATGGACCCTGTTGTGCGCTATGAGAGGAACCTGCTCCCCCCCTTGGCACGCTTGAGGCGAGATGTTGAAGGTTGGCGGAGGCTGCCGCTCTCCCTTGTTGGGCGTGCGGCCCTGTTCAAAATGATGTCCCTTCCCCGCTTCCTCTATGCCCTCCAGAACACCTTGGACTGGGTACCGGCCAAATACTTTCGGGAGGTCGAAGGCCTCCAAAGGACGTTGCTGTGGGATGGGCGGCCGCGAATAGCTATTTCAAAGTTGCCGCTCCCATGGTACGATGGGGGCATTGCGCTCCCAGACATCCGACGGTACTATTGGGCCACGCAGCTGAGCGCGATCAACCATGGGTTTTACGGCCCTGCCCTTAGCCCTGGGTATGCCATGGATAGGTGGCTGCTGCGCGGAGGCAACTACTACAGGGCGTTGTATTCGCGGTCCCTAGACTCGTCCCTCACGGGGCCCACAGGTGTGGCGGTGCGCGTATGGAAGATGGCGACCGACTCGCTGGGCTGGAAGGATAGGCTCACCCTCGCTACCCCATTGTTTGAATCGGAAAGGTTGGGAAGACTCTGGCACACGAAGGGCTTTGATAAGTGGGACCTGATAGGTATATCCAAGGTGGGAGATGTGCTGCATAAGGGGAGGGTAAAGTCCTTCGAGGAGTTGCAGACTGAGTTTGAGCTAGGGCCTTCTGAGTATTTTAGGTTTATCCAGCTGCGTCACGCCCTCCGATCAGTCCTTGTGGAGGGTGAGAAGGTGCCGGAGTCCTCTCCCCTTGAGGACCGAGTCCTTGATGGTCATATGCCCGAGAGCACGATTTCGCTCATATATAAGAAGTTGATAAACGTCCTGGCAGACTTGCTATTGGGGCTGAGAGAACAGTGGACCAGGGATGGCCTCGAGTTGGATAATGAGGACTGGCAGTCAGCGGTTTCTTCGCCTAAGGAGGTTGCGATCCCGTCGCGTCTGAGGCTGGTGCAGCTTAAAATACTGCACCGGGTGTATGTTACGGGGCCAAGGCTGGTCCACATGGGATTCTCGGAGGACGGCCTGTGCAGAAGGGGATGTGGTATGGTGGGTACTTTCCTGCACATCATCTGGGAATGTGGCGTCATTGTGGAGTTCTGGAGGAGAGTCCATGCAGTTATGGGGGAGGTGACGGGCATTGTGGTACAGCCGGAGGCGCGGTGCTGCCTCCTGAACGTCTGGGGGCCCACTGATCTCGATGAGGCGCAGACCCAATGGGTGACTCTGGGTAACATGGTAGCTAAAAGGGATATCGCGCGATTATGGGGCTCCTCGGGACCCCCTACACTGACCGCGTGGAAGGAGAACATGGATTGGAGCATGTTTAGGGAGAAGACGGTCTACTGCTCTAGAGGTCGCCCCCGGAAGTGGCATGCCATCTGGGGGCGGTGGAACCAATACAGGGGGGGAATATGTCTTGCCCCGGACCTGGAACCTCCTGAGGAACAGCTTTCCCCCTGACCTACCTTCCAGCACAGTTTGGTTTTGGTAACTGTTCTGGGCCTCTGCTGTTCCCCTTTTTCCTCCGCACACAGTCTTATACTTAGTAGATGAGTGGGGTCCTGCCTCCCCTGGGGGCTTTCGCCATGGGATTTCAATGTTTCTGCCTTGCTGGGGTTTGTTGTGTGTTTTTTCTGTGTTTACTTAAAACTGGACCTTTGCATTACTCATCGTACTGTATCGGGGACACATTACTGTATCTAACTTGCAATGCTGCCGAACCTTCGGGCTGTCGGCTGAATAGCTGTGTCCTGAATTTCGAAATAAAGGTTTTCAAAAAAAAAAAAAAAAAAAAAAAAAAAATGATGAAGGGAACAGAGTCTTCCTCTTGAACCTTAGACTCTGCATCGGTACTTACTTGTAGGTACCACTAAAAAATCAAATCACTTCATAAACACAACGGCTCTTTTTAGAGCCCCCTAATATCTAAACACTTAAATCTGAATTTTTTTTTTTTTTTTATTTTTTTTTTTCTACCGTACGCGTACGGTAAGCTTACGGTAAGCTTACCGTACGCGTACCCCGCGATTTTTTTTTAAAATTAATAAAAACTTTTTTTGTACTTTTCTGTCCTTCTTTGACCCCCTTTCAAATGTAAGGGGGTCTGTAACTCTCTTCCTTGCCCCCTTTTCAAGATATCACGCTTTTTTTTTTGAGTGAAACACACAAAATGGCGGCCGCCGATTCCTGGTTTCGACCGATTCGAATGTTTACTAAGATCTAACAGCCAATCAGAATCGCGCTCGCGCACGTCACCGTACGCGTACGGTAAGCTTACCGTAAGCGCACGGTAAGCGCACCGTAAGCTGGCTCAGATATATATATTGATTTAAATGCTATTTTCTCAGGAACTACTGAACAGATTTACACCAGACCTACAAAAGGCACTTCCTTGACCTGAGGACTACCTCTCTGCCAAATTTCAAGTAACTCTGTTCAGCCGTTCGGACTGTAGCTGTGTCTAAAGGTCCTATGGAAAAATGCATTGGAAAAACGCGTTTTGGGACCCCCCTTTTTTCTCAGCCCCCGCTTGACGAATCCCCCCGAGACTTTCAGGGTAGGAGCGGAGCGTAGCGCCCCACCTATTTTGAAAATTTTGCGAGGATTCGTCGACCGGCGCCAAAGTTATTCCAAATAGAATGTTGCGGATTTCCTATGGAAACAGGGTCCTAACTATAACTACCTACTGGCGACGCTTTTTTTTTTGAGTGAAACACACAAAATGGCGGCCGCCGATTCCTGGTTTCGACCGATTCGAATGTTTACTAAGATCTAACAGCCAATCAGAATCGCGCTCGCGCACGTCACCGTACGCGTACGGTAAGCTTACCGTAAGCGCACGGTAAGCGCACCGTAAGCTGGCTCAGATATATATATTGATTTAAATGCTATTTTCTCAGGAACTACTGAACAGATTTACACCAGACCTACAAAAGGCACTTCCTTGACCTGAGGACTACCTCTCTGCCAAATTTCAAGTAACTCTGTTCAGCCGTTCGGACTGTAGCTGTGTCTAAAGGTCCTATGGAAAAATGCATTGGAAAAACGCGTTTTGGGACCCCCCTTTTTTCTCAGCCCCCGCTTGACGAATCCCCCCGAGACTTTCAGGGTAGGAGCGGAGCGTAGCGCCCCACCTATTTTGAAAATTTTGCGAGGATTCGTCGACCGGCGCCAAAGTTATTCCAAATAGAATGTTGCGGATTTCCTATGGAAACAGGGTCCTAACTATAACTACCTACTGGCGACCGCCAGTAGGTAATATATATATATATATATATATATATATATATATATATATATATATTAGATCCAATCCTGAATTTCTGTGATCTGAAGCAGGCGCTGACACCGTGGGTTTTTCAAAGGAAAAGATTTATTTCACAACAATGTAGCCAGACGCGTTTCGGCGGAACAAGTCCGCCTTGCTCACTGTGATATATATATATTCACTGAAAAAACCATAGGTTTCACACATGTTATAGTTAGCGGAAATTTTACTGATAAAAAACCAATGAAATTCCCCCGTTATAGTTAGTGCAGGCAACTATAACTCACGCGACCGCAATCCTCTGCTGATGCTAATACTGTATTTAGACACTTATTTGCCCATGTCTTCTTCCATACATTTTTAGCTATACATATATTACAAATATTTTTTTTTCATAAAGACACATATGTCATCAGCAGAAGATTGCGGTCGCGTGAGTTATAGTTGCCTGCACTAACTATAACGGGGGAATTTCATTGGTTTTTTATCAGTAAAATTTCCGCTAACTATAACATGTGTGAAACCTATGGTTTTTTCAGTGAATTTGCAAAGTTTTTTAAATGCTAATTCCTAACTATAACGTGTGTGAAACCTATGGTTTTTCAGTGAATTTGTACGGTTTTTTAAATGCTAAGTTACTTTACGCCATTCGTGGCGTGCGCGCCCACTTAACGCAGTTCGTTCCATGCGCGCACGGTGCGCTTCGCGCACCGTGTGCGCACAGTGAGCACACGGTGCGCTTTGCGCACCGCGCGCCCACTTTACGCAGTTAGTGCCGTGCACGCACGGTAGGCACGCGGTGCGCTACGCGCACCGCGTGCCCACGTTACGCTAGATGGGTCATGTACGCACGATGCGCTTCGCGCACCGTGCGCACATGGAGGACATATGATGCACTTCGTTTTGAAAGGTAATATTTTAATTTTTCGTATATGTTATAAGCCATGCACAAATGGTGCCCTTCGGGCACCATTTGCACACGGGGTGGAGAGAGTGTAGATAATTTTTTTTTTTATTATTTTTTTTTAAAATATTTTAGTTTAACTCATCTTTAATAAGCCATGCACAATTGGTGCACTTCGGGCACCAATTGCACACGGGGTGGGGAGAGTGTGGATAATTTTTTTTTTATATAATTTTTTACCGGACGCGTACGGTAAGCGTAATCGGCGAAATTAGCGAAAAAATAAAAATTCCGTTTTTGGCCTTGGGGGATCTTTGGGGACTCCCTCAACATTGCTATGTGTGTGGGAGCTGTCTAAACAGCCCCTTTACATGTTTTTGTGCTTTATATTTTAAACATCACTCTCAGTGCGAGAGAGAAAATGGCGGCGACATATGTCATCAGCAGAAGATTGCGGTCGCGTGAGTTATAGTTGCCTGCACTAACTATAACGGGGGAATTTCATTGGTTTTTTATCAGTAAAATTTCCGCTAACTATAACATGTGTGAAACCTATGGTTTTTTCAGTGAATTTGCAAAGTTTTTTAAATGCTAATTCCTAACTATAACGTGTGTGAAACCTATGGTTTTTTCAGTGAATTTGTACGGTTTTTTAAATGCTAAGTTACTTTACGCCATTCGTGGCGTGCGCGCCCACTTAACGCAGTTCGTTCCGTGCGCGCACGGTGCGCTTCGTGCACCGCGCGCCCACTTTACGCAGTTAGTGCCGTGCACGCACGGTAGGCACGCGGTGCGCTACGCGCACCGCGTGCCCACGTTACGCTAGATGGGTCATGTACGCACGATGCGAAAAATGCATTGGAAAAACGCGTTTTGGGACCCCCCTTTTTTCTCAGCCCCCGCTTGACGAATCCCCCCGTGACTTTCAGGGTAGGAGCGGAGCGTAGCGCCCCACCTATTTTGAAAATTTTGCGAGGATTCGTCGACCGGCGCCAAAGTTATTCCAAATAGAATGTTGCGGATTTCCTATGGAAACAGGGTCCTAACTATAACTACCTACTGGCGACCGCCAGTAGGTAATATATATATATATATATATATATATATATATATATATATATATATATATATATATATATATATTCACTGAAAAAACCATAGGTTTCACACATGTTATAGTTAGCGGAAATTTTACTGATAAAAAACCAATGAAATTCCCCCGTTATAGTCAGTGCAGGCAACTATAACTCACGCGACCGCAATCCTCTGCTGATGCTAATACTGTATTTAGACACTTATTTGCCCATGTCTTCTTCCATACATTTTTAGCTATACATATATTACAAATATTTTTTTTTCATAAAGACACATATGTCATCAGCAGAAGATTGCGGTCGCGTGAGTTATAGTTTCGCGCACCGTGCGCGCACAGTGAGCACACGGTGCGCTTTGCGCACCGCGCGCCCACTTTACGCAGTTAGTGCCGTGCACGCACGTTAGGCACGCGGTGCGCTATGCGCACCGCGTGCCCACGTTACGCTAGATGGGTCATGTACGCACGATGCGCTTCGCGCACCGTGCGCACATGGAGGACATATGATGCACTTCGTTTTGAAAGGTAATATTTTAATTTTTCGTATATGTTATAAGCCATGCACAAATGGTGCCCTTCGGGCACCATTTGCACACGGGGTGGAGAGAGTGTAGATAATTTTTTTTTTTATTATTTTTTTTTTAAATATTTTAGTTTAACTCATCTTTAATAAGCCATGCACAATTGGTGCACTTCGGGCACCAATTGCACACGGGGTGGGGAGAGTGTGGATAATTTTTTTTTTATATAATTTTTTACCGGACGCGTACGGTAAGCGTAATCGGCGAAATTAGCGAAAAAATAAAAATTCCGTTTTTGGCCTTGGGGGATCTTTGGGGACTCCCTCAACATTGCTATGTGTGTGGGAGCTGTCTAAACAGCCCCTTTACATGTTTTTGTGCTTTATATTTTAAACATCACTCTCAGTGCGAGAGAGAAAATGGCGGCGACATATGTCATCAGCAGAAGATTGCGGTCGCGTGAGTTATAGTTGCCTGCACTAACTATAACGGGGGAATTTCATTGGTTTTTTATCAGTAAAATTTCCGCTAACTATAACATGTGTGAAACCTATGGTTTTTTCAGTGAATTTGCAAAGTTTTTTAAATGCTAATTCCTAACTATAACGTGTGTGAAACCAATGGTTTTTTCAGTGAATTTGTACGGTTTTTTAAATGCTAAGTTACTTTACGCCATTCGTGGCGTGCGCGCCCACTTAACGCAGTTCGTTTCGTGCGCGCACGGTGCGCTTCGCGCACCGCACGCCCACTTTACGCAGTTAGTGCCGTGCACGCACGGTAGGCACGCAGTGCGCTACGCGCACCGCGTGCCCACGTTACGCTAGATGGGTCATGTACGCACGATGCGCTTCGCGCACCGTGCGCACATGGAGGACATATGATGCACTTCGTTTTGAAAGGTAATATTTTAATTTTTCGTATATGTTATAAGCCATGCACAAATGGTGCCCTTCGGGCACCATTTGCACACGGGGTGGAGAGAGTGTAGATAATTTTTTTTTTATTATTTTTTTTTTAAATATTTTAGTTTAACTCATCTTTAATAAGCCATGCACAATTGGTGCACTTCGGGCACCAATTGCACACGGGGTGGGGAGAGTGTGGATAATTTTTTTTTTATATCATTTTTTACCGGACGCGTACGGTAAGCGTAATCGGCGAAATTAGCGAAAAAATAAAAATTCCGTTTTTGGCCTTGGGGGATCTTTGGGGACTCCCTCAACATTGCTATGTGTGTGGGAGCTGTCTAAACAGCCCCTTTACATGTTTTTGTGCTTTATATTTTAAACATCACTCTCAGTGCGAGAGAGAAAAGGGCGGCCGCCGCTTCCTGGTTTCGGCCGATTCGAATGTTTACTAAGATCTAAGAGCGAATCAGAATTGCGCTCGCGCACGCCACCGTACGCGTACGGTAAGCGTACCGTAAGCGCACCGTAAGCTGGCTCAGATATATATATTGATTTAAAGGCTATTTTCTCAGAATCTACTGAACAGATTTACACCAAACCTACAAAAGGCACTTCCTTGACCTGAGGACTACCTCTCTGCCAAATTTCTAGTAATTCTGTTCAGCCGTTCGGGCTGTAGCCCTGTCTAAAGGTCCTATGGAAAAATGCATGGGAAAAACGCGTTTTGGGACCCCCCTTTTATCTCAGCCCCCGCTTGACGAATCCCCCCGAGACTTTCAGGGTAGGAGCGGAGCGTAGCGCCCCACCTATTTTGGAAAATTCGCGAGGATTCGTCGACCGGCGCCAAAGTTATTCAAAATAGAATGTTGCGGATTTCCTATGGAAACGTGGTCCTAACTATAACTACCTACTGGCGACCGCCAGTAGGTAATATATATATATATATATTTCTTTTCAAAGCACCCTCGATTCGAAAACGCACTCGAATCCAGCTAATTACTGGCTCTGCAGCATCTCTTCACTTAGAGTAAAAGCAGCCTTACGCGTTTCGGGGCATCATTCCCCTTGTTCACAGGCATCAATGCAGAGGTACGGCATCCCTGCGTTTAAATAGGCGCACTCTTTAACATGCAACTTGATTCTTTCACTTGCGCTGCATGCTGGGATAGGAAGTCCTTGAATAATCAAACGTTAGTACTTTTAATTAAAGCGCCTGCAAATTGTAATCACCTTAGTAGGTCCGTTTCCTTCCACACAGTCTTTCATTTTAAAACACCCTCTAGTGGGCCTCCAACATAAAGGATGATGTTATTTCACGCCAGCTGGTTTCCCAATGGAGACTGTCGAGCAGTTCCTTTGTCTCCGTGGCCCCCAGACATAAGGGGTGGTGTGCTTTCACGGCCGGATGACCGCAATTAGTATTTCTTTTCAAAGCACCCTCGATTCGAAAACGCACATGAATCCAGCTAATTACTGGCTCTGCAGCATCTCTTCACTTAGAGTAAAAGCAGCCTTACGCGTTTCGGGGCTTCATTCCCTTGTTCACAGGCATCAATGCAGAGGTACGGCATCCCTGCGTTTAAATAGGCGCACTCTTTAACATGCAACTTGATTCTTTCACTTGCGCTGCATGCTGGGATAGGAAGTCCTTGAATAATTAAACGTTAGTACTTTTAATTAAAGCGCCTGCAAATTGTAATCACCTTAGTAGGTCCGTTTCCTTCCACACAGTCTTTCATTTTAAAACACCCTCTAGTTGGCCTCCAACATGAAGGATGATGTTATTTCACGCCAGCTGGTTTCCCAATGGAGACTGTCGAGCAGTTCCTTTGTCTCCGTGGCCCCCAGACATAAGGGGTGGTGCGCTTTCACGGCCGGATGACCGCAATTAATATTTCTTTTCAAAGCACCCTCGATTCGAAAACGCACTCGAATCCAGCTAATTACTGGCTCTGCAGCATCTCTTCACTTAGAGTAAAAGCAGCCTTACGCGTTTCGGGGCTTCATTCCCCTTGTTCACAGGCATCAATGCAGAGGTACGGCATCCCTGCGTTTAAATAGGCGCACTCTTTAACATGCAACTTGATTCTTTCACTTGCGCTGCATGCTGGGATAGGAAGTCCTTGAATAATCAAACGTTAGTACTTTTAATTAAAGCGCCTGCAAATTGTAATCACCTTAGTAGGTCCGTTTCCTTCCACACAGTCTTTCATTTTAAAACACCCTCTAGTGGGCCTCCAACATGAATGATGATGTTATTTCACGCCAGCTGGTTTCCCAATGGAGACTGTCGAGCAGTTCCTTTGTCTCCGTGGCCCCCAGACATAAGGGGTGGTGCGCTTTCACGGCCGGATGACCGCAATTAATATTTCTTTTCAAAGCACCCTCGATTCGAAAACGCAACTCGAATCCAGCTAATTACTGGCTCTGCAGCATCTCTTCACTTAGAGTAAAAGCAGCCTTACGCGTTTCGGGGCTTCATTCCCCTTGTTCACAGGCATCAATGCAGAGGTACGGCATCCCTGCGTTTAAATAGGCGCACTCTTTAACATTCAACTTGATTCTTTCACTTGCGCTGCATGCTGGGATAGGAAGTCCATGAATAATCAAACGTTAGTACTTTTAATTAAAGCGCCTGCAAATTGTAATCACCTTAGTAGGTCCGTTTCCTTCCACACAGTCTTTCATTTTAAAACACCCTCTAGTGGGCCTCCAACATGAAGGATGATGTTATTTCACGCCAGCTGGTTTCCCAATGGAGACTGTCGAGCAGTTCCTTTGTCTCCGTGGCCCCCAGACATAAGGGGTGGTGTGCTTTCACGGCCAGATGACCGCAATTAATATTTCTTTTCAAAGCACCCTCGATTCGAAAACGCACACGAATCCAGCTAATTACTGGCTCTGCAGCATCTCTTCACTTAGAGTAAAAGCAGCCTTACGCGTTTCGGGGCTTCATTCCCCTTGTTCACAGGCATCAATGCAGAGGTACGGCATCCCTGCGTTTAAATAGGCGCACTCTTTAACATGCAACTTGATTCTTTCACTTGCGCTGCATGCTGGGATAGGAAGTCCTTGAATAATCAAACGTTAGTACTTTTAATTAAAGCGCCTGCAAATTGTAATCACCTTAGTAGGTCCGTTTCCTTCCACACAGTCTTTCATTTTAAAACACCCTCTAGTGGGCCTCCAACATGAATGATGATGTTATTTCACGCCAGCTGGTTTCCCAATGGAGACTGTCGAGCAGTTCCTTTGTCTTCGTGGCCCCCAGACATAAGGGGTGGTGCGCTTTCACGGCCGGATGACCGCAATTAATATTTCTTTTCAAAGCACCCTCGATTCGAAAACGCAACTCGAATCCAGCTAATTACTGGCTCTGCAGCATCTCTTCACTTAGAGTAAAAGCAGCCTTACGCGTTTCGGGGCTTCATTCCCCTTGTTCACAGGCATCAATGCAGAGGTACGGCATCCCTGCGTTTAAATAGGCGCACTCTTTAACATGCAACTTGATTCTTTCACTTGCGCTGCATGCTGGGATAGGAAGTCCTTGAATAATCAAACGTTAGTACTTTTAATTAAAGCGCCTGCAAATTGTAATCACCTTAGTAGGTCCGTTTCCTTCCACACAGTCTTTCATTTTAAAACACCCTCTAGTGGGCCTCCAACATGAAGGATGATGTTATTTCACGCCAGCTGGTTTCCCAATGGAGACTGTCGAGCAGTTCCTTTGTCTCCGTGGCCCCCAGACATAAGGGGTGGTGCGCTTTCACGGCCGGATGACCGCAATTAATATTTCTTTTCAAAGCACCCTCGATTCGAAAACGCACTCGAATCCAGCTAATTACTGGCTCTGCAGCATCTCTTCACTTAGAGTAAAAGCAGCCTTACGCGTTTCGGGGCTTCATTCCCCTTGTTCACAGGCATCAATGCAGAGGTACGGCATCCCTGCGTTTAAATAGGCGCACTCTTTAACATGCAACTTGATTCTTTCACTTGCGCTGCATGCTGGGATAGGAAGTCCTTGAATAATCAAACGTTAGTACTTTTAATTAAAGCGCCTGCAAATTGTAATCACCTTAGTAGGTCCGTTTCCTTCCACACAGTCTTTCATTTTAAAACACCCTCTAGTGGGCCTCCAACATGAAGGATGATGTTATTTCACGCCAGCTGGTTTCCCAATGGAGACTGTCGAGCAGTTCCTGTTCCAATTGCCAGAAGCCCATGAAGAAGTGCTGATGAAAGCACGAAACGCGTCGGGCGGGACTTTGAAATTTTGAAAGGCAACATCCTGTTTCCCCAGCTGCATCCTTCAACAAAGAAAGGCACACTTACCTCCTTGTGTGGGCTCTCCTTCAGCAGGCAACTTGTGCGGTTTGAAGTTAGCGGCTTCGCCTGAGCCGCAGGAGATGCTCCGCTGCACTTCGTGCAGTCTTGCTGCCCCGTCAAGCTACGAGGCGGTGTTGAGACGAGGAAGCCATTGAAGGTGTTTATGGAGGCGGGGAGTCAGCTTCGTTGTGCCTTTCAACCCACTGGGGTAAAACGTAACTCTTATTTCTGCTGAGATGACACGAGACCCACTTGGGGAACAAGAGGCACCACAAGTACCATGATGCCACACGATGTGGCCACGCCCACTGAGGCGGGAACTTTGATCATCACAAGGTGTTTAAAAGACTGTTGTGCCATCTCGCAGTGTGATTGCCAGAAGCCCATGAAGAAGTGCTGATGAAAGCACGAAACGCGTCGGGCGGGACTTTGAAATTTTGAAAGGCAACGTCCTGTTTCCCCAGCTGCATCCTTCAATAAAGAAAGGCACACTTACCTCCTTGTGTGGGCTCTCCTTCAGCAGGCAACTTGTGCGGTTTGATGTTAGCGGCTTCGCCTGAGCCGCAGGAGATGCTCCGCTACACTTCGTGCAGTCTTGCTGCCCCGTCAAGCTATGAGGCGGCGTTGAGACGAGGAAGCCATTGAAGGTGTTTACGGAGGCGGGGAGTCAGCTTTGTTGTGCCTTTCAACCCACTGGGGTAAAACGTAACTCTTATTTCTGCTGAGATGACACAAGACCCACTTGGGGAACAAGAGGCACCACAAGTACCATGATGCCACACGATGTGGCCACGCCCACTGAGGCGGGAACTTTGATCATCACAAGGTGTTTAAAAGACTGTTGTGCCATCTCGCAGTGTGATTGCCAGAAGCCCATGAAGAAGTGCTGATGAAAGCACGAAACGCGTCGGGTGGGACTTTGAAATTTTGAAAGGCAACGTCCTGTTTCCCCAGCTGCATCCTTCAATAAAGAAAGGCACACTTACCTCTTTGTGTGGGCTCTCCTTCAGCAGGCAACTTGTGCGGTTTGATGTTAGCGCCTTCGCCTGAGCCGCAGGAGATGCTCCGCTGCACTTCGTGCAGTCTTGCTGCCCCGTCAAGCTACGAGGCGGCGTTGAGACGAGGAAGCCATTGAAGGTGTTTACGGAGGCGGGGAGTCAGCTTCGTTGTGCCTTTCAACCCACTGGGGTAAAACGTAACTCTTATTTCTGCTGAGATGACACAAGACCCACTTGGGGAACAAGAGGCACCACAAGTACCATGATGCCACACGATGTGGCCACGCCCACTGAGGCGGGAACTTTGATCATCACAAGGTGTTTAAAAGACTGTTGTGCCATCTCGCAGTGTGATTGCCAGAAGCCCATGAAGAAGTGCTGATGAAAGCACAAAACGCGTCGGGCGGGACTTTGAAATTTTGAAAGGCAACGTCCTGTTTCCCCAGCTGCATCCTTCAATAAAGAAAGGCACACTTACCTCCTTGTGTGGGCTCTCCTTCAGCAGGCAACTTGTGCGGTTTGATGTTAGCGGCTTCGCCTGAGCCGCAGGAGATGCTCCGCTGCACTTCGTGCAGTCTTGCTGCCCCGTCAAGCTACGAGGCGGCGTTGAGACGAGGAAGCCATTGAAGGTGTTTACGGAGGCGGGGAGTCAGCTTCGTTGTGCCTTTCAACCCACTGGGGTAAAACGTAACTCTTATTTCTGCTGAGATGACACAAGACCCACTTGGGGAACAATAGGCACCACAAGTACCATGATGCCACACGATGTGGCCACGCCCACTGAGGCGGGAACTTTGATCATCACAAGGTGTTTAAAAGACTGTTGTGCCATCTCGCAGTGTGATTGCCAGAAGCCCATGAAGAAGTGCTGATGAAAGCACAAAACGCGTCGGGCGGGACTTTGAAATTTTGAAAGGCAACGTCCTGTTTCCCCAGCTGCATCCTTCAATAAAGAAAGGCACACTTACCTCCTTGTGTGGGCTCTCCTTGAGCAGGCAACTTGTGCGGTTTGATATATATATATATATATATATATATATATATATTCGTAGTGGTTGTGAGCGGCTGCCTGCTTAGGGCGAGGGGGTCCGTTGCTTGAAGCAACCAACTTCCGTCTTTCAACTTCTATCAACAACACTCTCCTAACCCCTGCACCGGCGAACATAGAGAAACAGACCCAGATAGTACTGGCAGGTAGAGTTTTTATTTCCTCTTACACCGTAGTAAGAGGAAATAAAAATCTTACCTGCCAGTACTATCTTCTTCTTGTCCTCGGGGTCTGGGGATGGCCTTCCCGGAGTATGTCCAAAAGAAGAAAACAGCGGCCAAATGTCTATTGTATCCTCACTAAGATTGCCATCACCACACCCAACGTGGAAATAGAAAAATGGGAGAGGTGCACTTCCTTCTCTTATAAACTTAAAAAAAACAATAGGATCTTTATTCCTTAGGGTTTACTTTGTGATAGGGTTCTCTCCACCCTTTAGATTCAGGTAGGAAACACACGTGCTTCAGTAAGATACTATGCGCGTTCCACTAAGGTAATGCACTCGTTTTAGTTCGGTGGTCCCCGTGTTCCTCAATATGGGTTGCCGGGTAACCCCCCCCTTCCTCAAAATAAATTCCGGGTGAAAACAAGAACTGGACCTGTTAGTTTCCCACGCCCCTACACGGTGGTCCCAGCATATTTGTGCTCAATTACAGACAAGTCAAATTAGAAAGGAGGGTGAAGGGGACAGGATGTGATGGGTATGGGGCTCGGTTGGGGTTTCTCATGTGCTCCCTTTTATATCTCCCCCCCTCCCTTGTTGTTCCACTCACCGTGTCTGCCGCAACTCTTCGGAGTTGCGGCGGCCTTCCAGCGTCCTCCGGGGCATCCACCAATCTTCGCACCAGTAGTCCATGTCTTCCCCGTCGTCTTCGCCTGGTTGTGCGGTGTCCTCGATCCTCTGACTTCCTGGTGATTCCAGATGATGTTCCGTCTTGCATGCTACGGTGTCGGCGTCTTCCGGGTTCCTTCTCAAGTCCGCCCCTTCCTTTTGCGTCAGGCGACTAAATACTGGTCTTCCTGCCTCTTCCAACATGATCCTTTGTTCCCATTCGTCGGGTCTTCCTTCGTTCTGGAATGTTTCCTGTTGGATAGAGGGAGGTGAGGAAATTAACCCTTTGGTGTCACTGCTATCTCGACTGGCGGGATCAGCGGCATGCGGTATGTTTGGTTCCCGCTCTCATAGGAGTCTCTATGTCGCTGTATTGTTGTTATGTTTTCCAGCTGTCAAATGTTAGCCATGTCATGACCTATGAAATATGGCTTCCATATATATAGTGAACGTTTTTTGCATTTATAGACTAATTAGAGCAATCAATATAAATCATGAAGTTTGACACCATTTTAATGTGATTGTACTTAAAAAATGAGAAATTATGTTTGTCATAAATTTTATTTTAGATTATTGTGTAATCAAGTAGTCTAAACCGCTAAAATTATGAAATTTGATAATGAAAATTAAACATACCTTTATGCCTAGTAGAGAAGAGAAACTGTGTTCAGCATCGTCAAAATACATACAATGAAATGAATAAAACCTATGCCAAGATGGCTACCAAAGTTGAGATCGAAACTGTTCTACATAAGTTAGTCCGGTATCCCACTCTAAAAGATCAAAGGGAATGCGGAATAGTGATGTTTCATAATTTGAGTGATTTGACTTTAAGCCTACGTGAGCAAATACTTATATTCATTAGGTTTTAATTCTGAAACAAAACAGCTAAAAACCAATTCAAGATGGCCACTAAACATAGGGATTTAAACCAACGTGTACACATCAGTCTGCTTTCGCGCTCCAAACGAGTTAAATAGTGCCAATGAACGAACACGTAAACCGGTATGCTGATGAATGCGACCGCACATTATTGAAAGAGACCGAAAGTGACTGCAGGTACGTCTGAAGGGGTAGAATAGAGTCAGCCCAACCTAAAATGTCCTAGGAAGTCCCTATATAATAACTTTAAATATTTTTACTATAGATTGAGAAGTGAACGTCCACACGTTTCCTGGCTTTAAACTAAGACGCCAAACTGCTTGGACTCTCTCTGTACCTAAACGGAGTTTATTAAATAAGCCCCTATTCGCCAATTTGCTTGAAAGTCAAGGTAAAACGTATTTGAATTACCCTTCTTTAAAAGATGTTATAAGAGAAAACGAAACCTAACACAAAACTTTTTATGTCTCTTCAAGTAGATCGTCTACTTAAGATTTTAGATACAACCGCTAAAATAAAGACGGCAGTTGTCTTCAAATTTGTTTGGAAATCGTTAAAGAAAAAATATTCAGGTACAAATGTTACGATACTTTAACGTGTCAAATCTTGGATAAAATGTTATTGCTGTTACCACTTGGAATTATAAAATCAGCTCAGCATATAAAATAACTTTCATTTCCAGTATTTTAACACTATGAACAAATTGTGTATAAATTACTTGGAAGTTATCAAGATAAAGGTAAAAATAAAGTCCAAACAGAGGGCATAGTCATCTGTAGATATTGAACTGTTTTCTAGATAAAACGGACATAAAAGAATTTTACGCTGTTTAACTCTAGCGATATACCAACAAAGCTTATTCCAGATGAAACTATGGACCTGGTGCTATCGAGTGAAATACATGCAATAGACTCTCACAGATAATATATATCATATGTAGAAATATGTGCTTGTTTTGATCAATTCAAATGTTTACATAATGACTGAAACCAAAAGAGACAATATGGACACTTACATTTGATCTTGAATAAGCTTTTATATCATAATGTATTAATGAATTGTTTTTTGAGAAATAATATTTTTTGCACGGGTGTTAAATATAACACTTTTTATTAAAAATATGGTAATTTGCTATTTTTTCCATATTGTATTAGGGGTCAACCTTTTAATACACTAGTCCTGAAGATGGTCTTACCAACGAAAATCTGAAGACCGAAACGTCGACTCGTACACTGTTTTCTTGTAAAATAATTAACTGTAATTGTGAAAAAGTGTATAAAAATCATTACAGTGAAGGCATGAATAATTTAATGTTCCCTTCCAGTATAACTGTAATTGTTCCTATTTCAAGTACCCTTTTTGAAGCTTGATGATAAACTTTACTAGTTTTATATACACCTGTGTTTTCTCTCTTTTTTCTTTGTTGCTTTGGATTAATTTTAATATCTTGATGGATATCTAGTCATTTGAGATGTATTTTCACATGATTGACTCATAATCAGACAGAATTGCATTATTTAAAGTATAAATTGTCAAAAAGAATTTAGTCTGTAAGCAAATTACAAAACCTTACATATAACTGAGATTTAGAACTACATAACTAAGTATTTTAATAAATCCCTTGAAGGCACCCCTTACCTGTTCATAGTTAGAAATTAGAATTTAAAGAACCTTAGAAATTCATGGAAAAAAACACAGGTTTCAGGGATGCTATAGTTAGAAATTAGCATTTTAAAAACCTTAGAAATTCACTTAAAAAATAAAGGTTACAGTGACGTTATAGTTAGAAATGAGCATTTTAAAAACCTTAGAAATTCACTGAAAAAAACACTGGTTTTGGGGACATTATAGTTAGGAATTAGCATTTTTAAAACCTTAGAAATTCACAGAAAAAAACAAAGGTTAAAGGGACGTTATAGTTGGTCTGACATTTCACTCACACGAAACCAAAGAAATTCAGCTGTTGTAGTTAGCTGAGCTAACTATAACTTGCGCCCCCAATGCACTGCTTATGACCTCACATATTACATCACTCATGACATGGTCAGTGACATCACTGATGACATCTCAAATGACATCACTGATTACATATATATATGTATAAATATATGGGACAGCAACAACCCACCCACATGGGTGGGAAAATCGGACTTCCAGTCCCAACATGCAGTGGCAATGAGCGGATGTGCCCACATGAGAGTGATAGTATTTATTTGGGAAAATACTGGAAGTAATGTTGGTCGCCATTTGCACAGTTTGCATTTGAGGAATGGCGTCAGGCCCGAAACGCAAAAGGCAAAGAACTGTAACTTTTATGTTTCATTGGAGCAAGTTTCTTTTAAAATAAGCCTACCTGATAGTGCATCTCACCATGTGGTAACTCTTTCTTTGTCAAGTATACGACCCACCAGGTCGAGAGATGCACTCCTGCGATATCTCAGTGGGTCTGCTGCTGCTTATTGGGGTGGCTGGAATACAGAACAGGCAGTGTGGTGATTTGGAGAACTAATTTGGTGAAAGTTGTGCTAAAGTAAAGAACTCTTTTTTTCACAGATTGGACGACAACAACCCACATGGGTGGTTGTTCTGCTCGATTTTCCCGGTCTTCTTGTATTAGCAGGTGATTGAATGTGACTTCAGTCTCTTACCATTCAAGCCTAAGGGTTAGAGTAGTGGATGGAGCCTATTTACTAGGCACTTCGACGTGATTCTGTGCTCTTCCCCATAGATCAGGGCTTGTACATATAGCCTAGGGGATAGATTCGTTAGTATTAGGGATAACCTGTCCTTTAGTGAGGGTATTTCATGGAGCCGTGCTGAATGCAGGCCTGGTAGGCCTCAAACGGGAGAGACTCCATCTTTCTTTCTGCTCCGGCAGCTTGGGATGCTTCTAGGTCAAATGTGGTGTTTTAGTTATGAGGTGTTATTCGCTTGGAGAGAACCGGTTCAGGCCGGCCCTTATCGATGGATTGTATTTTTCTTCATGCCGAAGACACTACATCAGGCCGGCCGGCTGGGAACGTGTCCTTGGTACGGGGAGGTACAAGAATTTGGTGGGCGGCAGGTTACGGGCCGGAATTTTCCATGAGGAAATGCACCTCTATATTAGTGAAAGTCTGAGGCAGTTACAAGTTCAGTCCGTAGGCGGCATCTAGCCGTTAGCAGTAAAGCTACTACTTATTCCAGGGAAGACAGACGCCATCTTGAAGGCGGAGAAGAACTGAGAGACAGATGCTTTCCTAACAGAATAACCAGAGAGGAGAGAGTAGCCGATAAGGAAGAGGTCCCAGTGACTCGGAGAAGGGTGATTCCAGGCGAGCCGAGGCACAGACGAGAAGGGAGCCTAGATGACCACTGAGTGCAGGCTACATACTACTAAGGTGATGTCGACCCTTTCTTATTAGAGTGTACAACTTAATCTTTCACTTTTCTTTGCAGGTTATGTGTTATATCGTAATGTTATGTGATTGTATGTGCAATGAGTAATAAAGTATCCAGTTTGTAGTGAACCAACATGTGCTGTGTGTTCTTGTATAAGAGGGTAGCCTATTCTTCTAGTCAGCTGCGGCTACATGAACAGATGTTAACCCTGATCAGGTAAGTGGTAACTGAATAAGGGAAAGAGGAGCCCCTCAAACCTGAGAACAGGCTATGCCCGAACTGGCAATCCTTGTGTGATCTGATGAATAGTGAGACTGATTCCCTTTTTGTATGTTATGGTGATCATAGGATGAACTGTCGTATGAGACTGCCGTCTAGGTAGAGAGGTCTGGATTCGTAGGGGATCGCGAGGCCGCCAATTGTGCTGAGACTGCCGTCTGGGTAGAGAGGTCTGGGTTCGTATGGGACCGCGAGGCCGCCACTTGTGATACTGTCGTATGGGCAGAGAGGTCTGGATTCGTAGGGGATCGCGAGGCCGCCGATTGTGCTGATACTGTCGTATGGGCAGAGAGGTCTGGGTTTGTATGGGACCGCGAGGCCGCCACTTGTGATACTGTCGTATGGGCAGAGAGGTCTGGATTCGTAGGGGATCGCGAGGCCGCCGATTGTGCTGATACTGTCGTATGGGCAGAGAGGTCTGGGTTCGTATGGGACCGCGAGGCCGCCACTTGTGATACTGTCGTATAGGGCAGAGAGGTCTGGATTCGTAGGGGATCGCGAGGCCGCCGATTGTGCTGATACTGTCGTATGGGCAGAGAGGTCTGGGTTCGTATGGGACCGCGAGGCCGCCACTTGTGATACTGTCGTATGGGCAGAGAGGTCTGGGTTTGTATGGGACCGCGAGGCCGCCACTTATGAGATCTTGGTATGCATAGTAGGAATCCCCTGTCCTTAGGTGATAGATATATGTGGTTGTAGGATTGTAAATAGGTTCTAGGGAGGGGGTAACGTTCTGGCTGGGTTAGTGAGGCTCTGATGAGCGGGTTCTATCTGATCCGAAAACCCAAGCAGAACATTTGGCGTCACGAACCGTTTACGAAACCTGTGTGCGTTGTGGTTGTATTGTGTTTGTCTTCGGCGTGTGCGTGGTTTTGTTTCTATATTATTTGTATATACCTGCGTGTAGTTTTCTTTTCTCTTTCTTCTTTTTCTTTTTCTCTTTTTCTTTCTTTTCAAAGATGTTTTCTAGAAAGTCGAAATCTACTTTTAAGTTGCCCATTGATATTCCCGGCTGGGATTCAACGCCTTATGAAGCCTTAGCCCGTGAGTGGGCTGATTCTACTGGTTTGAGTGAGAATTGGAATTCTTTTTTGGAGCTGGCGGAGCCGGCTAATGTGATTACTTGCTTACAGAAGGCGCCGGTATCTAAGGGTGATGAGCTTCCCGTTTTAGGGCGCAGAGGTTGGATTGTTCTGTCTGCGTACAGGATTCTCCATGAGAGGTTGTTGAAGTTGCAGGACTTGCATAAGGATTTGGAAGCGAACTTTGTTGAAATTCAGAATGCTCATACTTTGTTGCGGTGTCAAAATAAGTTGCTTGCTGACAAACTTGAGACGTACCAAACTATTGCCGAGAGAACGGCTGTGCGAATTGCTCGTTATAAATACAAGAATCGGCGTGGTCGAGTTTCGACGCGGAAGGTGCGTCTGATCGTGGCGAAAGCCGGACTGGATTGGAATCCTGATGAATGGGATGGTAATATCTGGAACTCGAGTGATTCTCCTTCCTCGGGTGAGGAGTCTGCCAAGCGCGAATCCTCTCGCTCCGGCCGTGCTTGTAAATCTGCTTCTTGCGCCTCTGATGGTGCACCCCGTGATTGCGCTCGTCCTTCGAGCGGGGTCGATGCTTCTTCCACTGATTGTTCCTCTACGTGTACTGGTCGAGCTCCTTGTGATGCTCATCCCGCGGTCTCGGCGCATCCAGTTTTTCGACGGAAGGTGCAGCAGGCTCCCGGTGCTCCGAATGGTATTGCTTTAGACTCTTTGGAGGATTTTACTCAACAAGAAATTAGTGATATTTTGCAGCGATTTCGGCAGCGAGTTGGTGAGCCCTTGCTCACATGGATGGTGCGCCTTTATGAACTGGGCGCTGCTGGCATTATGTTGGATGCTGGCGATTGTTTGAAGTTTTGTTCCTTGAGTTCGGATTCTACTGTACAGGATCATTTTCGTAACTTTAATGGTGGTGGTCAAATTTCTTTGCTTCAATTGGCGACTGAGGGTTGTAATCAAAAATATCCTACTGAGTCTGACTGGCCTGTGAATGACAAACCGTGGTATACTTTGCGCGATGCTGCGCAACGTCTCAAAGAGGAGGTGATGAAAACGGCAATTTTTCTGAATACTGCTGACCGGTTGCTTGATGCTTTCTTGACATCTTCTGTGCGGAATCGTATTATTCGTTCTTCCCCTGTTGCTTATAAGCAGGTCATGTTGACTTTATTGATTAATCAGACTGGTAACATGTTATCTGTGGTGCTGGAATCGGTACGCCAACTCGGTGAGTTGGGTGAGTGGTTTAAACCTGAACGGCAGTCCCGGCCTGACACTCGTACTCCTGGTGAAAATAAATTTACTAGACGTGATATGTTTCTTGCTCTTCTGGCTGATGGTGTGCGTAAGGAGGACATTGATGGTGAGACTACTTCTCGTTTGTGGGAAATGTTTCGCAAACGTGGCTTGGATCGAAAGGAGGGTGCCCGGCGTGTTCGGACAACTGAGTGTGATCGTGGTTTTTCTGACGGTAGCGGTGATGACGACCGCCGTGGGCGCTCTGATCGTCGTGATGATCGCCGTTATGCGCGTGATTTGTCCCCCCGTCGTGAGAGAGACAGGGAGAGAGAGGGGGAAAGAGAGAGGGGGAGAGATGATTATGTTAACAGCAGACGTAGAGATGATAGGGATCAATCCCCTGAGTTGAGAAGGAGAGAGGATCGGCACATACTGGCCGATCGAAACCCGCAGTACAATGCAGGGAACAGTAATCCATTTCGTAATGGAGATGGATATGAACAGGAGGTATCGATACCTAGGAACCGTGAGAGTCTTTATCCTGATTTATCCTGGTACACAGAACACAATAAAAAGGACTAGGAAATAGGTCAAGCTCCAGTACACAGATGGGCTCACAGAGATAATAGACCCTATGTAGATATTGATATTTATTGGAGACATCGTAATATCCAAAGGGCCCGAGCATTGGTAGATACAGGAGCGGAGGCCACTCTTATTCATGGAAAATCAAAGAAGTCTAAAGGTCAGCCTTTTACAATTACCGGATTAGGTGGAAAGGAAACTCCCGCAGTTCAAACCTTACTTGAAATGAGAATAGGTAGAATTCCTAGAAAAGAATACTCTGTATTAGTGGTGCCACTCTTAGAATTAATAATTGGAATTGATATTTTGAAAGGAATGACTTTGCACTTAGATGATGGATGTTACCAATTTGGAACTAAACATTATATATCGTCCAGGCCTGTACGGGTTGGTCGTTTAAGAATGCCCCCCATAAAAGTTCCTCAGGCGACAAAAGTGGTTCGTCAGAAGCAGTATCGTATTCCAGGTGGTCATGAAGAGATTAGTATCACTATTCAGGAGTTGGTGGATGCAGGAGTTATAACCCCAGTTACTTCTGCTTGGAATAATCCTGTTTGGCCTGTACGTAAGAGTGATAATTCTTGGCGCATGACTGTTGATTATCGAGAATTGAATAGACACACACCCTCTTTGACTGTTGCAGTACCGGATGTTATTACCCTAATTGAAAGAATCCAGAAACATCCAGGTACATGGTATGCATCCATTGATATTGCTAATGCTTTCTTTTCGATTCCGATTGCCCCTGAGTGTCAGGAACAATTCAGTTTTACGTGGAACGGGCGTCAGATGACGTTTAGAAGTCTTCCTCAGGGCTATGTGCATAGTCCTACGATATGTCACCGGCTGGTGGCAGAGCATCTGGCTGAGGTACCAGTTCATCCACAAATTCAGATATGTCACTATATTGATGATATTTTGATCCAAGGTGAATCACAAGAAGAAGTTCAGACCCAATTGGATAGAGTCATTGAGTGCTTGCGTGAGAAAGGTTGGGAAATCAACCCGGATAAATTACAAGGTCCATCCCAGGCTGTGAAATTTTTGGGTATTAATTGGCATGAAGGGCACCGAGAAGTGATCCCTCAGGTTAAACAGAAAATTCTTGATTTTGCAGTTCCGAGAAATAGGAAAGAAGCCCAAAGCTTCATTGGTTTGTTTGGATTTTGGCGCCAGCATATTCCTCATTTGAGTCAAATATTGGCCCCTTTGTACCAGGTCACTCGTAAAAAGAATGCATTTGAATGGGGTAAACCACAGCAAGATGCGTTCAGTCTGGCAAAAGAAGCAATTCAGCATGCTCTGGATTTATGGCCTGTATGTGATGGTGATGTGTATTTGAATGTGTCTGTACAAGGCCTTTATGCGAATTGGAGTTTGTGGCAGAAACAAGGTAAGGGTAGAGTACCGTTAGGTTTCTGGACCAAAAAGTTACCTGATGCTGGTGAGCGTTATACACCTTTTGAGAAACAGCTACTTGCATGTTATTGGGCTCTGGTGGATACCGAGCAATTGACTTTGGGACATGATATAGTTTTGCGACCTGAAATTCCTATCATGCAGTGGGTTATGAGTTCGCCGAAAACTCACCGAATTGGACACGCTCAAGAGGCGAGTGTGATTAAATGGAAATGGTATATACAAGACAGGGCACGTGTGGGACAAAAAGGAGTTGCATCTTTGCATGAGCAGGTGGCACGGGCGCCATCAACTGAAACTGAGAGTGAATGTTCCGTACCCTTAGTACAGGAGTCTCCTGTTAAGTGGGGTAAACCTTTTGATGATTTGTCTGCAGAGGACAGAAACCATGTCTGGTTTACGGATGGTTCAGCAAGGTTCATAGGGACGAAACGGCATTGGAAGGCAGTGTCCTATAATCCGATCACACAAAAATTGCTGAGTACAACTGGTGAGGGTAAGAGCAGTCAATTTGCTGAACTCTATGCTGTTTATCAAGTTCTGAAACAAGAGTTACCTGGCACATGTCATATTTTTACCGATTCTTGGTCTACTGCCAATGGACTGGCAGTTTGGTTACCGACTTGGCATTCCCATAGTTGGAAAATCCATTCCAAGGAATTGTGGGGAAAAGAATTATGGCAGGAGATTTGGGGAAATGCTCCCACAGAGTACTGTTACAATCTTCCATGTGGATGCTCATACCCCGATAGACTCTCTTGACAAATTCTTTCATAATATTGCAGATGAGAAATCTAAAATTGCTGAGGCAGTGGTGGACACGCAAGATTCTGATATTGCGGGATTGGCGAAATGGGCCCACCAGAAAGCAGGACACTTTGGAGAGAAAGCCACTAGCAGGTGGGCTGCTGATCGAGGAATTTATATTCCCCTAGATTTAATTAAAAATGTTATTCTACATTGTCCCATTTGTCAGCATATCAGGCAGCGCAAAGTGCCCCAAATTGTTAAAGGTCATTTACATCGCGGGAAATTGCCCGCTCAAATTTGGCAGATTGATTACATTGGTCCACTTCCTATGAGTAGGAATTGTCAATATGTTTGCACCATTGTTGATACATACAGTGGCCTGTTGGTGGCCCTTCCCTGTAAGCAAGCTACCCAATTGAATACTATTAAAACATTGGAATTGATTATGATGTATTATGGTGTGCCATTCCAAATTCAATCTGATAATGCATCCCATTTTCGTGGAAGATTGGTACAGGAATTCTGTGTGGAAAACAATATTGAATGGGTATTTCATATACCATATTATCCACAGGCCTCGGGTCTTGTGGAGAGGTTGAATGGCCTGCTAAAAGACCAACTTCGCAAATTAACAGATGACAAGTATAAGAATTGGCGAGATTTTTTGCCTCAAGCGCTATTGATTTTGAATAACCGTCCTTTTCTAAATGCTGAATCCCCACTTATGCGTTTGTTTCCTCCGAATGTTGATGCTAAACCTAACGAGATCAGAGAGACTGTGATGTACTGGGAGATTACTCCCGGAGCTTTGGCTCCATGCAGAGCGACCCCAGGATCGGCAGGTTTAGACTTGCATGCCGTGGATGACACCATTATAAAAAGTAAAGATCGAGTCATCATTGAGACAGGTGTTGGTGTTCAGATACCACCTGGAAATTTCGGATTAATTGCCCCTAGATCGGGGCTGGCTGTAAAAGGCATTCAGGTGCTTGGAGGAATCATTGATAGTGATTATCAGGAAGAGATTAAGGTGCTCCTGCTGAATAGCAGTGAGGTTGACTTACTGATACATAAAACTGACCGAGTGGCTCAATTGCTAATAATGCCTGTCTTCAGTGGTGAGATGGTAAAAGGCACTGCCCCAACGTTGCTAACTGTACGAGGCCAGAAAGGTTTTGGCTCTACAGATAATCCTGGGGCCAGAGTTTGGGTGCAGTCGCCTAAGAATCCCCCTGAACAAGCAGAGGTCATTGCAACCGGTCAAGATAACACCATTTTAGTTATGAGACCAGGGAAAGATAGCTGGGAAGCAGTCCCGGCTGACAAATGTTATTTACGAGAATGAATAATGCCTGTATTTGATTCTCTTTCAGATCATTCTTTGGACTGTTGCTGCAGGATGTGTCGGCGTCGGACTGTTTTCGGGCTGGTGCGACGAGAGAGGAGGGATCCCATCAACCCGGGATGAGTTGAAAACCCGAGTGTCGCGTTCCTTCGCTGCGTGGGATTCGTCGCCAAACTTTTGGGTTACATTGGCCAAGCAAGTGACGAAGACCCCTCATTTCTGCTTGACACCGATGAGATCGGTAACTGATATATTAGCAACCTGTTTGGTTGCTGTCCCTGCTTCATTGGAGACCCTGACTCATATTTTTAATATAACAAATGCTCGTCCCAATGTTCTTCTGGGCGATTTCGCTGCCCATGAGTATTGCCCCTTGTGTACTGTACTGTCAGACCCGATACCGCCTGTCCAGTCCCAAATAGTTACCTATAATATCACACAAGGCGATTTATGTTTTTTCCTTACTTGTGATCCTAGTGCGATTTCTGAATGTATGCGTTTAAAATTGAAAGGTGCCACCTCATTCACCGCTCATGAACGAACTTTGTGCTTTCAAAGGACACCGAAAACATGTACTTCTGTTCAGAACAACATGACTTGTAAGAGTATGGTAGTTACCCCCAGTCACTATCGCACGATGTTACTACCTGCCGGATGGCTTTTCTCATGTGGTAATACTTCCTGGCCATATATCCCCGCAAATATTTCTGGAGGCCCTTGTGCCATTACTAGACTGAGCCTACTCATGTTTTCCTCACATCCGAATGCCAACTCTCGTGTGATCCGAGATACAGTGAGGTTACAGGAGGATTGTGACTCATCTTTGCATTTATATTCCAAGTCTGAATACCTTAGCCTGGCTGTTTCAATTGTTGGTGTTCCTGCTTTGGCAGTTTATAATGCCAAATCTATTGGGAAAATGGCCTGCTGGATGGTAAAATCCATCAATCATACTTCTACAATCCTGTCTGACATGCTATTAGACGCCCAGGGTGAACGAAGGGCTATCTTACAAAATCGAGCGGCTATTGATTATCTTTTGCTTAAACATGGACACGATTGTTCTGATTTTGAGGGTCTTTGTTGTTTTAACCTGTCGGATCATACAAAATCCATTCAGGTTCACATTGACAAATTACATGACTTGACAGAAGAAGTTAGAAAACACATAGACCAGGGCTGGTTTGAATGGCTCTTTAATTGGTTACCTGATTTGCATATGTTACGTCAAATATTAGGAGGTATTCTGATTGCTATCGGCATTTTGATTTCTATCTGTTGCTTTATTCAGTGTATTCCTTCATTACTTCAATTCTGCACACCTGGTACTAGACATAGATCAGTTAGTCTTGTTTCATATTATTCTTCCACAGATGTTAGTTCTGTTTAATGAATGTATAATAGACTGAAGTCAAGGGTGAAATGTTCTGCTCGATTTTCCCGGTCTTCTTGTATTAACAGGTGATTGAATGTGACTTCAGTCTCTTACCATTCAAGCCTAAGGGTTAGAGTAGTGGATGGAGCCTATTTACTAGGCACTTCGACGTGATTCTGTGCTCTTCCCCATAGATCAGGGCTTGCACATATAGCCTAGGGGATAGATTCGTTAGTATTAGGGATAACCTGTCCTGTAGTGAGGGTATTTCATGGAGCCGTGCTGAATGCAGGCCTGGTAGGCCTCAAACGGGAGAGACTCCATCTTTCTTTCTGCTCCGGCAGCTTGGGATGCTTCTAGGTAAAATGTGGTGTTTTAGTTATGAGGTGTTATTCGCTTGGAGAGAACCGGTTCAGGCCGGCCCTTATCGAAGGATTGTATTTTTCTACATGCCGAAGACACTACATCAGGCCGGCCGGCTGGGAACTTGTCCTTGGTACGGGGAGGTACAAGAATTTGGTGGGCGGCAGGTTACGGGCCGGAATTTTCCATGAGGAAATGCACCTCTATATTAGTGAAAGTCTGAGGCAGTTACAAGTTCAGTCCGTAGGCGGCATCTAGCCGTTAGCAGTAAAGCTACTACTTATTCCAGTGAAGACAGACGCCATCTTGAAGGCGGAGAAGAACTGAGAGACAGATGCTTTCCTAACAGAATAACCAGAGAGGAGAGAGTAGCCGATAAGGAAGAGGTCCCAGTGACTCGGAGAAGGGTGATTCCAGGCGAGCCGAGGCACAGACGAGAAGGGAGCCTAGATGACCACTGAGTGCAGGCTACATACTACTAAGGTGATGTCGACCCTTTCTTATTAGAGTGTACAACTTAATCTTTCACTTTTCTTTGCAGGTTATGTGTTATATCGTAATGTTATGTGATTGTATGTGCAATGAGTAATAAAGTATCCAGTTTGTAGTGAACCAACATGTGCTGTGTGTTCTTGTATAAGAGGGTAGCCTATTCTTCTAGTCAGCTGCGGCTACATGAACAGATGTTAACCCTGATCAGGTAAGTGGTAACTGAATAAGGGAAAGAGGAGCCCCTCAAACCTGAGAACAGGCTATGCCCGAACTGGCAATCCTTGTGTGATCTGATGAATAGTGAGACTGATTCCCTTTTTGTATGTTATGGTGATCATAGGATGAACTGTCGTATGAGACTGCCGTCTAGGTAGAGAGGTCTGGATTCGTAGGGGATCGCGAGGCCGCCAATTGTGCTGAGACTGCCGTCTGGGTAGAGAGGTCTGGGTTCGTATGGGACCGCGAGGCCGCCACTTGTGATACTGTCGTATGGGCAGAGAGGTCTGGATTCGTAGGGGATGGCGAGGCCGCCGATTGTGCTGATACTGTCGTATGGGCAGAGAGGTCTGGGTTCGTATGGGACCGCGAGGCCGCCACTTGTGATACTGTCGTATGGGCAGAGAGGTCTGGATTCGTAGGGGATCGCGAGGCCGCCGATTGTGCTGATACTGTCGTATGGGCAGAGAGGTCTGGGTTCGTATGGGACCGCGAGGCCGCCACTTGTGATACTGTCGTATAGGGCAGAGAGGTCTGGATTCGTAGGGGATCGCGAGGCCGCCGATTGTGCTGATACTGTCGTATGGGCAGAGAGGTCTGGGTTCGTATGGGACCGCGAGGCCGCCACTTGTGATACTGTCGTATGGGCAGAGAGGTCTGGGTTCGTATGGGACCGCGAGGCCGCCACTTATGAGATCTTGGTATGCATAGTAGGAATCCCCTGTCCTTAGGTGATAGATATATGTGGTTGTAGGATTGTAAATAGGTTCTAGGGAGGGGGTAACGTTCTGGCTGGGTTAGTGAGGCTCTGATGAGCGGGTTCTATCTGATCCGAAAACCCAAGCAGAACAGTGGTGAAATAAAAATTTCAGTCCCAGCATGCAGTGGCAATGAGCAGATGTGCTCACATGAGCGTTATCGTATTTAATTGGGAAGTAAAGTTGGTCGCCATTTTCACAGTTCGCTTTTTAGGAAGCGCGTCAGGCCCGAAACGCGTCAAGCGAAGAACTGTAACTTTTGTGTTTCACTAGAGCAAGTTTCTTTGAAAAGAAACCTACCCAAGAGTGCATCTCACCATGTGGTAACTCTTTTTTTGTTTTATATATATATATATATATATATATATATATATATATATATATATATATATATAAATATATGTCCCAAAGCGAAGCGGATCCAAGAAAAAATCCACACGAGCCCACTCGGTCAGTTTCAGCAGTTTTAATCTTGATACAGCAAACAAGGACGACACATTTTGACCACGTCCGTGGTCTTGGTCACATGACCACCGCCTCCATTAAGTAACATTTTAAGGTACTTGCAAATTAAACTACATGGGGAGGGGCGTCCCTCGTGCCCCAAACCAATCGCACAGCTTGATTTCACCACTTTGGCAATCATTACTCATTTGTTTTCACCAATGTATTCCTTGTATTCCATCTTCTTTGTAACGTTTTTGCTACATTTATGTTTTCTTCCACGCGTGGAATTTTTGCAATTTCCCAACTTTCTAATGTCCAAAATGTGTCCATCCGGACCTCTTTATATGAACACTACTGAAGCAATAGTTCGTAAAAGGCAGTGTTTATTCAGAAAATACCCAATGCATTTCAGGCTTCAAGCGCCCTTCGTCGGGGGTCACTAAAGATAGCAATAAAACAATAAGACAATAATCAGTTTTTGTTTCTTAATTAAACATATTGTGCTGAATTGATGCATGATTTATCACAATTACACTATACATTACATGTAGCTCATATATCCCCTCAATAGAACACAGCATGAGTAATAACGTAAATAATCACCCTCCTTCTACTGAACAGAGCAATATTTCCCTTTAACGTTGCCTGTTATCCCCTCACCCAATCACCATTCCCTACTAGTTCTCAACATGTTCACACCCACATGTGCCATACTACCTCTCCTCACCACTTATAACCATCATCTTCCCTCTTTTACAACAACGTCCTACCCACCAATAATTACACAAAACAGTTATCACCTTTACTTCCTCTCGCAGCAATGAACTTTCCTTACCTAGTTTCAACATTCCTTGCTCCTGTTAACATAATCACCTTCCAATCTCTATCCCTGCTTCCTCCTCCCTCTTTTCTACCCATGTACCAAACTGCCCCATTTTATACTAAACCAGGTTTCACCCACCGTTTAAACCACAAAGTAACTGCTGATGTGTATAGATAACTTCCCATAAATACATTCACACAATTTCATTTTAAACACCCACTAAACTTCTAACTGACATCTACTGTCCCCCTCGCATATATTTCCATACCTGCCGTGAGCATTTAAAATCAACCGTCTGCATCGTTGTTGCAGCAAGAAATCATTTGTTTCATTCCCCCTTCCTTATTTAAACAGATTGTCCCGCCCTGCTTCCTCCCAATTGGCCCATTCCTGCATTACTTTCCCGCTGTTAGTACTATTCACATGTAAAATGCTCCATGTCCCATCATGCAGTTTAATGTACTGAGAAGAGCTCAAGCTCTTCATCCATAATCTGATTGCGTAACTGCGTTCCAACGTACTGGTAATTGTCGAGATCAAAACACCATTGTCCTTGTTTAAGTCGTAAATATTTTAAAGTTCATTACCAACAGAAATTCAACACCGGCTTTATAAACGAACACAGATCTTTCGCCGACCGTGTGGATTGCATTGCACATTCAACTATTTTTCTATTTATCGAGAGGGTGCTATCCTCAACGGGCAATATATGAAACTCTATTGAAGTTACATGCAAATTAAAAACATGAACTTAGAAAAATGTTTAAGGCACATGTTTTTTGTTGTGTGAATAACAGAAAGAAACAGACGCAGCTGTTCGAAAAAATGCAATTTGGAAAGATTGGCATATTTGAGTCATAAAAATAGTTTATAAATGATAACCGTGAAGAGGTAAATACCTGGAAGTTCATAGAAAATAAAGTGCATTGTTTAACACGGCAGGCAAATGTAGGGTCTATTGCCCCATTTGCTAATAATCGCTAGTGTAATTATGTGACTACAGGATAGTCCTCATGATTAGGATGAACACAGTTCGTTATGTTGAACCTGTCTGTTCGTGAAAATAGAGGTATAGTACCAAGGTAAGTGCAAATTGGTGACTTGGAGCAAGAGGGGAGGTCCGCCAAAAGACTCCAGTGCTCATTTTTCTATGACGGATGTGTGGTTCAAGTTAATTCTCAGCAACTATCCTCTGTAAAATTTAAAGAGATACAATAGTTTTAGTAACATGATACTTTTTTATCCGATTTCATCCATCATTACTAACAGTAATATTCAATGGAACAAGTTCTAAAGAGACTTTCCATTATTGCAAAACAACTTCAAATTGACATTGCGTCTGTGGATAAAGTAGAGAACAAATTGTGCTATTAAAATTCAAAAAAGAAGAAGGAAGAGGTGGGGTGAGTGGTCCACCCTGGCAAAGGTGTGACAGTGATGTTTGTAAAAGTTAGAGGTGGGAATATAATTCCTCATCCTGATTGAGGCCATCTGGGAATTTAGTGCCTGCTAAGAGGATGAAGCGTGACTCAAGTTTGCGTAGGGCTGCTGTGCGATTGCCTCCTCTCGGGTTAGGTGGGACATCACCTGTTTGTTCCTTAATTTATTTGGTGGAACTGCCTTTAGTGGGCATGGCGAACACTAGTTGTCTTCTAGCATGCTGGTAGTCATAGTCCATCAGGTGAGTACTAGTAATTCCCTATAGTAGGCTCCGTGCCTCTGTCAATTTATAAAGCTTTAATATCCTTTAGTAGGGAGGCACTTCTTCAGTGCGGGCTTATTTTGCATTAGGGCAGCGTGCTTCACAAAGAGGGAATATTGCCCTCCACAGCCTTTCCAAACTTCGGAAATGGTGCTCCTCTTGCTACTGCGGCTCGGGCAGCCGTGTCCCAAAGTTTTAAACCAAACACCCTTGCGCTCAAGTAGGCACTCGACTCTGTCCTCATCTTGCAGTACTATTTGCCACGTGCAGCTCGCTCTGATTCAGTCCAAAACTGCTACCATGCTCGACGCGTTTCAAGGCACCATGCCTCTTAGTCATGAGCTTCAATCACAAAGGCACAGATAACATCACCTATTTGTTCCTTAATTTATAATTTATTTGGTGGAACCGCCTTTAGTGGGCGTGGCTAACACTATTTGTCTTTTAGCATGCTGGTAGTCGTAGTCCATCAGGTGAGTACTAGTAATTCCCTATAGTAGGCTCCGTGCCTCTGTGAATTTAAAAAGCTTTAATAAATCTTTAGTAGGGAGGGACTTCTTCAGTGCGGGCTTATTTTGCATCAGGACAGCGTGCGTCACAAAGAGGGAACATTGCCCTCCACTGCCTTTCCAAACTTCAGAAATGGTGCTCTTCTTGTTACCGCGGCTTGGGCTGCCACATTCCAATGTTTTAAACCGAACACCCTTGCGCTCAAGCAGGCCCTCGACGCTGTCCTCACCTTGCGGTAGTATTTGCCTTGTGCAGCTCGCTCTGATTCAGTCCAAAACTGCTTCCATGCTCGACACGTTTCGAGACACCACGCCTCTTAGTCATGAGCTTCAATCACAAAGGCACAGACAACATCACCTGTTTGTTCCTTAATTTATTTGGGGGAACCGCCTTTAGTGGGCGTGGCTAACACTAGTTGTCTTCTAGCATGCTGATAGTCGTAGTCCATCAGGTGAGTGCTAGTAATGCCCTATAGTAGGCTCCGTGCCACTGTGAATTTAAAAAGCTTTAATATCATTTAGTAGGGAGGGACTTCTTCAGTGCTGCCTTATTTTGCATTAGGACAGCGTGCTTCACAAAGAGGGAACATTGCCCTCCACAGCCTTTCCAAACTTCAGAAATGGTGCTCCTCTTGCTACCACGGTTCGGGCAGCCGTGTTCCAATATTTTAAACCAAACACCCTTGCGCTCAAGTAGGCACTTAACCCTGTCCTTACTTTGCGGTAGTATTTGCCTCATGCAGCTCGCTCTGATTCAGTCCAAAACTGCTACCATGCTCGACGCGTTTCAAGGCACCATGCCTCTTAGTCATGAGCTTCAATCACAAAGGCACAGATAACATCACCTATTTGTTCCTTAATTTATAATTTATTTGGTGGAACCGCCTTTAGTGGGCGTGGCTAACACTATTTGTCTTTTAGCATGCTGGTAGTCGTAGTCCATCAGGTGAGTACTAGTAATTCCCTATAGTAGGCTCCGTGCCTCTGTGAATTTAAAAAGCTTTAATAAATCTTTAGTAGGGAGGGACTTCTTCAGTGCGGGCTTATTTTGCATCAGGACAGCGTGCGTCACAAAGAGGGAACATTGCCCTCCACTGCCTTTCCAAACTTCAGAAATGGTGCTCTTCTTGTTACCGCGGCTTGGGCTGCCACATTCCAATGTTTTAAACCGAACACCCTTGCGCTCAAGCAGGCCCTCGACGCTGTCCTCACCTTGCGGTAGTATTTGCCTTGTGCAGCTCGCTCTGATTCAGTCCAAAACTGCTTCCATGCTCGACACGTTTCGAGACACCACGCCTCTTAGTCATGAGCTTCAATCACAAAGGCACAGACAACATCACCTGTTTGTTCCTTAATTTATTTGGGGGAACCGCCTTTAGTGGGCGTGGCTAACACTAGTTGTCTTCTAGCATGCTGATAGTCGTAGTCCATCAGGTGAGTGCTAGTAATGCCCTATAGTAGGCTCCGTGCCACTGTGAATTTAAAAAGCTTTAATATCATTTAGTAGGGAGGGACTTCTTCAGTGCTGCCTTATTTTGCATTAGGACAGCGTGCTTCACAAAGAGGGAACATTGCCCTCCACAGCCTTTCCAAACTTCAGAAATGGTGCTCCTCTTGCTACCACGGTTCGGGCAGCCGTGTTCCAATATTTTAAACCAAACACCCTTGCGCTCAAGTAGGCACTTAACCCTGTCCTTACTTTGCGGTAGTATTTGCCTCATGCAGCTCGCTCTGATTCAGTCCAAAACTGCTTCCATGCTTGACGCGTTTCGAGGCACCACGCCTCCTAGTCATGAGCTTCAATCACAAAGGCACAGACAACTAGTGTTAGCCACGCCCACTAAAGGCGGTTCCACCAAATGAATTAAAGAACAAACAGGTGGTGTTGTCTGTGCCTTTTTGATTCAAGCTCATGACTAAGAGACGTGCCTCGAAACGCGTCAAGCATGGAAGCAGTTTTGGACTGAATCAGAGCGAGGTGCCTGAGGCAAATACTACTGCAAGGTGAGGACAGCGTTGAGTGCCTACTTGAGCGCAGTAAATGGGTATGTGATTGATTCTTTGCATGACTGACTACATGTGTGAGTAACTCTATGGATGAGTGGCAGAGAGTGACTGTATGTATAAGTGTATGAGTGCATATTAAAGTACTGTATTGATGAGTAACTGCATGAATAAGTGACTGGATGTGTGTGTAGACCTAGGAAATAGTGGGTGGTATGTAGTATCTGGCATTGTTGTGTGTATGGTTTCAAAAATAGTAGTCTGTATTTTAGAGGGCGTGTATCAAAGTTTATATTAGAGCATCAGTATGTGCATCAGATTATCACGTGGATGATGTCATCAGTGATGTCATTTGAGATGTCATCAGTGTGATGTCATGAGTGATGTCACTGACTATGTCATGAGTGATGTAATATGTGACATCATCACCAGTGCATTGCGGGCGCGCGAGTTATAGTTAGCTCAACTAACTATAACGGGCGAATTTCTCTGGTTTTATATGAGTCAAATGTCCAATTAACTATAACGTCCCAGAAACCTATGGTTTTTTTAGTGAATTTCAAAGGTTTTTTAAATGCTAATTCCTAACTATAACGTCTGTAAAACCTATGGTTTTTTCAGTGAATTTCAAAGGTTTTTTAAATGATAATTTCAAATTTCAATATTTATAAAACCTATATTTTTTCTATTTTTTTTGTAATATTTTGGAACTCTATTATCCTTTTTTTTATTTTCAAAATTATGTAATGTTTTATATCTTCAAAAAAAAGTATGTATATCTTTTTTTAATTTTTTTTTTAGATAACTGGAGTCCCGTACCGGTAGTGTACCAAGCTCCATCAGCACGCGAATCCTATTTGCCATATTGCTTAACTCGTAAAGAATGCGCATTTTGTATCCAACGGGTTCGTGGCACTGCGTCCCGCCTAACATCATATACGTATGAGGTCGCGCCAGCTGCTAGTTTGGTAAGCGACGGTTATGCATTACGTCAAATACGTATGGGGTCGCGCCAGCTGTGCATTACGTATGCAATGATTGCACGCTGCCAGGCCCTGTGTTATGTTATAGATGTGTGGTATCGTGCTGGGTAAGCCATTCCCTCATTTTTAGGTTTCGCCTAGGCAGCGCAAGTGCAGTCTCGGCGAGAGATGCTGTATACAGTATTGTGGGGGAAGCTCCGCCCACTTTCTGCCCATGCTTTTGATTGGCTCAAATCTGAAATGCGGCATTCTCATTGGTTGCCGGCATATTAGTCCCGACTCCGTACTGCCATGACGTTATTTTTATCCTTCCATGGCTATCAGCCCCTTTACTTCAGCAACTCTTTTGTTCCACTGCCTCCCCCTGTTCCCTTCCAAAGTCCGTGACTTCTCTGACCACCACCACCACCCCACCCACTCCCGTTCCTTCCTTCTTCGGCGCCCGCATTTTTGTTTACAATGCAATAGGACTCGTGTAAATACGAGTCCCATTGCATTTGTAAATGCTTTTTTTATATGATTGGCTACCTGCATTCGCACTTTCTTTTGCCTGACCTGTCCAGACTCTCGCATGCGTGTGATGCTTTACATCGTGCGCATGCGTGCCAAAAGTGTTACTCTGTAGTACAGCGGCTGCCTCCGGCTCGGCACGCAGTGACTCGAACCACGCTCGGCTGGCTGGCTGCAGGATGCAGGTGTGTTTGCCTCACTTCTCTTCAAAGCGGGTGCCGAGGCCCTGTGAACGAGCCCCTGCATAACCAGCCGTCCTTTGACCCCAGACTCTTGGCCCGACTGTGCAAACAGAGGTTTAATGTCTCTCGCATGGGCGGAGGCCGCTGGTGACGTATAAGAGATCTGAAAAGGTGGCTGGAGGGATTAGTTTGGGGACAGCGGGGCCCAGCTCTTGTGATAAAAGAGGTGAATAGGTCCAGTGAAAGGGGTCGCCTCTTCAAACAAGTGTTAGCTGCCATCTCTCATTGGGTCTTCAGTTAAAGGACAGACCCCCACCTCTGAACAGAATAACAAAGTTAACAGCCCGTTTATATTTATTTATGTAATATCTTATGTAGCATCGACTAAAATATTTTAAATATTTATATATTTCTAACTGTAATAAACTTATATTATGGTAAACATATTTTCTCAAAATCGCGCAGGGTGGTCTCCATGTGCTCTGGGTGCGTGATTGCCATGTGACCTTAAAAAAAGCATTTGATTAGTTCATAACATTTCCCATTGTAGCAGTTGGAGAACGCCACCCATTTTAATCATTCTCTCTACAGCATTTGATGAGACACACCTCTTCTGCTTAGAGAGCTTTTTAATTTTTTTTTGCTATGTACACATATCTTACACTACACACAACATGCAACCATCATCTTCATCAATTTTCATGGTCTATAAAGTAGCCTTCCACCTGTGATAGCCATGCACCTAAAAGTTACATAACCAAAGTTTTCCCCACTGCCAGAGGTAACATGGTTGCATACGCTGTCCACAGCACAATGTAATGTGGTACGGCCCAGGGGCAGTATCATGCACAGATAATGAACACACGGACACAGATAGATAGTGGGAGTGGGTACGGGCACGTGCGCTCGACTCCTTTTTATTACCAGGGTCACATATCCAGTGACGTCTGTGCTGGATGAATGTGGGGAGAGTGTAAACCAGCCCTCAGGGAATGGTTGCTGCTAGCATCAACTACAACAGTGATCATTGATCCCACACAGAGATTCAATAATAAAAGGGTCAATAGTTTGTGCTGCAGTAAGGTAGGGACAGTAGATGTGAAATAATACACAAAAGATTCTATTGTAAAAGAACCATAACTTGTGGTATACTGAGATACAGGCAGTAGATCTGAAATAATACACAAAAAGATTGTATCATAAACGGTCCATCAGTTCTAGTGCACTCAGATAGCCACATCAAAAGCATTCAGCATGTGCACAGCCAGCGATGATGCGTGCTGTGGGCGGGCCATACTAGGAGCAATGTCTGTTGCCTTCAGGACTGCATCATCTGCAATAGCGACTCGATCTGAATTGTGAACACTGCTGTCTACAGTGTAGGCCAGACAGAGCGGTCAGCAAGGGCCCACAGCCAAGTGGCGTTGACTTCAGCTGCCCAGTTTGTAATAAACGAAGCAACAAAAAGCGTATGAGAAGCCTGCGATGATACGTATGCGTAGTGCAGACAGAGCGCACTGGAGCAATGTATTTTGCCGACAGAACTTCATCATCTACAATAGCGACTCGATCTGAATTGTGAACACTGCTGTCTGCAGTGTAAATTGAAGGCAGTAGTCAGCACAGACATCCATGACTACTTTTTCTCACTTCCTCTTCACAAAATACAACAACATAACTTACTAAAAACTCTGCAATAAATAAATCAAAACAATTCAAATTGCGATCTCTGCTGTCCGCAGTGTAGACTGTTATTCAGTGTTCTTTTCCACTACCAAGAAGAATTTGGTCATTGTACTAAACCTACAACTCATCTAAAAAAAGTTCTTCAAGCAAGTATACTAAAAGGATATAGTTTATATTTCAATAGACGTTGTAGTTAGTTGCCTACTGGATTCTGTAATTTAACAATCACCACTCGATCTGAATTGTGAGCCCTGCTGACCGCAATGTAGGCCAGAGGCAGTAGTTATTAACACCTCACAGCCACGTGCCATTGGATTCGGAAGCACGGAGTTGGTTGCACCTGATCGGAGGGGGTACACAGAAATCATCACAAACTTTAACTTCTGACATCCTCAATCATAGAATCAAGACCCCGTTTCACTGTTCGGACCTGCTGTACCGCGGTGTAGTCCAGTGACTACAGTCAACCAAGCCCAATAATCATGTGCAGCAGTTAGCTACGGAAGCACAGAGTGTGATGCACCTCAACGGAGGGAGTTCTGTGAAACCCAAGCAGCAGGTAATATCGGACATTGTCCATTGTGGGATCAAGACACCGTTCCACTGTTGGGACCTAGAGTTGGTTGCACCTGGTCGAAGGGAGTACCTTCATCTCCACTCTCAGATGCAGTTCTAACATCATCCATTGTGGGATCAAGACACTGGTCCACTGTTGGTACCTGTTGGACTACTGTGTTAGTAGTATACAGAGCACTCCACGGTGCTGGGCCTCAGGCTGGGCGCTTTGTGCCTGTGTCACGGTAGCCAGCGTTGATCTCAGGAGCCTTCCCAGCTCGCAGACCTTGGCCCAGGAGCTTCCGCCAGCACGTGGTGGGCCCTCTTTCACATACGGCGGTGTCGAAAGGTGAACTGTGGGGCATATGTTTCTAGGTACCAGCAGGCTGAGAGCATCATTCACGCACCTACCTTCGCTCACGGCGTCAGCCTCATGGCGGTGTAAACTGCGCAGACCTGGCAGACATGCTCGCCATTCCGGAAGAGAACCACACCCAGAGAAACGTGTCTTTTATTCATACCCCTACGCTAGCCTTGCGTACACCAAGCCAGCCCACTATGCTAAAGATTTGGGGGTGGAGGGGGCACGTACACGCTATGTTTTCGTAATCTTCCCTACTGACTGTGCTATCATGGTTGCGCCCACTGTCCACTTCACTCAATAGACCATCAGTGTATATTGACATGTACATGTCTGTGCTCTGCATACTCAAGTCTCTCCGGCACATCCCCTCAACACTGTGCATTGTATACTTTTATAATTGAGAATCACTTGCCACCTTCGCACATACTTTGCTCCAATCTCTCCTCACATTCTGCATTGTGTGGCAGAGGTGCCATGCCATGTTTGGTTTGTGTACATGGCTAGCCACAGTTCCCACAGTACGTAGTGACGTTGTGTCTGCTAGGTGTACATGTTGTTTGTCATGTTGTATGTGATGATTTAAGTTAGCGCGTTTATTCACGAGCAGTGGTTTCTCCCATTTACATATTGCTGTCTTAAAGAGGATATAGAAGTTTTTCTCACAGGTGAAAAGTGCGACCACAATGGCAGTCATTCATTACAATGCAAGAATGTCCAACTGCACGACGCTTCTAAGCTTACAGCCCCCAATCTTGCATGCTTTCTTAAAAGCACGCCAACTCCCACAATCAGACCAACATTCCCACAGATTTCTAACGGCAGTTATTTGTTTTTAATAACATGGACTGCTACGGAATGTGAGCTGGCATACCGTATGTCCTTACTGTTTCAAACCGAGTAACTTCCTGTGGCAATGTCTATTCCCACCCACACAAAGTAACTCCCACAGATCAACTTGGCCTTCAATACCTACTTTGAAAACAGATTTCATTAAACTGAGCAAACTGAAAGCGCTTTTGTTTCAAACAGAAGTGTCCCACACTTCTGCAAAAGAAATGTATCGACTGCAGATAGCACGAACTTCAAGTACAATACAGTCCCTTTAAAATACGAACCTCCCATTACACTTTGTGAATTGTTACACAATTTTCAACACATCTGACACTCAAGGTCTGGCACACTTTTTTAACACTATCTCCTCCGGCCTTGTCACAGGCTTTCAAACTGTTTTTGGTATAATACAAGACTTCATTCATTCGATCATCTCTGGAATAACAGGAACAGTGCCCATAATTCTCGCTCTGTTTGCGCCCATCCTACTACTATTTTTGCTTGTAAAAAATGGCTGTGCTCCCTGTGGTAACAATCCAACTGTCCAACTGAATACGCCTCTACGCGAAGCTACATCACTACCGTGAAAAAATAGAACAACTTTTCGGCTGCCTGCCTCTATCTATTATGGGAGCCAGCTACAACATGACATTTATTTACACATATGCAATCTGCGTGCAACCATCTTTGTATTGGAAAACTTGCCCATTCGACTGGCGAATGGATCTATGCTTTGCCAACATCCCAACAATCGCTCCCGATATACAGCAGGTAATGGAGTATCTTGAAAACCATGAACTTGATTGTTCGGGTAGTGGAGCAATGGCAGATGCAATGCAAAAAGGTATCCTGGCAAAATGGGATTTCTGCGCAACCACGAAAGATCTCCTGCAACGTGCGACCTTTGACAACATCGCAGATTGCCTGCTAATTCAAATTGCCGCTCCAACATTCGAGGAACATTACTGTCCCTTCGAGGATATGAATTGGATCGCTTTGCTTTTCTCACACGATGGCAACAAAATGCCTCTTGGAACATTACGCATCTCAAGCCGCTGAAGAACTTCCAGACTGCAATCTCCAAGACTTGTAAGAAATTCACGTTATCCTTGGATTGATTTTTTTCCAATTTTTTTGACTTTTTCCTCTAAAATTTTTTAATACACTTCAATTGAACTATTTTCATATAGTAACTTTCTAAGTAGGCTCAGGCATTTGAACTCTGTTTTCATTATTGCCCCTTACGTCTCCAGCCTAACCAGGGATGGGTGATGTATGGCCTGTGTAAATACGCTATTTACGTGCTAAATTCGCCTAACAGCGATATCCATTTTGAAACCATATCTATTCTTTGTGCACACGTCTCTCTGCCTGCCTGTTATCCACAAAGCCCTTTCACACAAATTAGCTCATCCTCAGCCTCTGCTCACAAGCTGGCGATCAAGATAAAAAAAACACGACATTGTTTAGGAACTGGTTGGCACAGTCTGGTAATCGTATCCTACCTTTATTTTCATTATAGAATTTACTCAGTCATGTCTAATAGCTATTGTTTATGTCACATGGAACTGTAACATGTAATGTGCAATTCACTGATGCAGGAGCTTAGGTTTGAGTTTAGCAGAAGCGGTTGGAGTTTGCCTCAGCTCGATGCCTTAGCTCTTGCACAAGAATGTTTTTTTGAAAGGGCTGAAGTAATAATGTATGGTTTGACAAGAAGGGTACCGAATGTGCTTCTGAGAAGTGCAATATTTGTGTTCCTCCTCAAAGTTCTGATGTGAGTAGAACTATTACCAATTCTGACACACACCAGAATGAATCTACTGTAGAAGAGATTGCTGACTGTTCTGCTGTTGATAATTTTGTGTTACAAAAAAGGAGTACCAGGGTACCTAAGAAGTTTGATGATTACATTTTGGAATTTCTTTTTTTTGTTTTCTTTCAGGATACATGTGGTAATCGTATCCTACCTTTATTTTCATGATAGAATTTAGAGTAATTCATGTCTAATAGGTATTGCTTATGTCACATGGAACTGTAACATGTAATGTGGAATTCACTGATGCAGTAGCTTAGGTTTGAATACAGCAGAAGCGATTGGAATTTGCATTAGCTCTTGCACCAGTGGGTCCATTTATGGCACTTAAATAAAGACACTTTTTATATAACTTGCAGACTCCATCGCTTTATTACACACAGCCACTTTCTTAGACACACCTGATTTCACCATTTGTCTTCTGTGGCATTGCAACATTCTGCATTATATTCGTCACGATTATTTCTTTATTCCTGCTTGCTAAAACACTGCATTCAAGTCTTCAGACCGGTAGGGGTGAGTAGTTCGCTTCCCACTCCCTGCATAGTATAAACGCATACTAACACTACTTACACAGGTATGCTACAGCGGCCAGTATCCTACAGCGCCCACAGCACATCACTTTACAGCAATCAGCTCACGGCTTAGGCTCACAGTTTGATCCCCGAGTCTTCAGACCGGTAGGAGTGAGTAGTTTGCTTCCCACTCCCGCTATAGTCTAAACGCATACTAACAACACTTTCACAGCTATGCTACAGCGGCAAGTATGCTACAGTGCCCAGAGCACATCAGTTTACAGCAATCAGCTCACGGTTTAGGCGCACGGTTTCATCCCCGAGTGTACCGGCACCTCACCTCAGCACCATCTCACTCTAGGCAAAACAGCACTTTCACACCAGTAGGGGTGAATACTTCGCTTCACACTCCCTGTATAGCACACCCTAACCACCCCACGGAGCTCACAGCGCTCCTACCCTCCTCTTTCCTACTTGTTTCACCCTTTTTCCCCTTACTTGCTTCAACGGAATCACAAAATGGCTGCCTACACTTCCTAGTTGCAACCGTTCGCAGCCAATAACCAGCAAGCTCGTGCTCGTAACGCCTCAGCCAGATGGCAGAATTCCCAAATATCGATATCTGTAAATTTCTATATTTCTCCAAAACTACTGAACGTATTTACACCAAATAAACAAAAGCATGCTTTCCCTGCCAAATCTGGGGTAATTCTGTTCACCCGTTCGACCTGTAGCCTTGTCTAAAGTTTTCTATGGAAATTGCATGGAGAAAACACGTTTTAGGACCCCCATTTTTTCTTGGCCCCCCTTGACAAATCACCCCCAAACTTTCAACATAGGAGCTGATATCAACAAAGAAATAGTTTGCAAAATTTCATGAAGATTCATAAAACGATGCCAAAGTTATAAGCAAAACAAAAAATGCTCCTCCTATGGAAACTTGGTCCTAACTATAACTACCTACTGGCGACTGCCAGTAGGTAATATATATATAACTATATATGTATGTATGTATGTATATATATATATATATATATATATATATGTTTATTACTAAGTGGTGGTCGCTACTGGGTAGTTATAGTAAGGATAGTGTTTCCATAGGAAATACATTTTTTGCACTGCTAATACTTTTGGTGCCATATGAGCAACCTCCACAAAACTTTCCAAAAAAGTGCACATTTTTTGACCAGTTTGCACATGGAAAGTTTTGGGGTGATTTCTTTGTTTTGGTGTAAATTTGTTTAGTAGTTTTTGACAAATTGATGCTCAAAACTATGTTTATCTAGGGATGCTGAGCCTTGGCGGATCCCAGCAGATCTCAATCTGTGGTCTGGCTGGCTGCCCCCACCTCACCAGGAAGTTGTGGCAGCCATCTTAGGATTTGGGACTCAGTGACAAGTCCTAAAAAAGTGTTTTAAAAAGATATATGGGGCCAGGGATACCTTGACACCCTAGACCTGGAACTAGGAACCCTGTAGTCCGAGAGAAACCCTGCTTGGGGCCCAAAAATATTTTGGGTACATTTTGCCATGAATTTATGGAAAAATTAAAAACAAAACAAGCACAGTCTCCTGCGCCCTTTTTTTAATCTCCCAGGGATGGGCCAGGGCCCTGGACGGATGAAGGCTTTCTTTTTTGGGGAGGGGGAGCGCCCTCACCAGGCCAATTTCCCCATTTCCCCGGGCCCAACATCTTATTTAGAGAAGGGGGCACATGGTCCCCCTCCCTAGGATGATTTCAACCCTGGGTACCTCATCCCACGGGGCTCAAATTATTTTTGAGGTGGAGGAGGACAATCGGCCCCCCTCTCCGAGCCATTACTGACCCCAGGGACCCCAGCCCCCAGGGCTACCCTCTTTTTGAGGGGAAGGGTGGTACACGGCCCCAACCATTGGGCTGTTTTTGGCTCTGGGGACCCTATCCCCTCGGGCCCAATGTATTTTTTACAGAGAGGGGGACTACACAGCCCCCTCCTTTTCCTGAGCCATTAATTGACCAGGGGACTCCATCTGCAGGTATGTCCCTTAAAGCCCATCCCCTGGATATCGTGTTTTCCTTGCCTGCACTGGCACAGCTAGGTAAAACAGGGTTTGCTACCAATTGGCGGGAGCATTTTCAACACTCCCGCCACGTGGGAGCAAGCCTAAAGTCTGTTTCTAGCCGGCGGGGGCTTTGACAATGCTCCCCTGGCTGGAAACAGATGTTTAATCTGTTTTCAGATCAAAATGTTGCTCCCACCTGGAGGGAGCAGCATTAGTAGCCTGGTGGGGCCATGGGGGCCTTGGGGCTCTCCCCACACCCCCCAGTGAGTATATGGTGGATGCCCTGGGTGGGGTTGGCTGCCTTTATGGGGGTTGGCCACAGGCCCTGGCCGCAGGTCAGGCCCTGTGGCTGACACTCCACTGCACACCTCCTGTTAGAAAAGTAAGATGTAACCCATTAAAGTGTGGTTCCTTTAATTCCTATCTCATGAAATCTCTGGAGCGGAATAGAGTGGTGTACAGTGCCAAAGGTCAAAGAAAGGCCAAGTAGGATAATAGCAGCTACTACAACAATTTTTTTATATATTGTCATGTTGCAATGAGTGCTACCTCAGTGCCACAAGTAGAGCAGAATTCATTTTGGTTGATTGCACCAAGTGATTATTCTCAATGAATGCTTATATATGTTTGGCTGTAAATCTTCCAATTAGTTGGCTACAAATGAGATACTTGTTATTGGCCAGTAGTTGTCAGGGTCAGTGGTATTGGAGTGAGATCATTTTAACAAAGTTTTGGTGTGTATCCTTTTGAGCTCATTTGGGAAAGTTCCAATCGCTACGGCATGGTTGATTATGGCCCATGCCAGAATAGGCACAGACTCTTTAAAGAGCGTATGCATGATGGTATGAGATGGACATGTATCCACTGGTGAACCTGATAAGCCACAGCTTTTGTTGTTTTCAACACGCCTTCCAGTTTACGAGGATTAAAGAAGAGGCTGTGGTGTGGTTAGGTTACAGGTTAAGTCTCCTTTTCCTTCTGAATGTAATTTTCAAAGTAATTTCTTTTATTGCTGTAATTGTTTTCCAACGAAATAGATATATACTGGGAATGAGCCACTTTTGTGACATTGCAATATGGAATCTAGAGTTCATTTATAATTTTATGGAGATCCTGTGTTGGTCATGTGACTACTGAGATGCAGTGTGAGTAGCATTATTTTAACACTTTCTTCACAGTTGCCCTGTGGATTTGGGAGTGGGTATGGAGAGCTATCTTTGCATTCCTATTCTAGGTTTTCTTCCAGAGTTATTTCAGAATTCACATGATTTTACTTCAGGGGGTCACACAACCATATTCCCTGGAAAGATTATATGCTGAGATTGATGTAAGTGGTAGAAGATGGTCAAAAATAGTTGTTGAGAAATGTTCAATTGGTTCTGGCATGCTGGTGTTTTAAGCAGTGGACAGGGCTGAGTTGAAGGATGATATCAAGTTCTTCAAAGAGCGGGTGGTTATATGTTGGTTAAGGAGTGATTTTTTTAGGGTGGACAGGGTAACTCCAGGGAATGGAATAACATGTTGGTAGTTCCTAGTGATGGGACATGACTCAGTTACTGTGGTCACGCTGAATGGGGCAAATATTACACAGTGTCACCCTCCAAATAGTAATTGCATTTTGTTGACTAGAGCCTGAATGCACATAGATTGCATTCACAAATGGTGGTCACAAATTGCACACTGACTCTTTTGCAAATATAGTTTGATTTTGTGAATCGACTTTTGTAGAAATAGGTTGGTTTGGGTCACAAAATACTGAATCGCAGTGTGTCGGAAAGTGGCCTGCTTCATTATTATTAATGAGGCAGGTCGCAATTTGTGATTGGTTTCAAACATAGTTGTGAAGTCCTGCAATGAACAGCACAACACCATCCCTCTGATTGCCTTCCAAAACTGAGAGCTTTTTTTGTTTCTAAAGTAGCCTGTGTTCCTGTAAGCAGCCTGAGTCCCTTAAAGGATTCTCCGCTGCTTTAAAAAGAAAATAAGTTCTCCATTTTGGAAATCTTCAGAGAGCAGGCAGTGGTCTGCTTGGGCCACTCTCTACTCCCACTAAAGCTGCCACATAGATTCTCAAAGGGGAAGGGGTCCAAAGTGGACATCTACTCCTTTGGGAATTGATTACCACCCCAACTTGGGATTTGGTAACAGATTTACGCTCACACACTATTAACAGATTTACGTTTGCAAACCACTGATACATACCTTTCCGAACCGCAGTTTGGAAGGAATGCCATTAATACACCATTTCCAAATTGTGATTCGGTATGGGTTTCTAAAGTTTTAGGAAAATGTTTCCAAATCTTCTAATGAGGTTAGAACATCAGAAAAAAAGTGATTTCACATTCACAAATACTGTAATTCAGTGTTTACGAACGCTAATTCTCTTTGTACATCAGGTTCTGGATATCCTGCATATATGTTTTTGTAGTAACATAGTGAATCAAGAGCCAGTGCTTCACCTCTTGGTGACCCATTTTAGGCATTTTTGGAAAGATGTCAGTTTAATGAATGGGTCAACCGCATCATGGCTCATTCAGAGATGCATGAAATTGAGAGATAAAACCCCAATGCGAGTACAACGTCACCGTATCATATTACTCCATGGATTTATAGTTCTGAGCAAATAAAAGAGGTATGGTGCTGGTCAGGATCTCTCAACACTTTTTCATACAATTATTTGCACCTTATTGCTATCAGACATGAAAGAGCCTGGTTCCTCATTCTAGATCTACTCTGGAACCTCAGGCCGATGTCTCTTTTTGTCAGCATGAAAGCGTGGAGGGGAGGAAAATCGTTAGCCAATCAATCATAACAGTTCTAATGAACTATGACTCCAAAGAATCACAGACTCCTGAATGGATTTTGTTAGTTTATTACAAAGCCAAGAACAGTTGGACATACAAGCACCTCAGAATGAAGGTGTAGAAATACATTGGAACTAATACAAAGCCGAACCTACGGGTGACATTAAGGCGGTGCAGCATGCACAGAATAATCAGTTCAAGAATCAGGATGCAGAAGATAATAGCACCAACATCAAGATTCCCCTTAATTGGAGGTTTGTGGGAATAAAGCATTAGTCTGTCCATACACTACCACTAATGAGACATCCCTACTTAGCATTCCCCAAGCAAGATCCATAAAGGTGTCAGCGTGTGGTCTCCCTAAAACGTCTCTTCACGTTTAAACGGGTTAAGTAGCATAAAGCTACAGAGCTCGTTCTAAGATGCTCTCTCTCAAGATAAGGCAGAAGTTCCCTGGACACTGTCCCTAACTTTGATACTTCACTTCGCAGGTGTTATCCCAGAATGCATTGCTGCATCACACATCCAGTCAAGCCACCTCCTTGTAGGTAACTTTCCACATGGCAGCGATGCTCCCAGGTCTTGGTGAGATGACCTTGATTCCCAGGCTTACTTCGATGGGAAAGTACAACAGTTCTTTATTATCAGTGTCACCGTTCAATGTATCCTCTCCTCCCAATCCCAAACAAATACATTATTCTAGTTAACAAGGATGAATTCTCCACCTGCAACAGAGACGTGAGAAAGAACAAATCCAACATGCACATGAAATTCGCTAGTAAGTCTAATGTGAGAGCTTCCAGGGGACAAATACAATTCAGGCCTACAGAAATCGGCCAACATAAGAAATAGCAGAAGGCCTCATAAAGTTACACATATAAAATGAACATTATTACTGAGCACATCTAAGTTAAAACATTAAGTAAGCACATCAATTGTGTGAGTACATGTCAGCGGCATGTACAAATTCTGCACATTAATGTTTTCGACTAACCACACGTAGTTGCAACGTGTATTTCTTCACACTTACATTGAAAATATCCCTAACACATCACCTTTCACGTTATTAGAGTTCACGTTCTAATGGCCTAAGTTAATACAATAAAGGACTATATGTAGGTCCGGACTACCCATGATTATAATTCACCCCTACAAACGAAAAATAAAAAATTGCGCTCTAACAGACGTACACTGTTGGTAATCAGTCACAAAATTTATGCGGTATTGCCATATCATCCAAAAAGGTTGTGGTGGTAAAAAGGTGCTGATTACCTCTACCGCTGGATTCTATCTGACCTCGTGAGTAAAAAGGACGCTGGGTAGGCTGAATACCCTTGTTTTACTTTCCATCTCTCATTTGCAACACTTCATTCGAAAGATTCCTCAGAATGATTTGTCAGGGAAAAGCATCGGCTCCAGGGCAATTTCTCATTAGACTGCTGCGCCGACCTTTTAAACAACAAGAAATGGTTTTCTAATTACGTTACTCAAATCTTTAGATGGCTTGTACACATTCCATTTGGAGAGTGGCTGCTGCTGCCGCACCACAGACCGCCAGCCTTATCAAGCTAAGTATTTGCTTTCAGTTGATAAATAATTCTGAACATAATAATGTTCATCCCAGATGCCATGACTCTGCTCTTAAATATACGTTTCAGACATAAACCCCGTGCGACTGGATTACTGGAGTGTCTCTGATGCTGCCAAGTAATTGGGACATGAAAGTGTGCATGTCTAACTTGGCTCCCATCACTGAAAATGGACTACTTTACAAAGCCATAAACAGAAAGAAAATCAATGGGTCTGCTTCCGCGCAACAGCTGGACGTCTGCTGCTCGCGCCCTTATCTCCAAATGTTTTTTAGTCATTGTAGACGTTTTCATTTGTTAAGTATTTGAGCTCAGGTTTTTGGCCTGCATACGAAGATTACTTAACTCTAGAGAAAAAAAAAATGCGTCCCTGCGCCCGTCATACGCCACGACGTAAGGGACACGCCAGGCCTTCCACGTAAACGACTTAAACTTTGCGAGGTTCACGTGTCCCCGGAGATGATCTCATTTCATTGCTTCAAAAGAGCTTTACTCTGCACAGCCCGTAGCTGCGAATTTACACTTCAAAAAGCAGACAGCTTCCCCCTCGTCTTATTCACTTAATGGGTGAGAATGCGCAATTAGTTCCGTTTGACGAGGGAAACCTTGAGCCAAATGAAAAGTGTTCATTTGTCAGCGAAGACTTACAGCCTAAGACGTGATTATATGGCTAATCCAATAATGGGTTTTGATGCTGAACATTTATTTATATACAGCATGTTCAGCTATCTGTTGATAATCAGGCGCCACAATTTGCTCAGTATTTGTGTGGTGTGAAACAGCAATGTCTTCGAGGCTTATTACAAGGCGTTCTAAAGCGCTCCGCCTGCGCGTGCACACCCCCACATCAGCCAAATCCTTTCTGATTAGGCTGTCTCCGAGTTTGAAGCCAGAGACTTTCACGTTCAAAGCATACAATGTATGAAATAACGTCATCTCAAGAGTGGCAGCAAATGAAGCGGCCGGCTTTTGTTTTCTTGACATTTTTAGGTCTGGTCTATAGATATCTTTAGCTTCCTCGCAAGCTCCAAGTAAAAAAAAATAAATTAATATATGTACATGCAAAGAGGGTAGTAAGAAGCTGGATTATTGTTTGTGGTGGAGACTGCCTACTTCAAAGAGTTATCACAGCCTGTGTCAGGGTGAAATCGCCAAATCACTAAATAGATCACCCCCTTGGTAGCTATGGCACATAGATGACAGGCTTAATTTAGAGCAATGTGTAATGTATTTCTGTAGTACCAAAACAGTAATAAAACAAAAAGGCCAAACAATAACAATTCCCAACCAAATTAAGAAAATAAATAAATAAAATGACGCCAAATCAGGGGAAGTTGATAAATCATTTTTTACAGTTTTAATTAAAAATAGTGGCAAAAAAAGTACAAAGCTCCAATAATAGTTAATAGTCAATGGTTACAGTAGACCGGGACATAGATGCAATTTTAGACAGACAAGGTTGAAGCACGGGTCAGACACACCAACCAGGTTCGTTCCGATCAAAGATTTTATCTTCTGACTCAGGGCCTGTTGAAACTGGGTTACTGGTTGACTAGGGTCTGGGCCCTGCCAAGAAGCAACCACAATCCTAGTCAGGGTAAGAGGCAGGCAAACCCTAAATTAACCTGTGCTCACCCTGTAGAAGCTTGGCACAGTGTAAAGTATTTATGCAAAACTTCGATCCGCAAAAACATTGAAGCACCACACAAAAAGATTCCACACCAGGTTTAGAGAAATAGATTTATATTTTAATAAATAAAACAAGACCAAAAAGACAAAAATCCAATCAGGGAAACTGGAGCTATTGAATGTTAAAGTTTTATAGTAAAAAAGCATCAAAAAGTACAAAGCACAAACAAGAGATATCTGGTCGCTTCGGACCGGGACAAAGTCACAAGTTCAGGCCAACTGCGATGACAAGCGGGCTGGCTACAGGGACCAGGTTAAGCCCACGAACCAAGTACTTTAAACCCTGGTTGTGGAGAATAGCCTGGATCCATGGTGAAGAAACGTCGCACAGCCGAAGCGATGCATCAGTTTTGAGATGCAGTGAGGCTGTGGTGCGAGGTCTTGTTGCATCATCATCGAGGATCTCATCGACGGGGTTTGTGAGGCGAAGTCCGAGCATTTAGAATGTGGCATACAGTTGGTGATGCGTTGGATCCGAGGACCTGCAAGGCTGCAATGTGGAGACCAGCGATGTTGTCAAGCTGCGGTTGACAAGGGATACAAGGACTGGGCCGTAGATGTGCTTCACCATTGGCGATGCATTGGTTCCAAAGACTGGAAGGGTGATAAAGACCTTCTGCGCTGGCCCAATCCACGCATCAGCAGTGATGCATCGGTTCAGCTTAAGGATGCACTGCTCAGCAGGGAAGATGCTTCGGTTCCGCTGCTAAGTACCTTTGGGACACTTCCTAGGGTCTAGGAATGGTATGGCACCACTTGGCAGGGTAGACTCACAGATGGCAGAGCCCTGGTGCAGATGCAAGGTTGTTGGAAGCCTATATGTCCCTGAGACTTCAGATCAACAGGTCTGTCAACTAGCCCTTGGTGTCACTCTGGATTCTGGGTTCAAGTGATGCCGGTCCAGTCCTTCTAACTCAGGCAAAGAGGGTAGCGTGCAGCAGTTCAGCACAGCAGGGCCGCAGTTCTTCCAGAGCAGCAGTCCACCAGAGTGGCAGTCCTTCAGCAGCACATCAGTCTTCCTGGCAGAGGATCCACAGGCCCAGAAGTGTACTGAAGTGGTGGTGTCTGAGGTCTAGTACTTATACTCAGTAGTATCTTTGAAGTGGGGGAGACTTCAAAGCCAAGCCTTTGAAGTGCACTGATGTCCTGCCCTGTCATGCCAGCTCCAGACTAACTACAGGGGGTAGGCATACCTTTGTGAGGGGACTGGATGCTCTCATTGTGTGTCGCTGACTAGGTGGAATACACAAAGCCCAACTGCAAATTACACCCAGCAGTGTGACTAGAGACAGAATGCAGGCACCAAATATCTAAGTCAAGAAAATGCCAACTTTCTAAAAGTGGCATTTTCAGAACTGTAATTTCAAATCTGAATTAACCATGGATTAGGATTTTAAATTAGGATTCCAGAGACACCACACATGACCCAGTCATATCTTCCCATTTGGAAGTTATGCTTATCACATGTAACAAGGTAATCCTAAAGGTATCTTATGGGAGATATAGGCCATGCAGTAGTGAAAAACAAATTTAAGAGTTTTTCACTACCAGGATATGCAAAACTTAAAAGTACATGTCCAACCTTTTAAATACACTGAAAGCTGCACTTGGGGCTGACCAGTGCCTACCTTAGTGGTGAATTATATGTATTAAAAAGGAAGGTTTGGGCCTGGCAAGAGGGTTAACTTGCCAGGTGGACATGGCAGTTTAAACTGCACTCACGGGCTCTGCAATGGCAGGCCTGAGACATGTTTAAAGGGCTACTGTAGTGGGTGGCACAATTAGTGTTTCAGGCCCACTATTAGCAGTTCATTTAGAGACCCTGGGCACTTGCGGAGCCCATTATTAGGGATTTATAAGTAAATTAAACATGCCAAAGAAGTGTAAACCAATTATACAATGTTTAAAGCAGAGAGCACATGCACATTAGCACTGGTTAGCAGTGGTAAAGTGCACAGAGTCCTAAAACCAACATAAAACGAATTTAGCAAAAAGGGGATGAGGAAGGCAAAAAGGTTATGGAGGTGACCCTGCAGAAAGAACAATTTCCCAACAGGTGATACCCGTTACAATGCAGTCTTTACACCGCGATACGTTTACAACGTGGCCATTACAACGCAAGTCATGACAACGACTTGCGCTGTATGGCGCTATACACTAAGGAATAGTATGATTTACTATTCCAACACCTTCCCTACTGTTATGTAGGCTAGAGTTGGAATAGTAAATCATACTATTCCTAAGTCCAGCGCCCTCGAGAGCAAGTCATTGTAACGACTTGCGTTGTAATGACTGCATTGTAAACGTATTGCGGTGTAAAGACCACGATGTGACGTCATACATTAATTTCCAACAGGTCCCCTATTGAATTTTTGGGAGTCAGTGTGTTCCCCTCCAGGGCAACAGAGTAGTTTACTCCATCATCCTGGCCGAGGTCCCGACAGCCAAACATGGAAATGTCCATTGGGCCGACTGATATTTCTAGCAGTTCTTGCCAATGCATTATACCTTTACGGTATGGCTCCGTTAAACATTGTGGAGACGTACGGCAAAGTTACATCTTTTTTTAAATTCAAAAATAAAACTCCAAAGCCAGATTTTGTTTTTGAATCTCAAAATAACTATGCCCCCCCCCCCCCTGGCCATGGGAGTTGTCTCCCATGGTGAAGGGGGAATTAGACAATTTTCACTGTCATGTTTTTCCTGGCAATGACAGGCAGTGAAGACTGACCTGTATGGCTGCCTTCATCATGCCGTAGGAGGGGTGTAAACAATAATATTGTCCTAGTGTAAATGTTTTTTGATATTGTCTTGTGATGTATGTTGTATATGTTTTTTGTGTTTTTATGATAATCGTCGAAATAAAGCCTCAAAAAATTGAATTGAAAATTGAAACATGGAGGGGACGGAGTAGTCCCTGCCGTGGTTACACCAAAGGTTCGCCCACATTTAAATCGGGCAGGTAGATCTTTATGTCAGCAATAAGGACAGCCTGTCACTGTTGCGACATATAAATCAGATCCTTACTCTTTTAAGTTCCAATCAAACACAGGAGTACACTTCTAAAGCCTGCCAGGACCTCAGAGGGGGCACTTGGAGACTCATAGGGTGTTAGGCAGATATGAACAGCAGGTTCAAGTCCAGGTCCAGATGCCACTGGTCAGCTTGTTGTCTCTCTGTAGCCACGCAGGAGGTCAGCCAACATACACTTGTAGTCCACTTCTTTGTCCTGTGTACAAGAGGGAAAAGGCCTAGTCCTTCAGGGTGTCTATAGGTCACAGACAGCAGGCCTAGTCCTCTTCGACAGGTTGATAAAGTGTTCTGTAGTTGGTACCTGGAGGTGCCACATTTATGCCAGGACACTCTGTAGCCAATGGGGTAGAAGTTCCTATGGCCAACCCTATCCACTTTTTCACTTTTCAGTAATTCCTGTTTGACATACTGCAAACAGTCCCAAAAAGCCATGTGCAGGGCATTTTCAAGATTGTGAAAGCCTTTGGTCACACTAAACTTGGGCTGTGTGGACTGGGTCTTGTGTGGAAGCGTCATAAGGAAATCACTAGTGTCCTCCTACACCTAACCCTAAATTTCAGTTTGAGGCAGGCACTGTACCCACACAAACCCAGAGACAGACGTCTGGTAGGATGAAAGCAGGGTTCTTCAGCAATCAGCTACGGAATGCACAAGAATTGTCTCACCATCATGTTCTCTCCCTTTCAAGGGTGCCCCAAGTGTTACATGTAACTCAACAGACCTGTCAAGCAGAATATAATAGTGATGATGCCATCTAATATTAGTTAAATAATAAGGGTATTTTTCCACTAAATGTTGTTGCTGCTTTGCATTTAATCTTTTTTAGAGAACACGTTGCATCATAAAAGAAACTAAAGTTCAGCACCAGTTGTTTTATGAATTTGTGAGAAAATGGATAACCACATGGTTGTAGTGCACCTATAAATGTATAGCAATATTTAGTAACTCCTGCTAGTAGCGGGGTGAGGTTACATCCATTTCTAATGGCAAATGCAACTATATATCAACATTCTGAGTGACAGACCAGTCCTTAAACAACATTCACACATGACAAGAGGAAAACACAATTTGTTCAAAACAATTGGTGTTTTTCTTTAACCAAATGGATGGTGCAAATGACAGTTCAGAATTGGTCTTCGCCATTGCAAATTCTGTAAATCTAGCAAAGGATTAATACGCAAAAGAACATGAGGAAAAAAGTGTGCCTGAATAGGTGCACAATAGAAGTAAAGAGTTCAAGTTAACACACAATTTATCCCTTGTCTTTAACACCTCAAAATCCTTATTTACAAGAGTAGAACTTCGCACCATTCAATGAGTTACCATATCAGCAATGTGCAGACCAGGATGTCTCTCTCACTCAATTGTCTTGTTGGCCTTATGCATGTCAACACTTATGCATACAGCTCCTTCACTGTACCTTTTAGGCACTATTACAATGGGAGAAACCCAAGATGTCGTACCAGTGGAGCATTCAATGATGTCATGTTTCGGCTAGAGAACCAGACCCTGGAGTCTGGATCTCCAACACACATAGTGGGTGGTGACTTTAATGATGTGATAGAACCACATATTGACTGCACACACGCAAGTTTGGGGACATGTGGGCTTACCCCATTGGCTGAGATTCTGAGCTCACTCAGTCTGACTTACCATTAGCGCCGACATCACCCTACTGACCGCACCTACTCGTTCTTTTCGGGTGCTCATAAAGTCTTATCTAGACTAGACTACCTCTTCGCCCCAGTGGGAGAAGCAGAATACTTGGCGATGGGCATATCTGACCACTCACCCCTCTGGCTGACAGTGGGAGGGGGAACACGCGGACATTGACAGGGGTGGCAGCTGAGTGCATGGGACCTAAAGCACTGGGCGATTGCCTGTGAGATTCAGACATACTCAGTATTGTACTTCTGCGAAAATGACACCTCGGCGGTCAGTCTATGGGAGGCCTAAAAGACTGTGCTACAAGAGAGGGCGCAAATTATTTTAGCCCGCAAGAGGAGGGAAGAGGCCCATGAGAGTGAGCCTTGGAGCACAGGCTCCAAGAACTGATGGGGGCACCTAGGTTCCAGTGTTGACCCACTTACGCTTCACCAGATAGCGGTAAAACACAGGGAATACGGGCACTGGCGAACCAAAAAGTGAGAGCCCAGGTCCGGGCCACACGCACGTCTATATTAGACAGGAGACAGAGTCGGGAAACTGCTGGCTTGGTTGGGTAGGAAGGAGAGGCAAACTAGGAGGGTGGCCTCCATATGTGAAAATGAGGTAAATCACATGGCAGCTCCAACCATAGCGGATGCCTTTGTGCGCTATTATACAGACCTCTACAAAGCCAGGTTGCTAGCAGACGACTCCCAAATATGTAGTTACCTACGCGCAATTGACACCCCCACTCTCTCCCGATATAACTGAGCATCCCTTGAGAAGGCCCTTACCCTGACAGAAGTTATGGAGGCTATTGGTAGGCAGAAATCGGGTCCGAATGGACTGCCCGCGGAATTTGCTGGCTTACTGGGCCCACAGCTCTTGAATATGTATCTGGCGGCACAAAGAGAGTGGACGCTCTGCAGACCTCTGTAATGCTACAGTGGTAGTGATTCATAATCAAGAGTAGCCCGCCACTGATTTTGGGTCACACCGACCTATATCACTACTCAACATAGAAACAAAGATTCTGGCCTTTATCCTGGCTACACGCCATCTACCGGTGATCACATCCCTCATTCACTGTGACCAAGCCGGCTTTATGCCAAAATGAGTGACGCGACTCAATCTCCTTTGCCTGGTCAACTGGTTAGACGCAGTGAAAAAAAAGTCCAGCCCAAATGTACTTCTCTCACTAGATGCCGAAAGGTGTTTGACGCCGTCCATTTTCCATTCATGCGATAAGCCTTGTTAAGGTTTGGATTCAGTCCCGTTTTTGTGCCTTTGGTAGAGTTATTATACACCAACCCTAGGGCCAGAGTTCAAGTCAATGGTGTGATGTTGGCAGATTTCCCAGTGCGCACAGGTACCAGACAGGGTTGTCACCCTTACTGTTTGCTCTCGTATTTGAACCTCTGGCATGCTTGGTCAGGGCACACCCAGACATGAGCCGCTTCAGAGATGACATGGGGCTCCTCAGCAATGAGAAGATATCACTCTACGCCAAACACATCCTTATGTATGTCACTGACCCTAACAGGACACTTCCCGTGATTCTACAAACATTTGAAGAATACGTTAGACATGCGCAATATAACATAAACTGGGACAAATCAAGCCTCTATTTGGTGGGGCGAACCCTGGATACTCAAGAACTTCCAGGGCAACTCTGTGTGGTCCAGGAAGGTTTCCATTACCTAGATCTTTATATCTACATTAATAATGAGGCAAGCCATAATCATAACATCAGGCGGTTTCCAGCAGAATTCTGTGAAGATGTGGAAAGGTGGAGATGACTTCTATTGACATTATTGGGCAGAACCGCTATGTACAAAATTATTACACTCATGAAACTATGCTACATATTACAAAATACATACTGTATGATACTTGAGGGGATTTGTAAAACAATTCATAAGGAACTACGCATACTTCTATGGAATGGGGGTCACCCGAGAGTGGCCCTACAGACACTCCAGCATAGTCAATATAATGGGGGAATTGCTCTACCTGACATACGATCCTACTACAGGGCTGCCCCCCTAGTCATAATTAATGGGGACACATGCCAGGAGACTACCCCACCTGTGCCCTGGAAAGGCTCCAATTCCAAAACCACACATATCTTCACTACATTCATGGGGGCAGGGTAGTCCAACGGCTACTGCCAGCCACCCAGAGGACTGTAGAAGCTTGGAAGGGGGCAGAACAACAAATGCAATGGGACAAGAGACTCACGAGAGAGACTCCACTGTGGGAGGGAACAAGACTGCCAGCTATCTTTAGACCCTGGGATGTGGTTGGGATTTCTAGGCTGAGTGACATTCTGGAAGAAAATGCCCTGATTTCTCTTGGCACACTCCAGTCTGAATACCAGTGGAACGATACCCAAAGACATAAATATCTCCAGCTGAAACACGCATGAAGGGCAGAGAAGATAGATATCTCTGATATCAAAGAGTTCGTACCCTTGGAGGGTAGGCCACTGCAAGACGAAATATCTAATAAAGCTGTCTTGTGGACGTACAAAACCTTAATTGATAACATTCCTGATAAGCTGAAAACCCTTAGGACCAAATGGGGAAACACCACTGGACCCCTAGAAAACATTGACTGGGAGGCAGCCTTGATGCACCCCAGGGAGGTGGCTATTAGGCTACGATTGCGCTCGATACAAATTAAGATTCTACTTAAGGTATACTTTGACAGGGCATACCTACACACCATGGGGTGGGCGGAGACACCTAACTGCCTACGTTGTAAGATGGAAAGTGGAGCATATATCCATACACTCTGGGAATGCCACTTATACAAAAATATACTGGTCTCAGATAATGAGGGAGCTGAATGAAATACTAAGCGCACAACTGTCTATGGATGCCAAACATATCCTGTTGGGTGTTCCCACCAAACTAGACCCCCCGCAGTAAACTCCTATCATGTAACTTAGGGTTGGTGATTACAAAAAGCATATAGCGCGATATTGGGGAGCCCTGAACCTCCCTACAATTACTGAGTGGAGGACGAGCATGGACCTATGTATGGTCGCAGAAAAGGTGACATACAGAGCTAGAGGGTGCCTGAAGAAATTCACTAAGATCTGTACCCCTGGTTGAAATACTACAGACTTGAAATAGGATAGGATAATATTTGTAGAGTGCGCTTATACCCAAAGATGTCAAGGTGCTGGGCAGATGGCGGAGGAGAGAGATGCGCTAACAGCCAGTTAGGATGAAAATAACCATGTTTTCAAACGTTTTCTGAAAACTGGAATTCCAAAGCTTGGTGGCCACTACAGAAAAGGAGCTGACTCCTCATCTGGACCTGCAAAATCTGGGAAAGACACGTTTTTCTGTGTGGAGGATCTCAAGGTGCTCCCAGGGGTGTACCATTGAAACATGGTTTTCAAATGTGGCAAACCTTTACTGTGGATAGCCTTATACACCAGACTTAGGACCTTGAAAGAAATACGTTTCCTAATGGGGAGCCAGTGCAATGCACTAATATCCTCCCTGGCTGACTGATGCTTCGGAATATTAAGGGTCAGCCTTGCCGCGGTGTTCTGTACCACCTGGAGCTTGTTCAGAGATACCGCATTGATGTTAAGGTACAGAGCATTGCAGTAGTCCAGCCTGGAGGTGACTAGTGCGATGATGATAGACCGATGCAGTTCGTATGGAATATACAACAGCACCTTTCTAAGAGTTCTTAGAATATAGAAACAAGTTCTGACAGTACGGATGACCTGAACATTAAAGGTCAGACACTCATCAAAAGTTACCCCCAGATTTTTCGCTGTCCTAACTGGGATAGGAAGAGGACCAGAGTCTGCAGGCCACCAGGCATTTGACCAGATGGAGTTTTGTGAGCCAAATACCAGCACCTCAGTCTTGTCTGCATTGATCTTTAGAGAGCTGCCCTTCATCCAGCAAATAATACGGGACATACACTGATTAAACTTCTCTGCGATGGATTGCAAATCATTTGAGATGTAAACAATGATTTGTGTGTCGTCCACATAGGAGAGTACCTGGAATCTGAAAGATCTCACCAGCTCAGCTAGAGGGGTCACATAGAGGTTAAAAATAAGGCCAAAGGCCTTTGCTCTAAAGCCTCCGCAGCTAACAGTGTGTGTTCTGCTTGACATAAAAGAGTGGAGAAGCTGCAGGGCCTTTCCCGTGACTCCCACATCCCGCAGACGCTGAAATATGTGCACTGGGGAGACGGTGTAGAATGCCACCGATAGGTCGAGCATAATCAGCACCGCCAATCTACCCTGATTGACCTGTATGCGGAAACAATCAGTGGCCGCAATAAGGGCAGACTCTTTGCTGTGACCAGCTCAAACCCCGTTCTGGGAGCAATCTAGGATTTCCTGGGATTCAGCGTATTCATCAAATCAATGTTGATGAATTTCTCCAAGATTTTAGCAGGGGTGGGGAGAAGGGAAATTGGTTGAACATTTTTCAACTCTAAGGGGGGCGGCATTAGGATTTTCGAGAAGCGGTGAGACAATAGCTTCCTTCTATGTGACCAGGTAGCTACCAGAAAGAAGCATGTCATTGAACACCTTGAACAGGAAATTAGCTACTAAGTCAAGAGCCAGTTTTAGTATGGAGGGCATGTAGGAGGTAGACGAGCCCCCTCCACACGCCAGGGCATAGGGAGCGGGAGGCGCCAAGGGGTACACCCTCTCGCCCACACCAGGCAGGTGTGTTTAACATAGAGTATTGTTTTGTGATGGCTAAACCGGTCATAATCTAAACATGCATCACTGTTGCCCTGACTCGCTGTCTTTTGATATCACAATGTCATACATTTCTTGGGCAATTTGACTATCCCAAGGTATTTGCGGAATCTGAGTTAATAAAAACAGTTGGAAAAAAAATATTGATGTCATGATTAAGCAACAAGTTAAGTTCCATCTCAATAACTTCTTGGAAGGAAAACACAGCTCATCTGTGCCTTTGAGCAACAGGACAAACGTCCTCATTTATGTGTAACTTTACTTTCATTGTTTTGAGTTTTCCTAACCCACGAAATAATGAAGGAAATTGACTTACAATTCCAAGATGAGCATTCATAGTGCAATTCACTGATATCAGTCCTTTTAGACCTGTCAGCCTTAGGGTGATCTTCCCCAATCCTTTTGCTTTTTGCCTCCATGTTTTGCTGAATCTTTCGATGGTCTTAGGACTTTGAGCCCATTACCACTGCTAATCAGTGCTAAAGTGCTTATGCTTCTTCCATAAACCACATGTGTAATTGGTGCATACACGACTGACAAATTTAATTTACTTGTAAGTCCCTTGTAAGGTGGTATATCAAGGACCTGTAAGTTAAATGCTACTAGTGGGCTGCAGTACTGGTTGTGCCACCCACAAAATTAGCCATTCAAACCTGTCTCAGGCCTGCCATTTGGAATGCCTCTGTGTGTGTTTTACTGCTACTTTGACTTGTTGTTAGAAATGGGGGTCTCTAGTTGGCAATGGCTGGCCACTGTCCAAGTAGGGACCCTTCTTCCTAAGTCAGAGTAAGCAGCCTACACCCTTTGACAACCCCTGCTCAACCCTGTGGTAACGTAGCACGAGCAGCTAGGCTTATCTCAGAGGCAGTGTGTGAAGCATTTATGACCATACACAGTAATATAATGAGGAACACTACAAATGGACACCACTCAAGTAGTTATGAAAAATAGGTATTTTTATATAGACTTAATCACAAGACCAATAACAGTAAAAAATCCACAATACTATAAAAATATAATTACTTTAGAAATGCTGCAAGGAAAAATAGTTCAGGATGCACAAAATAATGTCTAGTTCAAGGCAGGGGTCTCTGCGACCCTTTAACTCACAAAGTATCTGGTTCCTGGAGCAAAGCAACAGAAAGGTCGCTAAGGAGTTGTAGCGAGAAATTTCCTCACGCTAACCAGCGATGCGTTGAATCCTTACCGCAAGGGAGGATGATGCGCTGGTTTGCGGGCAGGACAAAGCGACAAACTTCCTCACGCTAAGCCGGTGATGCGATAAAATCCTTGCCGCGAAGGCAGGGTGATGCACCGAGCCTGTTGCGTGTGCGATTCTGCTGCGTTGAACAAAATGGCGCTCCGCGAGGGAGCGACGATCTGGATACGATGCGGGGAAAATGGCGAACGCTCGGCGTCCGCGCTGCGATGAGCTTAATGCGATGATTTGGGGTTAGCGAGCGCTTTGGGGCCCGCTAACAAACAATGCGACAATCCTCGGATAGCGGGCGTTTTCAGGCCCGCAGACAGGTGCTGCGACGATCTTCGGATAGCGGGCGTTTTCAGGCCCGCAGACAGGTGCTGCGACGATCTTCGGGGTTAGCGAGCACTCGGCGACAGCGGAGCCGCGATTTTCCTCACGCTCACCAGCTGCAGCGGCTCGCTAACGGGGGTTAGCGACGATTTTCAGCACTCTCTTCTCAACAGTAAACTAGAGGCCCTGGAACTCACAGGAGCCTCACCTGCCGATAGAAATCCTCGCTGGGAGGAAACAGGAGGCTGATGGTGGAGTCTGATGTGCCTGAGACTCCAGCAGGAGGCTAGCTCTCTTCTAGCCCTTGGGTAGTTGCTGTAGCAAAAATAAAAGTTCAATCCAAGTTTCTTTCCTCTTCTCTTGAGTCCAGTAGTAGCAACTGCAGGCCAGTCCCAGAAACAGCACACAAGCACAAGGACAGTCCTTCTTCTGCAGATTCCTGTAGTCACACGGACAGAGGTTCTACTTCTTGTTGTCCAGGAGCAATACAATTTGTAGGGGTTTGTGCACAAATATTTATACCCCAAAGTCTTTGTTCTTAGGGTACCCAAGTCTCTGAACCCAGCCAGAACCAGTTCGGCCCAGCCCTGGAGCACTTTGTTGATCAGGCTGCATCCTTCCTTTCAGAAAGAGGGGGTCTGCCTCAGACGCACAGTGGGAGGTGGAGCCAGCATTCACCTTGCCAGGCACAGTCCTATTCAAGTGCAGGAGCTACCCCTCCCCTCACACCAAGGCAGGTCACTCTATTCAACCCAGGTCTGACTCAGCCTGCCCTGTCCCTCCAAAACCAGACAGCCAATACACATAATAGCAGAGCAAACTGGAAGGCTTAGGCAAGAAAGTACCTATACTCTAAAAGTGGTAGTTTCAAACACAGAATATAAAAATAACCTTCACTAAAAGATGTATTTTAATATTCTGAGCTCAGGCATACTAAATTCGTTTTTCTACCATGTTCTGTGGGTCTGTTAGGACTATAGAATGTAATAGCCCAGACCTCCCATTCTGGCCTATGGAGAACAGGTAGCCTTACAGTAGTGAAAAACGAAATTGGGTGTAATTCACTACTAGGACATGCTACACACATCAGGGCATGTCCTACCTTACACATACAATGCGCCCTATCATAAGGGGGGCTTACAGGATTCCAAGGGAAGGTTTAGGGGCTGGGAAGTGGGTGCACTTCACAGCCAAGATGGCAGTTCTGGACTGCACGCAGACACCGCAGTGGCAGGCCTGAGACACACTTTACAAGCTGCTTCTGTGGGTATCACAAACCAGTGCTGCAGGCCCACCAGCAGCATTCGGTTTACCAGCCCTGGGCACCCACAGGCCACGCTACTAGGGACTAACAGGTAAACCAAATAAGCCAATCATGGATGTACCAATTCATATGTCATCTTTACAAAGGGAGCATTCGTGCTGTGGCACTGAATGGCAGTGGCACAGCGCCCAGAGCATCTATAACCAGCAAAAACAGAGGAGAGACAGCGAAAAAAGGAAGGGAGACTCGCGCAAATGGTGCCAGGTCTAACACTTGGCATCTAAACCTACTTGCCAAGCCTTAAACTCACCTTTTAATACATATACGTCACCCCTAAGGTAGGCCCTAGGTAGCCCTAAGGGCAGGGTGATATGTAAGTTAAAAGTAGGATTTGTACTGGTATGTTTTGCATGTCCTGGAGTGACAAACAGCCTATTTCAATGTTCACTCCTGTGAGGCCCACTCCTCTCATGAGTTAGAATTGGGAATTCCTTAATACATTTTTAAGCTGTAATTCCTGATCAGAAAAGAGTAGCTTTTTCATGTTTCATATGATTGGAATGGTATTGATAAATCCTACTTGCTGGTGAAGTTGGATTTAACATTGCTATTTTAGAAATACCACTTTTAGAAAGGAACATTTCTCTGCACCTGCTGCGCTGTGTGCCTTGCAGCCTGTCTCCAATATATGTCTGGGGTGGGTGACAGCTACATTATGTGCATTCCCTCTAGACAGCCGCAACACGGGAAGGCTAGGTGTGTCTGAGCACCCATCTACATACATCTGCATTAAGATGGCCTTGCCATGACAGGATGGAAGAGAAGAGCTAGCACTTCACTTTAATACATAGTGTCCTGTCCCCACATAAAGGGGTGATTTACCCCCATAGATAGACTGGCAGGCAGGACTGGGTTGAAAGCGAACCTGTTCTCTTCAGAGAGCTGCTTTGAAGTCACTCCCCACATCAAAGGCTCTTTTGGGTATACGTTCTGGGTCTCTGACCCTCTAAAATCAAACACTACTGGACTTGCAACTGAACATCTGTCCGAAGGACTGCTGTGCTGCTTAAAGGACTCATCTTTGTACTGCAGACTTGGAAGGCCTGCTTTTCTCTTGTGTTGCCCTGCTGTCTGCTGCTCTCTGCTGAAGGAAAGCTGAACTCTGCCTTCACTCCAAGTGATCTCCAAGGGCTTGTTGGCCTGCCTCTTGTTGCTAAGAGTCAGGAAATCAAAGTCTATACCCCTGCTCCTGTGTCTGGCTCACTGAAAGTGGCCCAGATACTTGCAACATAGATTGTGAGGCATCTCCTGTCTGTGTGTAACATCAACCCGTTTGCAGGAGTAAAATCTGCACATCGCATCAATACCAGCTCTTACCTCCAGAGATCAACACATTGGACAGTATACTGCTGTCGCTGCAGCTTGGTGAGATTGATGCATCCCCTTGACTGTGTGGCAGAATCCTGTGTATTGCTCAACGCCTCTCGACTACTGCACTCGTCTTCAGAACTGAAGCATGCCTTCACTGTGTGGTCGCTGTTTGTGACCAGAAAAGGTACTTTGCTGACCGGGCCCTGCGTGAGTCCTGTAGCTGGCCTGTGCTTTCACTAGGTTGGCCTGCACTTTGACTTTCTCCCGGCCCAGCACAACCTAAAGTACCTTCTTAGCACTACTTGTTTCTAAGCGCTTCACTGTATTTATTCTTTTAAAATTCAATATCTCAACTCCTTTACATTGAATTTTTGTGGTTTTGGTCTTGTTTTGTTTATAATATAATAATCTACTTTTCTAAACCTGTGCGGAGACTTTTTGTGGTGTATTCATTCTGTTACTGTGTGTGTGTGGCGCACAAATACTTTACACATAGACTCTTTAGATAAGCCTGACTGCTCTGCCAAGCTACAAGAGAGTGAGCATAGGTTATCTTTTATTGACTATCTAGCTTACCCTGACTTCGACTGTGGCTTCTGCTTGGACAGGGTGCTACCTTTGCCAACCAGAAACACAATTTCTAACAAGTCCCATATTAGCAACGGGCACTTGACTTTGTTCCTTGAGGTACATGAATTGGCGCTTGTACCGCAGTTTTCTTATGTTTCATTGTGGCTACAAATGAACTGTGACTCTTTAAGGGCATTTAGGCAGCCCATGTGTATACTTTAGTCTTTGACTTTGTAAGTTGTGGTAACAGAGAGAGTTTTTGATTCTTCTCTTCAGGCACAGCTATCCATTATGAATGGTATTGAAAACCCGTTTTTCTTCAGAGTGATCTTCGGACAATGCTTGAATGTTTGTGGTGCTTTTTCATGTCGATATTGCTTCACCTTGGATTTTTCCTCACATTCGACCAGTCTCACAAGTGCATGCCCTTTTGAAATAAACATCAATCAGGGAATTGTAAGCGCACTACTCACCCGTGAGGGTCTCAAGGCGCTGAGGGTGGGGGGTCCACAGATCTGTTTAGCCGAAGAGCCAGGTCATGAGGGTCTTCCAGAAGGTGTTCAGGGAGGAGGCGCATCTTATGTCAGCCGGTAGCTCATTCCAGGTCTTGGCTGCAATGTGAGAGAGGGATCTTCCACTTGCTCTGTGGATGAGTGGGGTTTCGGCCAATGCGATGTTGGAAGAGTGCGTTTCCGTAGTCGAGTCTGCTGGTGATGAGTGCGTGGGTGACTGTCTTCCTTGACTCAGGGGGGATCCACTTGAAGGTCTTGCGGAGGATGCAAAGGGTATTGAAGCAGCTGGAGGTGACGGCGTTGACCTATTGGTTCATGGTGAGTGATGAGTCGAGTACTATGCCGAGGTTCTTGGCGTGGTCTGAGGGGGTAGGTAGGCTTCCGAGGGCGGTCGGCCACCAGGTGCTGCCCCATGCAGAAGAGGTGGTAGCAAGGACGAGGACTTCTGCCTTCTCGGTGTTGAGCTTCTAGCAGCTGTTGGTCATCCAGACTGCAACGTCTTGCATTCCTTTCTGGAAGATGAGTTTGGCACTGGTGGGGTCTTTGGTGAGTGAGAAGATGAGCTGGGTGTCGTCGGCGAAAGATACGATGTTGAGGCCGTGTTGTTGGACAATGGCTGCAAGGGGGGCCATGTAGATGTTGAAGAGGGTGGGGCTCAGTGATGAACCTTGTGTGACTCCGCAGGTGATTTTCATGGGGTCGGAGAGGAAGGGTGGGAGTCTGATACTTTGGCTTCTTCAGGTGAGCAATGATCGGATCCAGTCCAGGGCTGTTCCTTGTATTCCTGCGTCATGTAGTCTGGCGACTAGTGTGTGGTGGGAGATGGTGTTGAAGGCCACTGATGAGGGCTGCAGAGTGGCCTTGGTCCAGGAGGGTGCGGATGTCATCTGTGGCGGTGAGTGGGGTGGTCTCTGTGCTGTGGTTGCTTTGGAATCCAGATTGGGATGGGTCGAGGACAGCATTCTCTTCAATGAATCCTGTCAGTTTCCTGTTGACTATTTTCTCTGTAACTTTGGCTGCGAAGGGGAGGAACGAGATGGGTGGTAGTTCTTTAGGTCGGTGGGGTCAGCTGTGGGCTTCTTGAGCAGGGATCTGACTTCTGCATTCTTCCAGTCATCTGGGAAGGTGCCTGTTTTGAAGGTAGTGTTGATTGTGCATTGTAGTTCATGTGCGATGATGGCCGCGGCTCTGTGGTAGATGTGAGGGGGAAGAGGTTGATGGGGGCCCGAGTGGATGCTTTTCATGGTCGAAGCAGTGACTTCAGCCGTGATCGGTGTCCAGTTGGAGATGGTGGGCTGGCTGGTGTTTCTGGGGTGCGGGGGCCATCTGTGGTGCCTAGTGGGTGGTCAAAGAAGTTGTCATAGAGGTTTTTGATCTTTAGGTGGAAATGGGTTCCAAGCTTGTCGCAGAGGTCTTGGGATGGGCTGATGTCTGTGGCTGCGCTGCGTGGGTTGGTGAATTCTTGAATGACACTGAAAAGTTCATTGGAGTTGGTGGAGTTGGCCAGGATTTTGTTGTGGATGAAGTGCCTCTTGGTGGCTCTGATCTAGTTGTGGTAGTCCGTCATGACATCCTTGTAGGTGGTGTGGTTTTCGGTTGTCTTGGTGTTTCTCCAGTTCTTCTCCCGGTGTCATGGTGCGTCTGGCTTCTTTGAGAGTGGTGGTGAACCAGGCGGCTTTCCTTGGGCATTGTCTGTCGGGGATGTGTAGTGGGGCAAGCTCGTCTGTGCAGTTGGAGATCCAGGTATGGAGTTCTCTGGCTGCATCGATTGCGTCGGGTGCCAGGTGTGGTTGTTTCGGGTGAGGGTGGAGTTAAGTTGCTCGTCGGTAACCTTGTTCCAGTTCCTTTGTGGTGGTCGTGGGCTGGTATGGGTGCCTTGGGTTTGTTGATGGAGAAGTGTACGCAGTGGTGGTTGGTCCATGGCAGCTGCGTTGTATGGCTGAATTGTACGCTGTATCCTGACACGAAGCTGCGGTCGAGGGTGTGTCCTGCTCTGTGGGTCGGTGTGTTGACGAGTTGTTTAAGTCCGATGCTGGCGAGGTTGTCACGAAGGATAATGGAGTTGGGGTCGCTGGTGTTGTCGAGGTGGAAGTTCAGTTCTCCAATGAGTTTGTAGTTTGTTGAGTTGATGGAGTGGGGTGCGATGAAGTCGATGATGGTGGTGGCAAAGGGTGTTCAGGGGCTGGGGGGTCTGTAGACGAGGGTTCATCAGAGTGTGGCTTTGGGGGTGTTCTAGATCTAGAAGTGCAGGTGTTCGGTGGAGCGTACGTTAAGGAGGATGCATTTTAGGGTGTCGCCGGTGCTGGGGTTGGCGGTGTTGGAGGCCGGGGTGGCGGTGAGGGTCTGGAAGCAGTGGAGGCAGGAGAACTGGCTGTGGGTCGTGGTCGGCGAGGCCTGTTGGCATTCTTTAAGTCTTCCAGGGTTGAGTGTATTGAGGGTGGAGGTGTCGTAGCGATGGTTAGTGGGAGGTCCAGGGATCCTGGCGCTGGCCGCGGTTGGGTCACAGACGGGTGCATACGGACTTGCTTATAGCGTGCCTTTTGCCATTAGGTAGGGGAGGTGGGAGGCAGGAGAGGCTGGGAGGCGGGAGCGGGGGAATTCCGGGGGGTTATTCTGGGGGTAATTCCGGGGGGGAGGAGCTGCAGGGACAGCAGCAGCAAAAGGCGAAAGGAACAGGCAGGCACGAGAAAATAAAAACAGTGGTGGAATTACAGCAAGACACAGATGGGCACAATAACAGTGGCACAACTGGGAAAAATTAAGAAAATTAAGAAAAAAAAGTCTGAGAAAGGTTACGGGGGTTACAGGCAGTCTGGTACCTGTTGAAGCGGGCAGCAGACGCAGGAGCGGGCAGCAGCCTCGAACCTCCCAAGGAGGTGCTCGGGGTCTGGAGGCAAGAGACAGCAGAGTGGAGCTGCGGGGTGAGAGTGGAACTAGACCGAGGGTCGGAGGTCTTACTCCGAGGGTCGGAGGTCTTACATCGACATTACACAATTGTCATTGTCACTTTTACTGGAACCTCATACTGAGGAATTCTTTGTGAATGGTTTAGACGGCCATCAACTTCATTTGGTGTCGATTTGCCTCAGTTGGTGTAACTGCTTGGACTTGTGGGAGCACGTCAAACATTGCTGAGGTAGAGTTCGGATGGCCAATTTATGTTAACGCTCTGACACACTTACTTTTCTCTTCTCCTTGCAAGTCATCACAAAATGGTTCGTTTTACCACAGCAGATGCTTATCTGTCCAATGGTGGGACATTCACCTCTGTGCGGAAATGATAGTCCACATCTGTAACACATTTTCTTTTTCTGTGGAGACAATGGCTGGTGTCCCTTTGACTTGTATCTTGGCTTACTTTTCATGTTCACGACTGATGATCTTTGGGCACCTCTGGCCTCCATGTCAGTAGGTTGATGATCAGCATGCTCTTCAGCATGAGCAGCCTTGAGGATTTGCTCTAAGCTCAGAGTATCTTCCAGCATTCTTTGTCGAAAGGAATCTGAGAGACATCCATCGATTACTCTGAGGCAGGCGCTTGCTCATTATTAAATTCATAGAATTTACAGTGTTTCACCAGACCATCCAGTCTCTCAACAATCTCATTGATGGTTTCACCTGGTCTCTGGTGTTTTTGAATGAATATGTATCTTTCATAATCCACATTTGGCACTGGATTAAATTTGATGTTCAAGGCTATTTGGATTTGATCGTACGTCACTTCATCATCTTGTGGTATCTTTTTCATGACTTCTTTCACTCCTTCATCAGCCATGTTTCTCAGATACTTTATGATCTTTTTATGATCTTTTTCATCTATTGCATCTATGAAATCTTCAAAGGTATCGATCCATGCAGTCTATCTATTACCAATATTGTGTTTTTTGACAGTATCAAATGCAGTTGGCGGTTTTTAGAATGCATCAGAGGTATATACCTTTGTGGACAGTAGAGGTCGCTTATGCTCTTCTTGTGGAACTTGATAAAGCAGATTTTCTCTAGCGCCGTCTGACGTGCTGTGTTCAGGGTCAGCCTTAATGGCTTTTGGAGCTTGGATCTCGCTCTGGCTCTCCATTGGAGCTCTTTATCTTATGGCTGTGCAAGGAGTTGTTCTGGGCTGCTATGCTGCAGCTTTGGTGAAGGGGTGACTTATTCGGGAAAACAGGTGCACAAGTACAACACGCAACCCACCTTATGGGGCTGCTCCACAGCACGTCGTGAAACAATGATTTGTTAATGGTTCAGTACGTAGATACATCTTTGTACACTATAAGCCATAAAAGAAGATAACATTGGTTAGCTTTATGTTTAAATATTTCTTCACAAACACCTGGTTAATCCCTAGTTCATAGCACAGGAATTTGATTTGTACTGAAATATTGCTGTGCGCTGGTTGCACCCGCCTTTAGCATTGTATCTCTGTATAGTGTATGGCATTCATTTGCGTAATGGCGCAGTACCTTTTACTTACGGCCGTATCATTCAGTTCCTGCCCACTGACATGTAGACTTTCAATGTTGCTTTCTTTATCTTTAAGCTGGCGTGGCGCTGACTCTTCCAGTGCCAGCTTAGATTCTGCACTTAGACTATGGCACATGTGGCATGCACAAGCAATTTGCTGGACCATAGCAAACTCTCGGAAAGAGCGCTTTCAGTGTAGGGCTTTCTCATTACCAGTTATAGTGTCCTGCCAGCCCAAGGTACTCCACAACAACCACGCCACACATGGAGAGTAATTTTACACAGCTTTATTCCGCTGCATATAAGTCAGAACTCAATATTCTAAGCCTGCCTTCAACTAATCTCTCCAAGGCTTACATCACAGGCCTACAATGGAGCCAAAAGAGTTCCAGTGTTCTTTTACTTACAAGACACTCCAACCTCCAAAATCTTTAATCTCTTAGGTACTGTCTACGTAAGCTGCAAACTGAATCACTATTTACCTTCCTGCCAACTGAGATCTAGTAACGCCCCGTCTATCTGTTTCTGCATTTTGCTGTACTCAGTCAGGTGGGTGAGCCTGATGAGTGGATGCCCTCTCATTTAAGAGCTCATTTAAAATCACACCACAGGTTGATAACATTTACCAAATCTCTGTAGACTTGGCTTTTCACTAGTTCATCCATGGAGTTTATTCCCCACATTATTGTTAGTTCTTTAGCACCAGGAAACCCCAATTGGCAGTGGTATGTTGTCTCAACTGCCACTCATACTAAAATTCACAGCTCCACTTCAGCACTTTGAAAAAACTCAACTGAAAAAGACCTATGAGTTCCTCGTTGGAGCTTCCTAGAAATGTGAACCTTGGCACTGATTGTCTTTCTTACGCGAAGACCAATCCTGAAGCTCAATCTGAGGACTTGCTGCACCTTCTGTGCCTGTGCCACCTGAGATTTGACACAATCCTACATGAGCAGACCATAGAATGGCAACTAAAGTGCCCAGACGCTGCCCAGACATACCTCAATCAATCAATCAAGGGTTTGCAAAGCGCACTACTCACCCGTGAGGGTCTCAAGGCGCTGGGGTGGTGGCAGCTCTGGATCAGTCGTAGTATTGGATCAGTCAAAGAGCCAGGTCTTGAGGTCCTTCCGGAGGTTCGCACGGTTGGGGAGCGTCTGATGTGCACGGGGAGCTTGTTCCAGGTCTTGGCTGCAATGTAGGAGAAGGCTCTCCCGCCTGTTCTTGTTCTGCAGATGTGTGGGACTTCTGCCAGGGCGAGGTCAGCAGAGCGGAGGTTCCTTTTGGGTACGTTGAAGGAAACTCTCTTGTTGAGGTATTTGGGTCTGATGTTGTTGAGGGATCCCGAGGGCGGAGGGCCACTAGGTGGTGTCCCAGGCAGATGTGCAGGGTCCGAGGATGAGGACCTCGGTCTTCTCTGAGTTGAGCTTCAGACAGCTGTCTTTCATCCAGGCTGCCACATTCCTTATTCCTTCCTGGAAGCAGAGTCTGGTGTCTTCGGGTTTCTTCGTGAGTGAGAGGATGAGCAGAGTGTCATTGACGTAGGATACAATGCTGAGCCCACGCTGTCTTACGATGGTGGCATGGGGGGCCATGTAGATGTTGTAGAGCGTGGGGCTGAGCGAAGAACCTTGGGGTACTCCGCAGTCGATGTTGGTGGGTTTGGGGATGAAGGGAGGGAGTCTGATCCTCTGGGTTCTGCAGGCGAGAAAGGATTGGATCCAGTTGAGGGATGCTCCTTGTATCCCTGTATCATGAAGTCTGGCTGCAAGTGTGCGGTGGGAAACGGTGTTGAAGGCTGCTGAGAGGTCTAGAAGGATGAGGGCCGTGGTGTGACCCTGGTTGAGTAGCATAAGGATGTCGTCCGTGGCGGCAAGAAGGGCAGTCTCGGTGCTGTGGTTGCTGCGGAATCCAGACTGGGAGGTGTCAAGGATGGAGTGCTCTTCGATGAAGATGGTCAGCTGGGCGTTCACGAGTATCTCGGTGACCTTGGCTGCAAAAAAAGGGAAGAGAGAGATGGGCTGGTAGTTTTTCAGGTCAGTAGGGTCGGCCGTGGGTTTCTTAAGAAGTGCTTTAACTTCTGCCCGCTTCCACTCTTCTGGGAAGATGCCGGACATGAAGGATGCGTTGATGGTCAGTCTAAGTTCGGGTGCGATGGCGGCGGCGGCCCTGTGGAATATGTGCGGTGGGCAGGGGTCCGTTGGGGCACCTGAGTGGGTTTTCTTCATGGTCGCAGTGATGTGTTCGATGGTGGCGGGATTCCAGGTCATGATTGTTGGCTTATCGGTGGCGTAAGGCAGAGAGGTGGTGTCCTGCGTCTGTTCGCTGAAGTTTTCGTTGAGGGCCTTGATCTTCAGATGGAAATATGAGCTGAGTTTGTCGCAGATTTCCTGGAACGGTGTGATGTCTGTGGCTTCGCTGGGGGATTTAGTGAACTGCTGAATCATGTTGAACAGTTCCTTGGTGTTGGATGCGTTGGTCTGGATTTTGTCACTAATGAAGGTCCGTTTGGTGTCCCTAATGTGCTGGTGATATTCCTTCAGGGCACTCCTATGGTTGGTCCGTGCTTCCATGTTTTTCAGGTTTTGCCAGGTTTTCTCTAGGCGTTTGCAGGAGCGTCTGGCTTTGTGTAGTTCAGTGAACCAGGTGACCTTCAGAGGGCGTTGTTTGGCAGGGTGGCGGAGGGGTGCGAGTTTGTTGGCGCAGCGGGAGATCCAGCGGTGAAGTTCTGAGGCTGCGAAGTTGGTGTCGGTCATGGCGCTGGGGTGTCTTGGAGGAGTGTGGTGATGAGGAGTTCCTCTGTGACCTTGCTCCAGTTCCTTTGTCGTGGTTGCAGAGCGGGCTTGGGGGTGGCGGTGGTGTTGAAGGTGAAGTGGATGCAGTGGTGGTCTGTCCAGGGGGGCTGGGTGGTGTGGCTGAAACGGATGTTTGTTCCTCCCGCGAAGATTGGGTCAAGGGTATGTCCAGCTCTGTGTGTGGGCATGTTTACCAGCTGCTTCAGTCCAAGGTTGATGAGGTTGTCGAGTAGAGTGCTGAAGTCAGGGTCGTTGAGGTTGTCGACGTGGAAGTTCAGGTCCCCGAGTAGAATGTAGTCCGTGGAGGTGATTGCGTGGGGTGCGGCGAGCTCGGCGATGTTGGCTGCGGACTGGGTGCGGGGTCCCGGCAGTCTGTAGATGAGGGTGCCGCGTAGCATGGTCCTGGGTCTGGTCTGGATCTGGAAGTTGAGGTGATCAGTGTTGGAGTGGGGGTCGCTTGTGCTGGATGTGGAGAACCGGAGGGGGGTCTTGTGTGCGATGCGAGTCCCCCTCCAGGATGGTGGGGGTGGTCCTTTCTGTGGATCTCGTAGCCATTGGGGATGGTCGTGGCGATGTCGGGACGGAGGTGACGTTGGTCCAGGTTTCCGTGAAGAAGGCCACGTTGGGCAAGAGGGTGTAGATCAGGTCCCTGATCTCTTTTGCATGTCGGTGCAGGGAGCGCATGTTGAGGAGGATGCAAGTCAGGGCTTTGTTGGTGCGTGCGTGAGGCGGGCCTTCAGGTGGTCGCGGGTTTGTTGTTGATGGTGAAGGATCTGCGGCAGGGTCTGCATGAGAACTGACCATGGGTGGTGTTCGGCGAGGACCTTGTGCAGTCGGTGTGTCTTCCGGGGTTGAGTGTGTGGAGGGAGGTAGAGGCGTAGCGGTGTGGCATGGGAGAGCCAGGGTTCCTGGTGCTGGTCGCGGTCAGGTCGCGACCGCGCAGCTGCCGCCATTAAGTAGGGGATGGGGCGGGACTGGAGGAGGGGAGGTGGGAGTCTGTGTCGGGGGCAGAGCCGCAGCGGTGGGAAGACAGCGAGCAGGTATGGGGTAAACACCTGAAAAGGGAGGAAACTGGAAACAAGACGATAGGAGGACGATAATGAATAAAACCAGAAGGGGAGATGGTGGAAAGCACTCAGAGGTGGAACTCTGCTTGGTGAATTCACTCACCTGAACCACAGATTTTTATTTTACCTTTGGGACTGTGACTACATAACCTCTTCTACCCACCAAACTCTGTCCTACATGGCATGAATACAGACCCATCAACAGCCTTTGACCTTGGCGCTGCACAGTGTTTCTGAGATACTTCTGTGTACCCTGACGCTATTGGGATGTGCACAGGTCCAGCAAATGACTGGCTCATATACTTACAGGTCCAGAGATCAATGAGGAGAGGAAGGTCCATATCGAACCTCTTAGCCTTCACTGTCTCGAATTTCAGTCCACCTTTGAGGTCGAGGACCTGTGGTATACCTGTTCAAAAGTCATAATGCTTTAGAGAGATAAAGACTAAATTCACCCATAAACAACACAATTGAAATTTCTTGTTTGCAACGACCAATTCCAAGGTTATAAGAGTTGACAGTTTTCATGGCAACCAAACTTGGCTGGTTTTCTAACAAGCTGTCCATTGCTATGCTGGAGTAGGAACTTCTTAACCTCAACTTCTAGATCCTTAGCTATAAATCCCAGTACTACTTGTACCCAGGAATCACCATAACATTCGCCTGCATCTATTAAGAACTAATGGCCATTTTTATCAAAGAATTATGTTGCCCCTGTGTCATGCAAGGTGAGGTAAGGACAATGCAATACCTAAGTCAGATTTATCAAGCCACACAAAGCCACCTTATGTTACTCGGTGCTGGGAAGGCGTTACATGGAGGGAGAGGGGGTGATCTTACATTCACCCATGTATTTTGACCATTCCCAGATTTACCAAGACAAGTAAAGCTGAGAATGCATCAAAATTCTACATCTTCCTAATAGAGGGGTGTGTGAAAGTGCCCTCTTTCTTGCATGGTATGCCCCCCACTGTTTGCTGAATTACTGATGTTCTTTGACTGAGTGTGCCCTGGGCTCCAGCTAATCAGGTACCCAGGGCCTATGTTCCTTCCGTAAAATTGCATTGAAGCCTAAACCCAATTGGCATCTTTGGGCACGTCAGCCCCTGGTAAATGGTACCACAGGTACCCAGGGCACTGTGACCAGAGAAGGCCTCTAAGGGCTGCAGCACTTATTGTGCCACCCTTAGAGGCCCTGTACCCTGACACACACACACACTGCCTTTGCAGGCTGCGTGTCTTGGAGCAGAACAAAGTGAAAAGTCGACATGGCACACATCTCTGTGTGCCATGCCCACAAACCACTGCCGTGGCATAGATCAGTCACCCCTCTGGCAGGGTGCACTATACCAGTGGTGAGGGTACAGGTGCATGAGCCCTGTACCTCTACAGTGCCCACGTCCATTCTTGGACATTGTAAGTGCAGTGCTGCCATTAAGAGTCTATGGTGCTGGGAGTTTGTCATTACGAACTCCACAACACCATAATGGCTACACTGAAGACTGGGAAGTTTGGTATCAAACTTCTCAGCACATTAAACCCACACTGATGCTAGTCTGGGATTTAATGTAAAATGCACAACAGAGGGCATCTTAGAGATGCCGCCTGAAACTCGACCAACTTCTAGTGACCCAACTAAGTGGTTGCTTAGGCTGCCACCAACAGACATATTTCTGGACCCCTGGGTCAAGAGCCTGCTGCTCTCAGTGGCCTGAAACAATGCACATCCTGGGACGAGGTGCCAAGCCTCCTCCCCCAGGATGGGCAGGGTTTACGAAGGGGAAGCTTCAAAGGCATGCCGCCTTTGTGAGCCTCTCCAGACCATTTGCTGCTTTCAGCAACTGGTCCCCACTGGTTCTACCCCCCACTTTGGGCGGGAGAACCGGTGGGAAAATCAAGTGAGGGAAAGAGGTGAGCCCACCTCTGCCAACTCCACCCCTCAGGTGGGGGAGGCGAGGTGAAGCACGACTCCGAGTCCCCGCCATCTTGAGGATGGTGGGACCTAGCCAACCAGGGACAGGCTTCTACCCCCCTCCCACTGGAGGGTGGCACGATAGGGGGTGTACCCACCCCAGGGAAGGGACCCGTTGGTCCCTGCCCTTTACCTACCTGTAACACCCCTAAATCTAGTATTTAGGGGGCACCCTGAACCTTGCTTCCTCAGATCCAGAAACAACAAGAAGAAAAGAAGAAGATGGACCGAACAGCCATGCAGCCAGCTAACAAGAGGAAGACGCCCACTGACTTGGCCCCAGCCCTAGAGGCCTGTCTCCCCTCGAACCTGCTCCTGCAAAATCCCGGTGTGTCTTGCAGCCAGCAACCTCAAAAACCCTGGAGGACCTGCCTGCCTTCACTTCCAAAGACTGCTTCTCCCGTGAACACCGGATTTGTTTAACTGCAACCTCTGGCAGCAGCCGGAGACCGAAAATCCAGCCCACTCTGCACCCACCGAACCCAGCCCAAGCTCGAGTGGAAAAACACCATGAGGAGGTCACCCTGGCGATCCTGACCCGAGATCCGGTGACCCCTGACCTGCCTCAAGCCTCCAGCGGCCTAACTCTAGAAGGCCCCCCTGACCGCTACCCGGATCTGGTAAGAAGATCCGACCCCAAAAGGCACCCCTGCACCCGACGCCCCACGGCCTTGTGTGCCCAAACCAACGGTGCCTAACTGATCCTTAACTTCCCAACTTACCTCTCGAAGTGGTGGTCGCACCCAGAAGTCCTTCGTCTCTCTGCCTGCAGTGCTTTTGCAAACCGGAGGTTCTCCATTGAAAACAACAGGGCACCCGCCCTCGAAACAGCACCCTGCACCCGGCCGCCCCAGTGCCGCTGAGGGAGCACCTTTTGTGCTACTTTATTTCCCCATTTGCAATGAACTAAAGCTTAGGAGCTTTGCTCCCACAACTCAGTGGCCTGCTTGCCAGCAGCCACCAACCGGAGGCCCCCCATCCCCCATTGGATAACATTGGTCTTCAACACTCTGCACCCAGCCGCCCTAGTGTCGCTGAGGGTGCAACCAGAGTGCATCACTGACCCTGGGGGACCCCTGAGTCTAACCCCAGAACCTTAACTCTCACAGTCGATAACTTACCTGTGAACCGATAACCTGTTTTTCCACCATAGGATAACATTGACAATTTTCTTCCAAAAAGTTTCTAAGTCTGGAGTTTTGAAATCTAAAAATATTCTTTAAAAATTGCACGAATAACCAAAACGTATTTACTTACCTGTTTGCAGGATATGTCCCAGAGCTGAATCTAGGTATCCAGCACTGAGTTAGAAAAGTAACTTAAAAAGTAACTTACCTGTAATTTACTGAAAAAGCCTATTCATTTCAATGTACTGTATTTGCTAAGTATTGCAACCTACTGCAACCCCTGTAAATCAAACAAAGTACAATTCCTATTGCATTTCCAAACTGTTCTACATTCAGCAACTTATTAAAAAGTATTTAATGCTTACCTGTGCCAGGCTTGCTTGGTTCTAAAATAAAACAGTATTATTTTAATACAAAAACAATTACCCTAGAGTTCAGTTCTTGAGTGTGTGAATTCATTTGCTGACTGAGTGTGTACATCAAATGCTTAACACTGTGTTCTGATACTGCCTTACTGCTCGGCCACTCTACCACAAATAGAGAGTAAGGTTCTATCTAACTTTAACCTCTGCCTACCTCTGGGGTCACCTGGACTCTATACATACTATACCTCATTTTGGTGTAGTATATATAGAGCCAGTTTCCTACAAGGCGCAGCAATGAGAAATATATTTATTTCTCCGTGTGCTTTCCTCATTCTAAGTGAGCTGCATTCTGCAGCACACTTAGAGGAAAATGCCTCCATGGACTTTTTTGTGCAAGAAGGTGTTTCTTCCAGCACAAAAACAATCCTACCTGCAATGCAGACACTCTTTCACCATGGAGCAAGGGTGCCTGCAGGCTGCACACAATGCGCCTAGGCAGATAGGGATCAGGAATGTGCCAAATGTTAGTAAATATGGCACATTCCTGCTCTCTCAATTTGACACAGAGCAGCGTCAAATATTGATAAATCCGGCCATTAAAATTATATTTGATTTCAGTCCACCTTTGGGGAAAAAAGGGTTTTTCTTAGTTCAGATTACACAAAACAACACAACAAGGAATTTAACATTCATGGAGTATCTGCTGACATTAATATCTATGTCTATTTTCTAGTGTACCTCAGGTACACCACTGTGGATCTTAGTGTTAGAGAAGTGCAGCACTCTGGCAACTCTGGAGCTATTTCTGCTGGACTCTCAAAGGATAACCTTGGCCAATTTGTCCTATGGTGGTGCTCTACCAAACAGAACCACAAAAGAAGTACTTGAATCGGTCAGATGACCTGAGCACTTAGACCTTGACTAAAATTTGTATATAATGGAACTGTTTTAATGGTTAAAGCTCGAGACTGACATTCACCATCATTCTTCATTTTTTTACACTTTACTATTTTAAGTTGTTTAATGAGATATTATTGGTTTTCGAGTAATGGATCGACTGTCAGGTTTATTTTGTGTGCAATAAATGTAGTATACTGCGTCTGGCACACCACCTTCACTGAGCTTGGCTGTGACTGCTCATGCAAGCTAAGCAGGTGAGTCAAAAAAACTCAAGCATCCAAGTCAGGACCATTATTTTTTTTAATCCAGTATTTGTAAAGCGAGAACAGCTACCCGAAGGCATCCTGGCGCTGGGGGCCATCAGGAAGATTAAGCAAGCTATTGCCCAGAGTCACATGGTGCTGGGCTGACCTGCCGCCGGTGATCGAACCGTGAGCCCCAGATTCCAGTGTCAGTCGCCCTGGTCGCGTCGCCACACCTCTTCCCTTATACAGGATCCTGGTCAGAAGGGACTACAAGAAGCCTTAGTTTTGATACTAGAAATTAGTCCCTTCAACTTTGAGAATCTAGACAAACTACTGTAACATTTAGATGTAGGTAAAGTAGAGCAACTACAAGTTATTTATTGATTTCAATAAATTACTTCCATTCACCCTACTTCATCTATATTGACATGTCTGAATAGACTAATCTGGAAAGCTTAGATGGCTGTTTAAATCTTTACATCAGCAATGAAGTAATGGCTTCAAGATGTGATCCTCCTGCCGAACGTTATGAAAATGTGAAGCACCAGAGGTAAAGTGGAGGTAAAATACAGATACCTGAGCCATTCTTATAACAAGGTGCTTGATAATGTTGTATGTACTTGTGTATCCTTGTGTTTATCTTGTGATTTTATGTTTGTTTATTGTTTGCTTTTGTGTGATGTGATGGGAAGTGGGCAAGCAGGTGGGGATGAACATGGAGAGGGTCTGGCTTCACAGGAGACATTGCCTAGCCTATTGTCATAAACACAACCTTACCCATGAACATGGGATGGGATTTAATGTTTTTACGATGTGACTGAGGAGGGCGGGTACTGATATTATCATCCAGAGAAGAAAGGGTGGAGGAAGCCTGAATACGCTCCACTGGTATTCAAGTGAAATGCAGGCTTATTTCTGATGGTATCACACTCATTGCCCTTTGAGCGACTCTTGTCACTGACTCTTGCTCCTTCTTTAAATCACAGAGAATGCTGTGATTGGTGCTAGCAAAACCTTTGGGCTCTTTTCCTTCTGACTCTCCTCTGATGGATAGGGCTGAGGATGGTGATCAACAGCTGTTGATATCAACTAACATGGCTGCTTCCTTGCACACTGGAAGAAAGATTTCTCAATCTGAGATTGTCACTGATCACATGACTAAACCAACATGACCACTGATAATGTGATGGCCAAGCAAACCAAATGGCTGTCTGTCACATGATGGCCAACCAAAACAATATGGCTACCCCCATGAAAGGAAGCAGGTTAGTAGCTGTGAGACTCCTTTCGGGGGTCGGGGGCATAGGAGCAAGTAGGGGATGAAGTCAATTAGTTCTGATCTCCCCGTGTCTATCCTACAAACTAGGCCAAGTACAAACCTTTACACACTTGACTCTTAGTGGTAGCGATGGCGAGCAGTCACAGGCTTCTCAAGAAGATAGTGTGGGGGTTATTGAACTCAAAGTCAACAATCAATCAGCAATTCAATAAGTGAATTTTCAGCCAAGTAATTCATTACACGCTATAATGCAATACCACAGACTACCAATGACATAAAAACAATGTAGTGATTGTAGGCACAATTCACATTAGTGGCTAGCTTCTTCCCTCTTCCTCTCTGCTCCTTCACTCAGGTTCTCTCAAAGTGCAGGATGGCCCCCGCTCTCTATAGGAAATGCAGTAGTAGTGTGAATGTTTCTCAGGTACAAATTAGTCACCACCAATATATATGTGTGCACATTCTCAGTTCAGTGTCTTTCTACTCTTGAGTGGAATCAGTCCTCACAGATCATCCTTGCTTGCCCAGGCCTTCACGCACACTTGCCCATTCAATTTGAGTGGTGGCAAGCTGTCTCCTTCCCCTCCTCGGGTACTGAGGCTGGGCAGTGTGTTTGCTCCAGGTCTTTTGGCGCTAGGAGACAGTAGCCTTGGATTGGCGTAGTCCTGACTAGGCAACAATAGGTGTCCCTGGTATTGAGGGCTCGGATCCAAAGCTTGGGTTCTTGCTGGAGACACAATTAGGCCTGATGATACTCTATGCAGATGCGGCCCCCTGAAGCTGGTCATGACCTTGGGCAGCAGCCCTGATTGTGTTGGCTACCACTTCAGCAGTCACAGTCCTCTAATGGGCTGATTACGTTGGCAGCTGTGAGCAAGCAGAGACTGATCACCAGTAGGGTATTTGTGATCTTGAGAAGACATGGCCATGCACAGGCAAATCTTCCACTTGGCAGTTACGGCCATGCACAGGTTGTTCACAGTACGCAATCACAGCCTCATCTGGGCCTCAGAAATTGTAGTCACAAAGTCACGGTACTCGGCAGGACCAAGCACGGAGAGTTTTGCATGCCCTTTAGATAGAATAAGTCAAAAACAGAGAGACAAAATCTATACTAAACATTTCTTTTTGTTTTGTTTAAAGTTTGTGCATTAACATATAGAATTTCTTACTTATATGTATGAAATTTAGATGTCTTGAACTGAAAAAATAGGCTCTTGTATCTGCTCTGAGCCAGTGCACCTGATCATGATATGGTCCCTGGTTGTGCATACATGTCAGAGGAAGCCTGGGATGCCAAGGAAGCTGCACTCTAGGAGTATTGCAGCTGCTCTCTTGCTCCTCATTTCATACCCCTACCCTGCTTTTTTTCTTCAGCATTTAAACACTGCTCAAGGGCTACATGATGTGCTAAAATAATTAAATGAATTAAAAACTTATTTTGTGTTTGGTTTGATCTCATTTATGAACTCTTCCTTGCAAACAGTAAAAACTGGGTCATTTTCTTCACTACTACAATAATTTATTTACAGATGCTTTGTATTACTTACAGAAAACAACCAAAAAGCTTAAGCAGAACTCTTCTCTGACAGTCCAGCAAATGATTTAGCACCAGTAACCACATTCTGCAGTGGATTTCTCAGAACTGGACAGGAATCGAAAGGGGTCAACAGAAGTCAGCAATGGAGTCATCGCTGGTGCCACAACATTGGCCAATGATAGGCCTTTGCTGACTTCTAAGGGCCCGATTATTACATTGAACACAACCATATCCCTGCTCTGCCTAATTACAAATGCCTCACTGTTCCCCAATCTGGAATCCAGACGGTAAAATGCTTTATGCTTGGAATGCAAGTGCAGCCCCTCCCAGGCTCCCACTGGTAGTAAATTGGAGTAGGGGTATTTGATATAGACTTTGACCTTGGAAAACAGAGTCTGCATAGTTATTCTGCATTCTGCGGGTTTAATGTTGAATAGGTAGATTATGTGCCTGAAACTTTCTTTCTGGCCACACAGTATCCCCTTACATAAACCCTGCTTACTTGTAAACAGGGTCTAAGTGTTGACAATGGGAGGTGGGTGCATCCAGACACAGTGAAACACAGGTCAATAAAGAAAACAAGCATTTGCAATGCAATAGGTCTCGCATTTACTAGAGTTTCTTAACTGCAAATCTATTGCATTGCAAATGCTTGTTTGTAAAAACACCCATGCAGTGCTTTAACTTTAACCTTAGTGTTGGCCGCACCCCTTTCTTTAGACGAGCCGTGTCTAAAGAAAGGGGCATGGCCACCATTAAAGTGAAAGCCAGGTATGGGGCGCTTTTGCAAAAAAAGCATTTGTTTGTCAAGTTGACAAACAAATACTTTTTTTTGTAAAAGCTCCCCGTACCACACTTTCACTTTAATGGTGGCTGCGCTCCTTTCCTTAGACTCGGCTTGTTTATAGAAAGGGGCACGGCTGCCATTAAAGTGTAAAACAAGCAAACATATATAATATATATTCCTCCAGAGGGAGAGGATATGGATCAGCGGCCAGCGGTCAGAGCTACCAACGGAGGAGCTGGAGACCAGTGTTCGAGCCTCGGCATCAGCTCAACATCAAATCACCTAATCTATCTACTAATGCCATGATTACTTACCGGTAATCCCTATTACTATTTGTCCTACTCGTCGTCAACCCAGTCATTATCAATGTGGAGGTATATTCCACTGACTGGAAAGAAAAGAGGAAACACTTTTATGCAGAAAGCACTTCCTGACATACCAAGCAACAAAGGCCTGAACATAAGTATGACTGGGTCGAGGATGAGTAGGACTAAGAGTAATAGGGATAACCGGTAAGTAATCATAGCATCACCTCTGTGTCCCTCGTCCTCGCCCCATTCATTATCAATGAGGCATACCACAGCAACCACATAGGAAGGCCTTTGGCACACCACATACAGAACACAGACTGACACAAAAGTGGAGTGCAGCAAGTGAAAAACTTTAATAAATACACAGCATCAGGTGGGGGGAACATGTCCCACAGCATGCAACACACCACAACCAACAAGTGTCCGGTCAGACAGAGCACAATTCAAACAATAATGCTTCACAAACGTAGAGTCAGAAGTCCAAGTTCCAGCCCGACAGATCTCATCAAGGGAAACCCCATGAAAAGCAGCCCGGGAATCAGAAACACCCCTAGTGGAACGGACCTGAACCCCAGTAGGGCAAGGCAAACCAGAGCCCTGATAAGCCAGAGAAATAACAGCTTTGATCGAGCAACCCAGCAGAAGACGGGAAGCAGCCGACCCCCGACCAGCCAGACCAAAGGTCACAAAGAGAGAGTCAGAAGAAGGAAACACCACAGAGCGTTCAACAAAGACAGACAACGCACGCTTCACATCCAGAGTGTGCAGTAACAGCTCAGCAGGAGAGGAAGGAGAAGGGTAGAAAGAAGGGATGGTCAACTCATGAGAGGAATGAAATTGAGAACGAATCTTCGGAACAAACCCAGGATCCAAAGAGAAGAGCACCGTGTCATCCAAGAAACGCAAAAAGGGAGGAGAAAAATGCAAGGCAGTGAGCTCATCCAACCACCGAGCACAAGTAACAGCAACCAGAAAGACCACCTTAAAAGAAAGGAATTTAAGGTCAACCGACTCCAAAGGCTCAAAAGGACTACGGAGCACTCAGGACCAAAGAAAAATCCCAAGGAGGAACTGGAGAATGAGCAGAAGGAGAGGAGAGAGAGAAACTCCGGAACAACCGAGAAACCAACAACCTATCCGAAGACGGGAGCAAATGCGGATCTCGGAAATCCCGAATAGCAGCCCACTGGCCTTTCATAGTAGATAAAGCATAGTTCTTCTGAAAACCATCCAGAAAAAATTGAAGGATCGAAGTGATAGGGCAAGAGGCAGGAGACAGAACAAGCCCAGAACACGAGGAGGAGAAGGACGCCCAATGTTTAGAATAGGAGGTCAAAGTAGACTTCCTATGGCAGGCCTGCATCACTGAGATGAGGTGGTCAGGCAAACCCCAAGAGACAGCCATTCAACCTCCAGACCGCTAGGTTGAAAGGGACCAGGAGGGACGGAGCGGTCAACCTCAGGGGAGACGGGCAGCGAGGCAGAATCCAAGGAGGACCCACTGCCAGACTCAGCAACAACGGGAACCAGGACCTTCGAGGCCAGTGAGGTTAGACAGCCACCACCTAGGCCCCCACTCGCTGCACCTTCAGCAAGAATGCCGGAATCAGAGGAAAAGGAGGAAAGGCGTAGAGCAACCAAGGCGGCCACTGGAGAGACAAGGCCTCCAGCCCCCAAGCCCCGAACTCCGGCGTCTGGGAACAAAAGAGGGGAAGCAGAGCATTGGTCCTGGAGTCAAACAAGTCCAGCCTGGGAGTCCCGAACCTCTGGCAGAGCAACTGGAAAATCCTGGGGGAGAGGCACAGGGTCAGAGAAGATGGAAACCTGCGAATCAAGGCATCCGCCACCACATTTACCACACCCCTGATATGTTGAGCAGAAAAGGGCAGAAGATGAAGCTCCGCCCAACCTGCAATCGCACAGGCCACCAGATTTAAGGAAGGTCTGCGAGTACTGCCCCGTGATCGATGTAAACTACAGAGACCGTGTTTTCTGTCCTCACCAGAACATTGTACCCCAACAGAAGATCCTGGAAGAAGCAAAGAGCACATTCCGCGGCAGACAGTTACTTCCAGTTGGAAGACCGTCGGGACTCCGACCGCAGCCAACGAGCCTGGACAGACCACCGACCCAGAGTAGCCCCCCAACCGGACGCACTGGCATCCGTTGTCAACACCACCTTAAGCGGCAGGCGAAGCCACATCCCCTTGGAAAGATTAGAAGAATTCAGCCACCACTGGAGAGCAGACACAATCTCCAGAGACACCAACACTGACACAGCAAAGTCCTGAGCTGAGCAAGGCACCCAATGGTGAAGATGCCATAGCAAAGGCCAAAGATGGAACCTGGCCCATGGAACTATGAATACAGTAGCGGCCATATGACCCTTCACTTCGAGCCACTGAAGCAGGGGAGCCGAAGCCTGAGATAACAACACCTTCAACAGGGACTGAAGGGTCAGAAGCCGGAAAACAGGAAGGAACACCTTGCCCAGAACAGAATCGAAGTCTGCCCCAATGACGGACCTCCGGTTGGCAGGAAGAAGGTGGCACTTCAGAAAGTTCAGGAGAAATCCATGGCGCTCTAGCATATGAATGGTCAAAGACAGGTGCTAAGACTTCACCATGTGTGAAGGGGCCTGGAGAAGCCAATCGTCCAGATAAGGAAACACAGACACTACCAGGAGGTGAAAATGGGTCACCAGGGGAACCACCACCTTGGTGAACACCCTGGGAGCGGACCAGAGACCAAACGGAAGGACACAGAACTGCCAATGACGACCGGGCAGGCAAAACTGCAGACATTGCTGATCCTCCAGAGCCACTGGTGTATGAAGATATGTGTCTTGGAGATCCAGCGTTGACATTACCCAACCCTCCTGAATCAAAGGGAACACACGCTGCAGGGTCTCCATCTTGAATGGGATCGTCCGGACAAACCTGTTCAAGGGCCGGCGGTTGATCACAATCCAAAACTCCCCTGTGACTTTCAAAACGAGAAAGATGAATGAATAGGTCCCCGGAGGACTGGTACAATTGCCTTTTTCAGTAACAGGGAGTGAATGGCGTCCAACAGAGACCGACGACGAGCCAGGCCCAATGGAGTCGGACTCGGAATTCTTATGTTCCTTGAACTCCTTGTGAAGTTTCTCCTCAAGGGCGTTCCCAAACAGATGAAGCCCAGTAAATGGCAATCACAAAGCCATGGATCTCTGCGCAGTAGCCGTATTCCAGCCTTTCAGCAACAAATTCTGCCCAGCAGTAACAGATGAACCATAGGGCAAGGCAGAAGCATGCACAGAATCAAAGGCAATATCCAAGAGGAATTCTGCCTGACGCTCCATGGAGTCTATCAGGTCCGGACAACTGCCACACTCCTGCATTGAACAAAACAAGGTCTTAAAGTCGGCCAACAAGGACTGAGCTACATAAGCCCCATAAACACCAGGACGGAAAGCAAGGTGGGACCCCGCATAAGACTTCTTCAGGGCAGAGTAAATTTTCTTATCCACCTCATCACGAAGGATAATATTGTCAGCCATAGGAGGACGACCCACCAAACTGGCCACAATAGAATCCACATGCACAGATTCAGTAATCCTATCCTCCATGTCTTGCAATGGATAGAGCTTGGACATAAAGCGAGGCATCATGATATGATCCGTGTCCTTCCACTCCTTCAACAAAACGTCCATTACAAAGGGATGGATAGGCAGAGACGTAGTAGCAGGTTTCCAAAATTGAGGCAAGACCGCATACAAGGAGGAACCATAAGAAGAGTCCGAGCGAGAAATATCCGAATAGAGGTCAAGACCCCCACCAGAACGACCACCAACAGATTTTTGGGAGGACTTTAAATCCGACAAAGTCTCCAAAATCAAACGCTCCAACCGGCTGCCATCCCACCAGGTCTGCTTCACAGGAGGGGAACAATCCTCATTGTCCGCCTGGGAAGAGGAAGAGGAGACAGGAGACACATGCCGGCGTTTTCTCAGATGTTTGCCCATAATAACCATTAACAAGATGAACCAACCACAAAGCAAGCAAAAAGTAGTAGGACCACAGAAAGAACCATGACCCTCCCCCTTTTAAAAGCCCAAAAAAACTGAAATTTCCTCCGCAAGGCAACCAGGCAGAGCAGCTGAAATTAATGATGAAATGAGGCAGGGGCGTGGTCAGCTAGAGTTACAAATGTAAACCAATCACGGCTGCCGAAGGCCAAATGCAGGAAATAGGGACGAGATCGCCAACGAGAATATAGAGACGAGTACCCGGAGCCCAACCTGGGTACACCCACAGCGAGACACCAGCAGAGCACCCGGAGCCCAACCCAGGCGATTCCTGCCTGAGGTTATCAGGCGCCCAACAATAGGCAATCGCGGAGCATCCAGAGCCCAACCCGGGTGCCCACAAAACAGAGGGTGGCCCCAAAAGTGGAAGATGCTGTCAAGTAACGGAGCACCCGGAGCCCAACCCGGGTGCTCACCAACAGAGTATGGCCCCAAAAACAACCGAAGATGGGACGATGCCCCTTCAGGATGGCTGAAATCAACGGAGCACCCGGAGCCCAACCCGCGAGCACACCAGCCCATGCCCCAGAAGAGGAGAGCACCCGGAGCCCAACCCGGGTGCTCACTGAGTCAGTGCAGCAGAAGACGCTGCCCAAACCTCCAACCCACAGCATAACAAGGGTGGAGAAGTCGACTACACGCGTTCCATACAAAGCCCAGCCCCGGTGCCTATTACCCTAGAGGCTGCCGGGGGAGTACATCTGCGCACAATCCCTCAGCCAGCAAAGGGGTTCCAGCACACCCCGGCCCTCAGGAGACGCAGTCCCCCGAGCCCGTGGCAGCGAGCAGCACAATCCTCGTGCACCGCTGCCTGGGCGAGCATTACAGTATAATGGTGCCCTTGAACAACGCAGAAAGCAACAGGGACAGAAGACTCACCACGGACTCCAGGAAACCAGTGTAGCCCAGCAGCATGGGAAACGGAGAACTGAAAGGAATCCAGGAAGCCAGGCGTCCCGACTCCAGCAGCTCCCACAAAGGTCCAGAAGCACCCCCAGAGCCCAGCAGAGGAGGAAACAACAGAACAAGCAAGTAGCAGGAAAGTGCCTAGCACCTACCCCAGTGTTCCCCGTCATGTCCGCCGACAGGAAACAAAACAGGAAGTGCTTTCTGTTGGCTATGTAATTATAGCCCCTGGCAGAAGGGTGGGTGGAGACTAAAAGTGTTTCCTGTTTTTTTTCCTGTCAGTGGAATATACCTCCTCATTGATAATGACTGGGTCGAGGATGAGGGACCTAGAGGTAATGATTTTTTTTAAAACAGCCTGGTCAAGTGGGGGTAGGGGTAGAGAAATTAAAATAATAAAATAAACAGACCTCAGAGAGGTGGTTGGGGTAGTGAGGGCTGAAGGGATGGAGCTGTAGCCAAGGAGCGAGAGAGAAGCTGTTGTTGCAGGAAAGCATGTCCTGCCTGCAGTAGGAGAAGCTCATTAAAGAAAATAGTGCTTACAGACTAATTAAGACATAGCGTATAACAACAGAGTAAAAGGGACAGTACTCATGGGAGGTTACAAATGAAGATAAGGCAGTACTAAGGAGGGACTAATGAGCCTATTAACGGATCATAAGCCAGCGTTTACAAAGGACAATGACACAAGCCAATGAAAAATATGGCCAGAGAATGGGTGGGGCTTCTGCTACATACTCGAATACAGCATGCCTCACAGAGCATGCGGTGCCCAGGCACGACCTAAAAAGTTGCTAAAGACAAAAAGTGGGCTTGGTCAACCAGAAGATTCAGAAACATTGCAGAGGACTTCGACTTGCCTAGGACGACAGGCCAGGCTATTGCTTCTAAAAGGAGCTCTGTCTAGCATGACAGCAGCAACTTCTCTCTGGCGGGCACAAACAGCACTTTAGAAACGCCCCATAGTAGCACCATGAATGCACAGAAACACATCTGCAGTGCATTCATGACACACCGAAGAGGTGCTCGCTGTGTGACTTTCCCATACACAAGTACATTATATTCAAATTAAATAGGTGAAAACCTCATTAACTGTTGGGGCAAGGGCGGCCTTGATGAAGCTGTATGATTTGCGTACCGGGGGCAGTGGTTGGGGGGCGTCACCTATCGTCTTCTGCCCACGTGTTCTTGTTGTTACACGGGAATGGAGGTCTCTTGCAGGCTCTGTGAGAACCACTCTTTGCACCTGTGAGGAAGGCTGTAAATTACTGTACTTTTAATAGAGACACGGTTACACGGTGTTCCGCACAAATAATGTAGAACACGACGCAAAACAGCAATAAGCATGATATACTGCCCGTAAGAGCATGCAGCAGGCACGAGAAAAGGAAAGTACAATGGAATTAAACTCGTAATTTGTTGCAAATATGCGGCACACCTGCAGAACCTGTAAATCAGTCAACCAACACTTGGAGAAATTAACGCCGCCTCTCAAATATTGGTCCAAAATCTGCGCCAAGGTAACTCCAACGAGCTCCGGCAGGATATTTAGAGGAAAGCAATCTAAAATGATTTATTGTCCCTCTGCTCCGTTTCACTTAGAATGGCTCTTCGGACTTTAGGGGGGAGAAAGAACAGTTATAATGAACAATGAGAAGGAAAAGTCCTAGATTTTTAGATTTTGAGAATAAAAAGGTAGGGGCGTGTATTGAGGGGATTAGCAAAACCTCTTTCTTTTTGGACAAAATATTTATCGTTAACATAACAAAACCTACTTTCAAGAGTGTAATTAGGTAATTGCCAGGGTGCTCTAGACATAACAAATTGTCCCTTTCCTGTCTTCTGAAGTTAGGTGTGGAGGAAAATTGGAAAATTGAAAAATATGACCTGCTTATGTTGTAAAGCAATTTTAATCTGCTTTAAGGCGAAGACCATGTATGTTTCAAGTTACAAGTCACAATGCTAAAAGTCTTAGCATGGCCATTTGGTTTTAGCAGCGTGGGCACAGATGACTACGCGATGGAAGACAAGTGTGATGTCAACCCTGCAATGGCTATACTATGGGGTAGCGAAAATACTCAGCATCATGGAACATACATACATATTCATCACATGTACCATGTATGATTATGCAGTTTTGTCCACAAACTGCAATACAGCAGAATGTGACTTGCCTCCCACACCCCCTATTTTGTCCAAAACAATCCACTATGAGAAAATGTTGCATACAACCAATTCATTAAGATACGAATTCATTTGTTAATTAAATATTCGATTCATAAATATGACAAATTCGATTTGGTAATGAGAAGCAGCATTACCTGTTTTGTTTTCTTTACCAAGCACGGAACAATTTGTGGTAAAAGGGCGCCATTTAAAATGCGCAATAGTAGTAAAAACGCTTCCCAATGGAGACAGTAGCGAAGAAAAATATTATTTCTGATCTTTAAATTAGTCTGTAACTCGCTAAAAAAAAAAAAACCTCACCTCTACATATAAGCATTTGGGTATAAATAATCATGTGCGCTTATCTGCATGCTTTCATGTGGGCCACATTAAGTTTGGTTGCAATTACAGTAAAAAGAACAGTAATTAATACATATGGAGAAGGAGACTTTACATTCCAGGCCCGGGGGGAGCAGGGAGGGGGGGGGGGACCTCTGATGGGTTTGTGCTGCACGAAACAACTAAAAAATGCATCTTGGAAACGAGAACTTCCTTTTTCTGCAAGTTCCGCGGGCGCTCCGGCCTCATCTGATTGAGAGCTAATAAGAATCAGCAGTGAAAACTCGAAAAGGCACCCTTCTCATCTTTCTTTCATTTAAACTTGATTACCAAGGGATTATAATGCAATCACAGCTATGTGTGAGAGGTAGCCATGGGAACCGGTTTTAACTGTTTATCTAGCCAAAGATCTTAATTTAAGTCTCAACACTCTGATTCATTTATATGTAAGACACCGAGGAGACAAAATGCAGTCGAAACAGATGCGCACTTGTTCTTCCATTTAACTTCATAAGCTACTGGCCAATTTGTCTTTCAGGAACAAAATTAATTTCCGATGACAATGCGAGCAAGTAATAAACCGGGAGACCCTGTCCTGGGAAACTTGTTCATGCCATGTTATGTTCCGCCGTTATTTAGAAAAAAAATCAATTTGCTCCCAGGCTCACAGGGACATCTGTAACAGAGTTTTCTTTGTCCGCCTCCTGTAACTCATTTCTGGAAAAAATAATGACACCTTTTCCAGAGGTTGATTGGAAAAAAAAGTTCAAAAGGAAACATATTGCCCAATTATGCCTTTCCTGCGCAGTGTGTTTATAAGGGCCCCCCTTTAGCTTAAACCCTTTTGAAGGCAGTGTTAAGTCATTTTCAGGACATCCTATTTCTATTTGAATGTGAAAATTGGGAAATGATTTAGGGAAATGAGGTAACTGCCAGAAATTGCCAGGTCTGCCACTTTGCTGCGGATTTTCTTCAAAAATTATCTGACAGGCAATGAAACCACCGAAATACAGGTACATGTGAGCTGGAACTTTTAAGTAAGCTGTGTGCTCTTCATCTGAGTGGTATTCACTACTCTGTACCTGATTATTCAGGAGCAAAACATGTGAACCATGTGTACAATGTGACATAATTGCTTACATAAAACTGCTATATATTTCACTATTTTAAAAAAGAATGTACACAGCTTTTTAAAGGTTATTTTGATTAATCTCGGGGCTCATAATGTGTCCCCTTGTATCACTGTATCTGGGCAACTAACAGCACCAGCGATCTGCAGATATTGCAAGGTGTGGTATTTACAGGTACACACTGCCATCCCATTCACAATGACACATGATAATGGTAGATAACCAGGGATGAAATGGTAATAACACATATTTTCCTTCTTTCTGAGGCGTGAAAACCGTTAATATTTCAACAACCATATTTCAGTGCACATCTTGTTGAGAGAACAAGGGATGCAGAATGGCCATGGCCCTGCTGCAGCTGAAAGCCATCATGCCATTGCTATGGGTATGTATCATGCCATTGCTATGGGTATGTATCATGCCATTGCTATGGGTATGTATCATGCCATTGCTATGGGTATGTATCATGCCATTGCTATGGGTATGTATCATGCCATTGCTATGAGTATGTATCATGCCATTGCTATGAGTATGTATCATGCCATTGCTATGGGTATGTATCATGCCATTGCTATGGGTATGTATCATGCCATTGCTATGGGTATGTATTATGCCATTGCTATGAGTATGTATTATGCCATTGCCATGGGTATGTCAGAAGCCTTTTTATAACAAAAACCCTAATTTTGTTATCTCTTCTTTTGACTGGTCTCTTTCTACTAAACAGCAAAATTAAAGGCGAGTCGGGTCTAAAATGACGACCAGGAACTCCCAAACACTGACAGATGTTGGAGTTGTTTTCTGATTAGAATCATATGTGCCTATTAACATGAATTAATTGCAAGTGAAACAAAAAAACTGAGATTGTTTGGAATTGCATTATTCTGCCATATGATTAACTAGTCATCAACAAGGCCTCGTCTCCATCTTGGAAAGGTGATTGCTGCTGTCTCATGATAATCATTGTGCTTATATTTTCTCCTTTTGACATCGCATGCAGCAAAACATGCTGTTTGTTTTGTAATGATGTACTGTTCTCGAACAACCCTATAGGGGTGTTGTCCGAATCTCTGTCAATTTACTGTGTCTATTGGACTTAAACTATCTTTCAGATTTTGCACATTATTGCATTTATTCCTATTACTGCGAGCCTTCATGGCAATTGATTTCCTATGATTTATCAATTAAACTGAGCTATAGTTTTGCCTTCTGTATTATGCTTTAGATTTTATTAAACCATAATAATTTTCTGTAAATTACTGATCTCAAACTCCCTCTTTGAGTCAGCCCTTCCTTTCTTATAATCTGTATGTTTGCAATGCTGTTTGAATTTTGCCTTTAGGGATGCTTTGCCTCATCGATTCTTGTGGTCAACACCATCCCAGACTCTGCAATCTGGGCACCACTATCATGCAGATTCTCTAAGTGATAGCGCCGGTGCGCCCACACAGGTAACACAGAGGTAACTTGGCACAGCCTGGAGAAGTCCGAGAATGCCAGGTCCCACAAAGACATAGAAATGTATCCTCGACTACACTGATGGCCCCTGAAATTAACATACTTAAAGACTCTTTTTTTTCTTGGCGGAAGGGTTGGTAGGATAAAGTAGACCATCATAACAAGACAGAGAGCCATCCAAAGGAGAGCCAAAAAGAAAGAAGAAGTGAAGGAACCCCGAACAGAGTCTCAGATCCAGGTGGAGGTGAGAGGTATACAGAAGATGGAACAGGTCCCACCGAGATGTTGAGCTGAGCAGAGACAACAGAGGGAGACTGAGAGAGAGAGAAGAGATCACGAGAAGAAACCAGTACACAAAACCAGGAAGAAGAGAAGCTATACTTTGGAGAAAATCAGACACATTCAGACCCAGCATCAGCAGCAGCGAGAGAGGAACTGAGTACTCACATGCCATAAACTCGATCGAGTATTGTGACCTGAAGCAAGTTCTACGAAACTGATGAGCATGGTTATTACCTTGAAGTCCCTCATCCTTGTACCTGTCTAATGAGGGGAGGCAGGAAACAACAGGAAATGCTGAAAGTGAATTCCCAGCCACCCAACTGGGCGCCAGAGTTATGCTTACTTTCCAGCATCCTTCTGCTTTTTCTGTCTCAGGAATGTAGTTGGTAGGTCTCTTCTTTTCTTGGACCTTCTCTATCAGAAGAGAAACGTTGGAAAATGTGCATAACTTATTCTTATGCCTCTTTTCCTTCTGGGCATGGAGGGAGGATAGGTATATTTGTACTGTTCATCTGTCTCAAGAGTTCTCTGCTGGAGCTGGACTGCTTAGAATGATGTGAGCCACTTTTTAGCTCCCCAGGTCAAGCATGGACCATTATGACTATTAGGGTTCTGTTTTGTTTTTGTGGCTTAATAATTATTACAGAACCTTGACTAGTTAGCTTACCTCTGTGTGGTTATGGAATTCAGTGTCATTTGGCTTTCTCGCACTAGCGTCCTTGCAGGAGTTGAGAAACTAACTCTAGGAATACTGGAGATCACTCATGAGCGAGGTGAGGAGGAAACAACATGCATGCGCAAGGTTTGTTTTAGTGCCCGGGAAGCAAAGAATCCAGGATGGCTTACACATAAGCATGAGTGAGTGAAAGGTAAACGTATCTATTTAGAATCACTAGGTGAAACATTTTTCTGTTGTTTGGAGTTGCTTGCTGTTTCAGTGATGAGGAAGCATGACAGGAAAAGGAGACATGTCTATTCTTCTTCCACACATTCTTCTGTTTCCAGATCTGCCTCTCCTTCAGGCAAGAATACTAGGTCAGCTCCTAAAGATTCAGAGGAAGTCAGCACAGGAAATAGAGATTGTTTTTGGAGACCACACCTGAAATGGGAAAGAGGAAAGATCCTGCTGTTATTGGTAATTCTTCTGATTCTAAGAGTGTGGAGGTGGATTTTTCACCAGAAGATCAACGGGGTAAATATGTTGGGAAGAACTTGTTACCTGTTATTCTTTCTCACGTAAGGGACAATATGGGGTTTCCTCTTCCTGAGAAACCTGGTCCTTCCACAGAGGCTATACTCAGCTAATTTTTGCACCCTTCTCGCTTGGGATTTCCTTTTCATCCCTATGTAATAGATTTCGTTCTGAGGGATTGGAAGGAAACATATAAGATTATCCTGCCCAAATTTATGCAGTGCCTGGATCTGCTGAATGGATTGGAAACTAAACTTTCTGACACATTGCCAGTGAATTTGATGGTTGGAAGTTTAGTAGGGAGAACCTCAATGATGGAGGACTCAATCTTGAAAGATAGAATGGCTAATAAGATAAACTCTTCCCTTAAAAGGTGTACATGTAGTGTTAAGAGCTGCATTGTACGGAGCCTACACCTCTCAGCCCATAATATATATTTTTAAATGGTTAAGGCTGTGGAGGAGCATGTGGAATGTTTTTCTCTCCTGGAAGGGTTGGAGAGGCAGATTAAGTATCTTCTGATACCTCCTTTGACATTATTAGAATGTCAGCCTTAGCTTGTGGTGTGTCTGTGGTGGCAGGCTACAATCTATACCTTAGAAATTGCCACACAGATTTGTATCAGAAAACAGCTGCCTTATGTATTCCCTTTGAAGGAACAAGGCTATTTGGTCAGGAACTTGAGGTCAAGATAAATTATTTAATGAAAAGAAGCATTCCACTTCATTTAAGATCATCCAACAGGATTTCACCTCAGCTTCATTGGGGGATTAATCATTTCATCAGCATATAAGGCACTAGCAACAGCAATCCTATCAAAAGAAAGGATTTAAAAACAAGAACCCTCACAGAAAGAAGCTGGAAGGTGACAAGACACATCTGTCCAAACTATACCGGAAATGGCCTTAAGTGGCTGGATGGAGGAAGGATATGATTCTTCATGGAAGCAGGGGAGAAATCCACCTTAGGCAATGGAAACCAAGTAGAATTTGTGTCTCTTCCTCTGAATTCAGGGCTCAGGGAGAGACTCCATGTCCATGATGCCCAAAAAGGAAGAAAGCATTTGTTCAACTATTAAGAAATTTCACATCAACAGGACAATAATTCCTGTCTCTCAGCAAGAGGCGGGGAAAGGAATTTACTCAAGGATTTCCCTAGTTCCCAAAACATCAAGGGGGGATTAACTTCAATTAGGTTAATGAATTGACAGAAGGTATTCATTTCAAATTGGAGACATTGCAGAAAGTGATCTTAACTCTCGTGGGAGACTTCATGGTCACAATGGATTTGGTAGCTTTCACATTCCATGTATAATGTGGCATAAGCAGTATCTGAGAATGTACGTTCAGGAAAACTAGTCTCAGTTCGAGGTATTCCCCTTCAATCCACTCCAAGGATGTTCACAGAGTTATTATATGCAACTGCCTGAATATTCATGGGTTTCACCTAAATGAGTCCTAAATTCAAGTGTTTCCATCACAGGGCAGAATATTTATTGGGCTAAGGTTCACAATGGTCATGAGCCTGGTCTTTTTACTGCAACCTTGAGCAGTCAAGATTTTGCAGTTGTTGGAGATGTGTTCAGAATGTCTCAAGATTGAGCAGGGTTGTGGTTGATAATACAAAGGAACAATGCCTCTTATATTTTCACTGTGGCTTGGGCTTGTTACAGCTTTGGCTCCTGATGAGTTACATGAAGGAATATTGGAAACCTAGGGGCAGATTTATGTTTCCTGGCGCATCTCTGCAAATCAGCAAGGATGCGCCAGGAATGATGCGTCACGCAAGTTTACCCTTGCGCCACACATGATGCGCCGCATTTACAATGCGGCGCATCATGGCGCAGGAATAAACAGATGCGTGACGCATCCGATGGCGTAAGGTTGGCGCAGTGCTTCAGTTGCGTCGCAAGCGCGACGCAACTCCAGCACTGTTCCAACCTACCCTATCCCTAACATGGTGCGTCAAGCCTTACGCCTGCTTCAAGCAGGCGCAGGGTTTTGGCGCATCAGCGTTGGGAAAGTGACTCAGTCAAATCTTATAGATTTGACTGAGTCACTTTTCAGGGGCGTTCCTATGACGGAACGCCCCCCCCTCTGTCGACACGCCCACGTGAAACCTGACGCAGGTTTTACGTGGCGCAGGGCTTTACATCGTGACGCATCTCCATAGATGCGTCACGATGTCAATATGGCGCAACGTGGCGCAGGGTTTACACCGCCGCTGCGTCACAAAAGTGACGCAATGGCGGCGTAAAAGTGGCGCATCTCCAATATAGATCTGCCCCCTAGAACCCAAATATGCAATACACTGATTTCAGTATCCTAGACCATCAAAGACTCAGTGAAGAGGTGGCTAATTCAAGAGAATCTCAGCAGAGGGTTTACTCTTCTTTCAGATCCACCCCAAAAGTGGTACGATGGATGGCAAACTTCTGGGATGGGGTGCGACATTTGAGGGCATATTCAAGGGTCTCAAACTTTAGAAGGGCATCATTAAAGGTGGTCACGTGATGCTGTGATCTGTTTACATCGTGACAGTCTCCTACATCAATCACCAGGGGGTATAAGATCCACTTTTTAGAATGTCTATATCCGAGGAGTGTACAATGCTCTGAGATATGCTTTGAGCAGGAAATGTCTTTCCTCCTGGGAACTAGTCCTGACTCCGCAGACATTTCAGAATATTTGCAGAAGAGTTGAGACCCTGGGCATAGATCCTCTAAGCTCAATGGAGAGGTTCAGATCTTTTCCTCCAGATATCAAATGGGCAGTTCTTGGGTAGTTGATGCCCTGTCAGTAGTTTGGCCTCCAACACTTCTTTGCGTCTTCTCCCTAATGCTGAGGGTATTAGCCAGACTACAGTGGAAGTTGAGATAAACTATTCTGATGGTTCCCTTATGGCCAAGGAGGTCTTTGCTCTTTCTTCTGAAATTCCTGACAATCTAGGATCCACAGGGAATTCCTCCTTGTCCTTTCAGTCTCCAGAACAAGGGGGAGGCAGAGAGAGAAAGGATATTTCAGCTGGTCTGGAAGTTGAGGGGAGTGGATTACAGTGAAAATGTCTTCCTCCCTGTCTAGTGGAGGTTGTCCAGAACTCTATGAAACCCTCTACTGAAAATTATTTTACTGTTTCTGTAATTCTTACGCTCATGTGGAATTCCTGAGATTTTGCAGTTTCCGTGTGATTGGTTTAATCTCAGTTTGGCTCATTTACATCCCAGTGGGCAACAATTAGAGCATTTATAAAACCATAGGGTCCTTTACAGGAGGGAGAAGTCCTGGTATGTAAACTCTTTAGGAGTTTCTTTCTGCCAAGACCTGCTATTATACCTATTGTATCTCACAGAGATCTTCTATTTGTGTTAAGGGTTTTGCAGATGCCCCCTCATCATTGAAAACAGTTCCTAACTATAACCAAAACAGTGTTATTGGCAGCAGTTCCTTCAGCCACAGGGTGAGAGAATTGTGAGCTCTTCTTTCTAGGCCACCCATCCTTTCTTTTTCAGTTGACGGGCCGTTCTGTACCTTGATCCATCTTCCTTGCCAAAGATATCTTATTCTTTCCATTAATCCCAGAGGTAGCTATGCCAAGGTTTTTGCAACATCATGAGGGAGAACATCTACATTTCCTTCACATGGTTACAGCTGACAACATTTGTCTGTCCTCTACTCCCTCTCATTCCTTCTGCATAATCCCAACATAGCATCAACACTAACAATATTATTTTTAGCATTAAAATGAGCCAACAGGCACATGGTACAATAGAATAAATGCTTATGGAGCTAGTCTTCTCCCCTCTACCTCCTCTTTCACTTTCAGCAGCAAAACTGTCAAAAATAGCATACAAACCATATGTCTGTGATATCAAAATAGACCGAGCAAAGACAAAAGCACATGCAAACGGCTTTCAGTACATAAGTATTGGTATTTATATAGCGCAAACCTAGCAATGAAACAATGGACGCTGTCAGTAGCGGTCCGTGGAGGGAGTGATGGTGAGGCAGTGAGGCGGGGCGGGGGAGGGGCAGGGTAGTGAAATGTAAATACCGGAATATAGATGAACGGAGGTAAGTACACATTTCAATGAATAAAACGAATTCCTTTGCGCGCGCTGCATCGCATTTTGCGATGCAGCGCGCGCAACGAAATTCGTTTTACTTATTTAAATGTGTACTTACCTATGTTCATCCATATTCCGGTGTTTACATTTCACCACCCTGCCTCTCCCCCGCCCCGCCTCACTGCCCCACCGTCACTCCCTCCACGGACCGCTACTGGACGCTGTATATTACAAGTAGTGGACGGCACAGATCGGGGGTGGTGGGGCAGGGTGGATGAGGGGGGTAAAGGGACTGTAAAAATAAAAGGAAAAAGACATTCCTTACCGCTGCGTCTCTCTGTCGTCTCTCCTTGGGAATGAAACAGGAAGCAGGCAGCCAGGCTCCCCTGACCAATCACAATGCAGCTATGCAGCATTGTGATTGGTAAGCAACTAGGATCCTGGCCAATCACATCGCTGCAATACAGCATTGATATTGGTGTGAGCGCCATGGTTGGGCGTTCAGCCAGGGACTGGGGGGCTGGGCATGTTCTCCATGCAGGCTGTAATGTAGCCTGCATGGAGAACATGAGAAGTGCACATGGCTGTTTGGCCAGCCGGAGAGGGTCGGCCAAACAGTCACAGCGCACTTAGGTGGGTGCTACCACGTCTCCCCTACCCTGTGAGCAGCACCGCCTCACCAGCTCACGCAGAGCTGCCAGCAGGATAAAATGTAATGATAACACTACATTATTATCATTTTATTTTTCATTTCTTTCACTGCTTCAAAGCAGGGGGTGATGCTCCTCCACCTTAGCGTATGAGCCACCACTGTACATTACTTGGGGGCATGGGAGACAGTCTACAAGAATATATAAATCAAGTGGGGATTATACAAATGCAATTCATACATTACATAATTCTTTTTTAGGAGCAAGGCAATTAAGTGATTTGCCCAGAATCACAGGATGTGAAACCAATTGACGAGACTGTGATTCAATTATGGAGCTCCAGGTTCCAAGGCCAGCATATACAGCAATTAAAGAGCATAGCACACCATCGGTAGCTAACAATCACTGGCCACATGACCAAATTATCTCCCAACTGTTTTGGCAACCCTCCTTGGCATGTTTATCTAAAGACTTTCTTAATTTCATTTAGCTGATAACCTGCCTCTGTCAATAGCAGGTCTTCATTGAATAGCTGACAGATCTTTCTTGAGAAGTTGGTAAGGCCTGTTAGCCTTAGAATATAAAATCTGATAGAGCAAAATATGTGTTGGACCTGGCTCTTTTTGCAAGGTTATTCCCAAACTTTTTGCCTTCCTACTGTATTTTTCTGCATTTCGTTTTCGCTGGTTTTATAACTCTGGGCACTTTACCACTGCTGTCCAATACCAAAGTGTAAGTGCTTCCTATGTAAAAGGGAATGGTAATTGATTTGTCCATGATTGGCATATTAAATTGACTTGTAAGTCCATAGTAAAGTGCACTATGCATGCCCATGTTCTGTACATTAAATGCTACTAGTGGGCCTGCAGGACTGTTTGCACCACCCACACGAGTAGCCCTGTAAACATGTCTCAGGCCTGCAACTGTATTTGCTGGGTATGCAGTCTTAAACTGCAATTTCAACCTGGCAAATGCACCCACTTGCCAAGCCCAACCCTTCCCTTTTATTACATGTAAATTATCCCTAAGGTAGGCGCTAGGCAGTCCCATTGGCTGTTGTGTTTTACATGTCCTAATAGTGAAATACTGTTAAATTTGTATTTCACTATTGCAAGGCCTATATCTCCCATAGGATAACATGGGGATTACCTTAAAATATCTTTTAAGTGTAATTTTCCATTGGGAGCAGATTGAGTATGGAGTTTGGGGTTTCTGAACTCACAATTTAAAAATATATCTTTTGTGGAGTTGGTTTTTAAATTGCGTGTTTGAAAATGACACTTTTAGAAAGTGAGCATTTTCTTGCTCAACCATTCTGTGCCTCAGTTGGGCTCTTGTGCATTCACTCTAGACAATCAAACAAAGGGGGCTGAGGTGTGCCTTGCCTATTCTGATGGCACATCACCAGGCTGATGGGCCTTCCTGAGCTAGAGTGGTGGGAGGAATTGTCAATGACACCTGAATAGGTTTGTCCCTGTCCTCACACAAAGCTGTCTCCAACCCTCTGTAGTGTGTCTGGAGCTGGGGCAGGGAAAGGCAGTGTCTTGTGCACTACAAAGACTTTCCTTAGAAGTTTGTCTACTTCAAAGGCTGAAACTTGTATAAGTATTGGAGATGTGACAGCAATACTTCAGAACACTTCTGGAATAAGAGGAGATTCTGCTAAGAGAAGAACTTCCAAGGTTCTTCAACCTACATTTGGCGAGGGAGGAAAAAACTCTGCTGCACTACGCGAGTGGAGTTTTCTGCACTTCGGGAGCTGCGCGAGCTCCGTGGAGTGCTGAGTGCAGAAAACTCTGGAAACTCCGTGAACGGAGCAGAGTTCACCGTCCAGGCCTAGTAAGCAATTGACGCATCACTTTGTTTTCCAGTGCCTCACCTCCCCTGCTCCTGTTTTTGGCTCTGATTTTGATGCCTCCCAAGTACTTCATGACAGAGTGACACATCCATATCATCCTATGGACTGAAATGTGTTGAACCTTTTAAAACTGATATCTTGGAGGGGGGTGGCTTGATACTCAAGGAAGATGGCGGCACCCATGTAGCTCTCGTCGGAGCAACGCGGGTTACCGACGGCAGTTTCTTCATTGCTGACCTCCCGACGAGCATGCATTGTAGTCCGGATATACGGAGAGTGGTGCACATCTTCTGGAGAGGCAACGGCGGTTTTGATGTTCTTTTCAACCCTGCTTGCTCTCTCCTCAGAAGCGGCTGCCATTTTAGGTTGCGGTCGCTCCCTCTCATTGCAGCAGATAACTTTCTTAAACCTTAGTGCCCATTTCAATTCGATCTGCAAGATTTCCCTTTTGCCCCATTCTGCTATTTTGTGCTCCTCCCCATTTCCCAGGCGTTGCCAAAATCTTAATAATGCCATACGTACCATTACCTCCCAAGATACCATTGCTGTTTCAATTCTTACTGCCTTCATCATAGATGATCTAGGTAGGGATAATAATTTTTTATACATATTCCCTCTTCAATATTCCATCTTCTTTTACCACTCATGTACAGTACTTCAGCGCCATATTGGAACTGAGGCAGTATCATGGCCATATATGCATTTAAGACAGTTTTAGCTGACTTTGCTCCATACTTCCTATTAAACTTTTTCAACCACTAACTGAGGCCAGGGCTCATATCCTTAACGTATTCAGATGGGTTTCCTATTTCAAGGATCTTTCAAACCATATACCCAAGTACTTATACTCATTCACTTCTTCCACTTTAGTAGAGCCCAGAAACCAACTAAATTTCTTCCTTTTCTTGCCAAAGCTTAAGACCATGGCTTTATCTAAATTCACAACTCATTTTTTCTGATTGCAGTATTCGTCAAACACCATCAGCTTCCTCTGCAGACCTATCTCTGTTCGATCTAAAATTACCAGATCATCAGAATTAGTATAGTTGGTAAATCGGCAGTGAAAAAAGAAAAAAGCAAGGGGGCCAAGACACACCCTTGTTTTAGCCCATTTTCTATTGGTATTTTCTCTGACAATGTCCCCTATATGTCCAGGATAACCTGCGCTCAATTATTCATATAGAGCTCTTGTATAACGACCAGAAGATCCTTCGGCATGTTAATCTCTATCAACATCTCCTACATTCGATTGCAATCAACCAGGTCAAACGCAGCCCGAAAATTGATAAAGAAACTGAACAACATACCCCATTGCTCCACTGACTTTCGTGCGATAGACCAAAGGGAGAAACAATGGTCTATTGTAGAATGCCCCTTTTTGAAACCCCCCTGTTCTGGGGTTTTCACTTGGTATTCTCTTAGTTTTTCTAAGATAACTTTCGAAAATACCTTCTCTCCCACATCCAAAAGGTTAATTAACCTACAGTTTGTAGGCATTTTATCATTTATTGTGGGTGGGCCTAATGATTGCATCTTTCCAGGTCTGGGGCATCTTCCCTGTCTCTAGAATGCCGGAGAACATATTTGTAAAACTTTTTACCCACCAGGCAGATTCAGTCTTTATGATTACTGCCGGGAGATTATCAGGACCGGCTGCTCTAGTCAGTTTTAAATTTGCTATAATACATTTAACACTACTTTCTGAGAATGACAGTCTGGTATCCTCCCCCATCTCTGGCCATATTGCGTGTTCCATAGTTGCTTGCCTTTCTCCTATACTATATAATTTGCCTAAGTACCCTTTCCAATCTTTTTCTGTCACTACGCAATTCAAAGTTGCCTGTGTATTTCCTGACCCTCCTGAATCAGTTTCCAAAACTTTCTTCCATCCTTATTTTTTATTGCCTCTAAAAGATTACACCAGCATTTCTCTTTATAAATTCTCTTCTGATCTCTTCTGACTTTTTAATACATTTTCTTTAAGTTCTGTAGGTTATTCACCATATTTATATCATACTTCTGTCTCAAACTTCTTTCCCCTTTTCTTATATTTGCCTTTAATTTCCTACATTCTGCACTGAACCAATCTCTCTCTTTATGTCCTTTCTTGTTCTTATCTTACCAACCGGTTCCCCCTGTGAGTTTAACTCTTAGACATTGGTCTACTTGAGTAATTACATTTTCAAACCAACCTATGTTACCAATCCTTGGGACATCATCTAGTATTTGATACTGTTGAAATGCTCTCAATTTCTCCAAGCTCTCCTCTGTCATATGAGTAGTCAAATTTTTGGGGTACTCCATTTGTATCGGAATGATTGTATCTCTTGGTTCTTTAATCCCGCCATGTTAGACCTGGCACCATTGGCGTGGGTCTCCCTTCCATTTTTTTGCTGTTGCCTCATATGTTTTTGCTGGTTATAGATGCTTTGGGCACTGTGCCACTGCTGTTCAGTGCCACAGTGCAAGTGCTCCCTATGGTAAATTGATGTATGGATTAGTGACTCCATGATTGGCTTGATTGGTTTACTTGTCAGACCCTAGTACAGTGCACTGCATGTGCTCAGGGCTTGTAACCAATGCTGCTGGTGGGCTTGCAGCACTGATTGTGCCACCCACCGGAGCAGCTTGTAAAGTGTGTCTCAGGTCTGCCACCGCAGAGCTTGTGTGCAGTCTGGTACTGTCATGCTGACTGGGCAAGTGCACCCACTTGCCAGTCCCTAAACCTTCCCTTTTATACATATTAGTCACCCCTATGGTAGGCCCAAGGGCAGGGTGCATTGAAGGTAAAAGGTAGGACATGCCCTGGTGTGTGTGGTATGTCCTAATAGTGAATTACAGCCATTTTCATTTTTCACTATTGCAAGGCTACCTGTTCTCCATAGGCCAGAATGGGCAGTTTGATTATTACATTTTATAATCCTAAATGACTCAGGGAACATGGTAGAAATTCGCTGTACTCAGAATGATAAAATACATCTTTTAGTGAAGTTGGTTTTTACATTCTGTGTTTGAAAATGCCACTTTTAGAAAGTATACACTCTAGGTAGAGTGCTTTATTGGTAGTGCAGTCTTTGTCTAGGACTTGTTGTCTTAGATACACTCTACTTTTAGAAAGTAGGCATTTTCTTGTCTAACCATCCAAACCTGCCTCTGCTAGGCTGTGTATTCCTTGTCTGGAGTTTGAGTGACAGGGCTGGGGGATTCCAGGAGACGGGGTGAGTCAACCCAGTGGTGAATAAAGAGATTTGCATCTAGATGGGAGGGAGGAGTTGCACCTGGGACCTGAATAGGGCTGGGCCTTCCCTCCACAATGCTGGCTCCACCTCCTGTGGTGTGTCTGATGTCGCTGCCCTGCACTGTGAAAGGTAAGTAGGAGACATGTCAACAAAGTGCTCCAGGACTGACCAGAACTGGTTTGGACTAGGCAAAGGCCTCTCAGAGAACCAAGGAACAAGGAGTATAAATATTGGGACCCAGACCCAAGAACTTTAGATCACTTCTGGGAATCAAGACGAACCTTTGCTGAGGAGAAGAACCAGGAAGCTGGAGGAGGAGACTGCCCCCTGTGCTGTGTGTTTGGGGTTTGGCCTGCAGTGGTTGCTTTATTGCCAAAGAGAGGAGAAAAGGACTGAGTGTGCTTTCTATCAACTTGAAGAAGAATCTCCAAAGGCTTGAACTAGAGCTTGCCTCCTGCCTGAAGTATCAGGGATACAAGACTTCACCAACCAGCTCCCCCCTGAATTCCCTTGCTGGGAATTGAAGTGCATGCTGTTGTGCTGGGCCTTCTGAGAGACTGCGTGTCACTGGGAGCTTGAAGCGCAACGCAACAACGAGAAGCATGTTGCCGCCGCTGTCATCGCATCGCCGAGGAAGCGAGCCACCGCTGCCGCTGTCTTCATCGCATCGCCGAAGCGTGGCTCCAAAGATCATTGAGTCACCGCAGGGCCGTCGGGCGTGTCGCATCACACCAACGTTGTCGCCTTCGCTACCAAGATGCCATTTTGTCGCATTGCACCGGAGAAGAGTATCGCATCGAGGTGCCAGCGTGTCGCATCACACCGGAGAGCAGTAAGAAACCGACGCATCAACTCCCCACACAGTAAGGAAGCGAGCATCAACTCCCCTGCGCAGCAGTAAGGAACCGGCACATCCACTCCCCTGCGTGTAAGGAACCGACGCATCACCTTCCCTGCAACCCTTTTGTTTTCTTTGCGCTACGCATCTAAGGTACATTGAGTGTAAAGTGTTGCATTTACAACTTGAGAGAACTGAGCTATTTTTTATAACATTTGAGAGACTATTTTTGAGTACAGTATTGTGGGTTTTTGTCATTTGGTCTTGTGTTAAGTCTATATAAAAATACTTCTTTTTATAACACAACCTGTGTGGTGTCCATTTGTAGTGTTGTCACTGTATTAATGTATGTGTTCACAAATGATTTACACACTGCCTCTAAGATAAGGGGGTGAGCAGGGGTTATTTTAAGAGTGTAGCCCCTTACCCTGACTTGACGCAAGGGTCCCTATTTGTCACAGGTACCTACCTTTGCCAACTAGAGACCCCCAAATCTAACATTGGTGGTCAGCGGTGAGGATTTGGACTTGCATTTGTGATTCATATACAGTGATTGGTGTACACTACTAGTGAGTACAGACCAGAACGCAACCACATACTTTGAGAGAATTTTTCCTTGGAACTTCTATTCTATTTTTGATTCCTGAGAACTGCCAGTCTTTTTGCTACCATGAGCAAGTCAGCATCCGTAGTATAAGTAGACATTGTGTTGGAAGAAGAGAGAATTGATACTTACACTGTGCCTAATCTCAAAGCTTTGTGCAAGAAATGTAAAATCTCTATGAAAGGCCTCACCAAGAAGGAGGAATTCCAAAAGGGACTGAGGGCCTGGGTGGAATCTAGGAATGCCCCTGAGCATCCTGAGGAGCCAACAGTGGAGGCAGACAATTTAAATGGGCAGCTTGAGGGGCCAGTGGGACTAGCTGGAGGGAAAGCACCTTCAGGGGCAGGCAGCAGTGTTTCTTCCAAAGGATTGTCCCCAGGAGAGCTGGAGGACAGAGCAAAGGAGAGGATGCATACGTTGGAGCTGGCTAGGCTCAAAATGAATGGTCAGAAGAACATAGAGAGCAAGAAAATAGAGTTTGAGATGGAAGTAGAAATGAGGAACTTAGCCTTATAGGTAAAGAGGATGCATTTTGAGCATGAGAGAGGATTGAGGGAATTGGAACAAAAAGGCCAAAAGTTTAGAGGTTCCTCCCTCTAGTGGCAGCATACCGCCAATGCAGGCAGAAGCAAGAGCTTACATCCCCAAAGATGTAGTTAAAGATTTCGAGAAGAATGAGGATATTGGTCAGTGGTTTAGGGCTTATGAAGCTGCAATGTTGGCCCACCGGGTCCCTGAGAAGGATTGGGGAGCGGGGTTGTGGGGCTGCTTTGTTAGTGATGGGAGGGACACTTTGTTGGATTTGCCTACAGAGGAGCAGATGTCCTATACCCATATGAACGGAGCCCTAATGTCCAGATTTGGTTTGACCCCAGAGTTATACAGACAAAGGTTTAGAAATTGCAGAAAACTGGAGTCTACCACTTGGGTGGAATGTGTGTCTTTCTTTTGCAGAGCATTGGATGGTTGGGTGAAGGGTAGCAAAGTGGATACGTTTGAAGCGCTCTATGATTTGTTAGCATGGGAGCACTTGTCTAATAACTGTTTTCCAGAGCTACGCCAGCATCTTATTGATAGCAAGCTAACTAACCCCAATGAAGCTTGCTGAGGAGGCGGACCGCTGGGTGAGCAGCCGGGTCCAGAAGGGTCATGTGGGAGACTTCGCCAAAGGTGGGCAGGGTCCCCAGCAGAAGAGTGGGGGGGACAAGGGTAAACAGAGGGAGTTCCAGAAAAGGCCCCGAAGTAATCCCCAAGGGAACCAAGGGAAAGGTTCCCAGCCTCCCCCTGAGAAGAAGGCAGTGGCCCGACAGATAAGCCTGGTCACAAGGGGTCCAAGACCTGTTTTAAGTGTGGTCAGGTAGGCCACTGTTCTTATGATGCTAGATGTCCCTTGTATGGGAAGACAGCACCCCGGCAGTTGGCTAGTGTAGCCGTGGGGGAAGAGATGGGTGCCCAAGGTGGGTGGGATCCTGCAGAGATGTCCCTTGTCTCTTTAGGAGACTGTGAAGTGGTCCCCAGGACCCAGCTGCCTGATAACACTAAAGAAACACAGGCAGTGGGTGACCATCAATGGCAAGAGGGTGGAGGCTCTTAGAGACACCGGAGCCAGTGTGACAGCTGTCAGTTGTCGGCTGGTGTTTGAAGAGCAGATAGTCCCAAATGCATTTTACCCAGTTGTTGCCGCTGACAACACAGAGAGCCACTGAAAGGTGGCCCAGGTTCCCTTTGAGTGGGGGGGGGGGGTCTCAGGGACTCTTCAAGTAGCTGTGAGGCCAGCCATGCCTGTTGAATGTCTGTTAGGTAACGACCTGAAAAGCTCCCCTTGGGCTAAGGTGGAGCGGAGAGCTCATTTAGAGATGTTGGGTTTGCCTGAGTGGGCCTGCGTGACCACTCAGTCTCTGGCAGCCGGTAAGGGTGTTCAAGAGGACCTGGAGTCTGAGAAAATGGCCCAGGTGCCTGCCTTAAAGAGAAGAGGTAGGGGGCGTGGGAAACCGGCCCCTGACATTCCCACGGCCCAGGAGTAGGCGGACCCTGAGGGGGATGCCCTGGAGCCTACCGGGGAAGAGATTGCTGAACTGGGAGACCTGCCTGAGCTGACCCATTGGCAGCAGGAAGGAGGTCCCTCCAGGGAGGAGTTCTGTGAGGAGCAGAACAAGTGCCCATCTCTTGTGGGTTTGCGGCAGCAGGCTGCAAACCAGGCAGCAGGTGATCAGTCTGGATCACATTGGATCTACTGGGAGAATGGTCTCCTGTATAGTGAGCCTAAGGTTGCTGAGCCTGGGTCAGCCCGTGTGCTGGTGGTACCCCAGCACTTCAGAGCCTTCCTACTGGGGCTGGCTCATGATGTGCCTTTAGCAGGACATTTGGGGCAGGACAAGACTTTTGAAAGGCTTGTCACCCACTTTTATTGGCCCCAAATGCACAAGAGTTCAGACACTCATTGCAGGACCTGTCAGACTTGCCAGGCAAGTGGAAAGAGTGGGAGGAAGCACAAGGCTCCTCTTCAGCCCTTCCCTGTGGTCAGCACCCCCTTTGAGAGGGTGGGCATTGACATTGTAGGGCCTCTGGATCCCAAGACAGCCATGGGCAACAGGTTCATCCTGGTCTTGGTGGACCATGCCACCCGGTACCCGGAAGCCATACCTCTGAGGACAGTGACGGCCCCCATGGTGGGACGAGCACTGATGGGAATTTTCTCACGAGTAGGATTCCCTAGAGAGGTGGTGTCTGACCGAGGTACCAACTTCATTTCTAAGTATATGAAGTCCCTGTGGCAGGAGTGTTGTGTAACATACAAGTTCACCACTCCTTACCACCCCCAAGGAAATGGGTTGGTTGAAAGGTTCAACCGAACCCTAAAAGGCATGATAATGGGTCGTGAGGAGCCTATGAGGCGTAAGTCCTCTTACCATGTCTTCTCTTTGCATACCGTGAGGTGCCACAGAAATCTGTAGGGTTCAGTCCCTTTGAGCTTCTCTATGGACACCCAGTGAGAGGACCTTTGAGTTTGGTCAAGGAAGGCTGGGAGCAATCTCCCAGGAAACCTCCCCAGGATGCATATAGTTACATGCTGGCCTTCAGGAACCAAACTAGGCATTTCAGAAAACTCGCTGAGGCAAATCTGGAAGACAGCCAGGAGGAGATGAAGCGGTGGTACGACCAGAATGCCACTCTGGTAGAGCTTCAGCCTGGTCAGAGAGTGTGGGTCATGGCCCCAGTGGAGCCCTGTGCACTCCAGGATAAGTGGATCAGACCATTTGAGGTGGTGGAGCGCAATAGTCCGGTTACCTACTTGGTGGACTTGCTGTCTCCTAGGAACCCCTTGCGGGTCCTGCATGTCAACCACCTGAAGCCCCACTTAAAGAGGTCCGAAGTGGGCATGCTCCTAGCAACAGATGCTGGAATGGAGGAGGAGACTGAGCCTCTTCCTGACCTCCTGTCTGCAACAGAGCAAGATGGGTCAGTGGATGGAGTAAACCTCGCTTCCACCTGACCCCTGAGCAACTTAATGACTGTCACCAGTTGCTGGGACAGTTTTCTGACCTGTTCTCCCTAATTCCCAGTGTCTCTGATTGGTGCCTCCATGTTGTAGACACTGGGGACAGTCTTCCTGTCAAGCACAAAACTTACAGGGTGACTGACAGGGTGAGAGCTTGCATCAAGGAGGAGGCCTCCAAGATGCTTGCGTTAGGGGTGATTGAGTCCTCTAATAGTCCTTGGGCCAGCCCAGTGGTCATGGTCCCAAAGGCTGCCGTACCGGGTGTCACGCCAGAACTGCGGTTCTGTGTGGACTACCAAGGGCTCAATTCAGTCACCAGGACTGACGCGCACCCCATCCCCAGAGCTGATGAGCTCATTGATCGGTTAGGGGCTGCCTGGTACCTCAGCACGTTTGACTTAACGTCTGGGTACTGGCAGATTGCCTTGCTTGATGGGGCAAGAGTGAGGTCAGCATTCTCCACACCAGATGGGCACTGCCAATTCCGGGTTATGCCCTTTGGGATGAAGAATGCCCCTGCCACCTTTCAGAGGTTGGTCAACCAGGTGGTGGTTGGACTGTATGAGTTCAGTGCCGCCTACCTGGATGACATCGCAGTGTTCAGCGCCAGTTGGGAAGAACATCTGCCAATGCTGATGGTCTGACCAGAATTTTCCACCTTAGTGATGAGAACTCCCAGGAGGTAGGGTAGTTCTCCCCACATTTCAGCTGGAGGGGACACGTGTTAGACCTGGCACCATTGGCGTGGGTCTACCTTCCATTTTTTTGCTGTTGCCTCATGTGTTTTTGCTGGTTATAGATGCTTTGGGCACTGTGCCACTGCTGTTCAGTGCCACAGTGCAAGTGCTCCTTATGGTAAATTCATGTATGGATTAGTGACTCCATGATTGGCTTGATTGATTTACTTGTCAGACCCTAGTACAGTGCACTGCGTGTGCCCAGGGCTTGTAACCAATGCTGCTGGTGGACATGCAGCACTGATTATGCCACCCACCGGAGCAGCTTGTAAAGTGTGTCTCAGGTCTGCCACCGCAAAGCCTGTGTGCAGTCTGGTACTACCATGCTGACTGGGCAAGTGCACCCACTTGCCAGTCCCTAAACCTTCCCCTTTATACATATTAGTCACCCCTATGGTAGGCCCAAGGACAGGGTGCATTGTAGGTAAAAGGTAGGACATGCCCTGGTGTGTGTGGCATGTCCTAATAGTGAATTACAGCCATTTTCGTTTTTCACTTTTGCAAGGCTACTTGTTCTCCATAGGCCAGAATGGGCAGTTTGATTATTACATTTTATAATCCTAACTGACTCAGGGAACATGGTTGAAATTTGAGTTTAGTATGCCTAAACTCAGAATGATAAAATACATCTTTTAGTGACGTTGGTTTTAACATTCTGTGTTTGAAAATGCCACTTTTAGAAAGTAGGCATTTTCTTGTCTAACCATCCAAACCTGCCTCTGCTAGGCTGTGTATTCCTTGTCTGGAGTTTGAGCGACAGGGCTGGGGATTCCTGGAGACAGGGAGAGTCAGCCCAGTGGTGAATAGAGAGCCCTGCATCTAGATGGGAGGGAGGAGTTGAAGAATCTCCAAGGGCTTGAACTAGAGCTTGCCTCCTGCCTGAAGTCTCAGGGATACAAGACTTCACCAACCAGCTCCCCCCTGAATTCCCTTTCTGGGAATTGAAGTGCCTGTTATTGTGCTGGGCCTACTGAGAGACTGTGTGTCGCTGGGGGCTGGAAGTGCGGCACAACAACGAGAAGCGTGTTGCCGCCGCAGCCACTGTCATCGCATCGCTGAGGAAGCGAGCTGCTGTCATCATTGCATCGCCGAAGCGTGGAGCATCGCTGGAGAAGCAGGACGCTGCCACAGCGGTCATCGTCGCATCACTGGAGAAGCGCGTTGCAGGGCCTGTCGCGGCTCGAAAGATCATCGAGTCGCCGCACGGCCGTCGGGTGTGTCGCATCACACCATCGTTGTCGCATCGCAACCCAGACGCCATTTTGTCGCATCGCATGGAGAAGAGTATCGCATCAAGGTGCCAGCGTGTCGCATCGCACCGGAGAGCAGTAAGAAACCGATGCAATAACTCCCCACACAGTAAGGAAGTGAGCATCAACTCCCCTGCGCAGCAATAAGGAACCGACGCATCCACTCCCCTGTGTGTAAGGAACCGACGCATCACCTTCCCTACAACCCTTTAGTTTTCTTTGCGCTACGCATCTAAGGTACATTGAGAGTAAAGTGTTGCATTTACAACTTGAGAAAACTGAGCTATTTTTATAACATTTGAGAGACTATTTTTGAGTACAGTATTGTGGGTTTTTGTCGTTTGGTCTTGTGTTAAGTCTATATAAAAATACTTCTTTTAATAATACAACCTGTGTGGTGTCCATTTGTAGTGTTGTCACTGTATCACTGTATGTGTTCACAAATGCTTTACACACTGCCTCTGAGATAAGCCTGCTTGCTCGTGCCAAGCTACCATGGGTTATTTTAGGAGTGTAGCCCCTTACCCTGACTAGACGCAAAGGTCCCTTTTTGTCACAGTTACCTACTTATGCCAACTAGAGACCCCCAAATCTAACACTCCACCTATCTTGGTGCTTAGAGGAAAATGTTCACTTCCTTCAACCCTCAGCACCTCAAAATTCCTCAACTGCAAAATTCCATGCATGAATAAATATCTGATCTATTGGGCATAATTGGTTGCCTCTCTTAAATGTGCGACTAGCTGGTCGATCTGGCTTGATTCTTCCATTCGCACAGACTAGGCACATTGAACTCATAAAATTACATAAGGCCAAATCACGTGCAGTAATCCCCCCCTCTGGAAACAGGCAACGTTTATATTGTAGGCCATATTTAACTCATCACATCCTAGATCAGCTCTACTGGTATCCAATTTATGATTGAAGTTGCCTAGTACTAATACTAAGTCCTTCTAATATTCATCTGTGATCTTCTCTATGCCCTCTTTGAATTTGCTCTTTGAATTTGCTCAGATCTACATTATATTCCTTATATCCACTGCATATAAACATTTATGATGATGATACCATCATAATCTGGACTTGGGTCCCCAGGTTCAGAAATAATACGACCACCTATGAAGATCCTATCAAATTGAGAAGCTTCATAAACTCTTGCAAGATGGAAAATATGGACACCTCGGGCTCTCTAACACCTCACTCTAGTTAGAGTTCAGAGTTTCGTAGATTTCCTGGAATGTTTTGCTTTTTAATCTTACGGATAGTGTGATTATTCATTTGTGTAATGTCTCTGGTGCTTCGCTATATTATTGTTAACGTTTAATAAGGGATCTATTTTCTCCATTCATCCATTTTAGATACCCTACTGTATGTGCTTGTAATTGTTTCATATTACGTTGAGTGTGGTCGTCCATGTATTCCTTCTGCAGAGTCTAGATGTGCCATCTATGCGTGTGGTTCCCCCCTCCATCTTTTGGGGAATTGTTTAGGAATGTGTATTCTTTTTTATGTTTTAATTCTTATTCCTTTCCATTTCCTCCCTTTCGAACTTCCCTCTTCTTTCTTGTCCCTATTATATTCCTTTTATCAGCTTTTTCTCTGTTTTTTCTATCTTTACTATGATTATATTTTTTCTTGATGATTTATGTAATACTTGTGCTTATATTTGTGGTTATACGGTTTACACTGTACTATTCCTGTGACATGATTAACTCGGTTTATTTCCTTTTCACATAAAATGTTCAATTTCATTGAAAATTATTTCATGGACTGTACGAGGCTTGAATTCGCCAATTAAAAGATAGTGTGTTTTAACACATTTATCTAGGTTAGAAGCTGACATAGCTCTAATACAAGAGACACATCTTACGGAAAGCGAATCTTTAAAATTAAAAAGAGATTGGGTGGGTTCAGTTTTTTTTCTCCAGGAGACAGTAAAAGAAATGGAGTTGCTACTTTATGTTGTACATCTCTTTGTGTTAAGCTAATCTCCCAGGAAATTGATGATGTGGGACGCTGCCTGTTTACTGAATTGTTGATTGGATGTTGATTGGAAAGGTTCCACTTTCCCTATTTAACATTTATGCCCCACCTACTGGTGAATCTTTGTTTTGGTCCAATATTGCAAAAAGTCTTCTACAATGCTCTCATGATAACCTTATTTTAGAGGAGGATTGCAATCAGATTATAGATCCCTTTATTGATCGTAACTCCTTAGCCTTCTTCACACCGAATAAATCCCATAAGCTTTTTGTACAATCCATCAAGCAGCGAAAACTATTGGATGCTTGGAGACTTTGTAACCCCACCCTAAGAGAATTTACTTATTTCTCCCCAGTACATAAAACCCAGTCACGCATTGATTCTTTTTTGTATACCATAACGTTTCACAGTCCTTAGAATCTGCTGACATTAGTTCTATATTCATCTCTGACCATGCTGTAGTCTCCATCCTGCTAGATGTGCTTAACAAACCTAATTTATCTAAGTGTTGGTGTTTCAACAACTCTCTACTCCTGGACCCTACATTTACTTCGTACTTTACCTCTTTTTTTAATGAATACTTTTATTTGAATGAATCGGATGACTTACCTTTTTGTACTATTTGGGACACTTTTAATGCGGCTGCTCGGGACTTCATCATCAATTATGTCTCAAAGAAAAGACACAATGCCCGCAAACTAGCCACTAAACTTTCTGCAAAAAATAAAGAGATTGGAGCACTCTTATTACACCTCCAGGTCAAAAGAATGCTTATCTGAACTCATAGCTACTAAATTCAAATTTAATAAAGAATCTACGGACAATGCTTCATTATATTTAATAAAATCCAGCGCAAAATTTTATGGAGGTCAGAATAAATCAGGCAAACTACTAGCAAATTATCTCAAGGTCAAACACAACAGACTCAATATTGAATCAATTATAGATACTCAACAGATTCTCAAGTATAAGGATTTGGAGATCTTAGAGGCGGTTCATCATTTCTACAAATCTTTATGTGGACCAGATACCTCACCTTCGGAGACTGAAATTACAGATAATTTTTCCACTATAAAGACATCCTTTGATACACAGCTAAACCGTGACCTATTAGAGCTCGATGTTTCACATGATGAATTGCACACAGCATTACATACATTAAAAAAAGACAAAGCTCCAGGCCCAGATGGGTCCACTGTAGAATTTTTCATATGCTTTTCTCAATCACGTCCCCCAAAATGAACATCTCTTGTATCTTCTTTTGTACATACTGGCAGATCTTTTGGAACCTTTTTGGAAGCTTTAATCTGCCTCATTCCCAAAGAAGGTAAAGAGTTGCATTATTGCAGAAATTATAGACCCATTTCTTTAGTAAACATCGATTATAATTTTTTTCCAAAGCTTTAGCCTTGAGGATGGAATCTTTCCTACCTGATCTTCTTGGTAGGGAACAATCTGGCTTTTGTTAAGGGATGTTTTATCACAGATAATACCTGTTTAAATTTTACATACTATGTAAAACCTCCCACATATCTGATTCTTTAGCCCCAGTTGATGAATACAGGCCCCAGCTAGGCCCGGAGGACACAAGGGTTCGCTCTCCTGCAATGGAATCTATAAGGAAGTTGGCACGGAAACTGCAAAGTACAAAGACAAAGTTTATTAACCCTTAAGGGTGGTCCTACAATCCATACAACACCCTTCAGTATTGCATAGAGTAGCACAAAGGACTTGCGTACACGGTCCCCTTTTATACACAACAGAGGGGCTCATAAGTGGGTGGATACAACATGAGGCAAAGAATATTACCTTTTATGGACATTTTCGATACAAGATCAATATGTGGGCGGAGCTGACACACTCCTTGAGCCCGCGAAAACATGGTCAAGCAAGGACTAACTGATAACAGATGTGGTCAAGCCTGGGTATGCGCCAGACGGACAAAGGAGCTATTTATAGACTGTTACTAGGCAGATTTCAAGAGCAACTAACACGAAGATAGGACTCTTCTCGTGTTGAGCACGTGGAGACATGACAATACAAAATGGAGTCCAGACTTTAGTCAACATAACGAAAGAGACTTGGTCATAAAAGGGGAATTCATGTCTTTAGTGAATGCTTAATCACATTGTGGTTTCAATTTACAACAGACGACCCTTTCAGCATTTACTGAAGACATCCGGTTTGTTAGGATAATCATCATATATGTCAATTGTCATCATTTCTTTTACTTCTTTAGCTAAATGTTTCTGATAAGTGACATCGGCAATAGCTTTCTTATCGGGAATACAGAATGATACACATAAGGAACAGAGCAAGGGACCACATTGGACACAGATGCAACAAGAAAACAGAACTGCTACAATTATACAAAGACCAGTTAAAACCTTCCACCCCCAAGCAGTGATCAATGCCCAAAACCATCCAGAAAAGGACCAAGTGCCGTTTTCTGTATGGATTTCAGCTGCAATTTTGTGCAACCTGTTGATAGCATTATAAACTGACGGCGTGTGGTCAGGGATAAACACACAACAACTACTTCCGATAATTTTACAAGCTCCACCTCGGTCGGCTAACATAACATCTAACACCATACGATTCTGCAATGCAACAATTCTAGTAATCTGTAATTCTTCCGTAAGATTCCCAAGAGCAGCAGCGGTTTGGTTTGTCACGGCCTCTACCACTCTTGTTAACCTTCGAACTTTCCTACTATTTAGGGCAGCCCCAACGAAGAAAAACAATCCTAAATTAAAATCAATATACTGCTGCAGGCTAGTGTCAGTCTGATCCACATCATCAATTGATAGAGTACGTTTATACCTATTTACAGTCACATTATTTAACAACTTCAAATCCTTATGATAGGATGCAGGTGCCAAAAATACAGGGGGCAATAGAAAGGCTACATAACATACTCCAGACCAACCGGCTGGCAAACGGTAATAACCTTTATTTCCACATACGAAGTATGTATTATGGGAAGCTAAAAAGGTACTGTTATTCAACCCGTCGATGTTTAATATGGTAATGCAATCACTAACCCCAACAGGAATATAACCCACACTCTGGACACACAGGTCCGCTTGAGCTTGTGCCACTTGGATCACAAATCTGTCTTTTCCCACAGTGTCTCTGGTGTTCGTGAAAATATAAGGAATCGATTCATTGTCTGGTCGATACTCTTCCCATTCCCAAATTGTCCCATTCGCTTGTGGATATCCATCTTTATCCTGATGACATTCTTTATTGAGTCTGAAGAGTAATCGTCCCACTGTGGGCTTCCGGGTGGCAAAAAGCAAAGTGTACCATGCTCTACAAGAGCCATTATGAGAGAAAGGAAGAGGTATGAATGGCGTTCCTCCTTTCTTCTGGTGAGCTGGCATCATACCACATATCCAACAGTTCGTAGCATTCGTGGCAACGTGGGTATGATGCAACATCTGGATGAAAGTGTTATTCAAATAAGACTGACGATGCTTCAATTCTTGATACGGAAGGGTATAGAAGTAGTGCTCCTCAGGCACGGGAGTAGTCAACACAAGTAACTTTCGAGCAGGAGTCACATCCTCCACAAACCATGTGGTTATCCCCACAATAGCTACTGTAAGCATAAAACCTGTTGCACAAAGGATTTTCTTTTTCTCCATGTCAGAATAAAGGATCAATATCTTCCTGAAACTAAAAGGTTTGTCAGAACTCTTCCCCTTAGGCAGCGGTCGATTTCTTCACCAACGGGCCAAGACGGGTGTCGCTACACTAATGCAGGGCTGATCCCCCCCCCCCTTGCCTCATTGGCTCTCCGTTTCACTAACCCAAGGGCCGTTCTGACAACATGTCCCGGTACTGAAGAATTCACTTCCTTGGCCTGAGATGATATCGCTTTCCTCCAGGAGTCGCGTGGTCCGGAAAGAGCTCCTCAGTGTCGTTCGGTTCCCCAGCACGGCCTTTCTCTGCAGCCAGAATTTCTCGTTGATCGGTCAATACAGCAGACTCCACCAATCCGGGCGGTACTTTGCGGCAGTGCAGGGAATGGATCCAATTCTTTCTGTTGGAAACTCGCACAGCCGTCCTCGTTGCAAGTAGGACCTGCTCAGGACCAACCCATCTCGGCTCCAAGCTGTTCGTTCTGTCAAAGATCTTCACCATGACATAGTCGCCAGGCCGGAGACTATGTCCTTCACCGGTGGACCGATCTGGGAGCGCCTCCCGGACCTGTTGATGAATAGAAACCAAGTTATCCGTTAACTGCGCCAGATAATCATTCATCATTACACAAGGTACATCATACACAGTCTTAGGTTTTGGTGGACCCCAAATATTCATTGGGCGTCCAAAGACAATCTCGTACGGTGTAAGACCGGTTCGAGAATGCGGTACTGATCTAATTGACAATAACGCCAGTGGTAAAGCATCTGGCCAAGTCAAACACGTCGAAGCTTGGATTTTAGCGATCTTGAGCTTCAGTGTACCATTATACTTCTCGACTAGTCCCGCAGATTGAGGGTGAAACACTGCGTGGAACTTCTGGGTGATGCCCAGACCCTTCAAAACATACTTTATAACATCCGCTATAAAGTGGGGTCCGTTATCACTCCACAGAAGTCTACAAACGCCATATCGAGGGAAGAACTCCTTCAACAGCATCTTGGCGGTAGTCATTGCAGTATTGTCTTTCGTAGGGTATGCCTCAACCCATTTGCTAAAGGCACAAACCACTACTAGAACATACTTCAAATTGTTACAGCGCTCAAGCTGGATGTAATCCATCTGCAAAACCTCAAAGGGTGCAGTAGGTGTTACAAATCCTCCTGCTGGAGTTCGAGTACCCTTTCCTGGGTTGTACCTCAGGCAGATCATACAGGTCTGCACCACCCTCTTTGCCGTGCTAGCAATCTCTGGATGCTCCCAGACTTGGGTAAGCAATTTTACAATTGCGGAAGCTCCAACATGTGCTAGCCCATGTGCCATCTGAACCATAGGTTGTACAAAAGCCGTGGGTAATTTCCATCTATCCATCTGCTTATTTCTCCAGCAACCCTCATCGTCCAATTCTCCCTCACTGGACCATTGCTCCCGTTCTTTATCAGAAGCGGTCCTCTGTATTTCTCGCACTTCTTCCTTCGCATCGTGCCATCTTTCTACTTGCGACTTCACTACATACATGGCAGTAGCACCGGGCTGCATCGCAGTCTCCCGTGCCACCCGGTCTGCTAACGCATTCCCTTCTCCAACTTTATCGACTACTCTCCTATGGGCGCTACATTTAACGATGGCAATTTTCTTCGGATATGTCAATGCAGTTAAAAGATTGTGAACTAACTCCCCATGCATTATTTGTACTCCATGTGACGTTAAAAACCCTCTCTCCTTCCAGAGCAGGCCGAAATCGTGCGCTACTCCGAAGGCATACCGGCTATCTGTATAAACATTCACACACAATCCTGTACTGAGCTCACATGCTCGTGTTAATGCTATCAGTTCCGCTGCTTGAGCTGATTTCTGTGGAATGCATGCTGTCTCCACTATTGTTTGCAATGTGGTAATTGCATACGCTGCTGAAGTCGTACCATCTGGTAGCTTCGGGCATGACCCGTCCACCCACAGTTCTCCATCCACATCTGGAAAGGGCGTATCCTGGAGATCAATACGACCCTTTGTTTGTTCTTCAGTCAGAAGAATACAATCATGTGCTTTCTGTGCTTCGGACTGAATCTCGGGGTATGGCAACAATGTGGCCGGATTTAACGTTACGCACCTCTTTAACGTAATATGAGGAGCATAGAGCGTCAGCTCATATCCCGTTAAACGGGCGCTGGTCAAATGCTGCGTCTTTGTCTGATTAAGCAGGGCATCAACAGCATGGGGGACTAATACCAACAGCTTATGAGATAACACAATTCCCTCGCTTTGGCGTATTGACACAGCTGTCGCCGCAACCGAACGAAAACAACCAGGCAATGCTCGGGCAACAGGGTCAAGTACAGCCGAAAAATATGCACAAGGGCGCTGCTTGTCGCCGTGCATCTGCACTAAAACTGATAATGCACATCCATCTTTTACATGCACATACAGCGAAAAAGGTTTTGTATAATCAGGAGTCCCTAACACTGGTGCTGAACAAAGGGCCTGTCGCAATTTCTGGAAGGCAGTGTCACACTCATTTGACCAAAGAAGCGGAATAGGTGTGTCTTTTGTCAAAAGGGCTAACAATGGCTTGGCTATGTGTGAAAACCCTAGTATCCATTGCCTACAAAGAGAAACAAGACCCAAAAATGCACGCACGTCCTTCTGCGTGGAAGGCACTGGCGTGTCCAAAATTACTTGAATCCGATCTGGTGTGAGTGCACGCCCCTCCTTAGACAAAAGGTGACCCAGATAAGTCACCTTTGGTCTACAGAACTGCAATTTCTTCCGAGATACTTTGTGATTGTGGGATGCCAAAAAGGAGAGCAAGGACAACGTACTCGTTTCACACAACTCCGGAGTGTCGGCCGCCAGCAAGATGTCATCGACATATTGAATGAGGGCGACACCCTCGGGAAGAACAAAGGAGTCCAATTGTCTTTTCAAAGCTTGACTATAAATGCTAGGGCTTTCCGTGTAGCCCTGAGGGATTCTACAAAATCGATAAGACCTATTATTTAGAGTGAAACCAAAAAGGTATCGGCTATCGGGGTGAATAGGAATCGAAAAGAAAGCGTTTTTCAAATCAATAACTGAAAACGTGGTCGCCGTAGGTGGGACCAAAGTAAGCAACGTCGTGATATCAGAAACCACTGGGTACTGAGGTATCACGATCTTGTTTACCTCTCTCAAATCAATTATAAACCGATAGACTTTGGCATCCGTATCCTTTTTCAAAATGGGTAGAATCGGGCTATTACAGACGTTGTAGGGAACTTCCTCCACTACTCCCACCTTAATCAAATCCTGCACAATCTGTATAAGAGCCTCTTCCCCCTCCTGGGAAATACGATACTGTGGGAGGCGTGGTAACACCGCCCCCTCCTGGACACTAATGTGAACAGGCGGAATCACCATCTGTCCCACATCAGTATCCGAGGTGGCCCACAAAGCGCGAGGGAGAGTAGCTAACACAGCATCCTCTGCAACCACACACATCCGTTCAGACCGAGGGTAATTGTCATTTAATATCACCCGCAGTCCAGCAGGGGAGCAGCGGATCGTAGCTCTGAAGTGCTTTAACATATCAAGGCCCATAATGTTGTCCGGCGTGTTCGGGGCAAGCAAAAACGGACAGGGTGCAGAAAAAGAATCAACCTGAAATGTGAGGGGCCGCGAAAGAGGGCTTCGGGAGAGTGTACCGTCAAACCCTACCGATGTAACCATTAAGCCAGATGGGGGAGCCCTCGGAACCAATTGTTTGGACAGCGCACTACGAGTCGCTCCTGTATCCACTAGGAGCTGATCAGTAGAACCCAAAACCTCAGCTAATACGTAAGGACCCTTCTGATCAACCGGCACCTCAACTGATTCTAACCCCCATCCAACGCATTCCTATGCATGCTGAGAATCATGGTACCCAGAGCGGTCAATCCCCGACACTTGATACTGGTTTTGTCGATCGAAAACATTAGGCCTATCTCGTTGTTGCCCGGCAGGGTCAAAACGAGCGTGATCGTTAGAATTCCCTCTAAAAATCGAGAAACCCCCTCTACCTCTCGGGCCACCCTGATTGTATCCCTGACGCGAAGCATGCAACGCCGGGCAATCTCTGGCCCAGTGTCCCGATTGCTTACAATACGCACATTGATTCCTGTTCAAATCAGATCGGCCCGAGGGAGGACCATAAAATCCTCCCCTACCTCTATTGACACCCCGGCGGGGCGGACCATATACTTGCGCTAACATCACCTTCGTTTTTAAATCCTTCGATTTCATCTCCTCCTGTCCCTTCGCTTCTTGCTCCTGGCGCTCATAATACTGAGCTATAGTCAGGAGGGCTGTCGGGGTCGCAGTGGACCAAGAACTTTCACTCGCTTTTAGGCGGGCTGCGATCGCCGGTAGTAAATTCGCCACATATTTATCAGCAAAGAGGTGTCGACCCGAATCATCCGTAAGTGACTGACCACTAAAATCATGAAACGTCTCCTCAAAGCGCGTAAAGAAATCTGCAACTGATTCGTCAACTTTCTGCTTACACGAGGCTAGCATATTCCAGTCAATCTTTTTAGGGGGGATGATTGTCTTCAACTTAGTCAGAATAGCAGCAGGGAGATCTAAGATAAGCTGAGGTGGTTTCTGCGCGGGCTTCCTCTCCCTATCCTCATCCTCCAGCTCAGACCACCGAGCTTTAAAAGCGGCAACATCGTCCACCTTCCGCACAGATCGCCACATATCTGGTGGTAAAATAAGCCCAAAGAACAGATCTATATCTGCTAAGGTCATAGTACAAGAATTCAGGGCCCCCTCCACTTCTTCGTAGAAGGCCGCTGGATTCTTGCGGGGATCAGGCAATGCATTTTTTAATGCCATGACATCAGCCCTATGCCAAGGAGTGTAAACCCAATTGTACACAAAATATCCCTTAGCATCGGCGGAGGTAATATCCGAACTAGTCCCCGCTCCTTTAGGAGGAACATACAAAGGTGCCGCCTCTCGCATTGGTTTAGCATGCACTAGGTCGCTCTTATCTGACTGGGAGGTGGATGAGTGGCCATCTCCGGTATGCGAATCCGACTGCTTCTCCTCCTCAGCTTGTTGGCGTGCTTTCTCTTTAAGGTCCCTCACCGCGTCCCGCAATGCAAACAGCCGCCGAACCGCATCAGGCGCCTTAGAGGGAGAGAAAACACCATTACGCAATGCTTTAGCATCTGATACCACATCGTCAGGCTCAAAGACACTGGAATATTTCCGGAAAGCAGCAATCACTTCATCAGAAAAGTGGCTCATAAAATACAACTTCTCTCTATCCTGCCACAGCTCCCAGGAATTCAACAACTCAGCAAGGGATAACTTGCCCTTAAGTGCACGATAGGAAACTTGCCGAAGCTCACCCATTCGGTCAGCCGATAACATGGACCGCGTGTCTACCTTACCCGAAACCGATCCAGAATCTTGTGACCTCGGGGCAGACGCGCCGACATAAGGGGGCAGAGAACGATCTAATAAATAAAAATCATCGTCAGGATTATTAAGGACAGGATAAAGTGATTGACGAACAGCATATTGACCTGAGACTTGCAACCGACGCTCTTTCTCTTGTCTCTCCGCCAGTTCTCTTTCCTCCCGACGCTTTGCTTCCTGTGCTCTCACATGATCATTCTTCCGTTGTTCTTTATCAAACAGCGCTTTCTCACGTTTCTCTCGCTCACGCACTTCCTTCACCCATAATCGCACACATTCAAACATGTCTTGACGAGCACGCCGTTTACACATACACTGTTCCACATACTCAATCTTACGCATATCAAACGATCCATACAAAGGCCATCGCAACTCAGGATCCTTCTTGGTGTATTTCCTCCATATCGTGCTGTACATTATAGAGGAAAGACCATGCTTCACATACATATCCCTATTAGGAGTCCCCTCTGGGGGGGCTGGAGCAGATTCCTCGAGGTTGAACCGGTTTCCAAAACAGCAGCACCACTTACGGAGTGCGCTAAAAGCAGGCATGCTCAAAAATAATGCAAAATATGCAGTATTATCAGAAATGGCACTTAAACGTTGTGCCGTTCAAAGTTACACAGTTCCGGAGAAATATCTCCACATTACCTGCCTATATGTGTTGCAACGCATATATTCTCACAATAGCCAATACAAGATATGACCGGTCATCACAAATCAAACTCAAATAGCCAAACCAGGCTTCAAAAACTCGGAGCAAGTACCGTACAACGGTTCTTACCAATCAAGAGTCCAGATTCCAACTGCCAAGCTCCAAAATTCGCCCAAACGGCTGTCACGGCAGGACCGACAGAAGAGGTCTCAGTCGAGGACCGGCGCCACCCAGATGGTCAGCTCGGAAGGGAAGGAAGAAAACCTCGGGATGCCAGGACTAAAGCGCCTCTGGCAGTGATCACATCCCCGGCCAAATTCCTCACCTTCGTCACGACCAATCCTTCGAGCATCCGAGTCGCCGATGAGCCCCACGTGACGGGCGCCAATTGATGAATACAGGCCCCAGCTAGGCCCGGAGGACACAAGGGTTCGCTCTCCTGCAATGGAATCTATAAGGAAGTTGGCACGGAAACTGCAAAGTACAAAGACAAAGTTTATTAACCCTTAAGGGTGGTCCTACAATCCATACAACACCCTTCAGTATTGCATAGAGTAGCACAAAGGACTTGCGTACACGGTCCCCTTTTATACACAACAGAGGGGCTCATAAGTGGGTGGATACAACATGAGGCAAAGAATATTACCTTTTATGGACATTTTCGATACAAGATCAATATGTGGGCGGAGCTGACACACTCCTTGAGCCCGCGAAAACATGGTCAAGCAAGGACTAACTGATAACAGATGTGGTCAAGCCTGGGTATGCGCCAGATGGACAAAGGAGCTATTTATAGACTGTTACTAGGCAGATTGCAAGAGCAACTAACACGAAGATAGGACTCTTCTCGTGTTGAGCACGTGGAGACATGACAATACAAAATGGAGTCCAGACTTTAGTCAACATAACGAAAGAGACTTGGTCATAAAAGGGGAATTCATGTCTTTAGTGAATGCTTAATCACATTGTGGTTTCAATTTACAACATAGTTGCACTAGACGCAGAGAAAGCATTTGACAGGGTCCATTGGCCTTTTCTTTTTCACTCACTTAAATGGTTCGGATTTGGTCCAAAAATCACGTTTGATTTCTCTTTTCTATTCGAGCCCCAAAGCAGCAGTTTTTGTTAAGACCTAACGTTCTCGTATTTTACTTTAGGCAGAGGTGTTAGACAATGATGCCCCTTGTCTCCTTTTCTTTTTAATCTAGCTCTGGAACCTTTTGTGTGTAAAATACTTCTAAATCTGGAAATACACGGTTTTAGTTGTAATAAGTTACAAGTTAAATTAGCAGCTTATGCTGACAATATGCTATTATTTATTTTGAAACCCCAATCCTCCCTTCCTGCTTTTCTACAAGAAGTAACTTCCTAATTTTTTGTTTCTGGCTATAAATTAAACAATGATAAATGCAAGATATTACCCTTAACCAAATTTCCGTTCAAAGATGATTTTACTGTGTCCAATTTTACCTGGAACTCTAAGCATATAAAATATTTGGGGTTATATTCTACCTCGTAAATTAAAACATCCATTTCCACGAACATGAAAAAATGTTTACTAAAGTTATCTGCTTTGAGTGATAAATGGCATCCATAGCTTTCCTGGTGGGGCCACTTAGATACTATCAAGATGATGTTATGCACTATCATACTTTATATTATCTCTTATATACCAATTGCTATACCCTCTAAATCCTTTTATAAAATTAATTCCATAATTTCTTCACTTTATCGGATGATTGGTACATTTGCACCTTAAATATATGAATTTTGGACGTACTTATAGCAGTAGAGTTTCCACAAATCACTAAGCATTTGGAAAGATCTTTCTAAACTATCTTTATCAAGCCTGGTGGTACTCAGTCTGTCACAATCACATATTAGACACAGCTTATGTTCAGCCTGCTTCTCTTACCATGAAACGCTTAATGCTATGGTCCCCTGTCACAAAGTTCCTTGATATTATTGCAAAACATTATTCCATGCATACTCATATGGATCAAGAAGTTTTAAAGCCTCCTTGACATTCCGAATTGTATGATTATAAATATTTACGTTTGTCTAACAAATATATTCAGTTATAGGTTTGTACATGCTACCAGACTTTGTTTATCATTAAAGTGCCGATTAGGATCCTGGAAAAAATTTCCCCGTACGACTCGTATCCAGTCTTTTTACCGTGCGAATCATACAAGTGCCGTACAAACTGCCAAGTACGATTCGCATGGGAAAAAGTCCACACGAATCGCATTGGGAATAATTCCCCACACGTCCTCGGGTCGGAAAATGTGTCCGACACGTCCCCGGACGATTTACCATACAAATGTGAAAAGTGAAGTCCGACCGCGCAAGTACGATCCATCCCGTGCATCCGAGGTTACAACCATATGGAAAATGCACCGTACGGACCGAACTCCCATAGCAACCATGGAGACATGTGCCAGCATACGTGCCGAACACCCCCCCAGCCCCCGTGAGTATGCTCCGTACCCCCCCAGCCTCCCTGAGTATGCGCCGTACCCCCCCAGCCCCCGTGAGTATGTGCCGAACCCACCCGTGTATGTACACCCGTGTACGTACGAGTCGTACCCCCACCCGTGTATGTACGCGCCAAACTCACCCGTGTATGTACACCCGTGTACGTACGAGTCGAACCCCCACCCGTGTACGTACACCCATGTACGTACAAGTCGTACCCCCACCCGTGTATGCTACGCGCTGGGGGTACGCACCGTACATACACGGGTGGAGGTACGACTCGTACGTACACGGGTGTACATACACGGGTGGGGGTACGGCTCGTACGTACACGGGTGTACATACACGGGTGGGGGTTCGACTCATACGTACATGGGTGTACATACAAGGGTGGGTTCGGCGCGTACTCACGGGGGCTGGGGGGGGTACGGCACGTACCGGGCCCCCTAATCTGGTCGTTTCGCGGCGTACTTCGCTTTTCCGGCACTTTTTGGGTGCCGTAAAAATATTGCCGTCCGGACTGCTGTCGGTTCGATTCGTACTTCCTGGGTCGTGAAACGTTGCCTGAAAGTGTCCCGACGTGACGTCGGAGCATTCCCGGATCACATTCGTATGTATATTTTCGTCAGTCGGTGTTTTGTACGACTCGTACGGAAATGGTGTTTCCGTGCGAATCGTACTTCCATGTTTGTAATGTTATTGTCCCGGGTACGAGTCGGACGGAGAAAACGCTCCGACCGACGGTTCGTACCCGGTTTTTCCAGGATCCTAATCGGCACCTATGTGCCTTCCTTTTAAAACTTAAAAAGTTATATCTTGATTTGTGTATGTTGGAGTTTTGTTGTTTTGGTCTTGTTTTATTCAGAGAAATGTTAGCTATTTTCCAAAAATGGTGTGGTATCAAGTTGTAGAGCTTTACTTTACTGTGTTACTGTGTGTGTTTTATACAAATGCTTTACACATTGGTTCTGAGATAAGACTGACTTCTTGTGCTAACCTACCAAAGGGGTGAGCTGGGTTTATCTAAGCTGTGCATCCCCTTACCCTGACTAGAATAAGTGTCCCTACTTGGACAGGTTGGAAGCCACTGCCAACTAGAGACTTCCATTTCTAACAATACGTATAGGAAAAAATAGGCAGATCAATTCCTGGCAAAGACGGCAGAATTCCAGGAGCAGGAAGACTAAAGAAGCAGGAGGACTGGCGCTTTCTGGAACTAACAATAAGCTGAAGGGTAGTGTTGCAGCACATTCAGGTAGCTGCTCGGTCTCCTTTTACATATGTGTGAGAGACAAAGTATCTGGAATAGGAATTGTGTAAAAAACGGGGAGTAGTCACTTTCCATGATGAATTGGGAAAAGTAATGCAAAATATAACATATTGAGGCTAATTTTCCCAAAAAGCTATCCTGGAATTGAATAACACTACATAAATTGTAAGCATCCAGATTCATTCCTTCAGCAAAATAATGTAACTTTTTCAAGGCTTGCAGACTTTTTCGGAACATGCAAGGCAGGGTCATCCAGACATGTGAGTCCAATCAAGACTCTGATGTCACTTTAATATACTACAGTCAGTCATGACACCACTACCATAAGCCATATTATCCCAAAACCAAAACATTCTAGAACTTTAAACATCAAATTCCAACCTATCCTATTGAATGTAGGGTAACTACAGCTAGATAAATAAAACAATTTTGATGTGTTGCCTACAGTTTTAAAGACTGTTGCATTTTACCTTCTTTTGCAGCTTTTTTTCAACTTTGTCTTAAACACATTTTGAACATGTTAGCCTTTCATAAATGCAGAGAGGCCTTAACTTAACTTCAGATGCTAAGTAGCCTGGACATTCTACTATTGTGTTTGTGAAAATGGACATTAGTTGCAGAAAGTCTACGGAGGAAAGTTAGGTGTGAAGGTCTGCTGCGTTCGCTTTGTAAATGCAGTTTACTAACAGCCCATTATGCATATATATACATATATATATATATTACCTACTGGCGGTCGCCAGTAGGTAGTTATAGTTAGGACCACGTTTCCATAGGAAATCCGCAACATTCTATTTTGAATAACTTTGGCGCCGGTCGACGAATCCTCGCGAATTTTTCAAAATAGGTGGGGCGCTACTCTCCGCTCCTACCCTGAAAGTCTCGGGGGGATTCGTCAAGCGGGGGCTGAGATAAAAGGGGGGTCCCAAAACGCGTTTTTCCCATGCATTTTTCCATAGGACCTTTAGACAGGGCTACAGCCTGAACGGCTGAACAGAATTACTTGAAATTTGGCAGAGAGGTAGTCCTCAGGTCAAGGAAGTGCCTTTTGTAGGTTTGGTGTAAATCTGTTCAGTAGATTCTGAGAAAATAGCCTTTAAATCAATATATATATCTGAGCCAGCTTACGGTGCGCTTACGGTACGCTTACCGTACGCGTACGGTGGCGTGCGCGAGCGCGATTCTGATTGGCTCTTAGATCTTAGTAAACATTCGAATCGGCCGAAACCAGGAAGCGGCGGCCGCCATTTTCTCTCTCGCACTGAGAGTGATGATGAAAATACAAAGCACATAAACATGTAAAGCGGCTGTTTAGACAGCTCCCACACACATAGCCATGTTGAGGGTGTCCCCAAAGATCCCCGAGGCCAAAAACGGTTTTGTTTTTTTTCGCTAATTTCGCCGATTATAACAGATGAGATAAACTATAATATTTTTTTAAAAAAAAAAAAAAAAAAAAAATTATCCACACTCTGTCCACCCCGTGTGCAAATGGTGCCCGAAGGGCACCATTTGTGCATGGCTTATAAAAATTACGAAAAATTCAAATATTACCTTTCAAAACGAAGTGCATCATATGTCCTCCATGTGCGCACGGTGCGCGAAGCGCATCGTGCGTACATGGCCCATCTAGCGTAACGTGGGCACGCGGTGCGCGTAGCGCACCGCGTGCCCACCGTGCGTGCACGGCACTAACTGCGTAAAGTGGGCGCGCGGTGCGCGAAGCGCACTGCGTGCTTACTGTGCGCGCACGGAACGAACTGCGTTAAGTGGGCGCGCACGCCACGAATGGCGTAAAGTAACTTAGCATTTAAAAAACCGTACAAATTCACTGAAAAAACCATAGGTTTCACACACGTTATAGTTAGGAATTAGCATTTAAAAAACCTTGCAAATTCACTGAAAAAACCATAGGTTTCACACATGTTATAGTTAGTGGAAATTTTACTGATAAAAAACCAATGAAATTCCCCCGTTATAGTTAGTGCAGGCAACTATAACTCACGCAACCGCAATCTTCTGCTGATGACATATGTGTCTTTATGAAAAAAAAATATTTGTAATATATGTATAGCTAAAAATGTATGGAAGAAGACATGGGCAAATAAGTGTCTAAATACAGTATTAGCATCAGCAGAGGATTGCGGTCGCGTGAGTTATAGTTGCCTGCACTAACTATAACAGGGGAATTTCATTGGTTTTTTATCAGTAAAATTTCCGCTAACTATAACATGTGTGAAACCTATGGTTTTTTCAGTGAATATATATATATATATGAATCAAACAAAGCCCTCGAGCTTCGAGAGGGCACACGACGCTCTCCCCATCTCCGATGTACAAGCCCTGCTGTCACTCGCTTTCCTGGCACTCATAAAATAAACAACAAAGTCCGACGCGTTTCAAGGCTGGTACGCCCCTTCTTCATGGACAGGCACAGGGGGAAATGACGACTCACCTCTCGCTTCATTAAACATTTTATTAATGGAGAAACGCCCTGAGTGGGCGTGGCACAGTCTTGACAACCAACAGCATGCTGGTATTTGCGGTCCTTGAGAGGTAGGTAAGTAAAACCTTAAGTAGGCTCAGTCCCCCTGTAATTATGCCTTCTTATATTCCTTGAGTAGGTAGAGTGGCAGGTTAACGAGTATGATCACCCTCGGGATTGCGTGCTAGATAGATAGGAACAGTTCCCTTCCAAAAGCCTTCTCACTCTCAGACGCGCACCACGCTTACAGTCCGAGTCAAGAATGGTGCTCCTCTCCACGGCCAAGGGTAGCCGTGCAAATTAATGAATCAAACAAAGCCCTCGAGCTGAAGAAGGGGCGTACCAGCCTTGAAACGCGTCGGACTTTGTTGTTTATTTTATGAGTGCCAGGAAAGCGAGTGACAGCAGGGCTTGTACATCGGAGATGGGGAGAGCGTCGTGTGCCCTCTCGAAGCGTGTGGATTCTCCGGAAAAAGAGTGTAAAAAAAACTGTGATTATATATATATATATATATATATATATATATTCTCGCTCCTGTTGACCACTCAACTTGAGTTGCACTCGAGGATCTGCAAATGCCACATAGTCTCCGCAGTACACAGTAGGCAGCCTGACGCGTTTCGCATAGATGCTTTATCAAAGGCCGTTTTCCTTCGTTGCTCGGCGAGATGCCTCACCTCTTTTGTTTCTATACTGCCATCACGTGATCGGTCGGCAGTCTCGCACTGAATTGTGGAGCTTGTGGTGAGGCAGCAATGTCCCCTGTATGGGTGCCGGGTCTCGAAGGTCACTGATGCTTGCCCTGGATGGGCACCATGTACTGGGGAGTCTTCATTCCGGTGCAGGTCCTCCTGATTACAGCTGGGCGAATTCCCAGCATGCCAGTCCGCTTGAATTCGCGGTGGTGCAACTCCCTACGGCTGGTCTGCCGCGTATGTATTCTCGCTCCTGTTGACCACTCAACTTGAGTTGCACTCGAGGATCTGCAAATGCCACATAGTCTCCGCAGTACACAGTAGGCAGCCTGACGCGTTTCGCATAGATGCTTTATCAAAGGCCGTTTTCCTTCGTTGCTCGGCGAGATGCCTCACCTCTTTTGTTTCTATACTGCCATCACGTGATCGGTCGGCAGTCTCGCACTGAATTGTGGAGCTTGTGGTGAGGCAGCAATGTCCCCTGTATGGGTGCCGGGTCTCGAAGGTCACTGATGCTTGCCCTGGATGGGCACCATGTACTGGGGCGCCTTCATTCCGGTGCAGGTCCTCCTGATTACAGCTGGGCGAATTCCCAGCATGCCAGTCCGCTTGAATTCGCGGTGGTGCAACTCCCTACGGCTGGTCTGCCGCGTATGTATTCTCGCTCCCGTTGACCACTCAACTTGAGTTGCACTCGAGGATCTGCAAATGCCACATAGTCTCCGCAGTACACAGTAGGCAGCCTGACGCGTTTCGCATAGATGCTTTATCAAAGGCCGTTTTCCTTCGTTGCTCGGCGAGATGCCTCACCTCTTTTGTTTCTATACTGCCATCACGTGATCGGTCGGCAGTCTCGCACTGAATTGTGGAGCTTGTGGTGAGGCAGCAATGTCCCCTGTATGGGTGCGGGGTCTCGAAGGTCACTGATGCTTGCCCTGGATGGGCACCATGTACTGGGGAGTCTTCATTCCGGTGCAGGTCCTCCTGATTACAGCTGGGCGAATTCCCAGCATGCCAGTCCGCTTGAATTCGCGGTGGTGCAACTCCCTACGGCTGGTCTGCCGCGTATCTATTCTCGCTCCTGTTGACCACTCAACTTGAGTTGCACTCGAGGATCTGCAAATGCCACATAGTCTCCGCAGTACACAGTAGGCAGCCTGACGCGTTTCGCATAGATGCTTTATCAAAGGCCGTTTTCCTTCATTGCTCGGCGAGATGCCTCACCTCTTTTGTTTCTATACTGCCATCACGTGATCGGTCAGCAGTCTCGCACTGAATTGTGGAGCTTGTGGTGAGGCAGCAATGTCCCCTGTATGGGTGCCGGGTCTCAAAGGTCACTGATGCTTGCCCTGGATGGGCACCATGTACTGGGGAGTCTTCATTCCGGTGCAGGTCCTCCTGATTACAGCTGGGCGAATTCCCAGCATGCCAGTCCGCTTGAATTCGCGGTGGTGCAACTCCCTACGGCTGGTCTGCCGCGTATGTATTCTCGCTCCTGTTGACCACTCAACTTGAGTTGCACTCGAGGATCTGCAAATGCCACATAGTCTCCGCAGTACACAGTAGGCAGCCTGACGCGTTTCGCATAGATGCTTTATCAAAGGCCGTTTTCCTTCGTTGCTCGGCGAGATGCCTCACCTCTTTTGTTTCTATACTGCCATCACGTGATCGGTCGGCAGTCTCGCACTGAATTGTGGAGCTTGTGGTGAGGCAGCAATGTCCCCTGTATGGGTGCCGGGTCTCGAAGGTCACTGATGCTTGCCCTGGATGGGCACCATGTACTGGGGAGTCTTCATTCCGGTGCAGGTCCTCCTGATTACAGCTGGGCGAATTCCCAGCATGCCAGTCCGCTTGAATTCGCGGTGGTGCAACACCCTACGGCTGGTCTGCCGCGTATGTATTCTCGCTCCTGTTGACCACTCAACTTGAGTTGCACTCGAGGATCTGCAAATGCCACATAGTCTCCGCAGTACACAGTAGGCAGCCTGACGCATTTCGCATAGATGCTTTATCAAAGGCCGTTTTCCTTCGTTGCTCGGCGAGATGCCTCACCTCTTTTGTTTCTATACTGCCATCACGTGATCGGTCGGCAGTCTCGCACTGAATTGTGGAGCTTGTGGTGAGGCAGCAATGTCCCCTGTATGGGTGCCGGGTCTCGAAGGTCACTGATGCTTGCCCTGGATGGGCACCATGTACTGGGAAGTCTTCATTCCGGTGCAGGTCCTCCTGATTACAGCTGGGCGAATTCCCAGCATGCCAGTCCCCTTGAATTCGCGGTGGTGCAACTCCCTACGGCTGGTCTGCCACGTATGTATTCTCGCTCCTGTTGACCACTCAACTTGAGTTGCACTCGAGGATCTGCAAATGCCACATAGTCTCCACAGTACACAGTAGGCAGCCTGACGCGTTTCGCATAGATGCTTTATCAAAGGCCGTTTTCCTTCGTTGCTCGGCGAGATGCCTCACCTCTTTTGTTTCTATACTGCCATCACGTGATCGGTCGGCAGTCTCGCACTGAATTGTGGAGCTTGTGGTGAGGCAGCAAATTCCCCTGTATGGGTGCCGGGTCTCGAAGGTCACTGATGCTTGCCCTGGATGGGCACCATGTACTGAATATGTATATATATATATATATTCCCATATGCTCGCTTACGTTCGAGAATGCACACAAGGGCAAGAAAACAAAGCCTTCAAAGCCAAGTTCTTTATTAGGACAAAACAGCAGCACTCGCAGATATTTCCTCCACCTTCCCCCAACGCGTTTCAGAGCTCCTTTGCTCCTTGCTCACGGGGGCTTCCGAGCAGATGCAAGAGGGGGCAGTCCCTTCTTTCGCTAATTATCACCCTCCTATGGAGAGAGGTAGAGAGGTAGAGGTGTAGAGGTAGAGAGGTAGAGGTAGAGGTAGAGAGGTAGAGAGTAGAAGAGAGAGAGGTAGAGAGAGATAGAGAGGTAGAGAGTAGAGGATGAGTAATAGAGAGTAGAGAGTAAGTAGTAGAGAGTAGTAGAGAGAGTAGCAGAGAGTGAGTAGTAGAGAGTAGTAGAGTGAGTAGTAGGGAGTGAGTAGTAGAGAGTAGTAGAGAGTGAGTAGTAGAGAGTGAGTAGTAGAGAGTAGTCGAGAGTGAGTAGTAGAGTGAGTAGTAGAGAGTAGTAGAGAGTGAGTAGTAAAGAGTAGTAGAGAGTGAGTAGTAAAGAGTGAGTAGTAGAGAGTAGTAGAGAGTGAGTAGTAGAGAGTGAGTAGCAGAGAGAGAGTAGTAGAGAGTGAGTAGTAGAGTGAGTAGTAGAGAGAATAGTAGAGAGTGAGTAGTAGAGCGAGTAGTAGGGAGTAGTAGAGAGTGAGTATTAGAGAGTAGTAGAGAGCGAGTAGTAGAGAGCAAGTAGTAGAGAGTGTGTAGTAGAGAGTGAGTAGTAGAGAGTGAGTGTAGAGAGAGTAGTAGAGTGAGTAGTAGAGAGTAGTAGAGAGTGAGTAGTAGATTTTGAGTAGTGGAGAGTGAGTAGTAGAGAGTAGTAGAGAGTGAATACTAGAGAGTGAGTTGCAGAGAGTGAGTAGTAGAGAGTAGTAGAGAGTGAGTAGTAGAGAGTAGTAGAGTGAGTAGTACAGAGTGAGTAGTAGAGAGAGAGTAGTAGAGAGTAGTAGAGAGTGAGTAGTAGAGTAGTAGAGAGTGAGGGGTAGAGAGTAGTAGAGAGTAGTAGAGTGAGTAGTAGAGAGTGAGTAGTAGAGAGAGTAGTAGAGAGTAGTAGAGTAGTAGAGAGTGAGTAGCAGAGAGTGAGTAGTAGAGAGAGTAGTAGAGAGTAGTAGAGTAGTAGAGAGTGAGAGTAGTAGAGAGTAGTAGAGAGAGAGTAGTAGAGAGTGAGTAGTGGAGAGTGAGTAGTAGAGAGTAGTAGAGAGTGAGTAGTAGAGAGCGAGTAGTAGAGAGAGTAGTAGAGAATCAGTAGTAGAGAGTAGTAGCGAGAGTAGTAGAGAGGGAGTAGTAGAGAGAGAGTAGTGGAGAGTAGTAGAGAGTGAGTAGTCGAGTAGTAGAGAGTGAGTGGTAGAGAGTAGTAAAGTGAGTAGTAGAGAGTGAGTAGTAGTGAGTAGTAATAGAGAGTAGTAGAGAGTAGTAGAGAGTGAGTAGTAAAGAGTAGTAGAGAGTGAGTAGTAGAGAGTGAGAAGCAGAGAGAGTGGTAGAGAGTGAGTAGTAGAGTGAGTAGTAGAGAGTAGTAGAGAGAGTAGTAGAGTGTGAGTAGTAGAGAGTAGTAGAGAGTGTGTTGAAGAGAGTTAGTAGTAGAGAGTAGGAGAGAGAGAGTAGTAGAGAGTGAGTAGTAGAGAGTAGTAGAGAGTGAGTAGCAGAGAGTGAGTAGTAGAGAGAGAGTAGTAGGGAGTAGTAGAGTAGTGGAGAGTGAGTAGTAGAGTGAGTAGTAGGGAGCAGTAGAGAGTGAATATTGGAGAGTAGTAGAGAGCGAGTAGTAGAGAGCAAGTAGTAGAGAGTGTGTAGTAGAGAGTGAGTAGTAGAGAGTGAGTGTAGAGAGAGTAGTAGAGAGTGAGTAGTAGAGAGAGTAGTAAAGAGTAGTAGAGTAGTAGAGAGTGAGTAGTAGAGTGAGTAGTCAAGAGTAGTAGAGAGTGAGTAGTAGACTGTGAGTAGTGGAGAGTGAGTAGTAGAGAGTGAGTACTAGAGAGTGAGATGCAGAGAGTGAGTAGTAGAGAGTAGTAGATAGTGAGTAGCAGAGAGTGAGTAGTAGAGAGTGAGTAGTAGAGAGAGTAGTAGAGAGTAGTAGGGTAGTAGAGAGTGAGTAGTAGAGAGTGAGTAGTAGAGAGTAGTAGAGAGCGAGTAGTAGAGAGTGAGTAGTGGAGAGTGAGTAGTAGAGAGTAGTAGAGAGTGAGTAGTAGAGGATGAGTAGTAGAGAGAGAGTAGTAGAGAGTGAGTAGTAGAGAGTAGTAGCGTGAGTAGTAGAGAGGGAGTAGTAGAGAGAGAGTAGTGGAGAGTTGTAGAGTGTGAGTAATCGAGTAGTAGAGAGTGAGTAGTAGAGAGTAGTAAAGTGAGTAGTAGAGAGTAGTAGAGAGTGAATAGTAGAGAGTGAGTAGTAGTGAGTAGTAGAGAGTAGTAGAGAGTAGTAGAGAGTGGTTAGTAGTAAGTAGTAGTAGAGAATAGCAGAGAGTGAGTAGTAGAGAGTGAGTACTAGAGAATGAGTAGTTTAATTTAAAAGGAACACAATGAGGGGGTTCATTTTGCCATAGAAATTATGATTAGTGCTGAAAAAAGAAAAATTAGGGCACATTTTGAGTGACTTCTCAAATCCTCTTCTATTTCATTAAAAAATTCTGACATCCCTGGTGCGCAGTAGTTTTACTACAGTGATGTAAAAAGCAACTAGATTACTAACATTCCGAATTTATGTTAAATGTGTGACTTATTTGAATGCCTTCTTGATGGAATGAAAGTAAAAAACCTGAAAGTATTTCCTACCGAGAAGACTGTAGTAAATGAGGAAATTAGGAAACTTCATAACAAATAAGTCTCCCAAGATGGCCACCAGAGACAAAAGAGCCCAAATGTAGCACAAATATCACCCAGATGTAGCCCAAATATAGCCAAATGACAGAATGTCCCAGAGTGTTCTAAAGAACAACTAGAGCGCTAACATTCTTACTTATGACAAAAGTATGGCACACCTGAATCCATCTTGATTGGAATAAAGTGGTAACACTTAAATCCTCTTCGATTTCATTAAAAAATTCTGACATGCAGACTGAAACATGCACTTTGAATACCAGCAGCAGACTTCCCTGGCGAGCAGTAGCTTTACTACAGTGATCTAATGAGCAACTAGAGTGCCACCATTCAGAATTTATGGCAAATGTGCGACTCATCTGAATGCCTTCTTGATGGAACCAAAGTAAACAAGCATTGAAAATGCAATAGGTCTCGCCCTCGTTTAAGTTAAAGCAATTCTGTTTGTAATTAGGTGGCCTTTTATCTTTGCTTGTATTAGTGTTTTTCAAACTTTCATGTACATAACATAAATATGTATGCATATATGTATATGTATATGTATATGTATATGTATGCATGCATTTATATTTGTATTTATATAGATATGCAGATTATATATGTTTATATATGTATGTATATATAAATATACACACATATATATATATATATAAATGCATATGCATATATATGCATATATATATTTGCATATGTGTGCATGTAGAGAGAGGTAGAGAGGTAGAGGTGTAGAGGTAGAGGTGTAGAGGTAGAGAGGTACAGGTAGAGAGGTACAGGTATAGAGGTAGAGAGTAGTAGAGAGAGAGGTAGAGAGAGGTAGAGAGGTAGAGAGTAGAGAGTGAGTAATAGAGAGTAAAGAGTGAGTAGTAGAGAGTAGTAGAGAGTAGTAGAGTGTAGTAGAGAGAGTAGCAGAGAGTGAGTAGTAGAGAGTAGCAGAGTGAGTAGTAGAGATTGAGTAGTAGAGAGTAGTAGAGAGTAGTAGAGAGTGAGTAGTAGAGAGTAGTAGAGAGTAGTAGAGTGAGAGTAGTAGAGAGTAGTAGTGAGTGAGTAGTAGAGAGTGAGTAGTGGAGTGAGTAGTAGAGTGAGTAGTAGAGAGTGAGTAGTAGAGAGTAGTAGAGAGAGAGTAGTAGAGAGTGAGTAGTAGAGAGTAGTAGAGAGTGAGTAGTAGAGAGAGAGTAGTAGAGAGTGAGTAGTAGAGAGTAGTAGAGAGTGAGTAGAGAGAGAGTTGTAGAGAGTAGTAGAGTAGTAGAGAGTGAGTAGTAGAGAGTGAGTAGTAGAGAGTGAGTAGCAGAGAGTAGTGGAGTAGTAGAGAGTGAGTAGTAGACAGTAGTAGAGAGTGAGTAGTAGAGAGAGTAGTAGACAGTGAGAAGTAGAGAGAGTAGTAGAGTAGTAGAGAGTGAGTAGTAGAGTGAGTATTAGAGAGTAGTTGAGAGCGAGTAATAGGGAGTGAGCAGTGGAGAGTGAGCAGTAGAGAGTAGTAGAGAGTGAGAAGTAGAGAGTGAGTAGTAGAGAGTGAGTAGTAGAGAGTGAGTAGTAGAGAGAGAGTAGTAGAGAGAGAGTAGTACAGAGTGAGTAGTACAGAGTAGTAGAGTGAGTAGTAGAGCATGAGTAGTAGAGAGAGAGTAGTAGAGAGTGAGTAGTAGAGTAGTAGAGAGTGAGTAGTAGAGAGTAGTAGAGTAGTAGAGTGAGTAGTAGAGAGTGAGTAGTAGAGAGTTGTAGAGAGTAGTAGAGTTGTACAGGGTAAGTAGTAGAGAGTGAGTAGTAGAGAGTGAGTAGTAGAGAGTGAGTAGTGGAGAGTGAGTAGTAGAGAGTAGTAGAGAGTGAGTAGTAGAGAGTGAGTAGCAGAGAGTGAGTAGTAGAGTGAATCGTAGCGAGTGAGTAGTAGAGAGAGAGTAGTAGAGAGTGAATAGTAGAGAATAGTAGAGTGTGTAGTAGAGAGTGAGTAGAAGAGAGAGAGTAGTAGAGAGTAGTAGAGATTGAGGAGTAGAGTAGTAGAGAGTGAGTGGTAGAGAGTAGTAGAGAGTAGTAGAGTGAGTAGTAGAGAGTGAGTAGTAGAGAGTGAGTAGTAGAGAGTAGTAGAGAGTGAGTAGTAGAGAGTGGGTAGTCGAGAGATAGTAGTAGAGAATGAGTAGTAGAGTAGTAGAGAGTAGTCAGTCAGTGTCAGTCAGTCAGTATTAGTGTCAGTCAGTCAGTGTCAGTCAGTCAGTCAGTGTCAGTCAATCAGTGTCAGTCAATCAGTGTCCATCAGTCAGTCAGTCGGTCAGTGTCAGTCAGTCAGTGTCAGTCAATCAGTGTCAGTCATTGTCAGTCAGTTAGTTTCAGTCAATCAGTGTCAGTGTCAGTCAGTGTCACTGTCAGTCAGTGTCAGTGTCAGTCAATCAGTGTCAGTCAGTGCCAATCAGTCAGTGTCAGTCAGTCAGTGTCAGCTAGAGCAGCTCTGCTGACCTGGTTCTCTGGCTCTAAAGCAGCTCTGCTGACCTGGTTCTCTCTCTCTAAAGCAGCTCTCCTGACCTGGTTTCTCTGGCTCTCTAGCAGGTCTGCTGACCTTGCTCTGCTGCCCTGATCCCTTGGCTCTAAAGCAGCTCTGCTGACCTGGTTCTCTCCCTCTAAAGCAGCTCTGCTGACCTGGTTCTCTTGCTCTAAAGCAGCTCTAATGACCTGGTTTCTCTGGCTCTAGAGCAGCTCTGCTGACCTGGTTCTCTGGCTCTAGAGCAGCTCTGCTGACCTGGTTCTATGGCTCTAAAGCAGCTCTGCTGACCTGGTTCTCTGGCTCTAGAGCAGCTCTGCTGACCTGGTTCTCTGGCTCTAAAGCAGCTCTGCTGACCTGGTTCTCTCCCTCTAAATCAGCTCTACTGACATGGTTCTCTGCCTCTAGAGCAGCTCTGCTGACCTGGTTCTATGGCTCTAAAGCAGCTCTGCTGACCTGGTTCTCTGGCTCTAGAGCAGCTCTGCTGACCTGGTTCTCTGGCTCTAAAGCAGCTCTGCTGATCTGGTTCTCTCCTCTAATGCAGCTCTGCTGACCTGGTTTCTCTGGCTCTAGAGCAACTCTGCTGACCTGGTGTCTGGCTCTAAAGCAGCTCTCCTGATCTGGTTCTCTCCCTCTAAAGCAGCTCTGCTGACCTGGTTCTCTGCCTCTAGAGCAGCTCTGCTGACCTGGTTCTCTGGCTCTAAAGCAGCTCTTCTGACATGGTTCTCTGGCTCTAAAGCAGCTCTGCTGACCTGGTTCTCTGGCTCTAAAGCAGCTCTGCTGACCTGGTTCTCTGGCTCTAGAGCAGATCTGATGACCTGGTTCTCTGGCTCTAAAGCAGCTCTGCTGACCTGGTTCACTCTCTCTAAAGAGCTCTGCTGACCTGGTTCTCTGGCTCTAAAGCAGTTCTGCTGACCTGGTTCTCTGCCTCTAGAGCAGCTCTGCTGACCTGGTTCTATCGCTCTAAAGCAGCTCTGCTGACCTGGTTCTCTGGCTCTAGAGCAGCTCTGCTGACCTGGTTCTCTGGCTCTAAAGCAGTTCTGCTGACCTGGTTCTCTCCCTCTAAAGCATCTCTGCTGACCTGGTTTCTCTGGCTCTACAGCAGCTCTGCTGACCTGGTTCTCTGCACTCATGATGCATGCACCCGACTTCGCGAAAATATATTTAAAAGTAATATAAGTTTATTATATGTACAAATATATTATTTTTATGAATATCTTAGATAATCTCTTGCCCTAATATGTATATTAAAGACACATACATATCATTTTGGAACATAAATTATTTTTGCGGGAGTTGCGCACCCAGCGTGCCCCAGCACGTATAGAACGTCACGCGGGACCCGCAACCGTGCAAGCATCTCGTACCGTAATGCGCATGTTTTGCGAATGCGCGGCAGCAGCAGTCGCGGACTGGTCGCATACCAATCGCGCACATCACGTAATATAAAATGTATATGATGTAACTGAAAAACACGCAGCTGTCACACACCATACGCGGATCCTTCACAACTTTTCTAAAATGGCAGCTAGAATGCACGCACCCACCGTGATGTGTAGGCTTTGAGTGCGCGATTTCGAAAACAAATTTGATTTTTTTAAAAAGAAAATAATATAAATGTATTAAAATAAAAAATGGAAACAAGAAAATGAATCAATATTTCAGTTTTCATTTTTTACATTGTTTTGTGCAATTTTCAGAAAAATATATCATGTTATTTAATTAATAGAAAATGTATAAATAAACAGTTAAAAAACTGTAGAAAATCAGTACAAAAAATAGGTATAACTACTATCACACTTAAAAATTTGCATTTAAAAAACCTTTGAAATTCACTGAAAAAAACATAGGTTTCAGAGACGTTATAGTTAGAAATTAGCATTTATAAAAGCTTTGAAATTCACTGAAAAAACCATAGGTTTCAGAGATGTTATAGTTAGAAATTAGTATTTGAAAAAACCTTAGAAATTCACAGAAAAAAACATAGGTTTGAGGGGTGTTGTAGTTAGCTGGCCATTTCACTTGTCAAAATCTTAGAAATTCCTGCATTATAGTTAGTTCTGCTAACTATAACTCGCGCGCCCGCAATGCACTGCTGATGATGTCACATATTGCATCATGCATGACATGGTCAGTGACATCACTGATGACATCACTGATGACATCTCAAATTACATCACTGATGACATCATCCACGTGACAATCTGATACACCTCATCATACACTAGTATAACCTTTCATCACTCACTGTAAAATACATTGTACCATATTTGAAACCAGTGACACACCAATATCAGTTATACATACTGATTCATTGATTCCTAAGTCTACACACACAACTACCCATTCAACAACAGAATCATTTATACATGCAGTCACTAATTAATAGAATACTATCAAATGCACTTATACACATATATAGACATTGACACATTAGCAGTCATCTTAGTCGGTTATGCAGTCATCCTACTCACTCATGAAAACAACTTAATTACACTTACATTTCTCACTTACACAATTATCCAACAACACTTCATTTATTCAAACACATAGTAACTCATAGTTAATATGTTAAAAAATCACCATTACAATTATACACTCATTCATATAGTTACTCTCACGATCACTGACTCTTACACATACTTATTTATATACACCAACTCTCACATACAATGCCTTTTATTTTTTTACTTTGTTGAAGATGTACAACTAAAACATATATTTGCTCACCAACACACAAATAAATACACTCATTCACCCAAAGAACTGTTTCCACGTGCACTCTTAAACCTATACACCTAGTCAATCAACCATTCACACATCTGTGCATAGTTACACACACACCATCCAACCACACACAAACTCAGTGTCCCATACAAATACTCACCCAACTAATCAATAACTAATATACACACATGTAGTTAGCGACCAACTGATGCAGCATGTTACAACAACAGAGACAGTGATTCACACATTCACATAGTTTAGTGACTAATCCATGTATTAAGTGAGACACTTTTAATTACTCACTTAAACAGACAGTCAGACAGCTACTAAATCCTCCGCCCAGACAGTTATATATCCACTCAATCTTCAATACAGATTGGTATATATATAATACATATTTATATTTCAAACTAAAGCACATTAGCTGGATGATGTCATCAGTGATGTCATTTGAGTGTCATCAGTGATGTCATCAGTGATGTCACTGACCATGTCATGAATTATGCAATTTGTGACATCATCAGCAGTGCATTGCGGGCGCACGAGTTATAGTTAGCAGAACTAACTATAACGGAGGAATTTCTATGGTTTTGTACAAGTGAAATGGCCAGCTAACTATAACACCCCTGAAACCTATGTTTTTTTCTGTGAATTTCTAAGGTCTTTTAAATGCTAATTTCTAACTATAACGTCTCTGAAACCTATGGTTTTTTCAGTGAATATTATATATATAAATATATATATATATATTACCTACTGGCGGTCGCCAGTAGGTAGTTATAGTTAGGACCGTGTTTCCATAGGAAATCTCAAAATTCTATTTTGAATAACTTTGGCGCCGGTTGACGAATCCTCGCAAAATTTTCAAAACTAATGGGGCACTCCGCTCAGCTCCTACCCTGAAAGTTTTGGGGTGATTCGTCAAGCGGGGGCAGAGAAAAAGGGGGGTCCCAAAACGCGTTTTCCCCATGGATTTTTCCATAGGGACTTTAGTCGCAGCTACAGTCCAAACGGCTGAACAGAATTATGTGAAATTTGGCAGAGAGGTAGCTATAAGGTCCATGAAGTGCCTTTTGCAGGTTTGGTGTAAATCTGTTCAGTATTTCCTGAGAAATTAGCATTTAAAGCAATATATATATATCTATATGCGCGCAGCGTGCGCACACTGAGCAAGTCCTGTGCGCGCACCCTGCCGTGCGCGAGCGCACTTCTGATTGGTTGTTAGATGTCAGTAAACATTCGAATCGGTGGAAATCAGGAAGCGGCGGCCGCCATTTTGTCTCTCGCATAAAGAGGGGGTGATAAACAAAGGGGAGAACGTGAAAAGGGGGCAGAGTGGGGAGATATTGACCCACTAGGCATTGTAAGGGGGTCACAGTAGGACCTTGTAGGGCAAAAAAAAAAGATTTATATATTTTTTTTAAATATCGCCGAGTGCGCGCACCCAGCGCGCACCCGAAATTTAAAAAAAAAAAAAAAAGAATAAAAAATCGCATTTAAGTGATTAGATATAAGGTGGCTCTAAAAAGAGCCCTTGTGTTTATTGTGTGTTTTTTGGTACCTACAAGTAAGTACCGATGCAGAGTCTAAAGTTCAAGAGGAAGACTCTGTTGCCTTCATCAGTGAAGTGTACACCATCTCCTCTATAAATGTCTTGCATGTTGTAACGCAAGTTGTTGTGGTATATAGAACCCATACCATAGTCTCTGAGGAAAGCAGAAATAGATTTGTTGACGTGCTTCCTTGCTTTGTCAATCTATGGACAAAATTGGTTGGACCAGTTCCACTTTTGCCTTTGGCATATATTAGAATATACAAAGGCAGTTTGTGGAAAAAGCGACATCAATTGCACAAAGGTGTCCTTAATAAGCATTTGCAGACCTACCCCAGTTAAAGTGCCTAGGTCATTACCACCACAGTGCACAATAAAAAGGTTAGGCTGTGGGAGATGTAGAAAGGTTTTCACCAAAGGCATTAATTGGTGCCACTTTAACCCTCTCTGACCAATCCATTTAATGTCTACATTTGGCAAAGCAAGGTCTCTCACCATACCTCTTTTTTCTGCAAACTTTTCACTCCAGAAGACATAGCTGTGACCTACAATCCACACTGTGAACATCTTCCAAGGAGATCTGGATGCACTCAGGAGGTGTCTTTCAGTAGAAAGGCAATATGAAATGAAAGACAGTTGAAATATGGAGGCACACATAGTTTTTTTTATAAAAAGAACTCATTGGCTGTTTCAAACCATTCTACACTAAAAACTAGGCTGTATGTTTACATTTTTAAAAGCATGTTTTGTATTGGTTCAGAAAAATGTGTTACCACAGAACATTACTATGGATTTGCTGTTAGGTTTGAAAAGTCAAGCACTCTTGCTCTTTGGATATGAAACATTGTCTGCTGAACTTCTGACCTCTCTCCTCACAGCAGTGTTCCATGACCTGTTGCTATGGTAGCAGGCAGAAGTCAAGTTGGGGCAAGGGTACATTTGGAAAGGGGTTGAAGTTTTCAACCAATAGAAATGTGTGATTTCATTTGAAAAAAAGTGGGAAGCACTGAGATTTGAAATTAACATGTATATGTGTGAAAAAAGAGAGGGAAACATTGCCATTTACTGGTTCTGGAGAGAGGAGAGAGGTGTGGAGCTCTGATATTCTGACTCTGATAGTCTGCTGTTTGAGTGGCACATTTCTTTCTCAACTAACTATTTTTAAAGGTGAGTTATGAGTTTGAGAGGGGATGTATGTGGTGATTTTTTAGATAAATATTAGAATTGTGAATCTTCTTCAAAAGTTATGTTTTACATTTTGAGGTTTGGGAGATATTTAACTGTTTTGAACTTGTAAGATATTATGAAGTATGTTTTCACCATAAGTTAATGTGTACTGGTAAGAATGAGGAATACTGTTTTGTGCCTACCATCAAACCATGCAGAGAAGAATTGTTGACAGAGATTTAATTTGTGTTGCTGTTGAAAAGTAAGACTTGCAGTTGAAAGGAAAGGACAGCTTCTTTTTAATTGTGATGGTTAGGATTTAGCAGAAATCACTTTGAAAGAAAAGAGAGGAAAATGGCAACACATTTGAAATTAGCATTAATTCTGTCAGAATTGCAGTCCCAGGAAAGGGGCAGCCTGTGTTTTGTGCCTACCAACACAGCATGAGTCTGTGTGCATATAGGAATTGTTGTCTGAGATTTAATTTGTGAAGTTGTTGTTCTGTAAGGATTGCAGACCCAGGAAAGGGGCAGCCTGTGTTTTGTGCCTACCAACACAGCATGAGTCTGTGTGCATATATGAATTGTGGCCAGAGATGTAATTTGTGTTGCAGTTGTTCTGTAAAACATGCACTTGCAGGAAAGGGACAGCTTGTTTTCTTCAAATGTGGTGGTTAGCACTCAGCAGAAATCACTTAATCTGAAATGAGAGGCAAAAGCTAAAACATTTGAAACCAATAGGGTAGATTTTCCTTTCAAAATAGCAAAGGCACAGGTAGTTGCCATATGTTCAAAACTGAAAATAACCCGTAGCACACATGCACTGTTACATACATCCCAGCAGTCTTCATGCAGTTTTGGAAGTCTCTTTGCTCATCTGTCTTGCACCAGACAATACACAGTCTCCAGAAACACACTCTTGGCACACACGCAGCAGCTTCTCCCACACTCCCATGTGTAGTACTCAGGTCTGTGTGGAGTTTCAGATAGCACTGTGTAACGCAAACACATTCAACGTCACCAAGGCCTCATTTTCTTTGCTCTAGTCTACTCACTCACCCTGTAACACATGGTCATGGTCTCAAGGAGCTGTTAGGACATGTGCTGTTTTCTGCCTCTGTAAATGATAAGGAAAATGTGTCAGGCTGTAACAGTAATTTGGTACTATCCAGGAACACTGTTTTGTGCCAAAAAACACAGCATGAGTCTGTGTGTATACAGGAATTGTGGGCAGAGATTTAATTTGTGAAGTTGTTGTTCTGAAAGAAATGCAGTCCCAGGAAAGGGGCAGCCTGTGTTATGTGCCTAAAATGACGATATGAGTCTGTGTGCGCACAGGAATTGTGGGCAGAGATTTAATTTATGAAGTTGTTGTTCAGTAAGAATTGCAGTCCCAGGAAAGGGGCAGCCTGTGTTATGTGCCTAAAATGATGGCATGAGTCTGTGTGCGCACAGGAATTGTGGGCAGAGATTTAATTTGTGAAGTTGTTGTTCAGTAAGAATTGCAGTCCCAGGAAAGGGGCAGCCTGTTGTCTTTACACAAATTATCCCTTAGCACACATGCACTGTTACATACATCCCTGCAGTCTTCATGCAGTTCTGGAAGTCTCCTTGCTCATCTCTCTTGCACCAGAGAATACACAGTCTCAAGAAACACACTCTTGGCACACATGCAGCAGCTTCTCCAACACTCCCATGCGTAGTACTTAGCTCTGTGTGATGTTTCAGATAGCAGTGTATAACGCAAACACATAAAAACATCATCAAGGCCTCATTTTCTTTGCTCTAGTCTAATCACTCACCCAGGTTGCAGATGCTCATGGTATGAAGTAGCTGTTAGGAAATGTGCTCTTTTCTGTCTCTGTAAACTATAAGGAAAATGTGTCAGGCTGTAACAGCAATTATCACTTGCTCTACCACAGTAGTAAATGTGCATTTAAATTGCCAATCAAATATTGTTTTCTGCCTAGAATCACACCACGAGGCTGTGTGCGCACAGGAATTGTGGGCAGAGATTTAAAGTCTGTTGCAGTTGTTCTGAAAGACTTGCAGTTACAGGAAAGGGGCAGCTTGTTTTTTTTCAACTGTGGTGGTTAGCACTCTGCACAAATTAGTAAATCACAAATGAGAGGCAAATGGTAAAACATTTGAAATTAATGAAAAGCTTAAAAAATATTTTAATCAATTATAATTACAAAAAAGATTTTTTTTAAAAGTTTTTTGCAGGTATTGCTGAGCAACAGTGAAACAATTAAAAAATGCCTTTAAGGACAAGAAAGAGGAAAGAAAAGCAACAACAAGTATATCTGGACAAAACTGGGAAAAAAAATAGGAGGAGAAGCTTGTGATGGAAAAAAGATAAACTCTACTGGTAAGAAAACTAAAGTTTTCTTTAATAATATCTTAAAAAAAAAGAAAATGGCAAAAATAAATGTAAAACAAACAGTGTTTTATGTACAAAGCAACAACAGCAAAAAACAAAAGCTAATGTACAATCAGAAGTATGTAAAACTGATTTAACATGAAAATTAGATTTTAAAAACATTCGTCGAAAAATGTTTCAGAGAAGAGTGATGTTAAATTTGCTAAAGGATGTGATTAAATATAAGAAAAAATCAAAATTTATTAAGAATTTTTTTTTTATAGAAAATATTGTAAGTAAGGCTTTGGAAATAAAAAGAAAACTTTTTATTCTAATTTTGAATAGGATGTGTAGATTAGATAAATTAGTCAATGCAATGAAGTCACAAAGCAAAAGGAAAAGAGAAGTGAAAAAAAGTAAATTTTGTAAAGTGTTCTTGGGAGAATGGAAGCACAGTTCAAGTACTGAACCATTTTTTAATGAAGAGATTTATCTTCAAAGTAATAGTTTGTTGCATGCAGTTGACACCAATGGTAGAGCATATGAAGTTAAGGATGGTTGTGTGATGGAAAAAGAGAAAATGGTCCCAAGAAATGAGGAAGAAGTAATGGCTGCTGAGGCTATGGGAAAATGTCCAAAAGCCCCAGTGTACACTTGGAACTGTAGTAGTATTTGTACTGTGCGTCAGGAATCTATTGATAAATTACGTGACTTTCTAAGAGAATATAGTAAAAAGAGTGTAAAACAGAAGATGAAGGTGCTTCAAACACTAGATCCATGCAGAGTGAGAGAGAATACTGGTTTGCAAGGACATTCTCTGGCTTGTCTATCTAGAAAAGTGTGTAAAAGTGTTTTTCATCATTTTAGGATGCTGGCTGTTCATCATACTGAAATGAGAAAGTTTGTGAGAACATTGTATTTTGCTAAAAGTCCAGCAGTAAATGTACATTAATAATTTAGAATTGGATGCTATTCCTGCCGAACTTTCTGATTTAAATACATATGAGTCTATACTCATTCAATGTGTTCATCCGTTCCAGACCATAGTACGTATGGAGCCCAAAACTGGTAAATTACCTCCTTCAGATTTACTGAGAGGTTTAACCCCTTCGGTGCTCATGACGGAACGGTTCCGTCATGAGCCACGGTTGAGCTGTGCTCATGACGGAACCGTTCCGTCATGACCACGCCCGCGCAAGATTCCGTCAGCACAGCGGCGGAATCTGCGCAGCATGGAAGGGGTTAAAAGGAAGAGTGGTGTATTTGCCCTTGGATTTGAAAAAAAATATGGAAACTATTGATGCAGATACTTTGGAAACTGAACCATTAGTTATTCTGGTTAATGGTGTACCTACAAAGAATAAGAAGATTTGGCAGGAGCTGGTAGATGTACGGAAAGTACAAAGAGCAAATTTATATTTGAAAAGGAATAATAAATGGTATGAATCAATTTATATAGATGAAGAAGAAGAAGATTTACAAGAAGACACAGAAACACCAACTGGACAAATTGAAAAAGTGGACAAGTCAAAAGAAGAAGAAATTTATGAACATTTTAGCATACATCCTCTTCATTCAAAAGAAGTTATGGGAGACACTATTGATCTGTTTCAGATGAAGAAAGCAAAAGGAACTCCCGTGAGTGTATGGGAGAAGAGCTTGGAAGCTCGATGTTTTCCTCAGCTGTTTCCTACAGGAAAAGGTGGACGATACGATGAACGCCCAGAACAGATTCCAGCTTCTGAGTATCGGACTACAAGACTATATGCTGAAGATTCAAGATTTCGTCAAAGTATTCCTTATTTGTTTCATCTTTTATTTGAAAACGACTTGTCTGCATTATCTTATGCAGTAAATCACATTTTAAAAAGTGGAGTACATCTACATAATGTGTCTGCTAAGGATTTTATGGAGAAAGTGCAGCACCGAGATGATCATTTGGAAACACAACTGATCAATCTGATGGCTTGTCAGCGTGGGACAAATGAATATTGGTACCGACGCCATGGAGAATTAAAATGCATGTTACGGAATTTAGGAACTCCTACATGGTTTGTAACCCTAAGCTGTGCCGAGTACGCTTGGGATGATTTATTGGATTTTCTACGAGAGGCAAATTCAAACATTAAAAACATTGAATACAAGACAGCAGGAGAACTGTACTCATTGGATCCGGTTAATGTTTGCAGATATTTCAATCATAGATTTGAGGCTATGATGTCCTTCATCTGCAATAAAAAAAATCCACCTCTTGGAGAAGTAGTGGATTTCTTTTGGAGAAAAGAGTACCAAGCAAGAGGTGCTCCTCATATTCATATGCTGTTGTGGATCAAGGATGCCCCAAAATTTGGAACAGATGCTGATGAAGCAGTGTTATCTTTCATTGAAGAATATGCAACATGTGCTATACCTAATAGCACAGAAGAGAAAAAGTTAAAAGAACAAGTTTTACGTTTCCAAAGTCATCGGTGTGGAAAATACTGTCGACGGAAGTACAAGACCAAAGATAAATTCTACACAAAGTGTTGATTTGGATTTCCTAGACCTGTTCTTTCAAAAGGAAGAGTCAACAGTTTTATGTCAGCTGTGCGACATACTATAACCAGAAAATCTCCCAAAAATACATACAACCTAAGAAGAAAAGAAGAGTCAAAATTTATAAATGACTACAACCCAGTCATTTTAACAATGTGGAATGCTAACATGGATATTCAGTATGTGGCAGACAATTCTATTGCTGTTGCTCGGTATGTCACATCTTACATCACTAAATCTGAGAAAACAGAATTGAAGGAAATGTGGGAAGAGATTTCTCACGAGAAGACTGTCAGTAAGAAGCTGTACAGTTTCAGTTTAAAGATGTTATCGCATCGAGAAATTGGATCCTACGAATGCTCAGATAGGTTATCATCTGCAAGTCTTTACTCGAAATCCAGAAGAATAATTTGGGTCAGTTTAGGCCTTGCAGGAATGCGAAATCGGGTACTGAAATCTGTTGGAGAAATTGAATAGTTGGCCGAGAATGACCCAGAAAGTACAGATATTTTGAAAACAAACATGTTGGACACATATTACCCAAAAAGAAGTCATCATCTTGAGAACATGTGTCTCTATGAAGTGCTGCAGAACTACATTTTTTCACGGTAAGCCACAGAAGACATCAACAATGGAAAATATAAAGTCATTGGTGAGGAAGGATGTTTGGTGAAGCAAACAAAAGGAAGTTTGATAAATCACAGGAAGCTGAGTTGCGACACTACTGACAAAAAGGAATTTTACTACTTGGCTCTTTTACAGCTGTTTAAACCATGGCGTTCAGAGGACAAACTACTGGGAGAATTTCAAAGCTATGAAGATTCTTTTAATGCTAGCAAAGACAGCATAGAATGCAGTACTTTCACAACTTATGTCCAAATGTTAAATGAAGAAAATGAACAGAAAGCAAACATTGCAGCTGAAGTAGCTAGAGACAGTTCTCAAGACAGCCAAAGTTCAGGAACACTTAGTCAAGATCCCCTAGGACAACCAACCGTAGAAAATGAAGCTGCAGTAGCCATGACTGAAGTAGAAACGGCTATGAATCAAGCACAGGAAGATTCAATCGACTTACTAAATCTGGAACAACAACTGAATGAAGAACAAAAACAAATTTATGAAGAAGTCACCCAAAAAATTGATCATGGATTACTACATGAAAAAAAACAGTGCTCATGCACATCATTTGAACCAATCAGGATGTATGTGAGCGGACAAGCTGGAACTGGTAAAAGTTTCTTAATAAAAGTCATCAGAAGCTACCTACAGCAAAAAACAGCTTCAAATTTGTCTTGTGTGGTAACTGCTCCAACTGGGTTAGCAGCCTATAACATAAAAGGAATTATCTTACATCGCTTGCTAATGTTACCAGTGGAGCATGAGAACAAAATAGAATACCACAAGCTAACTGGAGAAGCATGCTTCGAAGTTTCAAGAGTGTTGAAGAAGATGCAAGTTCTCATTATTGATGAGGTGAGCATGGTTTCAAACTTAATGCTTGCCTTTGTGCATTTAAGAATGCAACAAATTCTTAAGAGAGACTATGACGTGTTATTTGGAGGTAAACACGTCATAGTTTTTGGAGATCTTTTACAGCTCACTCCAGTTAAAGGACAACCAGTGTTTAATACTGTGACACATGAAGACACGAAAAAGTCATTAGGAAGCATTGGTAATGCAAATATTTGGTCGTTCTTTGAGTACAAAGAACTCACTACCAATATGAGACAAGCAAACGATGAAGATTATGCAAGTATTCTGAAAGATATCACAATTGGACTACTCACAGAAGTTGGCAAAAAAGCATTACAGAGTAGGATGCTACATAATTTATTTCCAAATGAAGAAATAGTTGCAGAGAAAATATACAAGAACATTGCTGAAAAAAATACTGTAATCTGCTTAATGCCAACACTACGTGAGTGCTCAATATTCAATGAGGAACTTTTGAAATTGGAAAAGGAAGAGATTAAGAAAATGGAAGCAGAGGACAAAATTCAGCATGAAAGAATTACTTTTACATTAACAGGCAAACTGAAAAATAAATTGGATTCACTAGAGAAGAACATTTCCAAAACAGCTGGATTAGAAAAAAATCTATATGTTTGCATGAATTGTCGAGTGATTTTAAGGAGAAATTTGGATGTAGAAAAAGGTTTAGTGAATGGAGCTATGGGAAGAGTTGTGGGTTTTATTAATTACCAGAAAAAAGATGGAATTGAATGTTTAAAAATAAAATTTGATCAGATAGAAGAAGTTAAAAACATTTGCCGTTGTTCAGTTCGTTTCATGCTTGTGAAAGACTTATATGTGCGTAGAAAGCAGTTTCCATTTTCTCTAGCATATGCTGTAACTATTCACAAGTCTCAAGGATTGACTGTAGATAGTGCTTTTGTAAACATTGGTTCTACTGTGTTCAAAGAAGGTATGGCATATGTTGCTCTGTCACGAGTAAAAACATTATCTGGTTTATTTATGATAGACTTTGATGACTCAAAAGTTAGTGCTGATACAAACTGTGTAAAGGAGTATAATAGATTAAGAAGAACCTATGCTCCTCATTTAGGACAGTATCCTGTGATTGAAAAACATGTTGTTTCTCGGAAAAGGAGATTTGAAAATATCTGTAATGTGGATGAACAGAACAAAAAAAAAAAGGACAGTGATGTGATAGCAAGGAAAAAGAAAAAGGACAGTGTTGAAGAGATTGTTGGTTGCCATTTTGAAAATAGCTCTGGTGTCAACTGCTATGCAAATGTAGTGCTGAATGTTGTATTTTATCTTGAAAAGTTGCAAGAACAGATAATAGTAAATCATGGAAAAAGATTGTGTTCTCTGCTGAGTCTCCTTTATGAGAAGCTGAGTAATGATAAAACTAAAATAGAAAGTGCTTCTGATGTTAGAAATCTTTTAGATGTATGTTCTGGATCTACACAGTTTAAAGAAAATGTCCAGCAAGATGCACAGGAATTCTTAATATATATACTGAGCGTACTTGAAGATGAAGGAGTAGAAGTAGAAAACTTATTTGGTGTCTCTTACAAATGGGAACATTGCTGTGAAAACTGTATGAACACATGTAGTAGTAATGTTGATTCAGAAAGGTTCATATTTTTACCATTACCACAAAGTAAATCAGTGACTTTTAGTAAATTAGTTAAAGATGCCAATCACAACATGGAATGTTCTGAATGTAAATCTGACATGTTTTCCACGTTATTTTTACAGAAATATGGTCAGTATGTAATTTTAATGATGCAACGTTGTAGAGCTGATGGTTCAAAATTGGATACTTTAATAAAGAAGTTTATAGGACAACAATTATCAATTTCTGGAAAAACTTTTGTTACAGTTGCAATAATTTTTCATGAAGGACCTACTGTAACTTCTGGACATTACACTGTTTATCTTAAATGTGAAAAAGGCTGGACACTGTGTAATGATTCCCAATTGATTTTCAAGCAACGTTTGCCTTATGATTTACCCAATTATTACTTCATTTTTCTGAAACCTAAATTTTGAAAACTAAAAACTGCATCTGAAGAAAGCATTTTTTGTAATTTTAAAGGATTATAATTGAAGATATCACTTAAAAAGGATTTTGAAATTACTATTTGGCCTAAAGGAAAAGTAATAAAAACAATTGTGGACGCCTTTGACAGAAATTATTTTGGCATGTGTGCTTTTGCGACAAGGTTTAAAGACGGTTTATCTAGAAAATTTTTATTCATCTAGAAAAGTACTTGTAATATATATGTAATATTTCTAACAAGGTATATTTTAGTGAGGATAGTTTTTGGGCTTTTTTTAAACAATCTTTCAGATTGTTTTTTTTTTGCCCGCTGTTAAATGATGAATACAATTGTTTTCACTATTTTAAGTGAAAATTAAAAAATTCTGAAAACAGCAAAAAAAGGGCAAAAAATTGCTTTGTAAAATATGTAAAAACATGTAATGCTTTTTGAAATGTATGATTGAATATTAATACTTTTTTTCTTTTTTTGCAGAACTAGAAAGAAAAAATAAAAAACGAAATTCTGTTCCCTTGCAAAATACAAAAAATTTATTTTTTCCAAATAAGTTATTTTTTTTAAAAAATAAGTGAAAAATATTTGTATTTCTCAATCCTCCCTTTTCATGCTTCCATTTCTTCACCTCTCTTTGTACATTAAATTAAAAAAAAAAAAAAAAAAATTTAAAAAACACCTAAAAAAAAAAATCCCCAAAATGTTTTGGGGGGTTTAGTTTTTAAGTAGCTCTTAAAAGAGCCCTTGAGTTAATGGAGGGAAACAGGAAGAGAAAAACGAAAAAAAAGAAAAAACATCTATGGCCTACTGCACTCATGCGCATCAAATTTTCTCTGAATGCGATCAAGACTGGTCTCACCCACAGAAATAAGTCGACCGCAATCAGTGCAGCGTGTGGACAACCTCGCCAAACAAGGTGGTCCAAAAAGAGGTGTGGAAGAAGGCAAAGGCACCACTGCAGAAGAAGTGCTCGCCTGAGCTGCCGAAGATGTGCTCGGCTGAGCTGCTGCAGATGTCGTCGGTTGAGCAGGTGGAGGGTTTGCTCCAGAAGCTCGACGAAAAGATACTGGATGCATTGCCTCAACATGCCTCGTCATTGTGTGTATGCTAAAAGAATATTTCTTGTTAGCATTCCCACGTGATAAGACTTTTTGACACAATGTACAAGTAACTTTCGGTGCATTTACCTTTTTTTGTCCCTCTGGGAAAGTAAAAAACTGCCATATAAAGCTGTCTTTCTGCTTCCTGTTCCTCTGCCTCTCAAGAGTGTTCTGCTCAGTGTCTGAAGATGGTTGCTGTTCAGCCATTGTCTCTCAACAACAGAATAGCTCCTTCTCCAAAGGAATCAGAACTAATAATGAGGGGAGTAGGTGTGGTTTGGGAAGAATCTGGAACTGAAAGTACTTCAAACCAATCAAAAGTGATGATTCATGATCACATGACTTGCCATGAGGGGATTGGGTGTGGTGTTGAAACAATAAGAAACTGAAAGTAATGTTAACCAATTAGAAGTGTTGTTTTATTATGCATATAACCCGAGGTGCGCGCACTGAGCAAGCTCTGAGCGCGCACCTTGTGTTTACGCATGCGCGAACGCGTAGGAGCGCATGTGCATACGTCATATGCGCGTACGTAATGCGCATACGTTGCACACGCGTATACGCGAACGTTAATGCTCGTAATTTAAGCGTATGCGGAAGTGAACCGCGTGGAGCGCGTACGACGTACGCACGCATGCGTACGTACTTACGCATACGTACTGGGTGCGCGCTCCCAGCGCGCATTATAACGTATGTATGCGTACGTAAATAACGTACGACGGTATTCATAAAAAACTTACGAAAACGTACTAGGTGCGCGCTCTGAGCGCGCACCCCAAGAATTTATATAAAAAAAAAGTGGAGAAAAATTAATTGAAAAAATTAAATAAACTGTTCAACTTTATCCTAATTGAAAGTTAAAAAAAAGAGCAAAAACAAATTAAAGGATACAGATAATATATAAATGAATACATAGTTATTTTTTTTTTATAAAAAAATATATATATAATTTAATAATTCAAAAATTAGCATTTAAAAAACCGTACAAATTCACTGAAAAAACCATAGGTTTCACACACACTATAGTTAGGAATTAGCATTTAAAAAACCTTGCAAATTCACTGAAAAAACCATAGGTTTCACACACGTTATAGTTAGCTGGACATTTTTCTCATACAAAACCAATGAAATTCCCCCGTTATAGTTAGTACAGCTAACTATAACTTGCGCGACCGCAATCCACTGCTGATGACGTCACATATTACATCACTCATGACATGGTCAGTGACATCACTCATGACATCACTGATGACATCTAAAATGACATCACTGACGATGTCACTGTTCAAGACATCAATGTGATAAATTACCGCATCTTCTCACACCCTTATAAAACCATTCATATACCAACTGAAAATTACACAGTTCCATTCTCAAATCCATAAATAATGCAATACTAATAACTGCATACCTAAAAAAAACCTTTTAGATCTTCATTCACCTCCACACACTCACCTGTACAGTCACTCATAGTTACATTCAGTCCATAAAAAAGTATCATATGAATTTATACATATATCTATATAGACACTCACACACTAACAATCATCCATAGAGGTACTCTCACACCTAGTCATTCATACAAATAATCACACTGCCATTTACTCATTAATGCAGTTATACACACTCAAGTTCACTCACTCACAAAAATAGTATCATATTCTCAATTAGAATCATTGACACAAGCACACATTCATCCATACAGACACTATCACAGTTACACACTCTCACATCTAACCACTTATATACTCTTAGACACATATATTATGCCTTTTACATATTTAGTTAGTCACAAATGTACCACTGAGATATACATTCAAACCATAACACAGCCATACATACACTCACTCAACCATACAGTCCTTCAGAGATGCACTTTTAATAACATCCAGTCATAGAATCACACACTCACTCATCTATGCACACTCACACACACTTTACCCACACAAACACGTAGGAACTCATAAAGATACTGAGACAAGCAATCAAAAACCCATATAGACACTTATATAGCTATTCACAAAACCATGCCACGACTTATACACCAACACACAGACACATACAAAACATTTATACAGTTTATGCACTAGTCTGAAGTAAGATGTAGTTAAAGGACTCACTTGTCGAGTCAGTTACACAACACAGAAAATCAACCCTTTACACACTTGTACACCCACTCATTCTTAAACAGGCCTTTCTCTATATTTATAAAAATTTTTGCAAATTAAACGTTCACTGGATGACATCATCAGTGACATCGTCAGTGATGTCATTTGAGATGTCATCAGTGATGTCATGAGTGATGTCACTGACCATGTCATGAGTGATGTAATATGTGACGTCATCAGCAGTGGATTTCGGTCGCGCAAGTTATAGTTAGCTGTGCTAACTATAACAGTGGAATTTCATTGGTTTTGTATGAGAGAAATGTCCAGCTAACTATAACGTGTGTGAAACCTATGGTTTTTTCAGTGAATTTGCAAGGTTTTTTAAATGCTAATTCCTAACTATAACGTGTGTGAAACCTATGGTTTTTTTCAGTGAATATATATATATATATATATATATTACCTACTGGCGGTCGCCAGTAGGTAATTATAGTTAGGACCAAGTTTACATAGGAAGAGCATTTTTTGTTTTGCTTATAACTTTGGTGTCGTTTGATGAATCTTCATGAAATTTTCAAACTAATTCTTTGTTCATATCAGCTCCTATGTGGGAAGTTTGGGGGTGATTCATCAAGGGCAGGCCGAGAAAAAAGGGGTTCTCAAAATGTGTTTTCTCCATTTTAATTTCCATAGGAAACTTTAGACAGGTCGAACGGGTGAACTGAATTACTCCAAATTTGGCAGAGAGAAGGGTCTTGGTCTAGAAAGCACACTTTTGTTTATTTGGTGTAAATCCGTTCAGTAGTTTTTGAGAAATATCAAATTTTACAGTTATCGATATTTGGGAATTCTGCCATCTGACTTAACTTCAGATGCTAAGTAGCTTGGACATTCTACTATTGTGTTTGTGAAAATGGCCATTAGTTGCAGAAAGTCTATGGAGGAAAGTTAGGTGTGAAGGTCTGCTGCATTCACTTTGTAAATGCCATTTACTAACAGCCCATTATGCATATATATATATATATCACTCACAAGTTTGTCCTGTGCTTAAGGGAGCACTCGCACGGCAGGTGATTCTTCCAAATAATTTTCTATCTGGGGAGCATTTTTTGTTTTGCTTATAACTTTAGCGTCGTTTGATGAATCTTGATGAAATTTTCCAAAATAATTCTTTGTTCATATCAGCTCCTATGTGGGAAGTTTGGGGGTGATTCATCAAGGGCAGGCTGAGAAAAAAGGGGGTCCCAAAATGTGTTTTCTCCATGTTAATTTCCATAGGAAACTTTAGATAAGGCTACAGGCCGAACGGGTGAACTGAATTACTCTAAATTTGGCAAGGAGAAGGGTCTTGGTCTGGAAAGCACGCTTTTGTTTATTTGGTGTAAATCCGTTCAGTAGTTTTTGAGAAGTATCAAAATTTACAGATATCGATATTTTGGAATTCTGCCATCTCATTGGCTGAGGCGTTACGAGCACGGGCTTGCTGCTTATTGGTTGGGAGCGCTGCGAGCGGTTGCAACTAGTAAGTGTTGGCCGCCATTTTGTGATCCCGTCGAAGCGAGTAAGGGGAAAAAAGGGCAAAAAAAGTAGGAAAGAGGATGGTAGGAGCACCGTAACCTTTGTGGGGGTGTTTAGGGTGTGCTATAGAGGGGGTGCGAAACGAGCTACTCGTAGCTACAGGTCTGAAAGTGCTGGGTACGGAAATTAAGAGAGGTATTACGTAGAGTCTGATGCTGCTAAGGTGAGCTGGTGTGGGAGTCGGGGATGAAATTGTGAGCCTAAACTGTGTGTCTTATGGTGTGAAGTCATGTGCCCTGGCCACTGTGCCAGACCTGTCTAAGTAGTGTCAGTAAAATTTTATACGTAGTAGGAGGAAGTTTTGTTTGGAACACAGTAATTTGTATATGGTGCTTAGGTGGTGTTATACAGGGAGTGTGAAGGTAAATCAATACGGTATGTGTAAAGTGCAAACTACACAGAAAACGATAATTGATTGGAAGATATGAAGCATTGGGTACTAAAAACTAGGGTGCACATTAGTTGCGTGAAAAAGCAAGTTTGTCATTGGTTAATAAAGAGCAGTCTAAACGTGGAGTACATTCAATAGGATGAAATGTGCAAAGCTCTACCAGACGTGCTACTTGCATTTGGAAGGTACATTTGGAACTTAAAACAATGGTGAACTTTTAACCCACGGGTGCTGTTAAATGGTCGAGAATATGCTGAAAAAAAATGTTACGTTTAAAAAAATCATGAACTTTTAACCTGCAGGTGTCGTAGAATGTTCCAGAAAGTGTGGTGATAAAATAGGTTGAACTTCTGACCTGTATGTGGCGCGGAATATTAAGTAGCTTTTCAGATGGAAAATTCAAAAATAACCAATGGAGATAAGTTTTGGAATGTCGATGAAGGAATGAAGTATTCTGATTTGTTCATTACATGAATTTATATGTGAAGCAACAGAGAAATTGTGCCATTACTGGTTCCATGCTTGATGAAAGCGGTGCATTACATGTACTGTGTGACAAAGAAAGAATTGCATGCGTGTGTGACATTTGAAATCTGCATACCAACTACAAAGGTGAGGTAGAAATGAACAAGGTGTGTTATGTGTTCTGTAGTAGTGATTAAGTATTTGAGTTGATATTTTTAAGTTTGAAAGTATTTTCTATTCGAAAATAATCCCCTGTTATTAAAGTGTGGTGTTTCATATTAGTTATAAAATATGCATAAAGTTTGACCTGTTGTTATATAAGTACTTTATATATGTTTAGGAATTTTTTACAAAGAAGAAATGTAGTTTGTCATCTTTAAAGGACTATAGGGTTTTGAAAATGAGGTACAGTGTTAATGTGGGTTTGTTAATGTATTCAGGCGAGATAAACAAAATGTCGCACGTTTGCAAATTATACTTTTTGTGGAAGTAGTGGGGAAGGGAGGCTAGGAGATGTTTGTGTTATTAAGTTAAAAGCGATAAAACCAAAGCCAGAAATGTTATGTGGACAGATTGTGGTCTCATTTTTGACAGTGAGAGGTAGATTTGAATATAAGTCTAGGGGCCATATTATGAAGGAACGGCGATAACATTATCGCCGCTTTAGCGGCAGGAAACTGCCGCTAAAGCGGCGATAATGGGCTTGATAATATGCCCTTGTGAATTCCCATAGAAGCCCAGGTTCACACCAACGCACACACAACACCTCGGGCGCCAGCCATACCAGAAACGGGGAACATGACAGCACCCACCCTTAAAACAGACCCACCCTACCGGCTAAACAGGGGTTGCAGGACGTGGTTTCTGAGGGTGCCGGGCGTGGAAGGCACGGACTAAGCAGGGTGCATGACGGACATGGGACAGGGGCTTCTAGGATCGCTCCTCCAGACCATATCCACTCCAGTCTACTAGTTGAAAGAGCCTGCCCCTAGTCCTGCGAGAATCAAGAATGGCCTGGACCTCGTATTCCTCATGATCGTCTACGAGAACAGGAGGTGGAGGCGAAGCTATCAGGCAGTCAGGGTGAGCGGGTCACAAGAAGGAAACGTGAAAGACAGGGTGGACCCTCATCTGGGGGAGGTAACGCTAGTCTCATGGAAACCCTGTTGATCACCCGTGCTATGGAATAGGGGCCTACATAACGTGGCAACAGTTTTTTGGGCCCATGTGTGTTGAGGTTTATGATGGAAACCCATACCCTGTCCCCCACTTGATATTCGGGTTCTGCTTGCCGGTGTCTGTCTGCGCTTTGTTTGTAGTTCTCTTTGGCCTTGGCTAGCTCAAAACTGGCTTGTTGCCATATGGTGCGGAGCAAGGAGTGGTATGCCTGTACGGTGGGCACATTGCAGGTTTGGGTCTCTTCCCAAGGAGATGTCCTGGGATGTTGGACCTGAAGACAGAAGAACTGTGATACCCCAGTGGCAGCGTGTTTATTGTTATTGTACGCGTAGTCCACCATCCATAGTACTTCTGAGCATTCCTTTTCGATGGTGAGCAGCAAGCAGCGGCGGTATTGCTCCATGGATTGGTTGGTCCTTTCCGCCTGCCCGTCTGTTTAGGGATGGTAGGCGGAGGACAAACGAACCTCCATGTCTAGGATGCTACAGACCTCGTTCCAAAACCGGAATATGAACTGAGTTTCTCTGTCTGTGATTAGGACGGAAGGAATGCCATGTAACCGGATCACGTTTTGCATGAAGACTGCTGCTAACTCGGTAGCGATAGGGAGTTTCTTTAGGGGCACGAAGTGCGCCATTTTAGTGTATCCTGTTTTGGTTCTGGGGAGTTCTACGATGAAGTCCAATGAGACTGTGTGCCATGGGCAGGGGAGAGCAGGAATCAGGTGCAGCAATCCCACTGTAGGTTGGGTTGAGGTCTTTCGTTGTGCACAAACAGCACATTGGGCGATGTAGGCCTGCGTGTCGGAGGCTAGAGTGGGCCACCAGAAGTGCCTCTGTATCAGGTCCCTGGTTTTCTGATACCTGGGGTGGCCGGACAAAGGGTGGTCATGGCACATGAACAGCACCTGTTGTTGATGACTCACTAACGGTAAGTAATAGCTCTTCCATCCTGTTCGGTCAACCCCTGGATGGCTCCCGTCCAGTCGTTCGGTTTCTTCTGCTCCAGATCACAGCGTAGCTGAGACAGAAGGGAGGAGGTGACCACTGCTCCCTGGAAGCATCGATCCGGAATGATGGGTACCGGTTTTATAGACGGATTGCTGTCTTCCGTTTCTTCCAGCCTGGACAAGGCGTCGGCCTTGGCGTTCTCCCTTCCGGGTCGGTAGGTGATCCGGAAGTCGTATTCATTGAAGAAAAGGGTTCACCGTAGTTGTCTAGCTGTTAGGGACCTGGCCGAACGAAGGAACTGTAGGTTTCTGTGGTAGGTAAAGATGGTCACTGTGTGTTTGGCGTCTTTCAAGTAGTGGCACCATTCCTAGAATGTCGCCTTGATGGCCAGGAGTTCCTTGTCTGCGATGGAGTAGTTGCATTCTGCTGGCTGTAGCTTCCTGGAATAGTAAGCCACTGGGTGCAGCAGACCCGTTTCGAGGTCTCTTTGCGATAACACCCCCCTCAGGGCATTCTGCGAGGCGTCGGCCTATACTATGAAGGGTTGGTTGGGATCGGGGTGTTTCAACACAGGTGCTGTGGTGAATCTTGTCTTGAGCTCCTGAAATGCCTTTTCGGCTTTCATGTCCCACAAGTAACGCGTGCCTTTGCGTAACAAGCAAGTGATGGGGGTGACTATCTTGGAGAACCCTGCAATGAAGTGGCGATAGTAGTTCGCAAACCCCAAAAACCTCTGAACTTGTTTTACGGAACCAGGGGACGGCCACTGTACTATGGCTTCCACCTTTCTTCAGTCCATCTCAACGCCGGCCGGTGTTAGGATGTCCCAAGAACTCCACGGTGGTGGTGTGAAAAATGCTTTTTTACAACTTGACATATAGACCATGTTGCTGCAATTGCTGGAGAATGGCACATACGTGCAGTTTATGTTCTGCCATGTTCGTTGAGTAGATCAATATGTTGTCAATATAGACGATACAGAACCAGTCGATGTACTCCCTTAACACCTCGTCAATAAAAAATTGGAAGCAGCAGGGGCATTGCAGAGCCCGAAAGGCATGACGCGGTATTCGAACAAGCCGTACCTTGTTCTGAAGGCGGTTTTCCACTCGTCTCCCTCTCGGACCCTGACTAGATGGTAGACCCCGCTCAAATCCAGTTTTGTGTAGACAGCCGCGTCTTTCACTTGGTCCAACAAGTCGGAGATCAGTGGTAGAGGGTACCGTTTTTTTATCGTTATGGCGTTTAACGCCCTGAAGTCTATGCACGTTCGTAGATCCCCTTCTTTCTTTCCCACGAAAAAGAGAGGGGAAGAGACAGGAGACTTGGAATGACTGATGAACCCGTTCTGTAGGTATTCATTGAAATAGCCACGGAGGTGTTCGTTTTCCTTTTCGGTGAAGGAGTAAACACATCTGCAGGGAGGCGTGGATCCTGGGATGATGTCGATTCTGCAGTCAAAGCTCCTATGTGGGGGTAACGTGTTGGCGCCTTTTTCGTCAAACACTTGGACCAGATCCTGGTATTCCACAGGAATAACCCCCTGTGTGACCATACCTATCCCATTGAAAGGCAGTGCACAGGCCTGTATCGTTTTGGTGCCGGGCTTCTCGGTAGAGGGGTAGCAAGAAGGAATACAATGAGCTGATGTTAACATCAGCCTCTTGGTCACCCAGTCTATGTGGGGATTGTGTTGTACCAGCCAGGGGATGCCTAGTATCAGTCTGAACTGCGGGGCGTCGATGACGTCGAAGGCAATGGTCTCTGTATGTTTGCTGTCTAGCGTCATTTCCAGGTCCTCGGTTTGATAGCGGATTAGTCCAGAGGTTAGGTCTGTGCCATCCACTGCCTTGACTGTGTCTGGTTTCTTTTTTGCTTTTCTGGACATGCCCAGGCCGGCCATGAATCGGGTGTCTATGAAATTGCCAGTCGCTCCTGAATCAATTAAGGCAGTGACGTGCCAGGATAGTCCGGTGGAGGATCGCAAGAACACGGGCACACCAATGTGTCGGGGGTTAACGTGGGAGGCAGGGGTCTGTTTTTTCTCGGTAGACAACCCCAGTAGACAGACCCTATTTGCTACTGGGTTGCCCCGTTTCCCAGCCCGTCTCCTCGGGATATTGGGAGAATGAAAGGAGTCTTCTCTTTCGGTTTGCGGGGTTTAACCGGACACTCTCTGATAAAATGGCCACTCTTGCCGCAATACAGGCACTGGTTTTGTATTTGCCTTTTTCTTCCTTGGTTAGGGGGCCACGGATGCTGCCTATCTGCATGGGCTCTGTGGTATCATGGGTTTTGGTTGCTTCTCTGTATACGGAGAGTCTGGCCTCCCCCCTTTTGACCTTTCAGTCCTACGTTCCTGTAACCAGTAGTTCTGCTTGACTACCATGTCGATGAAGGGGCCGATCTCCTCTGGTGGTTCTGTTATTTGGGAGATGAGGTCCTTCAATTCATAGTGCAAGCCTCGGTAAAAAACAGACACCTGTTTGGACTCTGGCCATCGGGTTTCCACTACCAACCGGTTGAACGTGGTGATGTAGTGTAACAAGTCAGCATTGCCCTGCTTTAGGTTGAGTAACTCGTTATCTGCGGCTTGAACGAACGTATGGCGAGCAAACATACGCCGCATGGTTTCCTTGAACACCGGAAAACTGTAGAGTAGCGGTTCATCGTTTTTCACCAAGGGTATGGACCACTGGGCGGCGTCGCCTCCCAGATAGGAGAGGACAAAGGCTACCTTGGAGGCATTGTCCGGGAAGGCAGAAGCTCGGGTCATGAAGTGCAGGTGACATTGGTTGAGGAATATGCTATATTTAGAGCTGTCGACATAAAATCGTTCTGGAGCGGCCAATTGTTAGCAAGCATGATGGCTATGTCCTGCAGAGTGACATCAGGGTTGTCCATGTCGCGGGATATTCAGCGTGGGTTCCGTATTCTGTCAGGTCCCCACAACACTCACCATCTGTTTGTGTAGTAATCCCGCAGGGACGACATGGATAGCCCCCTCCGGCTCCCTCCATCTCCTAGAAAGGGCTGAGTACTAACTAGGCTGAAGAGGGGACTGGGGGAGGCAACCAAAATAGGGTGTAAGCAGCGTAGACGTATGCTGGGAGTGATCTGCCCTCGGATCGTGTTGGGGTCTCGTGGTGGACAGCGCCTAAGGAATGGAACAGATGGGTAACACACACGCCAGACACTGGTAACAAGGAGAAACAACACAGAATAGAAGAAAAAGTGTAGTCACCTGAGACGCATCGCTTATAGAGCGGAGAAGACCAGTTAGCAGTGTTCTGGATCCCCAAAGAAGCAGCGTTGCGAACACCACTGATCTGTGAGCAGCTAAACAGCAATCTCCTGCCCCTGAAAGGGCTGCTGTAGAAAGTAAAGAGTATGCGCTCCTGCGCTGGTTGCCAGAGTATACGAGTATGCGCTGATGCGCTGGTTGCCAAAGCATAAGAGTATGTGCTCCTGTGCTGGTTGCCAAAGTATAAGAGTATGCGCTCCTAAGGAAAACAAAAGCGCTTCTGCGCTTTCTGGCACTGTGGAGCAAAGTATGACTTTGTGCCTTGCACGAGTCTGCTCCGTGAGAGCGCTGCTGCGCTCGGGGGAGAAGCGAAAGTAAACACGACCCTGTGTTACACACGGGTCGCGTAAAACCAAGGAATGCGTTCCAGCGCTTGCGGGGACAACAAACAAAAGAAAGCGCTCCTGCGCTTGCGGGGAAACAAGTAACAAAGAAGACGCGACTCCGTGCATTTGCACGGGTCGCGTGTGCCTCTAAATGCGCTCCTGCACTTGAGGGAACGTCGGAATAAGCGCGGCTCCGTGCCCTTGCACGAGTCACGTATCCAGGTTCTGTAGGCACCCTTGCGCGCTCCGGAGGAATTCCGGTTGCAGTTAGAGCATTCGCTCCTGCGAAGCTCAGTACGGCAATACAAAGCGCCGATTACGGCGGCTTCGCTTCGGATATAGGTCCTCCCCCGGAAGTGCTGGTCAGCTGTTGGTTCGAGGCAGGTCCCGTCTAGGAAGACTAGACGGCCGACCTGCTTAGCTGATTTCAGCAAAGAGAGCTGGCGCGTGCACGCACACACAACACCTCGCGCGCTAGCCATACCAGAAACGGGGAACATGACATTCACAAGGGCATATTATCAAGCTCATTATCGCCGCTTTAGCCATTTTTGATAATATGCCCCTAAGTGAGCCAGGCAAAGCATGTGATTTCATAGCTCTACAACAACACCCTGTGAAAGGTGAGAGCAGGGTTGTGTTGGAGTTGGCTGCGTGTGGTCGTCTCTAAAGGTGCAACCAGAGTGAAATTTTGGGGGAGGCTAGTTATTTCAGCAATAGGCAGAGTAGGGATGTAGGGCCTCTCAAAAAGGGGTGGAAAAAACAGAGCATCATTTACAAGCAAATGGTCTTTTGAAGACTTGTGAAGTACTCGGGTGCGGCTATGTGTGTGCTATTGGGAAGCTGTCTCAGGGAGTCCAGGGCAATGGACATTGTGCGCCTGGTGGTCTCTCTGCTAATCACGCCACGATGATGTTCCTCCTGCGCTGCAAAAGGAGAAGGGAAATTGTGAGAGAAAATGACTCTCTTTAAAGGATTTCTTTTCTCCTACAACGTGACTCACCTATCATGATGTCTCCACTTTTTAGTAGTGAGCAATGTGCATGATTTCACTGTCTCACTACAGTCCAATAAAAAAAAGAAAACAACGGACTACCTTCGGGGGGCCCGAAAATAGAGCCCCATAGAGATCCGTTTTGAGGCCACTAAAAATAAACTGCCGGTGCTCAGACTCCCTCCCCTCCAATTAAAGCTTTGGGTGCACTGTTATGTTTGCAAATTTGCAGATAAAATTGTTAGGCTAATAATGGTAAAGCATTGATAATGTTATCGCCGTTCCTTGAGAATATGGCCCGTTATCTATAAAGTTGTCTGCGGTGGGTTGCAGAGGGAGTGTGTGGGGTGGTAGGGTGCGGCGGAGAGGTGAAAAGTATGAGGTAGTGCAATTACATGTAAATTGTAAAGGTGTATGTAAACAATTAAATAAATACTTGCTGTATGTTCTATGGCACTACACGTCATCCTACTGCTCCCCTGCCGCACTCCATCACGTTGCAGCTCTGCCTCTGGAAGCCGTCAGTAGAATGTATGTAATTGTATGTTATTATTGTAATATATTGAACTGATGTAAAAAATAATTGAATCTATTTTTTTTTCCAGAAAATTATTTGCCTAGAAGAACTGAATAAAAAAGACAAGAAAAGAAGCATTTATATTTGCAGAAAAGAAAAGATCTGGAATTTCAAAAAAATGAGGGCACTACACAAACAGTTTCTTCTGGCAAAAACACTAGACAATTTCTGAAAATAATATTACGAACATTTAATGAAAATAACATCACACAAAGGAAAAGAAAAAAATTTCAAGTAAGGAGATGGAGACTTCAACTTTAAATACAAGGAAAAGAAAACATGATAAAGAAACAGTATCTGTTACCCGGAGACAAAAACAGTTTCAAGAAATTCATCCGAGACTTTTTCGAAGTAGAGTGATTCAGAATTTAATGAGAACATGCTGCAAATATAAAACGAAAGTTCTGCAATTCAAACAGAAGCAGCGTATCGAAAGTATAAGTGGATACTGCTTTTACTTTAAAACAGAAGTTATTCATTGTGATTTTGAAGAGGATCAAAGTATTAGATGAAGTAATCAAAATGTTGAAAGAGAAAAGTAAAAGAAAAAGACTTGTGATCAGAACCAACTTTTGCAAAATCTTTAGTGGACATTGGAAACATACTTCTAGTAGTGAGCCTTTTTTTAATGAGGAAAGTTACTTCCAGGAAAAAAGTTTACCATTTGCAGTTGATATTGGAGGTCGTTGCTACGAAGTTCAGGATGGTTGTCCCCTTCCATAAGAGGAATTGGTTGGTAAAAGTGCAGAAGAGTTAATAGTTGAAGAAGTGCAAGGGAAACGTACACAAGCTCCTGTGTATAAGTGGGGTTGTAGCAGTATTTATAGTATTCAACACAAATCTATTGATATAATGCGAAATGTGCTACGAGAATATACACAGAAAAGTATTAAACAGAAGATTAAGTTGTTTCAAGGACTAGATCCATGTAATGTAAGAAAATATACTGAGAAACATGGGCATTCTCTGGCTAGTCTTTCAAGAAAAGTGTGTAAAAGTGTTTTTCATCACTTGAGGATGTTAGCAGTACATCATTCAGAAATGTGGAAGTTTGTAAGGAAACTGTACTATGTAAAAAGTCCTGCATTATGTTTAAGTGAACTCAATACAGCTCTTTTATATGGTTCTTTATCAGATGTTCAAAAAAAGTGTGATGATATTGAAATGCGATAATTCGGTTCAGAAGAGCAGTGAATAGAAAGTGAAAGTTTGACAATTACAGATGTTTAAGGAGATGGGAAAGTGATTAGCACTGATCAGTTTGAAGAAGAAATTGGAAGGTTTAATGTAGTGTGCTCTGAGATACCAAACTATGTTTGTGTTTGTTGTCGACGTACTCATTATAAAAGTCAATCTAGGAATATTGATTTGTATTTGAAAAGTGAAAAGGAGAACAATAGTAAGTGGGAAGAATTTGCAACTTACTTGTTGGTGGAAGGTCGATTTGAGTTAGGTAGTAATGACCGTATTTGTAAATATTGTTACAACAAATTAGAAGAGAACAAAATGCCTGCTAGAGCAGTACATAATAACTTAGAATTAGTAGCTATTCTGGAGGAACTGGTAGAATTGTATACATATGAGTCGGTTCTAATTCAATCTGTTCATCCTTTTCAAACTATCATTCGGATGGAGCCTAAAACAGGTAAACTGCCACCAACAGACTTGCAAAGAGGGCTGAAAGGAAGAGTGGTGTACTTACCTTTGGATTTTAAGAAAAATATTGAAACTATTGCTGGAGAGAAAGAGGAAAATGAGGCAGTAGTCATTCTAGTAAATGGTGTACCAACAAAGAGTCGGAAAATATGGCAAGAATGTGTGGATGTTAATAAAGTTGAAAAGGCTACCTTATATCTTATAGAGAACAATATTTATTACAAAACTGTAAATGTGGATGAACAGGTAATAAGTTTAGAAGATGAATGTGAAATTTCAAGTGGTCAAATAGAGAAAGTGGACAAGTCAAGGACTGAAGAGATTTATGAACATTACACAATATGTCTTTTGCATTCAAAGGAAGTAATAGGAAGCAGCATTGAGTTATTTCAAATGAAAAAAGCACAGGGAGCTCCAATGAGTGTATAGGAGAAGAGCTTGGAAGCTCGTTGTTTTCCACAGCTGTTTCCTACTGGAGAAGGTGGACGATATGATGACCGACCTGTTTGTATTCTAGCTTCAGAATATCGGTCAACAAGATTATATTCTGAAGATCCTAGATTTCGAAAGTGCATTCCATACATATTTTACCTTTTGTTTGAAAGTGATTTATCTTCTCTGTCATATGCAGTGAACCACATACTTAAAACTGGAGTTCATCAATCACTTCTTTCTGTGAAAGAATTTGTGGAGAAAGTTGAAAAAACAGATGAAAATTTAGAAGCACAGTTAATCAATTTGATGACATGTCAACGTGGAACAAATGAGTATTGGTATCGTCATCATGGAGAACTCAAGTGTATGTTACCAAACTTAGGTACACCAACATGGTTTTTCACACCTAGCTGTGCAGAGTATGCATGTGAAGATTTGCTTATGTTGAAATAAAGACTCCTGGTGAACTGTGTTCATTGGATCCTTTAAATGTGTGCAGATATTTTAATCATAGGTTTCAAGCTATGATGTCTTTTATCTGCAATAAAAAGAATCCACCTCTTGGAGAAGTTACCGATTTCTTTTGGAGAAAGGAGTACCAAGCAAGAGGTGCACCTCATATACATATGCTACTATGGGTCAAGGATGCACCTAAATTTGGAACTGATTCTGATGAAACAGTATTGTCTTTCATCGAACAGTATGTGACATGTGAGATTCCGAGAGAAGAAGGAGACAGAAGCTTGAGACAGCAAGTTTTACGTTTCCATCAACAGTGATCTTGAGACGATGACCGGTTGACGTGGACCCACCCACGCCGCCGCTGTGCTTCCTGTTTCCGCGGTCTCCCTGTGACCACGCCCACATGGACAGAATGCCGCTGCTGCCGTTCCTCGCTTAGATGTCGGCGCTGGAGCCGAACGGTGTTCAGGAGAGTGCACTGCGGGACTAGGGGGTCCTGTTCTGTCCTGTTCTGCCGGCGGACATTGCTGGCGGTCTCCCTGGCATCCCGGTGGGTGTTCCTGGCGCTGCTTCTTCTGCTCGATGTTTCGGTGTCCCGGAGCTGCTAAATACCTGTGTTTGGAGCGCTGCTGGTGTCCACGGGGACGAGCTACCAGGGGGGCCAGGGGCGCTGACCATCAGGCATTGGACGCTGGCTCACTCTGCGAGGAAAGGCGCAATGGGGTTTTTGTTTTCTCTTCCCCAGTACGCGCTCGCTGTGCCTACACTGCGCCTCATACTGCGCCCTCTTCTTAGACTCTATGCTGGGGCGCTGCCTGTGGCTCCAAGCTGCCAAAACTTCAAGGGGATCAAGGGAATGAAGGGGTAAAGCTACAGCTCCTGCTCGGCACTTGCCTGTCAGCTGCTTCACGGAGTTATTCCGGACGCTGTTTAACTGATCCGCTTGCGAGGCAAGGCGCGCTGGATTTCACTCTGCTGAACTGCGCCCTCCCTGTTTCCTCCTTTCGACGATAAATGTATTTCAGAGGGTGACCGAAAAGCGGTGAAAAACTGTGAAGGGGCAAAGCCGATCCTCCTAATTTCCCTACAAACTTTGTTCCTCCCATCTAGCAGTCATCCGGTTCAAAGTGCATTTAAAAAAGATACGTTACAGATGGCGGCAAGAGCGAGGGGCAAACAGACCAAGCCAGAGTTGGGAAAGGATGTTAAGCTCCCAACTCCGACTGGATCTCCATCAACCATAAAAGGAGAGAGAAAAAGCAAAAGGAAAAATCATCAAAAAGAAGCCCTAAAACAGAAGGTGCTGCAATCCACCGATTTATACAGGAAAAATAAGTATAATGCGTTAAGGAAACAGGCTGAGGATGACGACAATGAGGAAAATGATCAAGAGGAGGGTGAAGAAGAAGAAGAGGTAGAGAGCCTGACCTTGTCTGAGCTATCTGCTGAACTGAGCTTGCTTGCTGTTGGCGACAAAGAAGGGGAAGGTGCGAAAGATAAGGGAGTAAGAATGAACCAGGGGGTTAAAAGTATGGAAAAAACGGTCAAAACGGTTAAAACGGTCTCAACGGCCTCAGCTGGTATTATGTCCTCTACTACCTGTCACAAGAGTCACGAGAGTCACTCCACCCCGAAACAATACACTCTTTTTTTAAAAACCCTTCTTCAGCAGGGGCAGTGTTCAAGCACTCCTACACACGGGGGGTTAAAGCAGGGGGATGTAAGTGCCGTATCGGAGCATGATGTTATCAACACTGGAGGTCAAGTATGCAGCCCCACAACGCAGAAGATACCGACAAGGATAGAAGAGGCTGCGCCGCCCACTCCAATGGCTTCAACTGCCATACTCTCCAACACTTCCCTTTCCCTCCACCCTATTCTGCCACCAGCTTTAAGTTCAAGCCCAGGCTTAAGCAGCAAGCAAACCATGATAGTTCCAAGTCATGCCCCAAGTCAAGCCCCAAGCCTAGAAGCCTCCCCGACCTCCCAAGAGGACGGCTTGCTGGCCCTTCCGAGTACTACAAAAGCAAATACGATAGAAGATATCCTGGTTACCATCCTACAGGAATTAGGAGACTTTAAATCCTCTCAGGCTCAGGAAATTTCACTTCTACATAGCAGGCTTACGAAGATGGAGGAGTGCTTTGGCAATATTCCCTTGAGGGTCTCTGAAGCCGAAGTTCGGATATCTTCTCTAGAGAACTCCTTAACCATAATTCAGAAAAATCTCGTGGAGGCTAATAGATAGAAATCACACTTAGAGGAAAAACTACAGGACCTCGAGAACTATAATAGGAGATCCAATTTACGACAGAGGGCCTTGAAGATAAAGATGTAGCCAGGTGGTCAGACTCTCTATTGAAAAAAGCTATCCCTGATCTACAAGGTGACCTGACTATCACAAGAGCGCACAGAGTCCCTGCACATAAACCCAATAACTTGAAATACCCCCGTACAATTCTGCTTAATTTTTCAGACTTTAGGGTAAAAGAAAAAATTTGAAATACCGCTTTTTCTAAAAGAACTTTCAGTGTGGAGGGGGTGAATAATTTTCGAATCTTTGGCGATATGTCGGTAGCATCTGCCCATAGACGCAGGGACTTTGTGAAACTAATCGACTCCTTTAAGAGCAAGGGAGCCCAAGCAATGATAGTACAGCAATCGAAACTCAAGGTCTTGGCTAAAGGAAAATTTGTTATATTCTCGGTCCTACATGAAGCTCAGACATTCCCCGACGGCCTCGAGGGATAATTAAATAAATTGCTGAATCTAGCTTTAGTTATCATTACCCTAGGGTGATCACTGGGTGGAAACAGGAAGCACACAAGGATGCAATGAGATGGCATCCATAAAGAAGACACAGAGAAGGGCGGAAGTGGGTCACTGGGGTTTCCGTCCACTCAAGGGGGGAGGGAAAGGGGGTTAAGGGGGGTGTCGCAAGGGGGGAAAAAAGATAGTTCAAAGGCGATATGTTTTTCACACTTTTGATTATGGTATGAGCAAGGTTATTTTTCTTTTTTTCTCATCTTGCACAAATAATATCTTGCACTCGTCACTTTTGTCTACCTGGATCATGTTAAGATGACAAGACCCTATAAGTATATTTGCTTACTTTGCTCTAGGGGGGGCTTAAAACCGTCAAGCCCGTGCTGCTATTGTACTATTTTTGCTGCTCATCTGCATATTTGCACAGACAATGGTATTTTTGCTTATCTGCATATTTGCACAGACAATGGTATTTTTGCTTTTGCGTTGTTTACGTCGATATTATATATGCATACGGTCAGATTTTACAATGTGTTGATTATGTCCTCCATATTGAATGGTACGTTTTTTTTAGATAACACCATTTCACATTCTTGCTGCTCATTTGCATATTTGCACATTGAAATCTAGACTTTGCATGTTTTGCTTTTTACTGTTATATAATCATATATTTATTTATTATTTATTAGCTATATATGGTGTTGCTGCTGTCTGTACATTTGCACATTTGCCCATTTGCACATCTGCATGTTAGCTGAGGGTTACGTCTATTATCTTGAACGTCAAATAACATGGTAAAATTTATCTCTTTAAATGTTAATGGCCTAAATAACGCTCGTAAAAGGAATGCTATTGAGTGTTGGTTGAAAAATATTTTACCAGATGTTTTTTATTTCCAAGAAACCCACCATAAAGACCAGGCAGAGTCAGCTAAACTCTTTAAAAGCTGGGCCGGCTATAACATATCTGCTCCTGCCGAGATGGCCCAGAGAGGAGTTTCCATATTAATAGGAAGACATGTAGGTTTTATCCTCGAAGGGTCGTCCATAGACCCTAGAGGGAGATGGGCAGTTGCATACGGTAAATTAAACAACGTTTATGTTATTTTTGCCACAATCTATGCACCAATTTTGGACGATCCTCAAACTATTCTACAGGTCAAGCAGGCATTAACCGGCCTTCCTGGACTGATAATTTGGGGGGGAGATTTTAATCTATTACAAAACCCCCGGTTGGATTCTTCCATGAAAGACCGTCGACAGAACAAACCTCAAGTTGCCTTAGCTGTCCAAAGTTGTAAAACTGACCTTGATGTCACTGATTATTGGCGTATTTTAAATCCTACCAAGCGGGAGTATACATGCCATTCAGCAAAATATAATTCTGCGTCACGGTTGGATTTTTTTCTGTCATCCCATGTCCTATAATTTTATAATTACGCCTATTTACCTAACGCTTTTTCAGACCATGCAGCTCTCTGCATGGAGGTCAATTTGGGGAGTTATGAAGCAAGATGTACAAGTAGATGGTTTTTAAATAAAATTAACCTTCTTGACCAACAATGGTGCATGGAAATTAATGAAAATATAGAGCAATTTTTTATACAGAATAGAGGTACAGCCCCATTAATCATAATCTGGGATGCATTTAAAGCCACTTTACGTGGAATAATTACATCTAAAGAAATTCCCAAGCTTAAGGCAAGAAGGGAGGAGAAATCCAAACTCCAAACTGAACTCTCGCAGGCTACCTTAGAGCACTACAGGGTCAGATCTATGATCTCTGGACATAAGTTGTATGAGGCGAAGCGCAGGATGAAGGATTTTTATTATGATTTAGGTGACATAAATAGTAATTCACAAGCACAAAAGACTTATGAGGAGAGTGAATATACAGGAAAGCTGCTGGCCTGGCAATCTAAAGAAAAGCAGGTGCGTAATAGAATAGATCAGTTAGTAGATCCCATCACTAAAATACGAGTTAAGACCACCACTTCGATCGGTAAGTTATTTTTAAATCATTATGAGGGGATATATCAAGCAACTGAGGGCGCTACACCTGACTCTATCACGGAATTCCTACAGCCACTTGAAATACCTAAAATAGATGCTGAGGGTAAGGACTACCTTACACAGGATTTTTCACTATTAGAATTAGATGCAGTGATAGAGGCCTTCCCCAATGGCAAGGCCAATGGCGAGGATGGCCTTCCCATTGAATTTTTAAAAAAATGTAGGGAAACATTACGCAAGGAACTTTTGAAATTAATGAATAACTTACTTCAAGGAAACCCCCCGCCGGACTCCTTTCATACAGCGGTGGTGGTCAGTATTTTAAAAAAAGGAAAAGATAAGGAAAATATGAACTCATATAGACCGATTAGCCTTTTGAATACCGACTACAAAATTTTTACAAAACTTTTAGCAAATCGATTAAATAAAATAGTAGGATCTCTGGTAGCACATGATCAGTGCGGTTTTATTGCAGGCAGGCATCTCCATTCCAACACTACATTTCTACTGGAGGCACTAGATTATTTTAAAACTAATAAGGTGAAGGCTCAAATTTGTTTTTTAGATGCGGAGAAAGCCTTCGATCTAGTGTCTTGAGATTGCATGTTTGCAATTTTACGCAGTTTTAATTTCCCGAATGTTTTTATTTCTCTTTTACGTCAATTGTATATGAATTCCAGGGCACAAATTATTGTCAATAATACTAATATTGGGTCCTGTGAGGTTACTAGAGGCACGCGACAAGGATGTCCCCTGTCGACAATTTTATTCGCATTATTTATTGAACCTCTAGCGATCGCCATTAGGAATATCAAAGCTGACGCTGCCCCAATATTAGGAATGACAAACAGAAAATTATATGCGGACGACATTGCCCTCTTCATAGACTCTAAACCCTCAAGTCAATTGAAGATTTTAAAATTTTTCTCTGACTTTCAAAGGCTTGGGGGTTATAAAATTAATGTAAATAAAACGGAAATTATTCTACTTAACTGCACTATAGACACTTTAGCTCCAGAATTTAGACGGATATACAATACGGATCCAAAGAGATATCTTGGATTACTTATATCAGATAACCCAGATGATCTTTTCTCACTTAATTTTTTACCTTTATTAAAAAAGGTGGGCTCTCTTTTAGATCGGTGGAATTTATTACCCCTGTCTCTTATGGGGCGGGCATCGCTAATTCGAATGTCGGTCTTACCCCTTTTCAATTTCCTTTTTAGCGCAATTCCCTGCGCAATCCAGTCCTCTTATTTTTTAAAAATTAGAAACCCTGATCTCCTCTTTCTTATGGGCAAAAAAATCTCCCAGACTAGCACTGAGCACTTTATATATATCATCTACTCAAGGAGGGCTGTCCCTCCCAAATATTAAAGAGTATTATTTTACGTCTTTTGCACATTACAGTCACAGGTTTCTTTTTTTAGACTCTCAAGAGACAGATAATTTCTTTATGAAAAGGATGTTGCTGGAATTGAAAATCTATGACCCGGTCAGAACCACGAAAGATCCAAAAAAAGTACGATATAAATCCCTCCAGTGGATTTTCAAGATGAAAACTCAGTTTCTTAAATTTTATGACCTATCGGTTTTGAGTAATAAGACGAATTTAAAAATTTTTAGTTTGAGAGATGCTCGCTGTATGGACCAAAATATACTAACTCTTTGGAAGTAGAATGGTTTTGAAAAAATTGAAGACTTCCTGCTGGGAAATAGATGGAAATCTTGGGACGAAATCCATAGCCAGTTAATCCACTCGCACTTAATACTGAACTGGTCCTTTATAAGGATAAATCCAAAACTCAGAGAACTCAATATAGGAAATGTATTCAATAAAGAAAATATTTCCACTATTCTTAATAATAAAATACAAAAGAAAATGAGTATCTGGATTAAAATATTAAAAGAAAGCAAGGACCATGACCTCTATAGCAAGATTACTGAAAGATGGGAGAAGAGGGAAGATATTACATTTAATCAACAGGTATGGGACAAAATAAATAAATTCAACAAAACCGTCTTTCGTGGAGCAAATTTTAAACGTATGCAATTTTACAACAAATGGTTACTTTATAGAACTCCGTCCTTTCTACACAAAATATTCCCGCAAGTAGCCGACAAGTGCTTCCGTTGTGATGGAAAAGGCACTTGGATAAACATTGTCCGGAAGTGTCCAAAAATCCAGCCTTTATGGAAGGAAATAGAAAAATATCTTTCAACTGTTCTCAAAACTAATATTGTATTTGATGATTTAATTCCCATCCTAGGTTGCTCTCCTATACACACCCAACATGATGAGTCCCTTTTTATAGATTCTTTAATAGCTAAATCCCTCATTTTACAGTCCTGGAAAACAGATCTTGTTCCATCCTTTCAGGCATGGAAGACAAAACTACTTCTAATCCAGGGTAGGGAAAGAAAATATGCTCTCAGATTAGGGGCTCTCAAAAAATATGATAAATATTGGAGTGTGTTTGATCTTTAAATCTGTCCGGTTATTATTTAATCAGATTTATACTTTTCCGAGAACACCTATTTTGTCTACTAGTCTACTACGATTGTCTGGATTTCGCACGTTGCACTTTATAACTCAATTCTGGTATATTAATTGAGAAGACGCTCATTGTATCTAAATGTAATGTATTCAAATTCTTTGTTTTTCAATGACATTTGATTGTTTGATTGTTTGCTTTTACACAACCTTGCACTTTATAATTTTAATGTTATAATGACAATCTACATGATTGTTTTTAGTACTTTCATTCTCATACTGTATTAACTGAATTCTGTCTGTGTTCTTTACTGTATTGTTATATTTGAACTCTCAATAAAAAATTTTTTTTAAAAATTAAAAAGTTTTACGTTTCCAAAGTCACCGTTGTGGAAAGTACTGCAGAAGAAAATACAAGTCTAAAGGAAAATTTTACACCAAATGTCAGTTTGGTTTTCCACGTCCAGTCATTTGTAAAAGAAGAGTAAATTATTTTTTTTCTTCTGTAAGGCACACAATAACTCGGAAATCTCCAAAGAATACCTACAACTTAAAAAGAGCAGAAGTGTCAAAGTATATCAATGACTACAATCCAGTCATTTTAAAAATGTGGAATGCGAACATGGACATCCAGTATGTTGCAGATAACTCAATTGCTGTTGCCCGTTATGTTACATCGTACATAACAAAATTCAGAAAAAACAGAGATGAAACAAATTTGGGAAGAAATTGCCCAAGAGAAAAGCATCAGCAAAAAATCGTACAGCTTTAGTTTGAAAATGTTTTCCCACAGAGAAATTGAATCCTATGAATGTTCAGACCGCTTGTGCTCTTCAAGTTTATATCCAAAGTCTCGAGGAATCATTTGGGTAAGTTTAGGTCTTGCCTGCTCACAGAATAGAGTGTTGAAATTATTAGAAGAAATTGAATACTTAGCAGCAAATGAACCAGACAGTACAGACATTCTTAAAACTAATATGTTGGACACATACTATCCGAAAAGGAGTCGACATCTGGAACAGCTATGTCTGTATGCAGTACTCCAACATTACAGCTTCAAAAGAAATGTTAAACAGAATTTAAAAGAAGGAAAATATGCAGTAGTTGGATGTCATGGTTGTTTAGTAAAACATGCAAAGGGTAATCTTATAAACCACAAGAAACTCAGTTGTGAAACTCCAGATAAAGGGGAATTTTACTATTTGGCACTTCTTCAACTCTTTAAACCATGGCATAGCTAAAGTGAATTACTTGGAGACTTTGACTGCTATGAAGATTCTTTTAATGCATGTAAAGATAGCATTGCATGTACAATTTTCCCTACATATTTAAAAATGTTGAATGATGAAGTTGAACAGGAAAAGACTATTACAGCTGACATAGCTAATGAAAGTTCTCAAGCTAGTCAAAGTAGTGGTCAATGTAGTCAAGATCCTCTTGGACAACAAATACTGGAATATGAAGCAGCGATTGCCATGCATGAAGTTGAAATTGCAATGCAACAAGCACACGAATATTACATTGGAAAAGTTAGAAGAACAACTAAATGTTGAACAGAAAGAAATATATGTACAAGTGAGAGAACAGATAGAACATGGTTTGTTGCATGAAAAAAAGAATGTGTGTGTTCATCTTTTAAACCTCTTCTGATGTACATCAGTGGTCAAGCTGGGACAAGTAAAAGTTTTTTAATTAAAGTTTTGACCAGTTATCTTCAAAAAACTACTGGTTCACATTTATGTTCTGTGGTAACAGCTCCAACTGGATTAGCTGCACACAATGTTAAAGGAGTTACTTTGCATAGAGTACTGATGTTACAAGTTGAGCATGATAGTAAATTACAATATCAGAAGTTGGCTGGAGAAGCTTCTCATGAAGTGTCAAGAGTGTTGAAGAAAATGAAACCAATTATTGATGAGGTGAGCATGGTCTCAAACTTAATGCTTGCTTTTGTACACTTAAGATTGCAGCAGGTATTAAAAACAGATTATGACATTCTCTTTGGAGGAAAACATTTAATTGTATTTGGAGATCTGCTACAACTAGCACCTGTAAAAGGAGAACCAGTGTTTAAAACTCTTCTAAATGAAGACACAAAGAAATCTCTGGGAAGTATGGGAAATGTGAATCTGTGGTTACATTTTGAATATAAAGAACTCACTCAGAATATGCGACAAGCAAGATATGAAGATTAGGGAAATATTCTAAAAGATGTAAGAATTGGTGTTCTAAGCAAACATGGTAAAGAAGCTTTTCAAAGTCGTATACTAAAGAACTTGTTTACAAATGAAAACATACCAGCAGAAGTAATGTACAAGAAAATGAAAGGAAAAAAGTCTATAGTTTGCTTAATGCCTACAGTGGAAGAGTGTTATACATTTAATAGAGAGCTTATGAAATTGGAAAATGAAGAAATAGTTCATATTGAAGCTATTGATAAAATCGAGCATCAAGGAACAACAATTCTTCTGTCAGAAAAACTACAGACTAAATGGGATTCTTTGGAAATGTCTGCATCAAAAACTGATGGCTTAGAAAAAAATTTAGATGTATGTTTAAACTGTCGGGTAATTTTGAGGCGTAATCTGAATGTAGAAGAAGGTTTAGTGAATGGAGCAATGGGGGAAATTGTTGATTGTGTGAAATATCAAAATAGAAATGGAATTGAATTCTTGAAAGTTAAATTTTATCAGATTATAGAGGTAAGACAGATTGCATGTTCTGCTGTATGGTTTTTTTGCTTGTAAAAGACTTGTATGTTTGTAGAAAACAGTTTCCCTTCTGTTTAGCATATGCAATAACTATTCATAAACCGCAAGGTTTAAGTGTAGATAATGCTTTGATAAATGTAGGAAGAACTGTGTTTAAAGAGGGAATGGTATATGTTGCATTTTCTCGAGTTAGAACGTTGTCTGGTTTGTATTTAATTGATTTTGATGAGAACAAGGTTAGTGCTGATGTTAATTGTGTAAGAGAATATAATCGTTTGAGAAGGCTTTATGCTCCAAGTTTAGGTGAATATCCTATTTATGAGAAACGTGTTGTGTGTTCAAAATGCAAACATGGTAAAGAATCAACTATGGTTGGAAAGCAGAAACAAAATCAAGAGAAAAGAAAAGATGTAAAGAAGCAGAAAATACAAACAAGTGATGATGTTGTCGGATTCCAATTAGAAAATGCTTCTGGTGTCAACTGCTATGGTAATGTTATTCTAAACGTTATATTTTATCTTGAAGATGTTTATGGGGAAATTATGGAAAGTCAGGAAAAAAGATTATGTTCGGCACTTTATACTTTATTTCAAGAATTGACAACTGATAGAAGTAAGATCCATTCTGCTTCTGGTATTCGCCAACTGTTGGATACATGTACTGGATCTTTAACGTTCAGTGCTAATATACAACAAGATGCACAAGAATTTCTGATGGTTATGCTTGGAGTACTAGAAGATGAAGGAACTCAAATTGAGAGTTTATTTGGACTCAGTTACAAATGGGAACATAAATGTGTTCGTTAACTTCAAGCACTATAGTTGACAGAGAACGATTTCTTTATTTGACAATACCTGACTGCAAATCTGTACCATTTTCCAAATTACTAAAAGAAGCAGATCACAAGATGATCTGTTCTCGTTGTAAATCAGCAATGCTATCTAAATTATGCCTACAAAGAAATGGAAAATGTTTGATTATAATGCTACAACGCTGTAGACCAAATGGAAGAAAAGTGGAAACCAAAATATAAAATGTTGTTGTTAGTCAAGTATCTATTTCTGGAAGAACTTTTGCAACAGTTGCTACTGTTTTCCATGCTGGAAGTACTACCACAAGTAGACATTATACAGTTTATTTATAGTGTAATAATGGTTGGAGTCACTGCAACGATAAACACTTGGAAATGAAACCGAGATTGCCTTATGAATTACCCAGCTCATACTTGATATTTCTGAAACAAAGATTTTAGATACACCATTCTGCCTTGTGGGAAGGTGTAAAGATACTTTAAGGAATTAATATTGGATGCTTTCAAAGCAAAATTTTTGATACATTATTTGGTGTATTGAGAAAATGTTCACAGAAATTACAAAGTAAAGGTAAGATTTGAAGATTGGAAATAGTATTTGATGTATTATTTCTGTTGATTTTGTATTATATTTGTGAGAATTAGGTATTTGTTTTTTTTTAACAATCTAGTTGATTGTTTTTTTCCCATGCTGTTTATGATGAAACTACTCTGACATCACTGTAAAAAGTTAAGTAGTAGCTGATGACAGCAAAAAATGGGAGAACATTATTTTGTATTATTTAAAAACTCACTGTAATTTGTGAAATATTTTACATTACATAGTAGTTTTGCAGATTATTTTATGTTGTTGAAAAGTTAGAAAAAACAGTAGTAATGACAAATAGCACAATAGTAGTTCGATATTTAAAAAACCTTTGAAATTCACTGAAAAAACCATAGGTTTTACAGACGTTATAGTTAGAAATTTGCATTTAAAAAACCTTAGAAATTCACTGAAAAAACCATAAGTTTCAGAGCTGTTATAGTTAGTTGGACATTTGACTCATATAAAAACAGAGAAATTCGCCTGTTAATAGTTAGTTGAGCTAACTGTAACTCGCGCACTCTCAATGCACTGCTAATGACGTTGCATATTACATCACTCAACAGTAGCGGTTTGGATGACTGGCGAAGACGCGTCGGAAAAGACATATGGCGGGTGGATTCAATCTACGAATACCCTATCCTATCTATTAAGCTTCGCATATCAGGTAGGTTCTATGAATAAATAAAGAAAAATTAAGGAACCTTCAGCAAGAAGTATACTAGAATATGGATCTAAGTAGACAGAACTGAGTCGGTAAAAATACGCCACAGATTAGATTATTTCACATAACTACTCTGTATACGGTTATGTTTTCAAACTTACGCAACTAAAGTAGCATATAGATAGATATGGAATACTATACATGAAGGGTATTAAGAGCACTGAGATGTCGATATTCCTTATGTCTTCTCAGATTTTTCCCGCAACACCCAGCACACATCTGCAGCGCTACGTTCCATCAGATCAGATTAACTTGTTAAGTTTTCTCTACCGGGTTGTCGGAAATTAAGTAAGTATTTTAATAAAAATCTTTGCCTTACAATGGCGCTAATCTATAACATAAATATCATAGGCAAACTACTTACCTTGAAACATACTCATTTCCCACATTTAGATTGGTTTTGAGATACGTTGGAAAATTAAGCCAGTGTCTATCTATCATCGCGCCTTTGGTCGTCAAAAATTGGGGAAACTTTCGCCCTTAAAGTCAGCCCAAAATGAGGTTGTTCTTGATATGGTACATGGCCGCTTTACAGCTTTTAGTTCAATCTTTAGCCAACACATTGTCTTTTCAGTTAGACAACACAATTTAGAATGTTTTTATAAAAGTTTATTAGAGTTATGAACGACTATTAAAGATAAGAACTTACAATCTCAAGTTATAATATTTCAGTGTGTTCCTGCGTATGAGTTACGCGGCTATACTCATAACATTCTGTGGTATGACAGCTTAGTTGGAGTTGAAATATGTAAATTTGTAAATATTGTATATAATAGTAGACTTTTTTAGGGTTAATTTTGTTTTGTGCATTTCAGTAAATTGATATTCTTGAAAAATACATGAATATTATAGGTCATTTGTTCTTTTTCTATTATGTTTTAGGAACTAAAACATCATGGCTACCTGATGAAGGCAGAATGCCGAAAAAGCGTAGTACGATTAAGTTTAGCCATGTTTGAATAATTAAATCGAATTTATGGTGACCTTCTGACCAATTTGGATTAATTATTGGTTATTTCTTTCTGGTTCTTTTGTTCTTTTCTCCCTTTGCTGATTATCAATTGCAAATGTATGGATACATTATATGTAAAGAATCAAAAGAAATGTAAATATATACATAATAGAGTACATATGAATAACTGTATGAAAAGGAGATGTATTTAAATAGGATGATGAGAAAAAACTACGAGAAAATTATGGATAAACTGTATATATATGTATAAAAGTATAGACTTGTATCAATAAATGAAAATTTAGAATTGTATGTTTTGGTCACTGTTGGTGATTTCGATTACTGAATGCACTTTTATTCACTAATTAGTCTACCTTATTCACCATAGTTTCCTATGTGTTTATTTGCAAACAGTTTTTGTAGACCCCGATATGGGAAACTAAATTAGGGGTACCCCTGTTATATTGCATTATGTTTTTCTCCATAGCAGGTCCATGCGGGGTTTTTGTCTGTTAGTCACGTGTCAGATTGTTCAGTACATATTTTTGATTGTGGTCTCCATTAATTTAGTAGGTTGCCAATGCACAGAATTATAATTTTTATTTGTTGTATTTTCATTTTCTCTTTAGAGCTTTTATATTATTTTGAAGGTTGACCTATTGAGCTGTTTTCTGGTAAATTATAGAACATTTCAGAGGATTGTTAGGCATGTATTTTAAGTTCCCCTTTTGAATGAATGACCTGATAGTTTATCTAAATAAGTGGAAAATCCCTATCCCTCTGTTCACACATCAGGGCTTTTTTTCAGTACCTTTTTGTTTGTTGTTGTCCTGCTAATAGTTGTGAGGATATACAAGTCCCTGACACTATACAAGTCCTAGACATCACTATGGATAAATTACAAACATTTGGCTTCATGGATGAGGATCTTGCCTCATTATTGGAAGACTCATGCCTGAGTAGTTATATGACCCATACCACTAACATCATAGGTAATGAAGATCTCAATAAATCAACATCCTTAAAGAAAAAAGCAAACCGAAATGAAAAGCATGGACATTTTATGCTTGAATATTTAAAAGCGGGGGTTATCCCACAGGGACTAAGAGTTAGGAATATTCCTGGACTCTTTGTTAAAATCCGGAAATTCCTAGAACGTTGGTCACATAGATGCTCCCGGGATCTAATGATCCTTATTGTGGAGATGGCTAAGGAGATGGTTCAAACATTAGCAGAGGAAATACAGGACTTAGAAAATAAGATCAAGAGCAGCCAGGCAATAGAGGAAGCGAAAAAGAAGTTGGAAGAGGTTGAAATGGAGATGTCCTCTTATCATGAGTATTTGATGAAATGCAAAACAGTTAAACTTAAAAAAGATGTGAGGTATAGTAGTCAAGATAAAACTTATCCATATTTGGCTGATAACTTTTATCAACAACAACCCATTCAGGAGGACCAATTTCAACCCCCATCGGATAGATTCTCAAAAAAAGTTGTTACCTTTTCTGATATGTTCGATTCTGAAGGGGACAGTTATAACCAATATCAGACGCATGCTCCTGGACGTCAAATGTCAGGCAACAGCAGAAGTGAACGTCCTGGTTTTTTAGCCAGGCGAGGGTCACAGAGAACCAGATGGCGTCCCAGATACCAATGATGTCAACGGGGCGATTACCAACCGTCTCACAATTACCAACAGGGACAGAATTTTTATCAAGACGACCCTCAAGTTCTGGTCACAAGACATGCCCAATATTGGCGCGAGTAAATCAAATACCCATTTTCAATCTTAGTTCGCATGAGATTGACTGTCAGACAGAATCTTTATTAACCAAGGGCCTTTCTTTCGTCCCACATACTAAAGCAAATAGGTTTGAGCTTTTTCAAGATTTGGTTTCCTTTTTTCGCAAAATTAGACTGCGTGCCTTCTTTGAAGGACAAACTAATCAAGAATTAAGGATGCCGAACAGATCAGGTCTATCGCCTCCCTCCACGTTTGTCCCTACTCTCGAACAAGTAGGACCAGAAATTGCTATCTTTGAGCATGTGGTGTTCAACAAATTAACCACTGCCTTAAAATTCATTCCAGTACCCAACTATAATCTTACTCGAGATGAACATAAGGCACTACACAATTTGATGAACAATAAGGACATCACTGTCAAGGGATGCGATAAGGGTGGTGGTATTGTGCTCATGGAAACTGATCAATATGTTGCTAATATGCAACTAATGCTCTCAAATACAGAGCATTACACCCCTATACAATTAGATCCTACAAAGAGGGTGTCTATATTGATCGCTGAAATAACCAATAAAGCTTTAGAGGATAGTCATACATGTGAGAAAGAATGGCAGTACCTGAATGTTAATGAACCCAGAATGGCATCGATATACGGGATTCCTAAAATACCACCAATCCCCCCTATAGACCAATTGTAACTACTATTGGGTCAGTAACAGAAACATTGTCAAAATACGTAGATGCTATTTTACGACCGTATGTCCCAAAAATAAAATCATATATAAGGGATACTACAGATATTATTAACAAAATAGAGCAGCTACCTTTTCATGATGCAACACAAATTTTGGTTACTGTGGACATAGAGGCCTTGTACAGCAATATCCCGCAGGCAGCCGCATTAGAAGTCGTTGGTTGGTTCATTGAAACATTCAATATAGACTGCCCCAGACAGTTCATCCTGGCTTGCTTGTCAATTGTTCTTCAGGAGAATACTTTCAAATTCAATGGTTCACTCTTCCAGCAGACTAAAGGAGTCAGTATGGGGGCATCTTGTGCCCCAACGGTGGCTAACATTTTCATGGCACATTATGAACACAAGTTCGTCCATAATGACGTTGCACCATTCAGCGAATCCATTACAAGTTGGTCCAGATTTTTAGACGATGACTTTTTTATCTGGAATGGAACTGAGGAAGACCTTACAGAGTTTGTCTCATGGCTTAATTTATGTGATCTGAATATTCGTTTTGTATCAACTAGCAACAAACTAAGTGTTGAATTTTTAGATATCACTATCAAAACCAATGGACAAAAATTGATAGTTGAACTTTTCACAAAACCAACGGCCCGCAACACCCTGTTGCATTTTACGAGTTACCATCCAAGGGCACAAAAAAAAAAAACACCATCCCGTTTGGACAGTTCCTACGTCTCCATATAAGAGAGCGCGGTATTATGACCGTCAACATCTACTTACATTGAAAAATCCTAAACAACAAGACCGTCTACTATTCATTAATCGTCACTCAACTATGAATGACACCATACGTCATATTGTCAATTCCAACTGGCACATTTTGAATGCCACTAGAGACAGATCTGAACATATAGCAAAACCAATGTTTGCATATCGTAAAAATAAGAACCTAAAAGATCTGATCACACGGTCTCGTATGATACAGACCCCCGTTGTGATGCTACAGACCACTTTGAGTGGACTGCCCATTTTGAAAGGCAACTTCAAATGCATGTCATGCATTGCTTGCAAATTTGCCATAGAAACAAAACAATATACCATCAATGGCACAATGGGAGATCTGCAAAGCCTAACTAATTGTAAAACAACTAATATAGTCCATGCCATAATGTGCCATGTAACAAAACCTATATAGGAGAGACGTCACGATCTATGGTGACGTGCTTCACAGAACATAGGTCCGCTATTAGGACTAAAAAATTGCAAGCCCCACTGACACAACATTATGGTTTTTTTTTTGTTTTTTTACTAATTTATTTTTGAAATGAGAAAATTAAAAATAGGAAAACAGTGCGTATACATCCACTCACCTACAACCCAGAAGGGCCGGCAACGTAGCGTTTCCCACATCCCGGAGGCCGAGCATCGCTGTCGCACATGTGTGATAATTCAACGTCTCTCTACATAAATGCCACCAACCATGTCTATTCACGCAATCTGTGCCCTATACAGAGCCCAACGTCTTCGTATTCGCCACTCACCCGACCCATTAGCCACTCCCTCCCACCACCCCTCCCGTAACCGTTAAACTAACCTGTCAGCAGCTCCTAGGGGCTCCCCCTCGCACCCAACGCACGTGCCAGCATGCTCCTCACATAGATCTATGTCCCTAATTCACTGTACTGGTGCGCACAAAGTCCAATCTCAGCTTGCTATCCAGCGCACCCTCCAGCTCACACTCCGCGCCGCCATTTACACATACTCCCCCACTCGCCACTTGCCCCTTCACCACCCCTTGTCGTGAGTCTCCCTTAACCTGCCTGCTGAGCCGGTGCGGACCTCTCCACCTCCCCTGCATCAAGACCTGCACTTGCTCCCCCGTTTTTGAGATATTCCGCATACAGTCCCCAAAAATTATTTGGCCTGCTCCTCGGAGGCAGCAGCTCACTAAATGTCTCCGATTGCGTACAGCAGTACAGCACGTCTCTCTTCCAGTGTGCTATTGTGGGCAGAGGGCCCCGCATCCAACACAAAGCTACTCTGCGCTTGGCTATTAACATGCCCATATCCACCAGCCGACGCGCCGCCCTTGGGAGGCCTCTTGTGTATCCTAGCAAGGCGACCGCGGGGTCAATCACTAGGTCCAACTCAGCTATCTCACCGACCTGACAGAATACTGCTTCCCAAAACTTAGCAACTCCAGGGCAATACCATGCCAAATGCATGAAATCCGCCACCGCGTGTACGCACCTTTCGCATGCCAATCCCTCGCGTAAGCCATATCTGTGCAGCCTATCCGGCGTATAATAGACTCTGTTAAGAATTTTAAATGAATCAATCTGTGCCTGCCATGCAACGATATGCGACACGTGCCCATAAAACAATATGCCCACATGGCGTCGTCTATCGCTTTGTCTAGGTCTCTTTGCCAGGCCAGGCGGGCCTTGGTATATTTCTGGGATCTCTGGGACATGGCTATGAAATATAATTTGGATGTCATCTTACCTGGGCTCTGGTGCTTAATTAAATACGACAGCTCCGGGACATCCGGAGGCTCAACCATATCGTCTCCCAGATGTTGTCGCAATGCGCCCCTGACCCTATGAAATTGAAACCTCTGTAGCTGCGTACTGGTCTCCGTTGTCGACGCCATGTCATCCCACGTTTTGGCGACACCATCCTTAAACAGGTCGCCCGCCAGTTTTACACCCAGTCCCCTCAGGGACTGTACCACCGCACGCTCCCTGCATGGTGCCAGCCAGACCGCCCATTCCATAGACATGTCCGGTGAATACAAGAGCGCCCCCGCTGTCTGCTGTAATATCCAACCCCACGCGTGCCTGATAGTGTTCAGTGAGTCTAGGACACCAGTCCTGCGGCATGCAGGCTCACACATAATAGCTGGCAGTGGGAGAGGCGCCGCGAGCAGTCTCTCGAGTTTTAAGTATGGGATCGTATCTTCGCCATGAACCCAGTTGTGTGCTTGTGCTGCCTGTGCTATCCTGTAGTACAATTCCATGTCAGACGCCCCCAAGCCCCCCATATGATAGGGTAGCGTCAGGACCCTCCAGCTCACGCGGGCATGCTTCCCGGACCACGCCAGCCGCAGTAGCGATCTGGTCAGCCAGGCAAAGAATGAGCTCGGTAGCACCATTGGGATATTGGTAAACAGGAATAGAAAGCGGGGGAGAACCACCATCTTAGCAATGGAGATTCGGCCGATAAGCGACAGGGGGAGTCCGATCCAAGTCTCCACATCGTCCTCCAATTTGTCTACGGCTCTCCCATAGTTCTCTGTAAAGACTACGTCGGAATCCCTATGAAGCTGTATCCCAAGATATCTAACCGCATCATCCGACCACTGCAGCGGGAACTCCATGTCGAACAGTGCGGTGGACGGCGTCAGCGGAAATGCGATGGATTTGCTCCAGTTAACCTTGAGCCGCGACAGCGCTCCAAACTGTACTACCTCCTGCAGCACCGGCGCTAGGTTGCTCTCCGGTTCCCTAACGTATAGCAAAGTGTCATCTGCATATGTGGACACCACAATGCGATATGATGGGAAGCTCACGCCTCTGAGGTGATGGTATTCACGGAGGGCCCGCGCCAGCGGTTCTGCTACCAGGGCGTACAATATAGGGGACAGCGGGCAACCCTGACGCATCCCCCTAGAGATTGGGATAGTGTCCGTGACCAAGTCACCCAGCCTAATCCTCGCTGTTGGGCCTCTGTACAGCACACCGATCATTTGTAGGAAGACAGGCCCCAGCCCCAATTTTGTCAGGACCAGTCTCATGTAGGGCCACTCCACCAAGTCGAAGGCCTTCTCCATGTCCAGGAAAACTGCCAAAGCCCTCGAGTCTCGCTTTACATGTTGCAGAACTCAAAACACAGTCCTGAGGTTATACGTGAGGTTTCTGCCCGGCACAAATCCTGCCTGCTCCGGAGCTATCTGCTCCGGCGCGAGCAGCGCCAGGCGCGTGGCTAGCACCTTTGCCAAGAGTTTATTATCGACGTTCAACAGTGACAATGGCCGATACGAGCCACACTCCTCCGGGTCTTTACCAGGTTTGGGGATGGCTACTAGGATCGCCTCCCGCATTGAGTTAGGCATACTCCCGGACACGCATATATCATCAAACAGTGTGGATATGTGTGGCAGCAGCAGGTCTATAAAGGACCGATAGAAGACCACTGTGAGTCCGTCCGCTCCAGGGGCACTATTTGCCTTCATGCCCGCCAACGCCTCTAGGATTTCGTCCCTCTCTATGGGGAGGGCCAAAAATTCCCTGTGTTCATTAGGGAGGAAGGGTAGCTGTATATAGTCTAAGTAGTCTTGTATGCTATCCTCCATATTGTTCTGTTGGGAGGCATACAGATTGGCGTAGTAGGATTGAAAGCGAGCAGCGATGTCCGCCTCGTCGGTAAGCATTTCCCCAGTATCCGACTTAACTCTAGTGATCGCTGCTCTGCCTCTTCTGGACTTTAGCACATTGGCCAGAACAGAGCTTGGCCTCTCACCTTCTCCGTACTGTCTGGCAGTGGCGTACTTCCCTAAATGTTGCACTTCTGCGTCTGCTTCCCTGTGGTATTCTGCCAGCAAGTCCTTCAGTTCGGTTGTAATATCGTCCGTCGTGCCCGACTGCTGCCTCGCCTCAGTTTCCCCAATCTTGTGCTCCAGTGTGGCCAACCTCTTCCGGATAGAGCGCAGCACCCCTGAGTGCTTAGCGATCGCCACCCCTCTGATATAGACTTTGAATGCCTCCCACACTGTTTGGAAGCTATCCACTGAGCCCAGATTAGTGTCAAAGAACGTTGTTATGGCTTCCGCCATTTCTTCCTTAAACAGAGGGTCCAACAGTGAGTAAGGGGGGAACCGCCATAGGAATGGGGGGATAGTGTTCCTGGGGGCAGCCAGCATTACCACCACTGGTGAATGATCCGAAAGGGTGCGCGGGAGTACCCGGGACGCGGGGACCTGTGGCATCAGTGATGACGGCGCGAGCCAGTAGTCTATGCGGGTGCGCAGGTCATGATAGGTGGAATAATGTGTAAAGCCCCCCTCTGTCGGGTAGAGAGCCCTCCAGACATCTGTAAGATCCATACATATCATCTCTCTTTGGACAGTCTTAGCCGCCGCTGACTGCGACCGAACCAGACCTCCCGATCTATCCAGACCCGGGTTCATTACCATATTGAGGTCCCCTCCCCACAGCATATTGGGAATCCCCAGGTCTTTGACTCTAGCAGCTAAGTCTACGTAAAACTAAGGGTTGTCATAGTTAGGTCCATACACATTAACCAATAACAAATCCAGCCCTCTACATTGGAAGCGGGAGAGAACGAACCTGCCCCCCCCATCGGCATAAAGCAACGTCGTCGTGCTGCTCAGCCTTGGGCTGAACCATGTTAGCACACCTCTGGCATGCGTAGTGAAGCCAGCCGTGTGTGAGTTACCCACTAGGCCTCTCGCTTGCAGCATTGGACTACGACTGGGAAGGTGCGTTTCCTGTAGGAAGGCTATATCTATATTATGTCTGTTAAGATAATGCAACACCTTGCGCAGCTTGCGTGGTCATTCAAATCCCTAACATTCCAGGTCACCACTCTAATGGAAGCGTGCACCTCACTTACTTTTCCAGCGTGCGCTATGACAAATACCCTTCAGAAGCCGTGAGCTCTATCGCTACCAGCTGCACACACCCATCACGGAGAGAGAACCACATCAAAGCATACCGACAGTCCAACCCCTCAAACGCACAAAAAAAAGAAAAAAAACCCGGACCCCAGCCCCCTCCCACAGCGGACCCCCCCCAACTCGGCCTTGCCGCGCTCCATCTAGGAACTACTCACCACCCCCCCCTCCCAACCCCAATAAACGTTAACAAGGTGAAATGCACTCGCGGGCGGAGGTCGCTCAGTCCGTAATATGTGGCAACTTATCTCTGTACATATGAGCTCTACCTGCAAGCGCAGCCACCCCATCATGGCCCCATCGCCCAGTCCCCTTTTTCTCGCCGTACTCCCCCATGTGTCGCAGTAAGCTCGCAGCCTTGTGCCCCCAGGACGCAGCGCCCCGACCACAGCTATGAGCTGATTTGACCTCTTTGTGCAGGTGCCCTCCGCATACCACCCCTCCGGTAACCACCTGTAATTCCACGACTAGGCTGCAGCCGTGCCAGTCGTAAAACTCCCTTAAACAGACACTTATCGCCACCAACCTGTAAGTCTCGTGAACTGCCAAGGTCCCATGTCCCCCTTACACAGTTCCACTTGGTTACCTAGCACATAGTTATTTGAAAACAATGCTTGCCAGTGCGCCTTCTCAGTCCTGCGCTTCCAACGAGCTCTCCGGCTCCTCACCCCGGAGATCCCTCTGTGGGCTGCCCCGCCGTTCCTTCTGCCAGTCCTTCAGCGCCTTCTGCAGAACTTTGGGGTCCAAAAAGATGTGCGATTTCCCCTGCCTGTTGTCACGGAGCTTTGCCGGGTACAGCATGGCGTAGTCGAGACCCATTTCGCGTAGCTGTTTTTTCGCTGGGGCAAACTGCCATCTCGCCGCCTGCACCGTAGCAGTGAAGTCAGGATATAGAGATATGGTCGACCCTTCGTATACCAATGTCTTTTTCTCTCACCCCATGCGTAGGGCCGAGTCTCTATCACGGTAGTTCAACAATTTTGCAATTATCAGACGTGGAGGCGCCCCCGGCGGGGGCCTAGGACCCAGCGACCTGTGTGCTCTCTCCACTACAAACATCCCGGAAAACACCTCCCGGCCCAGGAGCTCAACTAACAGTGTCTCAATAAAGCACTCCATACGGCCCGTTGAAGTCGTCTCGGGCAGGCCCGTGATGCGTAGGTTACAGCGTCGGGTGCGCGCCTCAAGGTCCTCTGTCTTGTCTTGCAACACCTGTAGGACCCGCCCGAACTGCTTATGACCCACATCCAGCGCAGACTGGGCTTCCTCTACCTCCACAATGCGGCGCTCCGACTGGTCCAGTCTCTCCGCGTGTTTATCAAGACGCTCCCCCATCCGATCCATTCTGTAGGACAGCGCGTCGATCTTTGCCCCTAGGGAAGTGAATCCTGACTGCAAACCTTTCTCCATCGAGAGCAGCATTCCTCGCAGGTCCTGTTCCTCCGGAGGTGGCGCCGAGGCCCCGCCAACAGCGTCCGCTCCCTGTGTCTGAGTTTTAGAGCGTTTTGGATCGAAGGACAGCTTTGGTTGGGACTTATCTGACTTGCCAATCGTGGCCTTAGAATCAGTGCTGCTCTTCAGCAGTTCCGTCCCAAACAGTGACCGCTATGGCCAGAGGCGCCCTCCAGCGCACGTGGAGCGCCCTCCTCTCCTCCTCGATCACCGCAATAGCAGGCCTCGCTATAAGGTATCAAGCAAGAGCACCGCATCGGTCGTGGCGCCTCTCCCGGCGTGGGGCACCTCCGTCGCTAGGCCAGCCCGCCTTCCTTCACCACACGAGAGTCCAAGCCTACCCAGGCCATGCAGCTCCCTGATGAACTATCAGCTCCCGGTGTCAGGGCTCACCGCTCCAGGCCGCCACCTGCTCCTTGATATAGCACACCTTGGCAGCGCATATAGCTCCGCAGGGATGTCGCCACTGCCCGCTACCCCAATGCCTCCATGTCACAGCCACCACCGTCTGCCGCTTACTGTAGGGGCCGGGGCAGCCGTTTCTCGCCGGATTGGTGACGTGTATGCTGGCCTGCTGAGTGATTGGGGCGCACCCCTTTGGGACCCAAGAGACTGTGCTGCTGTCTGCTCCGGGGTGCAGCGCCACACCCGCGACTCTCTCCAAGCCACACAAGGTCAGGGCGCCCCCTCCGCACTCTTCAATGCACTCCCACCACAGCTGGGGATCACTATTGCCGCCCCCACTCTGTCAGCTCCACCCGGCAAACTGCTGCAGAAACCCCGGGGGTGGGGGAGCGGGGGTGGGGTTTTGAGTCTCATAGCGCCTCTCGCGTTGCCCCCCCCCGGACTCACCACGCCGTCCTAGCTTGGCAGTGAGGCAGGCGACCCGGTGCGCCGTCCACTTTCGGTTTTGTCGGCCGCACGCCGAGAGACGCACGCCAGCCAGCACCAGGCGCAACAGCCGGGGATCGACGGCCTGGTCCGCCGCGATTCCTTCGTCTTCGCTTCTTCGCCGGCACAGCAGCTCTAGGGACCGGGGTTGCAGCAGTCGGTAGCGCTCCCGCTCACACTCGGGGACTCGCAGTCAGGGTGTGTGGACCGGCGGTATAGGGCAGGATAATGGCGGATAATGGTGCCGCCTGCAGGAGCTCAAGGCTCAGGCGGCCATACGCGTCGCGAGCCAAGCTCCGCCCCACACACAACATTATGTTGACATGAATCACAACGCGGATGACATACGATGGTTGATTTTGGAAAAAATTCACACCAATGGCACAAAGTGAACAGAGATTCGTAAACGGAGGGAGGTGTTTTGGATATTTTCCTTGGATACCTATAAAAGAGGCTTGAATAATGAAATTCCTTGGAGTCAAGCAATACGATATAACTAATGATCTCTTCATCAAGTTAGAAATATTTGTCATCAAAAGGTGGTAAATCACCCATACTAACTAAGGAACACGTCTCTTCGTTCTGCGTTATTCTTATAATGGAACCTTCAGTTCCATCCAATTTAGTACCCTATACTAGCTATAATATTGCTTCAATGCTGTGACTAATTGGGAATACACGAAGATTTACAGTGATTTCTGAAATGAATTTCCCTCTATCAACGGCAGATCGGTCAAATGGGACTATAAAGAGAATTATGAAGATCGTTTTATAAAGTTTTGAAACCGAACACATGTACCCATTACAAGATGGCGCCCATGTTTTCGTTAGATCTCTAATTCGTTGTGTACCCGTTTAGCTCACGTTATTCCGCAGCTTGATCAGGGGCGGGGATTTTGACAGTAGGTGCGTCAAGTGGATGCACCGCGTAGCCAATCACGGTCATTTATCTATCTATATCAACTTTGGCGCGAAAATCCCTTTCGAATTTTGCTCACAGGGGCGGGACAAGGCAACAGTAGCGGTTTGGACTACTGGCGAAGACGCGTCGGGAAAGACATATGGCGGGTGGATTCAATCTACGAATACCCTATCCTATCCCTTAAGCTTCGCATATCAGGTAGGTTCTATGAATAAATAAAGAAAAATTAAGCAACCTTCAGCAAGAAGTATACTAGAATATGGATCTAAGTAGACAGAACTGAGTCGGTAAAAATACGCCGCAGATTCGATTATTTCACATAACTACTCTGTATACAGTTATGTTTTCAAACCTACGCAACTAGAGTAGCATATAGATAGATATGGAATACTATACATGAAGGGTATTAAGAGCACTGAGATGTCGATATTCCTTATGTCTTCTCAGATTTTTCCCGCGACACCCAGGACACATCTGCAGCGCTACGTTCCATCAGATCAGTATAACATGTTAAGTTTTCTCTACCGGGTTGTCGGAAATTAAGTAAGTATTTTAATAAAAATCTTTGCCTTACAATGGCGCTAATCTATAACATAAATATCATAGGCAAACTACTTACCTTGAAACATACTCATTTCCCACATTTAGATTGGTTTCGAGATACGTTGGAAAATTAAGCCAGTGTCTATCTATCATCGTGCCTTTGATCGTCAAAAATTGGGGAAAATTTCAGCCTTAAAGTCAGCCCAAAATGAGGTTGTTCTTGATAAGGTACATGGCCGCTTTACAGCTTTTAGTTCAATCTTTAGCCAACACATTGTCTTTTCAGTTAGACAACACAATTTAGAATGTTTTTATAAAAGTTTATTAGAGTTATGAACGACATTTAAAGATAAGCACTTACAATCACAAGTTATAATATTTCAGTGTGTTCCTGCGTATGAGTTACGCGGCTATACTCATAACATTCTGTGGTATGACAGCTTATTTGGAGTTGAAATATGTCAATTTGTAAATATTGTATATAATAGTAGACTTTTTTAGGGTTAATTTTGTTTTGTGCATTTCAGTAAATTTATATTCTTGAAATATACATGAATATTATAGGTCATTTGTTCTTTTTCTATTATGTTTTAGGAACTAAAACATCATGGCTACCTGATGAAGGCAGAATGCCGAAACGCGCGTAGTACGATTAAGTTTAGCCATGTTTGAATAATTAAATCGAATTTATGGTGACCTTCTGACCAATTTGGATTAATTATTGGTTATTTCTTTCTGGTTCTTTTGTTCTTTTCTCCCTTTGCTGATTATCAATTGCAAATGTATGGATACATGATATGTAAAGAATCAAAAGAAATGTAAATATATACATAATAGAGTACATATGAATAACTGTATGAAAAGGAGATGTATTCAAATAGGATGATGAGAAAAAACGACAAGAACATTATGGATAAACTGTATATATATATGTATAAAAGTATAGACTTGTATCAATAAATGAAAATTTAGAATTGTATGTTTTGGTCACTGTTGGTGATTTCGATTACTGAATGCACTTTTATTCACTAATTAGTCTACCTTATTCACCATAGTTTCCTATATGTTTATTTGCAAACAGTTTTTGTAGACCCTGATATGGGAAACTAAATTAGGGGTACCCCTGTTATATTGCATTAAATATTACATCACTCATGACATGGTCAGTGACATCACTCATGATATCACTGATGACAACTCAAATGACATCACTGATGACATCATCCATGTGATAGTCTGACACACCTCTTCACACTCTAATATACCCTTTAATACACCCACTCTAAAATACAGACTACCATTTTCGAAACCATACACACACCAATACCAGATACTAGATACCCATCCACTGATTCCTATCTATATATTGTGTACCGGACATACACTGATACAGTCACTCATACATGCTGTCACTCATCATTACATCAGTATAATATCCACTCATACACCTATACATACATTCACACAGCGCTACTGATCCATAGACTTACTCACACATCTACTCAGTCATGCCAAAAATCAATCACACACCCATGTACTCACCTATGCAGATATATACACACCACCTGACTTATTTATACACACACCACTTCCCTTATTTATATAGATACTATCACATACTTACTCTCATATTATCACTAATACAAGTACACATTTGTGTATGTAGACACTCTTGTAATCACTCTCTCTCACATATAGTCAATTATACACCCCTACACTCACATATACTGTCTAAAACATATATAGTTACTCACATATATACAACTGAGACATCAATTCACTAATCAACACACCTGTACACACAGTTAGCTACCCATACATCCCTTCCGAGATGCAGTTTTGAATGTATAGAACCAGTGAAACAGCTATTCAGACATGTATGCACAGAGTCAGACACCTCCCACCCACTCAGATAGACACTCAGACACCCATACAGATACTCATACAAACAATCAATAACCCATATAGACACTGATGCAGTTACTCACCAACCCATGCACCTGCTTACACACCAACTGAGAGACTAATAGAGACATTCACACAGTTTAGTCACTAATCCATGCATTCAGTAACTTATGTTCAATCAGTGACTTATAGAGTCAGTCATGCTTCTACTAAATTATCCATTCAGGCACTTATACATCGACTCATTCTTCAATAGACCTTGGCATAGATATATAAGAAAAATATTTACAGTTTACAGAAAAACACATTCATTGGATGATGTCATGAGTGATGTAATTTGAGATGTCATGAGTGATGTCATGAGTGATGTCACTGACCATGTCATGAGTGATGTAATATGTGATGTCATCAGCAGTGCATTGCGAGCGCGCAAGTTATAGTTAGCTCAACTAACAAATGTCCAACTAACTATAACGTCTCTGAAACCTATGGTTTTTTCAGTGAATTTCTAAGGTTTTTTAAATGCTTATTTCTAACTATAACGTCCCTGAAACCTATGTTTTTTTCAGTAAATATATATTTATATAACTTCCACCTGATGCTGCAGTTCGCGGTTCCCTGCTTTCGGCGTCGGTGCCTGTCAGCGGCAGCAGCAGCCGCTTCAAATTTTTGCAAAATGTCCAAGTAGACGCCCCAAGCAGCAAAAACAGAAGATACGGCACACCAGGAGAAAGCACAATAATTTACTGTGCACTATGTGAAGGACGACGTGTTTCGGCGTTAGCCTTTGTCAAGTATTTTGCATCACAGCAATCTCCTTTAGAAATACACCCATTGGAGTAAAGACGTAGAAGAGTTATCTGATATGTTTCTGCGCATTTTTAGAGAATAATAGAAAACAGAAATATGAGTAAACATGATTATACATTACTATACGTTTGAACATCTTGCACCTATGATAAAGTGCATAGTTAATTTCATACGACTAAATTAGTGAGTACATATCAATAACATCATCATGGTGTTCAAAATGGAGTAAATGGAGACTGAAAGGAGAGCATAGGCCCAAAAGTACTATTTAATACTTGGAAAATACTGGCCACAATTTTCAAGCAGTATTTTTGACACCAGTAAATAAGTTTAAGAACCAAGAGGCTCATTAGGATGGCGTAATGATCGCCACCACCAGGCCGGCGTGGTGATCATTACGCCATCCTATTGTGAAATACCCCCCACCATATTATGATGTCAGTGGGTATTGCGACGGATGCAACGTCCGTCAGCCGCTTTTCCGCTGGTCAGCAATCATTACGATTGCCGGCCAGGCGAAGCTGGGTCACTAATATGGTGACAGTGCCTAGCAGGCACCGCCAGCCATATTAGGATGTTGGTGGTTTAAAGACCTTTCCATGGCGGCGGTGCTGCCATGGAAAGGCTGGCGGGGATTGGCTTTGGGGGCCCATTGCGAGCCCCGGGGGGTGCACTTGGGGGGTACCTATGGTACCTCCCTGCAGTTCACTGCACCAAGTGGCAGGCACCACGTAGTGCCTGCCACGTGGTGCAGGGAAATACTGTGCATGCCGTTTTACCATTGTGGACGGTGCTGCAGCCTGCAGCACCATCCGCAATGGTAAAAGGCCAGGATGCGCCCGCCAGTATGGAGGGTGCATTCTTATTGGGCCAGTGGGGCCGCCGCATGTCTGGCGGTCGGTCCCATCACCGTTATGATGGCAGGCGGACTGATGTCCGCTCGCCATCATAATAAGCCCCCAATTATACACTAACAGTTCAGTTCCTAAAATTCCAAATCATAGTGGGTTGGAATTAGATCTACATCAAGAAGACTAGTACCATAGGTGACAAATTGTGTCTCACTAAGAAAGGAGGCCATTACAGGGATAATGTCCCACTGGGATCAGAAGACCGCATGTCTGTGATGGCTATTTAATAAAGAAAACTTTTTTTAATGCAGCTCATTTTCCATGAAGGAAAAGGTACTGCATTTAAAAATAAAAAACTTATTTTTTTGGTTTATTTAAGAGTTGCCAGTGGTCCAAGGTGACCCCGTCCCTTTTGAGAATGTAATATCAACTACTTAGAGATTTTGGCAAAATATCAATGTTTGCATTCGAAAATGCAGATTTGGTAGTTGGAAACAATGCCCATTCCAGACACAGAATCAATATCCATTTGAAATCTAGGCCTGGGCTAAATTTCCGTTCCGCTCGCGGAAATTGCTATAATTTGATATTTTCGCGTTCCGCGGAGAGCGCGAAAATGTCAAAATTTCCGCATTCCGCAGTTTAGCGATAATTTGGTTCTTGATCGCGCTGTAAAATAATACATTCTCGCGCGCGTGCGATCGCCTTACCTGAATCCCCGCGTTCGCCGACAAGTTTTCCCGATCTGGTCGCGTTCTCCACAAGATGTTGGATTGTTGGTAGCCATTTGCGCTGTCTCGCGACAGTTCGCGCCCGCAGTAACGTCATGCGTCGCGCGATCACGTCTTTCTTCTCGCGATCATGCACCGCGAGAAGAGTGAAAATAAGATGGCTGCGCGCGCAAGCAACCGCATGGGTAAGTTGGCGAGCCGCGAACACGCAGAAAATACCGCGAACGGGCGGGAAAAAAACTTCCGCATCTTCGCGATATTTCCGCGTGTTTGCGGAGATTTTAAACATTTTCGCGATAATTTGCGAAAGTCGCTTTCGCAAATTCCGCCCACCCCTATTGAAATCCCATTTAAGGACTCAGAAAAACTTTTCTGATTCCTAAAAAGGGGTTCGTATCTAAGAAAAAGCACTTTAATTGTCACAAATGCCGAACTGGAGTCTTTGTGACTGTGAAAATGATAAGCACATCTGGCCCATAGTACAGCAAAGGCTGCTCCTAAAAATTTGAGAAGATTTAGGAACCATTGAAAAAACATATTTTTATCTTGTTTGATTTTTCATCTTCAATATCCTTGAGTCGGGTTCTTTATGTGTACCTTTTGTTGAAAGAAGCAACATTTTTGAAGTGTTGATTTGATGGTTATGTGTGTAGCATGGGAAACATCCATTACAACGCAGTCATTACAACGCACTACCTTTACAACGCAACTGTTACAATCCAACTGCCTTTACATCGCATGCCATTATAATGCATGTCACTACAACGCATGCCATTACAACACATACCATTACAACGCATGCCATTACAACGCATTATAAGGTAAGTAATGGAGATTTTTTTAATAGTTTTAGGGTGGGTATGGGTTTTGGGGTACATGGGAATAGTAATTTTTACCCCTACACTATCCAACACTTTCCCAACTGTTGCACTCACTGGAGGGGGAATAGTAATTTTTACCCCTACACTATCCAACACTTATCCTACTGTTGCACTCACTGGAGTGGGAATAGTAATTTTTACCCCTACACTATCCAACACTTACCCTACTGTTGCCCTAAAAGTATTATGCGTTGTAATGGTATGTGTTGTAATGGTATGCATTGTAATGGAATACGTTGTATTGGTAGTTTTAAAAAATGCGTTGTAATGGCATGTGTTGTGAAATCATGCAATGTAATGGTAGCTGTGATGTAAAAACTGCGTTGTGAAAGCATGCGTTGTAATTGTTTGCGTTGTAACATATATTCGTGTAGCATACGTATTCAAGTAACTCACTGGGAAAATAGGGCACTGTGAAAGTGTGATAATGTTATGTTTGTGTTTATTGATGTTTATACATAAATGCAAAACACCAATAAAAGATATGTTTAAAACAAACAAAGGAATCAAAAATGGAAAATCACATAATTTCTGATTCCCTTTGCCTAGGTCAGCAGTAAGGATATTCAACAATTGTGTATGGATCAGCTAGATCCAGGGTAGAAATAACAACAGAGGGAGGACTGCTGCTTGCCTGAACAAAGAGGCGCTGTGTCTTGTTGTAATGAGGCATTTATTACATCATACACATAATAGCCAACCATTGACTCATAGGGCCAAATTTATTAACAATTTCAGCCAGTGCAAAGCCACCAAAAGAAACACAAAACCGTGCAAAGTATTGATTTTGGAATCACTTTCCAGCGCAAAGCTTTTTTGTGTCGGAAAGTTACCTAAGGTAACCCAAGTAGTGATTTGCACAACTTTGTGTCAAGGGGGTATTCTATTGGTTTGTTCTCTATATTCAACTATTACCAGCTAGCAAGTTGGGCCAATATGCTGGGAAAGGACGGTAAAGGGAATATTAAGTTGGAGACCAGAATCCGCTCACGACCCTTTCTGCGTAAAGAAGTCGCAGAATGGTATTGGATGTCAATTCAGAATGGAGAAGAAGCGCAAAACCTGCTAATGGAGATCTAAAGGAGGGAACTGGCAGGCCAAGACCTTTGAATCATTATGGCAAGTATCTATGTCTCACTTGTGGTCATATGTGAAATCTACTCCACTAAGGAAGAACCATCTCTTTACTGTCCATAAGGCTTAGTAGACGCCACGGAAATTATCGAAGCTGGGAAGTCAAAAATTCATGAAGTGTCCCAAGTTTGGAGAAGACCATGCGAATGATGTTCACATGTTCGGGCAGTGCCCTTCAATCCAGATCTTTTGGCATAAAGTGGGTACGATCGTTTCGGGCATCCTGGCTCAGGAGATTAAGGTGAGCTTGGCTTTGGTAATCTTTGGAATGGTTCCGGGAGGGGAGGGAAATCGGGGTCTTCTTAAGACTCACAAAGCCCTAATTTTTGTTTTAATTCTCCTTGCACGTAGGGAGTTGTGTATCAAGTGGATCCTTCCCTGTCCTCCCATAGAGGCAGAATGGATCTGATCTGTACAAAAAATATCCTCTCTTGACCGGACCAGTAAACTAGTTAGGAGATCAGAATTTTGGGAACTCTGGGACGACTGGTTTCAGTCATATGTTTCTAATTTAACACCCTGAGCATTGAAACTCCCCTCCTCCCTCTGTTCTTTTCTCCTTTCCTCTTTTCCTCAGTTTCTTGTATGCCTATTTTGAAAACCTATTAGCGATATGCTACACAGGTTGCACCAGCTCAGTTTTTTTTGGTGTCAGCTAATTCCAACACTTATCAGTCCTCTTATGGAGTGCCTCAGGGGTCAGTGATGAACCCTCTGCTGTTTAATGTGCATGTCCGTCCTCTGGCGTATGTTGTGGAAGAGGCTGGTCTCTCCCTCTTTTCCTATGCTGATGACACCCGGGTAATGTTTTCCCTTTCCTCGGTTAAGGGGTCAGACCCCTCTGCTCTTCAGTCAGGTCTAAGTAAAGTTGCGTTTTGGATGCAATACAGCCTACTCAAACTGAATCGTGAAAAGACTGAAGTTATGATTTTAGGGAAAGAACTTGATCTGTGGGGTCCTCAGCATTGGCCCCTCGAAATGGGTGCACTGCCCTTGCTGGTACACCATGCACGTTATTTTGGTTTCATCATTGACGAGCATCTTTCTATGAAACAAGTCACTAAGATATCCGCCGTCTGCTTTACTATCTTAAAATGGCTGAAAAACTTTTTAGGGCTGATTCCCATCTCTGCCCAAAAAAATGGTACTCTATGCCCTAGTCACTTCTATGCCGGATTACGGCAATGTTCTCTATCTAGGCTCCAATAAAGCTATAATCCAAAGACTTCAAGTGGTGCAGAATGCGGCTGCTAGACTATTGTGTCAGGCGCCTAAATCTTCATCAGTCACTGGCGTCCATTAGCCTCCATTGACTGACGGTGGAGAACCGAATAAAATGTAAAGGCCTATGCTACATGTTTAAAATCAAAACTGGAGTGGGCCCGAAATATCTGCAAAGTTAGTTCAACGCTACCAACCCCCACGTCTTCTGCGCTCTGCCCACCAGATAAGGTTCTCTGTCCCGAAATTCAAACTCTCTTGCATGCGCGGCAGGTCCTTTTCTTATTTAGGACCAACCCTGCGGAATTCTTTACCTATCTCACTACGTGAGGAAACCGTTTATGGTGTATTCCGCAAAAGCTTGAAGACTTGGTTCTTCAAGTCTTAGATCCTTCTTGCTAGTTCTCAGCTCTCCTACCGGGCTGGCCCCGGGAGGCCCCTTGGGGTAGCTGTGTGCCCTACAAATTCAATTCAAATTCAAAATGCAGAGGAGTCAGCCCCACTGACTAGGCAGGAGGTCTTTGTTTAGCCCAGGATGTTCCTACATACCTCCCTTGTTCAGAGACCGGGTACTCCTTGCCACAGTCGGCTGGACTTTTCTGACACCCGAGCATAAATTGACAAATGAGGACAAAAAAACCCCAAAAAACTGTACAGCAGCTTTGGTTGCTGTACTACTCTGCATGAAACAATTTGTAAATTTGCTCCCCAGTTGGTCCAGATTTACAAATATTTCAAACAACGCAGTGCACCAATTGAAGTTTCTGCACTGCATTGCTGAAAGGGAAGAGCAGAACTGCATCATATTGTCAAAGAAATGTTGCAGTCCTGCTCTATCCCTGCAGAGGCGCACTTTGGGCTGCCTAGTGCCAGCAGAGGTGCCCTTTCGCAATAGTTCGAGGGTACGTGCTTCAAGGTACGTTCCCGCACATAAACTATCCTTGGAGGCGTTTTACTTCTTACATGTGCGCTGCCGCACACATGCAAAAATGAAATAACGGGGCTCATTACACTAGCCTCAGGCAGGCGCACCATTTTGGTTCAAACCCATGTTCACAACTCTTTGCTTCATTGTGCTACTTTTTTTTATTTATTTCTTTTGACAAAGCAATGCAAATCAACATTTGTGTTCCTTTGCAAATGGAGAAATTGATGTTGCGTCATGGAACTAGTATAAGAAAGGATGAGGTTTTCTTTTTCTGGGAGATCGCTGATATTTTTGTACTTTTGATGGGCAAGGGCGTTGCGAAGATGTGCTCCACAGTGCGCCATTCGATCTTCTACCAATGCAGATGAAATTCGAAATGAAATAGATATAAAGTATTTTTCTAATTTTCGTATAACAACAACATTATAAGCAATGTTTTAAGCACTAGGGGCATATTAACAAGCCAGGCGATAAAATTATCGCCGCTTTAGCGGCAGAAAACTGCCGCTAAAACGGTGATAAAGGGCTTGATGATATGCTCTATTGAATTCCAATTGAAGCCCATGTTAGATGCAAAGGACATCTAACATGGGCTTCAATTGGAATTCCATAGAGCATATTATCAAGCCCATTATCGCCGCTTTAGCGGAAGTTTTCCGCCGCTAAAGCGGCGATAATTTTATCGCCTGGCTTGTTAATATGCCCCAAGGTATTTTGGCTGTATTTACTTTTGGGTCAAATATTGTATACAACACCCCACTTATCCAAAGACTTGTTTTTAAAGGACAGGCACTTGTAGCAATTATTGTGCAACAAAACACAATGAATGCATTATGCTGTGAAGCATAAAGTGAAATCCGTTTAAGCTGCCATTATCCAGTCACTTCTGAATACGAGCCCTGCTTATGGAAACCTCAGAGAAGGGACCTAAGCCTCAAAAAAATAGACCAGGAGCCTAGAAGGTTCTTTTATTACCAAGTAATTGTCTAAAATATTTAACTAGTTTTTAGTTCACCTCGTGATGGCATATCCCCTGGCATGCTCTCGGCTCTGTCATTTAGCATTATGCCCATTTGTTGAAACAGCCTGGCAGGAGGAGCAAAGCATATGGCGCAGGTTCAAAAACAAACAAACAAGGCATATGCTTCATGTCTGGGGACTGAGGGCGAGTACTCAGAGGACTAAGTTGTTGAAAAAAAATTGCTGCTTCAGATTCTTTGGAAGAAACATCACCGGAGCAAACAACTCTTAGTCTTAACAAAGGTCTTTGTTTTTAAAGTGAAAAAATTCTCTGCAGCATTTCAAGCCCCATACACTGTGAAGAATATTAACTACAGTCTACCAAAGTATGTTACAGCCTAAAAATAATTGCCATTTTTGCATTCTTTCATCAATTGGTCTATGTGGTTATATATATATTTCAAGCGTTTTCTGCAGCACCAAATATATCACAGTGCTGCCAGTGCATTGGTGTTTGCAGTTAGTGAGTTCATGTAGGTGAAAGATAACGTGGCTTGTGAAAAATAAATGGAAACACATCAACAGATGTTAATTACCTCCGGTTCGGTTAACACAAGAAAATAATTAGCAACCCCATAGTTGCCAAGTGAAAACGTGTCTATAGCACCCTCACTGCGGTTTTATGTAACAGCACCTTGCGTTTTTTGTGACTTGAAGTTTGCTTTGGCTAAAGATGTCACGCATACCATTGACCCAATTGAACACTGTGGGAAGTGTATAGATTATTTGTCATGGAATGGGCGTACGATGCTTGCAGAGAGCTGAGAATTGTCCACAGCGAGAGGGGAGTTGAATAAGGTGTACCATCAGTGGCGTAGCAAAGGGGACAGCAGGGGGAGGGGGGCGATCTGCCCCGGGCGGCACGAGTTTTGGGGGTGGAAGCCTCCTACCACTCTTATCTGCCATCTTGGGGTTGGCAATCGCTCCCCCCTACATTGCAGCCATCGTGGGGCAGCAATTGGAGCTGAATCTCACCAGCACCCCCCCCATTTCTCAATGTGACGGCCACCAGGCGGCAAATGCAGAGACGGCCACGGTCACCCATACGGCTAGCTACGCCACTGTGTACCATTTTTATTTCATACAAATGACGGTTCAGATGTACAAAATAATTTTTCAGATGGAAAACCTGCAGTTGGAAAGACTAAAAAACTCACCAACTCCAACATGAGGAAAAGGGTCAAGGCTGATTTCCATATGGCTGGGTCTGAACTGGAGTGGCGAAGTGATCTAAAGAATGATGATGGATTCAACCCAGATCTATGACTGGGGGTGAGTGTCTGAAAAGTTTCAGTGCTCCATCCCTCATCTCTTTATGTTTGCTTTATTTGCCCTAAGTTGGCCGGGTATGCCCAGACATGTGTCTATTGCTGACTTTGCCACTGGATTCAAGCTAGCTTGGCTGAGGAGGGGTGTTACCCCGAAACCGGTCCTAGGATGCTTGTTTCCAGTCCAGGGAAGACCTGGCTTGGCAGTTCTGGCTGGACTGTTTCCATGACGAACACGGTCAAGACTGATTTGCATATGTCTGGGTCTGAACTGGGGTGGTGAAGTGAGCTAAAGAACAATCATGGATTTTACCCAGATCTGTCACTGGGGATGAGCATCTGAAACCTTTCAGCACTCCTTCCAACAGCTCCTTGTGTTTGCACCCCTTTCTTCAATGTAAACCTACTGGAAGTCACCTGCCCCACCGCCCAAAAGTTGACTGACCAGACAAAACCCCAGGGATTCCCCTTTGATATAGACCAATCACTCAAGCAACACATTGCATGGAAGACCAAGACAGCATGATTCCAATTCTCTCTCGTTAAGAAAGTGAAGCCATTTCTCCTGGGAGATGATTTCAGAACAACTGAGCCAGCCTTAATCCTCTCCCATCTGGTATGGAGGCAGTGCACTGCTCTACAGTAGTTCTGACACCACCCAAGCCCCTGTGAAATGTATCCTACACACAGCATCACAATTCATCAAGGGGTTAAAGAAATCTGAGCACATCACTTCCATGTTAAAAGACATACATTGGCTCACCCTTCCAGCACAGGAATCTTCAACATGAGTTGCATCACTTATAAAGCCTTCAACAAAAAGTCTCCAACTTACCTGGCAAATAAACTAGCCACATCTAAGGGAAAACACCAGACCAAACGCCTGGATGTAATAAGAATGGAGATAACACACTGAAGGATGGTAGAAGTCAGAAGGTAAACCTTTTCTGTTCATGCTCCAAGGATCTGGAAAAGCATCCCTATTGACATCAGAGCAGCACAAAATATCCTAGAATTCAGAAAAAAAGCTGAAGAAGAAGCTTTTTGAGGAGCACTGTCATTGAGCTTATGATCTACCCTTGACTATTCCCCAATATTTGTATCTTCATGGGACAGGTCCTTTGTTCTAGGCTCTCTTGCTCTCAAGTTAAGCTCATGGTCTACAAATGCAAGAGCAAACAACAACTACAGTACATATTGTGTTGCCATTCCAAAATTGAGAGAAACGTTATTTTTGATTCGCAATGTGCACTTTGCAACCCATACCAAACCACAAAGGAAAAGGGGCTTGTAAATGGCAACCACCTTTCCTTTGAGATTTGGTCTGGAATGCATCAATGGTTTGTGACAGATATTGCAGTTGCAAACCATTATTCAGATAATGCCCTGTTAATGCAGGTGCTATCCATTTGCAAAATTCAAGTTGTCCTTGTGGGACAGCCCTGTCTCAGTCCCTTTAAGAAAGAGGAGCTGCTTTTAAATATATGTAAGCATTCCGGAAATGCAGATGAAGGCATGAAGGCCCTTTTCATTTGAAGGGCTCTAGCCCTTCCTTTGTAGAGCGTGCAATATGCTCCTGCCTCATCAATGTTAATGTGGTAGGACATTTTGTGGTCATCTGAGAATGTGCATTTTCTCATCTCATTCCACTAGTATATCGCTCGCATTGCCATGTCGCACACTAACTGGTGCAAAATACACCTACTTGTTTGTGACTTGGGCTTTGTACATAGCGCATGGTGTTTTAGCTGCTGTCAACGAGTGACTAACTATGAAAGTGTAAAGTAACCTTGGACTACTATACCCTCACACCTTTTCTTGGGCTCCAAATCAATCCACTGCAACCCCATCAGCCATACTCAGGCACATGCCTTGTTTGTTTCTTTAGCGTATATTTTTCCCTGGCGTACTCTGGGAATGACAAAGTTGCCAGCGTCGAGAGGAGTTTTACGTACATGTTATTACACCTTACAATTCCAGATTTATCTAACCGGGAATTCTCATTTGATGAAACAGAAGCATTTTGAAGATGAAAAAAAATCATCTATCAGGGGTTCGCTCTGTGAGGACATTTTCCCATTTCATCTCGGCAGGCAATGTTCCAATCTCTTTGCAGGATTCAGAATTCAGACATTGCCATGTAGCCAATATCAATTAAATGGATTATTTTAATTACATTTTCATGCTACCATTCTAACATTTTGATTACTGTCATCGAGCAATAAAGTGAAAAATTACAATATTTCAATTCAATTTGTTCCAGCTCAGTTCTTCCACCTACAGCAGATACTTCATTCTGTCAGAGCAAGCAATACTTTCTCCATGCAAATTGTGCCTCTACGCCGCATACGAGAGGACTGAGCTGTTAGTCCCAGAAGTTCAGCTTTGCATTGTCGGTTGTTGTTAAACTGATATCCTATTTTACAGATCTTGTGAAGAATAGAAAATCTTTTGAAAAATGCTTAGACCTCAAAACACTGACCAATATAGGCAATCACACAATTTTCCACTAATGTGTAGATGCCAAACATGCAAGTATGCAGTGTTAGCACATTAGAGTGAGTCAGGCGGGAGGGAGCAAGCAGAAGGTAACAGAGAAGGCTTTAGTTGTAACATAGCCATGCATGCAGTCCTTGTCAGTTATATGCAAGCATTGGTACACCTAAAGTGCCAAAAGCAGTGGGCGATAGATGAACACTCCACTGGGCCGAGCCAAGTCGAAATTTACAAAGTTTCAGGAAAATGGCTGAAAGAGACAGGCAGAAGAAAGCCAGTGGTTGAAAGGGAGGCTCCAAAGCCCACTCTATGTATATTGTTAGCAATAAGTCCGTTTAAAAGATATGCTCTCAAAACTCAGACCAAAAATGAATACATTGAAGATAGAAAACATGAAGTGAACCTACATCCATATTCATTGTGCAATAATTTTGAACATACCTCAAGTTGCCATTGTGCATTTGGCGACTAACACATGAGGCATCCCTATGCATGTGAAAGAGCTGGCAGCCCTGCACCTAAAAGACTTGGGTTTCAGGTAGCCAGGGCAAGAGAGTACCATACATGTGTCCTTTTTGAGTTTAATTCTAACTCCTTGGAAAACCCTCAGGATCCAAGTGAAACCTATGTCCATATTTTCACACAATGATTGCAATATATATTTTTCACTTTAGGGTTAGTTGCAGTTTGCCATGTTTTGATTGCGAGTGGTCTTATGAATGCTTTTGACTCTCTAATGGAACAAAAGTATTGATTCAGCATCTGTGGTTTGCAACTTGTCCTTCTTTGTATATAATTCTTACTATCAGGTGAAATGAGACTTGTTCAGGCACCAAATATCTGGTAGGTGACAGTCCGTTTTCTGCAAATGGTATGATTCAGTCTATACCCCTCTAATTAAAACTTGCATGTATAGATGTGGCAAAATGTAGCAGACAAATTGTGTAAGAAGAATTTGCTCCATAGTACTTAATGTGATGTATGGTGGTGTATACTTCACAGTGGCACAAAATGTTCCATTGCTATTAAATGATCGTATATCGGCTCTGTATTGGATAACATTTAAAGTAGATTCTGCATTATTTCTTGTTTGAAACTGACGCATTCTGATGCTGTGCCATACCTTCCAGAATCAACAGCAGGATCGGACTGGAACAGAAAATGGCCCTGACACCAAAATAAAAGCCACCTCCATTAGAAAATCAAATAGGTAAAAATCGGGGTAGTTTTGAGCTTGTAAGAATACACTATATAGGTGCATCTCAATGTATGGGAGACTACATGCATGTGTGCTTGTGGCAGGCAATGTCTTTTATGAAATCAGGGAAATCAATTGTTACAACTGGCCTACCAAGCTAGCGGTAAACATGGTGGACGCTTGTTAGACAAGCTCCCAACAGTCGAGCCACTTATCAAACAAAATACTGCTCACACAACTTTGTAATCTGTCCTACAGCTGCCCCAGGTGCAGCCGTGACTGCCAGACCCATTTGGTGGCCCAAGGTGGAGTTACGGGGCCCAACGGAGCTGAAGGAGTGGGCCGCAACAGGGGGTGGTGCGCAGAGGCTGGTGTTGAGGCCTAGCTGGTGCAGAGCTGCGGCCTACGAGGAGGGCTTAGAGACGTGGTGGTCAAAGTGATGGTCGAATTGGCCCCAGAGTTACATTGGTCCCATTGCGGGATGGCAGGGGCCCCAAAAGAGCTTTGCCCGGTGATCTGGGGGTTCCCTTAGAGATACAGGGGGGACACACTCTACTTACCTCTCCCCCCGATAAGCTCCATGAAGGTGAGCAGACTGCACCTGAACTGTGCCAATAGTGGGACTATGCTGTGGCCTGTCCTGGAAGGATGGCACTGGGGTTTGAAGCAACCCCCTCTCCCTTATTGTACCCTACATTGGAGCCAAAGAGGAACTCTGGGACATCATCCACTGCCTTGCTCTATAGTGGCAACATTGCTGAGGGTCATTGAGCCCACTGACTACATTCTCCACTGTGGTCCGTGGCGTGGAACCCTGTTTCGGGGGGACTATGCTGCGGCTAATCCCAGTGTTGCAAAGGCGGCCAGGGAAGGTGCAGCAGCTTGGACCCACTGAGAGATGCAGGGACAAGGCTGTGGACTACTGACTGCACCTGCTGCCCCTTGCGACGCCAGTAGGTTGTTATAGTTAGAACCTAGTTTCCATAGGAAAAGCATTTTTTGATTTGCTAATAACTTTGGCGTTGTTTGACGAATCTTCGGGAAATTCTCCCAAAAAAAGTCTATCCAGGTCAGCTCCTATCCTGAAAGATTGGGCGTGATTCGACAAGCGAGGGCTGAGAACAAAGGGGGGTCCCAAAACGCGTTTTCTCCATGTTAATTTCCATATGAAATTTTGAGACGGGCTACAGCCCGAACTGCTGAACGGAATTACTCCAAATTTGGCAAAAAGGTAGAGCTTGGTTCAGAAAGCAGTCTTTTTCTTTTTAAATGGGGTAAATCCGTTCAGTAGTTTTTGAGAAATTCAAAAAATAAGAGTCAAATATCAATTTCCTATAGGAAACTTTGGGCAAGGCTACAGCCGAAACTGCTGAACGGAATTACCCCAGATTTGGCAAAAAAAGTAGTGCTTGGTTCAGAAAGCGACCTTTTTTTAAATGGTGTAAATCCGTAATGTAGTTGCTGAGAAATTAAATAAATAAAAGTTTCGATATCTAGGGCAGCGGTAGAGTCGCGAACCCTCCCGACCACGAGCTTCATTCTAATTGGCTGCCACGACAATGAGCTTCATTCTAATTGGCTGTCAACACTCCAAACCAGGAAGTGCTGGCAGCCATCTTGTGACTCGGTAGAAGCGAGTCACCAGAAAACAGAGAAACAAAGATATAACACACGAGAAGGGGGCAGGGTAGAAACACCCTGACCCCCTAGGCCTGCTCAGGGGGTTCCCAGAAGTACCCCCAGGGCCAAAAAAAGCATTTTAAAAAAATTAATTCGCCGCAATATGCGCTGGGCTTGCGAATTCTGCCGAAATTGTTTAAAAAACAATGAAGCGCGGATTCCCACGTTTTATTTTAATGAGGCCCACGGGTGGGCCAGGTCCGGGGGGCATTTCTTAAAAAATATTAGCGGGGGCCCACTGGGGTACCCGCAGCTCCGGGGACCACCACCTCCCCGGGCCTTCACTCATGATGGGAGGGGGGGCGCGTGGACCTTCTCCTGGAGCTTGTGATGGCCCTGGGGACCGCCACCCCCCAGGGCCGGCTCCTGCAGTGTCCCGGGGTGCCCACCCCCGGGACTCTGCTGTTTGCTTTGAGAGGGCGGGAGCCACGTGGCTCCCGCCCTGTCATAGCAAACTTGCTTTGGATTTTGGGAGCGAGAGCAAGGAAACCTGCTCTCGCTTTCAAAATCCAAAGCTGATTGCTTTTCCACACGGGGAGCTCATGTCAGCAGCTCCCTGTGTGGAAAAGCAATGCTGGCTCCCGCAGGATGCGGGGAGCCGGAGGGACCGTGGGGGCATTAGGGGTCCCCCCACAGTCCCCAATGGTGAGGCCAGGCCCCGGGGGATGGGGTCATCGGGCCGGAATTGGCCAGGGGAGGGGGGCCCTCTTCTCGTTTGTTTTTTGCGCGGCTCTCAGCACGGCACTCGAGTACTTCTTAAGTCTTTCAAACACCTAGGAGTATATTCTGAAGGACACATCGCCAAGTTAACTGCAACCAAAATGGTGATAAATTTAATGCAAGAAAACGCGATACACAAGGGTCAAAACGGGGATTAGTTTAACGACTAAAATACCTTTGTTCCCCAGACAACACTGACAACAACTATAAAAAGGTACTCAGTCCGACAAACTAGAACAACGGCCACTTAGGAGCTACAAACAAAATGGGAACCTTGCCGAATAGTTGATACACCACTGTGTCAGAAGTAAAGAGTCCATCAGCCCACCCTCATTGGCGGAGCTTCGTCATTTGTGACTCTGAGGGGTTTGTGGTTTGGGCCCATACTCTTGAACCATCCGGCTCTGTCGGATGCCCAACCAATTTATCCCTGCATAGAGAGACTCCTGAGACAATGTGTGGTCCAACTTATTCAGACTCAAAACTAAAGCTGAAATGTGTGTGCAGTGCTACGGGTGAAGGTGTGTTAAAAATGACTACGTGGGCAAAAAGTATGTTTATTAAGCATTGACCAGGTGTCATATCTAAAAAAAACAGATAGTCTTGAAAGGATAGACTATTTCCTGATTGGTTTCAAAAGGTCGACATGTTTCAGCCGAAGCGGTCAACTGACCCGGCTTTCTTCAGGACCTACGTGAATGGAAGATAGAGCTACTGCAAAAATAACTCAACTAGTGAAAAGATTGTTTGTGACAAAATGAAAAAATCATAAAATCTGGTGTGGCAACAGCCACCCTACCAGGCAAGCAACCTTTTTTGCTTGGTTAGAAGAACTTCATCTTCTTTCCTGAAAGATAGGACAAATTCAACCATAAGAGAGGTATAACATCAGTTCGTATACAACCTGCGTGACCATTGCTCTACAGTGACTGCTAGACACTGCATTCATTCATCAAAGAACCCAAAACGTGGTGACTATAAAAGGGGAAACTTGTATATATATAAAAAAATCAACTCACCCAGCTTTCTGTGGGAGGACAGCCTCACCTCACCCGGCTGACTGCTCGGAGAAGGAGGCACCGCTCTGTTAGCAAGTGGGGAAAGACAAAGACAAGTTGCGCATGGATACCTGTCTCTTTAAACCCCTTACTCAGCATTTAACAACACCACACCAAATAAAACCCTGATTCTAAGAATAACCGCTCTAAAAACGAACCTAGCCGCATACACTGGGGAATCACTGTGTTCTAAATCTGGATCAACCAGACAAAATCAACCCGGTGTGCCAAAGAACAGAGAAATTACATCATTGTGAAAACTATGAGGCGATATGCAGTCAAGCATAAGGTCATCCTATATCTAGTTTCAAAATCAAGACCTTTCTCTGTATGTATTTTATCATCAATGCTAACGAGTGTTACTACACCTCTGTAAGTTCTTTAACATCAAATAATCCCATTGTGCTCACTGCTACCCCTGCTGACTACATCGAAATGCAGACACGCACCCAATACCTATTCCTACTTCGACACAGTTTCAGGTTTCTCCACCCTTACCTGTCAGTCGATACCTCGATCTGGACTCCGTGCAGTCTGGGAGGTCACGGCAGGAGGGGGAGAGCTCTTTAAATACCTGTTCTGATTGGAGCGCTCATAGGCTCGGGACGCAGGTGTGGGCAATCACCATCCAGGAGGAGCCACCCATCTGCAACGCCCATGTGTCGGCATCAGGACACTAGTCTCCAGCGCATGCGCAGTCCTAGGTGGCCACCTATCTGCAACGCTCATGTGCCGGTATCAGGCCACTCGTCTCCGGCGCATGCGCAGTCTTGGATATAGCACAAAACAGCATACAGTGTTTCTCTGCTGCTACTCGTGCAACGCACCTCTAGCGCATGCACATCTTCCTTTCTAGCGCGAGGATATACCTCGGTGTACCTGTTACTCATAGCTATGAACTTGAATAGGAAAACTAGCTATTGCTTAATATGCAAGCCGATGTCGGGGTGCCAGTCTTCTTCGAACACTGCATATGGTCAATAAACAAACCGCATACCGCTCGACTCATATCTGTTAACGTACACAATTCAATTGTTAAATTCATGTTGGAGCCCACTGTGAATGGTGTCACGATATCAGGTCAGAATCATTTAATGGTCCAAACCTTCTCTTGTCAATGGAAGGGTAGCGTGAGTGCCCCAGAAAACTCATGACTATGCCATAACATTCAAAAGTCCTTACTCATGGTGTAACTCATTCTGTCAGAGAAGTGTTCGTGAAATAGGTGGAATTGGTGGACAAGTGGTGTATATGTATATGAAAGAGTTGGGGAAGGGTACCAAAAACCGCTGTCCCTATCTATTCATTTACCCACATAACGAGCAGCAGAGTGGTCTTCAATCTGGAGGGGAGTTCAGCTTAAGGTGCTTGTATTATCTTGTCTATATCTCAAGAGAGACAAAATGTAGCATGTTCCTACTGTTGAATCTTTTTTTAGATATATAACTTCAGGGGTAAGTAATAGTTAACAAAGCAAAAACCTCAAGCTATCAGAGACCTAGGGGAATGATCCATGACAAAACAGGGAGTGTCACTGAGTGGTTAAGGATGCTAGGGACCAACAAATTAGAAGGAAGTCCACGGAATGTTGTCGTTAAGATCATGCACATCTGTTTTCATTTTGAAAATCCAACGTTGCTCTCGCAGAAACAGAAAATGAGTAATGTCTGTTACATGTTGAGGAATCAAAGGTCGTTCCAAAACGACCCACCTCAAATCATCGGCTCCATGTTGTTTAGCCAGAAAGTGGTCTGTGAGGCAAGTGGATTGTTTCCTGCACCGAATCGTGCTCTTATGCTCACTGATACGGAGCTTGATCTTGCGTGTAGTGTGTCCGATGTAGTGTAAGGAGCACGGGCATGTGATCATATAAATCACACACTCGGAATTGCAGTTTGTGTGGCTGTTAAGTATCCAAGGGCGACTGGTGCCAATGTCGACCGAAGTGACCTTAGTTGTCTGTGGGCACACACTGCACGAGCCACATGGGTAGTGGCCTCGTACAGGGGGTAGTGACCACAGAGTGTTGTCAGTGCGAGTAGGTCGTGTACGTGGTCGTGTGTGTACCAGGCTATTGCGCAGGCTGGGACCCTTTTTAAACGCAAACAAAGGAGATGGAATGTTGCCTGAGGCTACGTTCAGGATGTGCCAGTGTTTTCGTACAGTTTTCTGTAACCTATTGGATAAAGTTGAAAAGGTGGTTACAAAAGTCATCCTGTCATTGGTAGTCCTAGAGACGCTGTTATCCAACAGCGCATCTCGATTATTATTAGAAACCCTCTTCCACGCCTGACGCACTAATCGTTTAAGATACCGGCGTGATTGAAGTTGAGATGCCAATCCTTCGGCATGTTTATCAAAGAGATCTCTGGTGGAACAGTTCCTCCTGATCCGTAGGAACTGTCCCACGGGGAGATTCTCTCTTAGGGCCCTCGGATGATAACTGTCAAATGAAAGTAACGAGTTCCTTGACATAGGTTTCTTAAAAAGTTCACAATGTAGGGTATTTCCAACAGGAAAGATGGAGATGTCTAGGAAAGATAATCTCTGTTTGCTATACTCAACAGTGAACTTCAAGAAGGCGTTCTGTTCATTAAGCCAGGTGTGAAAAGCCTGGACCTCTTGAATAGAGCCCCGCCACACCATCAGTACATCGTCGATGTACCTCTTCCACAACACCAGATGTTTAAAAAAAGGGTTGTTGCGGTTTAGTACATGATGTTGTTCGAACAGATGAACATAGAGGTTGGCGAGGCTCGGCGCAAAAACGCTCCCCATGGATGTGCCGGAGATTTGTAAGAAGATCTGATCTTCGAATCGAAAAAAGTTCTCCGTCATGGCTATCCTCGAACACTCCATGATGAAAACTACGGGGGTTATACTATCCAAGTTACGTGCTTCTAGAAGTCCTTTAATGGAATCTAGAGTTTCAACTTGCGGAATGCAAGTGTAGAGGGACTCTACATCAAAACTTACCAAAATATCGGTACTGATGTCGAACTCGATATCTGGTAGCATCCGCAGGACATCAGCAGTGTCCTTAAGGTAGGTGGGCATTTCTGAGACCATCGGTCGTAAGAAGAAATCTACAAACTTGGATAGAGGCTCCAGCAGTGAACCTATCCCAGAGATGATGGGACGTCCTGGGGGGGGCCGTTGGCTTTTATGAATCTTAGGGAGGCAGTAAAAATAGGGCATCACCGGACTATTGGTCACCAAGAAACAGGCTTCTCGTGAAGTTATCCACCCTTCTGCCTCTCCTTCTTCTACAAGATGTTTGATCTCCAGAGTTAGTCTTGGAGTCGGATCTACTTGAAGGGTCCGATAGGATTTAGTGTCCATGAGTTGCCGAAGGCATTCGGTTCGATACACGGCAGTGTCTTGTAAGACCGTGGCGCCCCCCTTGTCCGCTGGCTTGATGATAACGGACGTATCTTTCGATAAATTTTGGAGAGCCAGTTTGTCTTTTCTAGAAAAGTTACAAAAATTCATAGGTCGTGTATCGCATAGGGCCATCACATCAGAGATCACCGCCTTTTCAAAAGTGCACACCTGGGAGGGAACCTGATGTGCCAAAGGGGTGAAATGACTCTTAGGGCGTAATCCCGTATTGACAAGGTTTAAATCTGGGCTGGATACAGTGTCATCATTCGGCTCCCTATTCTTAAAGAAAAAGTGGAGTCTGATTTTCCGGAAAAACTTTTCCAACTCACATCGCAGAGTAAATGGATCACCTAGATGGGTGGGCACAAAACCCAGTCCTCTATTAAGGACAGTGAGTTCATCGTCCTTGAGGGTCCTGGAGCTTAAGTTCACTACAAGATCATTCATTCTGTTGTGTTGGGGGTTTGTTGAGGGTTGCCTCTCCTGCTCCGGGTGTTCGGGAATGTCGGATCTGGTTGCCAGTGAACAGATGGAGTGCCTCTCCGTTTGCCCCTCATGCGGCCTCGGTCCTGTTCTAAAAAAGACTGGTTGGAGTAAAATTGTTGCTATGGTGGCGGAAAGGATGGCAAGAGTGGTGGATAGGGAGAAGGAGGATACCCCCAGGGAGCCGGTGGCCACCATTGTCCCTGGTTGGGGTAAAAACCTTGTGTTCCACGTCGCTTATTAAATCTCCGGGATTGACCTCTCCCACGTCCTCGGGGGAACCCATTGTTGGAGGAGTCAGAATCTGTAGACCCGAATTCGGACCCAGAAGAGGAGTAGTTTGATCCGTAGCGCCTCCCTTTGTTGTTGAAAAGTGGGGCCACATACGTATCGCTGGTGTAGGGGTAAATTTTCTCCCACGAGAAACGAGCCAGATCTTTTTTAAACTTGTCAATCTTATTGATTAAGATGTTATCCCTATATTCTTTGTTAGTTTTATTCGCCTCGTCCAGATGTTTTTTGTACAGAGCCGCTGTAATAGTAGTTTTGATCTGCCCCTCTAATGTCTGGATTTCAATAAGGATCGCATCTGCTTGGCGCTTGGCCGTGCTGATAATTAAAATTAGCCAGTCACGGGTGCAGCGCCAAGCGATGAGGGACCAGTCTCGCATGAATTGCTTGTCCGTGAGAAACAGTCTGGGTGCATTGGTGACTATCAAACCCGTCGGGGCACATTTGCCTCTCAAATATTCGGCCATAATCAACCCATGGACTGCAGTGCGTGAGTGTGTATTCTTGAGGTTAAGCAATGTGGCCCAGTCATCCCTGGGGTGTCCTGTCACTTCTGGCAGGGAATCCAGGATACTGGGATTGTCAGCAAGTATGTTACTGAGTGTTTCGTCATCAAAAGCTAGGCCAGCAAAGTCTGCCATTCTTCAAACAAGTTAGACTAGAATCAGGGAAGAAAAAGGGGGGGAGCGGAAAAAGACTACTGGATAATCTATAGTCTAAGAAAAAGACCCGCAGCCGAAGCTGCTCAAACAACAAGAAAACGCGATACACAAGGGTCAAAACGGGGATTAGTTTAACGACTAAAATACCTTTGTTCCCCAGACAACACTGACAACAACTATAAAAAGGTACTCAGTCTGACAAACTAGAACAACGGCCACTTAGGAGCTACAAACAAAATGGGAACCTTGCCGAATAGTTGATACACCACTGTGTCAGAAGTAAAGAGTCCATCAGCCCACCCTCATTGGCGGAGCTTCGTCATTTGTGACTCTGAGGGGTTTGTGGTTTGGGCCCATACTCTTGAACCATCTGGCTCTGTCGGATGCCCAACCAATTTATCCCTGCATAGAGAGACTCCTGACACAATGTGTGGTCCGGTGATGCCCTATTTTTACTGCCTCCCTAAGATTCATAAAAGCCAACGGCCCCCCCCAGGACGTCCCATCATCTCTGGGATAGGTTCACTGCTGGAGCCTCTATTCAAGTTTGTAGATTTCTTCTTACGACCGATGGTCTCAGAAATGCCCACCTACCTTAAGGACACTGCTGATGTCCTGCGGATGCTACCAGATATCGAGTTCGACATCAGTACAGATATTTTGATAAGTTTTGATGTAGAGTCCCTCTACACTTGCATTCCGCAAGTTGAAACTCTAGATTCCATTAAAGGACTTCTAGAAGCACGTAACTTGGATAGTATAACCCCCGTAGTTTTCATCATGGAGTGTGCGAGGATAGCCATGACAGAGAACTTTTTTCGATTCGAAGATCAGATCTTCTTACAAATCTCCGGCACATCCATGGGGAGCGTTTTTGCGCCGAGCCTCGCCAACCTCTATGTTCATCTGTTCGAACAACATCATGTACTAAACCGCAACAACCCTTTTTTTAAACATCTGGTGTTGTGGAAGAGGTACATCGACGATGTACTGGTGGTGTGGCGGGGCTCTATTCAAGAGGTCCAGGCTTTTCACACCTGGCTTAATGAACAGAACGCCTTCTTGAAGTTCACTGTTGAGTATAGCAAACAGAGATTATCTTTCCTAGACATCTCCATCTTTCCTGTTGGAAATACCCTACATTGTGAACTTTTTAAGAAACCTATGTCAAGGAACTCGTTACTTTCATTTGACAGTTATCATCCGAGGGCCCTAAGAGAGAATCTCCCCGTGGGACAGTTCCTACGGATCAGGAGGAACTGTTCCACCAGAGATCTCTTTGATAAACATGCCGAAGGATTGGCATCTCAACTTCAATCACGCCGGTATCCAAAACGATTAGTGCGTCAGGCGTGGAAGAGGGCTTCTAATAATAATCGAGATGCGCTGTTGGTAACAGCGTCTCTAGGACTACCAACGACAGGATGACTTTTGTAACCACCTTTTCAACTTTATCCAATAGGTTACAGAAAACTGTACGAAAACACTGGAACATCCTGAACGTAGCCTCAGGCAACATTCCATCTCCTTTGTTTGCGTTTAAAAAGGGTCCCAGCCTGCGCAATAGCCTGGTACACACACGACCACGTACACGACCTACTCGCACTGACAACACTCTGTGGTCACTACCCCCTGTACGAGGCCACTACCCATGTGCCTCGTGCAGTGTGTGCCCTCAGACAACTAAGGTCACTTCGGTCGACATTGGCACCAGTCGCCCTTGGATACTTAACAGCCACACAAACTGCAATTCCGAGTGTGTGATTTATATGATCACATGCCCGTGCTCCTTACACTACATCGGACACACTACACGCAAGATCAAGCTCCGTATCAGTGAGCATAAGAGCACGATTCGGTGCAGGAAACAATCCACTTGCCTCACAGACCACTTTCTGGCTAAACAACATGGAGCCGATGATTTGAGGTGGGTCGTTTTGGAACGACCTTTGATTCCTCAACATGTAACAGACATTACTCATTTTCTGTTTCTGCGAGAGCAACGTTGGATTTTCAAAATGAAAACAGATGTGCATGGTCTTAACGACAACATTCCGTGGACTTCCTTCTAATTTGTTGGTCCCTAGCATCCTTAACCACTCAGTGACACTCCCTGTTTTGTCATGGATCATTCCCCTAGGTCTCTGATAGCTTGAGGTTTTTGCTTTGTTAACTATTACTTACCCCTGAAGTTATATATCTCAAAAAAAGATTCAACAGTAGGAACATGCTACATTTTGTCTCTCTTGAGATATAGACAAGATAATACAAGCACCTTAAGCTGAACTCCCCTCCAGATTGAAGACCACTCTGCTGCTCGTTATGTGGGTAAATGAATAGATAGGGACAGCGGTTTTTGGTACCCTTCCCCAACTCTTTCATATACATATACACCACTTGTCCACCAATTCCACCTATTTCACGAACACTTCTCTGACAGAATAAGTTACACCATGAGTAAGGACTTTTGAATGTTATGGCATAGTCATGAGTTTTCTGGGGCACTCACGCTACCCTTCCATTGACAAGAGAAGGTTTGGACCATTAAATGATTCTGACCTGACATCGTGACACCATTCACAGTGGGCTTCAACATGAATTTAACAATTGAATTGTGTACGTTAACAGATATGAGTCGAGCGGTATGCGGTTTGTTTATTGACCATATGCAGTGTTCGAAGAAGACTGGCACCCCGACATCGGCTTGCATATTAAGCAATAGCTAGTTTTCCTATTCAAGTTCATAGCTAAGAGTAACAGGTACACAGAGGTATATCCTCGCGCTAGAAAGGAAGATGCGCATGCGCTAGAGGTGCGTTGCACGAGTAGCAGCAGAGAAACACTGTATGCTGTTTTGTGCTATATCCAAGACTGCGCATGCGCCGGAGACGAGTGGCCTGATACCGGCACATGAGCGTTGCAGATAGGTGGCCACCTAGGACTGCGCATGCGCCGGAGACTAGTGTCCTGATGCCGACACATGGGCGTTGCAGATGGGTGGCTCCTCCTGGATGGTGATTGCCCACACCTGCGTCCCGAGCCTATGAGCGCTCCAATCAGAACAGGTATTTAAAGAGCTCTCCCCCTCCTGCCGTGACCTCCCAGACTGCACGGAGTCCAGATCGAGGTATCGACGGACAGGTAAGGGTGGAGAAACCTGAAACTGTGTCGAAGTAGGAATAGGTATTGGGTGCGTGTCTGCATTTCGATGTAGTCAGCAGGGGTAGCAGTGAGCCCAATGGGATTATTTGATGTTAAAGAACTTACAGAGGTGTAGTAACACTCGTTAGCATTGATGATAAAATACATACAGAGAAAGGTCTTGATTTTGAAACTAGATATAGGATGACCTTATGCTTGACTGCATATCGCCTCATAGTTTTCACAATGATGTAATTTCTCTGTTCTTTGGCACACCGGGTTGATTTTGTCTGGTTGATCCAGATTTAGAACACAGTGATTCCCCAGTGTATGCGGCTAGGTTCGTTTTTAGAGCGGTTATTCTTAGAATCAGGGTTTTATTTGGTGTGGTGTTGTTAAATGCTGAGTAAGGGGTTTAAAGAGACAGGTATCCATGCGCAACTTGTCTTTGTCTTTCCCCACTTGCTAACAGAGCGGTGCCTCCTTCTCCGAGCAGTCAGCCGGGTGAGGTGAGGCTGTCCTCCCACAGAAAGCTGGGTGAGTTGATTTTTTTATATATATACAAGTTTCCCCTTTTATAGTCACCACGTTTTGGGTTCTTTGATGAATGAATGCAGTGTCTAGCAGTCACTGTAGAGCAATGGTCACGCAGGTTGTATGCGAACTGATGTTATACCTCTCTTATGGTTGAATTTGTCCTATCTTTCAGGAAAGAAGATGAAGTTCTTCTAACCAAGCAAAAAAGGTTGCTTGCCTGGTAGGGTGGCTGTTGCCACACCAGATTTTATGATTTTTTCATTTTGTCACAAACAATCTTTTCACTAGTTGAGTTATTTTTGCAGTAGCTCTATCTTCCATTCACGTAGGTCCTGAAGAAAGCCGGGTCAGTTGAACGCTTCGGCTGAAACATGTCGACCTTTTGAAACCAATCAGGAAATAGTCTATCCTTTCAAGACTATCTGTTTTTTTTAGATATGACACCTGGTCAATGCTTAATAAACATACTTTTTGCCCACGTAGTCATTTTTAACACACCTTCACCCGTAGCACTGCACACACATTTCAGCTTTAGTTTTGAGTTTGAATAAGTTGGACCACACATTGTGTCAGGAGTCTCTCTATGCAGGGATAAATTGGTTGGGCATCCGACAGAGCCGGATGGTTCAAGAGTATGGGCCCAAACCACAAACCCCTCAGAGTCACAAATGACGAAGCTCCGCCAATGAGGGTGGGCTGATGGACTCTTTACTTCTGACACAGTGGTGTATCAACTATTCGGCAAGGTTCCCATTTTGTTTGTAGCTCCTAAGTGGCCGTTGTTCTAGTTTGTCGGACTGAGTACCTTTTTATAGTTGTTGTCGATAAATTTAATGCACCATTCAAGCTGGAGCAAACAGCCCATATCACCAGTTTACCAGCGATAGCAGCCTCAAAAAGCATCGTCACGGATGACCCCGGCCAATATTGCGAATGAGATGTAGAGTAGGCGTACCCGTGCAAATAGCAGCAAGCACATCACTTTGCAAGTTTCTCAACCACCAACAAGATAATATAAGAGAGTACAAAACAGGCGATAAGATGTGTTAGTAGTAGGAAGTTTACACCTGCTCTGAGCTGGTGTAAAGTCGGACTACAACCTGCAACATGAAAGGGAGCCCAGCCCAGAGCCACACCTGAATGACAACAGATGCAATTGAGCCATTAATCATGCAGCTCGGACACCCAACACTGCTCCGCCACCCCCCGCCACCAGCCCCTTGCCTCCCCCCCTCACCGCCACCCCCCACAAACAAATGTGAGAGCAACCTTAGGAAATCTGCAACGTAAAAAATTGTCTGATGTCGCACAATTAGAATTAAGAACATGCATGTGAGGTTGACAAATAAGAATCTCAGTCATCTATGGATTTACATATAAAACATTTTATTTAATCAAAACAACAATATACAAGTAGGTACAGGCATGGCGTGTCATCCCTCGACAATTTGTGAATCACAGCCTGCAAGACAAAAAGAAAGATAAGATTGTGCATCATGCGTCCATCAAAGGAGAGAGAGAGAAACAGAGAAAGAGTGAGAAAGAGGAAGAGATAGAGAAAGAAAGAAAGCGTGAGAGGGAGAGGAAGACAGAGAAAGAGAGAAAGAGTGAGAGAGAGAGGAAGAGAAAGAGAGAAAGAGTGAGATACAAGGAAGAGAGAGAGAAAATTAGAAACAGTGTGAGAGAGAGGAAGAGAGAAAGAGTGAGACAGAGAGCAAGAGAGAGAGAAAGAAAGAATGAGAGGGAGGAAGAGACAGAGAAAGAGCGTGAGAGAAAGAACGGAAGAGATAGAGAGTGAGAGAGAGAGAGTGTGAGTGACAGAAAGGAAGAGATGAGAGGGAGAGGGAGTGTTGACACTGTGGAGAAAATCCTCACAGCTCACCTTTCTGCCACCGGTGTGTCTCCAACCACGTGCCGGGACATAGTGCAGCCCTCAAGTTTAGTCATGAAACATAGTATAGAATCAGTAATGGGAGAGTACATACAACTGCACATGCGTAGTTCTCTGTTTCGCCCCTGCGCGCCCAGGCTGCTGCACCCCATCGACTCCCGCCGCCCAGAGGTGTCTGTCTGCCCTGCGCACTCAGGCTGCTGCACCCCATCCACTCCCACTGCCCAGAGGTGTCTGCCCGCTGCTGTGCACCCAGGCTGCTGCACCCCATCCACTCCCAGTGCCCAGAGGTGACTGCCCATTCCTGTGCACCCAGACTGCTGCACCCCATCCACTCACACAGCCTAGAGGCATCTGTCCACTCCTGTGCACCCAGGCTGCTGCACCCCATCCACTCCCACTGCTCGGAGGTGTCTGCCCGCTCTTGTGCACCCAGGCTGCTGCACACTATCCACTCCCACCACCCAGAGGTGACTGCCTGCTGCGGAAACAAGCCTCTCTGCTCACCTTCCGCCACCGGCGTTTGTGTAAGAGGGTCCACCACGTGCCGAAGCAACCTCCTCAGCCGTTGCGTACGCGCGGTCAAGCCAAGCTCACAATTCACAGTGGGTGTTGATTGCCAGGATGGCCCCGCATCATCGCAGGCCTGCTAGACAAAAAGCAAGATAAGATTGTGCGTCATGCATCCATCAAAGTAGAGAGAGAGAGAAAGCGTGAGAGAGAGGAAGAGAGAGAGAGAAAGAAAGAAAGAATGAGAGGAAGACAGAGAGAAAGAGTGAGAGAGGAAGAGAGAGAGAAACAGTGAGAGAGAGGAAGAGGGAGAGAAAGAGAGAAACAGTGAAAGAAAGAGGAAGAGAGAAACAGAGAAAGAGTTAGAGAGAGAGAAAGAGTGAGAGAGACAAAGAGAAAAAGAAACAGTGTGAGAGAGAGAAGGAGAGAGAGAAAGAGTGTGAGTGAGAGAAAGGAAGAGATGGAGAGGGACAGTGAGTGCCCACACTGTGGACAAAACCCTCACAGCTCACCTTTCCACCACTGGTGTGTCTCCAACCACATGCCGGGACATAGTGGAGCCCTCAAGCTCACTCATCTGAAACATAGTACTGAATCAGTAATGGCAGAGTGCATACGAATGCGCATGCCTAAATCGCTGTCCTGCTTTTGTGCATCCAGACTGCTGCACCCCATCCGCTTCCACTGCACAGAGGTGTCTGCCCGCCGCTATGCACCCAGGCTGCTGCACCCCATCCACTCCCTCTGCCCAGAGGTGTCTGCCTGCCCCTGCGCACCCAGACCTCACTGCTCACCTTTCCGTGGACAGGGCACCCTCCACATCATGCAGCCCCGCTCCGCAGGCCACCAGGTCTCACATTTGGTGCTGGGTTGGATTTTACCATGGCAGAGGACATACCAGTGCACCCGCCATCATCGCCAGATGCACACCCGCTCAGCCCTTGCGTTGCCAATAACTCAGTGACCAGTGAGGCCATGCCACGTGGCGGTAGGCCCCCGCTGGTCGATTGCTCAGGCCTTAACTGTGGTCCAGCAGGGCACCCAAAACCTGACCTGTCCGGACCACCGGGATGGGACATCATCGCAGGCTGCACACCCGCTCAGCACTTACAGTGCCCCTACCTCAGCGCACCGAAAGTCACCGTCCCGTGGTGGTGTGCCTGTGCTGGCCGCAGTGCATCCGGTGCACCAAGTCTGAAATGGAAATGGTGTGGAGCACGTTCGCCCGGCCGTTTTTATTGGCAGGGTCACGTGTCCTGTGATGCCTGTGCTTGATGGGTGTGGTGTGGGTGTAAACCAGCCATCAGGGAGTGGCTGTGGCATACTGACAACTAGACCTGAGAGCAGCAGATCACTACAATGAAAATCTGGGCTATGTAGCATTGTTGTCCCTCCCTGTATGCGTAAGTGGATTGGGCTGGCCTGGCGTATGCCAGTCCTGCGTGAGGCTGTGAACAATGACTCCGGAGCTCTGGGCGTGGTTCCGTCCTGGGCTGAATGAGGAATCAACTGATGCGGGTGTCCCTGTTGTAGTGCTGCCTCCACCCGGGCCGCAAGCGCCAATGTGTCACCCTGTGACCCAAGTCCTAAAACATGGCCAACATAGAAGTTAGGGGGAATCACTGACACTACATTCATCCATATTTCCACACATGAAAGATCGTGCACATGACATCTTTGTGGATATGAATGTTTATTGCACATTCAGTGGAGTGTTGCAGCTTTAGCAACACAGGGCCATGCAAAGCCCAGATTTCCGTTTTTTGCACATCGAGGGCAGCCAATTAGAGCCAAGCTCGTGCTCGGGGGTTAGTCTCCACCAACATATGTACTTATCCAATCACTCTGCCAATTCTGAAGCACTTATAAATTCACTATACACTCTCCTTGCAGTACTCTAATGATCCAGTCTCTACCTATGTACTTATACATTGACCGAGACAAAGTTACATAACCAAAGTTTTCCCCACTGCCAGAGGTAACATGGTTGCAAGCACTGTCCACAGCAGAATGTAATGTGGTAGGGCCCAGGGGCAGCATCATTCATACATAATGAACACACGGACACAGTTAGATAGATAGTGGAACTGGGTACGAGCACGTGCGCTCGACCCCTTTTTATTACCAGGGTCACATGTCCAGTGACGTCTGTGCTGGATGCGTGTGGAGTGAGCCCTCAGGGAATGGTTGGTGGGGCAACAAGCACAACAGTAATCATCGGATCACACACAGAGATTCAATCATAAAGGGTCCATGACTTGTGCTGCTCTAAGTTAGGGGCACCAGATGTGAAATAATACACAAAAGATTCTATCTTAAAGGGTTCATGACTCGTGGTACACTGAGGTAGGGGCAGCAGATCTGAAATCATACACAAAAGATTCTATCATAAAGGGTCCATGAGTTGTGGTGCACTGAGGTAGGGGCATCAGAAGAATTCCACATGTGCACAGCTAGCGATGATGCGTGTTCCGGGAGGGCCCCACTGGTAGCAATGTCTGTTGCCTACTGGACTGCGTCATCTGCAATCGCAACTCGATCTGAATTGTGAGCCCTGCAGTCCGCAATGTAGATGGAAGGCAGTAGTCAGCACAGACATCGAGGAATGCTTTTTGTCACTTTCTATTGACAAAATTCGAAGACTTGGGCGTAGTGGGGCTAGAAATGCGCATGCGCGGGCGTTCGCGCATGCGCATTTGTGAGGAAGAAGTTGCCGCAGAAGCAGGAAGAGGGAGCCCCGGGACGCCACACCTCAGGTAAGACATTTTCTTACTTTTAAATACTTTAAGTTATTTTAAAATGAGGGCAGGTGGGAGGCGGGCAACTCTTCTCCACGGTGGCGTGTGTGTAGCGCTGCCTGCTACGCCTACTTCGTGGACCACGAAGCAGGCAGCACTACACACACTCCGTCGGCGGAGCGGAGCGGAGCACTACGCCCACCCTTACATAGAGTACAATTCTGTCTGCAATTAATAAATCATGTCTCAATGTAAATTGCGAGCTCTACTGACTGCAGTGTAGGTAACAAAAGATAAAATATGTATGGAACACATTGTCGAAATGTGTAGGTTTCAGGGACGTTATAGTAAGTTGCCTACTGGACTCTGAAATTAATGAATCAAGACTGAATTCGAACTGTGAGCTCTGCTGGCCGCAGTGTAGACTGCCATCCAGTGTTCCTTTGGACTTGCAAGATGAATTTGGTCATTGTACTAAAGCTATAATTGATATCAAAAAAGTTCTTGAAGCAAGGATACTGAAAGGATATTGTGTAGGTTTCAGGGACGTTGTAGTCAGTTGCCTACTGGACTCTGTAATTAGACTCAATTTTAATTGTGACGCATGCTGATCCCAGTGTAGGCCAGAGGCAGCGGTCAGCAAGGGCCCACAGCCACGTTGCGTTAAGTTGAGTTTCACAGTTAGTGGCATCAGAAGTATTCAGCGTGTGCGGAGCCTGCGATGATGTGTGGTCCGGGCGGGCCGCATTGGTAGCAATGTCTTTTGTCTAATGAATTCTGTCTCAGTAAGGCCACGTGGCGGTGACTTGTGGTGCACTGAGTTAGTGGCACCTGAAGCACTCAGCGTGTGCGCAACCTGCGATGATGCGTGGTCCGGGCGGGCCGCACTGGTAGTAATGTCTTGTGTCTAATGAATTCTGCCCTAATAAGGCCACGTGGTGTTGACTTGTGGTGCACTTTGTTAGTGGTACCTCTGGTGCTCAGCGTGTACACAGCCTGCGATGATGCCTGGTCCAGGTGGGCCACACTGGGAGCAATGTGTCTTGCCTACTGGACTGCGTCATCTGCAATCGCGACTCCATCTGAATTGTGAGCCCTGCTGTCTGAGGCAGTAGTATGTACAGACATACATCTGCGGTGCTGTGCCGCTGTGTTCGCAGGGGGCCTGGGTCAAGGAGGCCCACGGTCATGATGGCAGATACGTGGCAGGGTGAGGGCCGCCGCTCTGGCAGACACGTTGGCCTTCACACCTTCACACAAGTGAACCATGCCCAGAGCCCTTGCCTATTCATTCACACTTCTACGCTGGAGTGGCGTATGTTGGACCAGCCCACTGCACTTCCACTTACAGGAGACGACGACACAGGAACATGACCAAAATCTTCCCCACTGCCTGAGGTAACATGGTTGCGTCCACAGTCCACAACACTACAAGCACCAGCAGTATATTTACACATGGAGATGTTTGTGCTCTGCATAGTGAGGTCTGTCCAGCACATCACCGCTACACTTGGTATTATGTGCGTTATTATTGGTGGTGACTTGCGTCCTTCACACATGTTTGGTTGCCACATCTCGCAACATTCAGCTATTGTGTGGCTGAGGGGCCATGCCGTTTTTGGAAGGTTCGCTGTCCTGTTGTGTGCTGCCACGGTGGTAGTATGGGGGGTGGTCTGGGTGGGAGGTCCTGAGGGTGGTGGCAGTTGGTTTTGTGGCCTTCTTGGGTGTGGGAGGTGCATGATCAGTAGCTCTATAACATGTGTTGGTCTTCAGATGTGATTCTGGGCTGGGCTCCCTTTCACACTGTAGGTAGTCGTCCTACTTTACACCAGTAAAAGGCAGATGTTACATTCCTAAAGCTAACGCAGCTTATCGCCTGTTTTTGGATCGCACCGCAGATTTGGCTGCTCGTTGAAAATATCGGGAAGTGGTGTTTTCGTGTTATTTTTGCATATGAACGCCTACTCTGCATATTATTAGCGTAAGTTGTTGCTCTCATTTGTGTCGATTTTTTTTTGCGGAAGCTATTGCTGGAAAACTGACAATTTCGGCTGTTTTCACCAGGTTGAGCATGGAATGATAATTTTAAATCACTGAAAATACTATAGGTTTAATGAACATTATAATTAGAAATTAGCATTTAAAAAACCTTTGCAATTCACTGAAAAAACCATAGGTTTCAGGGACGCTATAGTTAGAAATCAGCATTTAAAAAATCTTAAAAATTCACAGAAAAAAACATAGGTTTCAGGGACGTTATAGTTAGTTGGACATTTCACTCCTACAAAACCAGAGAAATTCTAACGTTATAGTTAGTAGAGCTAACTAAAACTCGCACCCCCGCAATTCACTGCTGATGACGTTACATATTACATCACTCATGACATGTCAGTGACATCACTCATGACATCACTGATGACATCTCAAATGACATCACTCATGACATCATCCAGTGAATGTGTGTGTTAGACCTAGTACCATTGGCGTGAGTCTCCCTTCCATTTTTTCTGCTTGCCTCCTCTGTTTTTCATATGTTTTGCTGGTTTAGATGCTTTGGGCACTGTGCCACTACCATTTGATTTACTTGTCAGACCCTAGTACAGAGCACAATGTGTTTACCTAGGGCTTGTAAATCATATGCTGCTGGTGGGCTTGCGGCACTGGTTGTGTCACCCACAGAAGCAGCGTATAAAGTGAGTCTCAGGCCTGCCATTGCATAGCCTATGTGCAGTCTGGTACTGCCATGCTGACTGACCAAGTGCACCCACTTGCCAGTCCCTAAACCTTCCCTTATCTTCATATCAGACACCCCTATGGTAGGCCCAAGGGCAGGGTGCATTGTAAGTATAAGGTAGGACCAGTGCTTAATTTGTAAAATATTAAGTGCAGGTGCTCAAATTTTTTAAAGAGGCCACACCCAGTTCCCCGACTCCACCCACTTCTTCCACTGGCTCCACCTACTTACTCCATCTGCTTCACCCACATCCTCAACTGGCACTGTTGAAAGCCAGATGTACTAATGTGAAATAATCTATCCTGCAACACTAGGTAGTATAAGGTGGAAGGTGGTGTTTTTCCCTGAGCTGAAGGTGGGATAGTGGTCTGGGTGCACCCAGTGGTTAATTTGTGATAGAATAAGTGCTGGGGCTCTCGTCAGGAGGTAGTTGCACCAGCCTATTGCTCCTATTAATGCCACCTATAACAGAACCAACTAGTAACTATGAAACCCTACAAGCGTGGAGACAATGTGGCGTAACAGCCAGTGCTGTGGACTTTGGAGCTGAGGAAACAGGTTGGAGTCTCGGCATAGGCTCACCATCCTGTGATTCTGGGCAAATCTCCCTGTGCCTATCAAAAATGAATGTGTCCTTAACTGGTGCACATGAAAAGCGCTCCAATACTTTTGATAGAGAGCGCTGGTGTTGACGATTAAGTGCTGGTGCCGAGCACTGGAAACCACCGGCTCAAATTAAACACTGGTTAAGCCTCAAACCGGAACTAAAGGTCCACTACTCAAGTGCAGCTTGTACTTGAGTTTGTGCCTAGGATCTGCATGGTGTAAATCCCATCCCACTGCAACACTGGATACCTACAAAAGCTCAAAAGCTAATCCTTAGAGAAGCTTGCACTAGTCTCTAGTCTTTGCTGCTCTGGCTATGTCTCTGTCTTGTTCCTTTCACAGCGGGTGAAGCAGTGTGAGCAATTTAAAAATCTTTGGTGCCTCAAACCATAGGACTGGCACTGTGTTTCTATCCAATCGCCCTCTTACTTGCTTCATGGAAAGGTCCCTGAGCTCTGAGGGTTTATTACTCGTCTTAAGTGGGCCCTTTATAGTGACAGGTTTTTAAGAGTTTCGGACCCCTACCTCTGGCACTGGCTATTACTTGCCACATCATGAACTTTGCGCAGTGCATGGTTGCTCTTTAACCGCCAAGACGGTCTGAGAAAAGCGCTCCAGAAAACCATAAACAACAGGCAGTAGCGTTATGCCGCCAAAATTAGAGAAGAGGAAAAAGGATGTGGGTAACTGCCAGAGCGGATGACTTTGCAGCTGGGGGCCCCGGGTGGGGGCACCAGGTTCAAGTCTCGGCGTTCTACTCTACATCCTTTGATTCTGGTCAAATCTAAATCCACCTGTGCCTCGACTACCAAAAATTAAAGTGTTAGTGTAAAAGCGCTCGGATTGAGTTCGCGCTATATAAAAAAAATATTAAAACACATGCACTTTGACCTCTAATACCACCCAGGAACTGACCCGTACAAAAAGTCTCTCTGCTTTTTCAGAATCAGAACAATCTTATAAACAGTGAATAATAATGTGATTCGTGAAGGTTTTGGGCACAGATATACATGTTCTCATGTATGCCCAGTTCACCATATAATGCGCTGGAGTTTTAGGCAGTTGAACTAAATCGTTGCTTCATTAGGGGTCTCAGACTCCGTAAATCGTGACATTGCCACACTCTGCTAATTCTGCAGAGAGCAGACCTTCGGGGCCTCGAGACATCCAGCAACACAAACACAGACAAAACGTGGCCTGCAGCGAACATCACTGAAGGCTTGAAGCTAAACGTGCACAATGAATGAAGTCAAGTTAAATAAACATCAACCACAAACTTAGTGAAAGAGGCCATGCAGAAACAGATGGCATAGCCCACCGCCCAACAGGTCCTTGTGACATCAGGAATCGGTGACCATCACAGCACTGCTGCATGCAGAAACAACAACCACGAGGCTTGATGATGACGGTTGTAAAGAAATAAACGTTCGAACTGCAGCATACCGCCATTTTGCAATGTACACCATGAAGTACATTTAAGAGATGATGAATGAAACACACTGAAAAAACATTATTTTTGTATGAGTCAACGACAGGGGTTAAGTTAAAGGCCCTACCCTTTCAGCCTCCTCCTGGCCGTGGCATTGTACTTGAGCACGGTGCCCCGCGCTGGAGGCGTGATTGCTCACGTCAGGCTCCGAATCAGTTCACTCACAATTCATACCAAGTCAGTCTGTTTATCAGCAAGCAGCGTTGGTATGGCTACTTACAGTTACTGGTGGGCGGCACTGCCTTTAATAATAGGCCTGCTGCTGCCTGCCCTCGACGTCGAGTTGAACTGCTCGTGACTCGTCGGGTGCGTGTGTGATTTTGGAATAAATCGACGCATGCGCTGTGGCACGCACAGCCGTAGAACCAAATCCAGCACAATCAGTGTCACGCCCACCGACAACACTGAACAAAGGGCGTAAGGTAAACTCACATCATGGATATCTATGGTTGGAATCTTTTATTGGCTCTCACAGCCACAATATTCTTCACGGAGACTCGGGAGAAGAACAACACTGTCTGCGGTGAATCAGTGAGGTAATTACATTTACCTTGCACATCGTATGGCATTGTGGCAGAAGAGTACTGTAGACCCGGCCCTGATGAAAAAGTGCCGGTGCTAAGCACAGGAAAGCACCGGCACAAATTAAGCACTGGGTAGGACATGCCCTGGTGTGTGAAGCATGTCCTAGTAGTGAATTACAGCCATTTTCTTTTTTTCACATTCGCAAGGCTACCTGTTCCCGATAGGCTAGAATGGCGAGTTTGATTATTACATCTTATAATCCTAACTGACTCAGGGAACATGGTAGAAATTTGAATTTAGTATGCCTGACCTCAGAATGATAAAATACATATTTTAGTAAAGTTGGTTTTAACATTCTGTGCTTGAAAATACCACTTTTAGAAAGTAGGTATTTTCTTGCTTAACTGTCCAAGCCTGCCTCTGCTAGGCTGTGTATTTTGTGTCTGGTTCTGTGAGTGACAGGGCTGGGGATTCCAGGGGAGAGGGTGAGTCAGCACAGGGCTGAATAGGAGGATCTGCATGTAGATGGGTGGGAGGAGTTGCACCTGGAACCTGAATAGGGCTGTGCTTTCCTTCCACAATGCTGGCTCCACCTCCTGTGGTGTGTCTGATGTCTCTGCCCTGCACTCTGAAAGGAAAGAGGAAGTCAGGTAAACAAAGTGCTCCATGACTGACCAGAACTGGTTTGAACTAGGCAAAGGCCTCTCAGCCTTCAGAGAACAAAGAGAAAAGGAGTATAAATATGGGGACCCAAACCCCAAGACTTTAGATCACTTCTGGAACAACAAGAAACCTCTGCCAAGGAAAAGAACCAAAGGAAGCTGTAGGAGTTGGACTGCCCCCCTGCCAGTGTGCTGTGTTGTTGGGTTGGCCTGCAGTGGTGTCTTCATTGCCAAGGAGAGGAGAAGGAACTTTTACAGAACTTTCATCATCTTGCAGAATTGTTCTCCAAGGGCTTAAACTTGTGCTTGCCTCCTGCTGAAATCTCAGGGGCAACAGACTTCACCACCAGCTCCCCTCTGAATTTCCTTGCTGGGAATTCTATCTGCAGAAGCCTGCCTGTCACTGGGAGCTGGAAGCGCGACGCAACGAGAAGAAGCGTATCGCCACCGCAGCTGTAGTCATCGCATCACCGGAGAAGCGTGCCGCTGCCGCATCTCCCAGAAGCGTGCCTTTGTCGCAGCTGTCTGCTGTCGCATCACCGGAGAAGCGTGTCACAACCGTGAGGGTTGCAGTCGCATCATCGTAGAAGCGTGTCGCAGGGCCTGCCGCGGCTCCAAAGTACAGAGCAAGGCTTCCAGGGCGTGTCTCATCGACTCAACGTCGTCGCATCAAGGGCACCATCTTATCACACCGGATTGTCGCATTGCATCGGGGCGCCATCTTGCCGCATCGCAACCGGGCTGCAGCACGAGAATATACGCATCACCCCCTCTCCGGTAAGGATCAAGACGCATCCCCTACTCTGCGCAAGCATTGAGGCGCGACGCATCGTCTCCCCCGAAGCAAGGAACCGACACATCTCCAACGCTGCGAGCCTTTAGTTTATTTTGCGTTATGCATCCAGGTACTTTTGTGAGAAATGTGTCGTATTTACCAACCACTTGAACTAAGCTAATTCTACCATCTTAAAACCAATTTGAAGTACAGTATTATGGATTTTTGTCGTTTGTGGTCTTGTGTTAAGCCTATATAAAGAATACTTATTTTTATAAAACCTGTGTGGTGTCCATCTGTAGTGTTTTCACTGTATTACTGTATGTGTTCACAAATACTTAACACACTGCCTCTGAGATAAGCCTGTCTGCTCCTGCCAGGCTACCAAGGGGGTGAGCAGGGGTTATCCAGTAGTGTAATCCCCTTTCCCTGACTTAGAAGCAAGGGTCCCTATTTGGTCAAAGGTACCTTCCTCTGCCTACTAGAGACCCTAGTTCTAATAGTGTGTTTCTGTAAAGTTTAAATATATTTTATATATGTTAATGCCAAGGTGTATTGAAGAATGAATTGATGTATAAGTGTGTGGGTGGAGGATTTAATAGGTGTGTGACTGACTGTATAAGTTCCGCTATAGATACTTCTGGTTCTTTTAGGTATTAGGGTGGGGGGGAGGAGGTTGGTTATTCTGTTCAAAGGTTTTTGTGTTGTGATGTGGCACAACCCAGACATACCTACACCTGAGGACCCACGTGCTCTGCCCTCAGTATCGCCATCCGTAGTTGACACAGCTCTCACTTATCTAGTAGGCCAGGTCCAAACTCTTACATGGAAAGTCAGGGACGTCCTAGATAAAATTAAGCGGGGTGGTCCTGAAACAGGCCAAGAGACTTGGGGTGGACATATTGCTGTTGCAGGAGACTCACTTATTGGGGACAAAAGTGCCATGCCTAGCCCATTTTGGCTTCAATCAAACATTTCACTAAGGGTTTGCTGGAGAATCACAGGAGACACATATTCTCATACATTGTAGGATACCCTTCAGATCCAATAAGATGTGGATAGATACTTATGGTAGATACACCTTAGTGTGAGACACACTCCATGGGGAGCCACTTATGCTGGTAGCATTTATGCCCCCCCTACTGGGACAGGCATTCGTAGATAGATTGGTGAACCTATGGGGGGAGCTTCCAGGGGGCCTGTCCATTATGGGTGGACACTGGAACAATGTTGTCTCTCCAGGGAATGACAGATGGCGTACCACAAGCAGCGCAGTGTGGATGGGGGTCCAGATTGGACTCGATGGTGTGCACACACTGGGCCAATGTGTGGAGAGCGTGCCACCCAGATGCAGCTGACTACACCTTTTTCTCGGCAGTTCATGGGTCCTTTTCTAGCTTAGGCTATTTTCTTATCCCTGCTGGCTATATACATAGAGTGTCGGGGTCTGAAATCTTGCCGACTGGAATGTCAGATCACTCTCCAGTAGCTCTCACACTACACATGGTCATGCGTCACACCCCATTTTGTTGGCGTTTGTCGCCATGGAACCTGCAAAGCCCATCGTACAAAACACTACTCCATCACTCCCTGGTTGAACATTTCTCCCTCAATACTCACACAGCTTCCTCCATAATATTGCTCTGGAAAGCAAGCAAACACACACTATAGTGGTGGACATTAGCTACTGTGTGGACGAATGCTGACATAAAGCACACCCAATAGTAGATTAGATGCCAAGATATGGACTCTGGAGGAAAGCGCTTGTGGGGCAGGTGGAGGTGTGGCACAAAGTCAACTGCTTGGGGCCCAGCAGTGACTGCAACAGCTGGTCCTAGATGACACAAAGCAAGCATGGCAAGCCGCACAGGCTCATATTTATCTGTGGGGGGACAAGTCCAGTTAGATGCTGCATAGATTATTTCAGGCAGTGGGTGTGTGGAAGAGATCAGTGGATCACTGTATGGGGCTATAGGTTGTTGTTTTCCAGTCAAGGGGAGGCCCACCAAAACAACCTAAAATATGGCTGAGCTGGTCTGATTATAGTGGTATAGTCTTGGTGACTGTACAAACTGCCACGGCCCACATTGACAATGAAATTCAACCTTATTAGGGTGCACCTTAAAGATGTGAATTGGGACCCATTACGTTATCTGATTGGGGGTTTGGTTGGGGACCCGGGAGACTTGGGGGTTGCCTGGGAATGTCTGTGCCTGTTTTTGCATCACAGTTACCAGCAGACCTTTGTCAATTACTAGATGACATGTGTATATGGGCCGGTCAGGCCTTGATGTATCACAAAACTGCAATAAAAGTTGTTGTGAAAAAACATAAATAGCCCACCAGAATGTTGGACCTGGCCCTTTCTGCAGGATAACTCCAGAATTTTTCCTTCCTCTGCCTTCCTTTGTTGAACCAGTTTTTGTTGTCTTTTAGGACTCTCTAAACTTACCTCTGCTAATCTGTGCTAAAGGTTCTTGTGCTCTCTCCTTTCAACATGGCACAAGTGTCTGTCACCTAACTGTCATATTCAATTTACTTATACATCCCTAGTAAATGGCACCATCTGTATCCAGGGCCTGTAAAGAAAATGCTACTAGTGAGCCACAGCACTCATTGTGCTACCCTCTAAAGTGGCCTTATAAAACATGTCCCAGGCTTGCCACTGCAGTCTGTAGTCCAGTTGTTTTAAACTGCAATTTTGACGTGGTAAAATAAGTCTTTTACCAGGCCTAACCCTTCCTTGGAGCTATATTCCCTAAAATCTTTAAAAATCAGTATCCTCGGTTCTATTGGTTAGAAATTTGTTGTTCTGGAATCATTTTATTTAGCAAATGTTACTCTATTTTTCTACATAGGTTTGGCATTTTTCTTATGATGTATTTTCACTTTATTACTGTTTGAGTGCTGCATAAATACTTTATACATTGCCTCTAAACTAGGCCTGACTGCTTTTATACCAAGCTACTACAGGGTTTAGCACAGGTTAATTTAGTGACATTTGTGGTTCACCCTGACAATCACTGTGGTTGTTGCCTGAGTGGGGCTTCCACCCCTGTACTTACACTGACCATTAAACCTGGTCCACAAACAGCCAAAAAACTGGCCCACACAGTGACCTGTCTGATCAGCCCACTAGGCTCTGCCAGAATACTGTATGAACCAATCCGATCCGGCTCAACAGTCCGTCAGGGCAAACAAAGATGCTCCCTGCGTTTGTCGCTTCACAAGTTGAGGTAGAAATAAACGGAGAAATTAATGTATTTACTTTCCCAAAGCACTGTACCTATGTAAGATTTGTAGATTTAAGTGTGTAACAAATATTGGCCAGTTACACAGCACACGGTGCAAACTATATTGTTTTTGGGGCTCAAGAAAAGGTCTTAGTAGTTACCCAACTCAATGGTACTGATTGTATGACGTCAGGAGGAGAACATCCATTAAAACCAGCAAGGATTAATACATACGTTGTCCAGGTAACAAGTAGATACTTTGCAGCTGAAACATAACCTACCTAACTATTTTACAAAGATTGAAGCTTGGGCCCTGCAGGTTGCAAAAGGATCTCTGTATCAAAAATATTTATTCACTGAGTCCTGCTACGTACGAGTTGCTGCGGGATTCATTGAACGCTGTGCAGCAGGCATAGTAACATTGTAAGATATCTTATGGTGATCTCTCCTGTAACATGAGATGACAGACAGATCTCTCCAGCAAGTGCATCATCCTGATGTATTAACCCTGCTGGAGACATACAGATGTAAACTGCAGGTGCCTAAACTTCCTAAGCTGTCATAAAATGTGGTCTGTAATGTATGTCACCAGTAAAATACGCCATAACAACTTTTCTCTCACGGTTTTTCTTGTCAGTTACAAACGCTAACCTAGACACAGACCAGACTCAAACCCCACCCCTACATACACACACCAACCTCACGCTTCCTCACAATCGTAAAGTGGCAACTTTTTTGGGGGGTTTAACCTTTTCTAGGTGAGTTTAGGGGGATAACTCCCACAGACGCAGATTTAAAGTTAGGAGTAGAATGGCATGCATTCATTTCACACACTTTGTGCATAAAATTGGAAAAAAGTATATCCTACCAGAAATGCTGATGATCTGTGGTAGTTACTATTTTCTCAAATTAATATATAGAGTTTAATGGATTCAGAGGAGGGTTAACGAGCAAGCTTAATAGAGGTCAAATATTTTATAAAATTTATTTATTCAGTTATGCCTTTTGAAAGCACATTTTGTTAGGTATTTAGGTCAAATGTATTATTTTTTTTTCAATGAAATGTTAAATGGCCTTTTCGTGCTCTGATCTGGTTTTATTAGACTGCAGTCCCCACAGCCACACTCGATCACACCAATACCGCATACCCACCTCTGAAGGGATCATCTCACATTTAAAACCAGTGTGCTTAACAAATGCAGACAAAATCATCCCGCAGGATAGTAGGCGAACAGAAACCCGGCCATTTTCATTCGATTTTAGAAAAAGGTTCCTCTCGAAAACTACTTTCTCGTTTGTACTGCACGGTCAGGAGTTCTGCACTTTTGCAAAAAACACCATCAACACAGCACACACGAACGTCCCAGTGCGAGGGATTTTCTCTTGATGAATATGATGCGTTCTACATTCTGTCAAGATCACTACACGCATGGGGTAGAAAAAAGAAACCAGCGTTTGTGAATCCAACAGCTTTGGATTGTCTATATTGCACATACAACAGAGGCACGCAACATATTGGCACACATGCAGAAAACAACTCCATAACATGCCCACAGGGAAACGCCCTTAAACCCACGCAAGTCTCACAAACCAGTAGGGGCGCCTTACAACTATGTGCAAACTGAAATAGACACATCATTTCAAGTTTTCTTTTTTGAGTGGGGAAAATGGACACTTGTGCTGCCTCTCTGCCCGGTCGAGTTGGGGGCCAACTTTAGGCCTGGGCACTGGAATAAAAGTGACCAACATTTATGAATTGGGATCTTTAGCAAACCATTGCTTGGCGACTGAATGGTAAAGCAAGATTTCTTTCTCTTCATCACCTGCTCGCGTACCTTCCCCTAATCTTGATTCTTCCCCCTTCTGTCCATCTGCTTCCGTCCATTCTTCGTACTTCCTTTTCATCCTCTCAGCCACTTTCTCTGTTTTATCCACTTTCCTTTTTTCTCTCCTTTTCTTTCTTCCAAATCTAATGTGCTCTCGTTTCCTCTTCTCTGCCTCTTTACTTCCTGTAGCCCTTCCCGCCCACTTCCTTTCTTTTTCATTCATGCCTCGTCTATCTTGTTTCTCTCTCCGTCCCTCAGCTTCCTATTCTCCCCTAGCCCTTCTCTCCTTTCCATCTGTTATTTTTTTTGTTTTCCTCAGCTCATTTCTTCACCAATCATTTATCCATTTCAGCTCTTTACATTACTTTTACCACTTATCTCTTTCCTCAAATCTAGCCTGTGCTCCTCTTCTTACTCAATTCTGCTCTTTTCCCTTTCATCCCCATTTATTCTTTTCTTTATCAACATTTCTTTCTTTCCTTCCCTTTAGGTCCTCTATTTCTTATTCCCCTCAAACCTTTCTCTCCATTGTCTCTTTTAGCTTGCTTTCCTCTCGGGCCTGTACCATGCATTCCCTCCCCTCAATGACTATGTATCTGTTTCCTCTCTCCAATTCTGCTCCCTCCTACTTTGGCCCCTTTGATGTTCCAGAGAATGAGGCTGAGCTGTGCCCCGTGTTACACACAAACCGTGATGGCACCGCCTTTCTCTCCTCTAGCAACCACATAACATGTGTATTTGTAAAGCGCACGTTCACCCCAGCAACGGGGCATCTTGGCGCTGAATAACAGATGTCTATTGTTACCCAACTCAATGGTACTAATTTTATCGACCTCAAGTGGATGAAAGGCTGAGTGGACCCACCGGGATTTGAACCTATGACCATGAGGTCAAACACAGGCCCCTGCAGTGGATGCATTAGTCCACTGAGCCATCAGACCACCATGGGGAGGTCAACTTTGCAGGACACTTTGCCTGCTTGGATCCATCAGAGATGATCAATTAATTGGAGGAAGGTGATAGGAAGGGAGAATGAGTGTCAAATCACCTTTGGGCTTTCATGCAATACAGTCCTCCTCTAAATTAAGCCACTATGGCCAACAGCAGTAAATCCTGCATGTAGTCACACCACACTTCCACTTCCACATGTTACATGTGTGGAATGCCGGAGGAGATCATTGATAGACTCTGCAGCTGCCATTAACATAAAGATTGTGTATGAATATGATTTAAGTTCTCAGTGTGAGACTACCTAAGTCTAAATTTAAGTCTACTTCCAATTGATTTGAAGAGACCATACTTATGTTCTTCTGACCTTCAAGTTATTGATCAAGGGGTTGTGGATCTTCACAAGAAAGATTCGTGTCCTGAATATTCGGGTCTCATCAATACATTACAACGGAGACCGAAACATCAACAACCATTTATGAATATGATCTGAGTCCTCAGTGTGAGGCTATTGAAGTCCAAATTTAAGTCTTCTTCCATTTGATTTGAAGAGACTATACTTTTGTTTTTAGGATCTTCAAGTTATTGATAAAGGGGTCATGGATCTTCACAATAATTATTTGTGTCCTGAAGATTGTCTCATCGATACATTACAACAGAGACTGAAATGTCGTCATATTACCCATTCTTCCTTTTAGTGATTGTTAAATTCATTTGTGGAGCTCTAGATCCTATGTATAGGTCAGACTTTATTTTGGGATTTTGAAGATGGGAAGTTATACATTGATGACTAGTTAATCTTCATTTGACTCATCTGGGATTTCTGTTATCAATGTATGTGAGAATGTGTTGTATTGAACCCCTATTTTGTGCATTTTGATATAAACTGAATTTTCAATGATACACCTGGCCAATTGAATTCGTTTTTCTACACAAATATATTGTATTCATTGATCAATTAATTTGTGGTGTCATGTTGGGACATTCTAATTTGGATATTATTTCAAAAAATACGAGATCAAAAAAATCCCTTGTAGGCACTTTTTATTTACTTTTAGAAAGCTGACATGTTCTTACTTTTGCCATTTAGTGCCTGCTGCCTGTCTCTGTTCAGTCTGGGTTGAATGACAGCTGGGCTTTCTGTATTCCCTCGAGACAGCCACACACAAAGGGAGCTTAGGTGTAACTTGATGGGCTATCCTGGGGATGGGAGGTAGGAGCTTGGCACAGCCTCACATTTACACATGAATAGGCTGCGTCCTGTCCACACACTGATGTCTGCATACCCCCCTGTAGTAAGTCTGGGGCCAGGGCAGGAAGGGAGGACCTCTGTGCGCTTCAAAGCCTTCTTTAAAGTCTCCACCATTTCAAAGGCCAAACTGTGTATAAGTATTGGACCTCTGATATCATCCCTTAAATACACTTCTGGACCTGTGACCACTGTGCCAGGAAGAGGAACTGCTGTGCTGCTGAAAGGACTGCAAAACTGATGGACTACTGCTTTGCTGCCCTGCTGCCTGCTGTTCCACTGCCTGGATGAGAAGGACTGGACCTGCATCACCTGAACCCAGAGTGACTCCAAGGGCTTGCCTCCTGGCCTGCAGTCTCATGAACATAAAAGGATTCCTTCAATCCTGCTCCAACATCTGGACTCTGCAACCCGGGAGTATGCCCTGCCAAGTAGTGCCATCCCAGCCCCAGAATCCTTGTAAGTAGGCCTAAGGTATTTCCCCATCAGAACCGATGGTTGGGGGAGCAAGATCATTGCATCGCACTCAAAACCAGTGCAAAGTCTTTGGAACCCCTGTTTCGTAACCAAAGCATCACCGCCACAGCATGGAGAAGGTTGATGCATCACCTCTAGCTGAGAGCAAAGCCAAAATACAATAACATTTTCATTTTTATGGGAAAAAAGTGCTGTGTAAGAAGGTGTATGGATGTTTTCTAAAAATAACATTAACAAAAGGTTTGCTGTGCTAGAATCGCCCTATCCCAGCTTTCAGTAACAAGGAAAACTGTGAAAAAAATACTTTTGTTTATGGTTTTTTAGTTGATTTGTCCTATTGTGTGTGGTTTCTATTTCCAGTTTGTAGTGGAATAAGTGAAAATCATGTGTGAACCTGGAAAGCTATACATTTTTTTAAAAGCAGACAACACTTGAAATTCAGTTTTTTATGTACATTACTCATTGATTTCCCCAAAACACTGATTGCAGAAAAAAAAGATAATGAAAAGAAAAAAATAGGAAAAACTAGAAATAATGACAATGCTTTCTTATGTAGTTTTTTGTACAGATGACCAAGTCACAAAAGTAATATACCTTTACATCTGTCAGACCCTTCTGGTAGCATAGAGTTTCAGTGTTTGCTGTTGTCTGAAAACACACAATACCCAGAGACAACTGAGCTGAAACTTTGAATGATTTTCTATTTTGCATCAACCATGCATCAATTCATATGGTAAAATGTAATCGATGCAATATGTGGATGAAGGAAACCTATGCATTTCTTTAAATGTTCCTAAGATAATTAATTTGGCAATATTTGTTATTTGCACAGATTTGGATTTGGCTTTATACCTAGTATCATGATTCAGAGGGCATTTTGCAAAATGTGATCTTTCTTGCACAGTGGTTTATATTTGGAAGCCATAATTTAGTGAAACAGATGTTATACTCATCTGTTTTCCCATTTTGGAATTTGGATCTGGCAGCCCCCATCTAGGAAAATCTACCAAGTCCATACATTTCTGAAAACTAGACACTGAGTGGAGTCCTGGAAGGTGTGTCTTGTGCCTATTGTCACTGGTAGTCACTGGAGCGTAAAGTGTTTGTGTTTCGGTTAAGGTAGGATCTGACCTGGCAGTTTGAGCTAAACTCTTCTCAGGGGAGAAGGGTCAGGACTGATTTGTATATGTCTGGTCCAAAATGAGGTGGCAGGCTTTGCAAAATAATGATGGATTGGGGTGCAGAGTATTTACCAGTGGCTAAGATTTATTCAAGCATTCTTTATTTATGCAGCACAAAAACAGTAATAAAGTGAAAATGCAAGAAAAGAAAAATCCTAAAACAATTCAGACAAATAGAGTACATTTTAATAAAGAAAATGACACCAAAACAACATAAATCTGATAATTAGAACTGGAGTTAGGAGTTAAATGTTCTTGAAGTAAAAATAAGGTCAAGAAGTATAAAGGACCAATCCTGTTTATCCGGTCACGGTGGACCAGGTCAAAGTCAAAAGTTCAGGCTGACTGCGATGGAGAGCAGGTCAGATACAGGTACCATGTTCATCCCAGTGGGAAATATACCTTCTAACTTATTCCAGTTCCACTCCAAAAGCCTCAGTCAGAGCTTCGGATTGACTGGGGACTACAAGGCAATTGTTTTTGGCTTGAAGAGCTGGTCGCGAATTGGAGCTTTGCACTGATAGGAAACACAGGGCAATTGTCATTGTGAAGAGCATTGTCTGGGTGAAGTGTGTAGCTGGGAAGGCTGGGTAAGCAGTCGGATGCAGATCCTGCATAGGTCTCGCAAAGCCCACTTGCATTTTCGAGGGGACCAGGGACAGTTATTTTAGATGGGAAGAGCTCAGAACCTCTGGATTTCCACCTGGAGTCCAGTTCTTGCAGGCTGTATGGTGGAGGAGTACACTCTGATGCCAGCCAAGGGTCCAGGACCTAGGGAGGCACCTCTTAGGAGTCAGAACTCACACCAGCAGAGGCCAGCAGCAGGGCCCAGGCTGGGCCAGTAGGTGCTGGTCAGCTGGGCAGTTGCAAGGAAAGGTCTCTGGAAACTTGTGGTATCCCTGTAGCTCAAACAGGAGGCCAGAAAATGCCTCCTGGAGCCGAGTCACTTTTGTTATCCTGGGTTCAAGGCAAGCAGGTCCAATACTTCTTCAGGCTTCAGACAGTTGGGCAGTCCTTCTTCTAAGTCTTCACAGGTCCAGGAGTATTCTGAAGAGAGGATCTGAGGGTTTGATTTGATTTAATTTGATTTGGGTTTTATAGAGCGCATAGCTACCCTCGGGCGTCCCAGCGCTATAGTGTCGGCCTGAAAGTACTCCTGGTATAGGATTATTGGGGGAAGAGCCATGTTTTCAGTAATCTGCGGAATGAAAGCAGATTGTTTTCTGTGCGAATGCTGAGGGGGAGGCTGTTCCAGAGCTTGGGGGCGTTGTATGCAAAGCGGCGCACACCCGTGCGTGCTCTTCTTATTCTGGGGACGCTAGCAAGAAAAAGGGAGTCCGACCTGAGCTGTCTGGTAGATTTATGGGGTTTGATGAGTGGTTTTAGTATAGGTGGGCCTTTACCTTGTAAGATTTTATGAGAGATACATAAGGTTTTAAAGGCGATGCGCTCCTGGATGGGGAGCCAGTGGAGAGCCTTGATAGAGGGTTTAGATGAGCATCTTGATTTCGTCCCCGTGAGCAGTCTTGCTGCGGCATTCTGGGCGTGCTGAAGTTTTTTACAGTTTTTTTCACTTTTATACCCAGTGCCAGCCTGTGTGTGGGGGGTCACCACTTTGTCTAACCCTTTCTGGTTCTTGTTAGTTTTTCCCCTTCCTGTGGGTCTGGCTCCAATCTGTCTAGGATAACAAAAGGAAGCAGGCTCAGGTGTAGATTGGATTTGCCAGTGACAGGGCAGGCATCTCCAGAAGTCAAGGAAAGTGGTGGTCATGTCCCTCAGGCTACCCTTTGGAGCTAGGAAGGGCTGAGTACAACGCCCAGACCATTCAAGTCAAGTCAAAGATAACTTTATTCCAGCTTAAAAAAAGATCATAAAAGTGCATATTACATACATCATAAAAGCCAATGACCTAATTATAATAACAAAATAACTACTAGAATATATCAATTTAACGTATCATAAAATGTAATGGCTAAAGATCAATCTAAAATATCAATGAGACTATTCTGTTCAGGATAAGAACACCCTGCCCCACATCAAGGCCCTTTTGTCTGCATTCTGGAATGAGTATACATTACTCCATTAACAGTCATGTGATCCTGGACATTGGCAGAAAGGCACATTTGGTTTAGGTAGAAAAATGCCAACTTTCTAAAAGTGGCATTTTCGAAATAGTAATTTAAAATCTAGCTTTATCATTAAAGAAGGTGTTAAATTATTATTTTACCTCCACTGTTTTTATATTTGGTAGAATTGAGTAATTGCATACTTTGTTCAGACCACTACATTGTTTTGCACTATATAGCTAAAATGAAGTCACCAATTACATCATAAAAGTTTACTTTTGTTTATTTGTGATATTGCTTCATAACTGGTTATAGAGATGAAATACATATGTTTCAATGTACATATTTATGTAGAGCACATTGAATATAGATTCATTTGTTTGTTTACCTTATGTGTGACTCAATATTAGTCATCTTGAAGTTCCTATATTGTTTTTACGTTAGCTTGTTAATCAAAAGGATATTACATTATTGGGTCTAATTTGTTTCCAATTACAGAGCCCAGTCATGGTTTGCTCCATATGGAGAAATACATCTCTACATTATTGTCTATATTTCTCTAAATGTGTCTAATGTTACTAACGCTAATATTGTGTTTTCTACCCGGCTCTTTTTGCAGGGTTATCCTCAAACTTTTTGCCTTCTTCCTCCTATTTTGTGTGACCTGTTTTTGTTGGCATTAGGACTCTGTGCACTTTAACACTGCTGATTAGTGCAAAAGTGCATATGCTCTCTGGTGTAAATTATGTCTGCAATTGGTTATCCATGATTGGGTATATTCGATTTACTGGTAAGACCCTTGTAAAAGTGCAGTGTCTGTGCCTAGGGCCTGTAAATCAAATGCTACTAGTGGGCCTGCAGCACTGATTGTGCCACCCACATGAGTAGCCCTGCAAACATGTCTCAGGCCTGCCACTGCAGTGTCTCTGAGTGCAGTTTTAAACTTTCATGTCGACCTAGCAAGTGCAACCGCTTGCCAGGCCCAAACCTTCCTTTTTACTACATGTAAGGCACCCCTAAGGTAGGCCCAAGGTGCCACCATGGGTAAGGTGCAGTTCATTTCAAACATAGGATATGTACTGGTGCTGATGTGTTTTACATCTCCTGGTAGTGACATACTGCAATTTTCATATTTCACTATTGCAAGGACTATCTCTCTCTCATAAGTTATCATTAGAGCTGCGTTGTAACCTCTTAAAAGTGTAATTTCGACTTGGGAAGAGATAGAGATTTTGAGTTTGGGGTCCCTGAACTCACAATTTAAAAATACATCTTTTAATGAAGTTGGTTTTTAAATTGTGTGGTTGAAAATGCCACTTTTAGAAATTGGGTATTTGCTTGCTCTACCATTCGGTGCCTCTGCCTGCCTGTGGAATCAACCTCTAAGAGAGGGTGACAGTTGGGCTGTTTGTGCATTCACTCTAGAAAGTCACACTAAGGGAGTGAAGGTGTGTCCTCCATACTCTGATCACCCATCACCAGGCTGATTGGTCTTCCTGAGCCAGAGTGGTGAAAGAAGTTGTCACTGACACCTGAATAGAGCTGTACATGGACTCTCCCCCCTTTAGTGTGTTGGGAGCCAGGTCAGAGAAAGGCAGGGTCTTGTGCAGTACAAAGACTCTCCTTTGAAGCTTGCCTACTTCAAAGGCAGAAACTTGTATAAGTACTAGACCAAGAGGAGATTCTGCCAAGACAAAGAGCTGGAGGAGATGTAGGATAGGAACTACCACTCTGCTTGTTGCTGTGTTGTGGTGGCCTACTGCTTGCTGCTTCTGTCTTGGGCAGTGAGAGGACTCACGCCCTGCTTGCCAAGGTTTTCCAAGGGCTTGTGTGTGCTTGCCTCCTGTTAAGAAGTCTCAGGACCATCAAAGACTTCATCTGCAGCCTCTGAACTCCTCTGCTGGGAGTTCTCATCTGCCAAGTGGTGCAAAGTCCAGGTCTGGGCCCTTAGAGGTCGTTTTGCTGAAAAGGACTAAGAAAATCCATGCATCGACCTTCAGCACCTGGTTTTCCAGACACTGCTGTGTGACTGAAAAAACAATGCATTCCTGCGGCCGAAGAATCGACGCAGCGCTTACCGTGCCACTGAAAGATCACTGCTGCCTCTGTCCTGCGCACCGTGTCTCCGACATCCAAGGCACCCGCTATGACTCCGATTATGACTCTGCTGTGTGGCTGAAAAAATCAATGCATCACCTGGATGCGGCTGGAAAATCGGTGCAGCGTCTGTTTCAACACCACCACATCAACTCAGCGCATCTGGATTTTCGATGCATTGCACATGTCCACCAAGTTCTTCATCGACGTGGCCCAGCAGTAAGGAACCCAGGCTGTGTGTCCGGAGATTGAAGCATCAACTTCCCTCGCAGTAAGAAATCGAAACATCACTTCCCTTGACAGTAAGGATTCGACAAATCACCTCCCCTGCAGTAAGGAATCGACGCATCACCTCCCCTGGCAGTAAGGAATCAATGCATCACTTCCCCTGGGAGTAAGGAATCAATGCATTGCTTTGCTTTTCCGATGCCTCATCTCCCCTGTGCCTGTTGTCGTCTTTGATTTTGATGCATTCCAGGTACTTTGTGATAAAAGTGACGCTTTTGGAGATTCCTATGGACTGGACCGTTTTGAACCTTTTAAAAGTGATATCTTGACTTGTGTATGTTGGATTTTTGTTGTGTTAGTCTTGTTTTATTCAGATAAATATTGGTTATTTTTCTAAATTGGTGTGGTGTCCTTTTGTACTGTTTTCACTGTGTTACTGTGTGTATGCACAAATGCTTTACACATTGCCTCCGAGATAAGCCTGACCGCTCGTGCCAAGCTACCAAGGGGGTGAGCAGGGGTTATCTTGTGTGTGTAACCCCTTTACCCTGACTAGAATATGAGTCTTTACTTGGACAGGGTGCAAGCCACTGCCATCTAGAGACCCCAATTTCTAACATTGTGCATCTCCAAATTCAGCTTTTTTCTGCATTTAATTTACTTGGAATAGGACTTGCATCCTCTTTTTGCCTGTACTGCAATCAATACCTTATATTTTGAAAATGTTGTTATGGTGGCCTAAATTAACCCTGATTACGAGTGCCCTGGAGAGTTTAAAGATAATTATCACATCATTTATATTCAATACTGCAGGCTTCTGTATTTATCAGGTTTGAAGATTAACTCCAATTAAGAGTTTTACACCTTCAAATGGTGAATAGCAAGCGGATGTTTCGGTGCTGTCTGCACCAAACTCCATATCTCCCAGTATTTACAAGGCCTTTCCTCACTAGATTTCTCGAGGTTCGACCTGCTGAAATGTAATCTGGGCAGATTTTAACACGCCTGGTAATTACCAGGTGTGGTAAACTGTGCACAATTCATAACTGAAGCACCTGTGCAAACAGAAGTTGCCCCAGGGTCAGAACTTTCCAGCTCTATGAATAATCAGGCGCTATGTTATTAATCGACGTAAACACCAAATTACTTCCTCGTCATTGTAGGCTTACATTTTAAATGTGTTGATTGCTCATCTTTTCTTGAATACATTTCGGATTGTCCAGCGCACTTAACATCAAAGCAAAAATTAAGAAGTACAATTTTGTGTGTAACAATAATCACTTCTGGCGAGCGTACTTTCTCAGTACAATAACACAAGGCGTGACATTAGACGTGATTTCTGCTCCTGCCCAATTTAATGTGTTTATGTACTTTTTAAACTGTCTCTCAGTTTCTCTCCTCCCTGCCCCCACTTTGTTGTCAATGTCCTGCAGCTTCTGAGATGTGTAACTGCAAACTTAAACTTATGATGGGAATACAACAAGTGTCTCTTAAATAGATCGGAATGACAAATGGATTTGATGTCACCTGTTTTTATTTGAAATGTTGTGTATTAAAAAAATGAAACTGGATAGACAGATGGATATGGATAAATGTGATATATGGTGCTTCTATAATTTATTTTGAATCTTTATGGACTCATATGCTATTTTAAATTGTTGCTTCCTACTGAATACAATAAAAGACAAAGAGTTGGGGGGAAGTAAAGCTACGTGACGTGACTTCCTGCCAACGTCGATGACACTGACACAAAACAACTTAATTATCTATTCTATTTCAATTCCAATATTCCTGAATTTCATCTGCGAACCATGTGTCTATTGCAGACCTAGGGTGGTTTGCATAAGCTTCTGTTTGTTTTCTGAGAAAACATCTGTGCTTTCATCAATTATGCTCCATTCACAGAACCAACCATTAATCACATTTTCTGCAATTATTGCTGCTGACTGGAAGTCATTTTTTAATTAATTGGACTCTAGACGGTTGCCTTACTTTCGCAAATAAGGTTTTCCAAGTAAAAACATTATTATCCACGGAGCTTATTGAATTTCCCTACACAACCTTTCGCGCTTTACCTCACAATGCATACCTTGTATTTTTCACATCTAAGTAAGCGATATGCTAAAAGGTATTATTTTGTTAATCGGCTACTATGACCGTGAAACAACGATGTCTTTGTGTCTAATGCGCATTGACCAACAACACCTAAAGGAGAAAGTTCCATTGCGTGTTGGCCCCTGATCAACCGGCAAGCAGTCATTGGTTTATAGGGTCTCGATTTCACAAAATGTTTCTCACTTTACTTATCCAGCAGAATGTTTGCATCTTGTGTTTAGCAAATGGTGTCACTAATACTTCGGGTTAACTGCAGGGCACCTTTGAGCAATTTTCCACAAAGTAACTTGAGAGGCCATCTGTTTCAGGGTATTTTTCCACATCCTGTTCTGTGTAAGCACTTATATTAAACAGAGTTATTATATTTTAAAAAAGATGACTCAAAACTATTGTTTAGGTATCAGGGGCTATTGCTAGGAGATTCCGTTCCACAATAACAACCGTTGCATATATACTCAACTCTTAATGGGCGGGGTTCCAGGGGTAGAATAAAGTTTTCACAGAGAACAATAGGACTACTAGCCACATAAAAAAATAAAAATAAAAAAAGTGTTTGACATAGAATGGCCTGACTGGAAAAATGTGTGACGGGCCACACTTTATTTTTAAGTGTTAGAGTTCAGGAGGTTTTAAATGCAGTTTAAAATATCTATTTATTGCAGGTCAAGGCTGCCGCCATCTTGCCTGCACACGTCATCGTCGTCATGTGTCAGCTGCAGAACAAGGTGTTGGTGCTCTCACTAATTCTTTGTGCAACATTTCAGGGCTATGTAGCCACAGAAATAACAAATACGGAAATACAAAATGGAGGCTTCATGGATATAAGATAAATAATTTTGAAACTGATGTTTTAAAGCTTTCTGATGCAAAATTCAATAAATAACCTCGCACAGAGGTAGAAGTTCACCATTTAACAGGTGACAGGAGGAATTGCCAGCACCCAGATTTTGCAGGCATGGGGGGAAAGGAAATTCCTCCTTCTTTGTCACTGCCTAGGAACTGTCCGCAGATCTGCGATGTGGTGTGGCCTTCACGGATGCATCTTTAACTAGCAACTCTTGACACACAAGTCTGGCCATGTGGGTTTCTGTTAACCGGCCTTCCCAGTCCAGGTTCTGCACTGTATCAATAAACGAATTACAATAAAGGGGGAAAAGTATTTGATTTGCCAATAACTTTGGCACACTTTCACAGATCTGCACAACACTTCGGAGAATCTTAGGATATTTCACTTCCTTCTTATATATTGAGTATCATACAAAAGTATCAACAGGGGGCCCATTTAATGGGCGTCATAAAAGTGCCCATTTACTGATGATTTAGGCAACTGTTTAATACATCTATAAGGGGTGCTGCAGACTGTTAGCAAGTTAAGCCCAGAGCAGGGATTTCTGGTTTTATTGAGATCCGACATGGGGGTGGGGATAACTGCTGAGGAAAGGGGCAGAGGTAACCGCTGAGGAGCATGGCAGCTTCCGTCTGAAGTTCCCAGCTCCACAGACCCTCGCCGACGGCCCGCTTCCTCCATGCCATGCTGGCCTCCAGCGTCCTGTCTGTCAATGTCAGAGTGGCGCTAAGAGGCCGGTGCTGCTAATGGGCTGAGATTGCGGCCCCAGTGCGTAGACACTGCAGCCGCTGGGAGTGGTAGTGGTGTGGCCCAGCCTCTGGCACCCGAAGTCTGCCTTGCTGCCTGTTTATTCTCCAACCCTTGGGGGCATGCATGGCTCGGCAGCCCTGGGGGGCATGCATTGCTCGGCCGCCCCCGCCTTTACAACTGCCTTTTATCCTCTGCAAGAGGGACCCCTGACAGCTCAGATGCCTCTGCTTGATGGCCCCAGCTGTTGTATCCCGGCCAAGGGTGGAGCGCAGCGCGACTTTGAAGTCCGTTAGAGACCTCGGTGGGAGCCGTGTTGCCCTGTAGGCAGACATTACCCTGACTACAGGAGGGGGCTTATGGACTCCTGTACCTCTTGCCTCCGTGCACTGTCTGGGCCTGGAGGCCCTGAGGATTGGACTGAGTAAGGCCTGGGCTGGGTGTACCTCCTACGGTGAGGGGTGCCCCAAGGATACAGCTGGGGACGGTAAGTAGCGTGAGGTGGTGGAGGCTGCCACTCTCTATGTTTCTTGGTCTGGGGTGGCCTGCTGACCTGCTGCAACCCCCAAGTGTACTAGGATTGGCAAGCGGACAACCAACAATGTCAGCACCCTTCTCTTAGACCAGTGTTGGTTCCCCTACCCTCCTCTTTTGTGCTACGCTATGGCCCTATACTTTTTTACCCTGATGCACCTGTGCCCTTCCCATTGGGCGGCTACTCCCGGGTCTGCAGTTATGATTCCTGCCCGCCATTGAGGTATATGTGACCCTGGTCCACTTTCTACGGCGGCTGCCCTAGCATTCATGAGATCACAGTGACTGGGGAGGTTACTGCCTGATAGTTAGGTGCCCAGTACCTACACTGGTGCTGGCCTTGTCTCTGTCTCCATGGATTCCATTGGCACAGCTGTCATGAAAAGGGCTGAGTATGTGCAGTCGATTCGCATGGTTATTGCCTCCTTTCATTAGTGGCTTAACAACTCGGATATCCCCCTTCCAAAGGTTGAGGCATGCATTGATGGCCTCCTGGGCTGGTCTATGAAGGTGAGTGCACTGCAGAGGAAAGGGATTGACTTGGAGGACAGGAGCAGAAGGGATAATGTTTGCATCTCCGGCCTGCTGGAGAAAATGGAGGGGGTGCAAATGATCTTGTTACTTTGTGATTTTTTGACAAAACAGTTTGATCTCTCCTTCGTCGAGATACAGTGGGTGCACAAGTTTCATTCCTGCACCTCCTCCCCTTCCACACAGTGGCCTAGGCCTATCCTGGCATGCCTTCTGTGGCATCAGCTGGTGCAACTGATTATTATGGTGGAAAAAAAAAGATTCTTACCAGTGTGAAACCCACCAGATTTTCATTTCAGGCGACTCTCTCCTGATACCAATCTTATCCGCAAGCGATTTTCTGGCCTTACGACCCCGCCTACAGAAGAGGGACATCCGATACGACCTTCTGGAACCGGATGTGATGCTGATAACTGTGGATGGCAGGAATTGTGAGTATGATGACCCAGATGACCTGGAGAGATTACTGGATGCCACGGACGTATCTGACATCGATACCCGAGAACCCCCTACTGTTCCATCTGCGACTGTCATAGGGAGGGAGACCTTCCCACCTTACAACCAGGAAGAGCGACAATGGCTAGAGAGAGTCACTAAACACTGGTCTTCGGATTGGAGCAAGCGCCTCCACAAGTCTATGGGGGGTCCAAGGGACAAATCACACTTGCAGATCAAGGCTTAAGATGTTTGTTCTCCTGTCCTCTGGCTTCCCAGATTTCTTGCAGCCTTTCTGCCATACATCTTAGCCCTGTTAGTCTTGAGTGGTCTGCTTTCTGATGGTCGGCTAGTGCCGCCCTGCTGTTGTTGCCTGATTGGCACTGGGTTTGACGATGTGAAGCCTGCCGCTACCCGTTACCCGGTTCGCTCAGATGGCATTTGTGGGGGTGGACTTGCTGTTGGACTGCTGTACTGAGCTTTGCCAAGACTGTCCCTGTGATGCCGACTGGGCCTCCTAGCAGTAACGTATACCATTTCCGGTTCCTATGTTTGACATTGTATTTTCAGTTCTGCCACATTCCAATGCTGGGGCTCCGGGCTGATTTACCTACCATGTCTGTTCTGTCTTGGATGGGGTGGATGGTGGCTGGGCCGTTGGGCCCCTCTTCACCTGGGTGGCCACTATGCGGGTGGGGGACTGCTTCTGTATAAATGCTGGTATTACATGGACCTAGGTCCGCAGCTGTGGATCAGTGGCTTTCCTCCATTTTGGATCTACAGCTTTTATTGTTCCCATTCCCTGGAGATCGGGGTAGAGACAGCAGTGGGTACATGTGTCTCTGGGTTCTACTTTAGGCCTACTCCCCCACTGCCAGAGGATTTGATGTGGGTATCTAGGATAGTTACTAGTTCTCCATCGGCCCTTGTTTTCTGGCCCGTTTACCCTATTCCCCTCCCCCCCAGGCCTTACACATTTGATCCTCACAAACTGGACCGACTAGTCCATTGCGGAGAGCCTCCCTTAATTTGAATGGTCTGACATATTATATAAAAAAGGCAAAAAAGCCTCTCTTTTCTATGGACAACTCACCCAGATGTGGCGTTACTACAGGACACGCACCTGTCCCCCACTAAGCATTATAAACTTAGAAAGGATTGGGTGGGTAACGTGTTACATGCCAGTAGGAGGCAGGTACCCCTCCCATATCTGACTACCCCCATGGACCAAAAAAGAATGGGGTGGAAATTTCATTTTGTAAATCCCTGGCGATCTGCACACTGCATACGTGGAGAGACCCGTTGGGCAGTTATATTTTTGCCAAGGTCCGGATCCGTGATGAAGCCTTGATTGTGGGCTCCATCTATGCTCTGGCGGGGCATGTTATGTTATGTTATGTTATGTTAGTGACATTTATTACGCGCACAGCTGCCCCAGCTAAGGGGCGTCCCGGCGCGCGACAAGGTACAACATATCTAACATAAAACCACGGAAACAGCAAGGTCAAAACAGAAACGTTTTTAAGGATTTCCGAAAGAGCAGAAGGTCATTAGAAGTGCGGAGATGGAAAGGGAGCGTATTCCAAAGGGCTGCAGCTTTCACCCGAAAAGAACGCCCACCAGCGCGACAGAGCCTGAACCTCGGGACTACAGCGAGCGCCTGCTCCGACGATCTTAATACACGTGATGGAACATAGCCAGAAATGAAATTAGAGAGCATCAGAGGAGCAGAACCTTTCAAAATTTTGAAAACCAGACATAAAACTTTAAAATGGATACGCGACTTAATCGGTAGCCAGTGTAGTGCTCGGAGAGTGCTAGAGGCCGAACAGAACCTAGGCAAACCGACAATAGCTCTAGCCGCGGCATTTTGCACGCGTTGAAGCCGCACAAGTTCTGCCTGATTACTCCCCAGCAGGAGCGAACTAGCATAGTCCAGGCGAGAAAGAACAGTAGCCTGCACTACCATCTGCCTGGTTGGGGGATCGAAGAACTTAAGGACCGGCCTTAAGCCCCGAAGGACACCAAAGCAACACGCCGCGGTCTTCTTGGTGTGCCCCACAAAACTGAGATTAGCATCGAGCCAGACTCCCAAGTTACGCAACTCCATAACTGGGGTTGGAGCTACACCAAGTTCTGGCGGCCACCATCTGTCGCCCCAGAGGTCCCTTCCTTTCCCGACGATCATAACCTCGGTCTTCTTTGCGTTCAGCTGGAGACAGTTAGCTGTCATCCAGTTCGCCACTGCCCTAAGCCCATTCTGGAACTTGGGAGCATCCACATCGGTATCGCCACTGATAGAAACCGCTAGCTGAGTGTCGTCAGCATATGAGACCATAAACATGCCCCATTGCTTGACGACATCAGCCAGTGGTCTCACGTAAAAATTGAATAGCGTGGGACTCAGTGAGGAACCTTGCGGCACTCCCAAGTCCAGAGGATGGAATTTGGACTGATGGGGGGGTATGGCGACGCAAAAGGACCGATCCACAAGAAAGGAACGGAACCACTGAAGGGCAGCTCCCACAACGCCAAACTCTTCCAGGCGGTGCAGAAGGATACGGTGCGAGACCGTATCGAAGGCGGCGCTCAGATCTAATAATACTAGCGCCGCCGTCTGTCCCTGATCTAGCACCGACCGGAGATGTTCTACCATGGCGAGAAGGGCGGTCTCCGTGCTATGCCCCGCTCGGAACCCATGTTGGGTCTCATCCAGAATGTTAGCCTGGGTTAGATGGTCAGTAAGTACCTGATTAACATAGGCTTCCATCAGCTTAGCCGGCCATGGAAGCAAGGAAATGGGCCGATAGTTCTCCGGTCCCAAAGGGTCCAGGCTGGGTTTCTTCAAAATAGGAGTGACCACAGCGCATTTCCATTTAGGTGGTACCATACCCGTGGCCAAGGAAGCATTAATCAAGGAACATACCGTAGGAGACCCCACAAAAGATTGGTTCCTAAACAGGGCAGGACATACCGGATCCAGAGGCGAACCAGATTTGACCTTCTGAGCCAAAGTTTCAAAAGCCTCAGAAGAAAGTTGCGGAATAGATGTCAGCGTCAAGCACGCAGGGGCAGTCAACACGGTCTGCTGAGCGGGCTCTGAGCTTGGAAAGGCACGATAGATGTTCTGGACTTTTCCCAGAAAAAAAGAAGCTAATGCTTCACAGTGCGAGGTAGAGGCTGTGACTGTGGAGATGGAACGCTTGGACAGCAGCTCCTTAAGAGCTTTGAAAATAGTCTTGGATGGATTGAGGCTATTGCGAATTTCAAGGGAATAGAACGACGCGCGAGCCCTACAGATGGCACGGTGGTAGATTTTAATAGAGGCCAAATAAAGCACTTTCTTCGCCGTGTCGTAGGATCTCCGCCATTCTCTCTCGGCGCGCCTGCAGTTTCCTTTCAGTGCACGTAATTTACTGTCATACCAAGGGTTAGACCTTTTAGGGCTGATCTTACTAGTCCGGATGGGAATCAAAAGGTCCAACCCCCTGGTAACCCAAGTACAGAACTGATCGTAGCCCAATTCCACATCACTCGAGAGTTCGAGCGGGTTAGTAGTTAGGGCGAGATGGAGATTCTCTAACCTAAGCTTGCCCCAATGTCTTCTGGGGATAGATCGAGCTAAAGAAGTTGGAGAAGTATAAGGTAAAGGCACCTGAATATCCACTAGAAAGTGGTCAGTCCAACCAAGGGGCAAAACGGAGCAGATTGAAGCTTCCGTCAGGTTTGTAAAAAAGGGATCTAATACATGCCCTCCAGAGTGAGTAGGATGAGAGACTCTTTGGAACAGTTGCATAAGTTGGACTTCCTTGCCACACTGAATAAACTCCTACTTTCTTTTGGAACATCAAGGGTGCTCATATGGGGGGGACTGAAACCTACCCTTGGATCCAAACTTTTATAAGTCTAGGAACCATGCGGTCAGGCAGCCCCAGGACAGATTCATCCTATCTGACATTATCGCTGACCATGCCTGGACAGATTCCTGCTGCTTGACACACATGAGGAAAAGGGACTACACTTTCACCTCATGTGTATGAGGCACACTTCCCCACATCGACATTGCTATCTGTCAGACTGATGGGTAATGTAGTGTCCACTTCAATTCTCCGGAACAATACTTCTGACCATGATCTTGCGTTGCTTGACCTGGACCTCCATCTCCTGCAGCTCCTCCAGGTGCTCTGGCGTATGAACACCACATGGTATAAAGCCCCTAAGGACAAACCTGCTGTGTCACTATCTGAGCCAGTATTTGTAGTAGAATGCTAGATCTGCCTCCTCCACACAGGTGCCCTGGCCGGCTGGAGAGGCCTCTCTGAGAGGCAACTTGATGAGCAACTCGGCAGCCTTCAAGCACCAATGTGAGGCGGAACGCCGGTGGTCGACAGAACTCACTCTTCGTGTAAATCAGGCGTCTAATGCACCGCCAAACCCCACCCTACTCAAGGATCTGCTTGGGGCCAGTTTTGATCTGAAGTCCCATTACATCACGCAAGCACAGTCAGCCCTTTTTTGCTTGCGACAGCACAAGAGGGGGGAAAGGCTGGACGGTTGCTGGCGGCGCAGCTGCGTCAGGCACATTTTGACACATCTATACAAAATGTGTCAGGAATTTAAATGTTTAGTTTTCTATTTGTATGTCAAGTTAAGTCTAGTGCAGGGATCCCAGGTTACAAACAGATCTGACAAGTCAGGAGGGAATAATGTTGTGGGAGGCAACAAAACTGATTTCTAACAGTGTTGGTGCAATTCAACAGTTCTGAATGAAATTTGAGATGCCAGAAATGGGTTTAACTTGCAAACGACTTGTGCATCTGGTGGTTGGCCGCATGAAAGGTCTGTCACCTGCTGCAAACCATTGTTCTACAAGACGGAATGCTTCATACTACGGAAGTTAGAGGAAAGTTGCCCAAGCCCTGCACACAGCTGAAAAACCTGTGGGACCGATCGAAGGCTGCAACCTGATACAGAGGCATTGTTATTCATTACCACAACTACAACACATTAACAATATATATACTTTTAACCACCAGTAAAAAACGTTAACCTTACTTTATATAAAGATACAGTTAATATGAAGTCATGGTAAGGTTTATTCGTAACACCTTATTGTATGCTTAAGAAACTTAAATTCACTTAGAACACATGTAAAGATCAGCCATGGTTATGAAATATAACCGTAAACAAATGAAATTCCTAAGTTATGACTAGCTCTGCAAACCATAGCGTTTACACCTGCCATGCAAACCATACCTTGAACTCCAATTGCATTGCTCCTGACTTCACCGTAATATTTATAACAGTAAATAAGAGAGCTTCACATCACACACTGAAGTGTCAACACATGCACAAACAAAGAAATCACGCTACATCCATGGTCGTGGTTGTGCCATTGAGATATGTCTTCCTGCACAGAACGGAAAACCTCAAAAAGTCAGAAATGTGCTATTGACATAGGAGTAAATCTACATGAGCACGTTGTTGACTTCTTTGCTAGTCAGACAAATTATCTTATTGCCACCCGCACAGCTTTTTTTTTAAATTCCCCGTTTCTGCCCTTAAAATTAATATGGAAATTGGTAGGACATGTTCCTTCCATTACGTAGCTTGTAAAAGCCACTTTAACTTTCCTAACTGCAAAAAGGTTTCAGTCCCAGAGTTATATTCTCTGTCTATTCTATGCTTACATCGTTTTTGGTAACACCAAAGATCTACAAGTAATTTCAAATTTGTGATAATAAGGTTTGTGCTTTATGAATTTTATAGCAAAAGTACACCCAAAACTAAAGCTAACCCAAATTGTACATTCGTTTGACAATTAACATCAGTTCGTGAGTTAGGGCCAACCGGATTTAGTGAGTATATTGACAAAGTAAAAGCCAAAGGACACAGAGAGATAAACTGAAGGACCCAGGCAGACTGACATTTTCACAGAGAAACAGGCCGGTGAATGGTGGGACATAGGGGAGCTTAGAAGAAAGGGGAACCTGTGGGAAATCTTCTGCAGCAAACACCGGTGTGACTTTGAAAACTCTGGTGGTTAGCCCAATAAAAAGTATAAAACCCTGTGCTTCTTGCGATATTGACTTACTCAGGAGTTAATGATCATTCCTTTGGGTGCCAAATAGATCGACGTTATATTAAAACAACTCATGGAATACCTCTATTAGAATTGAGCGGTGTCCTTGTCAATGTATCTTTTTCACCTTACACTGTTTCCCTTTTCCCAGCGTCACGCTTACATATTCATTCTTTGCCTTTGCACCATCAAATGAGAAACCTGAGGTGAAACTGGCAAATTAGATAACCGCATATACTTATATAAAATGTGGAGCTTGGTTTCTGCACTGCAGTGAGTCCGCCCTCGAGCGTGATTAAGCCAACCCCAGCCTAGCTGATCATATTTCATTAATTTACCTATCACGTTGGTGCTCGTTATCTTCGTAGTTAAGGCGGGATGAAAGAAAATGATAAATTCATTTTTATTACAACATAGAGGAAATCAGACCAATTCTGATGCAAAGTGTACTTCAGACCACAGATAGCAACCCCGTTTAACATACACAATCACCTAAGGATTCATCAAGCTGTTTTAAAGGGATGTGTTTCTTTAGTCAGGGTTGAGTTTAATTCACCTGCCAAGGAAAATGGCCGCGCTAATGGGCTGCATGTGTTCCATCCGGTGGAGGTGACATGGAGAGAGGAAGGGAAGTAATAAGGCCTCAGCTGTAACATTTGAGCTGGGGGCCCCACTGTGGTGGGGCTAGTTGATAACGTGTCTTCCTTTCCTTAACTATTTAATAATTTTTGAAGTTTTACATAGTTACAATATTTCACATTTCGAACGTTTAAGACTGCGATGTTACCCTGGAAAATGAGGAGAAGGTGGTAGAAAAGGAAACTATATAATGAGCATTGAAGAAGGGAAAGGGACAGGGTTTCATCACACTAAGGAGCATAGCAAAAAGGAGAATGAAGAGCCGTGCCAAGTACCACATCATTATTGATACAAGTACTGCTCTCTCAATACAATTCAGCCTGCCACCACATCAACACAGATGTGGCAGCAGTCAGTTTAGGACTCAGGGACTCAGTCCCCTGACCTACAAAAGGGTCCATACATATAGAGAGGCAGAGTAGGGATACCTTGCCCCCCGTGGTGTTCAGGTTAATAATGAGGCTTTCTAGAACCATAAAACATGAAACGCTGCAACAACCTGGCACTAGAGTTTCTAAAAACAGGGAGGTGTTTATACTGAAATTTTCCACGAAATCACGAGGTTAAAAGTCTTGTAAACAGTCGTTGTTGCAAACTGAACCTGATTTTGGAAATTTGTTTTTGCAAAAACCTTTATTTGCTTACTCGCATTCTCGTGATCTCTAAGAGTTGCTCTCAGCTCCCAACATTAAGCAAGAACACAAATTTAAAGGCATTCATAAATGCTACAATTGAACCCATTGTGGGAATGTTATCACAGTGACAAGTCATCCTCGCACAGGCAAACCCATAAAACTGCGTCACACATCAGATTGTAACTCTGAGAAACTCATTTATTGTATAAAATGTCATTGTGGTCTGGTTTCTGTAGGGAATGCAAAGAGAAAGGTCAAAATCAGAATAACAGAGTACAGAAGCATGATCCGTTCCCAGAACCACAATTTTCATTTGGTAGTCTTCTGGTTAGAACATAAGCATAATATTTCACTATTGTGATCTACAATTCTAGAATTCATCATTATTAGCCTGAACACTAATGTAGCTACCACTTTAGAATAAGGGGAAACATTCTGGATGAGTTATTTGGATAGCTTAGTACCCAATGGGCTGAATGATAAAATTTAAATGCTATATTTTTTATAATAGAATGACATACAGAGTTCTCGGCATATACATTTCGGTTTTGGCTGTCTTTAACATCAATATGCATCATTAGTTATGATTGCTTTTATCAGCAATGTTATGTTTCTCCATTTGTGTTGTTTACCTTTGGTTGTTCTCCACTAAAAATGTTAATATGTTAACCTGTTAATGATGCCCATGTAAGTGGTTACGATTGTTATGAGGTTCATTAGTCATTTCCAGCAGGGCTGACATAAGTTCACACCATTAGATATTCTTGAGCACATATCTCTGCATCAGATTTCTCTTTTATTTACTTTGATCTTACATAAATGTTTATTCAACTGCATTACATAACTTGTCACGTACAAGAAAAAACATCGCTACAGGGTTGAGGGGTCTGTCTTTCAAGTTTATTTCATTTAAGTGACGTCAGATACGTATTAGAGGTGTACCTAACGGGCCGAACACAAGCGGGACCGGGTGTGTTTCTACTTTATCCGTATTGAGTAAGTACGGGTTTCCATTTTATTTTACATCTCTCCATATATCCCACTATTTTTTATTTAGTGTGTGTTTTGGTTTCTAGCACACGACAGACTGGTTGGTCTAACAGGACATACTCACGCTTGGTGAGTTTTGGATACTGCAGTGGTAGTTACCACTAGCAACACAAATTAGAGTGTAAGTAATCTTCATGTGCATGCTTGGATTCACTGAGCAGATTAATTGGCATTTACTTATCTTGGCACATATGTTTTTTAGCATATGAGCGAGCACAAACTCGGCGCGCTTCAAGTTGGTTTCTCCGACCTGTATGTGTTATTATGCAGCAGCTTCAGTAAGCTATCACTCGCTTCATCTTACGCCGCCTTCACTATAGAATAACTAATTTTCACGGGTGGCATGATAAGTTTGATATACGATGTTCACCTTTTTAACTATGCACACGGCACTCATTTTTAACATGAGATTCCACTTGGTCTCCTGGTTTTTTTCAGCTTGGTTTGCACAACGTCATGCATTCATGTCACTAGCCTGCCTTATTACTTCGTGAGTACATTCCCCTGATGTTGGTTCTTTCTAGCCTTTAAATGGTCTTGGGTGTACTGTTACTGATGTTTTGTTGAGTATATTATTTTTATAATTTATATCAAAGATTATTTGAATATGTATAGATATACATACATTGTTTTTTAGTGACCCCCGACGAAGGGTGCACGATACCCGAAATGCACTGGGATTGATTCAAGAAACAGCTGCCATCAGATGTTTTGAATGGACCTTGTATATAAACGAGATTGAACTTATAAATGATTTGTTTTGAATTCACTTGAGCTTCTTTTGAAAGTTATTTGTTACTTTTGAGTAGAATGTATTAATTTGTTGAAATTTAGCCTACAGGCTTTGATGGTTTGAGCACTCTGCCTGTTTTTTTCTGTTATGAAGTAGGCCACAATTTATGGGTGAGGCCTCTTTTTCCAAAAGATTGGTCTCTCTATCTTCTCAGATGGAACTTCTGTGAAGAATTAGGGCAGATTCAATCTATATCCCCTCCCTTTCATAGCTACAGTACTCTTTTGTGTAATATCTTTTTAAACAAAAACTGATCTTTATATCAAACCCAACTATAGCGTTACTATAACCTTTGGTTTTGTCTAGCGCATATTCTACACTACAGTTGCATAAAGGACCATGATGTAATGTCTCCAGTGGCCTTGCGTATGTGTAATATCTGCAATGTGATTGTTCCCCGAGTGTCTTCATACAGAAATCAGTGACAAAATGAATTCTTGTATAGAGAAGATTATGAGACTACAGACAAAGAATTTAATCTATACCAAACAAGGGTACTTCCTCTTAATTATATGAAGAAAGTGCTTCTTTGTTTGGTGGATATGTCCTCATATTCCTCTGCATCCAGAACGCGCCATCAAAATTGGTGGAAAACGCACTCGGGTTACTTTGGTAAGTTGAACTGTCCATCAGCCTAGAAAATGGCAGGAACACCATTGCATACTATTAATGTGGAAGGGGCAGGGGCAAACAAGAGAAGCTTGCAGGTGAGTTTGCACATTTGCATAATCAGAAATAATCAGATGGGAGAACCATGGACTCTGATCTCAGACCAGGAGACGACAAGAAAGAACCCATTCGTCTTGGACAGTCATGACAGAAGAGATTGAGCTCAAATAAGTCAACAATACATTCACCTCCATCAAGGATATCAGGTCGTTTTCTCAATGAGGAATTGTGGAGAAAACACACTTGCTTTGCTTTGGCCAAGTGCAAGAATTTAGGATAATTTGTCCTTTACAGAAGTGGAGCTTCAAGTAGGGCACCTGCTATGCTTATATATGCAAGTGCTTCCCTTTGAGGTTACATTTCTGTGAAAGGAGCATCAGGGCCAGAACGAAACCTCGACAGTTTTGCACAAAATGTTTACCCAACTGGAGTACTTTCTACTGGTTAATTAATAAGTGCTACTTCATTGGTTGAATGTCTAGTCATATTCTACACTGCACCTGTATGACGGACCACGTGGTAATGTCTCCAGCTACCTTGTGAACATGTACATACATTGGATTCCAAAAATACATTGGCTTAGGAAGGGGGTATGTGCCCCCTCTTTTTTTTTTTTTAAAGTAACGGACCTGGGGGATGAGGTCACCAGGGCCTTTTAAAGGCTTAGGCAGGGGGCCATATGGCCCCTTTCCCTTTAAATAAATACACTGGGCACTGGGGGATGGGGCACCCAGGGCCGAATACAGCTCTGGGAGTTGGTCTGTGCCCCTCATATTTTTTAAATCAGGCCCCAAGGGATGTGGTCCTGGGGCCGATTACTACACGGGGAGGGGGGACACATGCCCCCTCCACATATTTATTAAATCAGGCATTGGGGGATGTTGTACCCGGGGTGGAATACCGCTCTGGGATGGGGCCATGCCCCCCCACCTATATCAATATGTCAGGCCCCAGAGGATGGGGTCCATGGGGTTGACAATGGCTCAGGGAGGGGGAGCATGCACCCTTCTCCCCTTAATTAATCAAAACTGTCAAGCCACCTTTTATTTATTTATTGTCGTGATTGCACGGGAGTCCTGTGAGATCACAGCATAAATTGCTGGTTTTTTTTGGCCCCAGGGGTATCCCTCAGGTTTCCCCACATGGGACCTAAGGGAGCAAGGTACCCCTATCCTGCGCCTTATATGATTATGTTTTTAAAATGTTCAGGACAGGGGACTAATTCCCTGAGTCCTGAATGGCTGCCAGTAAGATTTTTCTCATGTTGCTGGCAGCCAATCAGACCCCTCGCTCGCGTGGGAGTTTGACTGGCACAGAACTGAGATGTCCCAAGGGAAAAAAGCTCCCTGGACCAATCAGAATGTTCAATTTTTAAATTGGTGCTCCCGCAAGACTCTCACAAGCCTCTCGCGGACCCAACAGTCCAGACACACAAATATTTTAAAACCTTATTTTCTGAAAAACTACTGAATGAATTTACACCAAATCACAAAACATATGCTTTCTGGACCAAAATCTAGCTTCCTACTATATATGGTGTAATTCCAGTGCTAAAAAGTCTATGGCAAATGCATGGGAAATTTGCATTTTGGGAACCCCCTTTTTTTCTCAGCCCCTGCTTGATGGATCACCCTGAAACTTTCCAAGCACAAACTAGTTTAAAAATAGCACCTTTTTGGAATGTTCTATGGAGATTAGTCAAATGGGGCCAAAGTTATTAACAAAACAAAAACGGTATTTTCCATGGAAATGCTGACCTGACTGGAAGCTTCATGAAAGCTTCCTAAAAAGTTTATCTAGCAGGCTCTTTCGTGTAAAATTTCATGCGGGGCTCCTTCGTGGATATTCATGCTAATTTGTCAATCTGTGGTGGAGGAGGAGAAAAGGGGACATCCAAATGTGTGATTTTCACTGTTAATTCCCATAGGAAACGTTGCTGTTCGATACAGAAAAAAAAAATGAAGAGAAAGAATAGGGTGGTTTCAAAACATTAATTCCCGTAAGAAATTTGGGAAGCATTCAGGAAACACAGTTGAATGGAATCAAACCAAATTCTACAGGAAGTTAGATCATTATCCAGAAAGTGTCAGTTTCATTATTTGGTTTAACTCTGTATGGACTTTTTGGAGAAGTTCTAGTTTAAAGAGATGATCAGGGTGGTCTTGAAGGGTTTAAAAAACTGGAATAGCTGGACGAATGTGAAGTTTAGAAATAAGGGTTCCTGACTGGTGGAGAGAGCTTTATATCTCTTGGTCATTTTCGGTCCCACAGGACCAGAACTTGATATGCAGAACCAAACAATCTGATTGGCTGGCCGCAAATTGAAGCAAAATGTTGCAGCCACCATTACAGAACACATGGAGTCAATCTTCATTTCCTGAGCAAGTTAAAAAGAATAAGATCTAAGGGGCAGGATAGGGATACCCTGACCCCTCTGGAATTCAATGGGACCCAGAGAGACCTTCACATGGCCACATTATTTTATTAATTTATACCTCTTGTACCACAGCACTCAGGTTCATCCCAATGCAGATCTGCTGTGAAGTGCAGCAGCTCTCCAGCGGGACTCAGCATGGCCTTCCCATGAGGTACTAAGGTACTCTTGTGGAAGACGTACCGCAGGACTGTGCAATCTACACTGGGTGAAGCTTGCATGGTCCGTGGTACCATGTAGGTGATGCTTGTCCGTGGTACTATGGGGTACCATATTACTGTGTTGTTTAAAAAATATAGATATAAAAATTTGTCTGAGGTCAGGTGGATTGGTGCCTGTGAGGGTGTTTAATTTAGAGTCTAGCTGCCCGTAAGGAGTTGAATGCCCATAGAGAGCTGGACACAGAGCCTGGTTGTAACAAACATGCAAGGCAGGGAGTTAGGTGCCCACGGGGTGTTAGGCATAGGCCCTGTGGCCAATCCCTACCATGCACGGATGAAGGCTGTGCACAGTGGGGGTTAGGAGCCCACAGGAGGTTGGGCACAGGTCCTGGCCACAGACTAGGTACAGCAGCAAATCCCCTGTTGCACTTAGGAAACTCCCATGCAGATTTGGGTACTTGGTAGCATAGAGGGTATGTGTGCAGAGCCTGGACAGAGTCCAGGCCATGCAGCCAACTCCACCACCATGCACGGCCAAAGGCTGCACATGGCAGTGTTGGATACCTATGAGGGAGTGTGTGGGAAATTGGGTTTTCAGTTAAATGGGTATAGCCCCTGTTTGAGCAGCAGCCAGAGTCCATATCAGGGCTAATCAGAAAAAGTCAGGGCGAACCAGAAAAAGTAACTAAATTAACCTGTGCTTAACCCTCAGGTAGCTTGGCACAAACGCAGTCAGACTTAACTGAAAGGCAATTTGTAAAACTATTTATGCATCACACGAACAGTAATAAAGTGAAAAGACAACATAAAAAAAAACAACGCCAATTTAGAATAATCGAGCACATTTTCAAAACTATTAGACATGAAAATGACAAAAATAGAACCCGAATTACGCATTTTAAAGCTTTTAGTAAAAACTAGTGTCTAAAAGATTAAAGCAGCAACCACAGACATCTAATCATGTTAGACCGGGTCAAAGTCGAAAAATATGGTCGACCAGAATGGAACGCGGGTCGGATACAAGAAGTAGATTGGTCCCTGTTGGCGCGTACCATAGGACTTAGAAATAATTAAGAAGAACATTTTCTGAAAAGGGGAAGTTCAGCGGGGTAAGGCTGTAGGCAGTTTTCTAGTAGCAATCATTATCGTCAGGGAGCAGTTAGGCAAAGCCGCAGTGAAGATCTCTACAATCGAGCCAATGAGAGTTCCAGGAGGCCGGCTACCCCTATGCGGAGGGACCACTGAAGACAAGCTGTGGAGAAGAACTTAATGGGAGCTACAACAAAGTCAGGCCAACCAGTGATGTACCAAGGACAGATTGATGACCAGGTTAGTCCTGATCTTCCCTTGGTTCTCAGAGCAGCTTTTAGCCAAAAACCTTCTAAGCCCCAAGTTTAAGATTTTGGCATTCTGTGCACCTTTAACACCACGACCAAGAGTCTAGGAAGGGCTCCGCTTGGAGGTTCAGACCTCACTCAGGCTAGGTACAGGTGGTGAAAGCCTTTTACTTCCCTGAGGCTCTGATCAGGAGTTCAGCAAACTAGCCGTTGGAGTCACTCTGCTAGTCATGGGTTTAATGACGAAGCAGGGGTCAAGCAGCAGGGCAAGCCTCTGAGGGTTCCAGGCAGGCTCCAGGCACCAAAGCACTCTTTCCAGGTTCAGCAAAGCAGTCTTGTGTAGTACACAGCAAGCCACAGCAGCAGTCCTTTCAAAGGTCTAGAAAGGGAACTGAAGAGTGGGTCTGAGGTTACCCTTTTTATACATGGTCCTTTCAATGAAGTAGTAGAAGTTTCTAGAAGATTCCGTCTTAAGGGCTTGAAGTTTCCTGACTCCCCTGCCCTGGCTCCAAGCTAGCTATGGGACATCCAGTGTCCCTTTGTGTGAAGGCAAAGTGCAGCTTGTTCAGATGCAAGTGGGAATGTGTCCATCTCTGCCTTCCCTCCTCCTGCCAGCAGATGGCCCATTCAGGTAAACCTAATCCCTCTATCCCTATCCCTCTAGACCGCATGAGGAATCAGCACATCCACATCCAAGTCGGTCGTGGATGCGTTGATTCCTACTGTGGTCTGCTGTTGAAGTGAAAGTTCTTTTGTCAGTTCCAAAGTCGTTGCCTGGATGCGGGCTAACTATTTACAACTCAACGCAGGGAAATCTGAAATCATGTTGTTTGGAGGAGCTGTCACACGCTGGTCGACTACCTGGTGGACGGAAGAACTTGGTCCTGCCCCGGCCCCTAAAGAAGTGGTCAAAAACCTAGATGTCAGAATTGATCACAAACTAACACTTGCGGCACATGCTAATAATACTGCTGGCTCATGCTTCTACATCCTCAGCCTTCTTAGAAGGGTTTTTGCCCTTCTACCTTCATCCACCAACAAAACGCTAATGCAAGCCTTGGTACTAATGTGTACTTGACTACTGTAATGCCCTCTAATTTTCAGCTAACAAAGCCTCCCTCAACAAACTCCAGGTTGTGCAAAATACTGCCGCCCGTCTTGTTGCCGACGTCCCCGCCAGAACACCCTCTGTACCCCTTCTTAACCAACTACACTGGCTGCCGGTGAGAAAGCGGGTTAAATTTAAAATAGGCTGCACTATCTTTAAAGCCCTCAATGGCCAAGGTCCCTCATATCTCTCGAGCAAACTAGCTTTATACACCCCAGCACGAGCACTTAGATCAAGCTCGGAACTTCTGCTCACCACCCCCAGGCTAAAAAAGGCACGCAGTGGAGGCAAAGCATTCTCTTACCTTGCTCCTGTATTCTGGAATAAATTACCCTTTCATCTACGCAATTGCCAGAATCTACCTCAGTTCAGAAAGCTGCTAAAAACTCATCTCTTCTAAAATTCTTTACTCTGATGTTCTCTGCCGTCCTAAGCGCCGAGATACCCTCATGGGTGAGTCAGCGCCATACAAACCAATAAACTTCAAACTTTGCCTAGGGCAATGTGCCGCCACAGCCCCCATGCAACAATTTCCACTGGTGCTGTTAAGTCCTATTTATTATTTCTTACTTTTAACAACTAGTATGAATTATGTCCTCTGTATTGTCCAACTTTCCATTACTTACTTTTGTGTACATGTTAATCCCTCATACCTCTTTGTGTTTTCGTTTATATTCCCTCTGTTTCTGTATCTAACCTTCACCTGTTTGTACATTTCTTTTCCCACTTTTCTGTTCCTGGGCCAGCAACCTTTACCTCACCCCTCTGTTACATTTCTTGTGTTAACAGAAGATTGTTGGCAAAGTGAAAAAAAGGAACACTGCATCACAGCATGTAGATTTACAGGATGCTTTATAAGGCGGGCAGTCAAAAGTTTAGGAAGATATATGTTCATGGATCTCAACATGATGTTGTACCCAGCTCACCCCAAGTATAACTTCCACAGTCCCGACTGTGGAATCACCCACTATACAAGGATCAGTGATGTCATTAATCAGCAGCATGGAATGATACTAATTCCATTATTTCCTCCTTTCCATTCCAATCCCCTCCTTTTACCATTTTATTGATCATTTTATAGCCATTTCCCTCTATTATAATTGATTTTCCATAACGCTGAGCTATTGACTACTTGATTTTTCAAATATCAAGTAAACCTTTCAAAGTGATAAATTACAAAGCTATAACTTCACATTAGTTTATTAGGCATTTTGTTTTATAATGTACAATGTGCATTGGTTAGTACTGATATTCTAAATGTTATGTTTTTGTCCAGATCCTCAAGTACTCCAGGACAATGCTGTTGCTGAGGAGAGCTAGGGCTATCCTGTTGAAGGTGGGATGGAAGTGGCTGCTGGGACAAGTGGCAAGAAATATTCCTTTCTCAATGATAACTGTTGCATTTTTTAAAGTATTTCTTCCTTGCTTCAAAGCGCTCATATCAATCTTTTTATAACTCTTTCAGCCCCCTAAGTTTCAGTCATAGTCCATCTACCATTAAAATTAAGTGGCAGAATAAAAGATGCGTTTCCCAGTGCCCACTCATACCTTCCACCTCCTCCATTCTGCTCCAGCCAGCCCAAAAATGACAATCCCATCTCGACAAATGCCACATTTCTCTCAAAGTATCTATGTTTCATGACTTCTAGTAAGGTTCCATCCTTTACCTTTCATTAACAATCAACTAAGCGTACTACATTAATGATCACCTAACCTGTCAATTGCCAAACCTAAACGACGCCCAAGCATGACGTTTAAGTAGACATTACCTTACCCAACACTTACTTACTCCATAACCCAGGAATAAAATATCTGTTGCACATTTAGTGACTTTTGACTGGAAGGTGAAGTGTAGAATTCAGTCTAGACTCAGGTTGGGGCTCAGGATGGAGTAGGATAAGAGCAGGATCATTGGAATGTTTGACATACCATTAATTGTACTACAAAAGCATGTCCTGTCAGGATGGCTCCATTAATGCTGTATGATATATAAATATAATCCAATAAATTGTGCAGCATAAATTTAATGTGAAATATTTTTAATGACAATATACATTTATATTTTTCAGCTCAATCATTTTTTAATAATACATCAAGTGTGTGTAACAGTGAGTGTCACCCCATGAATTCATTTGAACATTTCATCCATTTTCGAAAAATAACCTATTTTTGATTATGGCAGTGGTCGTCATGGATTCATTCGTGACACTTGCTGCATTATTCAAATTATGGATGGGAAGACCTTGTGATAAAGAATCACTCTGACAAATTCCAGTGGCCCTAGGGGAACAGCAATGTTACTGTTTGACTATATAAACAAGTGTTTGCGTTTGGGTGCTACAATTCATGTTCTTTTCTTGGTTAAACCAGCTGCTCTTGCGCGAGGCCATATCCCGGAGTTTCAGGAGAAGATAGTTGCTCAACTACACCTCCAAAAGACAGAGGTCATTGAGATGGAGTACTGCTAGATGATGGTCCTGGAAAAAGAGGAGGAGGAGTTTAGGGTCACTAACTGGAGGGAAACTAGCAGTGCAAAACCAAAGGAAATGATGGACGGAGTGTTGAACATTGCAAGCACTCACCCCCAGTCAACTGATCTGGGTTTAATCCATCACCGTTCTTTAGCCCACTCTGCCACCCCAGTTCAGAGGCTTGCTTGAATCCAGTGGCAAAGTGAGCAAGGGACTCACGTCTGAGCATACCCTGCCAACTTATGGCGAACAAAGCAAACTAGCAGTGCCATTGTTGCCATGGCAAACAACCGAGTGCCCAAGCTGCCACCCGCACCCCGCCCAACCACAGGTGCCGTCCACCAGCAACTGATCAAAGGCCTGGAGGAAGTCAAGGCGGGTAACACTGACTGGATAATACTAAATCCAACAACAACAAGGTGAATGATGGAATCCTTTCCTTAAATAATTTCCAGTCACTGGCAAAAGTTTGGGCTGCACTCCAGACCTTTGTTCTTCACCCACCATGCCACCCCAGCTATATGCAAATCAGTCTTCTCTCTACTCCAATAAGAAAGGTCCAGCCTGAACTGCCAGGCTAGGTCCTCCCTCAACTGGAAGACCAATAACAAGGGACAACGAGAAAAACAAATATCGGCAGGGACTCTCGGGGACAACAGTGAAGATAAGTCCACCCTCGGGGACAAGGGAGGAAGGTGTCGCCTGCCACAGGATAATAGTGGAGCGTAACTACGCCTCCAATTGATAACATAAGGGAGATTGACTAGAATCCAGGGAGGGTATGATGCACAACAAATTCAGCCTAAACAAAGATACAGTACAAAAACATGTTTATTTCGAGGTATTGTACATATATATTATTAGATTTTCAAATGATACATCGTGGAGCAAATGAGAAGACAATATGCACAAAACATATATACACTGAACATATACAACAAAAAAATCTGGGCTGATGAGAATAATTAGATTACTAGTTACGTTCTCTTATAACCCCACAAAAGAGCTCAATAGAATGGAATAGACCTAAAATATATCCAACAGTCTTACCATTCATGCACTCCACATTCTCACACACATCAAATGGAACAAATTATATACAAAAGACAAGCCATATAAAAAAGAGGCAGAAACCCAAAGAGAATACAGGACAATGTGTGAGTAATGAGTGCTCTCACTGGTTTGTTGCCTAGTGGTTTCTGTCTTGCACGGTGCGACGTGCGTTTCGGTGCTGGGCTAGCTGGCTATCCATCACCTTCCTCAGGGCACTTGAGTCTTGAATATGTAAAAAAAGCACTAGGGTGGGGAGGACCAGGTGGTAGGGAGTAATTTTACGGATATGACCTGGATCCAAAAATAAACACTTCTCATATACAGCAGCTCCGAAAAAGCTATAAGGCAAAAATGAAGCACAATTAGAAGCAATCTCCCCTAGGAGCAGATAAATATAAAAACATGGTTTCCAAAGGAGCTTCACCTGAAAGGAAAAGGGCACAAAAAAGAAGCATGTGCTGATAGATCCCAAACCACTAGAGGAATTAGCCAGAGAATGTCCCTAGATGGAGCCAGACAGATATAGGAAAAATCCGCATGAGCAAGATACGGGGGCATGCGTAGTTGACAAAACATAAATAGGTAAAATCAAAAGTGGAATCAAACCAAACCAAAATCCAAAAATAACCAAGGAGTTCATATAAAAGATAGATGTTGAAGGAGAGTGTGCAGCATGGGTATCAACTAACTTACTGAGAATCCAGTGATGGAATAGTACTTGAAAGATGCTCTTTAGTTAAAGAGTGGAACTGGAATAGATCACGCACTGATGAGTAGCGGGAGATGGGGGAAACGGGGTCCAAGGTCAAACTATCAGATTCACAGGGCTCTGTAGAAACAAAAACCAAGCAGCACAAAGACCTGATAAGGGACCGGGTGAATGGAAAGCGTGGTCAAAACGAACATCAAAGGCCACTACTCTCCAACAGGGTACAAGTAATGCTCAAACAGCAATTGCTCAGGCACTTTACCTGGAGGAATAGATCTCTCAGGGAAATAGGAGGATCCGGATGTGGAAAGAGTAAATAACCCTGCACTCTCTCTTGTGGTCGCATCTTTGTTCACCGTACCGAGGGTCAAACTTCTATGGAAAAATTGAAAGAATGAGGAAAATAGCGACTTAAATACAGAAGAGAATCTGAAGTTAAGGCTACCTGTCGACAAACACTAACACTCGGCAGAAGGAGTATTACTAGCCGGCAAAACGGCGAAAGAATCCTCAAAATACTCTAAAAATACCGGGTGGGCTAAACACACGGGTAAAGATACAAGAAAGACGAGTACATTCTAATATAATAGACCCTGTGGGTATGAAATCCCCATCGGTCACATGCCTATAACCAAAAGGGCAGATCCTCAAGGGCTAACTGCAGAGAATGGAACGAGGGGCGAAGGGTCTTACCTCAAAAGCTGGGAAGGTTTGTGCTGCCATCCCAGTATTGGCGATAGTCCGTCCGGGTTAGGCACAAAGGAAGGAACCCAGGGAGCAGGAGGGACACCGGGTGCTCCTCCCGAGGCGGCGACAGGATTCAGACATCCTGGGCTTCAGAATCAGTAACAGTCAGTCTTGGCCGAAAATCCAATGCGGGAGATGTTTGGCTGTGGACGTCTCCCTGTTATTATTTATTGGGCCATGGCCAATCGGAGACAAGGTTCACAGGGGGCGGTATCCTCTGATGAAAGCAGGGCGTGCTGGAGATAAAGGGCGGACTACTGAGAGGTGCCACTAGGTCCAGGGTCGAGTCCTACTAACGTTTTAGGAAAAAGAAAAAGTGTACTTCCCCGACTGCACCGCCATCTTGGGGGTAAATACTGTTATGAAGAGCTAGTCCTCGTAAAGATGTATAATAGCACGAGGATCCAAATAGGTCTCCAAATAGGTCAAATCAGAAGGGGAAATACACAAAGTGGTTAAAGAGAAAATGGCTGAGCAATTGCTGTTTGAGCATTACTTGTACCCTGTTGGAGATTAGTGGCCTTCGATGTTCGTTTTGACCACGCTTTCCATTCACCTGGTCCCTTATTAGGTCTTTGTGCTGCTTGGTTTTTGTTTCTACAGATCCCTGTGAATCTGATAGTTTGACCTTGGACCCCGTTTCCCCCATCTTCCGCTACTCATCAGTGCGTGATCTATTCCAGTTCCACTCTTTAACTAAAGAGCATCTTTCAAGTACTATTCCATCACTGGATTCTCAGTAAGTTAGTTGATACCCATGCTGCACACTCTCCTTCAACATCTATCTTTTATATGAGCTCCTTGGTTATCTTTGGATTTTGGCTTGGTTTGATTCCACTTTTCATTTCACCTATTTATGTTTTGTCAACTACGCATGTCCCCATATCTTGCCCATGCAGATTTTTCTTATATCTGTCTGGATCCATCTAGGGGCATTCTCTTGTCTAATTCCTCTTGTGGTTTGGGATCTATCAGCACGTGCTTCTTTTATGCGCACATTTCCTTTCAGGTGAAGCTCCTTTGGAAACTGTGTTTTTACATTTATCTGCTCCTAGGGGAGATTGCTTCTAATTGTGCTTCATTTTTGCCTTATAGCTTTTTCGGAGCTGCTGTATATGAGAAGTGTTTACTTTTGGATCCACGTTACATCTGAAAAATTACCCCCTACCACCTGGTCTTCCCCAACCTAGTGCTCTTTTTACATATTCAAGACTCAAGTGCCCTGAGGAAGGTGATGGCTACTTGCTAGCCCAGCACCGAAACGTGCGTCGGCACCGTGCAAGACAGAAAACACTGGGCGACAAACCATTGAGAGCACTCATTACACGCACCATTGCCCTGTATTCTCTTTGGGTTTCTGCCTCATTTTTTATGGCTTGTCTTTTGTATATATTTTGTTCCATTTGATGTGTGTGAGAATGTGGAGTGCATGAATGGGAAGATTGTTGGATATATATGTGTATGTTTTTGCCTTTTAGGTCTATTCCATTCTGTTGAGCTCTGTCAGGAACCCAAGATTACAGATAGGTTTAATCGCGCATCGAAGACTCAAAGTTTGTACACCCCGAGCAATGGAAGGTACATGGGTGGAGCTGACTCGGAAATGGCGCCAGAAAAGGCCACCAGAACCGAGTAGCTGTTAGCGTTCTAGTGTTTGGCAGAGAACGCGCTGGAATCCTAGGTGAGGCTCGCGCTGCCTAGGAACTGCGCACTTCACCAAGAATTCTAGAGTGTCAGGTGCGCATTCCAGTGCGCGCTGACTACAAGTCTTTTCAGTTTTCGCTCGAAGGCTTTTCAGAATCTACCCTGAAGGGCTTCCGGAAGTCAGTAGATACAAGTTCGAAACCCGAGTTCCAAGAAGTAAAGTGACTTTTGAGGAGAACAGTAAATCTTAGTTTGTGAAGATTTCACACTGAGTCGTCAGGGAGAGGAAACAGCGTCAACAGGAGCATCTGAAGGAAGAACAAGAAAAATGAAGCTAAGTTAACCAGTGTATATTTGTCACGTCAGAGAACTGAAGTAAATATTTGAAGGCAATAGAGTCATAGAACTTACTGTGAGGAAAGTGGCTTACTGAATTTCTTCACAGAGGTAACAAGTAGTAACGGCAAGTCCTGAAAAAGATCAAAGAGAGAATTGCAATATAGATTAGAACTCTTGAGCAACTACAACTAATAGAATAAGATAAAACCATACTTACCACAGAAATAAGTCGTCGAATAGTAGCTGAGTACAGAGAGTAAAATACCACCACGAAAAGAGAAGAAAGCATTAAACACACAGACGAATAATTACCAATAGGAAAAGACCTCAAACTCAGTAAGTAGAATGCCAAATTAAAATAGATAACATCTAGTTTTACAAGAAAGCAGAAGTTCTAAACAGATAAATGTAACTATATTACAGGTGTGCAAAAAAGACAAAGAAGCTGTGAATTAAGGCAGATACCAAGGAAGATAAAGCATAGGAGAGTAAAAAGAAAAATAGGAAGTAAGTGAGAAGCTCAGAGAGAAAGATTTATATGAGGCAGATAACCTTGGGTTCTAGCTTTTTTCCTTTTTTTTTTAATTGCAGACGAAGAATATAGTTAGGGAAATAAAAGCACACACAGAAAAGAAATAGAAGAGAAGCAGAGTTCTGAAATTGGCATGGTAAGGAAATAAGGCAATAGGGGTTAAGAGATAAGAGAGGTTAAGGACTAAAAGTTTATGATAACGATAACTCTTGTCTACAGGTTATCTCTTCAGCAAAAGAAGTCTGCTGGACGGACTCCTGAAGGAAGCCGCAGAACAGTCTCTTCTCTCTTTTGTTATTTTATCCACTTTCCCCCTTCCCCCTAGATAGCCACTCTAGAGACTTGTCACACTAAGCTCTGGAATGCTGTCAGGGTGGATTTGGGAACTAGCATCTCTGTTCCTGTGTAAGTTTGAGTACCGTAATTAGAGTCTGACAAGCTCTTTTGTGGGGTTATAAGAGAACGTAACTAGTAATCTAATTATTCGCAGCAGCCCAGATTTTTTTGTTGTATATGTTCAGTGTATATATGTTTTGTGCATATTGTCTTCTCATTTGCTCCACGATGTATCATTTGAAAATCTAATAATATCTATGTACAATACCTCGAAATAAACATGTTTTTGTACTGTATCTTTGTTTAGGCTGAATTTGTTGTGCAGCATACCCTCCCTGGATTCTAGTCAATCTCCCTTATGTTATCAATTGGAGGCGTAGTTACGCTCCACTATTATCCTGTGGCAGGCGACACTTCCTCCCTTGTCCCCGAGGGTGGACTTATCTTCACTGTTCCTCCCTCAACTGGAACACACGCAACCCAAGACTGGTTTCACCCTGATTGGGGCTCTTCAGTCGGGTGCAGATTTGTTCCAGTGGCACAGTGAGCACAGGACCCATTTCTCAAAGTACCCATTGCACTTAGCGTGTCAACTATAACAACAACATGGTGATGAATATATCTCAGTCAATGGCAATTGCTTAGGGTCCATCATTTTTCACCCATCATGCTACCTCAGTTTCAAACCAGCCATATGCAATTCAGTTTTGACCCTGCTCTGATAGGAACAGTCAAGTTACACCTGAATAAAGAGCCCCAATCAGCCCAATACTTTAAAACAGGGTTTGCCAAAGATCCTTCTTGATACTGGTGGGGGTTGTGGTCCTCCGCTAACAGGGAAGGCATCACAGGAAAGCAACGTTCTTATTCAAATGATGTTAGTGAACCAGCCAAAGGATTCTCCTTCTGCATCACAGCCAGCGTGACTAAATCAAAAACACAGAGTTAGTAGAAAATGCAAGACAGAGCCATCATTGTAAACCTACAGCTATCAACATAGTGTAGATGTTTTTTTTAAAGTAAGAATAATGAAGCCCTCAATTCTCAGGACTCTGGAGAAGGTTAATTCAGATGAGTCCATGGTACAGACATTGTGGTTAAAAAGTAGTGTACACTATCCTATCCATGAACAGCCCATTTTGGAATGTATTCTCTGCACTGTGATTTCCCTTCTTGCATGGGGCAGAAATAGGAGGGTGGTGTGGTCATATTTGCAATCTTTGGTAACCTCTTCCATCAGTAACAATTGGCGTAGCTTTAACAACATCCACTCTACCAAGTGTGAGATCTGTTGATGGTGGCAAATAACAAATTGCACAACCTGGGGGAAGATGGTTTGTGGTTTTATGAATGGGTGGATAGTAGGAATTAGAAGAATGTGAGAGACAGACAAACATAACATTCATTAAGTCCATGGGCAGCACGGGATGTCACATCTGTTGTGGAAGGAAGATGGCTGTTCAGTTACTAAATTCATACAGTCTTTTTCTTCAGAAGCCTCCCCAGATTCTCAAGTTAGCTATTCGTTACCTAGCGTGAAAAGATGCAACATAGGAAGGGTCCACACAGTTCCAAAAATATTCGTCTGGGATTGTCCACTTTGGGTGCGTCCATCGTAGGTGCAGGTCAGGCTGAGCCTCTAATCAAGAGAGACATGGTAGTTCCTTGCATAAGAGAAGGTTTATGGCATGCAAACAGAAAATGACAATATTGGAGAGAGATGATAAGCATTATTCATGAGGAGTCACTATCACAGAGCAGACCATAGGTTGGTGTAGTGGTGTACTATTAACTAAGTGCCAGTGCCATAACTATCCCAAAGCCCAGACAACTTGCTGCATGAATCTGTCTGATTAGGCATTACCCAAACAATGACAAAAATAGCAATGCCCTTTGTGGCACATGTCCAGATCACAAAACACTTATTTAGAGTTTGCTACTGAGCCACTAGTCTGCCATTTTCTAATCAATGCACCTCTCTTCAGTCCACTGGGGTAGGGCTCTTTAAGTCCTCTTGTGTTACCATTGAAGTAGATAGGCATGGGTCATTTTCTGGCTGTTGTCAATTGCACTTTAAGACTTCATTCAAAAACAGATGTTGCCAAGAAAATGAAATGAAATTTTCTATCATGTTTTTAATATGTTTATTATTATCTTAGGTTCCCGTATTACAATTATCAATCTGGAGATCTATAGATTCAATTACCAGATTACCGATTTCTTCTCAATAATACTTCAGCTGAGGATCCAGGCAGAACATTTGTATCCAAGCCCTGACTTCTGAGCACTTTGGGAAATCTTTAGCAATATTAGGGTTTAAGTCTATGTAAAGATGCCGGAGTGTACTACAGAAGCCATTGGGCAAATAATCGCATCCTTTTAAAGTTTGCACGCTTTTAAGGATTTTGCCCTATGCTCTGAAGCCTCCTTCCATATTACATCATAAATTATAACAAGGGAAAACCCATACCTTAAAGAGGTACATCACCATTTTCTTAGTGATTTCAATTTCTAAAATTGGTAGCTAAGATGACTCTGTAGTTGGCTGTGTACAAACTGTTATCATCTCGTGCTGGAACCAATTGTACCCTGGATCGCTTACCATGTAATTTTACTGAAATTATTTATCCAATCACCTAATTTCTACAGCCCAACATTTTCCCAGTGTTTAAGCTATTTAAATGCAATTTTTGTGTGAATACATGACATATCTAAATACGCATGTGTACTGCGTAGCTTTAAATACCGAATCAACAGCTTATGTCTTATATGGTATATTGTTTGAAGAAGATATCTGACTAATTTAGGATTCTGAGTCCATTGCTTATTTGAATCGCCATACAATCATGCTAACGAGGAATAAAAATAGGTATGCTGGTTCATAATAATTCCTAAACCTGGCAAACCCAAACCTCTTTGCTTTCTTTTAGGTGGATCTAGGTTTATGGTTTTGCTACATGAATCCCAGAAATTATTTCTTCTTTTTCATTTAACAAATTCATATATTATACATGGAATGGCTGGAATAACAATAATGGCAGAATTTAATTTTAATAATAACCACCATACCAATTACTGAAATTAGGAGACGGTTTAATCTATCTAACAAATTCCATACCTTCTCTATTATAGACTGGAAGATGAACCTGAATAGCTCATCTACATTTTCTGCATTCCGAATACCTCAGTATCTTATTGGTATTCTTTTATAGTTGTGCATTAAAAAACAGGGGTACTTTTCCCTGTTTATTTTTTATCCTCCTACCATAGATAATTCTGATATACTTTAAATAGTGAATGGATAGATAATTCTAGAGGATTCAAGTAGAGGACCGTGTCATTAGTGAAAAGTTTTAACCTGGGTGCTCCAGCGATTATTGATTTGATCACGTCCATTGATCTAATTGCTATAGCGAGAGGCTCTATGTAATTATCAAACAGTAGAGAAGACAGAGGCCACCCATGTCTTGACCCTCATAAGATACTAATTTTATCTATTATTTTGCCATTTATTGTCACTGATACCAAAGCTTCTGTATTAAAAGTTGTTAAAGGCTTTATTCATGATGTGGGGAAGTTCATTTTATGTAAACCTGCCAAAGGAATTCCCATTAGAGCAAATAAAATGTTCTTTCTGCATCAATAAAGATGACAAAATGGCATGTTAGCATAGCTAAAGAAATCTATGACCTCTTTTGGTGAGAATGAATTAAGTGTGGTAAGGCTTCTTATTAGTTTGTTGTAGGTAAACTGAGTAGTCTCAGAAGAAACTAAAGATGATGAAATTAAGTTGACAAAAGGATGATCAAGTAAAGTTAAGTCTGTCTGCTGTGTGTCATAGCTACTAGATTGCACCTTGATTTTTCAGATGTGCCAGTTAGCACGCAATAACATAATGTCCAACTGACTTACCCCAAAAATCTTTTTTTTCAAATTGAACATTCTGTGAGGCTTTGCTCCTACTTCTGGATGATCAGATGTCAGAGGCTGTAGTTCCTGTTGTCGAATGTCTTGTGAAGATTCGGTTTGCTGAAGATATAATTCATGTTTGCGTTCACCACAGCACTGAGTGACATGGGCTTTGGTTTTCGTGGTGATGCCATTTATCCAGAGTTGGTCCTCTTCCCAGCCTTTTTCTGTCCAGAGGAGGATGTAGCAGGTATGTTGCGTTTTCAGAAAAATTAGGAAGGGTCGATGCCAGGGGCAGAACTAGCAAAAGACTCCTTTTCCTTCCTGGCCATTTTCTTGGCAGGATCCTTCTGCTTTGGTGCCATCTTCTTTTATGGTTCAGCAACACTCAGTACATGCAGAAGCACTTAGCAGAGGACTCTGGAGATTTTCTCAGCTAATTTGCAAACTTTACTCCATCTCAGTATTATGCTTGATGTGACACCTCATGCACCTGCAGGCAATACAAATGCAGCAGCTTATTTTTTATAAACGTCCAGCAGGTTTCGGGTCATACAGATGCATTCATTGTCTTTTATGAGGGTGGGTGAATTATGGTGCATTCAGGTTGGGCCTACTACTCCACAAGATGTTTAAAATTGTAGGTTTAGAATTCTTTCACTCAAAAAAAAGAATGATTTACCTGATTTATTTGGATGGGTTCAAATACCAACTCCCCATATTACATTTAATACACAGATATGCAGAATTAGTTGTGGCAATCTAAAATTTCATTTATTAGGAAATAAGCATCTTCCGATAATTGGACAGTCAACACTTGTTTTGCCACTCCTGGCATACAAGACTATGACTTTTTCAAGACTTCAGGAGAAGAAGAAGGTCAGGAAGTGTTATTGGTGGCAGAATCCCACTTGTATTGCTATAATCCTGTTATCTGGTCCTACATAAACCACATCAGTAATGGACCCTTCTGATATTTGACAATCTCTTAGAATTCTTGCGGTCTTAAAAAAACAGTTTTGGTAGATGGAAGACATTTTAGTCTGGTATTTTTGGCATCAGATTATTATGGCCGAATCGCTTTTGTTGTTTTACCATAGAATGCTATAGTATGCAGAAATAGATGAGGAATTGCTGGACTGTAATAAGTTAGGTGAGGGAAGCAGGTAATCAGTGAGACATGGGTATTCAAGCTTTGGTGTCCCTCTGTGGCCCATGAGAGCCATATAGCTAGGATTGAGGGCAAGCAAAAATTGAATAAATGAACAAAGTAATTGCTTTTGCCCACCCAGGGCCCATAGAAACCCGATGGGAGTCAAGGGGCATACAAAAATTGAATCATGAAATATAATTGCTGCTGTCCCTCTGGGGCCCATGAGGACCCCATGGAGGTGAGGGCCTGTCTCAAATCAAATAATCTATTCAAATAATTGCTGGTGTCACTCAGGTGTCTATGGGGACCCAAAGGGGGTGGAGGGCAAGCAAAAATGAAATACATAACATAAGTGCTGGTGCTCATCCAAAACCCATGGGGGCACCTAATGGAAGGTAGAGGGGCAGGCAAAAATCAAACAAATGAATTAAATCATTTCTGGTGCCCCTCCAGGCCCAAGGGAACCCAGTGGGAGGCAGAAGCCACGTAGAAAATGTAATACGTTAATTAAATATTTCATAGGGCCACTACACAACCCACTGGGACCCTATGGGAGGTGTGGAGGGGGTTCCAAAATCGAATAAATGGCATGTAATTGCTAGTGCCCCTCCAGGTTCTATGGGGACCCAATGGGAGGTAGGGGCATGCAAAATTGAATACATTAATTTAATAGGTTATGATGCCCCACTGGGGCAAATGGGGACCTTATGAAAGGTGGAGGCAGGCAAAAATAGAATCAATAAATCAAAAAACAACAATGTACTACAATCAGCCACAAGCACAAATAAATACATCCTGAAAAATGTTTACAAAACTGCCATGGGCTTCTTCTATCACTGTTAATAGAAAATGGCTTCTAAAAGTGAAATAAAAGGATTGAAATACACACTGGCTGCACCACGTGGTGGTACCTAGCTCATCCATCACATGGCAAGTGAAGGAGGGGGCATAGAACTCAAATATAAAATGGCCACCACACACACGCATGCACACACACATATACACAGGAACCCACACACACACACACACTCTCCCTCTCAGAAATGCTCACAGACATGCTCACACTTTCTCACTGGCTCCATAAAATGGTGGTCACTGCATGGCCAGCAAAGAAATAAGCACACTGAATAAAAGAAATGGCCAACACACACACACACAATCACACACACACACACATACGTGCACTGGCTACACAAAATTGACACCGCTGAATGGCCAGCAAAGAAGGAGACATGGAGGATCATGCCTGAAGCAGCCCCCCCACCCCCCAAACATGTTGTCGCATTGCAGGGAAAGGATTGCATAAATATACATTATTTACCAGAAATGTGTCTGAGCCCACACATTGAACTGGCTTTTGCCCACCACTAGCAAATTAGCCATGTCCAGAAAAGGAAATTAAATAACTTTAAATACCCCAACCACAAAAAGCTTTAGGCAAAATGACTTACCCCTCCAAAATACATGTCACACATACACAAAAATCACAAACAATGGGTGGGCAAGCAAATCAAGAAAAAGGTAGCTGAGAACAAAGAAACATGTCTGGCTGCTTGGGTCTGTAATCCAGAAGTCAACATTACCTAGCCACCAACAGTCAGATGCAAACAAAAAAGAACCTACTTTGTGTCACTAAACGGCCATCCACAAGCCTCTAAAATAATAGAATATAGCAGAGCAGAAGTGAAAACATTAAAAATACATTAAAAGTACCCTACTGCATGGCATGTAGGTCCCAAACAACACAGTAAAATGATTAATAAATCTGTAGAAAATGTACACATAAAAATAAGGAAATGGAGAAAATATATTTACAACACCCTGCCTCCACCACCCCAAAAATGGAATTCCGTGGAGTTGAATGAAAACTCCACGTGATTCCGTTGAGTTCTGTCGGCACAGACTCCTAAGAAAAAGCATAACAAGCATTTACAATGCAACGGTCTCGGCATTGTTAAAGTTAGAGCTATTGGCATTGCTCATGACAATGCCGTTTCTTTAAATGTTTTAAAAACAAACACATTAACAAAAATAATGTCATGAGCAATGCCAATAGCTCTAACTTTACCAATGCCGAGACCATTGCATTGTAAATGCTTGTTAAAAGTTGTAGTCAATACTCAAAATGGAATCCATGTTATCAGCGTTCCCAGTGCTCCTTTATGTTTAATGGCCTAAATGAATCACAATGTTTAAAGCAGATTGCTAAATGGGATCTCCAGCCCCGAGGACAATGTCTCACTTCATGGTGGACAGTGTGTACCCTGTTTTCATGCAGTGCCAAGACGGGGTTAACTAATGCAGAGAGTGAGGTCTGTTAGCCTCCGAGGATCAAAGCATTCCTTGCAACAGTGTGCTGTGGCACGGTGTTGCCATGTGTACAGCACACACTTTGCAACAGCAAGATGGTTTGAAAGTTGGGGGTGACTTTCTAAATTTTCCCGAGTGTTCATCGGGTTTGTTGACAGCGTATTTATGCTGTCAGCCCAAAAATTGTTTGTGGTTGTGTGTGTGTAGTTGTGTGTGTTGTGTGTGTGTGTGTGTGTGTGTGGTTGAGTGTGTGTGTGTGTGGTTGAGTGTGTGTGTGTGTGGTTGAGTGTGTGTGCGTGTGGTTGAGTGTGTGTGTGGTTGAGTGTGTGTGTGTTTGTGTGTGTTTGTAGGTGTGTGGTTGTATGTGTGGTTTTGTGTGTGGTTTTGTGTTCGGTTGTGTGTGGTTGAGTGTGTGTGGTTGAGTGTGTTTGGTTGTGTGTGTGTTTGGTTGTGTGTGTGTCTGTTTGTGTGTGGTTTTTTGTTCTGTTAGTGTGTGTGGTTGAGTGTGGGTGTGGTTGAGTGTGTGTGGTTGTCGTTGTACTAAAACACTCACATGAATGGATCGGTTTGGCAGCGTGAAACCTATACAGCGTTTGTCAATAGCCACCTTGGGCAGTGCCTGTGTATACCCATGGCGCGCTGTAATGAGCACCGGCACAGAACTGAAAGTGCGCTGTGTTCGCGTTGTACTGAAACACTCACATGAATGGATCGGTTTTGCAGCGTGAAACCTATACAGCGTTTGCCAATAGCCACCTTGGGCAGTGCTTGTGTATACCCATGGCGTGCTGTAATGAGCACCGGCACAGATCTGAATGCGCGCTGTGTGCGCGTTGTACTAAAACACTCACATGAATGGATGTGTTTGGCAGCGTGAAACCTATACAGTGTTTGTTAATAGCCACCTTGGCCAGTGCCTGTGTATACCCATGGTGCGCTGTAATGAGCACCGGCACAGAACTGAAAGTGCGCTGTGTGCGCGTTGTACTAAAACACTCACATGAATGGATCGGTTTGGCAGCGTGAAACCTATACAGCGTTTGTCAATAGCCACCTTGGGCAGTGCCTCAGTATACCCATGGCGCGCTGTAATCAGCACCGGCACAGAACTGAAAGTGCGCTGTGTATGCGTTGTATTCAAACACTCACATGAATGTATCGGTTTGGCAGCGGCTGAGGGGGGGCTTGCTTAATGAGACAGTGTGAGGAGCCATAGCCAGAAATACGATGTTGATGCCATTCCGATAATAAACGGAGCCCTTTAAAGTTTTAAACTTGTGCCTTTCCATTTTTTGGGAGGGTGGGGGAGGATGGGGGAGTTTGTTCTGAACATGTGAGTCCGACTTTGTATTCTCCACAGTTCACGGGGCCCACAGGCTAGAGTGCAATGGGCTGTAAGTCTGTAAGCAATAGAATGTGTACATTTCTGTGTTAGAACTGTGGCTACACGCAAAACTGTGCGCGTGCTCTGTATATCAATGTATTGTTTTTTGGGTAGCGGCTTGAAACCCATTCAGTGTTTGTCAATAGCCACCTTGGGCAACGTCTGTGTATACCCATGGCGCGCTGTAATTCGCACCGGCACAGAACTGAAAGTGCGCTGTGTGCGCGTTGTAGTAAAACACTCACATGAATGGATCGGTTTTGCAGTGTGAAATCTAAACAGCGTTTGTCAATAGCCACCTTGGGCAGTGCTTGTGTATACCCATGGCGCGCTGTACTGAGCACCGGCACAGATCTGAAAGCGCGCTGTGTGCGCGTTGTACTAAAACACTCACATGAATGGATCGGTTTGGCAGCGTGAAACCTATACAGCGTTTGTCAATAGCCACCTTGGGCAGTGCTTGTGTATACCCATGGCGCTATAATGAGCACCGGCACAGATCTGAAAGCGCGCTGTGTGCGCGTTGTACTAAAACACTCACATGAATGGATGTGTTTGGCAGCGTCAAACCTATACAGCGTTTGTTAATAGCCATGTTGGGCAGCGTCTCTGTATACCTATGGCACGCTGTAATCAGCACCGGCACAGAACTGAAAGCGTGCTGTGTGCGCGTTGTACTAAAACACTCACATGAATGGATCGGTTTTGCTGCGTGAAGCCTATACAGCGTTTGTCAATAGCCACGTTCGGCTGTGCTTGTGTATACCCATGGCGCGCTGTAATGAGCACCGGCACAGATCCGAAAGCGCGCTGTGTGCGCGTTGTACTAAAACACTCCCATGAATGGATGTGTTTGGCAGCGTGAAACCTATACAGCGTTTGTTAATAGCCACCTTGGGCAGTCCCTGTGTATACCCATCACGTGCTGTAATGAGCACCGGCACAGAACTGAAAGTGCGCTGTGTGCGCGTTGTACTAAAACACTCACATGAATGGATCGGTTTGGCAGCGTGAAACCTATACAGCGTTTGTCAATAGCCACCTTGGGCAGTGCTTGTGTATACCCATGGCGCGCTGAAATGAGCACCCGCACATATCTGAAAGCGCGCTGTGTGCGCGTTGTACTAAAACACTCACATGAATGGATGTGTTTGGCAACGTGAAACCTATACAGCGTTTGTTAATAGCCACCTTGGGCAGTGCCTGTGTATACCCATGGCGCGCTGTAATGAGCACCGGCACAGAACTGAAAGTGCGCTGTGTGCGCGTTGTACTAAAACACTCACATGAATGGATCGGTTTGGCAGCGTGAAACCTATACAGCGTTTGTCAATAGCCACCTTGGGTAGTGCTTGTGTATACCCATGGCGCGCTGTAATGAGCACCGGCACAGATCTGAAAGCGCGCTGTGTGCGCGTTGTACTAAAACACTCACATGAATGGATGTGTTTGGCAGCGTGAAACCTATACAGCGTTTGTTAATAGCCACCTTGGGCAGTGCCTGTGTATACCCATGGCGCGCTGTAATGAGCACCGGCACAGAACTGAAAGTGCGCTGTGTGCGCGTTGTACTAAAACACTCACATGAATGGATCGGTTTGGCAGCGTGAAACCTATACAGCGTTTGTCAATAGCCACCTTGGGCAGTGCCTGTGTATACCCATGGCGCGCTGTAATGAGCACCGGCACAGAACTGAAAGTGCGCTGTGTGCGCGTTGTACTGAAACACTCACATGAATGGATCGGTTTTGCAGCGTGAAACCTATACAGCGTTTGTTAATAGCCACCTTGGGCAGTGCCTGTGTATACCCATGGTGCGCTGTAATGAGCACCGGCACAGAACTGAAAGTGCGCTGTGTGCGCGTTGTACTAAAACACTCACATGAATGGATCGGTTTGGCAGCGTGAAACCTATACAGCGTTTGTCAATAGCCACCTTGGGCAGTGCTTGTGTATACCCATGGCGCGCTGTAATGAGCACCGGCACAGATCTGAAAGCGCGCTGTGTGCGCGTTGTACTAAAACACTCACATGAATGGATGTGTTTGGCAGCGTGAAACCTATACTGCGTTTGTCAATAGCCACCTTGGGCAGTGCCTGTGTATACCCATGGCGCGCTGTAATGAGCACCGGCACAGAACTGAAAGTGCTCTTTGTGCGCCTTGTACTGAAACACTCACATGAATGGATCGCTTTTGCAGCGTGAAACCTATACAGCGTTTGTCAATAGCCACCTTGGGCAGTGCTTGTGTATACCCATGGTGCGCTGTAATGAGCACCGGCACAGATATGAAAGCGCGCTGTGTGCGCGTTGTACTAAAACACTCCCATGAATGGATGTGTTTGGCAGCGTGAAACCTATACAGCGTTTGTTAATAGCCACCTTGGGCAGTGCCTGTGTATACCCATGGCGCGCTGTAATGAGCACCGGCACAGAACTGAAAGTGCGCTGTGTGCGCGTTGTACTAAAACACTCACATGAATGGATCGGTTTGGCGGCGTGAAACCTATACAGCGTTTGTCAATAGCCACCTTGGGCAGTGCTTGTGTATACCCATGGCGCGCTGTAATGAGCACCGGCACAGAACTGAAAGTGCGCTGTGTGCGCGTTGTACTAAAACACTCACATGAATGGATCGATTTGGCAGCCTGAAACCTATACAGCGTTTGTCAATAGCCACCTTGGGCAGTGCCTGTGTATACCCATGGCGCGCTGTAATCAGCACCGGCACAGAACTGAAAGTGCGCTGTGTATGCGTTGTACTCAAACACTCACATGAATGTATCGGTTTGGCAGCGGCTGAGGGGGGGGCTTGCTTAATGAGACAGTGTGAGGAGCCATAGCCAGAAATACGATGTTGGTGCCATCCCGATAATAAACGGAGCCCTTTAAAGTTTTAAACTTGTGCCTTTCCATTTTTTGGGAGGGTGGATGGGGGAGTTTGTGCTGAACATGCGAGTCCGACTTTGTATTCTCCACAGTTCACGGGGCCCACAGGCTAGAGTGCAATGGGCTGTAAGTCTGTAAGCAATAGAATGTGTACATTTCTGTGTTAGAACTGTGGCTACACGCAAAACTGTGCACGTGCTCTGTATATCAATGTATTGTTTTTTGGGTAGCGGCTTGAAACCCATTCAGTGTTTGTCAATAGCCACCTTGGGCAACGTCTGTGTATACCCATGGCGCGCTGTAATTCGCACAGGCACAGAACTGAAAGTGCGCTGTGTGCGCGTTGTACTAAAACACTCCCACGAATGGATGTGTTTGGCAGCGTGAAACCTATACAGCGTTTGTTATTAGCCACCTTGGGCAGTGCCTGTGTATACCCATGGCGCGCTGTAATGAGCACCGGCACAGATCTGAAAGCGCGCTGTGTGCGCGTTGTACTAAAACACTCACATGAATGGATGTGTTTGGCAGCGTGAAACCTATACTGCGTTTGTCAATAGCCACCTTGGGCAGTGCCTGTGTATACCCATGGCGCGCTGTAATGAGCACCGGCACAGAACTGAAAGTGCGCTTTGTGCGCCTTGTACTGAAACACTCACATGAATGGATCGCTTTTGCAGCGTGAAACCTATACAGCGTTTGTCAATAGCCACCTTGGGCAGTGCTTGTGTATACCCATGGCGCGCTGTAATGAGCACCGGCACAGATATAAAAGCGCGCTGTGTGCGCGTTGTACTAAAGCACTCCCATGAATGGATGTGTTTGGCAGCGTGAAACCTATACAGCGTTTGTTAATAGCCACCTTGGGCAGTGCCTGTGTATACCCATGGCGCGCTGTAATGAGCACCGGCACAGAACTGAAAGTGCGCTGTGTGCGCGTTGTACTAAAACACTCACATGAATGGATCGGTTTGGCGGCGTGAAACTTATACAGCGTTTGTCAATAGCCACCTTGGGCAGTGCTTGTGTATACCCATGGCGCGCTGTAATGAGCACCGGCACAGAACTGAAAGTGCGCTGTGTGCGCGTTGTACTAAAACACTCACATGAATGGATCGATTTGGCAGCGTGAAACCTATACAGCGTTTGTCAATAGCCACCTTGGGCAGTGCCTGTGTATACCCATGGCGCGCTGTAATCAGCACCGGCACAGAACTGAAAGTGCGCTGTGTACGCGTTGTACTCAAACACTCACATGAATGTATCGGTTTGGCAGCGGCTGAGGGGGGGGCTTGCTTAATGAGACAGTGTGAGGAGCCATAGCCAGAAATACGATGTTGGTGCCATCCCGATAATAAACGGAGCCCTTTAAAGTTTTAAACTTGTGCCTTTCCATTTTTTGGGAGGGTGGGGGAGGATGGGGGAGTTTGTGCTGAACATGCGAGTCCGACTTTGTATTCTCCACAGTTCACGGGGCCCACAGGCTAGAGTGCAATGGGCTGTAAGTCTGTAAGCAATAGAATGTGTACATTTCTGTGTTAGAAATGTGGCTACACGCAAAACTGTGCACGTGCTCTGTATATCAATGTATTGTTTTTTGGGTAGCGGCTTGAAACCCATTCAGTGTTTGTCAATAGCCACCTTGGGCAACGTCTGTGTATACCCATGGCGCGCTGTAATTCGCACCGGCACAGAACTGAAAGTGCGCTGTGTGCGCGTTGTACTAAAACACTCCCATGAATGGATGTGTTTGGCAGCGTGAAACCTATACAGCGTTTGTTATTAGCCACCTTGGGCAGTGCCTGTGTATACCCATGGTGCGCTGTAATGAGCACCGGCACAGATCTGAAAGCGCGCTGTGTGCGCGTTGTACTAAAACACTCACATGAATGGATGTGTTTGGCAGCGTGAAACCTATACAGCGTTTGTTAATAGCCACCTTGGGCAGTGCCTGTGTATACCCATGGCGCGCTGTAATGAGCACCGGCACAGAACTGAAAGTGCGCTGTGTGCGCGTTGTACTAAAACACTCACATGAATGGATCGATTTGGCAGCGTGAAACCTATACAGCGTTTGTCAATAGCCACCTTGGGCAGTGCCTGTGTATACCCATGGTGCGCTGTAATGAGCACCGGCACAGAACTGAAAGTGCGCTGTGTGCGCGTTGTACTAAAACACTCACATGACTGGATCCGTTTGGCAGCGTGAAACCTATACAGCGTTTGTCAATAGCCACCTTGGGCAGTGCTTGTGTATACCCATGGCGCGCTGTAATGAGCACCGGCACAGATCTGAAAGCGTGCTGTGTGCGCGTTCTACTAAAACACTCACATGAATGGATGTGTTTGGCAGCGTGAAACCTATACAGCGTTCGTTAATAGCCACCTTGGGCAGTGCCTGTGTATACCCATGGCGCACTGTAATGAGCACCGGCACAGATCTGAAAGCGCGCTGTGTGCGCGTTGTACTAAAACACTCACATGAATGGATGTGTTTGGCAGCGTGAAACCTATACAGCGTTTGTTAATAGCCACCTTGGGCAGTGCCTGTGTCTACCCATGGCGCGCTGTAATGAGCACCGGCACAGAACTGAAAGTGCGCTGTGTGCGAGTTGTACTAAAACACTCACATGAATGGATCCGTTTGGCAGCGTGAAACCTATACAGCGTTTGTCAATAGCCACCTTGGGCAGTGCTTGTGTATACCCATGGCGCGCTGTAATGAGCACCGGCACAGAGCTGAAAGCGCGCTGTGTGCGCGTTGTACTAAAACACTCACATGAATGGATGTGTGTGGCAGCGTGAAACCTATACAGCGTTTGTTAATAGCCACCTTGGGCAGTGCCTGTGTATACCCATGGCGCGCTGTAATGAGCACCGGCACAGAACTGAAAGTGCGCTGTGTGCGCGTTGTACTAAAACACTCATATGAATGGATCGGTTTGGCAGCGTGAAACCTATACAGCGTTTGTCAATAGCCACCTTGGGCAGTGCCTGTGTATACCTATGGCGCGCTGTAATCAGCACCGGCACAGAACTGAAAGTGCGCTGTGTACGCGTTGTACTCAAACACTCACATGAATGTATCGGTTTGGCAGCGGCTGAGGGGGGGGCTTGCTTAATGAGACAGTGTGAGGAGCCATAGCCAGAAATACGATGTTGGTGCCATTCCGATAATAAACGGAGCCCTTTAAAGTTTTAAACTTGTGCCTTTCCATTTTTTGGGAGGGTGGGGAGAATGGGGGAGTTTGTGCTGAACATGCGAGTCCGACTTTGTATTCTCCACAGTTCACGGGGCCCACAGGCTAGAGTGCAATGGGCTGTAAGTCTGTAAGCAATAGAATGTGTACATTTCTGTGTTAGAACTGTGGCTACACGCAAAACTGTGCGCGTGCTCTGTATATCAATGTATTGTTTTTTGGGTAGCGGCTTGAAACCCATTCAGTGATTGTCAATAGCCACCTTGGGCAGTGCCTGTGTATACCCATGGCGCGCTGTAATGAGCACCGGCACAGAACTGAAAGTGCGCTGTGTGCGCGTTGTACTAAAACACTCACATGAATGGATCGGTTTGGCAGCGTGAAACCTATACAGCGTTTGTCAATAGCCACCTTGGGCAGTGCTTGTGTATACCCATGGCGCGCTGTAATGAGCACCGGCACAGATCTGAAAGCGCACTGTGTGCGCGTTGTACTAAAACACTCACATGAATGGATGTGTTTGGCAGCGTGAAACCTATACTGCGTTTGTTAATAGCCACCTTGGGCAGTGCCTGTGTATACCCATTGCGCGCTGTAATGAGCACCGGCACAGAACTGAAAGTGCGCTGTGTGCGCGTTGTACTAAAACACTCACATGAATGGATCGGTTTGGCAGCGTGAAACCTATACAGCGTTTGTCAATAGCCACCTTGGGCAGTGCCTGTGTATACCCATGGCGCGCTGTAATGAGCACCGGCACAGAACTGAAAGTGCGCTGTGTGCGCGTTGTACTGAAACACTCACATGAATGGATCGGTTTTGCAGCGTGAAACCTATACAGCGTTTGTCAATAGCCACCTTGGGCAGTGCCTGTGTATACCCATGGCGCGCTGTAATGAGCACCGGCACAGATCTGAAAGCGCGCTGTGTGCGCGTTGTACTAAAACACTCACATGAATGGGTGTTTGGCAGCGTGAAACCTATACAGCGTTTGTTAATAGCCACCTTGGGCAGTGCCTGTGTATACCCATGGCGCGCTGTAATGAGCACCGGCACAGAACTGAAAGTGCGCTGTGTGCGCGTTATACTAAAACACTCACATGAATGGATCGGTTTGGCAGCGTGAAACCTATACAGCGTTTGTCAATAGCCACCTTGGGCAGTGCCTGTGTATACCCATGGCGCGCTGTAATGAGCACTGGCACAGATCTGAAAGCGCGCTGTGTGCGCGTTGTACTAAAACACTCACATGAATGGATGTGTTTGGCAGCGTGAAACCTATACAGCGTTTGTTAATAGCCACCTTGGGCAGTGCCTGTGTATACCCATGGCGCGCTGTAATGAGCACCGGCACAGATCTGAAAGCGCGCTGTGTGCGCGTTGTACTAAAACACTCACATGAATGGATGTGTTTGGCAGCGTGAAACCTATACAGCGTTTGTTAATAGCCACCTTGGGCAGTGCCTGTGTATACCCATGGCGCGCTGTAATCCGCACCGGCACAGAACTGAAAGTGCGCTGTGTACGCATTGTACTAAAACACTCACATGAATGGATCGGTTTGGCAGCGGCTGAGGGGGGGGCTTGCTTAATGAGACAGTGTGAGGAGCCATAGCCAGAAATACGATGTTGGTGCCATTCCGATAATAAAAGTTTTAAACTTGTGCCTTTCCATTTTTTGGGAGGGTGGGGGAGGATGGGGGAGTTTGTGCTGAACATGCGAATCCGACTTTGTATTCTCCACAGTTCACGGGGCCCACAGGCTAGAGTGCATTGGGCTTGAAGTCTGTAAGCAATAGAATGTGTACATTTCTATGGTAGAACTGTGACTACACGCAAAACTGAACAGTGTTTGTAGTGCGCCTCGAGGCGTGTGCATGCGGGGTGGGAGTTCTGCTCGGATTGAAAGTGCCACGCATGGCCCGGGGCCACCTGGCAGCCGTGACTCACTCCTTTGGGAAGCTTCTGGCACTGATGGAGCAGTACGTGCGAGTGAGAGCGGGAGGAGCTTGTGAAGTGGGAGAACGGAGAAAAAGTACGGAAGGTGAAAAGGAAGCAAGGAGAGGGAGAAAGGGGCAAAGAGGGGGCAAAAGGAGGGTGCAAGGGAGGTACATGGGGAGCAAAGAGCGCGACCCCATGAGGAGAACAGGACACATGGAGAGGGCGAAAAGAGTGGGTGGGTTTACAGGTTATAGAGAAAGACCTAAAGCGCGCGCTTACGGGAACACATAAGAATGCCATTAATCAAGCAGGATGGCTCTGTCTCCCTTCACGCCCAGGGAGGAGGGAGATGCGAGCAGAGCATCAAAGGGCTGGGTGAGAAGGGAGGGGGGAATGCAAGGGTCAAAGCGGCGAAAGTGAAAGTACTCCAGCAGAGCATCAAAGGGCTGGGTGAGAAGGGAGGGGGGAAATGCAATGAGCAGAGGAGCAGCTGTGCACGTGCATGTGATCTCGTGCACTCAAGGTTTAGGCCATCCAAAAGTGTGGGTAGCACTTTGAAATTCCCACATATAAAATGTCTCTTTCGAGCCTTTGGCTCGCGAGACCTAAAAACTACCCCTCTCATCATGCATGGTCTCTTTCGGCCCCAGGTTGCTCCGACTCCGCACCCTGCAGCACGTCCTGAAGCCACTACGAGCTGCAATGATATGCGATACGGCATGTGCTGCAGTACATGAAAACACCTCGTCCGTCACTGTGCTTCTATTGATGGATACATTAACCAAAATACAAATACAGCCATGCATTTATATTGTTTATATTACATGCAGAACCCAGGTTCGAGTTCTTAGTTTCGACAAAGGTTTAAAAAAAACACTCATTGCAAGCACGTCATTATTAATAAATCTGTGAGCTGTAAAGCACTTGCCGTGTGTTTAGATCATGCTGGCCACGGACGGGTGACACTTTGTAGCATGTGCTTTATCACAGGCCATCAGAGCTGCTTGCACCGGAGCGACCTCAGCCTTACAATTAGGGGTATCCTTTTCTGTGCTGGACGCTTGGAGCGGAGTAATGTGCAGCAGGCCGAAAGCTGAACCCTAAATGTACCAGTGCTTAATTTGTAAAAAGAATAGGTGCAGCGACCGAAAGTTTTCAGAAGTCCACGCTTTCGAATGCCAGGGTGCGGAACACGTTGGATGGTAGTCTTGATTCCCCCTCAAGCTTCTACTCCACCACCAGATATTCCCTGCCCCTTATCTTGCTTCTGTGGGTTCTTTTTATTCCCTGCTTTCTTCCTCTGTGATTGTTTTTCTGTATTTCGCTTCCGGTGATGAGTAAAAATAAGCCTGGCATTCTCATTGCATGAGGATGGCAAAGGCTCGAGTTGCCTTAAACAATGCCCTAGCATCATCTACCATTAAAAGAAGATTGAAAGCACCATCTTCTCTGCAAAGAGGATTTACACTGTTACAAAACTGCTGGTACCATACTGAAGCATATTCAGTCTTTGACACTACAGTTCCCTGCTCAAAGAAAGTTGACACCACCATTCTCTATCAAAGAAGGTTCATAGCATTAGCCTAAGTACAAACTTGAGTTACGTCTCCTGCAGAAAGGCCTATCTGTATTTGTTTAGGTTAATGCGGGCCCAGTTTGAGCCACTGATGAGGCCTTTAATTAAGACAACAACACCTTAACGCATTCAGAATTTCTGTTACCACTTACTGCAGAGGGGCTGCGCTGCTGAAGAGCAGATTCTCTTCATTCCTGGGGCATCATTGCGTTATGAGGCGTTATTAACGTGGGGGATTTCAATTTGTCTTCAGCCTCCAACATGCCGCCTCAGTCTAAGGAAAAGGACCAGGGAAGTGTGCAGCCAGCGTTTCCAGACTTAGTTTCCATCAAGAGTCTAACATGATGTGTGCCTCCTGATTGGCTACGAAGGTTTCGGCTTTTGTATTCGTATTCAGCACTACTAGAGTGCATTACGTGAATATAGCCATATTAGGTGTAGGAAGTAACTAGAAAATTTGGGTCGGGACTCAGGCGCCGGTCAACTCCGATACGCGGCGGATAGCAGAGTTATTGCTGTACTCTACGCTTCAAGTGGAGCATGGAGTGCCAAAAACTTCACAAACTCCAACAACGGAGCAGAGTTTACCCCCCAGGCCTACAAACATTATCCCTTAAAATAACTAAGGGCCTCATTACGAGGTCCGTCGGAAAGGCTCCAAAAGGCATTCGGATTTTTCTAACCCGCGTCGGAACCCATGTTTCCGACCGACTGATTACGATGGAAGGAAATCATTCGGTCATTCCAACTCGGTTCCGACCGGCATTCGGAAACACCGAGTCGGTCGGAGACGATTTGCACAGCTAAATGTACAGTGTTTCCGACCGACCGATTGCGATGTCGGATTCGGGCAGCCTTTCCGACTGTCTGTCTGACATGAAAAGTCTGTCGGAAACCAACTTTGGAGGCTCCTAGCAGTCCCTCGTTCATCCTGAGGCCTCTGGTTAGGGGTAGTGGGGGTACCCTAGGGACCCCCCTTTAGAACCATGCACAGTGTGCCTGCCACAGGGTGCAAGGTTTTCCACAACCACCCTTTTATTCAATGGGAGCCTGTGTCGTCGGTCGGAACACGGGCTCCCATTGAAGTCAATGGGAGACTTTCCAAACGGTGTTCGGAAGCATCATAATCAGTTGATCGGAACCTCAGACTGCGATTCGGTTGGAACTGATTCCGACAAGGAGTCAGAAGGTTTCATTTCCGACCGACATCGTAATCAGGCCCTAAATGTGACAAGGGCCCCTACTAATAACACCAGGCCATCCATCAACAAACAAAAAGGGAAAAAAAAGGAATCAAATTAGAAGTGCCAGCACTCCCTCAAACAACAAACTTTTTTTAAACTAAACTTTGAACTTGCATGATTTTTCTCAAAAGGTAAAAATTGCAAGTGTGTGTAGCAAAGTTTGCAGAAAGAAAGAGAGTTTTGCTTCCCTTCCAAAATCAAAATCCAAAATGACTAGACCAAGGCAGAGGAAGAGTCTTCAGGACAGGAAGAGGAAGTCGCTACTATATGTACATGTGCCTCCCAGTCTCTACAGCACTTTATTCCTGTAAAAAAAAAGAATGAAAAATGTGTTTTGTGTTCAAACTATTACCCAAAACGTCAATTTGGGTAAAAAAATCAACTAAAATGTTTAATTTAAAGCTGACTTTCCAGTCACTTGTGTTAAAAGAACTGTTGCTTGCAATTGTATTTGTAGTTTTGTGCTCAGAAACTACCTAAACAGACTGCTTGGATAAAAAGTCAACCTGAAATGTTTGTTGCCACCTGCGTGAAAGGAAGTGCTGCCCGTGTTGGAAAAATGCCACTCACGTTCATGCTGACCATGTTGCTTCCATTCATCTCACATTACTATTTCTCGCCAAACAGAAGTTATGTTACACAACATGGCATAATGGTGTAATTAAATAATTATATGTACATTTTGTAACGCAAAATTATGCCAGTTACATTTGATTAAAATATGCCCAGGCCTAGTTCAAACCTAAGTCACTCACTAGCCTCTTACTTGCATATATGGCTCCAGGGAAAGGGCACTGTGAAGTACAGAATGCAATCTATGATCTTGAAGTCACATCTGTGTTCTGTGGCATAAGTGTCTAACAGTACAAACCAAGAACTAAACTTCAATCATAAACTAGCATGTAAAGAGTCTGTTCAAATGTACAATAACATCACATAATCATAACAGGGAGGAAACCAAGCAGGTAATCAATGTGATATGTTTTCTAGGGTTGGACGAAATTTGCAGAGTTTTGATTCCGTGGAATCCTGCGGAATTACATCAAACTTTTTGTTATATTTTCTTAGTGCAAAATGCACCCTCACGTACACAAATGGATGTGGGATGCGTTTTCCAATTAGAAAATAGTATAGCTAAATACCACTTGGTGGCCTTACATACTCTGACTTGAATAGAACTGTCAATCACTTCAGAGTATGTAAAGGCGCCAGCGCCGAGTGCTACGCAGTGGTTTCTAAACTTTAGAAACCACTAACTATGGGCAGAGAACTGCGCTCTGCCTGCGGAGTGTGCGGAGTTTTCCCTACTCCGCGTTCTGTGGAGAACGCGGAGTAGGCAAAACACTGCACACTCCGCAGCGGAGCAGAGTTGGCCCGCCACCCGCCTCCACCCCCTATTAATATATAACTTAAAACTAACTTAAAGCAATTAAAAAACACCTTTTAACCGCGGTGTCCCAGGCTGCCCTCCTCCTCTTCTTCGCCATTAGAAATATTGCTTAAGAAAACTGAGCATGCGCATGCGAGGGTTTGCGCGCATGCGCAGTTTTCTTAAGCAGTATTCCTAATGGCGAAGAAGAGGAAGAAGGCAGCTCGGAGATGCCACGGTTAAAAGGTAAGTGTTTTTTAATTGCTTTAATTTAGTTTTAAGTTATATATTAATAGGGGGGTGGAGGTGGGTGGCGTAGCAGAGCTACGCGGAGTCCCACGGAGTTTGCTGCCAACTCCGTGGCGCTCTGCGTAGCCCCGCTTTGCACACTACGCCCAGGGTTAGAAACCACTGCATATCACTCTACAGTGCATACCCTTCTGCGCCCTAAATATACTCTGCGGTAATCACTACAGAGAATGTAAGGGTGCCGAAGGGTATGCACTGTTGTGCAGTGGTTTCTAAACAGGGTCGGAAGAGGGAGCACTTTGGCAAGGTATACAGGACTAGCAAACAATGGGTTCACTCTTAATTGCCCCAGTAATGCATGCACCCACTCCTTCAGAAAGATGAGGGGTCAGGCTATGAATATCCTCCTTGACGAATTGTGAGGGTCGTGGAAGACATTTGCTACACTTGCCCTGTGTGTTTGGGACATTCCTGGTTATGGCCAAGTTACAGGAAGTAGAGAAGAAGGGGCTGTAGTTTTTCGATCTCTCTACAGCCTGCTGCCAAGAGATATCCCAAACTGGGTTGACCCAATACCTGTCTCCAGTACTGCTTTTGCTCTCGTATTATGGTATTTGTTTGTTTTTCTTATTTTGTCGTAATGTTCACGGACATTAGGAGATTTTTATTAAACAGAGGGATTTCACCCTCATAAAAACATGTTCACTAATCTCACAGGTGTAAGTTGATGTTGGACAGGCATCCTATTTCTGTTGTTTTCCTTCATTTGATCTGTGATCATGTGATGTTCGTGATTAAAAGTGAGTGAAACAAGTTGAGCGCCCTCTGAAATGTTTTTTCAACAGGATTTCAGGTAATCCTATTATGTGATGTCTGTGTTGTTTGTGAACATTCGAAAATCCAGTGAATTAGCACACTTCTTTGCGTTTTTCAGATTTTCTAGAAATATCTGCAAACATTTAATGGACTTACACGTAAAGCAAGCATGTGCAATGACCACTTGTGTTATTTGCCTATGTTTGGAACTGAAGGAACATTCACCGACATAGGCACCATCTAATAACTTACCACATGTAGCCTGTGACCTTTTGGTACAGATTTACTAACTTCCCTAGCTATGCAGTGCAACGAAAAAGGTTGTTGTGCTGTGTTGTGTAACAGGGAGAGAGCATAACAGAGTCATGTCTGTTGTATGGTGCTATTCCCCACCCCAACCCAAGCTGATAAACCTTTGGTTGCCTTGCATCAATGCAAACACTATGGCACAATAGTGCAAGGATGTGTGTTTGATATCAAGCCTGGTTTGCACTAGAAGAGCGTCTTTCCAATACAAAATACCGTGCTTAGATATAACTTAACACGTTTCCCACTTTGTATATGTGCTGTAGGGTGTAGCTGACATGCAAAGTTGGAAATGTTTATAAAAAAAGAAATCTGTTCTGAAACTTTACACCTGCATGGATGCCTTTTTTAGTAGATAGGGATTTGCATCAAAATCTATAGGTATTTCTATGTCCGTCTATCACCCACGGAACACAGCGTTGACACAAAGGAGCACAAAGAGCTTTCAAGATTTGCACTGGAAAGTAAATACCCAAAAAACTTTCTGCTGGTGTGTGCCACTTTTGTGGCACAATCCCAGTGCAAACCATAGTTTTAGGACCAAGATGTTTTCTTCATGGTGGCCGGTGAAGCAATTTATGCTATTTCACTGCACTGGGTGGCAGGTGAAGACTTCCTACCATTCTAGCGCGTCCAGGTACTTTCTACACAGACCATAGATGATCTTCAACTTCACCCTTGCTTACTGTGCCACACCCCAAATTCCAATGTCCTATGTCCCTTCTTTGTGTATAAATACATGTGTATGTCTGATTAAGTAGTTCCACACCCATATTTACTAATACAGTGAGGTTTGATAATTCACACTATTCCCTAGAAGAATAGGGAATTGATCAGTGTAATCAGTTTAAGGCACCATTTTCCACATGGAATTCAGAGATTGTTTGTAGTTTTCTACAGACATATTCTAGTGCCTTTTACTTGACTAAATGTGCCTGTGGAAATCTCTGAGGGAGCTTATTTAAGGCACTCTCTGAAAATCCTGATTTTTTTGTTGTTCAAATATCTTTATTGTTATTTAAGAAGAGATAAAACATTTATAATATTTTACAATACAACATAGGGTTATGAAACATATGTTAAGTTAAAATCGAAGAATTACAGAATCAAAAAATAGATTTCATATCAAAGATTAATGAACTGGGCTAAAGAAAAGGGAGTATAAACATATCTGGTAGCTCCTGTTATCAGTCAAAGCTTGGTTTCCTCAGCACTCCTAACAAGGGCCTAAGTTGTATGATGTTCCCAGAGTGTGCTGTGACAATAACGTTACGTCATTGCACGCACTCAGTGACCACCATTATTGGGGGTTATGTCTAATTAGATTACAGGAAGATACTTGGGTCTGCAAAACCAAGACAGTGTAAATCACTGTACTGGATGCAAGGAGCATACCATACGAAATCAGAGGAAGCTGCTAACAGAGAACTCCTCCAATGCTGTGCTGCCAGGCGTGTTCCTAGCCGAACATACCTTGAGGACCAATAGGGAGAAAGATCACCAGAAAGTGCTGCCATTTTAAGAAAATGCTTATAAAATGTTAAATATATGCAGTGAGATGGACTGCTGCTGATTAAAGTTCTACATGAGCAAAAAAACACACTGAAAAATCTCCACTTGATTGTACTTATAAATAATCAAAATACCTCTACAACTTCCAGATAATCAGAATACATGCAATCCCCAGTTGATTGTACACTCCTGAATGGTAAACACATATCAAGGTCAATATAAAAACATGTATTAGATTCCTCTTGATTGGAGACATCTCCCGAACCCATAGGCAGCAGTATGTACATTAGTCTGACCTATAGCTAACTGTATTTATTTTCAAGGCAAATACCTAAAATACTGCATTGTTACAGTGATTGCAGAATGAAGGACATGCAGCCTCTAATGAGAAAGTTAAGAAAACTCTAAAATACCGGAAAACAAAATGATGAAACCTTATAAATAACCTCATTTCGAGTTATGGCTTTAAAAGCCCAAGCCAGGGCCCAAGGAGCGAATAGGTTATATTGTTTCTGAAATGCAGAATTATCACATATATAAAAATATAAATATTTTGTTCACTCATATGCCAAACTGAAGTAGAGATTTCTTAGCCATGAATTGTTAGCACATTCATCAAATTCCTGTGGAACTAGTGCATGCACAAAAGTGTACATGGTCATGAAATGTAGAAGTCGCAAGCTAAAGAATTGAAAAGATGAGAAGGGGGAAGACAAGAAGAGAGATTTCAAATTTGAAGGACAGAAAATCATACTTTTCAGGGACTTGTCCATGATGCTAATTAAGTGACGGACCTTCTGTCCGGTTGCCGCATATCTCTGAGAAAGCATTTTTTTTAAAATGGTATGTACAGAGTTGTATATAGCTCGGATTGACCCGAGGGCATCAGAGCGCTTTACAGAGATTCACACAAGCAGCAAATAGCTGAGATAGGTTTGGACTAGATACATCTGCATATTGACAAAGTGACGGTTGGTACGTAACAGGGTGTGTATTTCGAGGTAAGGTACAGGTACACATAATTATATATAGTGCATTGCGGTGCATCGTGTCAATTTAACGACCTTGCCAGAGGGAAAAGTACACAGTGACAGTACAGGAAAAAGCTGCAGAGCAAGAAAGATGTCTTTGGGATGGGCGATGTAGTTCTGAGTTACAGAGGTGGCCACCCCTGTCGGCTGTCTTCCCAATGGCATGGCCAGTGCTTCATTTGTAAAAGAATAAGCGCCGGGGCTTGAGGTTTTGGAGTTACCTAATGACGGGGTGCTAAATACCAAAGCTGCATATCCTTGATTTCACTTCATGCCTCTTTAATGCACCGCCAGACACTCCCTGCCTTTTTTTCATCCTTGCTCTCTCCATTTGTCATTCCCTTATTAGTGTTGTTCTCTCTCAGAATCAGAGTCTGTTGAGTAACAAGTGCCGGTCCCCAAAAATAGGTGCTAGTGGGCACCACCTGCAGCCACAAGGCCCAATAAAGCACTGTTATGACCATGCAACTGCAGTGAAATTCTTGTTTGAAGTAAAGAAAATCCTATGCCCTGTGAGGAGACAAGCTCAGAGGAAAACAGGCAGCAGCAGAAAATCCTGCCTTACAACTACAATACAATGGTGGACAACAACCATGCGCAGCAACAGCAGCACACCACATTTAGCCACAATCTAGAATCTCGCTCACGGCCTTTGCAGACAATACTCCAATCGTTGTCGCCCTAACCAAGGAGGAGCAGAATACAGACACCAGATTTCATGACTGTGTGCAGGCAGTGAGTGCATTGATGGCTCACAATTGTCTGAAGATAAACTCTGAAAAAACAGAGGTCATTTTATTCAGCAACCAAACTTTCTTCTGGATCCCTTCATGTTGGCCTCAAGAACTGGGCTCCCTTCCGACACTGGTGAGGAAGGCCCGGAATCTGGGAGTCTAAATGGATGATAAGCGTACTTGGGGAGCCCAGGTTAATACAGTCACGTCAGCGTCCTTTATATGCTGAGGACTGTAAAGAAGATTCTCCCATATATTCTCTCTGAGCTCCAAAAAACAGTAGCCACATCCATGGTTCTATCGAAAATTGACTACTGTAATGGTTTCTAGACAAACATGCATCAACTACTCCTGAATAAATTACAAATTCTGCAGAACACTGCTGCACGAATGTTGCTAAGAATCCCCAAAATTAAATCTGCTTCCAAGGCACTAAAGCAGCTACACTGGCTACCGGTCAGACACAGGATAACTGTCAAGGCTCTCTGTCTCACCTTCAAGCCCTACACGGAATAGGAACAGACTGCCTGAGAAAAAAAGCTCAAATGGTATCCACCACACTGAACGCTACGCTCTTCTTCAGCTATGAATGTGATAGCCCCAAAATTCAAACTTGATTCTTGGGGCGCAAGAAGTTTTGTGATTAGTGTAGCAAAAACCTGAAACTCCCTTCCTCTCATTAAATTCTTGAACAATCTGCTTCTTTTCAGAATTGCTCCTAAAAGACTGCTTTTTCTGGCCCTGCTAGCACTGTTGCGTCCCCATAAGCACTGGTGGTTCTGGCTCGGCTAAAGCTAGCACAAAGGCACCCTCGGGTAAAAGCGCTAAAGAAATAAATTTAACATAATGATGGAGCAGGTAGAACGAAATTTTGTATACCTCCACTATTTTGCATGAAAAGACTAACCATATAACTTACTGATTATAATTTTACTAACAGTGTGGTGTGTTATTCTAACTTAACCTTTACATACACAAAGTACATGTGGGAAATTGCTATTTGCATGGCAAAATAACTCTAATGATTAAAATACTTACGTATATTAATAGTAGTACATGTGGTAATAGATATCGCATGATTTATGTTGCTTATGTGATGTTTGCATTCCTGATTGGATCCTAAAGGTGAATATTATTGCTTTAAATGTCGCTATATGCTAGGAAAATAGTAATATATAAAGGGATTAGTGAGGGAATAACATTGGAATCTTCATTTCTTTGCATTAATTTTTTTTTTTGTCTGTTTGTTTCGCCTTAAGTTAGCATTTGGGCCTACCAAAACATGGCGTCCGAAAATCGAGTTCAGAAGTGGCCACCATCTCGTGAGCGCGATACCTACTGCACAGACTCGGATGGCACCGTGAACTTCCTTGCAAACCCTGTGCACCAGTCCTCGGTCAAGGATAGGATCTTGGTGGACTGCCAAAATAGGAACAGTAAAAACCGGTTTAAAATGAACAATCGGATCATACAAGTAAACCCAAAACATTGTAGCATAAGGACTATGTCATTTCCGGAAGTGAACCAGCAAAATCCATGAGAAACCATAATGAACAAAAATCAGATGTTTTTTCGATCAGCCACTCACACACTTTCTCCACCTAAAAATGTTTCATGTTATCCCGAAATGTATTATAAAAAGAGTAGTAGAATAGGGAAGGGTCGGTTGATGCTGTCTATGCTGGCTTGTCCTGGGGTCCTGTTGTTGTTCCGGATCGTTCCAATATCCTGACGTCTATGCTGGCGATGACAGATGCTTGCACGATTTCTGGTCCTATGGAGATTTTTGGGACTGTAACGTGCTGAGCAAAGAATTTACGGACTTTGGGCTTTGGCCTGCTTTATTTGGACAATTTAACGGCTAATTCGGTTATGCAGAGTAAATGAATTAGAGAAAATCCAGATAGCAAGAATAGGTAAATATAATGTCTGGTGATTTGAATGAATTCATCTAGAAAATTCTAAAACTTTTGATGAAACAAATACTAATATTAATTGCAATGAAATTTTAGGTAAACAAATATTGATTAACAGAAATTATGAGTTTGTGGTTCTTACTTAAAGAGAATAAAGGATTCTGAGTCTTAAAATGTGTTTTAGCTGGTTCTAAATCACCATCAACCAATCCAACTAGTTGGTCCGTCGACCAAGTGGGTGGAGTGCCTTGATGTTTGGGATTAGGAATCTATAGGTGGCGAACGTTAATGTATATTCTGTAAAATAACTTTTCTTTCCCTATAGGTTATAAGGTACCCCCCACATGTCCAGCGCGATATCATTATCCCTCCTATGTGCAGACCCGTGAGTCAGAGACGTGTGAGTGTTGGTGTTATGGGCCTCACCAATGACTGCATGTGTGAATGAGCTACTGTGAAGTTGGGTCTGCGACGCAGGGAGGATAGTTGTGTATATATGATTTCCTCCTTTTTCTCCGGCCCCCACTGGATCAGTTTTTCTGGTAGAAGGATGATGGTTTTATTGTATTGGTTTGGTGATTATTGCTTATTGATTTGATTATTGCTTATTGATTTTCCTATTTAGAATATTGATTATTGATTGTGGATGTTGGATAAGTATTGTTTTATGTATTAACACTCTATGTTGAGTTGCGTTGCGTTTTATGTTGTTTGACGACTTCTGGGATGTAGGAAGTCGGAAGTTTTTAATGATTCTGGAGTAGGGCAGATTGTTCGCTGTTCTCGGGAAAGACGGAATTTTGTGCCCTGTAGGTACACGGGGAAAATGTGTGACGATCGAAGTCGCACAACGCATTGTCTGGGTTTGATTTGGTAACATCGTCGTGTATTGCCATTAGGGATATTTTCTGTATGAAAGAAGTGTATGGGTAGCGAAGGCCAAATGCGAAATTTTGGTCTTAAGTACCAGGAGTCCAAAAGGCACTCTGATTACGCTTATCACTGGAAAGGTAATAGGTGTTCCCTAAGCTTGTTAGAAGGATAAAGTAGAGGGAAGTGTTACTTTATTAACAAGTGTAAAAATTCTGTATTAGGGCAGATTGTCTGCTGCTCTCGGGAAAGACAGGATTCTGTGTGAACGGACTACATTTTCCGAATGAATGTGTGTAAATGAAATAGCATTCAGGTTAATTGTGAAACTCTGGTCTTAATTCTCAGGAGCATTGGGTCTCCAACAGGTGTTTTATTTCTAGAGAAACAGTTAGCTAATGCTCGCTAGAAGGGTAAAGTAGAGCGAAGTGCTACTTTATAGACGGATGTAATGATTCCGTAGTAGGGCAGACTGTTCGCTGCTCTCGGGAAAGACAGAATTCTGGTGAAAAAGGTCAAGACTATCCTTTTGTTAGCGAAACAGATAATGGTGGCGTTTTTATGTCGTTAATAACAGAATTTTAGTAAAAAGTGAATGTAAAAAGTTTGCTGATAAATTTTGTAAAGGAGGGGTCAGCAGAAGCAGGAGTAACGAGAAAAGCTGACGTCAGAAAGACCGTGCTGGGATTGGTTAGTCAGTAAGGGACGTAGACGCTCCGGATTGGTGCGTTAGTGTGCGCCGCGCTAGGAGTGGAGAATTGCAGGGTGACATAGACGCCCAGGATTGGTGCGTTAGTGAGAGTCGCGCTGGGATTGGAGAGTTGTAAAAATGACAGAGACGCTCCGGATTGGTGCGTTAGTGTGAGTCGCGCTACGATTGGATAAAACAAACAAAATAGTCGTAGAAGAAATCTAGCGATACAGAAAAGAGAAAATTATGTATTACGATCCACCAGAAAAAGAGGAAAATTCCTGGTTCGATAAAATCAAGAACTTATTTCAAATGGACAAACCGATTGTGACTAGAGAGGGACAGTTGCTTCCTCCAGCGAAATCACCTGCATCCTTTATGGTTGCGAAATATGGTTATTGCACATGTATATGGTTAGACAATTGGGCAAAGTATACAAAAAATGATGGAGTTTTGGCATTTACGCAACATGGTTCATTTAATTAAGTGGTTTTGAGAAATTTGAGAGAAAGAATGATGAAACTAGAACCGAGACCTAGACCTACACAGTTTGAAGCATTGACAGAATGGGAAGATGAGATGTATGACAGAGAACGGCAACGGAGTGGCGGAAGGTACAGATATATGTTTGGCAGATCAGATGGACAAGAGAATCATGATCATAGAATGAAGAGATGGCCAAGTGCAAATATGACTGATGGGTTGTTTCCCATGAGAAATCTTGAAGAGACTATTAGTAGAAAATGTACAGAAAAGAGAATTAATACAAGAGCAGAAGTTTATATGTATGGTGTGTATGAGTCGGAGGATGATGTTCTTGAAGACATGTTTTATAAAAATCCACCCCGTATCAACCAAATTCCACATTATTGACACCAAGTGCCCCAGTAAAAGAATCACCACAGAATAAAAAATTTGAAACAGTACCACATGAGGTAGGAAGAAATAATCCTTTCAGAGAAACAGACAATACTCAACCTAGTAAAATGTCAAATGAAAATTCAGCTGAAAAAGCCAGAACTACTTTAGAGTTAACTGAGAAGATTAGGGAATTAACTAAAAATATGGAAGCTGTAACTGTGCCTGTAACAATAGGACCTGTAATGGTGATTTTTCATAAACAAAAGGATAGTGAGCATTGTCTGACGATTCCTTATATCGGTAACAGAGAAAATGAAATACAAAGAAGAGATACAAGAGAAAATTCATGGGGACAAACTGTAGGAATTTCCAAACAAAGTACTCCTAAAAATTTGACAGTAAATCAGAGTCTAGCAAATAGAGCAATAATGACGACAGAGTCAGTACCAAGATCACCAAAAGGTTTAGAACAGACACGAAATGAAATGATTCCTGTAGGTCCTACTTCTGATGAATTAAGTGAATGGCTAAGAAGTTTAAAGCAAAAAGATGCTGAGCCTAGACCTTTAGATGTGTCCAAATTGAAAATAGTGCTAGAAGAATTAATAGTAGGGACTATTTCTACGGAAAAGTTAAAAACCTATCAGGATGAAGAATTAATGTTTCTATGCAAAAGTATAACGTGGAGAGCGAGAAATTTCCATGAAAGATTAGAAGAAGTAGCAAATGAAATGGGTATTGACTTCGAAAAGGTAAAGTCATTACAAAAACCATAAAGAGTAGATTTTTCTGAAAAGGACATTGAAAATTTGAATACTACAGGACGAACAACTCAGATTGAAGACTTAATTATTTTACCAAGAAAATGGGGCAATGTAGACAAATGGAAAAGTAGATGGTTTCGAAAACGAGATGATATAACAGATAAAACGTTTGCGGCTTACCCAGTAAGAGAAAAATAAAAGGTAATAACTGAATGTCCCATGAGAGAGATTCCAGGTGGAGGCTATGTACATGTCCCCTGGAGCAGACAAGATATTTTGTCATTTACAAATGATTCTCCACAACTGTACGAGAAGCCAGTTGAGTGGTATAGGCAGATAGACAGGTTTGTAAAATTATGAAAAGTTCTATGGATTGATTTGAGTAGCCTATTTGACATAATTGTACCGGCAGATCTATGAACAGAATGTAAAATTACAATAAGTTGGCCTACACAAGAATACCCTAGAGATCCAAAAACAGGTGCCCCTGATCCAGAAGTAATGAGAAAATATGAACAAGTAATTACCTTTCTGAAAAATAAAGTACCTCCTAAAGAAACTGATTGGGTAAAGATTGATATAACTCATCAAGAAGCGAAGGAATCTGTACATGCTTATTACGAAAGGTTGATTCTTGCCTTTAAACAGTATAGTGGTGATGAAAATTTGAGTGAGAAAGATTTGAGTCATTTTGTATATCGATTTGTGTATGGGTTACGACCTGAAGTAAGTGAAATGATTAAACAACATACAGTAGATTGGCAAAAAAAAAAGAATTTACTGAGACATGATCTACCGTGCTAGTCAGGGGTCGGAAGCCAGCCTGTAAAGTGGACATGACTCGGGAGTCATGTCCACTTTACCGGCTGGCTTCTGACCCCTGACTAGCACGGTAGATCAAGTTTTTAGATTTTCCACAATATATTGGAAATGGGTGGTTCTGGGGGGTGGCACACTCTATGCAGCCTTTGTTGATTTAAAGGCTGCATTTGACTTAGTCCCAAGAGATAGGCTGTGGAGAGCGCTCCACGAGCAGGGTATCCCACCTGAACTGCTTGCGGTTTGGATTAAACTACATGAAAATAATTACGCGCAGGTCAGATGGGGTAACCAGAGCCAGGTGACCGTCAGATTTCCAACGGAAAGGGGCGTGCGGCAAGGGTGTGTGCTGGCACCCACATTATTCACACTATATATAAATAGAGTTATAGATTATTATAGGGACTCTACTACTGATGCACCCAAACAGAACGGCATCCCCGTCCCCCTGCTAATGTTTGCGGATGACACCCTCCTATTATCAAAGACTCAGGAAGGGTTACAGAAGGCAATAGACTGCTTTGAAAAATTTTGCAATGACTATGGCCTCTCTGTTAATGTCTCTAAAACCAAATTTATGACGATGCATAGGCATAGGAATATTAGGGGCAGAGTCTTTATGAATGGGGAACCATTAGAGCAGACTGATAGCTTCAGTTACCTGGGTATCACATTGGGCTCCAAGTTACAGTGGAAGCCGCATGTGGCCCATTTAATTTCTAAGCACGCACAACTATCTGGTGCCCTTCTAAGAAAATGTAAGTTGTCAGCCACTAAACCTGTAGCCCCAGTATTAAGAATTTATGACTCAAGTGTAAGATCTTCCATGTTATATGGAGCGGAACTGTGGGGGTCGTCTGATATAGCAGGTCTACAAAAAGCACACAACAAATTTCTCCGCTGCATAACAGGGCTCCCACATTCTACACCACTCGTACCTCTGCGCATGGATTTGGGATGTCAGAGTCTAGAAAATATTTGTAGATTTAGACCAGTTGCTTACTGGAGAAGACTGTGGGTAACCCCAGAATTGAATCACTATGCGTTAGCACTCCTGGAAACGTGTGATATGGATTCTGGGGGTAAAATTCTATGGTTTAGAAAGGTTAAAATTCTCCTTAAGTCCCTAGGTTTGGGGGATCTTTGGGATAATCCTCAGGGGACATCATTTCCTACCAAACAACAGTTAAAAGAGGCCTACTGGTCATTCATATCCCAGGAGGAGTTTCAGTCACACACTGCTCCATCGTATACTAAGGCTTTTTTGGAGCTGAAACATACTCCTGGGTATGAGATGCACTGGGATCTGATTACAATGCCTCATGGTAGGAAATTATTCCATCAGTTTAGGGTAGGTACTCTCCCACTGAATATGGTCACCTGTAAATGGGCATCTAGTAAAAGTGACCAAATGTGCCCTTTTTGCATAACATACCCGGAAACCATAGCCCATGTTTTGTTTATTTGCCCAGAATATAAGGCCCCCCGTCATAAATGGATAAGAGCAGTTTGTATTCAAAAGGGTATTATGACGGGGATTACTGCACTGAGAATATTTCAAACCGACTGTTCTGAAACAATAGTGATAGCTCTAGCAAAATTTCTGAAATGGATGTGGACAATAAGAGTTGGGAAACTGAAAGCTCTCGAGTCGCCCTAAAGTAAACCCAGTACAATTGTGGTACTTTTTTTATAGTTTTAGTGTGTTTTTATGGAAGACAGTTATTTATTTTCTTATCTGGTCGAGTAGGAATACCACTTATGTAGTGAACTTAAATCCTGCTGTTTCTAGCTTCAGTGCCATGCTTTCTGTGTATAACTCAAATGTGTAGCTTTAACGGATATACCTGATGATGAACTGTCCTCTTTTTTACTTTTTTTTCTTATGTATTTGATGACGAAATGTGTTTTTAATTTGTCTTTTATGACAACAAGTCGAAATAAAGACTGACTGATGATGATGATGATTAAACAACATACAGTAGATTGGCAAAAAAAAAAAGAATTTACTGAGACATGCAAAATATTTTAGTGATGAAATTGAAGCAAAGCAGCGTAAATTAAAAGAAAAAGCCATGTGGGCTCAAGTAAAAGTGGCAGAGAGACAGGAAGCTCAATTGATTGCACAAGCAAATGGTACAGGCATGAGACAAAAACTTAATATTGGAAAAGGGAAAGGACAAATTAATATAGATGAAGCCAAAAAGAAATGGCCATGTCATAATTGCGGAAGAATAGGGCATTGGAAAACCGAGTGTACATTTCCCCCAAGTGCTAATGGTGATAATGCATCATTGAATTCACAGGTGCAGAATGAGGCGAGTTGTCAACCGCAGCGACAGCAGCAGGTTGTTGCCCAACAGAATCAGGCGCCAAAACCGCCTTTTCCACAGAGCGTAAATCCTCAGAAATACAGTAATAATACAGGATTCTACAACGAAGAACAGGTAACTAAACTGCCGCGTGCTAGTGCTGTTTCGCAGTATTGGCTACAACGCGATGAGAGTGAGTCAGAAGAAAGTTATTGACGGTTCCGAGGGGAGGAAGAGGAGTGCGTACTTGCCGCAACTCTAGAAGTAGACCAGACAGGCCCATTTGTGGATGGAAAGGTAAATGACGAAAACATTACTTTCCTAGTAGATACTGGTGCTACTCGCTCAACTGTTAGGTCAGCTGATGTTAAAAATATTCCTCTCTCGGATGAAACAATTCAAGTAGTTGGAGTATCCAACAGACAGATAAAAACGTATCTCACTGAACCAGTTAAAGTTAACATAGGGAAATGTTCTGAAATGCACTGTTTTGTCGTGTGCGATTCAAGCCCTGTAAATTTGTTAGGGAGAGATTTGCTGTGCAAAATGAATTGCACAATATTTTATACTCCAGATGGTATAGCATTTGAGACTCCATATGAGGATGTACTGTATAAAATGACTATGGCTAATATGGAACCTGAAATTACCGAGGCATTTGCTGTATTTAATCCTGAGGAGCTTCCTCAAGAATTGAAAAAGACAGTAAAGACAGAGGTATGGGATTTCACAGGAGAAGATGTGGGATTGATGAAAAATGTAGATCCCGTAAAAGTCGCTGTAAAGGAAGGAGTACGTTACCCAAATATTCAAATTGACACCCGAGATAATTGCAGGAGTCACTCCTATAATAGACAGAATGATTCAACAAGGTATTTTGAAGGAAATAATGAGCAGTCCATGTAATTCACCAATTATGGGTCTGAAAAAGCCTAATGAAACTTTTAGAATAGTGCAAGACCTGAGAAAAATAAATAAAATCATTGTATCATGTTGTCCCATTGTACCAAATCTATCTGTGATTTTGTATCAGATTCCTCACAATGCGGAATGGTAAACAGTAATTGATTTGTGTCATACTTTCTTTTCCATTCCATTGCACCCTGACAGCCAACAGATTTTTGCGTTCCGGTTTGGCGAACATATTTTGGCATGGTGCCAAATCCCACAGGGGTATACAGAGAGTCCCTCAATATTCAATCAGATATTTAAAAAGTCCTTAGAAGATTTAAAAATGCCTGAAAGTTCAGTCTTGGTCCAATATATCGATGACCTGCTTGTGGCATCGAGAACTCGAGAAGCTTGTGTAGAGGATACCATTGCGTTGCTGAATCATTTGGCAGATGGAGGACTTAAAGTATCCCCATCGAAATTGCAATTCTGTCAGAAAGAAGTAAAATATATAGGCCACAAAATTGAAAAAGGACTGAAAAAAGTAACTGCAGATAGAATCAAGATAATAAAAGGAATGAGAGCCCCAATGACGCAAAGAGAAGTGAGAATGTTTCTTGGAATGGTTGGATATTGTCGTCAGTGGATAAGTAACTTTTTCCTGATTGCAAAACCTTTGGGACGCTTGACAAGAAGTGATGTAAAAGATCCTATTGAATTAAATAAAGAAGAGTTGACAGCTTTTAAACAATTGATAGATGGTTTGTGTGAAGCACCAGCACTTGGCATGCCTGACTATGAGAAAGAATTTGAACTCTATTGCAGCGAAAGAAATGGATGTGCACTTTCTGTGTTAATACAAAAACATGGAAAACTGAGGAGACCATATGCATATTTTTCAGCTATATTAGACCCTGTAGCTGTAGCATTGCCTGGTTGTTTGAAAGCTGTAGCAGCCACTTGTAAGAGCTTGGAACAGAGTGAAGGAATTGTGATGGGATATCCTGCGCGAGTGTTTGTACCTCATGATGTGGCAATCCTTTTAACAAGGAGCCGCACTCAGTTCATGACGCATAGTCGTCTGACTAAATATGAGAAAGTCATCCTAGGTGCAAAGAATGTGAGCCTTGTAAGATGTCTGAATGTGAATCCTTCAACGTTACTACCTGATGCTGAGAATGTGGAAGTCAGAGACGATGTGGATCGTGACAGTTTGGAAGTGGATCGCTTGTCAACAAGCACTGCTGGAGGGTTTTTATTGGTAAACACTGAAATGTTTGCCATGTGAGCCTTGATATAATTTTGGCAAAAGAGGGTGGAGTCTGTGGAATGCTGAAAGTTCAACATTGTTGTACTCACATTCCTGACGAAAGTCAAGATTTGAAGACGTATATTAAGAATTTAACTGATTTGCATGAGGAGATTGTTCCACTGGAGGCTGAAGGAATTTTGGAAAAGATTGAGAAAAGGTTTTCTATTATTAAGGACTTTTTACTAAAACTAGGTAGTACCTTTATTGGTAAGATATTATTTACAGTAACATGTGTGATTATTTTAGTATTAATTCTAAGATTAGGATGTCGATGTAGCAAAAGAAGAAAATTACGAAATAACATAAAAAGAGAAACTGTAAAGAAAAGAGTGAAAGAAAGAAAAGAAAGAGAGAGAGTTTGAAGAAGTAGAATTAGAAGAGTGGAAAGAGAACATGTATAGAAAAACAAGAGAAGAGGAGACAGGTGAAACAAGAATGTGAACAAACAAAATGTTAAGAGAACTGAATTCATTTACATTTACTAAATTTTTCCAAATTTAAAGGTAATGTGGTGATGTTAAAAATCACCAAAGGGGGGATTGATGGAGCAGATAGAACAACATTTTCTATACCTCCTCTATTTTGCATGAAAAGACTAATCATATAACTTACTGATTATAATTTTACTAACAGTGTGGTGTGTTATTCTAACTCAACCTTTGCATACACAAATTACACGTGGGAAATTGCTATTTGCATGGCAAAATAACTCTAATGATTAAAATACTTACGTATATTAATAGTAGTACATGTGGTAATAGATATTGCATGATTTATGTTGCTTATGTGATGTTTGCATTCCTGATTGGATCCTAAAGGTGAATATTATCGCTTTAAATGTCGTTATATGCTAGGAAAATACTAATACATAAAGGGATTAGTGAGGGAATAACATATGAATCTTCCTTTCTTTGTATTAATTATTTTTTTTGTGTGTTTGTTTCGCTTAAGTTAGCATTCGGGCCTACCAAAACATGGCATCCGAAAATCGAGTTCAGAAGTGGCCACTGTCTCGTGAGCGCGATACCTACTGCGCAGACTCGGATGGCTCCGTGAACTTCCTGACAAACCCTGTGCACCATGTCCTCGGTCAAGGATAGGATCTTGGTGGACTGTCAAAATACGAACAGTAAAAACCGGTTTAAAATGAACAATCAGATCATACAAGTAAACCCAAAACATTGTATCATAAGGACTATGTCATCTTCGGAAGTGAACCAGCAAAATCCATGGGAAACCATAATGAACAAAAATCAGACGTTTTCGATCAGCCAATCACAGACTTTCTCCGCCTAAAAATGTTTCATGTTATCCCGAAATTTATTATAAAAAGAGTAGTAGAATAGGGAGGGGTCGGTCGATGCAGTCTATGCTGGCTTATCCTGGGTTCCTGGTGTTGTTCCGGATCGTTCCAATTTCCTGACGTCTATGCTGGCGATGACAGATGCTTGCATGATTTCTGGTCCTATGGAGATCTTTGGGACTGTAACGTGCTGAGCAAAGAACTTACGGACTTTGAGCTTTGGTCTGCTTTATTTGGACAATTTAACGGCTAATTCGGTTATGCAGAGCCAATGAATTAGAGAAAATCCAGATAGCAAGAATAGGTAAATATAATGTCCGGTGATTTGAATTAACTGATTTAGAAAAATCTAAAACTTTCAATGAAACAAATACAAAAATTAATTGCAATGAAATTTTAGATAAACAAATATTGATTAACATAAATTATGAGTTTGTGGTTCTTAGTTAAAGGGAAAAAAGGATTCTGAGTCTTAAAATGTGTTTTAGCTGGTTCTAAATCACCATCAACCAATCCAACTAATTGGTCCATCGACCAAGTGGGTGAAGTGCCTTGATGTTTGGGATTAGGAATCTATAGGTGGCGAACGTTAATGTATATTCTGTAAAATAACTTTTCCTTCCCTATAGGTTATAAGGTACCCCCCCCCCCACATGTCCAGCGCAATATCATTATCCCTCCTGTGTGCAGACCAGTGAGTCAGAGACGTGTGAGTGTTGGTGTTATGGGCCCCACCAATGACTGCATGTGTGAATGAGCTAGTGTGAAGTTGGGTCTGCGACACAGGGAGGATAGTTGTGTATATATGATTTACTCCTTTTTCTCCGGTCCCGCGCTGGATCTGCTTCCATTCAGAATTGCTCCTAAAAGACTGCTTTGGGTAAAAGCGCTAAAGAAATAAATTTAACATTACGTAAAAATTAGGTAACTTCAGAAAGTGCATAGAAAGAAGATAAGGAAGAATGAGCTAGAGATTGCTGGTTGCTCCTTGAAGAGTTATCTTGGGACCTACCCCAGGATGCAAAGCCCAAACTTTTCCCCTTGCTTTGTGATCTTGGGCCAAGATAGTGGTGGAGGGATTGGGATGAGACAACATTTCCCAGCCCAAGTCCTCAAAGGAGTTCATCGAGGATCCAGTTTTGGCTTTCCTTGAGTGCTCTTTGCTTGTTGTACTTTTTTTGCACTTTAAACATTTAGTATTTTGAAGGGAATAGGGATGGAAATTAGGATCTATGAAAGGGCCAATGGAAGGGAGGAAGCTTTATATTGTAGGGGGATTTTAATTAGGACTATGAGGGTTAAGAGGTTGTTGGGGGGCATTACACCACATAGAGATTCATTTCCCAAGTAGGTCATGCTTGAAGGTCTGCTGTTACTTTTATTTATTGGTATATGAATTCGACTCATACACAAAGTCATAAAAAGGCATATTTCGTAAATATCACATTATCAGTGTTAGCAATATACATATAAAGACAAGAGAAAAAATATGAAGAAAAGAACAACATTAGGGGACATCATTGCAATATTTTTCCAAATGCATATGATATCAAGCTCCGAGTTTACTGTCACGGATATGGCGTGATTGACTGCCGAAATAAAGAGGTGGGAGGATCTGACACAACAGTGAAAATACCATGGCAAATGTAACAGTACAACAACATTTTCCCCGCATCCTCAGATCCCAGACGAGACGGCGGCACATGCATGGACTGTGAATTATTGCCCAGGAGGTTCAAACATTGAAGAGTTCATCACATCCTGTGTACGGGCCCATGTCGAAAAGGGGCACCAGATGTCTCGTGGTCTAGAGGCTACCAGCATCAATTCCAAGAAGGTGGTGAGTTGTACTTGGCAATAGGTCACATCTAAGACCCATGACTTAACCTTTGGGGCCCAATTTATAGCCACCCAGCGCTTGGCCAGCAGCAATAGCATTTTTAATAAACGTTTGATTTCTGTAGGGGCATCCTTCGTGAACCCCAGGAGTACCAGGAGCGGCGATGGTTCCACAGGGATTTCAAGTATCTTGCTGACTGCACCAAAGATTTACTACCAGTATTGCGCAACTGGGGGCAGTCCCAAGCCAGGTGAAGGAAAGAGGCTTGAGCAGAGTGGATCTACAGCAACTGGTGACCAAGCGAAGCCCCATATGGTGGAGTTGTGTGGGCGTTCTATAATATCTATGTAGGAACTTAATGTGTATTAATCTAAGTTTATAGTTTGGGATTGTGCCTCCAACTGGCCACAACAGAACCTCCATTGTTCCTCAGTTAGGTGTGTGGGCAACTCCTCGTTCCAACCTTCTAGGTCTGTAGGCTGTGTAATCGGGGATGTGTGTTGCATCGTGTTGTACAGGCGTGTTATAAGTTTGCGCAATGGTGAGTTTGTCAAAATGTGCTCGAGAGCTGGTAGTGTAGGTGCGGGAGCAGGGAAGGAGCTATTTATCTGCCGACAAGTCGCCCTTATGCGATAGTACAGCAGCAGATCCGAGAAGTGTGACTTGGTTACTCAAGCCTGCATCGGCAGAGTAACGAATGTATTCTCTGGGTATAGATCTGCAAAGGTATTCATGCCCAGCTTCCCAGCCCGCAGCACTTCACTTCTAACAGTTAGCGCTGGTATTTGGGGATTGTGTACCAATAGGGTTGAGGAAGCGTATAGCTTCTCCAGCCCTGCTCTTGTGTGAAGCCCATCCCATGCTCATCGCAGCATCTCGGTAGTGTCTATTTCATTTCTGGGCCTCCGGAATTTGGAGAATAGTGCCACATTTAGTGGAGTGGGGGCTGTATGGTCCGATTCCATCACCGCGTGCGGCTGAAATGGGGTGGGGTATATTCAATAGTGTAAAAACTGGGCATACAAAGGGATATTTGGCGTGCCTAGTCCACCCTGGCTGAATGGTAATGTGAGTAGTACCCAGGAGACTCTCGCTTGTTTCCCAGCCCAGGCCAAAGCTATCATCAGGGATCTCACAGATTTCAAGAATGTTTTAGTGAGGGGGAGAGGGAGGTTTTACAAATAGGTACAAAAGTTTAGGTAGTACCATCATTGTGGCTATAGCTATTCTCCCTGCCAGTGACAGCGGCAGTCTAGACCAGGTGTTAATCTTCCTTTAAATCCAGCTCACCGTACGAACGTAATTCATATCCCACAGTTCCTGGATCTTACGACTAAGCCATACACCTAGATATTTAACAGGCCCTTCGTTCCTCTTAAGGGGGTAGTCGAGTTCGAAAGGAGCAGTGCAGTCTGTTAGGGGAAACAGAGTTGACTTGGACCAGTTAATTTGAACACCAGCTAATGCACCAAATCTGGTCATTTCGCAGAGTACAGGGAGCGGGTTGTCTTCAAGCTTGCTTATGTATAGTGTCACATCATCAGCATACAGTGAGACTATCAGGCCTCTGCATGTAAATCCCAGCCTCTGGCCGCATGATGTTGTCAGAGGCGTGCTGCCAAGGGCTCCATGGCTATAGCGAAAAGGAGTGGGGATGGGGACACCCCTGCCTATTACCCCTTGTGATAGGGAAATTCTCGGATACAGGGCCGTTAACTCTTAGCTGGGCGGTTGGTTCGGAGTAAAGGAGCTTAATTTGCCGAATGAATGCTTGGCTGATGCCCAATCTAGCCAGTATCTTAAATCCAAGGGAGTCAAAAGCTTTAGTAGCATCCAGCAACACCGCCAAAGCAGGTGTTTGGGGCTGAGATAGTGCAGTAGAGCTCTCAATTTATGTGCAGTTGACCAACCCGGTGTGAAGCCGGATTGGTCTGGTCAGGCGATGAGGGGGAGGATGGGCTGTAATCTTTATGCTAAGAGTTTGGCATATAATTTATTATCGAAATTAGTGAGGGAAAGCGGGCGATAGGAGTCTCGACAGGTCGGATCTTTTCTGGGTTTTAACAGCATAAGTATCACCGCTTCGCGCATAGTTGGTGGAAAGCGACCGGTTTCCAGTGAATCCTGACACACATCCAATAGGTATGTGGCTAGCAATGTGTCATATGTTTTGTAAAAGGATGTGGTCAGGCCATCTAGGCCCGGGGATTTATCATTAGGTAGACTATTAATGACCTGTAAGATGCTCTCCGTGGTGTAGGGTTCATCCAGGTAGTCTCTGTGTGCATTACTTAACCATAGCAATTCTATGGAGTCTAAATAGGTCTGTAAGTCGGCAGAAATGTCTGGTGCAGTGGAGGAGAATAGCTCAGTGTATAAGTATTTGAGGTATGTAAGTATTTGCTGGGACCCTCTCATTGGTGGGAAGCTTTCGTCGCTAGGTTCAGTAGTATATGCAGAGTTCCGTGGTGGTTTAAGCATGCTAGCTAGGGTTTTACCTGGGCGGTCTCCCTCCCCATATCTCCTGGCTGTAGTATATTTCCCCAGAAATTTCACTTCGCGGTGTGCTTCCTCCTCATATTCAGAGATTTTTTTCCCTTAGTGATGCCAGGTGGCTTTTATCCCCTGTCTTATAATACTTCTCCTCCTCTACTTTAATCTGTGATTCCAGGGATTTCAGCGATTGCCTGATGGATTTCAAAACCCCGGACTGTTTGGCCATACAGCTCCCTCTTATTACCACCTTAAAGGCTTCCCAAAGTATGCTTGCCGAGGACACCAACCCCTCATTCACTGCAAAATACTCTATTATGTATTTCCTGATGTCCTCCCGGAATGCCGAGTCTAGTAAAGCAAGAGGTGGGAGTCTCCAGCTAAATGCCCACTTAGACGTCGATGGGACACTAATTTGTAACAGACAGGGGGCATGATCAGAGAGTGTTCTAGGCAGCAGGCGGACATCTATGGTCCACGCCACAATATTACTAGTAACGAGCCAGTAGTCAAGCCTCAACCAGGCATTATGGTGTGATGTTATGCATTTACCCTCAATGCTATCGGGATTCCAGTTTATCCAAATGCTATTAACTTATTGTCCTGCATGAGTTTATTAAAGGTTGCAAATGTTTAGTGGTTAAACACACTTCCATGATGATGAATGTCCTCCAGTCTTTTTGGCACTTGAGGGGTTTTAGACGCTTTCTACAATAAACTCCCCTGCTGTGCATGGACACATGGAGGCTCAGGTCGATGAATTTGAAAAATCAACCAATCACTTCAGCAAAAATTAAAAACAGCTGCATTTAGGACATTCCATGGATCACTAGCTACACTCTATGCCCTGAATTGCAGTCAGAAAACCTTTATAACAGTGCTGAAGATGACTATAGCATTTGCCCCTAGCCCAGCGATTGTGGTGGGGACAGAACAGTCAAAAATATGCAGAACCATTGTCAGTTTCCTCTGTGGGCAGGCTGCTGCTGTTAAAGTCTTAGGCAACCTTCCACCCATCTGATGTTGAGTGCTTGCTCTTCTGACCATCTCTCAAGTGTAACATGAGGATCAACATGAGCTTCAGAAAAACTAGCCTCTGTTTACTTCTAAAAGAGGCTGAATATAGAGACATATGCCTGTTTGTATATTCACAGATCATGTACACCTTTATGTGAGGTTGAGGATTGAAGATGAATGAGGCGACTGAAAGCTGAACCATGTACTCCTGAAAGACTATATACTTTATGGAGCATAACTGAGCAGTTCATAGAATTCCTCTGTTTGACAATATGGGTGAATTGAATAGGGCATTATTATATGAACCTAAGGTAGTACTAAAGAGTGCTTCATAGCAGAGGTGGCTTGACAGAGAGTGTTGTGGGAGGGGGATTGTTGAAGCTCCAGTCAAAGTTGTATGAGATGGAATGCTCCTTAGCTGGAGTAGGTCACAATAGTGATTAGCTGTGTCCTAACTTTGAGTGCACCAGGCAAGTTACTTTATTCATATCATTAGAGACAAACAGTGAGTGCAACATGCCTGTAGTAGAAGTAGTAGTAGAAGATGAAGCAATTTTAATTTCTCTATTTGAAACTCTGCTAGGGAGCAAACCAGCCCAACTAAGGGTAATAAGTACTTGGAAGGGTCCCTGATTGATGGTACGGCTAGATGGCCCAATCTCCAAAATAGATGTGAGTGATATGGTCAATAGTGTGCAGTCTCCAAAGATCTGGGCAAGGTGGTTTCATGTTGGATTTCTTTTTTAGCCATTTTTGCCCAACACTCCTCGGCATTAAAACTAATGTTTTCAAAAGCTTTGCTAGCTCACAGGTGATCACCCCTCAATATCTAAACTGAATTTCTCCATTCTGCTGAAGACTGGCAAGGGCCCAGGAAAGTATAGGTCATATAGACACATCTCCATATTAAAATATGAATGCGAACATTTATACCACGGAGGTTGGATGAACTTACATCATTCTATTCAGGCAGTCTTTACCAAGGGAAGGCATGTGGAAAACAAAACCAAGCAAATCTAATACAATCTACACATCATAGCTATCTCCAACAAAGGGAAGAGTGAGGTGAAGCATTTTTCCATGGATTATGAAAAGGTCTACACTAGAGTGAAATGGGTGTCCTTTGATCAGGCCTGAAGTTGTGTAGTTTTAGGAACAGATTTATCAATATGGTTAGGATGAGCTACAGGACCGCCAGAGCAAGGGTGAAGATGAATTAGAGTTGTCCAAGTAATACACCAAAAGACATTGGTGCTTCATCAACCACAAACTTGTCAGAGTCCCACTGTGGGAGATACCATAAATTAAAAGATCATAATGTGTGGAGATATTATGCACTTCACCTGTCACTTGTGTTAACTTGCAAGTATGCAATGAGGTAGGTATGAAGAGAGGGATCACTATCTTTCCATCACCCTTCACTCTGTTGTTTGGGAATAGGGAATTTAAGCCTACACTAGACAGCAAGGCTTTTCAAAACAAGAAGGATGGATAGAGTGTGAAGGAGGATGATTTGTTCTCCAAAGGACAGATTAAACTATTTGTCCAGATGAAATTATATTATGGATTGGGGAGCAAGACAGGTCCTGGTATAGTCAGGCATGGCATTGTGTTCTGCGCCCCTTGATCAAGAGAGAGGCAGCTAGAATAATGACCACATGTAATCTTGGGAATTTACAAAATATTTTTTGAGATGTGAAAAAAGGTCAGTTTGCAAGTTTAGTAGTCCTGGGAGAGAGAAGTGGGCCTGAAAAAGGAAGGTTTTAACAATGCCTTGCTGGTTCAACAAGGTTCCAATGGGATGAGAAACACTATTGAATATCATATAAACATGGCACCTTACCCCAACCTGGACATATGTTATTGCTAAAAATAGATCGGGGCCTTGCTATACGGCCTGTGGTGAGAGGGGCACGAGATCCCCCATTTTTTGGGCATTGCTGATAGGTAAGCAATTTCTGGGTAGGGTTATGGGCTGGGTAGGTTCGAGGTGTGTTGCCTGCATTCCTGTGGCTGGATGGTGAGATCCAGACATAAAACAAGGAGGCCAGACACCGGGTTGTCTGTGGTATTTCCATTCAGACTTTGTTAGCAAGAGGCTGATGGTTACTTCCTCCTCAACACTAGCAGTGGTTTGATGGTACATCTGAGACTGCAGTTTCTGTTGTTCATGGTGAGGCAGTTTCTAGATCAGGCCTGTTTTTTCTCTGTCCCTTGTTGCTGCTTCAGCAAGGCTGATGACAACCGGGTAAAGAAACCTCACCCTTCATTGCACCCATATTATGGGCGATCCAGCTTGAAGACAGCCCCAGTGCTACCTACTGTGAGATGCATCGCTTTACACAGAGACTTAAACAGCCTAACGGTACTCTTGAAAAACAACCCATAATTGGTTCTGAAGTCTGAATCAGTGAATCCACACCCCTATCTAGAAAATGTGCTTAAGTCAGATCCAGACCACCTCACTTGGTTCCAAGTTCAAGTCTTTCATGACCAAGGAAGGCAGTGCTGTGCAGAGTACTCAAAGGACTGTTGTAGGACCAGGGCTGGTTTCTGCTTGACAGCCAGTCTGCTGGAAATGCTGAGGGTCTGTCTAGTAGCTAGAAGCCTGCCTGTCTGACTGATTGGCCTTGCCGGCAGAGAGACTGCCCAACATGCTCCTGGCCTGAGGAGTGCCAAGTGAAAGTGAACTGCCGGAGAGAAAGAAGTCAGGAGCGACCTTTGCTGCAGTGGGCCCCCCAGTCTTTTGCTGCAGCTCCCGTCAAGGACCACACTGTCCCAAGTTGTGCTACAACTGTCTTTCTGTGTGATTCATCTGTAGAAGTGATTCATCTGTGGAGAAGTGTGGCTCAGGGGTTAGAGGTCGGCAGACCCGAAAGCTGAGATCAGTCCTGGACCAGGGTTCAATTCCCCGCCTCGGCGGGTCTTGGGCTAAAAATTCCACGGACTCGATAATTCTCGCCCCGGTGCCTCCTCGACTCACGGGTTCACACTCTGCGACTCTGGGCAATAGCTTGCTTAATCTCCACAACGGCCCCTCGCGGCGGGATGCCTGACTTTCACCTTGTGGATACCCTGCTATCTCACAGGGGAATACCAGGACGGGTTCCCTAAGCAAGCACTGGGAAACCCACAGCGGGTAGCTGTGCGCTATATAAGATCAACTACATTTACATTTACTGGCCATTTGGGACTACAGCTGCCTTGCTGTGTGATCAATGTACAGGAGGGCTGTAACTGCCTTGTTGGCTGCTTGCTCCGTCTGCACAGGCCCAGATGTAGGTGATGACTGCAGAAGGCACCAAGATTTCCACACCAAGGACCACAGAACAGCATTGATCAGTGTCTTAGAGCGGCTCTTGTATTTTGAGCCCATGCACCACAACAGCTCCCTGGGAAGCCTGTGGCTGCTCACCCTCACTACCATGACAGGCAAGCATGGAAATGGTTGCACTTTTCCCTTTAGCAAAGCAATAGAGTTTAGAGTTTGTAGATGTATATAGCGCAGCATATCACCCATGAGGGTATTCAGGCGCTGTTCTTGGGCACGGGAAGATTTAGTGATTTGCCCAGAATCACGGGAGATTCAAACCAGATCCTCAACTCCCAAGTGGAAAACCACCTAACGCAAAATGGTAGGGTCCCAGTAGCCAGTGCATTCCCTATGGCCGTGAATGGGGTCTGGCAGATGGTAACTCATTTTATTGGCACCTGGAGTAGAGCATTAGGAGTTGGCAGCCAATCAGAATGCTCCCTTTGTGGGGCACAGCTGCAAATGTAGAACTGTTCACAAAATGTTCCCTGGCTACCAGTTCCCAACGTTCCTCTGGTGTTCTGCTTGAGCCTTGTCCTTGTGGTACTGTGCTAATGGAGGCAGTCATTCCTTGTCCACACATTGACTGTTTCTGTCCAGATGCTTCTGTAGAAAGAAAAGCCACTCTCCCTTGCCTGCTTTTGGATGCTAGTTTCACCCAGTGCCTTGCTGAATACAATCCTGATTGACCACAGAAGTAGAGAAAAGTTAACAGTTTTCCCTACTTCTGTATTCCAGTGAGTGAAATGGCCCTTATGCTTCAAACTATTTCAGTTGTTAAAGATTTTCTCCTTTGGTACCGCCCATGTTCAGTGCCTTTAACAACCAATATAGCCCTCGGCAGTGGACTATAAATCTACATTAATTAGAGAATATAGTATGATTTAATTTAGTGTTAGAGAAAGGCCCAGTATTATTGAAATGCAGTAAAATTAAATTCAATTAAAATGAGGAGATGAAATGAAATTTGAATAAAGAAAAGGGGACAAAGTGAAGGTCTTTTCAATACTATGGATAGGAGAGCAAGGAAAAGGTAGGACCAAGTAGAGATGGGGGACTGCACTTACAGACGTAGATTCAGTAAAAACGCCAGGAATAGTGGAGGTAACATCACACATGTCTCTGCAATGATATTACACAACATGAGGCTGTGTGAACTTTGACCCTGAAACCACCATAGAACATGGGAACTTTCAAGTTTGAAAAAACACTAGGCAGGATCTCTTGAATACAAACAGGTTGACTCAGAAACAAACTGAGAGAAGGCATATTTGATTAATGACCACTCAACTTACTTTGCGTGTGATCCTGGTCAACCTATTCTTGTACCTTTTCTAAAACAGTGAAGGAATAACATCTTTAGGGTGGTCTTCCCCCAAACTGTTCGCTTATTTACCTCCAATTTTTGCTGAAATTAATTTTTATTGGCATTAGGACTCTCTGCACTTTACCACTGCTGACCAGTGATAAAGTGATTGTGCTCACTCCCCTAAACATGGTTGTTTAATTGACTTATACCCAATTGATATATTTAATGTACTTGTAAGTCCCTTGTGGAGAATTATACAATACATACCCAGGGCCTGTAATTAAATGTTACCAGTGAGCCTTCAGCAGTTAATGTGCCACCAACTTAAGTAGCGCCTTAAAACATGTCCTAGGTCTGCCATTGCAACCTGAATGCATGTTTAACCTGCCATCTCGACTTGGCATTTAAACCCTCATGTAAAGCATAAACTCCCTTTTCATTACAGATAAGACATCCCTAATGTAGGCTATGGGTGCTGTATGATTAAAATGTTGGACATGTACCTTTAAATTTGACATGTCCTGGTAGCAAAAGATTCTTAAATTCATTTTTCACTAGTGCGAGGTCTACCCCTACGGTAGGATAACATTGTGGATTCCTAATTATTAAGCTGTAATTTCCAATTGTGAGCTGGTAGCTATGTCATGTTTAGTATCTATGAAATTGTAATCATAATGATAATGATAAACCCTTTTAAATGCCAAAGTTGTATTTTTGCATTGCAATTTTGAAAATGACACTGTTAGAAAGTTGACATTTCCTGCCCTTTGCCAGTTAGCCAGTTTGTGCCTGTAGCCTGTCTTGGGTCCCATGACTGGGTGTAACTGACAGTTAGTGGGTGATTCCGATGTTGGCGGTCGGTCCGCCGACAGGCCCTAGGTGGTAGCCTGACCGCCGATAGCCCTTTGGTCTGACTGTCGTATTCTGATCCTTGTGGTTGGACCCTAAGCTGACGGATGCAAGACTGCTGGCTCTGCCAGGATCATAGATAGCGATGGGGCGAAGGTCGAAGCAGCATCCCTGAATAGCGTTGGTGCCAAATCAGGCACCGCTGTCGGCATTACAATATCCCTTTCTGACAGCCTTTTCATGGTGGGAATCCCGCCATGAAAAGGTTGTTTTAAAGGGATATGGAGAGCCCTAAACAGGGCTACCTGCCATCATAGGCTACTGAAAGTAGGCCCTGGGGGGTACATGTAGTGCCCCCACTCACCTCCATGCACTGTGTGCCATGTACAACATGGTGTATGGCATACGGTGCATGGACGTGCAGGAGGTGCTGCATGGCAGAGGCATGTGCTGTGGCCCTTTTCCATGGCTGCAAAATGCTGCTATCATGGTACCAACACCATTCCAACCGCCAGCCCGGCAGACAAATCGGAATACGGCGGTCGGACTGCTGCAAGCTCATCGGGTAGTCTCTCAACCACCACTATGGCAGGCAGCAGTCCTACCACCTGGAATTGGAAGGATGCCCTTAAACGGTGTAGATTTCTCCATGACAGTCACACAATAGAGGGATTAGGTGTGCCTCAATGGGCATTCTGATAGGATGGGGGGCGGAGCTGAGCAGAGCCCCATTTGCAACTGATTAGCCTGTGCTCTGCCTTCACACAAAGGGCTTAATAACACCACATTGTCACTTCAGCCAGCTTAAAGTCAGGAAATTCCATGCACTTCATAAAACCTTTCCCGAAGCTTCTCTCACCTTCCAGAAGAAGGGTATCATGGTATAAAAATAGGATCTTCAGACCCATTCTTCATTTCACTACTGAACCTGTTGAAGAACTCTCAAAGGACTGCCTACCGCTGTAAACCTGCTGTGCACTCTGACATACTGCTCCTGTACCTGGAAGGACTGCTTTGGTGCCTGAAGCCTGCCCTGAACCCTGAGAGGCCCCTCCTGCTGTTGAGCCCTACATCTTTACTGCACCCAGGACTACCAAAGTGACTCAAAGGGATAGTTTGCTGGCCTCCTCTTCAGAATCACAGGGACATAAAAGTCTCCCACCATCTTGGACCTGCACCTCAACCCAGCATGAGTCAGTCCTGAACCCCGAAGAGGAGTCCCACGAGTCCTGGGCCCTTGGATGTGGTGCTAAAGGAGCCCAGAAGGCCACATCCCAAAACTGAGGACTTAAAACATTTTGGACAAAAACTGCTTTGAGAACCAGGAGGGACCAACCTGCTTGCATACCCACCTGAGGTGCTTTGCCGGTCGGATTGACTTTGCGGCTTCTCCTGCTAGGTTCTTCTCTGCAGCAGCAAACCCTTTTCAGCGGTCCTTTGCCAAAGGGGTATCAACCACATGAAACAGTCTTAGGATACAGCCCTCTGTCGTGTCCCACTGGAGATTTTAGACTTTCATCTCGATGACAAAGATCAATAGTAGAAATCATCACAGTGTCTTCGACCCAAGGCCACCCAACCCCGACACTCCCTCCTCGGACAGCTCCTGCAGCCTTGCCCTGCTGAACTTGACCTGCTTGGACACTTTTTCTTCTAAGTCCAAAGGTAAATGCAGGCCGGGCTCAATCCACTTCTTGTATCTGAACCACGCTCCATCGCGGTTGGCCATATTTATGGATTTTGACCCAGTGTCACATGACTAGATGTCCACGGTTGGCGCTTTGATCTTTTAGGTGCTAGTTTTTACTAAAAACGTTACAAATTTATAGACTTTGGTTCTACTGATTGGATTTTTGTTGTTGTGGTGTCAAATAAGTTATTAGAATGTACCCTATCTTTTTAAATCGGTTTGGATTTTTTCTTGTTTTGTGTTTTTACTTTTTTACTGGTTGTGTGCTGCATAACTACTTTGCACATTGCCTCTAAGCTAAGCCCGACTGGAGCTACCCATGGTTAAGCACAGGTTAATTAGTGACTTTTTGTGGTTCACCCTGCAAGGGATTGTGGCTGTTGCCTGACTTTATCAGAATGTGGTTTACTATGGTAAGAAAATGCTTTATTTAGAGAAATGTCAACGCATTAATAATTATTACAGATACAACTAGAAAGAGATATTACACCTGCAGGTCTGCAGCTGAATATTACCAGCAATAATAATAACATATTTTTGGTAATTGCATACCGCAACTATTCTATTTTAAACACTAAAAAACAGGTGTAACTAATTTCCAATTTAATGGTACTCAGATTACCAACTTCCGAAGGCTGAAAGAGTTGTTGCTACTTTTCGATTTGAACTAGCAGTGAGTGTTCCCTTTCCAGGCTATTTTGACAACTTGTTAAGATTTTGAGAATTCCTAAAAACTAAGTAGTGCTTTCTGGTTAAAAATAGAACAGTTGAAGATTTGTTTGAAGATCATATTTTTTCAACTTTTGGCATATCTTAATTTGAATGCAAGATGCATTGTATTGTCAATGTACAGAACTGCAAGTTGGAAAATGGAAAGACAATATGTGTAAGATCTGCTATTTTTAATGACGAGGTATTTTCACATTTATTCTGCAATGGTCTAATAGAACTTATCTCTGTAAAGCATGTTGAAAGGTCGATGTCTGATGTTCTATTTAAACCGGAGAGCAAAAAGGATGCCTTTTTCTGCATTACATTTTCCTATTTCATTTTGATTTGTTTCAGCATCCAGCCTTGTTTGAAATGTAACAACGCACACTGGTCAGGAGTGCAAGGGCAGTGGCAGAAGGACAAAATGGAAAGCTGGAGGTACCAGTTGCTACCCTCTGGTGGCTCATAACTGATGGAGAGTAAAAGTAGTCAAAATAAAGATATACAACCGAACAAAACTGTCAATATTGGAATATCTGCTCGGCGGTAGGCACAGGAACAGATACATCACTGGTGAAATGCCTTAATATTCACTTACCTCTGTCAAGCAATGTGTGAGATGTCTGTACTTGTCTCTTAACGCCTATAGGCGATTTACAATTTACAAATACTATGACATATTAGGACACCGCACTCTCAGTTTGAGTGGGTGGCTCCATACTACAACATCTGCATCATAGACACAAAGTCCTTGTGTTGATAGTGTGTTGCATCTCGGACAAGTAAGTGTCTTGCACTGATGTGCCTTCAACAGAAAATTGCTTGCCATGCAAGGTATGACTACATTATTGTCTGTTGAGTCATAGATATGATGTTGTACTCGTATCTTTACATTATAAGCTGGATGATACTGGGGAACATTTGATTTTGTTTTTAGATGTAGTGTGAGTAAGGGCACATGGGGAGTGCTCCATTTATGTGTGTGTTGTCATTGATGACAGTGATGCCTGGTCCTGAGCTAGCACCAGTCGTGCATGTACGCAGAGAAAGAGAAATATGTTAATCATGTCCAAGTAATAGAGTGTGGATGCAGTTTTGGGAGAGTACTAATGTTGTTCCATATGCACCTAGCAAGAGGGTCTAACGCGGGCCAGGTGATAGTTGCTTCAGTTTCTTCTATTGTTTTCATACCAGCAATAATTGCAACCAAAGGAGGACTTGGCAATTCCTGTATGCCATAATGGTTTCCTAACAACAGTTGCCACTAATAAAATTATTATATTGCATGAATATGAGGAAAGCTTGTCACTGTAGATCTGAAAGAGTAGTCTAAATGGCATAAAACTTCAAAACCTTTCACAGTTTTTTTTAAAACCTACAAAATGTTTTAACAAATTACCAAAATGCCGTCGCACACACTCAGCAACTTGGAATGTTTAATTTGATTATAACAGTCCTTTTGAAATTCCTAAATTACTTTTACAATATTATGAGAATAAATGCAACAAGCAGGATTACGCTAGAGAGGCTGTTCCCTTGAGGTTGCGAGGTGGTAGAGGGTAAAGTAAGATTACACCTGCCTCTGTGACAAGGAGAATGCCTGAGTGTCCCCATTACTTGCAGTTACCCTTAATTACCCCGAATCCTACTTTACCTCTTAAGAAACTACAGCAATGAGAGCTTCGTTCAGTGGGTTCTACTTATTACTAGCGGACTCCCTCAGTGTGAACTTCCCATTTCTCACTCTAGCAACGTCAGCTCGTTCCAGAATTCCTTCTGAGTGTTAAGAAGGTCCAAAAAATGAAATCTTAATCTATACGGGGCTTCTCTGTGGTTCTGTGATTGCAGATAGTATCAGCTCCCTGTAGGACTTTAGCTTTTCTTTAGTGCCAGTGATATAGGGTGTCCCAAGTGTGACCTTCCTTCAGTGCTGCCTGTCAGTGCCTTAGGAAAACAGCCAGGATCCAAGGAATTATCAGCTTCCCCCATCAGTGCCTTCAAAAGCCATTTTTCAAACTATTAATTTCTCACTTTAATGCACGTTTTAAACACAAACATGGCAGTTTTATTAGAGAGGCCGGCCATTTTGTTTGTGTTTGCAGCTAAAGTCTCAAGATCGAACTTCATCCCTGTTCACCCTCCCAATGCCCCCTCCTTTCCCCTCTACTCCGAGATTTTAGGTGCCTCCGGCACCCATGAAGATCTCATATGAGAGAACATGAGAGGCACATGTCTCTTTAATGTGATTGAGTTTTAAGAGTGGGGGCGGACACTTTAATTTAGATTTGCAATTTAGGAAAGTGGCACATAACGGTGGAAATCTTTCTAAGCTGTTGCAATTTATTTGCAAGTCGAAGAAGGCTCAAAATATCAGTTAATGTGAGTAAAGTGCAATGCAGAAATGACACAGAAAGCATCCGGAAATTACATTTAGAGTATATTTCAAGGCAAAACATGTACTTTCTCTTAAGGAAAGCGCTTTGTTCGGATCTGAAGTGCATTCCCATGGATCTCACCAGCACTACAGAGGAGGCAGCATCCGGGCAGGAAAGTAGCTGAGCGAGATTTAACTAATTGACTAAAGCCGCCATTGCTCGGTAGTTATTAAAAAGTTCAAGGCCACAGTGTCCCAGATTCGTTCAATACCTAATTCTCCTTCCTTTTAACAATGGAAGATTAATTTTATTTTGGAATTCTCAATTAAGGCTTTGGGTCTGAATTCTGCTTCTCGTGCCTTTATTGCCATGGAAGGGGTGAGCGAATTGGAGCCTTGTACACAACTAGGAGTTTTAAATTATATGCAGTCAGTGAGTGGTGTGGCAAGAGTGCCATCGGCCATTCGCGTAGCAAAAGGTGCGTGGGCCGTAATGGAAACATGGAAAATGGGTCTATCGCTTGATTCGGAGTTAAAAACAGCAATAATGGGGGTGCTTTGGGATTATCAATCTCCGGGACCCTGGTGCTCTGCACTTGTGCACTAGTGACAGCTATGCCCCAGCAGCCGCGGTCCGTGCAGGTAACAGCGGTGAGACAGTGGGGCCGCGTTGGGGGGTATTTCGAAGGACGATGCAGAGGGAAAATTCAATAAATAATTAATTTTCGCTTGCCATCGTCCCTCAAAATCCCCCACAACATGGCCCCACCGCCCCAACGCTGTTACCTGCACGGACCTCGGCTGTGCCCCAGCCATGGGTGCTGATGAAAGCAAACAATCTCCCTCTCCCATTCACTTGGCCTGTAAAATACAGCCTTATTTGGGGTCAGTCGCACCTCACACTCCTGGGCCCCAGGGAAAATGCAGCAGCTGCATTTATAATAGTTATGCCCCTGAAGGCTCCTCTTTGCAGCTCTTCTCCACTGATGGTGGTGGGCTGGGGATGCTGTGGAGCAGCCATAAATGGTGGAGATCAACATTACCTTTATGCTAACCATATGATATTGTACACGTTTATCACATGGTGTGAGCTTCCTACGAGTGAATGGAGGTTGTCCCTACATCAAAGATTTCACTCTCTCTCTGTGCTGCTTGGAATACATAATGAAGATGTAGGAGCCCTTTCTGCTTGAAAGGAACTTTCCGGGGCTCCATAGTTGGAGTACTACTGGTAGTGCGGGAAATGGAACAACCGTCCTTTGGGAACCCCGTAACATGAGGGTGGAGTACAGTAGGAAGTGGTGGGTCATGGGCAGCAGAGTCCAAGACAATCAGCCTATGCATTATTTTATAGAACCTTCTACCCCATGCAAATTGACAACAAGGATAGTAAATGTATTCTGCTTACTTACTCGGTTGCAAATAGTTTAATTTTCATGATAACTTGGTAGGTTAAGGCACATGCTGTAAATATCTATGTGTATCCAGTAGGTTTCAGGGTATAATACTGGTAGAATAACTGGTGGTTAATGCAAGTGCTGGAGAGATCTGTGTGCACTCGCTAGTTAAAAGTTAAAATAATCACAATATAACATGGTGAGTAAAGTTTTGGATGCCAAGCGTAGCGTCTAAGTGTGGTCACAGATTTGTACTTTATGTAAGACAGCTCTGTTGGTTAATGTCATTGTTCCAGAGATCCTTATGTAACCCACCGATCGCAAGTTACAATCTCGGTAAAACCACTTGCTGAGTGTTAGACCTGACAGCCTTAGGCTGGTCTTCCCCCAAACTTTTTGGCTATTTGTCTCATATTTTGCTCATTCCTTTTTGTTGTTTTTAACCCCTTCGTTGCGCCCGTCGGCCAACGGCCGTCGCGAGCAATACCTGGGTAGTGCTGCACACGTCCGTTGGCCGACGCGGCCCCGCCCACTCAATAGAACGCCCGCACCGTAAACGGGTTAAGACTCTGTGCACCTTACGACTGGAAACCATTGCTAAAGTGCATGTGCCCTGCCCCTAAACATGGTTTCATTGATAAATCCACAATTGTCATATTTAATTTACTTATAAGTGCTTAGAAAAGGGTACTACGTGTGCCCATGGCCTGTAAAATACATGCTACTAGTGGGCCTGCAGCACCAATTGTGCTACCCACTCAAGTAGCCTTTTTTGTTTTTAAGTTTAAGAGGGCTTTGTTGAAATATATAAAAAACAAAAGGTACATCTTGCAATAACAGTTTGAGGTAAACAATAAAAAATAGTACAGAATATATATGTTGAAAATAAGAATAATACATGATACAATAGCATTATTAAGCAAGAAGTCAGTAAACGCAATAAAAGAAAAAGTACCTTAATGAAACAGAATTTTATGTTTTATAAGTAGAGAAGAAAAAAAAGAGGGAGGAGGAAAAAGAAAATAAAGAAAGAAAAATCAGCAACTGTAGCATAGATAAACAATATTGAAATCCAGTAACTTGAACAATAAGTTTTCAAACAACAAAAAGTTAACAGTAAAATATCCTAGTATGAACAATATAAGAAAAATAAGCTGAAAAAATCATGGTGGTTGATAAACAGAGGTACTGTCCTGGATCCGCATTGAATGAGGGGATAAATAGTTATTAAGCCGAGACCAGAAGGCTTCTTTTCGAAGAAGTTGGTGGGGGGAAGTGACAGAGGCTCTATACAGCCTATGATGATGACAAAAAAGGTTCCACCAACCAGGAAAAGTGACTTTAGTGGCGTGCTTCCAGTTAGAAGTAATAATTTGAAAGCCAATAGGAAGTAATATATCCACAAACAACCCCAACGTGCGAGCACCAAACCAAATTGGGGAAGAACTTCCCAAAAATATAGATTTGATCTCAAACGGGAAACTAATAGAACAAATGTAGGAACTTGTTTTACAAACCTTTATCCAAAAAAAGGCAATGTTTCGACAGAGAAAAAAAGAATTTAGGTATGTGCCAGGAGTATTTGAGCAGGTTCAACATGTAGGTGATAAACCTGGATTATATTTAGAAATAGACTTTGGGGTTAAATACAGCCTATGATAAAAGTAATATAAAGTCTGAGTGGTGCTAGCTTTGCATGATGTTTGATGTATTCGTGACCAGATGGAATTCCAAGTGTGTACAGAGAGAGTATGTTGCAGGTTCAACTCACATAAAATTTCAACTTTATTCTTGGGACAATTTGGAAGAAAATAATTCAAATATTTTAGATATGGGAGGCCCAAAGTGAGGAGGAGGTGGACAGTGACATTAAAGGAGGATTCGAAGAAGTAGAGCTCGGGAAAAGAGGGAAAAAGGTTGAGTAAGGGTCTTTTTTAAGGAATCATACTTAAGAAGGGAGGTAGCGGACAAACTATATTTAGATCGGACTTCGTGAGAGGAGAGAAGGTGAGTTCCTTGGAACAAATGTTTAACTTGAACTATTACCTTAGTGACACAATCCTTCCAAATAAAGGTACGATTTGAAAGTTTAATGGACGTATTATGCCATATAGAAGAATCCAGGAACGCCTGTAATGGTGAGAGAGATTTGGTAAGGACCGGGTAAATAACCGATATAGACTGTGAAATGGTGGGTGATTAAAAGGAATGAGGAGGATGCGAAAAGTTAGCCAATGATGAATAATTAAAAGGCCAAATCAAAGAATCCTCCAATTTACACCAGACCGGTAAAGAAGTATTCGCAGAAGAGGAGAGATGAGGTAGAATTTGACATATTAAAAAAGGAGAATTATACTGTCGAAAGTTTGGAAAATTGACTCCACCCCTATCCTTAGGTGCAGATAAAGAAAAAACAAAGAGATATGTGCTTTCCGTTAATACCATAGAAACTTCCCCAAGGCACTATTAAAGGTTTACATTTGTTTAATGCAATCTTCACTGGTAGCATGGACAGATAAAAATTGATAACAAGGAGCATCATCATTTTAATTGTATCCAACCTACCCCACCAGGATAAGTATAAGAGCAACCATTTCTCAGACATATGAAACACCTCTAGTACAACATCATCCAAAATAAGTTGAACCGTTTTAGTGATTAAGGAAGAATATTTAACCCCAGACAAGTAATATGGCTAGCATTCCATTTGAAACCTTTGTCTGCAAACATTTCTTTTAAGCAGCATTTGTTTAATGGAAGAACTTCAGATTTTGTGAAATTTAAATTATATCCCGATAAGGTAACATACAAGGATAAAAGATCAGTAAAAGCAGGGATGGAAACTAAGGAATCCGAAACATATAACAAAATGTCATCAGCATAGGTTATAAATTTGATTTCAGTGGTTTGTGAATAAGACCGCAAAATAAGGGAGAGTATGGTAAAGAATGACGAAAAGGTTCAAGAGATAGTATATCAAGTAGGGGGGACAGAGGACAACCTTGACGCATACCCCTTTGAAGGGTAAAATAGATGGATTGGGATCCGTAAAAAAAAATCCAAAGTTGGGGTGGAATAAAGCAAGCTTATGAAAGACATAATAACAGGGCCAAAACCATGCCATTTAAGGGCCTGCATCATAAAAAGCCAATGAAGCCAATCAAAGGCTTTTTCGGCATCTAGAGTGATAGCAACTAAAGGCGAGGAACTCTTATATGTAAGATGTATAATGTTCAAAAAAGTTCAAGAGTTGTCAGCCAAAGTTCTACCTCTAACAAACCCCGTTTGTTCAATACCAATCAGGTTGGGAATCACCTGATTAAGGCGGAGAGCTAACACTTTAGCAAAGATTTTGCAGTCTATGTTTATTAGAGAAATAGGACGATAATTAGCACAAGATGAGGGATCCTAGTCCTTCTTTGGAATCAAACAGATCATTGCTTCCAAAAAAGTGCCACAAGCCTCATTATGTGAGATGAAGTACTGATATAGAGAGAGGAGATGTGGGAGAAGCATCTGCGAAAAATACGAATAAAATGTGGCTGTAAAACCATCTAGACCAGGGGCTTTGTCCTTAGGTAGTTGAGCTAAAGCAGCCTTAATCTCAGAAAAATATAACTATTGGCCAAAAAGGAACAATCCAGAGAGGGGAAAGAGCGGGGAGGAAGAGAATCAAAAAACGAATCCAAGGCAGTATCCGAAGGAGAAGAGTCAGGGGTTTATACATTTTTATAAAAATCTATAAAACAGCATAATATTTCTTCATCTTTAAGATGGCTAATACCTTTATCATGAATGACATTAACTATTTTGGATTTTTGGGATTTCACTTTCAAATAATTCGCCACCAGTTTGCCTGCTCTGTTGCATCCACCATAACATTTAGAGGTGATTTTTAGTAACACCCCGGAGGCCTCCTCAGTTGACTTCCTGTTGAAAGTTAATTTAGCGTGAAGATGTTGCTTAAGAGCATCATCGTTATTGGAAGTGTAGTAAGCATAGTTGAGTTGCTTGAAAGATAATAATAAGGACGAAGATTCCTTGAGAAAGTTTTGCTTTTATCAGCAACATAATCAATGATTAAACCTCTAGCCATTGCCTTGAAAGCATCCCATCCAAGTTGTAATGATATGTAAGGGGTAATAATTGTATGAAAAAATTCTATTAGAAAACTTTTGAATTGTTCCACAAAAATAGGATCTTTGAGTAGATAATTGCTAAAACGCCCTAACGGGGTTTAGAGGATTCGGGTGGGAGATCTATATCAATAAAAACCGGTGTGTGATCGGATATAAGTATAGATCCAATTTCAGCATGAATTAAGTTAGTGAGAAGTTGGGTAGTCACAGAAATATAGTAAATTCTGGATTTGGAATTATGTGTGGGGGGAATAAAAAATGAATTCCAAATTGTCCGGGTTATATATACTCTAAGCTTCTATCCAGAGTGGATAGTGTTCCCAAAAGTTTTTGCATTTTGTTATGGACATATCTAGAGAGAGATTTCCTATCAATGAAAGGGACCACACTTTGATTACAGTCTCTACCAACAAGGAGATTGGGGTTAGAACAAGAACGTGGGATATGTGACATGGTTTGCCAAAACTGTGCATTTAAGCTAGTGGGACCATAAATGTTAAGGAGGGAAAGTGGGGTGCCATTAATGACGAGGTGAAGAAGAAGCCATCTGCCATCAGCATCCTTCTCCTCCTTTCCAATAGTTAGAGAAAGAGACTTATGAAATAATGTCACCAGACCATTCTTTTTCCCGGTAGCAGGAGAACAATAAACATGACCCACTGGCTTCTTAAGAGAGCTAATATCACTTTCAGTAAGATGAGTCTCTTGTAGCATTGCAATCTCACAGTGTAATCAGGATAAATGTGTAGGAACTCTTTGTTTCCTCATAGGGTTACGTAGACCTTTTACATTCCTGGACACAATATGAACATTACCAGTCATAAAGAGAGTGAAAAGACATTAGGAACATTCATGAGCAATCTAAAGTTGGCAACAGTATGAATTCACTATGTGGAAAATACAGAACCATCATAAAGAGAGATTTACAGTGGACTCAAAATGGCGGCCGTGACCACCTTTCACGAGGAGAGCAAAACGAGGGGAAGCACAGGGGAGAAGTGCTCATATAGAGAGCACAACCAGAAATACCTGTTCCCCATGCATTCGCCTCCCGATGCTGTTCATTAAAATTACTGGCAACTGCCTTCTCTTTTAGAGAGTTTTATATAGCGCAAACTAGACCCGAGACATCGGGTATCACAACGCTTTACATCAGCACCAGTTTCATTACAGAAGGACACATCCATTTTTTGTTAGGCATCGGAAGATTAAGTGATTTGCCCAGAATCACAGGATGTTGAGCGTCGTTGCCGAGACTCGAACCAGGTTCCCCAGCTTCGAGGTCGACTGCTCTAGCCATAAGGCTATATCCTTCAGCCCTGCCCCCCTCAAGTAGCCTTTTAAACATGTCTCAGGACTACTATTGTAAGTTCTGTGTGGGCAGTTTACACTGCCATGTTGACTAGGCACTTTAACCCCATATGACATCCCTGAAGGTAGGCACTAGGTAGCCCATAGGGAAGGGTTCTGTGTAATTCAAAGGTAGGCCATATATGTTTATGTTTTGCATGTTCTGGTAGTGAAAAACACCCAAATCTGTTTTTCACTACTGTGAGGCCTACCCCTCTCATAGGATAACATTGAGGATTCCTTATTACACTTAATAAGCTGCAATTCCTGATTGAGAGGGAGTAGATCTGTAATGTTTTATACCTATGGATTTAAAAGGATAAATATTCTTTAATGGCAAAGTTGAGTTTACCATTACAACTTTGAAAATGCCACATTTAGAAAGTTGCAAATGAAAAGATGAAAGTATGCACTCCTTCCCTTTGTCCATTGTGTAATAATAGTGATGAAACCAACTTGTTGCGTGCAAACAGGTTCTGTGAACTGTCCCAAATCACAGTAATAATAAAGTATCCAAAAAGGTACGTTACATGGCGCACCCAACCTTCGCACTGCTGAATGAAGGAATTTTTCCTCTCAATAAATCATTCTCTTTGACATAATCAAATTTTATCTGAAAGTAAACCTTTGCCTATATCCGTTTTTTACCAAGTCTAATCATTGTTTTTGAATCACTGCAGAGACAGCTTAATTCCACTCTAATGCTTTAGTCAACATTTTCAAATGCCTTGTGCTGTCCATCCAGACTTAGAACAGCGGCTTGTGTATGTAAAATATTCTTGTAGAGCAGGCTCATTACATTCCACCCAATGCATTTCGAGCCCAAATGACTCTTCGTCAGGGGTTACTGAAGCAAATAAGAAAGATGACTAAACTGACTATACAATACTAGTTAGAAGTAGACTCTGACCCCGTGACCTCCCCTTTCAGAGCTATAAATCTTAAAGTGATATATTTATTCTGAACTTAAGATGCTGTTCCCCGCTACAAAATACATGAATAAATACACCTAACCAAAGCGCATTGACCCACCCATAAACCATGTCGTAATTAAGGATGAAACAAACAGTACTGAAACAAAATTCCTGAATGTACCTGATGAGCCCGCACAAAGAATACATAAAAAGGTACCAACTGATCGTGCAACCACATTCAAAACAATCCCTCAGATTAAAAAAACACTAGTGCAAGACACAATCAACTCGAATAAAACGAAAAATAACTGAAAAATAAATTGATCCATCCAGTATCACTAGTTTTGTAGTCAATAAAGTTCCCCTTCAAATCCTTTCTAGATATTCCCTGTTTTTCCACTGTCCCTGAAGTGATGTGTTGACTGTCTCGTTTTCATCCAAATTCCAACATGTCGTCTATGGGGTTCAAACTATCAGGGGGACAGAAATATTGCACTGCAAATAAAAAGATGTAGGTGTGTTTATGTGCAGGAAGGGACACCTTCCGGTACACAAGCAAACCTCCCTGCCTGCAGACACTCTTGCACTCTGGTGCAAGGGTGCCTGCATTGACGCTAAGCAATAACGAGGAGAAATAAAGCATTTCTCGCTATCTTAAGACCAGGGTTTTCTTGACCTTAATTTTGGCGCTACCTCCTATTTACGCTGCCCTTGTGAATAGGGGCAGCGTAAAAATCAATGGGTGTTGTGGTAGAACGTCCACCACAAAACCCACTGCACGCCCCTTACACGCTAAACACAGCGTGAAAGGGGGCCTTATTCACAAAGCAGCATTAAGTCATGTTAAGTGGCATAACGCTGCCTTGTGAATAAGGCGAGGCCCCTATCGCCACCACAACTTCACTGAAAGAGACGTTGTGGTGGCGATAGGGGCTTGTGAATATGCCCCTCAGTCTTCTTGTTTCTCTAAAATAGACTGAAATGGATAGAAACAAGCACATTTTAAGTGCCAAAAACTATATTGTGTGCTACATGAAGGAATATTATTCATGTGCTTACACCCAGAGACAGGCATTCCACATAGCATATGTAGAACAACATATCATACAAAGATCGAAAACTTGAGAAAGTCAAGTACACTTTGAAAAATCCATGCATCTCTTAGAAATGTATTAATTAACACTTCATCTGGAATACCTTTGTTTTCTGTAATTGATAGGTGAGTGTGGCACTCAGCAGTTCGTGAGGTTCCACCTTCCACCTGCTCCCAGTTATGGCACCACTACGACACAAAAGGATTTGGGTTGTTCATGAAGTGAAGCATGTGCAACAGCCATGCTGGACAGTACTGCAAGATCCCTTCAGCCTCCTGCAGATGGGAACACTTCAAGGCGAAGCACAATGATGTGTGGGAGCGCCACCAGCAGCGGTCCGTGATGGGAGTTCCGTGGGGCGGAAAGGCGGGGCGGGGGGTACTAAACACCGGAACATGGATAATTGGAGGTACGTAAACAATTAAATAAATAAAACGAATTTCGTAGCGCGCCCTGCATCACAAAATGCGGTGCAGCGCGCGCTACGAAATTCGTTTTTTTAATTTAATTGTTTACTTACCTCCAATTATCCATTTTCCAGTGTTTAGTACCCCCCACCCTGCCCCTTTCCGCCCCACGGAACTCCCTCCACGGACCGCTGCTGAGCGCCACTACATATGTCCAGGTTTAAGCACTCTACAATGGGACACACTTGGGGATGATTCACTGTTTCCCGCTCTATTCCCTGCTGCAGACTGGTGACCTGGAGGCAACAAGCGTGGAGCAAGTGCAGTTTAGTGCAAGACCCTGGGAAGCAGGATAATGTTATGAGTGAGAATAGAGAGATGTCTGAAAATAAAAATGTCATTTCAGAGTGCCAGAGCACGCATGTAGGCTGTTAATTGCTAACAAGTGTATGCAAATGAGCATGTGTACACAAAAATAACACAGGCTAGATCCTGCCTCAGTGTACGTGTGGCGGCTGAATGTGGAAATATGCTATTTAAGCAAACACAGAAGTGCAATCATGTAGGCGTATCAACTTATCCAAAGGAATTTGTTCTGACTAATTTGGGCAACTTGTGCTTTTTAGTATAAAAACTTTTTTGTTTGTATTTGAAAACACATATCTTAACCTACATCCATTGGCCAGCATGGTGCTAAAATCTCCTCTTGTCCATAAAGTTGAAAAACCTCATTGAACTCTCCCCCACCCCTCCCTCGCCACTCTCACAACAGACTAAAAAGGCATTATGCCTCTTATGTGCCAGAATTTCCCTAGTCACACCATAATCAGTGTCGCTTAATCTTGGAAGTAGCCATGCATTCTCTGAGATCTTTGAATAAGGTGCACAACTGTAAGGTACCATTGTTGACCATCTCGTGACATTTTTTGGATAAGATGATAATATACAGAGCTTTGTGTAATTTTCTCCATCACCACTGCATTCCACAGTCTATGGAGCTAATCTTCATGCGTTGACGGGGACTGAATGTTCCCTTTCGTCAAAGTGACATGTATTGTCACAGTCAGATCCAGTGTGAGATATTTACCTCTGATTAACTCCAGGATGAGGTTACCAAACAAAATTACACCTGGATCTTTCTGGACTTTCAATGTTACGGTATTGAGCAAGCATAAAATTCTAGGAAGCATGTTAATTCCCCGGTTACTTACCGGTAATCTTCATTACTCTGAGTATAGTCTTCCTCGCCACATGACTAACGAAGTGATCTTCAGCTCCACACCAGAACCCTCCAAAGCAAAAGTAGCCTCCCATGCCTCCCATCCTCTCCCAATATGGCCGACCCAGGTAACCCTTGACCTCTATAAGAGGCGGGCCGGCCCAACCCAACAGCCTGAACTACCAAGCAAACAACATAAAGTCAATAGCCAGACAGGGAGGGAGGGCTGGGAACTCATTAGCGGTAAGTTACCGGGGCATTACCTCTTCGTAAGTCTTCCTCGCCACATGACTAATGAAGTGAGCAAATACCAAAGCCAAACGGCTTCATGGAAAACTCACAAGAAAACCAACGGATCAGAAAAAAGGCATGCGCAGAGAAGACCAATACGCAGCCCAGCCGAACAACACAGTGTACACACCCCAAAAGAGGCCCACGACACCAACACGCTCCAAGAGGAACGACCCGGACATTGCCCGGGTGCACAGAACCCAGGGACCGGCACATTCGCAGGATAGCCTGCGTGAGCCAGGGACACAACATGAACCTAGAGGGACAGCGCCCAAAACGAACCGGACCAAAGGACACGAACAAACTGTCAAAAGGACAAAAAGCGGACATGCGGTCCAGGAAAACCCCCACTGCATGAAGGACAGCCAGCACGGACAGTAGGCAACCAGGGAGGAAGAACACCACCCAAGAATGGGCTACAAGGGAGAGGAGCCAGGGCAGAAAACGAGAGACATGCCACAGGCCAAGACAGGCCAGTAGAACCCGCAAGAATGGAGGAGACCGAAGAAAAGATCCCAGAACATCCAATCAGCCAGAGACAATGAGGGAGAATAGCGAAAGTAAAATAGAATTATCAATGAAAGTAACAATATCTAAATTTTTGACTGAGAACATAAAACCAGTAAACCTCAGGATTGGAACTCAGGACCCTTGGTGTAAGAGTCTGCAACCCAACCCACTATGCCACAGTGACTCCCCCGTACGTAAGGCGAAAGCACTACCCCACACTATGGAAGGGAAACAAAACACAGAATACCCACAAGAAGGACCGGTGCCACTATTACAAAGACACATGGTAATCCACCGGCAGCACGCCCACGGGCTGAGGAGCGGGACAGACAGGGACTCTGACGGGACCAATACCCTCAGAGGCAACGGCAGAAGCGAGCGGCTCCAGGTTGCCCACGCGCCTACTCGGGCCCAGGAGACGGCCATGTGCGACCTGGGCGGAGGAAAATGTGCTGCCATCCGCCCGTGCTGCGGCCAGGAAGAGCACGGAAGGAAAAACGAAACGGCCACGAGGACGGCCGCAAGTGCAACTGAGAGAAACCAGCCGCACGGGAAGCCGGACAAGCCCGGCCCTGCCCCTTTGAGGCCGGTCCAGACCTGTGCCTGCAAGCGACACCCCGCCCCATAGGGGGATCTGAAACTCCCGCCAGGCGAGGCCAGAGACCCGGGAATACCACCCTTGCCGTCCCGAGTAAGCCCTGGGACCCGAAGAGTGCCTGACCGTCAGCCCAGATACAAACCAGCGCCAGGGCATGTCTGTCACGGGGTAAGGATGCAGAACGGCCCCCCGCAGACTCCAGGCCACCCCTCTGTCAACCCCTGGCTCGCTATGGCAGAGCCTGACCGGCCCCAGACAGGACAAGCGGGGGCCAACAGTCCAAGGGCCTGCTAGAGCAGGGCCACCAACCAGGGACCCATGCTCCTGCTACAGCAGGAACCACTTACCTGAAACACGCGCTGGAGAATCTGCAGCGCAGAAACAAAAAAACAGGCTGTTGGGTAGGGCCGGCCCGCCTCTTATAGAGGTCAAGGATGACCTGGGTCAGCCATATTGGGAGAGGATGGGAGGCATGGGGGCATGGGAGGCTACTTTTGCCATGTAGGATTCTGGTGTGGAGCTGAAGCTCACTTCGTTAGTAATGTTGCGAGGAAGATTTACGAAGAGGTAATTTTATTATAGATATTCTTCCTAGCGAGGATAAGTGCTGAAGATTCCATCTTCCCAGGTCAGCTCTAATTTCTTAAATAAGAGTTATGAAATTTGTAAGTATATAGCATAACCCCCAAATAAGTGGTTGCGGTTATCTGCAAAATTGGGAGTATCTCTCCTATTTCCTTCCTTTGGTTTGGTAGCAGGTGTAACTGAAGAGCTTCAGCTTTCTCCCAATTAATTTTAAACCCTTGTAGCGGTCTATTAATTACCAGTCCAGATAGATGATTAGGACGGGTTACGAAATGCCACCATGATATCTGCAAATGTTGTTCTCTTATATTCTTCCCACCTATCAGAGCCCCCTGAATATCATTGTTATTTCCAAAAGCGTTCACTAGGGGGTTCAAAATTCAGTGCAAATAGAAGAGGGGCAAAGGGGAAACCCTGCCTAGTTTCCTTTTTTATAGCGAAGGGTGCCAAGGTCACACTGTTGACTCGTATTAGAGAGGCGCAGGAGATTTCCCATCTGCAATGTGTGGAAATGGGCCATAACACTGATGAAGAATTTCACTATTATCTCAAAATCTTTGATACAAGGGGTATAGCCTGACTTGTTATTCTGTCTGTGGCAGTACATACTCTGTAGCGGATACTGTGGCTGAACTGTATTGATGTGTGGGTTAAGGAACCTCCCTTCAGACAAGGGTCAAAACAGCCCCTATATGCATATATTTACTGAGTTACTTTGTGGTCATTTTGGGGTTGTGATAAACCCCTGGCTGCAGAACTATGAATTTTGTGGAATATATTATTTCATCACTCTTGTTTATTTAATGACTGCCAGATGCCGTTTGCTGCATTAACATGAACTTTGTGGTATATATATTGTCGATAGGATTGGTGTATCTCCTATATTGTGTGGATTTGTTGAAAAGAAAAAGAAAGAGGGAGTAAAAGGAATGGTAATGAAAGTGTATCAACAGGTGTCAACCCTTAAACATCACTAGACCAGAAGCATAAATAATCATAGAATGACCAGTTGTTTTTCATCTTTTTCATTATTTAATATCTGCGTGAGCTAAAAACATGGCTCATCTTTTGCCTGTTGCGAGTTTGGTATTGTGGCCAGGCAGGATTAGTGGCATAATATGACAGCGATATATTTTTACTTTTATATCTGTTTGATTTGGATTTGTTTATGGTAAAAAAGTATGCAGTATGTGAAATGGGCAAACAGGGTGCCGTGGTGGTCTCGTTACTAGGCTGTATCTATGGGGTGCTGGAAATGATAGACCCGGATGTGCTGTGACACATCATTTTAACATGTCTGGTCCTTTCACTAAACCTGTTGCATGCTATTCTCTAGACCGCTGCAGGTGCAGGGAATTGGCTTAATGAATGGGTATTCAAACAGGGCCGGCCCGATGGGCTGGTCTCTTTTTTGCTGAGACTTGTGTGAGGTAAGTTATGGCTGGTGGGAGGTATCAGACACAGACTAAGATGGGGTTATGTTTACAATTGAATTGTCCTGCAGCACTGTGGTTATCTTGGGTGCTGGATTGCCGATGGCGGGATGTGTGTGAGCTTGAATGGGGTGGACGCTTGAGACTCTTAGGTCACATATGACCAAGTGGATGCTGCCGGCAATGTAACAGACTTTTTTTTACACAAACATATGGCAGACTTTGCCAGAGGGCGGGGGTGTCCGCTGCTGTGCAGTTTTGATTTGCTTAAGTATGGTTGGTGAGTTGCGTGATTGGGAGGACGTCTGGGGGTTATGCACCTGATATTATGACGACTGACTGTGCCCGCACCGGGTTTGATCTCCTTGAGGCTTTACGATTTCAACAATTGACAATATGCTGTGCATTCACCAATGTGTTTATATACAACATCTTGCGATACCTGATATATCTTATATATATATATATATTTATTTTGGAATATGTGATGAATTTAGTGGAGTATTTAATGGCGTATTTTTGTTGATGTATGTTAATACGTATGGACGATACGCAGCATCTGTAAAGATACAATGTTGCATTGTTTGAAGATGGCAGCACATTGTGCTACGATAAGAGACGGTGCTGCATGATGTTTGCTCTCGGCATCTGTGACTATTATGTACTGGATACATTGTAATGATTTCTTGAGTAGTGATGCTAATGAGGACATGCAATGTCTGTTTCTTATTATTATTTTCTCTTTACTTTTTATGCTTCGATGCACGGTTGTTCTTTTCTTTCCTTTTGGCCTTTGTGGTGTTATGTTATAATCTTTTACTAAGTAATGCTCTATTACTTACCGGTAATCTTCATTACTCCGGGTCCTGTTGTCCTCGTCCCTTTCAATGACAATGTGGAGATAACAATCTCCCCTACAGAAAAAAAAAGACCAGAGGAATGCTGGGACCCCACTGCCCCTCCCACTGGGAGTACATAAGCAGTACTTACTCAGCATTCCGACTGTACAACCAAGCCCACACAGGAAGGCCGGCCGCCCGGGAGGGAGGGAGGGGCGTATGAATGGGACGAGGACAACAGGGCCTGGAGTAATGAAGATTACCGGTAAGTAATAGAGCATTACCCCCAGGTCCCTAAGTCCTCGTCCCATTCAATGACAATGTGGAGAATACCAAAGCAGAAAACCCGGCCTTCCGAACCCCCAAGCGCACCCAGGAAACCACAAGAAACGCAGTGACCCAAGGGAGCACAGAAAGAGGGACCCGCAGGAAGCAACCGGCCAGCAACCCAGAACACGACAGCTGGGACACAAACAAGGACCGGAAACAACCAAGAAAAATACAGAAGGCCAGAGCCACACAAGGAGGCAGCCAACCAGAGAAACCGGAGACAGAGCAACCAGGCCTAAAACCCAAAAAGGACAGAGCCAAGGGAAGCCACCGGACAAGGCCAACCACCCCAGAACCACCAGGAAGGAACACAGGCCCCGGCAGCCACACAGACACAGAGCAAACCCCGGCCGCCCCGGAGAAGGCCAAAGAAAGAAGCCAAGGCCGGGCAACCGGGCGCAGGCACCCAGCCAACAAGGAAGGAGCCACAGCGAGAGCCCAGGAGTAGCAGAAACCCCAGGAGGCCAAACCCCACAGGGAAGAAGGCAGCAAACCGCACCAGGACCGGACACAAAACACCAGAGCAGCAGGGGCAGAGGAGGCCAACCCCAAAAACAACATCAGAAAGCCAACCAAACAACCAAGAGGCCAGCAAAAATTGCAAAACCCACAAAGGGAACCGAACAGGCACAGCAAGTCGGGGAGAGGGCCAACCCCCACAACCCCAGAACCCTCAACCCCAAAGGGAGGGAAAAAACCAGGCAGGGCACAAGCTCAGGGCAACCAGGAACCCCTGACAGAACCCAAACAGGAACCAACCAAGCACGAACCCGCCAAACCCCAGGGGGCAGACAAGAGAAGCTGAGGCAAAGGGCCGGGAGGCCACAGAGGCAACAGCCAAAGCGGAACCCGGAGGAAACAGAGAAGCCAGAAGCACAAGCAGCACCAGAGTCCGGACAACCAGCTGCCAGGAGAACACACCCCCAGAACGGGCAAGACAACACCACCCAACCCCACCCCAACAGGGGAGGGGAGGGCATGCCGAAAGGCATCCCACACTGGGAGCAGAACCCAGGGGAGCCAGCAGGGACGACAGGAGCAAGCCAGGACACCAACCACCAGGAAAGGGACCGGCGAATCCCGGAAGCACACCCCAGAGGCAGTACGGAAGCCACCGCACAGCCAGCCAAAACCCAGGAGGCACAGCCGGAGGCCAAGCCACACCAACCCCCAGCCGGCAGACTAGGAGGAATAGGAGGCAACCCCGGACACGACAACCCGGAAGGAAAGCGAAGGACACAAACACAGCACCAACAATGCGAACTGGAGGACGAGGCTAAGGCACCAAGCAGAGCCAGCGGGAGCCAGAAGGGACCACAGAACAGCAGGGCCCCACAAGCCGGAACAAGACCAGACGCAACCCAGGGGCAAACAGAGCAGAAACACCGGCAACCACAAGAAGGGCCAAACCAAGGGGGAGGGCCGTGGCAACGGAAGAAACCAGAGCCCAACACCAGCCCAACGAACCAAACCCGTGAAGAACAGCGGGCAGGACGAGGCCCAGGAGGGTACGCAAGGGCACAGCCAAAACACCGACGCGGCAGGCCAGGACACCCCGAGAACACCCAGGGCAAGGATGCAGGGCCAAAAGAAGGCTCCCAGGGAGGAAAATACTGAGGGGGAAACAGGTACAAGGCCAAGCAACCCCACCAGAACCCCAGGCGGACCCCCAAAAGGGAGAACAACAGAGGAGCAGGAAAACAAGGTGCCGAGGACCAAGACAAAGCACCCGTGAAAAACAGCCCGGCCCAAACAGCAGGGACAGGGATCCCGGACCCCCAGGGACCCCCAAAAAAGGGAGCAAACGCAGGCGAACCGCCACATGGAACGCACCACCAGGGGGAATCGGAGCAAGAACAACACCCCCCAACGCTCCACAAGCCCAAGGTGCACCACCAGCCAAAATGCCAGGGCAGGAGGGGCACACACCCTGGGTGCAGGCACCCTAGGGAAAGAAAAGACCAAACCACAGCCAGCAGCCAGGCTGCGGGGGGGCCCGGGGCACCAGGGACCCCAACAGAAAGCCAGAAGCAGACCCTAGGCACACCGCCCAACCACAGAAAGGAAGAGAACACAGAGGAAACGAGCCCCAAAAAATACAGGGACCTAACACCAGCACCAGCCGCGAAACAGGAGGGCACATGCACCAGGCAGAATCACCCAGCAGAAAGGGGCCGCAGCAGGAGCAACCACAGACTGAACAGCACCACCGGTGGAACCATGAGACAGGCAAAGCCTGACCCACGGAGAAGACAGGGGCCATCGAAGCAAGCCCCAGCCAACAAACACAAGCATGCAAACAGCAGAGAGCCCAGAACACCAACAAGATGAACCAGGGCAACCCCCGAGAAGCAAACGGAGTGCAACAGAAGAGGAACACAAGGGCCAAGCCAGGGATCCCATGGAAGCCAGGAACTGTGCAACCGCAAGAGACAGCAGCCCCCAGCCCGGAAGAGACAAACATCTGGACATGGCAGCAGCCATCCAGACTGCACGAAACAGCCCAAAGGCAGAGGACAAACACCCCAGGCCACACACAGCCAAAGCCAGGGCGGAGCAAAAGAGCACCGCACACGCAGGGGGCCCGGGGCACAAACCCCGGCACCCTCAGGCCACACAGGCCTCCCAAGAACAGGAGAACACAGAAGCCAGCACAACAGGAGGGCACAAGAAAGGAAAGCCAGCCCCCTCCCCAAAGAGGAGACCGACCACGCCAAGGCACGCCCAGCGGGCACAGAGCCACAGACCGACCGGGACCGACAGCGGTATGAACCTCCGACCAAGACAACAGGGCCGCCGCACCTGAAGAGCAGGACCATGAGCACCAGAGTACGAACAAGAGGGCCGAAGCGGAGGGACCCAGGAGCAGGGCACCAGTGCAAACAGGCCCCACGGCAGCCGCAGGCAACCCACACTCAACTCAAAGCCAGACAGCACCTGGCAGCCCCAGGCAGCCACACATCCAGGAAGCAACCCACGCCAAACTCCCAAAACCAGAAGAGAGCAGGAGCAGTCAGGGCAGCAACAGAGGTCAGTTAACCAGCAACCACTGGCAGCAGGGCCCGAGGAGACAAAGAGAGCCGCGTGGGCCAGCCCCAAGGCAGCACCCAGCAGGGGGCAACACCCCCGGCACCCAGGTCACGGCAAAGGAGGAGGAGGAACAGCCCCGGAAGATGATCAGGCCAGAGCCAGGCAACCTTGAAGAACATGACCAGAGGCGCAGCGGACCCTCTGGGCAAAGACACCAGCCCAGGAACCAAAACCAGGGCAATGGAAGCCCACAGCACCCGGCAACTCCAGGCAACCTACCAACCAGGCATGAACCAGCCCCGACGCTCCACAACAGCTAAAGCAGAGCACGCTGCACAGAAACCATGTGACGGACTGAATCACAAGGACTGGTACAATACAAACATATGCACAACCCACACATGAGCACCAGTTGCATCACAGACAAACACAGCATCAGTAATGAGAAGTAGGAAGTAGGAAGCCAAGCGGGGATGCCGATACCAGACGAGAGCAGGCGCAGCAAGGCAGAAAGGGCAGTAGGACCAGAAATGAGGCCACCGAGCTCCAAGGACGCAACTGAGCGCGGATCACACACTGCGAGTTAAACAGTTCATAGGAGCCATACAAAGGCAACACATGGTAATGCGACGTGTGGCGCAAACCCCCCGTCCTGCCACCAGTGTGCACAACATGGCCAACATGACTAATGCCAAACCGCAATAACGTAATCAGGGCATGGGGATGGACACGACAGGAAAACCATACACAAACACCACACGAAATGCACCAGCTTGCAACAGACCCCACAATGGCAACAGCTTGAGAAACCGGTGAGCACAGCACAAACCCACATACCACCTCCCAGCGTCGTGCCCCCCCACCAAACAAAGGAAGGCAGGCGCAAAAAACAACAGGGAGTGCAGGAAGAGGTAAAAAGGGACCGCTACGCGTTACTTACCCCGAGAGAGGGCCAAGAACACGGCCCCACTCCCAACAGCCCGCTCAAAGGATCCAAGCCGGCGGTCCCATCAGAACCCGGAACGCCAGGAAACCAACAAGCACGGCGTGTCTCCCGCCCAGCCAGGCCAAAGTAAGACGCGCACGCGACCCGGAAGCAACTGGGTGGCCACGCACCAGCCGCAAAGGGCCAGGTGCAAAGGGTCAAACCGGCCATGAACAGTTCTGCCTCCCAGCAAGCCCGGCAGGCCAGGAGGCAGACCAAGAAACACCCCCACCGCTCCCACAGCCAGGCAGCCGGGGGGGAGGAAAGAAGAACCGCCACCCCTGCAGGAGCAGCACCAGCACATCCAAGTTCATTCTGCCGACAGACAGAAACAAGCATTGGCATAGCCAATAGGTCTCGCTTTTGGAACCTTATAAGTATTTAGTTATGCAGCACAGTATCCTTGGTGCAACAACATCAACTGTTGCATGGCTAAACACTTATAAGGTCCCAAAGGCGAGACCTATTGGCTATGACCGTGCTTGTTGAAGGATGCTTTGTGTCCACCAATCGTTACAAAATCCCCTTAAGTCAGAATATGTTTTTACAAATAAAGATCAGATGACATAAAATGGACTCACATCCATGAGTTGGGTTTTGAAAAAATAACAATTGCATTATTTTTGTTTAAAAACTTAAACTCTCCCATTTCAACTCTGACTCTGTGATCTCTGCCAGTAGCAGACCCATCTATCTACTGTCCTTTAATCATGATGCAACAATAAAAGAAAATCAAGGAGGCTATAAAATTTGACCTACTCTGCCTGGAATTTGCGCTGATTTTTTGGGAATGCACCCTCTAACGCTGTGCTGTCCTTTTGCCTCACCTACAGTACCCTCATGGAAAGATTATATTGCTAGAATAACCTTTACAAAAGAAGGAGGAAATGAAAAGGAGAAACAACGTCCTCAGTCACACACACAATTTGGTATCTTAGACTAGTACACAGTGGTACATAGAAGCAGTGTTATTAGCTTGGGGATAATCCACCCAATAATTCCCAAAGAACTGTAGGGTGAATTTGAGGAAGATTCTCCTGGGACCCTGATTGGACGCCAAAGGATACTAGATTGTGAATACAGAGAGTGTAGACACAGCAGTAGGTGAAATGGAGACAGTCTTGTGTTTCCTGACATGTAACTGACTGTGCAACGGCCATTTTGACATTCCCAGTCCATTGGCTGCTCAGAAAATCTGTGTTAGGATTTCTCCCATGCGCTTCTACTTTTTGGGAGGGGTTCAAAATGGCCGAGCCAATCACAGAGAGCGAACTGCCTTCTCAGCTATCTTCAGGAGGCAACTGACTGAATGGCATTGGTCAATATTTTTTAAAGAGCTGACCAGGCAGATGTGGTTAATATATGTCCCAGAAACAACATCACTTCTTCCATCACGTGGCTTTCATTCTTATTAAGTCGTTGTGATTACTTCTTACAAATGTAGATGCAGACGATGTAGAATCTCTTGTGGCCCCTCATTAATTCGCAATTGTAAAAAAGAATACCCTTGAGGGATGCATGCGCCAATTGTTACTATTGTATCACTTGTGAAACTGCGAGATTGAAGAATGGTGACCAAATATCTGAATAGTTCTTTCCCTAGCTGCCAATTATGTCCGTGCACTGTGACTTGTACTGAAAAAGTAGTAGGGTAACACTAAATAATGGGCCTCTGCCCTCCTTGCGAAATATCATGAGAACCTGTCATATTCCAGCATCCTACATCTACACATAGATTATATACTGAAGGGGGTCCTCTGAAGGGTGACTAGACTACACAGCTGAAATACAGGGACTGCAGGGTCTTATGCTGTGCTTCTGTTACAAGAGGAGAACCAAAACTGCAAGTCCCAGAACCCAATGTGTGGTTGGCACAAATACCGTGACCTTTATAACATGGGGACAGTTGTCAGCCATGTTCTACTTCAGGGGCTCACTTTTGAGGCTTCTAATGGTCCTTCCAGATCCCATGATCTGATGTTCATTTGCTTGTAAGACCTCCAGCCTCCCTTCAATTTTGAGGTGCTGGCTGCATGTTGTCGCAGTTGGAGCACTTTCAGCGCCACCTTTGATTTAGTTTGTCTTTTTCATTCATGCATTCCTTCATTTATTCATTCACCCACTAATTCACTCATAATAAACAAGAAGGCCATGGTGCCTTAGAAAGCTAGAAGTGGGATCATGCTTTTACTTTTCTTTTGTTCAAGAGTATCACACATATGGTGAAAAATATTGGGAAGACTTTACCTCGCAGGAGGAATATGCACTGAAAGTCTGACTCATACTGAACAAAAACTTTCAAATGAAACCTAAAAATATGTGAACTAAGGACTTTCACCGGGGTGACTTTAGCTTCCTCTATATATGCGATATGGCAAATTTTTCAACATGTTGTTGATGTTATGTAAATAGGAGCAATCCTCAAATGTGCATAGAATGTTGATTAAAAATCGATAACAAATGTAAATGCGAAAGCTGACCTGGCATTAAACAAGTGGCTGACTTTTGGTTTTGTGAGAGTCTGCGTGCGTTTGTCAGAGAGTGAGTGGTGGTTATGGGAGCCTTTGTGAGCAAGACTCAAATCAGAGGAGGGGGGTGGGCAGGCAGTCGGGGGGTGGAGGAGAGGCAGGGGCATGGCTGCATGTTGGAAAGAAGCCACGAAACAGACGTATCTGTGTGTCGGAGGCTGAGGCCATTAATGTTTTATCACTAATTGGAACAATGATCAAGGGACCAGCTAGAAAGCACTCTGACACCTGACCTTTGACCTGATGACACACGCCATTCTCTGCACGTTATTTATCATGGTCAGACTAATATACCTTCACGGCGTGCTGAATCTATATGCTGCGAAAATACCCCGTTTTGGAGGGAATATCAGGCCCAAAAGGAAAACAAGCATTGGCCGCACGGCCGTGAAAGTGACACGACCGCGCGGCCTGTGAAAGTGAAAGTGATCGCGATCAAAGACAGATGGAAGCTGCGCGCATGCACGCTCGCGTAAACGCAAGCGCTAGGCCACCAAAAGTCTGTGGCAGCACTTTGAAAACCCACACACTAAATTTCTCGCAGAGCAGCGAACGCGCTGGCTCAGCGAGACCTAAAAAAGAACAGGCGGGATGCTGGGTAAGTACTGCTTATGTACTCCCGGTGGGAGGGCAGTGTTAGGGTCCCAGCATTCCTCTGGTCTTTTTTTTATCTGTCGGGGAGATGGTTATCTCCACATTGTCATTGAATGGGACGAGGATTTAGGGACCTGGGGGTAATACACCCTGCCCCGATATTATGTTATCAGGTGTCAATCACAAGTGCGGTCTGGCCTGAACCATAAAGGACCTTGGGTTAGAACCTTAATAGTGATTCCATCCTTTTATGAACATTATTCTCACATGGTGAAATGTGGAATCAAGGAATCTACAAACAACATAGTGATATGTAGCTTGAATGGTATGTCATTTTGGTCATAATCTCAGGAAATGTATTGATTTTTATGATGGCCATTTGCATTTCTAGAGTGAGATATTTTTTATTAGTGATTCACTCTTATTCTGTAACTGTTTTCTTCTTGTTCTCTCTTTCTGCTTCTGCATTCTTTGTTCTAAAATAGTGAGCTCAATGAATACGACCTGATTTATGAAGATAATTAAAATATCTCTTGAGTGATTGTATTAATGCTAACTTTCATAGCTCCCTTTGTTACGATCTTCCCACAGCTCTTCTTTTCTGCCAATTACATTATACATATATGGTGTGTACGGCCAGTTTAATGAAGAATATTCCTTAAGATATGTATTATATATGCAATTAAACTGCACATGATGACATATGGGTGACTCTTTTGTTTGTCATCCTTCGATGCAATTTGCATAAATGTTTTTCAGAGGTTTTAAAAATGTATGCTATACGTTTATGTGTGTTTGCATTTCTGTTCTTGATGGTTATGTATTATTTGGTCGCTTGTGTATATATTATGTACTTTATATGTCACTGTTTATATGTTTACATGTATTCAGTAGCGGCTCTTGGAGGGGGTGTTGTGGGCGGTGGGGTAGGGTGGGGGTTAGTAAACTCCGGTTTAAGGCCGAATGGAGTTTAGTTAATAAATAAATAAAACAAATTTCATTGCGCGCGCTGCAATGCAGCGCTCGCAATGAAATTCGTTTGATTTATTTATTTGTTAACTGAACTCCATTCGGCCTTAAGCCGGAGTTTACTACCCCCTACCCTGCCCCTTCCTCGCCGCCCCGCAGCACTCCCTCCAGGAGCCGCTACTGCACGTATTTATGTATACATTTTTTGTATTCATTATGTTACAGCCCTGAAGACGTTCACATCTGTGAATGAAACGCATTGGCTGTGTTGTTTGCTGTAACATTTTGAAGTCTGTTTATACAAACAAAATAAAAGAAGATATGGAATACATCATACTTTGATTGGGACTCTTTAGCAGTAACAATTGTCAATGGTGCACCACTATTTGTGTTTTTGTTACATTATGGTCATATGGTCACACCCGTGAACCGCGTAATGTGTCCACAGCAAGGAGTTTTGAGAATTTTTTTTTTTTTTGGACAAGGGCAGGTGCAGTTTATTAGGGCTCGCTGCTCTGTTGATCTTGTAATGATTACATACTATGTTTTTGCACATTTTAAAGTCGTGTCAGTTCAATATCAGTTTGCACGTTAACATTGCACATGACTCTTTAACTATATTATTTTGTGTTGTAATAAAATCTGTCTATAACTGCTTTACACTCCCATCATTGTCTGAGCATGCTAGCCCATAAGTCATGAAACAGTAGTGGTTTGTTATCATGGAATACGACGGGCTCGCCATTTTGGGTATACTCCATGAGATCGTTCTCATTGTAGAAGTGGTCCCAGGTGATAATATCCGGTGGGGCTCCTTGTGAATGCCCATGGTCACTGCTTTATGTGTGCAGTCAGCTCGGATGGGTGGATCTTCTGGACAGCCATGTATCTGATGCATCAGTTGTTGCACACATACCAAGCTATCAGGCCCCTCCACCCCTTTGGGTAGGCCTCCTATTTGAATATTATTCCTCTTGAATCTTGTTACAGGGCCAACTCTTCAAAGCGTTCTTTTACCACATTTCGGCCAATACGATGCCATTCCTCCGCCCGTTTAGTAACTGTGACTTCAAGATGGTCTACTCGTTTGCTCAGCTCTTGCACCTCTTTTTGCATATCTTTTAGGTACTATTTCAGATAATTTCTAACCCTTGTCACTTCGCCCTTGATCTCTTGTATGAAATGTTGGAGAAACTCTTGTGATATGATGGGTGCTATCTCACAATTATTCTCCCTTTTTGGTGAATGACTATGTTGGGCATTCGCCTTGTCATTTTTGTCAGCTTTATTGCCTTTGTCTATGAGCATGTCTTTGATGGAGGTGTTACGTTTAGATCTACCCGCAGCCATTGCTTGTAAGGTACTGTTGGTCACGCCACTTAACCCATCTCTTGGGAACCTGTGTGTGCTACCATCGGTAATCACTGTCTCACAAAGCAGCTACACCTGACTCAGTAGTTACCCCATCTCCACCTGTGAGAACCTTCGCTAAAATTGAAGAAGAGAAGTAAAGTGTCAGCTAAAGTATCAGAGCATGCACAAATAAGCTCTATTCAAGGGCCACTTACACCCCTGTTGTGGGATCGAGCAAATCTCCCCAGAACCATGAAGGCTGTGTTAGGCAGGTAGACTCCTTATTGAATGAGAGCGTGCGGACAGATTCGCATCCACAACATTCAGACCTATTATGCGCAAATTACTTGTGGTAACATGATCCTAACTATGAACCAGGTTGGCGTGTATGGTCAAGGCCGTCTGTGTATGTTTACAGGCCAAGTTTGCCCCCAATGTATATACAAATGGCAGGGCACTGTGCAACACACTGCTCAAATACCTAGTAGCGGCCGTCTTGTTTACAGAGTGGCAGGGTAGAGAGGTGGGGGGCAGGTTGGATGGGACAGACAAACGGGACACAAATAAAATAAAAAAAATAACACTTACCACGCCCCTCTCTTCTGCAAGCACAGGGTGCCAGAGTTCATGCTTTCATGCTGGTGAAAGCAGCCTCAGGATTGGCCTGGGCACCAATGATTTGCGCTCCCAGGTGGACTGGGAGTCTGTGCCTGCTCTTTCCAACCTGCATGCAGCTGGAGTTGGAGAAAGCTTCAGTGCGCATGACGATTTGGCCGGCCTGAGACGGCCAGCCAGGCCGTCATGCGCACTGAATAGCAGTGCCCAACACTTCCCCTCCAGACTGTCATCCCCCTGGCACCGCCCCAAGCCTCAATTCCAAGAGAAAAATTTAAATGATAATAAACAAGAGTTTATTATTGTTTTATTTTTAGTTTTTTAGCTGCTGGCAGGTGAGGCGATGCTCCTCCGCCATAGCGGAGGAGCCGCCGCTTGAAATACCTCATTAAATGTGCAGCCCCAAATTTTTTATTGAATGGTCCCTGTTTGCCACATAACGTACATATGTGGATTAAGCTATCATCTATAAACATTACATTGGTGTCTGGCCAACACACAAGACTGAAGAGAAGTTCAAACTAGTTGTGGCGAAAATGTCTCATTCGTACCAGTGGTTATCCCCATGGCCACCAACATCACCAACGGAAAACAGTTTTTCTGCAAAAACCATGCAGAATAGACTTGCAGGCAGAGGTTACGCCTTTTCAGAATGTATTCTAGGAGTTTGAAATTCAAAAATATCATCCCAGTAGATTCCAGAGTAGTTCCTCGGAATTCTCTCGAAACCTTTTTTGAAGAGAAAGATTCAGGGAGAAATCTGTGAAGTGTGCTATTTCTTACCCCACTAGAAATGAGGTTTCAAGTCGAAGTCTGATGGCGCCACTGCCATTGATGTTTTTAGGGTAATGTAAATGTGGTATTAAAATTATACACAAGACGAACAGTGATATTAATGGCCATCTCCCATCCTCAGAAAAAATGTTTATGTGGCATCGAGCAACACTGACCCTAATGCAATGGAGCACTGCGTCTTTTGCTCATATTTTGACTCCCTTACTATGAACTGAATCAGTGCCATATGAGGATTTTGGGGTCGGCATGCAGGGCTTGTTTTGGAATACCGTTAAGAACAACTTTAAATTTATTACCCCCTTTCACCTGTCTCAAGGACTCATGATGCCAAACAATACTGAATTACATGTTAAACTTTCAGAAACATAGACACACAAAATCAACCGAGAGCCCAAACTGCCCACTAGGCTCCCATCAAGCAGTGCCTAAATGAAGCTTGATCAAGCATTGATATAGGAGTTTTTTTAACTCTCAGAAGTAGATTTTATGTATTTCAGCATTAATATTGAATGTGTAAATCAGTTCCTAACCAGAGTGTTTCTCCCATTTTACGAAAGGCATGGTAGGAGTGAGTCAGTGGCTGGTTAGTGGATTAGTTGTATTCAAAAATAAGAAATGGGCATAGTGCTTGCAGTTGCAGCTTTACATGAAGGATAATCGTGATCACAAATACATTCTACTTCAACACTAAATCAAATCACTGCTCCGAGAATTTTCACCATTCCATCAGTTGTAGTCTGATTTTGTCTTTCACTTTCCCTCCCTTACCCCTTCACTACACTTTCTATGCATGCATACAGTTTTCTAGCGAGACAGTAACGTCCAACTCTGCTGTGTAAGATAAATGGGAGGAGGCGGGATGCAGGAGAGGGACCAATAGGTAAAGAGAAAAGCATGACAAGAAAGAGATGGAGGAGGGGGCGAAGGGAGGTAGAGATAGATGAGGTACAGAGAGACACATGGTAAAGAAGAAAACGTGAGGAATTCAGAAGGAACTATACAGTGAAATAGAATGAGGAAGAGGTAGTGGTAGATGGAAAAAGAGAGGAATAGAGATAGGTAGGTTTTTAGAGTGAGGCAGAAAGATAGAAGGAGATACAGATAGAGATAATGGAATGCTGCTAGGGGGAGTTGAGTGGAGAGGTGAGTCAGAGAGACATGAAGCGGTAGAGGTGGAGGTACACATTCATACAGCTGAGGCAGTGAGAGAAAAAAGGGTACTTCAGGGTAGCAAAAGTGGTGAGCTACAGAGAGGAGCAAATTGAAAGTGAGGTATAGAAAGAATATACAGGTAAAGAGAGTAGTGAGGCAGAGGGTAAGACAGAAGGGGGAGGAGAACAAGGCTGACAAAGAAAATGAAAAGTGGCATAGAGAATGAGAGGTGGGGCTACTATCAAGGTGTTGGAAATTGCCCTTTTGCAGGGTTAACCCCAAACATTTTGCTTCTTCTTCCTATTTTTTCCTGACCTGCTGTTGTTGGTTTTAGGACTCGGGGCACTTTACCACTGCTATTCAGTGCTAAAGTGCGTATGCTCTCTGTGAAATTTGCATTATGGATTGGTGTTTCCTTGATTGGCATATTTGACTTACTGGTAAGCCCCTAGTAAATTGCATTGAGTATGCTTGGGCCTATAAATCAAATGCTACTAGTAGGCCTGTAGCACTGATTGTGCCAACCACATGAGTAGCCCTGAAAAGGTAACTCAGACCTGCCACTGCAGAGTCTGCACCCAATTTGTAACTGCCATGTCAACCTGCCAAGTGCACCCACTTGCAAGGCCCTAATCTTCCCTTTTCTTACATATTAGAGATCCCTGAGGTAGGCCCAAGGTACACCTGTGGGCAGGGTGCTGTGTATGTTAAAGGTAGGACAGGTACTGGTGTGTCTGATATGTCCTGGTGTTGTAAATTGGTTGCGATTGGATTAGCCTTAGCGGAATCCATCTCGTATTTAGAGGCTATCTTGTCCATTTTGTGGAATCCATTTGTATTTCTGGCAGCCATTTTGTCTGCCATGTGCTCACCAAGAGCTGTTTCCTTCTTCACTGTTGTTTACCCTTGTGCTCTGTTTAAAGGACTGGCTATACTTAGACTCTGCTACTCTGCTACTCTGCACATGCGCAGAAGAGTCTAACTGTTCATGCATCTGTTTTTAGTCTGTAGCTGTCAGGTTGTTTCTACCAGAGTCAGCAACTCTGGTAGACTGCTAGCTCCTCCTTTACTGTTGACTGTGCATTTCTGTATGACCATCTATGTGCATAACTCTTCTCATGTATACTTGTACCGCCTTTTTTCAGCCCCTGTGTGGGTATAAAAGGACCATGCTCTTTCTGTTCAGTGTGCTACTTCACTCAATACCGAAGGGTGCTGTTTGAATGTAGTTCCACCTCATGAGGTTTTATTAAACTTTGTATTTTCTATTCCAGTTTCTGTGCCAACTTCTTCCTATTGGTCTGAGGACTCTGTGCAGAGAAGGCCGAACCCCTTGCACTGGTAGGCCTAGCTGAGGTCTCCTTCAACAAATTGGCACCCAGCCAGTGGGGCTCATCGGTGACTCGGATGCCCAAAGGATTGGTCACGATGAAGGATTGGAATCACGCTCTGGACGCGATCGCTGCCCGATGAGACCCGAGTCTTGGCAACCACGGCGTTTTTCCTTTCTTTCTGATCTGACCATCCAGGTGGGGCCGGTCCTCGAATGAGATCTCTTCTGTTGATCCGCCGTGCAGTGACCATTTGGTCGATTTTAGAACTTGGCAGTTGGAACCTGGACACCAAGTGATTGGTAAGTGTCCTTCTGCAGCACTTGCTGTTGGTTTTGATGCCTGGGATTGGTAAGGTAGTTTAGTAACACTTACTGTTCGTTTTGGATTGCGCATTTTGTGTTGGCCAACTTGGTTTGTTATGATATATATATAAATAAGTTGCAACCTATATAGGCAGGTAATGAGGAGAATTTTCTCTATCTGAATTGATTTGAACGGCACATCGTACTAAAGGTACCTTAAGTGCTACTTTGATTATAATACTGCATAATCTGCACTATTTTTGGCATGCCTGTTTTTAGCACACTTCGTAGGATGTGTTTCTTTTGTAGTGGTACCAAGTTGATTCTGGATGAAGCACGACCGGCCCCCCCAGAGGGGACTCCTAATAGGGATATGTATATTAAGTATGGTCTTTCTTCTATAATGTACAGCGCATTATGGAATAAATACACGCGTAAGGATCCTGAGTTGCGTTGGCCTATGTATGGGTCATTTGATTTATGAAAGATTGAGTATGAGGAACAATGTATGTTTAAGCGAAAGACTAGGCAAGATATGTTTGATTGTGTACGAATGTGGGAGAAAGAAGTGCGTGAACGAATGAAGCGTGAACAAGCCTTGATTGAAAAAGAACAGCGAAAGAACATTTATGTGAAAGCATTAGAGCTGAAGAACAAAGAAATAAAAGAGTTAAAAGAGAGAGAAGATAGGGAGCTCAATGTACAGGTAACTGGCCAATACGCTGTTCGGCGGCCCCTTTATCCTATACATAATAAACGATCATTCCTTATTATTAGATCGCCCTCCACCTCCGTATACTGTTCCGTCTGCCCCTCATGAGTCAGATGAGGACTCTAGTTCGGAGGAAGATAAGGCACGAGAAACTCGTTCTATGTTGACTGCTGCGCGTTCGTCCCAGCTCCGATCTGCTGCTCGTAAAGCAGTTCATAGCACTGCCCCCGCCTCTGAACTTCTAGATAGTATGAGAGGGTGGTATGAAAGAGAGCAGCTGTATTTTACTGAGGTGTTTGCCGCAGAGGTCCTTGAGCTGTTTAGGAAATATTCTGAGGAGTTAGAGCCTGACGATATAGCAGATAATTATAAGCAAATGCGTGATGGTCTTTTTGTTTTCTCCCAGGTGGCTGATACAATCAGGCGTTTGGTTAAACTGTGTGTTGATGCAGTCCATTTGCGAGAGGAGAAAAAGGCTGCAGACGTAGCTGCACAGACATCTCAGACCGGCATGGCACAAGCTTCTACCTCCGGAACAGATAAGACTATGATAGTTCATGCGAAACCTATGCGGGAGGCCGCGCCTTTGTATGTTCCTCCTAAAGGACAGGGTACAAGTGATGATAAGGCCTCTATTGATGCAAAGGGTTATTTTATTTATAATTGGGTTTACACTCCTTGGAATAGGACGGATGTTATGGCACTTAAAACTGCATTGCCTGATCCGCGGAAAAATCCAGCCGCTTTTTATGAGGAAGTTAAGGGTGCTATTAGCTCTTGCATTATGACTTTGCCTGATATTGATTTATTTTTCGGATTGATATTACCACCCGATATGTGGAGAACTGTTCATAAAATTGATGATCGTGCAGCTTTTGGGGCGTTATGGAGAGACTTAGAACAAATGGATGTAGAAAGGGAACCCGCACAGAGGCCATGTCAGTTAATTTTAGATCTTCCCGCAGCTATATTAGTTAAGTTAAAAACGATTATTCCCCCTAAAAAGATAGATTGGACTGTTTTAGCATCTTGTAAGCAAAAGGCAGATGAATCGGTCTCGGATTTCTTTACATGCTTCGAAGAAGCATTCCACGATTTTAGTGGCCAGTCATTGACAGATGACACAGGCAGACATCTGTTTGTCGATAAATATGTTGCTAACCTGTTGCCAGGAATAGCTAGTCGCCTAAAGGCCAGTGAGAGTTCATGGACTACCTCTTCCCCGGTTTCTCTCTTGACTAAGGCTCAGTATTATGAACGCCAGGAATAAGAAGCAAAGGGTAATGAGGATAAGAAGATGTTAGACCTGGCACCATTGGCGTGAGTCTCCCTTCTTTTTTTCGCTGTGTCTCCTCTGTTTTTGCAGGTTATAGATGCTCTGGGCACTGTGCCACTGCCATTCAGTGCCACAGCGCGAAGGCTCCCTTTGTAAAGATGACATATGAATTGGTACATCCATGATTGGCTTATTCAGTTTACCTGTTAGTCCCTAGTAGCGTGGCCGGTGTGTGCCCAGGGCTGGTAAACCGAATGCTGCTGGTGGGCCTGCAGCACTGGTTTGTGCCACCCACAGAAGCAGCTTGTAAAGTGTGTCTCAGACCTGCCACTGCAGTGTCTGCGTGCAGTCCAGAACTGCCATCTTGGCTGTGAAGTGCAACCACTTCCCAGCCCCTAAACCTTCCCTTGGCATCATGTAAGCCCCCCTTATGATAGGGCGCATTGTATGTGTAAGGTAGGACATGCCCTGTTGTATGTAGCATGTCCTAGTAGTGAATTACACCCAATTTCGTTTTTCACTACTGTAAGGCTACCTGTTCTCCATAGACCAGAATGGGAGGTCTGGGCTATTACATCCTATAGTCCTAACTGACCCACAGAACATGGTAGAAAAACGAATCTAGTATGCCTGAGCTCAGAATATTAAAATACATCTTTCAGTGAAGGTTATTTTTATATTCTGTGTTTGAAACTACCACTTTTAGAGTATAGGTACTTTCTTGCCTAAGCCTTCCAGTTGCTCTGCTATTATGTGTATTGGCTGTCTGGTTTTGGAGGGACAGGGCAGGCTGAGTCAGACCTGGGTTGAATAGAGCGACCTGCCTGGGTGTGAGGGGAGGGGTAGCTCCTGCACTTGAACAGGGCTGTGCCTGGCAAGGTGAATGCTGGCTCCACCTCCCACTGTGCGTCTGAGGCAGACCCCCTCTTTCTGAAAGGGAGGATGCAGCCTGATCAACAAAGTGCTCCAGGGCTGGGCAAAACTGGTTATGGCTGGGTTCAGAGACTTGGGACCCCTAAGAACAAAGACTTTGGGGGTATAAATATTTGTGCACAAACCCCTACAATTTGTATTGCTCCTGGACAACAAGAAGAAGAACCTCTGTCCGTGTGACTACAGGAATCTGCAGGAGAAGGACTGTCCTTGTGCTTGTGTGCTGTTTCTGGGACTGGCCTGCAGTTGTTACTCCTGGAGTGAAGAGAAGAGGAAAGAAACTTGGATTGAACTTTTATTTTAACTACAGCAACTACCCGAGGGCTAGAAAAGAGCTAGGCTCCTGCTGGAGTCTCAGGCACATCAGACTCCACCATCAGCCTCCTGTTTCCTCCCAGCGAGGATTACTATCTGCAGGTGAGGCCCCTGTGTGTTCCAGGGCCTCTATTTCTTCTGCTGAGAAGAGAGCAATGGAAATCGTCGCTAACCCCCGTTAGCGAGCCGCTGCAGCTGGTGAGCGTGAGGAAAATCGCCGCTCCGCTGTCGCCGAGTGCTCGCTATCCCCAAGAAGATCGCATCATTTGTCAGCGGGCCCGAAAACGCCCGCTATCTGAAAATCATCGCAACAGGATCATCGCAGCGCGGACGCAGAGCGTTCGCCATTTTTCCCGCATCGCATCCGGATCGTCGCTCCCTCGCGGAGCGCCATTTTTATCATCGCAGCACGATCGCACACGCAACAGGCCCGGTGCATCATCCTCCCTTCGCGGCAAGGATTTCATCGCATCACCGGCTTAGCGTAAAGAAGTTTGTCGCTTTGTCCTGCCCGCAACCCAGCGCATCATCCTCCCTTGCGGTAAGGATTCCACGCATCGCTGGTTAGCGGGAGGAAATTTATCGCTACAGCTCCTTAGCGACATTTTTGTTGCTTTGCTCCAGGAACCAGATACTTTGTGAGTAAAAGGGTCGCAGAGACCACTGCATTGATCTAAACATCCTTTTGTGCACCTTGAACTATTTTTGCAGCATTTCTAAAGTAATTATATTTTTATCGTATTGTGGATTTTTACTGTTATTGGTCTTGTGATTAAGTCTATATAAAAATACCTATTTTTCATAACTACTTGAGTGGTGTCCATTTGTAGTGTTCCTCATTATATTACTGTGTGTGGTCATAAATGCTTAACACACTGCCTCTGAGATAAGCCTAGCTGCTCGTGCTACGTTACCACAGGGTTGAGCAGGGGTTGTCAAAGGGTGTAGGCTGCTTACTCTGACTTAGAAAGAAGGGTCCCTACTTGGACAGTGGCCAGCCATTGCCAACTAGAGAAGCCCATTTCTAACAGAAGACTAAAGAATAAAAACAAAGGTTATGTTGGCTCAGGCTTATGGTCCGCCTTTTAGAGGTAGTGATAGAGGTGGACGTGGATCTTATGGTTCGTCTTTCCCTTCTTATACTCGTTCGAATTTGTCTGCTGACCAGTGCGCGTACTGTAAGAAATTCGGGCACTGGGTTTCTGATTGTCCAGCACGGCATGCTCAGCAGTGTACACGTGGTAGGGGACAAATGAGAAATCGTCCAGGATATTCAGGGCCTAGAGGAAGCACAGGTGATCATGCTAGGTTTGATGCTAATATACGTGGGCAGGATGGGTTCAACACTTTTGATAGAAGGAACCAATATCAAATGTCTGACTAAGTGCCATCTGATTCTCAAGATTCTACTTATGCATAGGATTGCCTAGGATGGGGTAAGGAATCAGTTGAAGTTCCAGTAGATCAGAGGGGTCCCTATGTTACAGCAAATGTTTTGGGCTCCATTGATCAGTTTCTGGTTGATACAGGAGCTACTCGTAGCGCCTTGTCTAAACAATTGGTTCCAAGTGCTCCCCTGTCTGGCTTAACTATTACATCGATAGGCTTCGATGGAACCCCTTCCCTTAGCCCATTGTCGCAACCACTTGCATTCCATGTGGATAAATTTACTGCTCCATGTCCATTTTTGCTTTCCCCGAATACACCAGATAATATTGTGGGTCTTGATATGCTTAAGTATTTCAGGGCTACGATACGATGTTCTCCAGAAGGTGTACGTGTTATCTTGAATGACAACCATCCTGTGATGGAGAAAGCTTGTCTTGTTAAAGAGGATATTGCATTAGCTTCACTCCCTAGTACTTTGTGGGCTACTTCAGACACTGATGTAGGGCAAATGGTTATTCCACCAGTACACATTAGTGTCAAGGAGGGCGCTGTGCTGCCACGTTTGCCTCAATATAAAATTTCACAGGAAGGTGAAGAAGCACTCATACGTATTGTCCATGATCTCATTGAAGTGGGGGTTGTTGAGGAAGTTCCTTACAATGTTTGTAACAGTCCGATTCTTCCTATTCTGAAAAAAGATACTGACACTAGGGTTTACAGATTCATTATTGATTTGTGAGAAGTTAACAAGATTGTAGTACTACAATACCCTGTGGTTTCTGACATAACGACACTTCTTACTTTGGTTCCCCCGACAGCGACTACATTTTCTGTGATAGACTTGAAGAATGCTTTCTTTTCGATCCCTATTCATCCTGATAGCCGATATTTGTTCGGTTTCAATTTGAATAATCGATCGTATAGATTCTGTAGAGTTCCTCAAGGCTATACTGAGAGTCCTAGTATTTACAGTCAAGCATTAAAAAGACAACTTGATTCTTTCGTTTTGCCTGAAGGAGTGGCTCTCATACAATATGTCGATGACATCTTGTTGGCAGCCGACACCCCTGAGCAGTGTGAAAAATGTACTTTGTCCTTGCTGTCTTTTCTTGCTTCCCATCATCACAAAGTATCACGAAAGAAATTGCAATATTGTAGACGGAAGGTAACCTACTTAGGTCACCTTCTGTCTAAGGAGGGACGTGCACTTACAACAGATCGCATTCAAGCTGTTTTAGACACACCAGTGCCCCGTACTCAGAAAGATGTCCGTGCATTCATTGGTCTTACTTCTTTTTGTAGGCAATGGATATTAGGATTTTCACACATTGTTAAACCCTTGCTAGCACTTTTGACCAAAGATACTCCAATGCCCCTCCCATGGACAGATGAATGTGAGACTGCTTTCCGACAGTCACGACAAGCTCTTTGTTCAGCACCAGTGTTAGGTACTCCAGATTATACGAAGCCTTTTACATTATATGTACACGAGAAAGATGGAGGCGCATTGTCAGTTTTAGTGCAGACACACGGTGACAAACAGCGTCCCTGTGCATATTTTTCAGCAGTACTTGATCCTGTTGCTTGTGCGTTACCTGGATGCTTCCGTTCAGTTGCAGCAACAGCTGTGTCAATACATCAGAGTGAAGGGATAGTTTTGTCACATAAGCTGTTGGTGCTAGTACCCCATGCGGTTGATGCCCTTTTAAATCAGATGAAGACGCAGCATTTAACTAGTGCTCGTATGACAGGATATGAATTGACATTGTTGGCCCCTCACATTACACTAAAGAGATGTGTGACACTAAACCCAGCCACTTTGTTGCCATACCCGGCGACTCAGTCACAGGAGTCTCATGATTGTATATTCCTTATTGAGGAACAGACAAAGGGTCGTGTCGATTTGCAAGACACGCCCCTTTCAAGTGTTGATGGGGAACTATGGGTTGATGGGTCCTGTTTGAAGTTACCAGATGGTACAACGTCAGCTGCATATGCAATTACAACACTTCAGACGGTAGTTGAGACAGCTCGTATTCCACAGAAGTCAGCTCAGGCAGCTGAGCTAATAGCGTTGACACGAGCGTGTGAACTTAGTACTGACTTATCTGTGAACATTTATACAGACAGCCGCTATGCTTTTGGAGTGGCTCATGATTTTGGGCTACTCTGGAAGGAGAGGGGCTTTCTTACATCCCACGGGGTGCAAATAATGCATGGAGAATTAGTACATAATCTCTTGACTGCTTTAACATACCTGAAGAGAATAGCAATTGTTAAATGTAGCGCACATAAAAAAATGATTGATAAGATAGGACATGGCAATGCTTTTGCAGACCAAACAGCCCGTGAAACTGCCATGCAGCGAAGCACCACGTCTCTGTACGTTGTGAAGTCACAGGCTGAACGCTGGCATGATACCAGACAGGAAGTGCTAGATATGCAGAGATCTGCTTCTGCAGAAGAAATTGAGCAATGGTCTAAGGAGGGAACATTGGATGATGAGGGCTGTTGGAGGAATAAACAGATGAGCAAGTGGAGATTGCCGACAGCCTATTTACAACCTATGATTCATATGGCACATGGGCCGGCACATGTTGGAGCCTCCTCGATAACGAAATTGCTCACGCAAGTTTGGGAGCATCCAGAAATTGCCAGCACAGCTAAAAAGATGGTGCAGTCTTGTCTGATTTGTCTTCAGCATAATCCTGGTAAAGGGACACGAACTCCTACAGGAGGGTTTGCTACGCCAACCGCACCTTTTGAAGTTTTGCAAATGGATTACATCCAGCTTGAGCGCTGTAATAACTTAAAGTATGTCTTGGTAGTGGTATGTGCCTTTAGTGAGTGGATAGAGGCATACCCTATGAAGGACAATACAGCTCTCACTACAGCAAAGGTGCTTTTGAAGGAATTTTTTTATAAACTTTTATGAAGTGATAACGGACCCCATTTTATTGGGCAAGTTGTCGAATATGTCCTGAAGGGGTTGGGGATAAAGCAGAAGTTCCACGCTGCTTTCCATCCACAATCAGCAGGGTTAGTGGAAAGTTATAACGCCACACTTAAATTAAAACTGGCGAAAATACTGGCTTCCACATCCTTGAATTGGCCAGACGCATTACCTTTGGCACTGATGTCCATTAGATCAGTGCCACATTCGCGATCTGGTCTTACACCTTATGAGTAACCCTGGGCGTAGTTCGTGAAGTAGCACTTCGCGAAGCTACGCAAAGTGCACTCCGCACTACGCGAGCTACGCGTAGCACTTCGCGAACTGCGTAGTACCTTGTTCGCACTGTGCCAGATGTCGTTTTCAATGATTGCACAGTGCGGACAAGCAACCGGCACTGTGCAATCATTGAAAATGGCATCTTGCACAGTGCGAGCTGTAGTTTTCTGCTGCTCGAGTAGATTTTTACTCGAGCGGCAGCTTTCTCAATGCGAACTGGTAGTTTCTCATCGCGAGCGGTCGCGAGCATACGCGACCACTCGCAATGAGAAACCTGACCTCCTCGCGTTGGGAATCTTGCCGGGAGGTTTATTTTCCATGCTCGCGATCGCCAACTTGATGTTGCTGATCGCGAACAAGGAAGAAGTCTCGCCGGGATGTCATTTTGCTTGCTCGCGGTCGCCAACTTGACGTTGAGGACCGCGAGCAAGCAAAAAATGACCGCAGCACTACGCAACACTACGCTACGCGTGTTCGCACTGTGCTACGTGCAATTCGCGTAGTGCGAAGTAGTGCGAACTTCGCAAACTACGCGAGCGTAGCGTAGTGCTTTGCCCAGGCTTACTTATGAGGTGGTATTTGGGAGGCCTATGAACATTTGGGGAATTCCTAAACCACGTCCCATACATGATGTGCCATGTGTATTGATGAGTGACTACCTATCACAATTGACTGACAGTTTGGTCTCTATTCATCAACAGGTTCGAGAAGCTCTTCCTGATAGGTCTGCAGGTGAAGGCCATGGACTTCAGCCTGGAGACCAGGTGATGATCCGATCGTTCCAGAGGCCGAGCAGCTTGGAACCGAGGTGGCGCGGCCCGGAGCAGGTGCTCCTTTTAACGAGAACTGCGGTTCGAGTGACGAACAGGAGGAACTGGGTGTACTCCACCCACTGCAAGAAAGTGCCGTCTACCTTGGTGGATCCTGTTGCTTTGATCGACCATCGGGACATCCTGGATACAGAGAAAGGCCAAGCCATATCACCTGACGAACCTGAGGAAGTCTTCCTGGACCACACAATTCCTGGAGTATCCCGATACCAACTGAGACAACGGAAAGAGCCTGCATCGTCAAAATAGACTGGTTGAGCAACCTCCCTGGGTTAGTGAAACGGAATGCCGATGTGGCAAGGGGGGGGATCAGTTCTGTATAGTGTAGCGACACCCGTCTTGACCCTCGGTGAAGAAATCAACGGCTGCCCAGGGATAAGAGCTCCAACGATTGTTTTCAACAATAAGCTGATCATGTCCACAATGAGATCAACTGTTGCTAAGAGAAAGATCATTTGTGCTATAGGGTTTATTGTTGCTATGGTGGCTGTAGCAGTAATAACCTGGTTCGTTGAGAAAGTGGCTCCTGCTCGAGAACTTTTGATCGCCACTACTCCAGTATCAGTTGAACACCACTACTTTACGCTTCCATACCATGAGCAGAAGCATCGACAATCCTACTTAAATAATACCTTTATCCAGATGTTGCATCATACTCATAATGCCACAAATACTACCAACTGTTGAGTGTGTGGGATGATGCCTGCACATCAAAAGAAAGGAGGAACACCTTTTATTCCTCTTCCCTTTTCTCATAATGGTTCTTGTCAAGCTTGGTATGCGCTTTTGTTTGCATCTGGAAGACGCACAGTAGGCGGGCTTCTTTTTCGCCTTAATAAAGTATGCTACTAAGATAAAGATGGTTATCCTCAAGCCAAAGGGACCAAATGGGATTGGGAAGAGTATCAACCGGACAATATTTCAACGCCATATATCTTCACAAATATGAGAACTTTTACCAGTAATAAACAATTTGTTATTTCTGTTACCAGAGCTAAAGCAGATTTATGTGTAAGCAGTATTGGAAGAATTCCAGTGGGGAAAAGCGAATGTCCTGTAAATCTGTCTATTGAAGGTATAAACAATAGCACTTTCATAGCCTCACACAATACTTATTTTATCTGTGGTAGCCACGGATATTATCAACTACCTGCTGGGTGGTCAGGCGTGTGCTATGTGTCCTTTCTATTGCCCCCTGTGTTTCTGGCACCTGCATCATATCACCGGGACCTTAAATTATTTAACGATATCTCTAGAAATAGATACAGGAGGACAATAAGTACTGACGAAGTAGACCAAACTGATACCACTCTGCAACAATATGTCGATTTTAATTTAGGTTTGTTCTCCTTTGTGGGTGCTGCATTAAACAGTAGGAAAGTAAGACGATTAACTAGAGTTGTGGAAGCTGTTACCAATCAGACAGCTATGGCACTTGGGAACATTACGGAGGAGCTGCAAATTGCAAGGATTGTAGCTCTCCAGAGCCGAATGGTCCTAGATGTGGTTCTGGCTGATCGAGGTGGTGCATGTCGCATCACTGGTAGCAGCTGTTGCGTATTCATACCGGATCACTCACCTTCAGTATATGACGCAATATTAAAGCTGCATAAGATTGCTGCAGAAATTCATCCAGAGACTGGTACTTGGACTTTGGCTGGATGGTTTTGGACTCTCGTTTCTGCTTGGGGCTGGAAGTTACTAACTATCCTGTGTATAATTATTACAATACTTTTTACATGCTGTGTATGTATCCAATGTGGTCCAATGCTTTGCTCTATTTGCATTTCTGTCTGTATACCTGTCAAAAGGAATATTGCAGAGACAAAGGCCCAACAAATGTTGAATAAAGAAGTGGCCGAAATAATGCTAATAGATGTACGGGATGCATATTTAGATTACCCCAGAGGAACAGATGTCTTCAGCTAATGCTAAAAGGGTCATCTGTTGTAAATTGGCTGTGATTGGATTAGCATTAGCGGAATCCATCTTGTATTTAGAGGCTATCTTGTCCATTTTGTGGAATCCATTTGTATTTCTGGCAGCCATTTTGTCTGCCATGTGCTCACCAAGAGCTGTTTCCTTCTTCACTGTTGTTTACCCTTGTGCTCTGTTTAAAGGACTGGCTATACTTAGACTCTGCTACTCTGCACATGCGCAGAAGAGTCTAACTGTTCATGCATCTGTTTTTAGTCTGTAGCTGTCAGGTTGTTTCTACCAGAGTCAGCAACTGCTAGCTCCTCCTTTACTGTTGACTGTGCATTTCTGTATGACCATCTATGTGCATAACTCTTCTCATGTATACTTGTACCGCCTTTTTTCAGCCCCTGTGTGGGTATAAAAGGACCATGCTCTTTCTGTTCAGTGTGCTACTTCACTCAATACCGAAGGGTGCTGTTTGAATGTAGTTCCACCTCATGAGGTTTTATTAAACTTTGTATTTTCTATTCCAGTTTCTGTGCCAACTTCTTCCTATTGGTCTGAGGACTCTGTGCAGAGAAGGGCGACCCCCTTGCACTGGTAGGCCTAGCTGAGGTCTCCTTCAACACTGGTAGTGAACTACAGTGCATTTAGTTTTTCCCTATGGAAATGCTATCTGTCCCATAGGGTAGAATGTAAGCTTATTTATAACATCTTCTAAATATAACTTACCAGTGGAAAAAAAAGGAAAGTAAAGTTTAGTATGCCTGAACTCAGAATATAAAGATGCATCTTTTAGTAAAGTTGATATTAATATTCTGTGTTTGAAAATACCCCTTTTAGAAAGTAGGTATTTCATTGCTTAGCCATTCTATGTGCCTCTGCTGGTTTGTGTATTGACTGTCTGGCTTTGGAGTGACAGGGGCTAGGGAGTGCATTCTCTCAGATGGCCACTGGGGGAGGGGGTTGAAGTGTGTCCTGCCTTTCCTGTATGAGTCAGGGCTGGGCTGAATAGACCTGGGCTGCAATGAGAGGAGTAGGAGGAGTTTTCACTAGAACCTGAATAGGCCCGGTCTGAATTTAGAGTGGTGGGAGGAGATTTCCCTTGCACCTGAATAGGCCCTGTCTGCCTTGGACAATGCTGTCTCCACCTCCTGCCCGGAAGCTGGGCCAGAGAGGACAGAACTGGTTTTGGCTGAGTACAGACACTCTCAGCCTCCAGAGAACAAAGGATTTTGCTGTATAAATATTGGGGCCCGACACCAGAGATTCAGATCCCTGCTGAACTAAGGAACCTGCCAGGAAGAAGGACTGGGAAAGCTGGAGGAGGAGTACTGCCCCTGTGCTGTGTGCTGTTGGGGTTGACCTACAGTAGTTGCTTCTGTCTTGGTTAGGGAAAGGATTGGACTGTGCTTTCATCATCCTGCTGTTAGAGTTTTCTCCAAGGGCTTGAAGTAGAGCTTGTCTCCTGATGGAAATCTCAGAGATAGAAAAGACTTCAAAGATCACTTCTGGGAATCAAGAGGAACCTTTGCCAAGGAGAAGAGCCAGAGAAGCTCAGGAGGTATACTGCCCCTGTGCTGTTTGCTTTCTGGGGTTGGTCTCAGTGGCTACTTGCTGCCAAGGAAAGGAGAAAGGACTTTGCTGTTTGCTGTGTCCCCTGCTTGAGGAAGATCTCCAAGTGCTTGAAATTGAGCTTGCCTCCTGTTCTGAAGTCTCAGGGACACAAAGACCTCACCCCCAGCTCGCCTGAACTTCCTTACTGGGAGTTCTGACCTGCCAAAAGGTGCCTGCAGCTGTTATCGGCCTCTGCAGGTTGTTCTGGCTGTTGGGAGCTGGAAAAACCATGCAACAACAAGAAGCGTGATGCTACCACACCTCTTTCTGATGCATTGCCGAAGAAATAGTCACAGCACCTGCCCGAGAAATCGCTGCACACCGCATCGAGTACACCGATCTCCGAAGTCCGAGATCACCGCAACGATTCTGACGGAAGCCCTGCTGTGCGGCTGCAAGAACCCACATACCGTCCTGGATAGTTGCATCACATCGAGGTGCCAGATCTGTCGCATCCTTTGGGGACGCAGTAAGAAACCGGCACAACATCTACCAATGCAGTAGGAAACCAACGCATCACCTCCTCTCCATTTGAGAACCGACGCACCACCTCCCCTGCGCAACAGTAAGGAACCGACGCATCACCTCCCCCGTGTTGAAATGTAAATGTTATGCATTCTTTCTGCTAGTGTATTGCTCTATGTAAAGTTAGCATTTGCTGCACCATTTTAAGTTGAGCCGCCATTTTGAGCCATGATCGGAACTAATTTCTGTCTCACTTTGTCTGCCTCAACGGAAAGCAGCTACGATATTCTTTTTTTACTCATTTCTCCAAGGTTGAGCTTGGCTGTGCTAATGAATAGACTGTTTTTGTCATAGAATACCTTTCTCGCTAGATAGGCCTGCTCCCACCCTTAGAGCCGCGGGTGCAGGTCGAGTAACCTTGGCTCTGAGATGATATGTACCCGGTCCTGGGATTGCAACTAATCCTTCTGTATCTCATTGTTCACTAGCTACCGACTGGAAATTTCCAGTCTGGGCCTGTCTTTGGTGATCCTGAAAATGTAGATTATAAGTTGTCCTGTTGGTAGAAGTCAGGCCCTCCACAACAATCTAAGGAGGCTGGTCAGACTGGACTCCACTTGAGTGTACTTTCAATAAATATCTTTGGTTTGTATTCTCTACTGTCTGACGACTCTTCATTTGTGAGGAGGGCTGAGAGGTGGTTGCGAGTGACCCGGGTGACCCTAATCGGGTCACTTCCTTCAGTTGGTGCCCGAACAGGGACCCAATCGGGTGGCCCATCCTGGGTGAGGAGGGCAGGGCCACGTCGGGTCGGACGGGCAGACCGGGGATCCCTGCACGAGAGAGTCTTGTACTTGCAGCTGCCCCGTCTGTCTGACTGGGTGGTGCCTCGTCCAGTGGTCATACCAACTGGGGTCCTAAACGCCAAAACCCTTGGATCTGACCATTTGGTCCAAAGAGTCGGCAGTGGAGAATAAATTCGTTCGACTTGTGTGCACCAGGTGAGTTTGCTTTGGTTCTTTGTGGATATGGCACCATTTTGATTTGTATTTTGGCACGGTCCGAGGACCGTCTTTGGACAAGCGCTTGAATTTGTTTGAGTCCTCTATGAACATGGTACTCCTTTGACTTGTATTTGATGAGGTCTGAGGACCAATTTTGGGTAAAGATATTTGCAAATATCTGCTCGGCATAAATAGTGAACTTTTTGAAAATGCCGTGCATTAGCAAAGAGTTTTGTTTGGGCTGTCGTTGTTGGACTGCTGATGCTCGATAGGAAGAAAGTCAGCCAGCGCCTCCTGAGGGCACCCCAAATTTTGACATGTATGTAAAACATGGCCTTGGCCCTATTGTGCTTTGTACTTTATGGCACAAACAACTGCAATAATGGTGAAGTGATTAACTTGGTATAATGAATCAGCTATCCTGGCTGAATGTGCTGTTGATACACTAGGGTACTAGAGTCAGAGGGAAATTACCTACGGTATGGAAAGACCTTTACTATAGGGCCTGTCATGATTTTAGGTGAGACTGACGTTGGCAGTCACATTGGGACCGCGACAGTTTGGCGCGGAATCCCTGGCAGTGGTCTGCAGATACGAAGGACTACAGCAGCCACTTGGTAATTGTATATTATATATTATTATATACAATAGGACTTTGTTTTACCTTAGAGGTGTTTTTATTTACACTTGGCACATTGTCTATTACAATTTGTTTTGTCATGTTACCACAGGTTCGAGTGATACATAGTCAAGGTGGTGATTGGTCCCATACAAGCCCTGATGAAGTTGCCGGAATGACAGTAGGCAACGAAACATGTTGGCCTATAGATGCTGTTTTTATTTGAGGACGCTCACTGCATTTATTAAAAATTTCCTGTGCAAGTAAGTGGTACCTCCTTTTAATTGAGGATTGCATCTCCTCACTTTATTGACTTTGGGGACCTAGGGGGCACTCAGTAATTTCTGCACTGATAGTGCCATCTCTTTCACTGATGTTTTCTTGTCTTGATATCACACCTTGGTGGAATCTATTCCCTTTCCCCTTTTCTTTTGTGTGGAAAGTTACCAATGATGATAAGTGTGGGCATACTGGTAAATATATGCCAGCAGCCCCCTTGGCGTTCCTAACATGATGTGCTTTCCCACTTCTTTACACGTTTTTTGCACTAGGTTTTGTGGTGATATCTGCACCTTTTAAAAGGCTTTGGGTGCACTGTGGTACATGACTATGTGTATTGGAAATCATGAACAGTAGGACATATAGGCAAGTAACTATTGTACTGTCTTGTCCGGGTAGCTTTTTGAAGAATATGTACCCCTGGTTCTTCGAATCCTAATATACTGTTCCCAGTAAGTCAGGTCTTGTTGGGTGGTAGTACAAACATATGAGGCACAATGCCGAGTTGCAGTGGGGGTTAACAGGCACTTTTGATGAACAGACAGGATAAATTGTTTGCGAAAAGGAGTAGGCAGTCGATGTTTGATTCCCTCAGAATGTGGCAAAAGGAAGCTAAACAGAGACGAATGAAAGCAGAGAAAGAGGCAGGAAGGGGAGAATCCGAACACTGACTCAGAAAGTCGTAGCGCATGATAGAGAGAAATAGAAAAGGGAATAGAGTGTGCCGATAGGAAGTTTAGGTTGCAATGTGAAAAGTCTTATATTGCCCGAGAAGAGAATTATACTTTTGTGGACGAATTGTTGGATGCTCGACCCCCACCTCTGTATGCCCCGCAGAGGGTATACCCCGTTCTTCTCCAGCAGCCCCAGCTACTCGGTTCTTCTGTTCCTACTGTCTCTGTCTCTGCTACTGTTGCTCCATCTACCTTGGCCACGGAACCTTCTGTCCTGTCTTTGTCATCGCCGTCTGTGGCAACTATGACTGTTAACACTTTGGCAACACCTGTTGTTTTGTAATCCCTTTCACCCTGCCAGCAGCGAGGTTATTTCCCGATACCTCTGTTATGACTCCCACTGTTTACCCCTATACCCCAATGTTGCAGAATCTTGAGACACCAGTACGGAGCCCTGAGGATAGGGACTGGATGAAATTCAAGGACCGGTTAGGGCGGACATTGATACGAACTGATGTGGGGGACACTGAAAAAGGTGGTGGCTAATCAAGCAGCCCAGTGGGCTCATAACCCCATTTACAGTGTGGAAGATGTGTGGAGTGTAATGAAGGATTATGAGCCTTTTGTGCAGCAGCATCCTCTTAAGCACATGTCGGCAGCATTGATTGGCCTGTGGGAACAGTGTTTTAATGATGTAGTACCCCAAATTATTTGCGATCTTAGGGATCATGTATATGCTTCTGGTATGGCACCTGGTGAGGTTTTTAGTAATATCATGACACTAGTCGCTTATCGAAATAGGCTGCTTGAATAGAGCCCGAAGACAGTATCCCAGTTTCCGATGAGGAAGTGCATCCCATATATCACCCTGAAATACCTGAGCTGGGGGATCAGCATGATAATGGTACTAGACCACGGGTGGAGGCCCGGTTTCAAGAACAATGGGTTTATATTCCATGGAAAAGGAATGAGGTTTTGTCCCTTAAGACTCAGCTACCTAACCCTAGAAAAAATCCTACTGCATATATTAAAGAGTTGACTGAGGCAGCTTCATCGACAGTGATGAAGCTTGCGGATATTGAAATGTTTTTTGGTTTACTGGTGCCCGTTGATATTTGGAGGCAAGTACATATGCAGGATCACGTTGTGGAATTGAGTTTTACATGGAATCAGATTAAAGCATGGGACCAAGAAAGGAAGCCTGGTGAGAAACCTAAGGCTGAGATACTAGCTTTGCCTGGTTCAATTATTACGTATATGCACTCTCTCATTCCACAGAGAAGGATAGATTGGGACAAGTTAACGGCATGTCGTCAGAAGAAAGATGAGAGTGTATCTGATTTTTTCACTTGGTTTGAAGGGGTAATTTTGGATTTTAGCGGACAGGATTTGTCAGTGGAGGGAGGCGTCCGATTGTTTGTCAATAGATTTGTTACGAACTTGCTTCCTGAGATTGCGACTAGGTTACAGGCTCCGGAGAGTAACTGGGCTACTTCCTCCCCTTCTATAATATTGAGTATGGTGCAGTATTATGAGCACAGGGAGAACAAGGAGCAGGAGAGGGTGGAGAAAAAGCATAAGGAATTGAAGACAAAGGTGTTGTTGCAGCAGGCTTCTAGGGGGAATGGTAGAGGACGAGGTGGATCGGACCGGCTGCTTCCCCAGACCGGCCGGAATGCTATGTTTGTAGGGCCGAATCAGTGTGCGTATTGTAAAAAGGAGGGACATTGGCGTAGTGAGTGTCCGGTGTTGCTGCAGAAGGTTGCGGCCCCTAGAGGATGAGGTTCTCGTGGACGGGGTCGTGGAGCTTGCGGACAGGACAAAGGTCAGCATGCCGCAGCCTTACAGGATCATCCCGGTAGTAACCACTCCGACGACACTAGGGATGAACAGTATTATCACGACATGGACGAGGTGACAGGGATGTATCACAGCTAGGATAACCAGAGACAGGGTGAGGGACCAGTTCAGACCCCTGTAGATCAGCGTGGTTCTCACGTTACTGCAGATTTGCATGAGTGAGCTATGGAATTTCTGGTGGATATAGGTGCTATGAATAGCTCTACTTCCCGCTCACTGGTCCCTGGGGCAGCTCTGTCTGGCCATAATAATGTTTCGGAAGGATTTTCTGGTGTACTGGTTGTAAGCCCCATTTCCAAACCTCTTACACTGACTATAGGTCCTTTTACTGTGGATTCGCCATTTTTGTTGACATCTAATTGTGGAGAAAATTTGATGGGCTTAGAATTATTAAAGAAAAACATTCATGCTGTTGCGGGGATTCTGCACCTACACAGAACTATGTGCAGGAAAACAGGACCTCAGTGCATAGGGGTGTACCAACCTATCACCTTAGGACCAAAAATCCCAAAATTGACTAGCTATAGTGTCTCATTCGTTCTCCTCCAAAAATCACAGAGATACAAATGATTAGACAATCCAGAACACAACACTTCCAACTCTCTCAGGAATCACGGTAGCAAGACATACCCTTACGCTCGCTCACTCGTACTTGTCCACAATAAGAATTGGCAGTCACTGAAATAATTCAAAATATTTATTTTAACTATCGTGCTCTACAATACAGTATACGAGCCACTACCAGCAGCAAGATGCATAAACTCAAAACAATTAGCATTGTTATAATTCCATAGAGTACAAAGGGGGAAGTAATTATATAAAGACAGTCGAAAAAGGACTATAAGGCCTAACCGCCCTTCCCTTGACTGAAACAAGTTTATTTATATAAAGGAAGATCTCTGGGCTTTGACAGCAGACCCCATACCTTAAAGCCTGGATGTAAGGTTCACATCATAGGAACAGAGTAGCTCTTTCCATGAAAAGGCGTTCTCCAAGTATGTTAAAACAACATGCAACCCCGTAATATCTAAGCACGAGTCTCCAGCAATGCAGCTGTGTTTAGCATGTTATGTCTAGGTTCTTGGGACTGACCAGAACAGAATAACAAGGGGCATTCATCATGCTCAGACTAAAAACTCCAGGAACTTAGCAGAGAATTCTGAGAAGCAGCCCGTTCTCATGTGAAAGGCACAAACAGAGTCTTGCAAAAACAAAGTCACGTAGTAACGTTCGCAAAAGCAGCATCATGACAGCAAAGCTCATGTTAACTTAGCAATGTCGACAATGTCCCTAAGGGCCATATAACACCCTCCCCTTGGTAAAGTCACAGGACATAGACAAAGGACCAATACAGAGTTCAGAAAGCCAAGCAGAGTCCCAAGCGTCTGAAAAACCAAATTGGAAAAAATTGAAATTTAACAAACAAAAAATAAAAATCAATATTCTTATTATGGCTATTGAAAGAGTGCTGTCTCCTGGATAATAAAGTTATTATGAAGGAAGTGGTGTATCCATCAGAGTATGTAAACCTAAGGATGCAGTTCCCTCCAAAAGCTCATTTCTATCGTTGGTAAAAAAAAGGGATGCCATCCAATTAAGTAGGTCGAAGGAACAAACGTGCTCCTGGTGATCAGATGCCTCCAAAAGCATAACTGGACAACTTGCGTGATATTTGATGAAACTCCGATGTAGGAAGTTCTGCGCAGCTGCACAGATATCCTATTCAGCCAATATCCAAGTGCCGCCGCACGCGCCATACGTCCATCCCCAGAACAAGCCTGGTCATGAGTCTCTAAGGGACCCATCAACTGGTTAAAATTAAGGACTGGACATGACGTATTGGAGAGGCATAAATCCATAGCCCAATAGAAGGGGCAGCGTCAGCAGTAGAACACTGGTTGCACACAAGTAAAGTACGTAAAGCAAAAAGTTAATCTATAACTCATGCCAAGCGTTGCTAAAGGCAAGCATCCAAAAACCTGTTGAATCCGATCACGGTACAGTTGCAATTGGCCTGGTCTGTGCAGTACCACAAAATGAGCAGCCATTGCGTAGCAGGAACAGAAGAAGCAGGATTCCACCACCTAACACCAATAATAAGGGGAACCCTCCGAAGACGCTGGAAAAAATCGAATGAATAAAAGCCGGTATTACTCCAAATATCGCTTGAAAAGAAGTCACAAGGTCGGATCCCTCACGTTTATAAAAATGTGCAAGGCCTTTAGTGTCAGACGCATTAAATATTTGATGTATAAGCTCCCCAAAGTGAAGTGGCAGGTTAGTGTTCAAAAGGGACTGAATCTTGCTAGATGTCCTAGGAACCTGTAACTTGAAGGTCTCTCTAGCGGGAGTGAGAGCCACTTCTTGTTGGAATAATAGCGCTTTGAGCCTGCTTAGTTAGTTGAAAATAGTTTTCAAAGTCGGAATGGAAGGCCAAATAGAACTATGTAGACTCCCATGCGGGGGCGGAAAAAGCACATTACTGCAACAAGTTACTCGCTGTGAAGCTGTTGCTCAATACGGTATTCCTGCCCGTAAACCGCAGCAGTCTCGGTTGTTCAAAATAAGATAACTGCCGTTAGTAAACACAGTAAAAGCGGGAATTATTTACGGCACTGGTGTTCCTTTTAAACAACAAGCCAGATTTGGCACTGATACATTACACGAGCCGTGAAATTTAACGTGTTTACAAACCAGGGAATGTCCCACTGTGGATTCACAGTCCTCCCCTGTTAGAAAAACTTCCGTATCCTCCTGCTGACATCTGTAAGTGAAAGGTAGGGACCATAATTCATGGAGGAATGCACTGCCCAGTGGTTCAAAACGGCCAATCGATAAATGTTGCATGCATGATTTAAATTGAAACAGCGAAAAAGGAGAGAGATAACACCATGAATTAGCCAAACAGCAGAGTCCGTTTCCGCAACCAAGAACGGCAAGGGCTCCAATTGTTCAATATGCAAAAGTGTATATGTAGCATCCTTCATGGACATAAATTTCTGTTTATCAGTTAGATTAAAGGTAGAAACAAAGTAGAAGCATTCAAATAATCCCAAGGGACTTTCCCCATTGTGATAGTTTGCAACGTCCATGCAAATACATAACAGATCTTCATTGATTTTGAACAATATCAATAACAGATGAAACAATATTATCCAAGGTATAAATACGTGATGAAAGTGTATTGATGCTATTGTCGACCACGGCAAGGACTTTTTCTAAATTGGCTTGATCAGTTTGATGCAGACGAAGATCTGCCTCAATCTGCTAAAGTTTCCAAATTTCATTGTAAGTGGCATAAATAAATCTCTTAGATCTAGGAGATCTAGGTCCTAAAATGAAATCAGACAGATTGATTTCATTCGACAAGAGTGTGAGGTGTTGTTTCACTGATGCTAAAATGGAATGTTCCAACCATTGTTGGCATAACTTACCCACCGAGTATGTGGTGACCGAATGGTTAAGTGGATAACGAGGATCTGGTCTAGTCTGAGTGGTGTTACATTATAAAAAAGCAATTGGCACGCATTTGTATTTGTTTGCCACATTAACCACCTGGATGAATCAATTTCAGAGACATTGAAGGTCTCATTTCGAAACAAAGCTAGTAATGCATCAATAGTATAATTCGTCTAAGCGCACCAATTGTCATATTCCACTAAGGACGGAATGGATGGAGCATTTAAATGTTTTACAGTTGCCAGGCCGAAACAAGTGGTTTGGTACACTGTATCATTCGAAAACCAAATTTGAGCTGGGATCAGGCAGGCACGATGTAAAGCCTCAGTTCCCTGAACCTGCCAAGGCTTCGTGCCACAGATTGATTTCAAATCAACGGTCCCTTTCCAGTGATCATAACCCTGTGTAGCTAATTTAATCCTAAATGACTTGGCATAAATCAATTTAGTGTGGGTCAATATAAATTTGTATTGAGATGACAAATGTAGTTTAAAGAAATAGGATTCCGGATTAGATGCGTCATAATCTGTCAAATAAGTGAATTTATCTCTAAGCGTTTTAGAACTCCCTTGTACGGGAGTAGGACAATGTTCCCATTGAGTGTAATTAAGAACAGTTCTTAACATGTTTGTTTTGTGCAAAAAATTATGCCCATAATGTTGATAAGAAAAGAGATCAGCATAATTGGCAGAATTTAAATAAAAATCTTCAGCTGCAAAAGCAGCATAATATTTCAAATCTGAAAACAATGAATGTACCGCTTGCACATCCCAGTCATCAGAGTGTATGTCCTGTGTTACCACAACTCCCAATGAGACGCGAAACACGTTTGGCACCCTGAATTTCGATAGCTACTTTGTCCCAAATGATGCCATCTGCAACCGGAATGCTGAAATGTTCACAAGTGTCTCCTCACGTTTCATGATATGGGATGATGTGTGAGGGGCCAGAAATCCATCAACCAATTTCACAGCAGAGCGTTCTGGCAAACAAAGACCATTGATGAGTAAAACGAACACTGTCACAAATCCAATCGACATAAAGATGAAAATCAGGAAAGGCACCAACCAAATGTAGGTCCATGGAGGGACCAGGTAAGTCTTTTTGAACCAAGAGAAGAAAATACTTAATTTACTCAGTGGGACTGCCAAAATGGATGTCGAGGAGGATGAGTAGAGAAGCTGGCATGATCTCCAAAGTAACCACTTGCAGTTCTATTAATCAGAGGTGGTAGTGCCAGGTCCGTCTGATGTTGTCGAGGACTGGTCGGCACCTCACTAATGGACTCATCTGTAGGATATGTATACTGCTTAGTGCCCTTGAGGGCGAGAATATCACTGGTGCCCCGCTGCTGTTCGCGCTGGTCGCGCGCCTTCTCTGCTTAGCTTATTTTTAAAATATCCCGTTTTCGGATTTCTGTTTGTGTTACTTTTTGCCTTCCCCCCTGTTTTTAAAAGCGCTCCTGGCCCCTACCTTGCACCGTAATTCAGGAATCACCACCGCTGTTTGGCGGGTCCGGGTTACCGGGAGGTTGTGGGTTTCTGTGGGTTTCAGCGCCATCTTGCTTTGGGAGGAAGCGCGAGCGCCATCTTTGAGCGTCCAGGTCACCTGGGACGCCGAGACGACGCTATTTAGGGCGAGCTGAGCGGAAGGTGAGGCTGCTTAGTGCCCTTGAGGGCGAGAATATCACTGGTTCCCCGCTGCTGTTCGCGCTGGTCGCGCGCCTTCTCTGCTTAGCTTATTTTTAAAATATCCCGTTTTCGGATTTTTGTTTGTGTTACTTTTTGCCTTCCCCCCTGTTTTTAAAAGCGCTCCTGGCCCCTACCTTGCACCGTAATTCAGGAATCACCACCGCTGTTTGGCGGGTCCGGGTTACCGGGAGGTTGTGGGTTTCTGTGGGTTTCAGCGCCATCTTGCTTTGGGAGGAAGCGCGAGCGCCATCTTTGAGCGTCCAGGTCACCTGGGACGCCGAGACGACGCTATTTAGGGCGAGCTGAGCGGAAGGTGAGCCTGCTTAGTGCCCTTGAGGGCGAGAATATCACTGGTGCCCCGCTGCTGTTCGCGCTGGTCGCGCGCCTTCTCTGCTTAGCTTATTTTTAAAATATCCCGTTTTCGGATTTCTGTTTGTGTTACTTTTTGCCTTCCCCCCTGTTTTTAAAAGCGCTCCTGGCCCCTACCTTGCACCGTAATTCAGGAATCACCACCGCTGTTTGGCGGGTCCGGGTTACCGGGAGGTTGTGGGTTTCTGTGGGTTTCAGCGCCATCTTGCTTTGGAAGGAAGCGCGAGCGCCATCTTTGAGCGTCCAGGTCACCTGGGACGCCGAGACAACGCTATTTAATGCTCGCTGGTCTCGCGCAGCTCCAGAGTCCTGCCCGTCTGCGCTCGTCCGCGTCTCGGAGGCGGACGAGGTCGGACTCTGGTCCTCGGCTCCTGTTGTCTGCCGGGTTAGAGGTTGACTACCCGCAGCTCTAGGATGATTACGTATAGCGCTGCTTCCTTGTTTGCTTTGCGCCCCCCTCGCTCGGCCTGTCTGTCTCTTTTCCCCGGCGGTCGCCGTCTAGGCAAGGGTTGCCCCGTGTGTAACTGGCTCCCCACATTATCATCTACTCATGGTCCTTCTACCCCTCCTCAGTACTGTCATTGCGCGTTGCTTAACACTAGGTCCCTTCCTCGTCATACCTCGGATATATGGGATCTTCTCGCGCACTCCAAGATCTCTTGCTTATTTCTAACTGAGACTTGGCTGGGAGTGGGCTCGGAACACGACATTGCCTGTGCTGTCCCGCCTAACTATTCCATCTTACGGAGGGATAGAACTGAGGGAAGAGGCGGTGGGGTGGCTCTGATAGTGGACAAGGTCTTTGATTGCTCCTCCTTTGCGGTGGACAACATCGCCGGATGTGAAGCCTTAGGTTTTACACTCCATCTATCGGCGTCCCAGACCTGTACCGGAATTCTCCTCTATAGACCCCCTGGACCCATCGGGTCCTTTTTCGAGGACCTACAGTCGGCCTTATCAGTACCTTGCATGCGTTCTGCGCACTGCTTGTTATTAGGCGACTTAAATTTGCACATGGACTGTCTAACCAATGCTGAAGCTACCAAACTCCGTGATATCACGGCGATGTTAGGGCTAGCCCCTTTTATCCACAGCCCCACTCACGTGAAAGGCCACACATTAGATGTGATCTTTTCCTCCAAGCCTATTGAGGTGTTCCCTCCACTCCCGGTCCTCTGGTCAGATCATTATCTGATAAACTTTGCCTTAGTGTTTGAATCTAAGCTTAGCCAAAGGGCTCTGAAGGAAGGGTCGCGGCAATCTAGAGCCTACCACCTAGTGACAGCAGATATGCTCTCCGATGCTCTCTGCCAATACCCGTGTCAACTGACAGGGGTTCTGGAAACCGACCTAATCCTGGTCCAGAACTGGATGCAGGCAAGATTCGAGGAGCTGGCCCCATTGAAGCCTGCTAGAACAGCACCTCATCTTAATTCTGCTCCTTGGTTCTCTTCCACTTTACGTACATTGCGACAAGAAAAATGTTGGAAAGGCGGTGGCGGCGCAAGTACGATCTTGTGGAGCTAACGAAATACCGCGACGCGATAAAGTCTTACTATAAACAGATTGCCGCAGCCAAAAAGAACTATCTTGAGCAGAGAATTGACAAAGCCGATAATACGAGCCGGGAACTCTTTAGGATTGTGAAGGAGTTTGTCAACCCTGTAGTAGGGACCCCGGTCCATTCACACACGGAAGAATGGATCAAACAGCTCGCCGACTTTTTTGTGACTAAAATCTTAAAGATTCAGGACACTTTTCCATCTGTGGATTCCCGAACGGCTGACGCTGTGTTAGGGGATAAGTCGACCTATTTAGCTCCCTCACAGGCTGAATCTGGGCCTTTACTATCTGTCTTTCCCCATCTGTCCTGTGAGACATCGCTTGAGCTGTTATCCCGGCTGCAATCTGGCTCGCCTCTGGATGCTTGTCCGGCGAAATGATTGGGCAAGGTGGCCTCAGCGTTGAACAGCTTGCTGAACCCCCTGCTTAATCTATCATTGAGTTCAGGGGTGGTTCCACGACAATGGAAACACGCACTCATTCTGCCGCTGATTAAGAAGCCTCTGCTCGACCCCCTGCAAAGCGCTAACTATAGACCAATCTCCCTCCTCCCTGCTCTGGCGAAGGTGTTGGAGAAACATGTTCAGCATACTCTGACCACCTTTATTGAGAACAACAAACTGCTGCATGACTCCCAGTCCGGCTTTCGTGCGAATTACAGCACGGAGACGGCTCTGGTAGAGGTTACCGACGCCATCAGGGAGACGCTCGATCATGGGGGAAAGGCTATGCTAGTCATGTTGGACCTATCGGCGGCGTTCGACACCGTCCCACACGCAGGTCTCCTCTCAAGACTCAGGGAGATTGGTCTGCGAGGGACGGTGCTGGACTGGTTTCAATCCTTTCTTGCCGACCGCCGACAGGTGATCTGGGCTCCGCCGTTCTCGGCCGAAATGCTTTCGCTGGAGGTGTGGGTGCCTCAAGGTTCCATCCTGAGCCCCACCATTTTCAACATATACATGGCCCCTCTAGCGGAGGTAGCGGAGGCGTTTGGGGCCCGGGTCATCTCATACGCTGATGACACCCAGCGCTTGTTCACCTGCAGGAAGGGAGAGGCCTTTAACGGCGGCAGAATCAAGGACTGTCTGAGCGCAGTCTTTGCGTGGTTTCAGCGGCACAGCCTGAAATGCAACTCAGACAAATCTGAGCTGCTCTTTTTCGGCTGTGCCCCTGATCCGGGCTTGAAGACATGGTGGCCCCAGGACATGTTCCCCCCAGAGAAACCATCTTCTCAGGTAAAAAATCTCGGAGTGGTGTTTGACGATGATCTATCCTTCCGTCCACACATCCTGGGATTAGCAGGGAAATGTTTCAGCATCCTCAAGATGCTTAGGAAATTTCTTCCTCTGCTCTCACTGCAGTATCGTAGGAATGTAGTCCAGGCGCTTGTGGGCTCCCGCCTGGACTATGCTAATGCACTCTTTGCAGGCCTACCTAAGTATCTGTTATCCAGACTGCAGATTGTCCAGAATTCGGCGGCCAGAGCCATCTATGGGCTGCCCAGGAGAGCTAGCGCCTCTGCGCTCCTGGCTAGGCTGCACTGGCTGCCAATTTCGGGGAGAATCAGATTTAAGCTCCTCACTCTGGCATTTAAAGCCCTCCATACGATTGGCCCTAACTATCTGAGGAAGCGTATTGCTTTCTATGTGCCGCGGAGGTTGCTGAGTTCGGCGGACCTGGATAAAATGGAGGTGCCTGTGGTCAAACGTGTTCGGATGGGAGGTCGTTCCTTCCAATACGTGACAGCCTGCTTGTGGAACGAACTCCCACTTTCCCTTCGGAAAGCGAACAACCTCCTGGCTTTCAGGAAGGAGTTGAAGACTCTGCTCTTTACCAAGTAATCCGCTGTGACTGTAGTAGGTTTGCCTTTGGTTTCCTGTTTCTCTGGGCCTCTTTGCTAAAGCGCCGGGACACCCTTTTGGGGTAGCCGTGCGCTCAAAAAGTTCGGCTTAACATTAACATTAACATACTCGACGTCCATATTGGAAGATAGAGATCGGACGGCTGAAAGGTCAATCACAGTGTGCATCACTTCCTTAGTCACACGAGGACCAGTGGAAGAGGATGAAGTCAGCGGATCCAATGAAATTGCATTACACAAAACAGCAGGCGTAACAATATTCAGAATCGGCCACACAGTGTAACTTGACATTGTCCACTGAGATGTATCTGTTGTCTTTGCAACCAGGTAAACGTGGTAAAATGACTGTACGAGTACCCTTCAGTACAAGCACTGGAACCGATGCACGATAAGAGGGACCAAACTCTTTTTTGTTCTCCAGCTTTTCTCGTACCAGATCTCCGATTTTGGGAAACCAGCCGGCAACTGGAATCAGCAGTGCTGCATCAGTGGAAGAGGGTAAATATTCAGTTGCATAGCTGTCACGGGTCTTTTGTAGGTCTTGTAACATAGTAGAATGATTATCTACGTCAAAGGTTGCGGCAGCCGCCACAACATCTAGAACATCAAGTTCTGGCACAAACATCTTAATGCCAAAGAGCATTTCGTATGAGGTCTGCCCACCAAGAGATCCTCTAGGGAGATTATTAAGTGCACGTTGAACACCATACAAATGGGCCAGCCTGTTCATGCCAGTACCTAAGACTCTAGCTGTCAAGGATTGCTTTAAGTCACGGTTCATTCGCTCCACAATCGAATTGCCCTCAGGCCTGTATGGAGACAAAAACTGCACCAGCACCCCCATCGACTTCATCACGTCGTTGTACGCCTTAGAGGCGAACGCTGGACCTTGGTCAGAATGGAAGGTGCCACAGGCAAACATCCCGACAAAGACACGCAAATCCCTGATGACATTTTGAGCGTCAGCACGGCGCTGTGGCCAAACCGAAAGGAATCTAGAAGAATCAACGGCAACAAATATATATTTATATGCAGTATCCGAAGAGAAGTTTACTGCAGTGATCGAGATACAGACAGTCAAATGTTTGATTAGAAATACACAGCTGTGTCTGAGGTGGGCGTGAGACCGTAGAAGGTTTGATTTGTTGACAAATGTCACAAGAAAGTACATAATTGTGAGCCTGTTTATATAAACCACGCCACCAGTAACGTTGCTGTAAAATAGAGACTGTCGCCAACACACCGGCATGTGCTGACGCTATGCCCTCATGTGTGGCTTTGATCAGAGCAAGTCTGCGGTCCAAGTTGGGAATCAGCCGATCCCCAACCAAAGGAATCTTAGCATAAGGAACCTCTTCAGGAGTTATATGATAAGAGTATTTCGAAGGGAAACCCTAAGGATAATCAGTTCCCTCCCTCATAGCAGCTACAGCTGCCAGAATATCATTATCTATTTTAGTCATGGACCTTGTAACTGCTGCTACAAAATACGTGGCTACTGCAGATTTGGCCGTTTCATCAGCCAAAGGATTACCAAGAGCATGTTCTCCCACACGCTGATGGCCAAGAGTATGTATAACATGTGTGAGGGGCAGACGTTGTTTAAGGTCCGCCACTTGAACCCAAAGTGTTTTATGCTTAATTGCACTGCCTTTAGAGTCTCGATAGTCTTTTTGAGACCAAAAGAATAAGTTGTCATTAAAAGACTGGACACAGTAATAGGAATCGCACACAACAAGAGTATTCACATTAGGATCAGCAAACTCAAGAGCAAGAACAAGAGCACGCAGCTCCGCCAATTGTGCCGTAGAGTCTCCAAATGGAATACTTCAACTCTCCATTGACAATTGAGCCAGCAACAATTGTGCAAGCCGCTGAATAAGCATGTTTGGAACCGGTAGCCAGCTGAACCGAGCCATCGGTATAAATGATGCATTCGTACTCATGTAGAGGAAGTAACGACAACGGAGGAGAATGAACATGTTCATATTGTAAAAACTCCTGTGTCTGAAGTGCAGCATCAAAGATAAACGTGACATCAGAGGATGTCAAAGACATAGCCCATTGTATCCAACGTGGGTGTAGTGCCTTTGAGTTAGGTACACTTGCCTTAGTCACGGCCTCCAAAGCAGGGATGGGCGTGACCATAAGAATGCATTTACCTTGCGCCAGTGAGCGTTCTTTCAGAACCACCATCAAAAAATGTTCACCATTGGAAAAATGCATTTCAGCTGCAGTGTATAAATGTGATTTGTATGCAATAGGTACTGTGTCCCCCTCCTTGAACGTCAAGTAAGTGAAACCCACCGCTCCTGGAACTATACGTATCACCAGGTTTGTGGTGTTATCACGTGTCAACAAGCAGTTAGTTGCAAGCATAGCAGATTGCAAAGAATGTAGGATAGAGGTATGTTGTGGAAGCCAGCTGGCAGAAGAAAATGTGGGTTGTATCAACGCGTAAAGCGGTTTGATACCCTGGGCATAATCGGAAATGTATGTCCTCCCAAAATTCAAAAATCCCAGCAAGGACTGAAGCTTCTTCAGAGTAGAAGGGGGTTGCAATTGTGCACATTTCTCCAAGAAGTAAGGGGCGAGCCTCTTTCCTTCATTATTGAGACCAAAAAGAGTACCACCGAATGGGCGATGTGTGATTTTGCAAAATTTAACTTGTATCCATAGTCGGAAAAGGATAAAATAATTCTGTCAACTCGGACAAGATGCGGCATAAGTTCATCGTCCGTTAGATAAATGTCATCAACGTACGAGAACGCATCTGGGTTTATGTCGTGTAACAAAGACAAAACACATGCAGCAAATGGCCCGGGGCTATTCCTATACCCCATAGGCAAGCGCGTACATTTTTCTGATTTCCGACGGCGGTAAATGCTGTCAAGTCACGGCTCTCAGGAGTGAGATTATGACCGTAGAAACCATTGGAAATGTCTAGTGTACTTTTGTTATTTTTACAAACAAGATTGTTCACCAGCGTAGAGCTGTGTGTGTTCTGCACTGCAATAGTCCGACAATGACTATTCAAATTTCGGTAATCCAATACAATCCAATATGAACCGTCAGGTTTTGATACCATAAAGAGAGGATTATTCATTGGTGATGACCCTGATTCAATCACTCCTTGATACTCTAACTGTGTTAGAATGTCACAAACATGAGCCTTAGCCTCATGCCTTATTGGATATTGCAGTTGTGGCATATATCGTCAAGGTATCTCATGAGTCGGTGAATCAACATCCCAATCCTCCTGATTACTGTACACCACCGGGGCAAGGGCCAAAGCCTACTCCGCTGCAAAAGCCTTTGCATGCTTCTCGGGGACGTAACGCGAAAAACTCGGTAGTATCACGTCCTCCCCCCTAAAAGCGACTAACACAAAGGGTGGTGGCCAATCTGCCTCCGCTAACAAAATGTCATATGAGGAGGTTAGATTCTCCCAGAAAACCGCCTTGATTGGACGAGGTATATCGCCTTCAATTTGAAAAATAATCTCATAAGGCCTAGCGGGGGGGTGCAACCCGGGTATCTGCTGTCTCTACTGTAATGAACGTATCAGTTGCTGTCACCTCCAGACAGGGACACAGAGCCTCCCGCACTATGGTAACCTCTGCCACGCTGTCTAGCAGAGTCACTGACCATGTCCAATCCAGGAGTCGCGTTCTCACCGCCTGAGGCATATCTCGCTGTTAAAGCGTCAACCTTTTTCTTCTGAAATGGGGGGTCGAAAACAAGGGAGATCCTCTGGTTTTCATTTAACGTCAAACTGTCGGGGCTGATCTCGTCCCTGTGGTGCAGGTTGACTTTTACCACAATCCTGGCATTCTCCTCCACCGACTTGAGAGCCTGATGGGTCCTGTAAAGAATGAGGAGAGCGTTGATCCGGGACTTGAAATCTATCAGGAGACTTCATTTTCACGTGGTCGCGCAAGTCATAAGAACGCTCAGAAGACTTAGGTGTTGGTGAACCAGCACGCAAACTTTGCTTCTGCTGTTGCTGCCCCTGTTTTTTGTTTTCCAGTTCTTTTTAGGAAAGAATGTGCGTCCGTCTTTATCAGACTGGGCCTTTTGGTGACTTTGAGACTGCGTTTGCATTAGAGTAAAAGGCTTAACTCCCAGACTATTGCGGCCTATGGATTTATAAGCCTTTGCAATAATCTTGGGTAATTCTCGTGGCTTTTCCGCATCCGCGACAACCTCCAGGCAGTTTGCCACTTGAAAGCTCATAGCATCACCCTTGACATTAGCAAGGATAATGTCAGCAACAACGTCGAACACCCCCACCAGGCTCATTCCCAACTCCACAGCCACCTCAGCTCCATGTTCATCTTGAACACGGTTAATGACGGAGGGAGGTACGGTTATGGAGGGAGTGCCGAAATACTTTGAATATACCGCTGCAAACACCTTGCCCCAGGTGTTACAAACTCGGGAAGTAAGTCTTTAGGCAAACTTATAGTTAATATCCTGTGTTTCTCCACAGGAGTGGTATTCGGAAAAACAGTCTCTAGTTGACCAAATTTTTCAGCAAGCCAATGAGGAAACTCATTATTCTGTGGACGCTTGCCCATCACTGAATTAACCATAAGGGGACTGATGGTCACGCCACCAGGTCCCACAGGTTGTGCAGCTACGCCAGGTGGTCCCACCTGAAAGTTGTGCCGCATGAACTGTATGAAAGCTCTATGCACACTTATCAAGGAAGTATGTAATATGCACAGTTCTGCAAGAGTTGCAATTGTCAAATAACGTGGGTGTGGGGTATACCCAGCCAAAACGGGCCATGTGGCCCCATCTATTGATAAAGGGCCTAAACGGACCGGCGTTATTGGGTGGGGAAGGGCGCAATTAAACCAAATTTGGTGTTGCTAAGCTGTGAGCGGAGCCTCGAGAGCCCTATAAGGCTGATAAGCTTGATGAAGGGCCGTGGCAGTATATTCATGAAACAAATTATCTGTCCCATCCACCACCGGAAAGGTGACCCAAGAATAAAACACCACGAGGCGGTATGCTGCATCCGCTTCTACAACAAAAACGAGCACAACCCCAGAATTAGGGACTCCATGTTGAGTCATATAAGCTGTGACTGCAGCCCGATTAGGCGGAGGAATTGCGACCGCCATAATGAACAATAAAGAATGACAAACTAAAGCGTGGCAGCACAATAACGGGTTAAGAACAAAGAGAAAGAACCTTTTAAAACTTCAAGCTTGAAAGAACCTATAAAACATCAATATAGGAGGTTACACCATCACAGCTGTCTGCGGAAACAGAAGGGAGGGTTTTGTGGACAAGCACAAGCACTACTCAAGAGTCTCGCAGATAAGAACCAGACCAAATGTTGGCGGCGCCATGTTGCAGGGATTCTGCACCTACACAGAACTTTGTGCAGGAAAACAGGACATCAGTGTATTGTGGTGTACCCACCTATCACCTTAGTACCCAAACTCCCAAAACCGACTAGCTATAATGTCTCATTTGTCCTCCTCCAAAAATCACAGAGCTGCAAATGATTAGACAACCCAGAAAACAACACTCCAGACTCTCAGTAATCGCAGTAGCAAGACATACCATTTCCCTTGCTCACTCGTACTTGTCCGCAATAAGAATTTGCAGTCACTGAAATAGTTCAAAATGTTTATTTGAACTATTGTGCCCTACAATACAGTATACGAGGCACTACCAGCAGCAAAATGCGTAAACTCAAAACAATTAGCTTTGTTACAATTCCATAGAGTACCAAAGGGGAAGTCATTATATACAGACATTGAAAAAAGGACTATAAGGCCTAACCACCCTCCCCTTGATGGGAAGAAGTTTATTTATATAAAGGAAGATCTCTGGGCTTTGACAGCAGCCCCCATACCTTAAAGCCTGGATGTACGGTTTACATCATAGGAACAGAGTAGCTCTTCTCCATGGAAAGGCTTTCTCCAAGTGTGTTAAAACAACATGCAACCCCATAATATCAAAGCACGAGTCTCCAGCATTGCAGCTGTGTTTAGCATGTTACGTCTAGGTGCCAGGGACTGACCAGAACAGAAAAACAAGGGGCATTGTTTATCGACCTTGCACATCACGTTCAAACTAAACTCCAGGAACTTAGCAGAGAACGCAAAAAGCAGCCCGTTCTCATGTGAAAGGTACAAACAGAGTCTTGCAAAAACAAAGTCATGTAGTAACGTGCGCAAAAGCAGCATCATGGCAGCAAAGCTCATGCTAACTTAGCAATGTCGACAATGTCCCTCAGGGCCATATAACACTACCATTAATTGTTCCCGGAGGGTGTTTACATGACAATGGGCCCAAATGTAGTCAGCTCTAAGCAGTGTCTGTCCAAAGATGCACCCCTTCCTGCTGAATTTAAGGATGTGCCGCCCACATTATGGGCAATGGATGACACAGATGTAGGACTATTGCAGATACCCCCAGTTTCTTTCAAAGTTAAATTAAATGCAGTTTTGCTTCGTTTTCCTCAGTATAAAATACCGCAAGCAGGGGAGCGAGCCTTGTTGCAAATTATACAAGCTTTGATTCAGTCAGGGGTTGTCGAAAAGACGAATGTGTGTAATAGCCCCATTCTTCCCATTCTTAAGAGGGCCCCTTCAGGCTCCTCTGATGATCATCCAGATGTTTATTGTTTTGTGATTGACCTGAGCAAAATTAATAAAATAGTAGTTCCTCAGTTCCCGATGGTCCCTAACATTACTGCCCTTTTGACAATGATTTCTTCTACTGCTAAATTATTCTCTGTCATTGATCTGAAAAATGCATTCTTTAGTATCCTGATTGATCCAGAAAGCAGGTACTTGTTCAGTTTTACACTACCTGGCGGAAGCTTTAGATGTTGGCACAATCCTCAGGGCTATACCGAGAGTTCTAGTATATATAGCCAAGCTTTAAAAGCCCAATTGGATTCCCTCACACTTCCCTCAGGTAATGTGTTGCTTCAATATGTACATGACCTTCTCAACGCTTCTGACACTGAACAGGGTTGCAAAGACAGTACGGTTAAATTGTTGCTGCATCTGGCACACCAAATTTCAATATTATCGACAGGCGGTCACCTATTTAGGTCACCTATTGTCAAAGGAGGGTAGGAGATTAACTCTTGAGTGCATCAGTACCATTATTAAAATGCCTATCCCTTACACTCAAAAGGATGTACGCGCTTTTATTGGAATTACTTTCTTATTTTCGACACTGTATCCCTAACTATTCGTTACTAACAAAGCCTTTGCTAGCCTTAACCACTAAAGATGTGCATGAACCCTTGCCTTGGACGCCTGAATGTCTGCAGTCTTTAGAGCAATTAAAAGTAATGCTTTACTCTGCGCCTGTGCTTGGTACGCCTGACTACGTGAAGCCGTTTGTGCTATACGTACATGAATCGGCTGGTTGTGCACTTTCTGTTTTAACATAGGCCTTTAGAGGTAAGCAACGGTCATGTGCTTATTTTTCTGAGCTTCTTAACCTTGTCGCAAGAGCCCTCCCGAGCTGTCTAAGAGCGGTCGTGGCTGTGACCGTCTCGATAAGACAATCGGGTGGGCTCGTACTTGATACTGACCTCACAGTCATGCTACCCAATGCTGTGGATAGCCTTTTGTATAAGACTAAGACGCAGCACCTCACCAGTGCACGTCTGACTGGTTATGAGCTAACTCTCTTTGCACCACATGTCATGATCAAAAGATGTGCCACTCTGAACCCAGCCACGTTTCTACCCCTCCCTTCTGAAAGTGAGCAGATTGACATACATGATTGTATCTTCCAGACAGAGGAAGAGACAAAAGGACGGATAGACTGGACTGATGTTCCTTTATCTGACCCCCAAGGGGAACTATATGTCGATAGCTCTTGTTTCAAGTTACCAGATGGCACTACAACAGCTGCATATGCAATCACGATGCTGCACACAATAGTTGAGATGTCACGAGTTCCCTATCAGTTGGCCCAAGTTGCAGAGCTCGTTGCCCTTACTCAAGTCTGTGAATTGAGTGAGGGACTGGCTGTCAATATCCATACTGACAGTCAGTACGCCTTCGGAGTCGCCCATAATTTTGGATGGCTCTGGGCAGAGAGAGGGTTTCTCACTTCCCATGGGATGAGGATCCAGCATGGCCCCCTTATACATTGGCTCTTGTCGGCTTTGACCTCCCCAAGAAATTAGCGATAGTGAAGTGCAGCGCACACAAGAAAATTACTGATGACGTAGGTAAGGGGAACACCTTTGCAGACCAGACACCTAAGGAGGCAGCCCAAACGAAGATGAAAAGGATGTTCGTAGCAGGTCCCGCTAGGTGGGTGCCCGAGGTCACCATGTTTGAGGATACACTGGAAAATGTCAAGGACATACAGAGTGAGGCAACTATTGAGGAATTAGCGATATGGCAGGAAAGCACAGCACGTTTGGATGAGGATCGGTGTTGGACTGATAAGTCAGGGAAACAGAGTTGGATGTTACCAGATGCATATGTCCTCCCCGTAGTCACCATGGCGCATGGACCAGATCATGTTAGTGTTGGTATTTGCAAGTTGTTAGACCCTGTATGGAAAAATGAAAACATACCAAAGCCAGCTGCTCATTTGGTTAAATATTGTATGGTGTGTATGATGCGCAATCCAGGAAAGGGTACCCCTTCCCCACTAGGTAATTTTGCACCTCCCGCCTTCCCTTTTGAGGTCCTCCAGCTCAGTTATATAGAAATGGACCAAGTCAACAATCTGAAGTATGTGTTTGTGGTTATCTATGCATTCAGTAAATGGGTTGAGGCTTACCCCACCAAAGAGAATACAGCCATAGCGACTGCAAAAGTACCACTGAAGGAGTTCTTTCCTCGTTTCGACTTTCCCCGTTTGATTTGGAGTGAGAACGGAAGTCACTTCAATGCGAAAGTTATCCAGTAAATATGTGAGGGACTGTATATCAGACAAACGTTTCATGCTGCGAATCACCCTCAGTCTGCGAGTTTGGTTGAGAAGTACAATGGTACTCTCAAACTGAAATTAGCAAAGATTCAGGAGAGCACAGGGTAGCAGTGACCAGATGCTTTACCAATAGCCATTTTGTCCACAAGAACGACAGCCTATTCTAGAACAGGACTTTCACCCTACGAGGTCGAGTTTGGGTGCCCGGAAAATGTTTGGGGCGTCCAGCGATCTCATTGGTTCTCAGAAATTGAATATCCCCTATTGGTAGACTATTTGTATGAGTTAACTAAAAGTCTGTGTTCTATTCACCAACAGATCCAGGACTGCCTCCCACCAGTTCCCAAGGGGCACGGCCATGACATGCGGCCTGGGGACTATGTGTTAGTACAGAATTTCCAGAGAAGGAAGAGTCTGGAGCCGAGGTGGAAGGGACCGGTCCAGGTGCTCCTTGCCACACGCACTGCCATCAATGTCACCAGCTGAAAGAACTAGATACACTGCCAGCATTGCCGCAGAGTGCCTCTTCCCTTGCCCTACGATCAGTGGGTCAATGCTAGGTTTGGGGACTCAGAGTGGGAACAAATCCCACGTTTCATCCCTTTTTCGGATGCCAGGCTTACGTGGACCCAAACAGAGGCTGAGAATAATGAGGCACTGACTGCAGCAGTACCCCCAGAGATTAAGGCAATTCCAAACCCCCTCCTACTGGCCCCTCTGTGTCTGAACCCCTCTTTACATACCCCTCTGTGCCTGGAGTTGCTAGGTACAATTTGTGCCCTCGACAGAGGAGCAGTGCACCAAAGGAGAAGTCAGATTAGTAGGGATGGACTACGCAATTCAGGGCGTACCTTGCCTATGGTGCCAACAGTAGATTAGGGAGAGGTGAAATTGGTGCATTGTTTGGACATTGGACAGTATCAATTGAGTGTGCTTCCCTGGATGGAGGTACGGTATTCTGGACAACGTAGGATTTCTTCAAGAGCTAGGATCAAACAGCTTCACCGCTAGTGCTCAAAAGTGCCAACGTTGATGAACAAGTGGAGTCTGCCAGTGAGGCTCTAATGAACACTGGCAACTCTTATCTTTTGCTATTGGTCTTTTTGCATCCTTTTTCTCTGGTTACACAATGAATCCGTTTGGTCGGCACATTACTGAGGAGGAACAGCCCTTTGCACCTCCGCGCCAAAAGCGGGGTTGGTCCACAAAAAGTAAAATAGTTTTTGCATCCATAGTTACTATTGCATTGATATTTGTGTTAGGGATATCTTGGGTTTTGGAAGAAAAGTGTCCTGCACGTTCTTTGATTGGGACAACACCCGTCCCCCCTGAACACATGTTTGTTACTTTGGTCCCTCACAAAGGAGAACTTCGAAAAACATACTCAGACAATGTATTTTTACAAATGTTACATCAGGTCCATGATACTTCCAATGCTACTAATTGTTGGATCTGTGGATTACTTCCCTCAGTTACGCATAAGAGTGATATTTTATTGTCGATGCCATTATCATATCTTGGAAGTTGCGAGGGGTGGTTTGAACTGTTTACCATGGTGTATTATCACTTCCGATCCTGTGCCATAAATATGACATCTGCTGACTCTTGCACTGTGATAGAGTATATACGTTTCCATCAAGGGTTTACTCCTGCGGGATTAGGAGAACAAGAGACCCCTTGTACATTGTCCCCAACAGCTTGCATGAATGTGTATGAGCAGGCAAAGAATGCAACATGGCTTCGAAATGAAATGTTAGATTTCCAAGGGTTCAATGCTACTGAATATTTCAGATCTTTCCAAACACGCAATATTACTAAGGACATAGCAATGCCAGTACCAGTAGTCAACACAACAGCTGGTTTCTGTGTTCGCGGAATAGGGAAGGTGAAAGTGGGGGAGAGTAATTGCAATTACACATATACGTTGAGTATGATTAGTAGCCCGCCTTTGCTCCCGCCTCATAATGTCTATTTTGTTTGTGGATCCCAAGCTTATGTTTGGCTTCCTAGGGGGTGGTTAGGTATATGCTATCTCTCTTTCCTTCTTACCCCAGTGTATATAGCACCATCCAACTACCATAAGGACTATCAATTGCAGCGTAGGAGTGCATACGTGCCTCGAGTTAGAAAGGTTATTAATACAGAAGAAATAGATCAGACAGATACCACTTTGCAACAGTTCACAGACGCCATGAAAGGTATCATACCCTTTTGGGGCCACATGTCCTACAGCCTTAATATTCATCGGCTCACAAGAGTTGTAGAAGGGGTCATTAATACGACAGCAGGGATTCTGACGAATATCACAGCTGAGCTCCAGGTGATGAGGCTTGTTGCTTTACAAAACAGGATGGTGTTAGATGTCATCCTTGCTGACCAAAAGCAGTAGCTGTTGTGTATACATCCCAGACCCCGCCCACTTCGTGTATGCTGCCATACAAAAGTTGCATAGGCTTTCATCCGATATACACCAAGAGAACGGTACTTGCACACTCTCCGGATGGTTCTGGGGCATATTTGCGTCTTGGGGTTGGAAGATCCTTGCTTTCCTAGCGGTAGTCGCTGGTATTTTCCTCACCTGTTGTCTTTGTATACAATGTCTCCCAGCCTGTTGCACTTACTGTATCACATTCCTTACTCCAAAGCAGAAGGCGCCCATCTCCAATACTAATGCTGTGATTTAGGTTCAAAAAGAGATAGATAGCTTCATGCAGATAAACAAGGGTATAATCGAAGATTCTTCCTCCTTTGATGCTGAATATATGGAGTGCTCTGAACTTTGAAGTCTATTTGATGTATACACGCTCTGCTGCACTGTCTATTTTCTCAACTTACTATGATTAGCTCATGCTAAAAGGAGGGTCTGTTGAAATGTAAATGTTATGCATTCATTCTGCTAGTGTATTGCTCTAGGTAAAGTTAGCATTTGCGGCACCATTTTAAGTTGAGCCGCTATTTTGAGCCATGATCGAAACTAATTTCTGTCTCACTTTGTCTGCCTCAACGGAAAGCAGCTACAACATTCTCTTTTTTCTCATTTCTCCAAGGTTGAGCATTGCTGTGCTAATGAATAGACTGTTTTTGTCACCGCATTCCTTTCTCGCTAGATAGTCCTGCTCCAACCCTTAGAGTGGCGGGTGCAGGCCGAGTAACCTTGGCTTTGAGATAACATGTACACGGTCCTGGGATTGCAACTCATCCTTCTGTATCTCCATTGTTCACTAGCTACCAACTGGAAATTTCCAGTCTGGGCGAGTCTATAGTGATCTTGAAAATGTACATTACACGTTGCCCTGTTGGTAGAAGTCAGTCCCTCTGGAGCAATCTAAGGAGGCTGGTCAGACCGGACTCCACTTAAGTGTACTTTTAATAAATATCTTTGGTTTGTATTCTCTACTGTCTGACCGACTCTTCATTTGTGAGGAAGGCTGAGAGGTGGTCGCGAGTGAACTGGGTGTCCCTAATCAGGCCTCTTCCTTCACCCAGAGCGAGGAACCGACACATCACCTTCCCTGAGTGTAAGAAACCGTTGCATCACCTTCCCTGCAGCCCTTTTTGTTTGTGTGTGCCACGCATCCAAGGTACTTTGTGTGAAAAGTGTTGCATCTGCAATTTGCTTTAAACTGAACTATTACTACCATTTGACAGTCATATTTATATTACTGTATTGTGGATTGTTGTTGTTTGGTCATATTTGGTTTATATAAAGATTACTTATTTTTCCAAACTGGTGTGGTGTGCATTTGAGGTGTTTTCACTGTGAGTTTTCACATCGTAACTACAATTACATTGCATGATTTTACAACACATGCCATTACAATCCATTTTTTTAAACTACCACTACAACGCATTCCATTACAACGCATACCAGTACAACACATAATACTTTTAGGGCAACAGTAGGGTAAGCGTTGGATGGTGTAGGGGTAAAAACTACTATTCCCACTCCAGTGAGTGCAACAGTAGGGTAAGTTTTGGATAGAGTAGGGGAAAAAATTACTATTCCCACTCCAGTGAGTACAACAGTAGGGAAAGTGTTGGATAGTGTAGGGGTAACAATTGCTATTCCCATGTACTGCAAAACCCATACCCACCCTAAAACAAAAAAACATCCATTACTTACCTTATAGTGCGTTGTAATGGCATGCATTGTAAGGGCATGCGTTGTAGTGACATGAGTTGTAATGGCATGCATATTAATGGCATGCGATGTAAAGGCAGTTGCGTTGTAATAATTGCATTGTAAAGGTAGTGTGTTGTAATGACTGTGTTGTAATAGATGTTTCCCCTGTCTGCTCGTGCCAAGCTATCAAGGGGGTGAGCAGGGGTCATTTTAGAAGTGTATCCCCCTTACCCTGACTAGAAGGAAGGGTCCCTATTTCGACAAAGGTACCGACGTCTGCCAATTAGAGATCCCCATTTCTAACATTGGTTGTCAGCAGTGAGGATAGAGTGTTTGCACTTGACTCACAGTGATTGGTGTGCACTACCACCATATTGCAGACCATTACATGCCACATACTGGTTCTTTTTCTATCGGTCTATTTTTGTGATCCTGTCATTTTTTAACTTGAACTTGCTATTGCATCATGTCTGAATCAAAAATATCATCAGTTGCATCCTTGGAAGTGGCCTTTGAGGAGGAGAGGTTAGAAACCTACAACGTGAAGGAGTTGAAGGCTGTTTGCTAGAACCTCAAAGTCCAAAAGAGGAGCTACAAATGGCACTGAGGGCCTGGGTAGCAGCCAGACGTGCCAGTGGGCAGTCTGGAGATCTCCGGGTGGAGGCAGAGGAACCAATTCCTAGAATGGATCTGCTTTTGGGAAGGGGGGAACCCTCCAGGCCAGATAGCAGTGGCTTGTCCCCAGAGGAGCTGGAGGAGAGATGGGAGGCAAGAAAGTTTGAACTGGAAAAACTCCAGCTGGTGAGTGAGAGGGAAGGCAAAAGAATAGCCATGAAGGAAAATAAAATGATCTTGGATAATTAGCGTAAAGTGAGAGAGCTGGGGCTGGACCGGGAAGCCAGGACAGCTACGTCCAGCCCAGATGGTGGCAGCAAAAGTATTCAGTCCAGTACTGAAGGATGAGGTACACACACATACAGACTTGGTGCCCTGCTTCAAGGAGGGGATTTACATACACTGGGGGTTCAGGATTGTGAGGTAACTCCAGTGGTGCTCAGTGTCCCTGAGGTGGATTGGGGAACTGGCACAGGGGATAATCTTGCTGGGGGTGGGAGGGACACTCTACTGAATCTAGCTGAGAGGTGCAGGGAGATCCCCATGGTAGAAGCCCTGGTAAGTGAATATCGAGACCAGCCGGAAGAGTATGGGTTGAGGGACAGCAACAGTCAGATACTGTCTCACCCGTCTTGCAAGAATGATGTGGGGTACTTTTCTAAGGCACTGGATGGTTGGGTGAAGGAAAGTTTGGTTAACACCTGTGTGGGGCTGTGTGATTCAATCGCTGGAGAGCATATTTTAAGTCCCTGTTTTCCTATGCCGACACCTAGTGGAGTGTAAGTTATCTGACCCCAGGGAGCGTCCACTGAAGGCAGACCTTTTGGTGGATTCCAAAGGGTCTGAAGAAGCATCTGGGGGTGATCCTGAAGGAAGTGGCTCAGGCATTTCCCAACTGAGGGTGGTGGGAAAGGTTTGTGGTAGCCCAGATAGGTCCCGGTGTCATCAGAGGGGTGTAGGGACTTGCGCCCTGTCCCCACAGAGGAGTGGGAATAGGATGTGACCCAAGGTGCCCAAAACCTGGTCCCCGAGCCTGTGTGGTTCCATGAGGGAACACCAGGCGGGGAGCCTAGGCTGTACTGGAAGGCCACCCATAGAGGAAGATCCCCTAGTGTCTGGGGAACTGGGGGGGCTGCTGTAAAGAACATCCCACCGGTTCTGGTGTCTGGTAGCACTGCTCCAGTTGGGAAGGGGCATGAGGCCAGAGAAAAGGGTGAGGGGGACGTTGTCCCCAGTGGAAGGACCAGTGGGTCAGGGGTTGCCAGCTCTGAGGTGTGAGCACCTCACGACTGGCCCTGGTGAGGCCAATTCTGGCGTGGGGGTACTTCATGCTCTGTCAGGTGAACAGGAGGCTGGATGTCTGCTTCAGGCAGACTCTCGCACAACTCATGAGGAGTGTGTTACCCTTGAAGGGGGTTGGTGTACTCCCCTAGAAGTCCTGGGTTGCCAGGCACAGGTCCAGCCTATGGGTACAGACCCTGAGTTGGAGGACCAGGTTTAGGGTGTTCTCCCTGACCTGGAGGAAGGGGTGACTGCTAACAGTGCCCCTTCCAGGTTGTCTTCTGGGGGTGCTGCTCCAGGTGGGAGTGTACTGAGCCCCAGGGAGGAGGACCAAGTGGAGAGCCTAGGCTGTATTGGAAGGCCATCCGTTGAAGGGGATCCCATAGTGTCTGGGGAACTTGGGGGGGGCCTCTGTCATCAGCATCCCACAGGTTCCGGTGTCTGGCAGCCCCATTCCAGTAGGGAGGGTGCATGAATCCAGAGAGAGGGGTGAGGGGGAGCCAGTGGACGGACCAGTGGGTCAGGGGTTGCCAGCTCTGAGGTCAGAGCACCACAGGAATGAACCTGGTGAGGCCACTTCTGCCCTGGGGGGTCTTCATGCTCTGTCAGGTGGACAGGAGGCTGTAGACCTGCACCAGGCAGACTCTCGCACAGCTCATGAGGGGTGTGTTTCCCTTGGGGGGGTTGGTGTACTCCCCCGGAAGTCCTGGATTGCCAGGCACAGGTCCAGCCTAAGGGTACAGAAACTGGGTCGGAGGACCAGGTTCAGGGTGTCTCCCCTGACCTGGAGGAAGGGGCGACTGCTAACAGTGCCCCTGCTGGTTTGTCTTCTGGGGGTGCCGATCCAGGTGGGAGGGTTTCAGAGCCCCAGGGAGAAGGACTGTATGTGGGAGAGACCAGCCCAGGCCTGTGTCCAGCCTGGACCAGTTGCAGGGTACCACTGTGCAGAACACCTGCCACAGGTGCCCTGACAATTCTGGAATCGAAGGGGACTACTTCCGGTGAGGGGATGCAGAGCCCCGTGGAGGAGGACCAGGTGTGAGAGAGCCCCCCCAGTCTCCTGTCCAGCCACAGGGTACAGACCCTGGGCTGGTGGTCTAGTGTCATGATGACATACCTGACTTGTCAGGAGGCAGAGTGGAGAAAGGGTGCCAGGCACTGGGGCTACCGCCCCCCCACTCTCTGATGCCACAGAGGTTAAAGAGGCCTGAAAGGCATAATGCCTGGCTCTCATCACTGACAGCTGTCAGTGGCCACTGTGACTTGCTGTCCTGGTGGACAGAGTTGCCCCTGGGAGGGGGGACAGGGGTCACACCCCAGGGGCGGACTGGGCCACACCACTGTGGTGGCCATGTGGGTACTGTCTGCCTGTTGGAACACATCTGTGAGCAAACTAAGTTTAGGCGCTGCACAGATGGAGTCCACAGGAGAGGAGAAGGGTTCCCCATGGGTCATCTTAGTGGGCCCTGAGAGTATGGATGGAGGGTACCAACTGGGTTCAGGAAGGAGTAGAACGGGAATAGACCCCTGCTGTTGGGGGCCAGGTTCCATGTTCTATTGCACCAAGCAGGGAAGCCCATCGAGTTATGGATTGGTCTACCCTGAATTTAGTCTGAAAGGGGGTTGTGTTGGAAATGGCCCTTTTTGCAGGGTTATCCCCAAACCTCCTATATTTTCCTGACCTGCTGTTGCTGGTTTTAGTACTTTGGCCACTTTACCACGGCTATTCAGTGCTAAAGTGCATATGCTATCTGTGAAATTTGTATTATGGATTGGTGTTTCCATGATTGGCATACTTGATTTATTGGTAAGCCCTTAGTAAAGTGCACTGAGTGTTCCAGGGCCTGTAAATCAAATGCTACTAGCGGGTCTGCAACACTGATTGTGCCCCCCACATGATTTACCCTGAAAAGGTGACTCAAACCTGCCACTGCAGAGTTTGCACGCAGTTTGTAACTGCCATGTCGACCTGGCAATTGCATCCACTTGCAAGGCCCAAATCTTCCCTTTTCCCACATATTAGTCACCCCTAAGGTAGGCCCAAGGTACCCCTGTGGGCAGGGTACTGTGTATGTTAAAGGTAGGACATGCACTGGTGTGTGTGACATGTCCTGGTAGTGAATTACAGTGCATTTCGTTTTTCACTATGGAAAGGCTATCTGTCCCATAAGGTAGAATGGGAGTTTATTTATAACATCTTATAAATATAAGATAGGAAAGTAAAGTTTAGTATGCCTGAACTAGGAATATAAAGATGCATCTTTTAGTAAAGATGATTTTTTATTCTGTGTTTGATAATACCACTTTTAGAAAGTAGGTATTTTCTTGCTTAGCCATTTTATGTGCCTCTGCTGATTTGTGTATTGACTGTCTGGCTTTGGAGTGACAGGGGAGGGGAGGTGCATTCTCTCGAACCGCCACCGGGGGGAGTGTTGATTCTTGTTTTGCCTTTCCTGAATGAGTCAGGGCTGAGCTGAATAGACCCAGGCTGTATTCAGAGTAGTGGCAGGAGAATTCCCTTGCACCTGAATAGGCCCTGTATGCCTTGGACAATGCTGTCTCCACCTCTTGCCCAGAAGCTGGGCCAGAGAGGACAGAACTGGTTTTGTTTGAGAACAGACACTCTCTGCTTCCAGAGAACAAAGGATTTTGCTGTATAAATATTGGAGCCCAGACCCCAGAGATTCAGATCACTGCTGAACTTAGGAACCTGCCAGGAAGAAGAACCGGGAAAGCTGGAGGAAGAGTACTGCCCCTGTGCCGTGTGCTGTTGGGGTTGGCCTGCAGTGGTTGCTTCTGTCTTGGGTTGGGAAAGGACTGGACGGTTCTTTCATCATCCTGCTGTTAGAGTTTTCTCCAAGGGCTTAAAGTAGAGCCTGCCTCCTATTGGAAGTCTCAGAGATAGAACAGACTTCAAAGATCACTTCTGGGAATCAAGAGGAACCTTTGCCAAGGAGAAGAGCCATTTAAGCTGAGGAGGAATACTGCTCCTGTGCTGTTTGCTTTCTGGGGTTGGTCTGCAGTGGCTATTTTCTGCCAAGGAAAGGAGAGAGGACTTTGCTGTTTGCTGTGTCTCCTGTTTGAGGAAGATCTCCAAGGGCTTGAAATTGAGCTTGCCTCCTGTTCTGAAGTCTCAGGAACACAAAGACTTCACCCCTAGCTCCCCTAAACTTCCTTGCTGGGAGTTCTGACCTGCCAAGAGGTGCCTGTAGCTGTTCTGGGCCTCTGCAGTTTGTTCTGGATGTTAAGAGCTGGAAAAGCAACATAACAACAAGAAACGTGATGCATCTGCACCTGTTTCCAAAGCATCGCTGAAGAAATCGTCGCAGCACCTGCCCACGGCTCGAGAAATCGCTGCATGCCGCATCGAGTGCACCAATCTCCGAAGTCCGAGATTACCACACCAATTCCGAATCATGCTCTGCTGTGCAGCTGCAAGAACCCACGCATCGTCCCGGATCATTGCATCGCATCGAGGCTCCAGTCTGTCGCATAGTTGGGGTACACAGTAAGAAACCGATGCATCACCTCCCCAGGCAGTAAGAAACCTACGCATCACCTCCTCTCTGGTTGGGAACCAACGCATCACATCCCCTGTGCAGCAGTAATGAACCGACGCATCACCTCCCCTGGAGCATGGAACTGACGCATCACCTTTCCTGAGTGTAAGGAACCGGCGCATCTCCTTCTCTGCGGCCCTTTTTGTTTGTGTGCATCACACATCCAAGGTACTTTGTGTGAAAAGTGTTGCATCTGTAATTTGCTTTGAACTAAACTATTTTTACCATTTGAAAGTCGAATTTGTATAACTTTGTTACTATTTTGTGAATTTTTGTCGTTTGGTCTTGATTGGTTTAGATAAAGATTACTTATTTTTAGGTCTCGCCTTGCCATCGCGTAAGCGATCAGAAAGCGAGACTATAGCATACGGGTTTGAAAAGTGCTCCCAAAAAGCGGATTGCATGGCTAGCACGTGCACAATCACGCGCATCGCGCCGCCATCCAATCCGGTTTTTGAGAGCACTTCAAAAGGGTCCGCTCCCCCGCCCCCAAGCGCGCGCGCCACGCTCCACCGGGCTTCTGTTACTACGGAAGGCGAGTTCAAAGGCATTTGTCCAAGATAGTCGTTGGTATCAAAGTCGCACACGTGCAAACACAATCCCTTCTGAACTTTCAGTCTTCCTCCAAACACGCTTCCCCCCTCCCCTCCACCCACCTCTGACCTCCTTGTCACCCATGCCCCTCATTCTACAGGTCGATGTCATACATCTCGCGCCACGCTGTAACCCTTTCTAGAACGCGCATGTACAATCGGCCTTCTCTCATTGGTTGGTCGTTTACTCTTCAACACAGAGGTCACCAATAGCTTACCGGAGAAAACGAACAGCGTTGCGATTGGCCAAGGTATTGCTGGGGCCGTGAAGGTGTTTCAATGGCGGGAAGACATGCTGTGCTACAGTGCGAACGGCTCAACAGAAGAAGCTATTATTACGCCAAGTCCCCGACCAGCTGCTGGTAGGTAAATAAAAGAGGCGCGTGACGGGAAGCGCGAGCCGCCGCTCTAGGGAATGTTCCATTCTGCGCTTTCTTTACGGATTTTTACACAAGGACTTTTCGGGTGCCTGAACATACCGCTTTCGCAAACACCTTGCAAGGCCAACGTCAAGTACCTTTCAGACATAACCACACGAAGCTTGCGTTTGCCGGCAGTCGCTCTAAAGGCAGAGAAAAAGTCTAAAAATTGGTCATTTTTAACACTGATGTTATGAAGCTTTCCCTCGGGGGTTGAGAAAATAGTGGACTGCATGCCAGACCCAGCATTTAGTCCTGTTGGCCTTATTTATACACTAATATCAATGCAGTACTGCACCTCCCGGTACTTGCAGATAAGAACCCCCCCCCCCATCGACACCATCCCTTCATGGTATCCCGCTAGTCGCCCGCTGGGGTGTAGCCTAATTCCGGTATTAACACGATTCTCGTCCTGTTCGGCAACTTCCATTTGACTATTAAGAATTTGGTTTACTGACAGTGTGTGCTAGGAAAACTGTAATAAGGCATGATATATGATGGATTTTTAATCTCTTACTTCATACCCCATTTGACTTGTATTAACAGTATTGGTCATGTAGATTTGATCAACCTACCCGCGCCGAACCAGTTGTTACCTCTCACATGATAAAATATTTGCCCACGTCCTAAATCAACGGGGCTGTGGGGCACGTGAACCCGCTCACCAGATCAGCCTAAATCAAAAGTATACGAGACAGACCCAGGCGGGGTGAAAAGTGCTGCACAGCCTCATCTGACAGTTGGCGTGAAGTGTATTGATAAAGCCAGCAGAGGCACACTAGGAATAATATACCACACATGACCACCCTTTAAGCCCACTAAGCTACTCTTTCCACCAACCTGTAAAAAAACCCGTAGTGTTCTTCTACAGCCCTACTGTTATAAATGTAGATTTACCGTATTTTCCTCAGGTGAAACCGGGTTGCTGCCTGTAAGCCTTTTGCCTAAAAAATGTAGGTGAAGTCAAACGCTTCAGAGGGCGATCCCATAAAGGTCAATAGGGGATAGACACTTTTTTTGGAGGGTGATGTAGGTTGCAAAAGCAGGTAATTCCATTGAATCTATCTAGTCATTTTCCCAGGTGCATGAATAACAAACAGGTGATACTAGCCAAATGCGCGTGGGTTGACGGGTATGGTATTGTTTGAGAAATTAGCATGGAAGCATTTAGACTTTTAGCGCAAACCACACTTGCCAAAAACACTGCAAGTGACCAACTCTTGTGTAAATTACCCCCAAACTTGTGAGCAAGTGTAGTGGGAGACCCACCCTCAGAAAGTCTGCTTCGTCAGTCAGTCAGATGCCAGGGCTGTCATATTGGTATTATCTGCCAATGTATTTAATGTATAGGTCTTCTAATGTTTCAGTAAACATTCAGGGAGTACATTTCAATTTCACGTGAGATCTGCTGGAGATCAGTTTAACTTTAGGAGAGCTCAAAACTTTACTAGATGTAACATCATATTTCCTGTCAAAGTGCTGAGGTCTATTATTTTCAACGGTGCTTAGAAACCAGAAATAGTAAGCAATGTGCTCACCCAGGCACAGCATCGTCACTTAGATACTCATGTTCCACCCCCAGTCTAATCAAACACACATACAGCACCAGTCAGAGCACCCACACTGAAACCCAATTGTGACCAATGTTTTAACCCACGTGCATCAATTTCAAAATTCACTGCTCTTGTGCACCACCCAATGCCAGCTCCTAGAATTAAACTCCTATGTAGGCCACCCAGTCAGCAGTCATCCACATTGAAATACTCATGTTACAGCAGCCACTCAAAAGAACGGCTTTCTGCATCATCCAGTAAATACCTATAAATAGAACCCCTCTGAGCACACTTACATTGCTATCTAGGCACACCGTCCCAAGCATAAAAAGATCCACACATTGATTACCCAGTTACATCATTCAAAATGTCCTAAAGCGTAGCGTACCATACCATACCATACAATTATAGTACCTATTGAATGAGCCACCACGTGCTTCACTCTTTCACATCACTCATGCACACTAGGTGTACTATCTAGTCACAGATAGAACAGTGAGATCCAATGTGCACCCTCCAGTCACAATGCAGTAACTTCAAATCCTAACGCCCCATTTATCCCATGTGTACTAGTCACCGTCAGCTACCATGTAGAGAAATCTCTGTGCTACACCGAGTCATAGCACCCTAACTTTATTCACATGTGTGTCACACACAATCACATATTCCACTCCTATAAAACTTTTCCCATTTGCGCCCCCAGTCCTACTGTTCACATAGTGAATCCCATTGATGCCATTATGTGCACTAGTAATTCACAGCACATGCATATTCAAGGCCATACAAAGGACCACCTCTGCACTAGCCACACTTCTAAAAACCATTGCTGAAACCAATGGCAGGGCAGGGTTTTGTGTCAGGAACAAATTGCTTCTCAGTGGGCACCTTGGTCAGTTGTAGATACTGAACTTTCAAAACATATGTCATAAACGGCAGCTGTGAACAGTGACAGCTGGTGAAGTATAACAAGTCATGTTTAATTGCTCCAAGTGCTTTGTGTGCGGTAGTGGGGTTAGTGGACTCGTGGATCTTTGTGAGAATATATTCTATAAATGTTTCTTAATATTGCTTTTTAGATTATAATTTATACGTAAACTGGTGGAGAAGTGTTCCCCAATTCAGGACATTGGTCAGTCACAGCTTCAGAATTTTCAAAACGAGAAGACGGAAGGTTGATAGAAAGGGCAACCATTAACAGTGGTAGTTGGTGAAATGGTGGGGCGTAAATACGTGCTACTAATTTCACAAGGTCACAGTGGATGAGCTATGCACGTGAGTCACATTTTCGCTAGATGAAACCAGGGTGTTTGGTGGAAGTTTCTGAACATAGTCAAGTTTTTATTTTTTTATTTTTTTCAATTCATGTTTCTTAATTACCAGTGTCCAATCAGATTCAGTACATCATTTGAATTGCAAACATTTTCTCTTACTACAGGCCAGACATGTGCTGCTTCAGCTGAAACGGCTTGTGTTTTTTTTAAGCAGCATGGCCGCCCATGTAACACGGGCGCCCGCTTTCAATCACTTTAACCCTGCATTATCTTCTCTCTGTTTCAACCCATCAAAATGGATTCAGAAATGATTAGCAAATTAAATCCTGTGAATTCCAGGTAGCACATAATCGTGTGCTAATGGGCTGAAGCTGACAACAGCACATCTGTGTTACATGTAATCTATACTAAAGCCACCTGACGGGTTGTTTTCAAAAGCCTGTTTTATTAACACCACCAGCATCAATACCACCACCACCGCCAATACCAACATCACCACCAATACCACTCCCAAACCCCAACCACCACCAATACCACCATCAATACCACCACCAATACCACCACCAATACCACCTATACCCACACCACCAATACCACTACCACCACCGCCAATGCCACCACCACCAATACCACCACCACCGCCGACACCACCAAGAGCAATACCACCACCACCAATCCAAAACCACCACCACCAATACTACCACCAACACCACTACCAGCAATACCACCACCAGCAATACCAATACCCACACCGCTAATACCACCACCGCCAATACCACCACCGCCAATATCTCCAATACCAACACCACCAATACCACACCACCAATGCCACCACCAATACCACCACCACCGACAATTCCACCACCACCAATAGCAATATCACCACCACCAATACCTCCAATACCACCAGCAATACCAACACCACCACCACCAATACCACACCATCACCACCAATACCACCACCAATACCTCCAATACCACCAGCAATACCAACACCACCACCACCAATACCACACCACCACCACCAATACCACCACCAATAGCAATACCACCACCAACACCACCAGCAATACCACCACCACCAATCCACCACCACCCATACCAATACTACCACCAACACCACTACCAGCAATACCACCACCACCAATACCCACACCACCAATACCACCGTCAATACCACCGCCAATACCACCAATTCCTCCACCACCAATACCTCCAATACCACTACCACCACCACCAGTACCAATACCACCACCGCCAGCAATACCACCACCAATACCATTACCACTGCCAATACCACCACCACCAACACCACTACCACCACTACCAATATCACCACCACCACCAATACCACCACTAATACCACCACAAGTACCACCACCACCCCAATACCACTACCACCACCAACACTAATACCACTACCACCACCACCACCACCAATACCACTGCCAGTACCACCACCAATACCTCCACCCCCACCAATAGCACACCACCATAAAATACCCCCACCAATACCACAGCACCACCAATACCACCACCACCACAACACCACCATTAGTACCACCAATACCACCACCAGTACCCCACCACCAATACCACCACCACAAATACCACCAATACCACCACCAGTACCCCACCGCCACCACCAATACCACCACCAATACCAGTACCACCACCTCCACCAATAACAACACCACCAATACCACTACCACCACCAATACCAACACCACCAATATCAACACCACCGTGCTTCTCGCTCACTAGTAATAGCAGGGGCACTGTACGAGGCCGGAGCTGCAGCCGAGACCATCCCTTCCTCCCTCCATGCCTGCCATAAAGCACAGCCCGCCCTGCACCAGAAGGTGAAGCCATGGCCCTACTACAACTGGAGTGTTTTTTATTAGGCCAAAGATAGCAATGACATTACGCAATGCCACACTGCACACTCAAATCATGGAGAGGGCAGAAACTAGCCCCCCGCTCTTCCTCCTGAGCTGCAACAGTGTAGTCACAGAGCGAAAGGTGTTGGAGCCCTGAGTTAGTGTTTATAGCCCTGATTACATGTAACTTTCACTTCACACTTTGTGTCTGTGTACACATCTTCTTCACTGCACTATTTATCACTACTTTGAAGACGTCGCAGGCTGGTCTCTTCCTCTGATATTTATAATCTAACAAACGGTCGAGAAGGCCCTTTATTGCAATGCAGTAGGTCTCACATTTGCAAGAGTTTAAGCAATTAGTATTGTAAATGACGATGCCTTTTATTTATGTCTTAAAACCCGAAACATAAATAAAAGGCATTGTCATTTACAATGCCAATTGCTTAAACTTGTGTAAAAGCGAGACCTAATGCATTGCAATTGCTTGTTCTAAACTGGTGTGGTGTCCATTTGTAGTGTTTTCACTGTATTACTGTATGTGTTCACAAATGCAATACACACTGCCTTTCAGATAAGCCTGTCTGCTCATGCCAAGCTACCAAGGGGGTGAGCAGGTTTATTTTAGAAATGTATCCACCTTACCCTGACTAGAAGCAAGGGTCTCTATTTGGACAAAGGTAACTACCTCTGCCAACCAGAGGCCCCCTTTTGTAACACAAGGTATATTAAAGGGTAATGTGTAGAGTGAAAGGTAGAGTCAGAGAGGTGAAGTAGACATAAAGAGACAGCATGAGAAAATTGTAGAGAGCATTGATAGAGAGGGTGAGTTGAACTGAAGGAGGTACATAGAAATGAGAGAGAGAGAGAGAGAGAGAATGTAAAGATACAGAAAAGCGGTAGAGATACATAAAGTGAACTGAGGAGAAAAGGAGGAAAGTAATGAGAGAGGAGAAGGAGAGCAAAGAGACAGATGTGGGGGACCTATGATATATATCTGATATAAATGGAAATTTTCTGGCACTGGAATATTGGGGGCACCCATGGCATATGGTGCATCCATGACAAAATGCTGTCCCTAGTAAAATGGAGCTAATTGTTAACATATGGTGGCATCCACTGCACATTTTGAAAAAAATGGGATCTATTGCTAGGGAGCATCAGGTTTCATTCGCTTGGCACACCATGAAAGGATTTAAAAATGCCATGAGTGCCATTTCAGGGCCTATGACATTTTCTCAAATTTATTTGAAAATTGTGCTTTAAAATGCATTATATGACCATGGGGCATATTATCAAGGACGGCGTTAAAAATTATCGCCGGTTGAGCGGCAGAAAACTGCCGCTAAAGCGGCGATAATGGGCTTGATAATATGCCCTTGAGAATTCCAATAGAAGTCCATGCTCTGGTGTGAACATGCGCATCTATTGGAATTCTCCAGGCATATTATCAAGCCCATCATCGCCGCTTTAGCGGCAGTTTTCTGCCGCCAAAGCGGCGATAATTTTAACGCCGTCCTTGATAATATGCCCCCACATTCTTTTCAGAATTTTCTTAGGGACGGAGGGAAACTGTTAGTAGAATCCTGTTTTTTTGGCTTCGCTCACTCACAATACAGGGTGAGATTTGCTTACCGGACATTTCATAGATCAAATCAGCAAAGGTGGCATCTAACATAGATGTTTGTGATGTCATCATGGTTAAGATAATATAACATGAGTTCCTTGAGAAAAACATAGGATCAAGGGTCATATGACATCACTTCCTGTAATGTCATTAAGGTCAAAGGGCGTGTGATGTCACTTCCGCTACCCCTGGCATTTTGATACATTGGCGCCTATGGTTGGATGTTATTTGTTGTATGTATAATGAAGACACAATGCTGTGAGCAATCATTCACACATAGAGGGATAAGTCCAGCTGGTTGCTCATATCAAATACAAACTTCATTTAAAATGTTTTTAATGTTTATGCTTGATTCAGAGCTTGCAGAGATCACCCAAAAAGGTGATATTTCTGTAACGCCCTGAACGTCTCAGGATCGTTTAACAGACACGATAATGAGAAAGCAACCACTTGTGAAGGTTTAGTTATTTTAATGAAGGCAAAAATAATACAAGGAATAAACAAAGGTTATAGTGACTGGAATCCTCCAGGCTAAGTACGTTACCAGCCCACAGCACGGATGGTCCTAACCGTCCTCTGCATATACGCCGATCCCGGCGTATGCCAACAGAGGGCAGAAATGAAATGGCCGACAATGCCAATCGGTAGGCTGTGAGGGGCACGAAGAGTGTTGGGGAGAATCGAGGAGTCAGGGAAACACCCAGCCGGGGTCTCTACCTGAAGGGAGCAGCCGCTCAACCTCTTCCTCAGACTGCACCGGGACGCGGAGTCACCTCCTGGTGATGCGTCACCGATACCCCAATCACAAGCAAAGAAGACTGAACCGAGAGCAACCGCTCGATCGATCCTGTGGACTTCCGAGTCTGTAACGCGGCAAACACCTCCTGGTGTGCGTTACAGCTGGCAGTCCCTGTATCTCTGGTCGGGCTGGGAGTTATGACTCCAACCAGCAAAAGCGCCACTGCGCTTTGACTCAGCCGAGTCAAAAAGCGAAGCTCAATGGTTATCCGGTAGAGCTTCCGGGTCCTTCACAGGTGACGATGGGGCAAGACACGGCCCAGGGAGTAACGACTCGACCTACCTCCGTTCTTGCCTTACTGGAGCACCACTCCGGAACACTGCTCTTCACTAAGCAGGTACGTCGGTGTAAACACAATATCCGACAGCGTTGTACCTCCCGGTTCCTCCCTTTATAGGGCGTGTTTTCCTTGAGTTATGTAACAGCTCTCCTGTTTACATAAGGGTGTGTTTTCCTTGAGTTATGTAACAGCTCTCCTGTTTACATAAGGGCGTGTTTTCCTTGAGTTATGTAACAGCTCTCCTGTTTACATAACCTCTCAACCGCTAAGCATCCTGGGAGATGTAGTCCGTTTTCGCTGGTTACCGTTTTCCTCCCCTCGCATGACAGGAATTCTTGACAGTACATCCTCCCTCTTAGCGGCTCCCCACGGGTCCAGCGCTGGCAGGAAAACGCCGATGGAACAAGGAGACCAAGCGCGGAGCATGAACCCCTTCAGCCGGTTCCCATGACTGCTCCTCCGGGCCACAGCCTTTCCACGCAACCAGGTACCACAGCTTCCCCCTGCGCCATTTGGACGCCCGTATGCCCGACACTTCATACTCCACCTCCGACTCCACGCATACCGGCCTAGGTGTCCCAGACGGCTTGGAGGGTGCTGGTTTGAGCAATGATACATGAAAGACAGGGTGTATCCGCAATGACTGGGGCAAGCACACCTTCACGTTCACGGGACCCATACACTTGGTAATTCGATAGGGGCCCATGTACTTGGGATGGAACACACTGTTCTTTCAAAACCTCATGTTTCTTGTGGATATCCAGACGTAGTCTCCAGTGCGGTACAGTGGCCCAGGCCTTCTCTTCCTGTCTGCCGCAGCCTTGTATCTTCTCTTGGCCTCTATTAGGACAGCCCTTGAGCGCATCAACGTGTCTTTTATGTGTGCCACCCTGTCCGCTGTGGCGGGAATCCTGTCCTCTCTGAACGGATGTAGAAATGGCAAGAACCTGGGATGTTGGCCATAGTTGCTATAGAACGGAGATGACTGTGTGGAGCTGTGCGTGGCGTTGTTATAGGCTATCTCTGCAACCCATAGCAAGTCGACCCATTCTTCCCTGCCCTGGTCCACAAAACATCGCAGATACTGTTTGAGCGTTTGGTTCAGGCGCTCGGTTTGGCCGTCCGTTTGAGGGTGGTAGCTGGTGGACAGGGCGGTCTTAACATGCAGCGCAGTGCACCAAGTCTTCCAGAATTGCGCAGTAAACTGCGACCCCCGGTCCGACACGATCACCCCAGGTAATCCATGCAGTCGTACCACATTCTTTGAGAGTAGTGACGCCAATTCCCCGGCCGTAGGGACTCTCTTGCAGGGGATGAAGTGCCCCATTTTCGTCAAGTAATCCACCACCACCAGTATTGCCGTCATCCCCTGGTCTAACGGTAGGCCCACCACGAAGTCCAGTGATATGCTATCCCATGGTGTATCCGGGGTCGGAAGTGGATGTAAGAGCCCTTGGGTTCGGCCATGGTCGGCCTTCATGGTAGCACACGTAGGACACTCCTGTCCCCACCTCCTGACATCCACGCTCATGGTTGGCCACCAGAAATGCCGTCCCATGCTAGCCACCGTTTTTTCAAAGCCCAAATGACCTGCGCATGGAGATTCATGGCACCAGATGAATGCTTGTTTCCTTAGCCTACGCGTGGGTATCAATAGGCACCTGCCCTTCAGGGGTATCCCGTCCTTCAGCTGCCATTCTCTGTGACTGAGGAGCCACCTCCGCCATGCGAATGACCTGATCCCTCTCTTTATTCCCCTCAGGAAAGTATCCGGTTGGATAACCCCCAATACCATCCTCGGGGAAATGATGGAATGCTCGGTCGCAGGCAATGGTTCCTTAACTGCAGATTGACGGGACAGGGCGTCCGCCTTCCGGTTTTCCGTCCCCGGCCGATATGTGATGCGGAAGTTGAACCCCGCAAAGAAGATCATCCACCGCAGCTGTCTGGGAGAAAGGTGTCTTGTGGCCGTCATGAACTGTAGGTTCCGATGGTCCGTGTACACCGATACCACATGTCTTGCCCCCATCAACCAATGCCTCCATTCGGTGAAGGCGTCCTTGATTGCGAGAAGCTCCTTCTCCACAATATGGTAGTTGCGTTCGGCGTCGTTGAGTTTGCGGGACATGTACGCAACGGGATGAAGCACCCCTGTGTCGTGGTTGCGTTGGGACAAGATAGCCCCCAGCGCCACATCCGATGCGTCCGCTTCCACCACGTAGGGGAGATCCGGATCGGGATGAGCCAACACCGGCGCCTTACCAAAGGCGCTTTTCAGGGCCTCAAAGGCTTTGTTCGCTTCAGGGGACCAGACAAACTCCTTGGACTTCCTCAGTAGCTGTGTGATTGGGGCCACCAATCCTGAAAATCCATCTATAAACCGCCTGTAAAAGTTGGCGAAGCCAATGAAACTTTGGACGTCCTTCACGCTTTGGGGCACCGGCCATTCTTTCACCGCCTTGATCTTTCGTTCTGCCATCTCCTGTCCCTCTGGACTCAGCATCACTCCGAGGAATTCCACGGATGTGACGTGGAAGTCACACTTGCTGAGTTTACAAAACAGCATGTTTTCCCTCAGCTTTTGGAGCACAGCTTTGACGTGGTGTACGTGCTCCTCCACACTGGACGAATAGATGAGGATGTCGTCGATATATACGACCACGTAGATATCCAACTCCTCTCTGAATACCTCATTCAAAAAGTACTGAAAGGCTGCCGGGGCGTTGCACAGACCGAACGGCATGACGAGGTACTCAAAAAGGCCGAACCTGGTCTTAAAGGCGGTCTTCCACTCGTCTCCGTCCCTCATGCGCACCAGATGGTATGCCCCTTTCAAATCCAACTTGGTGTAGATACGAGCTTTCTTGACCTGTTCCAGAAGTACACTGATGAGAGGCAAGGGGTACCGATTCTTTACGGTTATCGCATTCAATGCCCTAAAGTCCACACAGGCTCTCAGCTCCCCATTAGCCTTCGGGATGAAGAAGAGTGGCGAGGCGACCGGAGGCTTGGACGGGCGGATGAATCCTAGCTTGAGGAGTTTATCCAGGTACCCCCGGAGATGCACGTTTTCAGGCTTCGTCAGGGCATACAGCCTGCCGCTGGGAACGCTGGCCCCTGGCACCAGGTCGATCTGGCAGTCAAACTGTCTATGTGGTGGTAGCACTTCCGCCTTCACCTCATCAAATACATCCTCAAAACTGTGATAAGCCTGGGGGAGAGCCACATCTTTTTCTGCCGCTGTAGCCACCGTCTGACTCCCGCTCTCATCTGCGTCAAGGGATTCCGTTCTTATTCCACAATGCAGGATGCAATACGGTGACGTCAGTTCGATGCGATGTGTTGGCCAATCCACAGAGGGGTTGTGTTTCTGTAGCCACGGCAATCCCAATATGAAGCCATATTGGGGCGCTCGGATGATGTTAACATCCATTTGTTCCAAATGGTTCCTCCCACATCTCATCGGAAGGACCCCCGTGTGCTGCCCGATGGGCCCCGTCACCAATCGCCTTCCGTCTACAGCATAGACGTCTTCGGGTACAGCTTTGGGAAGAAGCACTAGCCCTAGCCTGCATGCCTCGTTGTGGTCCATAAACATGCCAGTGGCCCCTGAATCCACCATGGCCACAACGGGTATCCACTGGTCATGCACTCCCACGTGCACCGTGAGAAACAGGTGTCGTTGTCCCTTAGTGACCGAGTTGGAAAGTGAAGGGATGGATGAGTGACTCCGAGATGCCCCTTCTTTGGTCTGGGAGTCCTCTAGTTTTCCGCCGGTACGTCCACCACGGCTGTTACCGACCGGTTGGCCCGATAACGTGACGTCTTCGGTTTGGCAGGGCATTCACGTACGTAGTGGCCTTTTTTGCCACAATATAGGCACAATCCTTGTTTACGGCGTGACTCTTTCGCCGTGGCTGTGAGGCTCGCTCGTATTGCGCCGATGTCCATGGGTTCTCCCTTGGATGCGGTGGAAGTTTCAGGACTTCCCACTGTCACATAGGATGGAAGGGATTTTCCTTTTCTCCCATGATCCCCCTTTCTTTCACTTAGCCTATGTTCCAGCCGTAATACCAGGTTGATAAGGCCCTCACATGTCTTGGGTTGTGGGTCAATATGAGCCACGGCGTCTTTGAGCTCATCGCACAGCCCGTGATGGAAGAGCGCCGTCTGTTTAGCAACAGGCCACTTGGTTTCCGCAACCAGCCTTCGGAACGCGTTGAGATACTGCACCAGGTCGTTGGATCCCTGTCTCAACTCAAGCATTTCACGGTCCGCCGTGTACGAGTCAGCCCTTCTGTCGAAGACCTTCAGGAATTCCTCGCGAAAAGCACCCCAATCACATAAGATGGGATCGTCCCTGCTCACCAGAGGTACGGCCCATTGTGCCGCGTTTCCAGCCAAATAGGATATAAGGAAAGCCACACGAGCCTGACTCGTGGGGAACGCCCTTGGTTTCCACGATAAATGTAGCGCCACTTGTGTGAGGAATACCTGCACTGTGTTAGGATCCCCACTGTACCTCTCTGGTGTTGCCAAGGGGACGGCTACCGGCATTTCCACTACTACCGCAGGGGTCTGGTTCGTGAGGGAGGTGCTGGGCGTGAGCGGGTCCAATTGGATAGCATCCAGTCTGGCTTTTACATCGGCTGTTTCTTGCCTGGAGGCAGCTAATTCAATTTGCACGGTCGCTAAAGCAGCCAGCACATCATCAAGTGTTGCCATGTCTGTTATCGACCGGGAGACAGTTAGTGTTATTAAGGTCGGATATTTTGTAACGCCCTGAACGTCTCAGGATCGTTTAACAGACACGATAATGAGAACGCAACCACTTGTGAAGGTTTAGTTATTTTAATGAAGGCAAAAATAATACAAGGAATAAACAAAGGTTATAGTCACTGGAATCCTCCAGGCTAAGTACGTTACCAGCCCACAGCACGGATGGTCCTAACCGTCCTCTGCATATACGCCGATCCCGGCGTATGCCAACAGAGGGCAGAAATGAAATGGCCGACAATGCCAATCGGTAGGCTGTGAGGGGCACGAAGAGTGTTGGGGAGAATCGAGGAGTCAGGGAAACACCCAGCCGGGGTCTCTACCTGAAGGGAGCAGCCGCTCAACCTCTTCCTCAGACTGCACCGGGACGCGGAGTCACCTCCTGGTGATGCGTCACCGATATCCCAATCACAAGCAAAGAAGACTGAACCGAGAGCAACCGCTCGATCGATCCTGTGGACTTCCGAGTCTGTAACACGGCAAACACCTCCTGGTGTGCGTTACAGCTGGCAGTCCCTGTATCTCTGGTCGGGCTGGGAGTTATGACTCCAACCAGCAAAAGCGCCACTGCGCTTTGACTCAGCCGAGTCAAAAAGCGAAGCTCAATGGTTATCCGGTAGAGCTTCCGGGTCCTTCACAGGTGACGATGGGACAAGACACGGCCCAGGGAGTAACGACTCGACCTACCTCCGTTCTTGCCTTACTGGAGCACCACTCCGGAACACTGCTCTTCACTAAGCAGGTACGTCGGTGTAAACACAATATCCGACAGCGTTGTACCTCCCGGTTCCTCCCTTTATAGGGCGTGTTTTCCTTGAGTTATGTAACAGCTCTCCTGTTTACATAAGGGCGTGTTTTCCTTGAGTTATGTAACAGCTCTCCTGTTTACATAACCTCTCAACCGCTAAGCATCCTGGGAGATGTAGTCCGTTTTCGCTGGTTACCGTTTTCCTCCCCTCGCATGACAGGAATTCTTGACAATTTCCATGAGAATCTCTCGATCTGACAATTAGAAAGTCTCTTTGTGGAAAAGGTATGTCAACAATTGAAACCGAAATTATCAATCCTGCTTAAATCATACATGTCATAAAGTCATCCGTAACATTCATCAATAATATCCATACCTTATGCAGAAGGACATAATGTGTATTTGGAAAGCGCATGTTCACTCAGAAGTGAGTCTTGGCACTGGATAAAAGATGTTCACTGTTACCAACCACAATGGTACACATTTTATCAACATCAGAAGGAAGAAAGGCAGAGGCCACTAAGCCACCAGACTCGAATGAGTGGATATGATGTTTACTTGCTTAAGTTTTCAGCATCAGTCATGGATTCACAATTGTCCCTTGCTCAAGAAAATATGAATAAAAGAGTTGGTGTGAATTTTGTTAGGATTTCTTCTTTATGATATATTCTAGCATTAACTTCCCACCTTGCCGTGGAGCAAATATGCTATTCAGAACCACACGTTATTCAGAAATCTTTTTTGTATTCCACTCTGAAAAACACAACACAAAGTTAAGGTCTGTTGGCTCCTTTAATTATTTGTTTATTTAGGAGTGTGATACAGCACCACAAATCACATTATGACACTTGCAGGGTGGAAGCAGGTACAGAAAGAAGAAAAGTAGGCAATCTGAGACTAATTAGCGTAGTGCCAGGTAGTTAGATTTCAATTGAATTGGAGGTGTTCGCCCTTATGTAATATTATTTATCAGCTTCTCTTGTCTTGGGGTGCATTTAGTGAAATGCCGCCCGAAAGTTGAGTTTTCAGGAATTTTCTGAAACATAAATCATTGGGTTCTGCTCTCATTGTGGGATACGATCCATCCCAAAGTCTGGGCCTTTGAAGGTCCTGGGCCTTTGAAGATCTGCCTTGAAATATATGCCTACTTAAGGTTTGGTGAAACATTACTAGTTCCTAGTTGGAGTAAATAATGAGGGGCATGTGAACAGAACCTTTGCTTTAGCAAGCATTATGCATGGTAAAACAGTAACTCCACAGGGAGCCAGTGCAATGCTTTCAGGGTTGAAATTGTGTGATCACATTTCCGAAGAATAAGATAAATTCCCAATTTGGATGCCTGAATTGGGAGTATCACCTGTTGTGTAACTCGGGCATCCAGCAGGTTTTTACCTGTATGAATTGCACCTAGGATGCAATTATATTGGTAAACAGCCAGTGTTTAATTCGTGAAAGGAAGAGGGGGGTGCCCTAAGATCTGCTCTCTGCCTGCAATTAAATGTTGGTTTGCCAAATTCCAAGGCTGGTAGTCTTAAATCCACCTCATGCCTCTTTAAGCAACTATCAGGCACCCCTGCCCCTTTATCTCGATGTTGTAGGGTCCTGCTTTCTCCTTTTGTGACAGTTTTGCTGTCTTTTTCTTCCCACGTCTTTCTGATCTGTGCGTTTTTCATTCTCTTAAGCCCAGTAAACATCTAATGTGGGAAAATAGGTGCCGGCCCCTAAAAATAGGTGCCACCCACCAGCAACCACTGCCTCAAATTAAGCACTGTAAAAAGCACATGTTTTAAGTTTTCAGCTTGAAATAAAGGAAATACACATGGTTAACATGTTATTCCCATATCCAGGCCACAGAACTTATCTGGTGGTATTTATGTCTCAATAAGACCACACCCCGTACAGAATTGATAAATTGTTCAATTACCACCCAGGGTTATGCTGGAGTAATAAGGAAGACGATTTTCGGATTATCCAATTTTGTATACTTAAAATTCTGTTGATACACTTTTTGGGGGATATTAACTATGTCACAAATACCCAGACAACCCACCACTACTGTTGTTGTCAACTCGGTCCAGTAGGGGTTTGTACGAGGGTAGAGTTTTCATGAGTTTTACCGATTCAAATTTGTTTCTTTGGATAGGGCATTGATTTGAAATTTGAATGAAATGTTTGAGTCAAAAACTATCTCTACGTTTCTAACTTTTTGAGAATGGGGAGCTGTCCATCAGGTTTTATGAAAGAGGAGCAACTGATTATCTAGCCAGCCATTACCAGGACTTCTGTCTTTGAGAGTTTTTTTTCTTTCAACTTATACTCTATGGTGTCCAACTAATCAATGGTTTTTATTTGGGTTCTAAGTTCACTGTTGGGTTAAATGTGAATGGGGTATGAGCTTATATGATCAATTTAATCTAATTATGTTCATATCTACCTCACATCAGGTGCATGCTGATGTTCAAAAAAACTATAAAATAGTGAAACCCTGGGGTATGCTGTAAGTCACTTGAGAGACTAAGGGCCTGATTTATAGCTCTGCGGATGGGTTACTCCACCAGAAATGTGACAGATATCCTGTCCACTGTCCACTGTATTGCAAGTGCCAATGAATATAATGCACTTGTAATACGGCGGATGAGATATCTATCACGTTTTTGTCGGAGTATCCTGTCTGCCGAACTCTAAATCAGGCCCTAAGATTCCTCAGCTCTGATGCTCACTTGTTGAGTAAGGCTGGAGAAAAATGAGCAGATCCATTTTAAAGTCAAGCTAATCAACCATCCATTATTTGAATCATTTAAGTAGAATCTTAGAGTCTGCTTTGTCATGTGCTGCAAAGAAGTCAAGCAGAATCAATGTAGCTTGGTTGTCACCATCTAGGGTGGCAAGGTCTTCACTTATGTTACCAAATGAGTTTGTCATCTGTGTCTCAAACCCGAAGGAAAGTTGTGTAGAAAATGATTGCACCACACCTAATCTTTCAGTTTATTCTTTGTCCAAGACCATGGTGAAGAATAGAAGGTTAAAAATGGTTGACAGTTTTCATGATCTTTAACACTGGCTGTAGGTTTCCGCTGGAGAGAAGTGATAACGAAGTTCATCACTGGGCCTGGATCTCTACAATTCGAGAGTGATACATTTAATATTCTATTAATTCAGCTGTCAGGGTGGGCAAAGATTGCTCCATGTTGGCTGTGGGGCACGATTTGGTGCCCTGTTGAAACGTGGTCAGTTGATACTCAGGGAGTTTTCTCCCTGCAAATGGAGGTCATTCAACATTTTCCCTGCCCTTGTCTGCCAATCCTCCCAAGATGGACGCAGGCAAGTGTAATGACTGCTGGTAACCTCCTCCCTCAATAAGCTAGGCCTACTAACATTGTGATGTCAGGGGTTTACATTGGAGGAGAAATCATAGGCTCCACTGGTATAAACCTGGAGATTCCTCAGACTTGCTGGGGGATGATGAGTTTGGCAGTACAGGCCTTTGCATTCACCAAACTCGAAATCAGAATATAACTCTGTATGTCTCTGTTACAGAAAATATATTAATGGTTCTAAAAAGAAACTCATATCATTGATCTACACTTTTATGTGCCAGGCCGATCGGGGAAATTAGGCAAAGAGGGAGAATGAGAGAGTGAAAAGCTAGAGAGAGAAAATGTGATGTAAAGATTTGTGAGATCCTCACCGGGTGTTTGGAGATTTTATCAAAAGTACTTTTTCCTGATCTCCCAAACATCTCAAGGATTCATCACTAGATCAATTTCAAAAGTAAGAAATTATGGGAGAACTCTATACCTAAATAGCTCCACACACTAGACAATATTGTCCCATAATATCATCCCACAGTGGTGCTGCGCATATTTAGGCTACCCTGTTTTAGGTTTAATCCTCTATTAACTGACAAAACCCCACCGAAAGGGAAACAAACCTCATCACTGTAAACATATGAAGACTGACAAACAATCTGTGCAACCACAGACTATAATGCCTTTGAAAGAAAGGAAAGTGAGGGAGAATGAATCATTTGTAGTTTTTCCTGAAGGGACCAACACAATGTAGCTTTGTTATACAAGGTAAAAGCAAGAAAGACTGGTCTAAGATAATTCTGCTTGAGGATTGCTGTTTATGGATGTCACTAATATATTCTTTCTTCTACCTATTGTTTCCTCAAGGTCTGTATGCTTGAATTATAAGTGCAGAGTTTACAGGCATGTTTTAGGTCTGATCTAATTATTTTGTATGCCGCAGAGAATCTGGGAATATTAAAATCATATTTGATCTTTTGGAAGTCTTTAATTATTTCACTGATTGGTTAAAAGCCGGTGCATAATAACTTTGGCCGATATGTACTATCCCATCATCCCACACACTGGATAAAAAACCCTTTGAAACATCAGCCCCCTTTGCAAAAAGAACAATTGATGGACGGGATGTTGAACTATGTCAAGCATTCACCCCCAGTACACAGATCTGGTCCTAATTCAATTGCTGTTTTGCCCACCATGCTAATCCAGTTTGGACCCAGCCATATGCAAATCAGTCTTGACCCTGCTCCCCTTGGGAAAAGTCCAGGCCGAACTGTTAGGTCATGTCCTCCCTAGACTGGAAAAAAGCATCCTGGGACTGATTTCGGGGTATCACCCCTCATCAGGCAATCTAGCTTGACTCCAGTGGCTTGGTGAGCACAACACCCATGTCTGGGCATACCTGTCCCACTTAGGGCGACAAATGCAAAAACAATGGATTAAACCCAGATCTTTGGGACTGGGAGGAAATGTTTGCATTGCTCAGCATTCCGTCCATCATTTGGCCTTTTTGCTTTTGTTGCCGTAAGTGGGAAGGGTATGCCAAGACGTGGGTCCCGTGCTCACTGTTCCACTGGATATGGCTCACTGCCTCAATGATGCGTGCTGTGGCCTGAGAGACTAAATATCACATTGCCCAGATTTTTCACCTGTCCTGTATGTGGTGGATTAACATATGGCTCCCAGGCCTGGCCCTGAGTGTCAGTGAACACATATCACTTGCCAGTATATGACACATACATTGGTCTGATATAGAGCTAGTTTTGTCAGTATCTGGAAGAAGCCTTTCGGCTTGAACTGCTCTCCATTTGGTGGCAGTTATGTTCCTGACCTTTTGACTGGGAGCATGCCATCTGCCCGTGACCTAGTCTGGCCTGGTATGCAAAGGATAGAAAAAGATTGTAGGGTCTCAGTGGGCAGAAGGATGCATGGTGCTTGCTGCTTATGCTGCTCTATCCTCTGTGTGGCCATCCCTTGCATATGTAAAGCTGCACTGGGCCTTGGGGCTGGACATGCAATACCCCCCACCTCTTGAGCATGGATACAACCTACTAAGCATGGCTAGCTGGCCACATCCACCTGGCCTGTCTGTTTGCATTCCTAAGTGGCACAAAGAGCCATGCAACTAGAGTTAGGGGCTCCCTCCTCACATGGGAGTATTAGGAGAAAAGATAATGAGAGTGCCTATAAGGATCCAGGCCAACTTAATGCTCCCCTACACAAAAAATAACATCCTACGACCTGTCAGGTGAGTTATTCTTACGAAATGCTTTATCTTTATACAAGAGGGGAGGAGTCCTGGCATAAATGTGAATCAACTCATGTGACATCTTGACATCTCACACCACCTTAGAGAACTGTCAAAGTTCTCAAAAGTTGTATGCTTTATGAGTCCTGAAACAATGGACACAACGTCTAAAAAGGACACCCTCCAGAATTCTAATGCTCTGGCATATTTTGGCACTGGCCAGAGTTTGTTCAAGTAAAACACTTGTGTGGCTAGAGGGTCTACATGGGAGTGCTCCCCATAGTTTCCATGCCCACTACAGGGAGAGCCATATGCTATACGTGATTTGTTGAAGTTGGGCCTTGGTAAAATGTACATGTACATTGTTCCTTCTTTCGGCCCCATTCTGATAGTCATGGTACAACGAGTGCAAAAAAAACCACAAAAAACTACAGTTAAATGCATGGTATTGGGTTATTTTTTGTGGCTGTAGACTGGAACATCGAGTAGAGAATGTCGTTATACCTTAATATTGTGAGCAAAATATGGAGGAGAAAAAATCTAAAGGTAAGTGCATGTAGAGAAGTATAGATATACTATTCTTAACTCCACATCTGCATACTTTGAAGAAATATATATGGTCAAGGTATATTTAGGTGGAGTTAGGTATAAAAAATCTATACATCGTCACCTATTGGTATTTTTATCCTCAATATTTTGGCTAGGATATTACGGTTTAGTTATAATCCCAGCCCGGCAAACAGAACACACACCTTTTTTTGTGCCTTCCATCAGCAGCATAGTCTGGGTTGCCAGTACCAGGGGCAAGGCAAGTATTGTGCCCCATAACCAGTGGGTGCAAAATGTTATAAGAAAAAAAAATATTAGTATGATTTTCTTTTGAAATTTTGGGCCCCCTAAGAATTTTGTACCCGGGGCAACCACACCTGTGCCCCGGACAACCCCACCACACTACGCCACTGACCACTCTATACCCACCGTAATGCTGAATAATGTGGTAGCTGCTTTTGCAACCAGGTTTTCTACACAGTGTTTCCCTTACTTCACTGTTTTGTCAACACAATCACCTCCAGGTATTCTGGAACCGACACAATGTGAGCCAAGTCTGCCATTTATGGGCCTGCTGTACAAATCCAGGAAATTGAATTTTGGAAATTGCAAGAATTAATGAATCACAATTTTTGAACTGCAAAACACCATGTACTAAGCACCAACTTTACCTATTATTTCTTAACGGTTGCAATCGCGTAAAGCCAATTTCCATTTCACAATTTGGTATGCATTACACTTTGCGTTTTTGGAGTCACATTCCATCGGCAGCAAATGATAAGCTAACAGACCCAGGAAATCTGTCAGAAGCATTGTTTTAGAGTGTGGGAGAGGAGCGCACCTCATAAATATTGGATGTGAAACCTAAAATACGCCAGACAGGGCTGCCAAACCAAGTACCACAGGAGGGGGTGCGAATAAATCGAAAACTCAAATTGGAGATCCTAAAGATCTTGGTGTAAATACTCGTGTTAGAAAATGAAAAGTTTTCGGAAATGTCTTTCCGGCCATCCCAGAGGCTGTAAAAACAGATATGGAGGCATATTCAACACCTAAAGGCTGTAGGGATGTAGGAATGACCAAAAGGAACATGAAGGAAGTCTGCAAACGTTGTTATGATCAAGGAGAAAACTGCTTTCGGGGATCAGGGGAAAGGAGCAACAGGCAGCACACCTGCACTGAGCCACCACCATCACAAATGGAACAAATGATTGTGCCCACTTTCCAGCAGAAATTGGTGGCTGAAGTATCCACAATAGACACAGATGAACTCCAAAGCTAACAGCACCAGGTACGTTTAATGAAATATTTTTATTTTCATTTTACTTGTGAAATCTCGTAAAGTAGTAAGTGCATTGTAATGACTGCCATTTTCAAACAAAGTGATCCACAATCCATGTTGGTTGTTACATACAACTCACACAATGCTTCATGGGTAATTTAGTCCTTGTACAATGAGGCTTTCCTATATTTGCAAATTCTGCAAAATACACTAACATATAGAGGAAAAATGAAAGGGAATCATAAATCCGGTGAGCATAGATTGCATCTGAGTTTTAAGTGTCACATTTGTGCAATTACACCTTGGGACTTTTATGAGGATACTAAACTTGTAGAATTCATAAGTGTTAACCACTATGAACTGACAAAACATGTTGTGACACAGAATTCCATGCCCACACTGAGAGCAGATGTTTCCCGAGGTACCATTCGATACTCCTAGTATGTCCCCTTACTTTGGAGAAATATATGCTCATGATTGAATGCGAGCAGTATAGTGCCATGTGTGAGCTCATTTATGCCCTCAGTAGAAGTGGCCTTTTAATTCCAATGATGCTGGAAGCAGCAGTTACAGGCACATCAGAATTATGACATCCACAGGAACACCTTAGATCAGCGGGTCTTAACCTGAGATATTAGGACCTTGGGGGGTCCACGACAAAGTACAAAATTAAATAATATTAACTTAGTACATTCAAATTAATAAAATATATACAAATAAAGAAGCAGACTCAAAAACGAGGAAGCTTTTTTATATTTGTGAATGCACCAACATATTTCAATATTTGAGCATTTGTTTGGTGTACACTTATTTTTTGTATTTGGGCGTATTGTTCAAATTATAAAAAGTGCTTAGGCTAGGGTCCCCAGCTCACAATAATGACTCAGCGGGGGGCTCCTGGATTCCACTAATGATTTAGTGAGGAGTTCACAGAAATCGAAAGGTTAAAACCGCTGCCATAGAGCTCACTACATTCACCTGCAGATTTAGGCTCCTCAAAAGAGCCAAAAATTCTTCGTGTGAAAGTGTGGGAGAAAATGAGAAATTACCAGAGGAACCAGGACCAGAATTATAGATTCCTCATCTCTTAGTGGACGCTTCGATTTCAAACTGTAATGGGGCACAAGTATTGATTACTCCGTGGGTGAGGAAAATCCAGCCCATTTACCATGCAGAAAGAAGCCTTTACAGAATCACAGAAAAACATGTCTGATGGGGTCACCAGATCAGGCATTTCTGATATACCCTAAGCAGAGATATGACTCTGATGCAATCAAATGCGGGCAATGGACCATGTGCAGGTGTGACGTCTCTCACCTGGTAAAATCACGAAGAAGAATCGACCCAGGAAGCGCTGACAGCTCCAAAGTCGCGAGGACGCGAAGACCACGAAGAGCAAGAAAAGGAACCTCAAGCCTTCTCCTTTTGAAAAATCGAAAACTTCAAAAGGCTTTGGAATCCACAAAAAAACAACATAAGAGAAACCAGTAAAGAAGCGATCAGACATTTCCCATCATATTGGAACACAACCTGGTCAGAGAACATTATCGGTTCGAGCCACACAGGCACAACGAAATTTTAGGAGATCAGTAAAGAAAGATGTCCACACAACAGTAAAGCAAGCCCTGAGGAAGACCTTGCCAAGACTTTGTAGGTCCAGATACAAAGGTCGAAACGCGTAGGCTATATAAAAATTAGACTAGCAGAGATCCAGAAAAAACAGGGATAGCGGAAATAGCCTTTTTTCCTTCCCCAAATAAAAGGAACCTAATAAATATAAGGTTCCCCCGTATTAGAACATTGAAAACATTGTTTCTGACTCTGCCTAGGACCGGTAAAACCCAACTGTTTCGAGGAACAATTAGTTTAAGGCCCCAAAAGGTGTATAATATTGGACATTTTCATACAGAATTGATAAAACTAATGGTGGAGAACCTAGTTACATAACGTCGTATTATTTGTTTTTTTGTATATGTTTGTGTAAAAAAATGTAAATATTATGTACAGGATATTTGTGTGAATATTGTAAAAAACAAAGGAGCCTATTGGTGTAGAGCTTACCCTGTTTATAGAAAATTGTGAAAAAAAGCAAAATGATATTGGTTTTCTCAGTCAATAAAAAGGACTGATGATCAAACAGAGTTGTGATCTATGGGTTCAGAGGTAAACATATGTTTATAGTAGTTACTTGGTAGACCATTTTGACTACGGTCCAGTGAGAATGGAAGTCAACTAAGACCAGTGCAAACTGTTTCACCACCCCCTTGAAATTTAAAGGACCTATGATGTCCAATGCAATCTTCTCCCATGGTTTATCTGGTACAGCTATAGGGAAGATGGGGGTTTTCCTGGTTACTCTAGATTTGTCACTGTTGGCACATGTAACGCAATTTTTTACTTTTGTCTCCACTAACGAGTCCATGCTGGGGAACCAATATCTTTCACCTTGCCTTAGTTAAGCTCATGCCCAAGTGGCCCTCGTGAACAAGGTCAATTATTCTACTCCTAATAGACTCTGGTGGAACTATTTTATAATTTCTGAATAAAATACCTTGATCTAAGTTGAGCTCAAAATGTACCTCCCAAAATTTCTTTACATCTGCACTTACTTGATAAGAAGAATCGGGCCAACCCTGTACAGTGTAAGAGATGACCTGTGTCATAGTGTTGTCTGAGTTCATGCAATCTAACCATTTCTGTGTAGTGATGGCAATCAGGTTGAGTTGGAAGACCGGGTACTCAGGAGTTTCAAATTGTTCCTCCTTGTCAATTGGACTTCTAGACAGGAAATCTGCTGCAGAATTATGAATACCAGGAACATATTTTATTGTGAAACAGAAACCCTCTAAGCCTAGTAACCACTTAGCTATGCGGGGAGTGTTACAGGAGTTGTTCTTAGGATTAAACATGAAAATTAGAGGTTTATGATCAGTACATAAACAAAATTGAATACCCCACAGAAATAATTTGAAATGTTTCACCCCCCAAAAACAAGCCAATGCTTCTCTTTCCACCACCGAATAGTTCCTTTCTGCTTTGGTAAGGGATCGTGATGCAAATGCAACAATTCTTTCTTTGCCATCAATAACTTGCGAGAGGGTAGCCCCTAACCCTTTCCCACTAGCATCTGTAGTAAGAAAGGTCCTGCGGTTGTGTTCAAAGTTGCACAAATACGGAGCAGAGAGTATACCCTCCTTTACTTTGGAAAATGATGTCTGATGTTCATCTGTCCATTTGAATTGAGTGTTATTCTTTGTAAGTTCTCTGAGGTTGGCGGTTAGGTCCAAGAAATGATTAACATATTTCGCCATATATTCAGCCAACCCTAAAAATGACTTTAGTTCATCTTTGTTTGTAGGTGCCGGAGCATCCCTTACTGCTTCAATAAGGCATTGTTTGGGTTTAAACCCTTCTTTAGATATACAATGTCCTAGGTACTCCACAGATTCCCCACCAAACTGGCATTTCTCTTTTTTCAGTGTCAGTCCAGCGTCTCTGAATTTAGAAAGAACTTGCCTTAAAATAGTGTTGTGTTCCTCAACATTGGCACCATAAATTAGGAGCACCAGCATTCCTCCAGTGCCTCACTCAACATTCTACGGTCCCCTCCAGGGACTCGGAACTAACCAATAACGAGTAGGGGTGACACAGGAGGAACATACCAAGTATCAATACATTGAATCAGTGCACATAACATACCCTGGGAAGAAAACATATCGTAACAGTAATGTTCTCTGACGTCATCATCATCATTATCATTATTGTCTGAACCTTCATTTTCCAAATCTGTTGGAAACCCTTTTCATCATGGTTATGTTGTGCAAGAGGGCACCTGTGGCTATGATCTTACAACATGCCTCTGGATAGTATTTAAGTGCATCTCCACTTTTATGTAGCCATCAGAACCTACCTTTCAGTAATCCAAATTTCCTTTGAACAGTACTCTTGTTCTGCTTGTGTGCAGCGTAATTGCTTTGTTCCATTGGTGTTCATGGATTCAGCTAAGGAGTCACGATCCAGAGGCATAAGGGAAACAAATGCATCATCTACTTCAAAAGTGGATATGATAGTTCACAACTTGGCTTTAAAATGGGTGATTTCTTTAATTTCATAAGATCTTCTATTACGCCAACTAACCAAGCAACCACCCATCACCAATGGATCCACTTGCTACTCTGTTGTATAATGCATACTAACAGACCATACAGTAGTCCCATGTGCTCCCTGAGTAACATGCCACTAGATCTCTTATAAAGCAGGTGATATTGGACACAACGAGCTGAGCATGGACTACAGCCCCCAGGCTCCACTGCACGCCGCATCACCTTTCCCACACTTGGTGGTGCTTAAAGGACGCTGTGGGGGACACAGACGAGCTGAGACGGGGCATGGATTACAGCCCCCAGGCACCACCGCACACCGCATCACCTTTCCCGCTCTCTGAGGCTCTTAAAGGACGCCGTGAGGCCCCGCTGTGGGGACACAGACGAGCTGCACCAGGGCATAGACTACAACCCAAGGATCCACCGCATGTCGCATCACCTTTTCCACATCTGGGGGCGCTTAAAGGAAACTGCAAGGCCACGAGGGCAGGCCCATCCACACCCGGAGGAGCCCATCGTCGTTCAAAACCTTTTGGTCCAACATGGGTAAGAAAAAGATGCCTGTGACAGAGGAGGTAACTGTGACTTCATTAGATACCTTTTTGGCCAAGGCAACATCAGCCCTAGAAAAGGAAATCGCCCTCACTGAAAAGATACTCCTGTGGGGGGCGGGGGCAGGGCAAGAACCTAGCAAAGATGACGCACCAATTCGGGGGGGGGGGCAATGGCACGACATGGGGTTGCTCTTCCCAAACCATCTGTGGTCACTCTGCAGCTTCCCGAAACCTCACAGGCTGCCTTTTTATCCAGTGGGAAACCAACAGTCCTATTCACCACTAACGGGAAAAGGAAAAGGGGCTCTGCAATACTGCCTCCTAATTGACCCGCTAAGAAGACCAGAATGGCCGCCGTGTCAGCAGCATCCCCATGTAGGTTTGGCCAGCTACATCCTGTGACTACATCTCCCCCAAATTGGTGCGACCTTCTTGATAAATTCAAACAACTCCTGCATCCGATCTATGCCCGTCTAGAATCCATAGATCGCACTCTACAAGGTTTGTTATCGAACAATCTAGTGAAATACACGGCGGTGGTCTCTAACAGTAGCCCTGCTAATTCTAGTCCCGACCCCAAATTATGGACAACTCCTCTGTTGCCTGTCAAATTTGCAATAATCGTAATTTTGATTGTCATAATTTGTGTTTGAAGTGTAAAAAGAGGCTCCTTGGTTGTGAGCCAGGCAAACTGGCCTCTACTTCCACTGGTTCCCCCGTGTTGCAAAACAGATGGCCTCCAGTTTGCATCCTATCCACGTAGGTTTGGACCCTATGTGCTGCACACCACAGGTGATCATCCAAGATATTACGGGTAAGGGGCAATTACGCCATTCTTCAAGGTCACAGGCTAACTCAAACCCTCCCATTTCCCATTCCCATAGCAGACCTAATCAACAATTTATGAACCTTCCCCCTGCAGTTTGTCCCTTTGATTTAATTCTAGACAATGTGTCTTTACTCCGACGCAACCAAGCAGAGTCCACACTCCAGCTAATGGCCAAGGCTCAGCCCTGTATGACACAAAATTCAAATAGAGACCATCTTATCCAAAATTACATGATTATGGCCAGAAGAATGCCCTGGATTGGGTCAGATGTAAAAACAACCAATAATGATAGTGTCATCTTAAACTTCAACAATGAATGGCTAGTGGGAGACCTATTGGGGAGTTTACCGGCTGCCCCCTCACTTCAATCCCAGATTTTCGCAGTCCCTTTGGGTTTCTTTTATAGGCCTGCAATAGTACGTAGTTTCATCACACAAGTCCAGGACCACCCTTCAATGAGAACTGGCCACAAGCCAGACCAGTTGTCCTTCAATACTCTTCCCCTCTCAAGTAGGTACTCATTGTTGGAAAATGTTGAGGCCTGTGAATGACTCATTTTACCTCTAAATCAGTCACCTCCTCAGTCTGTTTTGCATCACGAAAATCAAACAGACCCCCCCCCTTGGTACCCATTGAGAGGGCACAGAATGCTACTCTAGACTCACACGCCTTTACCAATTAGCCCTATATCTTCTTTACCAGAACCGATGATGACCTGCTCTCAGGAGCCCTCAAGGGATACAACGTTTCTCTCATGGAACATAGCGGGTTATGAAAACAAAAAAGATAACCAACATTGGTATAAAGTGTCTATGAATTCTGATATTATCTGCTTTCAGGAAACTTGAGCAGAGCAGTTGTTCTATGTAAATGGCAACCGTTTCTTTGCTACGCCATTACTTCCATCAGCATCAGGCAGACCTAAAGGGGGCTTACTCAAACTTATAGCAAACCCGATACCCCTAGGTAAGGTGACCTTTACAAACAAATCAATTTACTTTCATATTATCCTAGCTGAAGGCACTGGGAAAATTGATTTATTATTGATTAATTTCTAAAATAATAATTTTCAAAATCCCAAACAAGTGACCGAGGAGTTAGGGGTAATATTGGAAGCCCTGCTACCGAACCACCCACACTCAATTTTTATAATCTGGGCTGGTGATTATAATGTGCATTGCTGCACCAAAACAGACCAATGGGGTAACTGACACTAATGATTCGCCGCTCATCCATTTTAATCATCATAATTATGGAAATTTCTTAAACACATTTTTATTAACCCCCGAACTAGTTGTAATAAATCTGTGTCATCTCTCTACAGGTCAACTTCTCCCTCCCTTTCAATGAACCGGGGCTATTTCGACATTTGATTTTACAATTATTCAAGCTAACTTTAAGAGATGTATTAAGTCCTCTATGGCTGCGCTGACAGAATTTAGTGATCACGCTTTCCTCCTCTTCTGCCTTGTCTAGCCTCTCTCAACTAATACAAGCCCTATCTTTGCCCCAAAACCTATCCTGAGTAGAAAAAAACGATGTACACTAAAGTGGATCCAACTTCTTTTCTCCCAAAGTTTGTAAAGCAGGTGTTACCCGAGATCCAATCCTGTTAAATACCCAAACTGACAGCTACTAAGTAGTAACAGCATTTAGAAGAATCTTAACATCTATTAGTTCTAATCTCTTACGCCCAGCTACAAGTAACATTCCATCAGTGACTAGATGGTTTGAGAGAAATTGCTCGAAGGCTTCAAAACAACTTCATACTGCTCTTAAAATATATCCAAGAAACAAAGATTTGATAAGGAAGTTACGATCTGACTATAAGACAGCTAGGGAGAAGAGATAGAAGCAGTTGCGGGACGAAGTATGTGAAGTGCGTGAGGCCTCTAGGAGTAAAAACAGCAAGGCCTTTTGGACGGTGGCAAATGCCCCTTTCTGCAGGATCAGGGCAGCCCCTCTCTAGATCTCCACATAGATGAATCTACCTAGCTGTCTCATCTCCAGAACATTTTTCATGTACAGAAGGATAGTATTACAAAAGAACCTGAGGTTCTAAAGGTGGCCCAACTGGGGATGGAATTTTCCTTAGAGGAAATTGAGCTTGCACTCTCCCAATCACCTGCCTTAAAGGCAGTGGGGCTGGATGGGGTCCCACTGGATATTTTCCTTGTACATAAAAACTTGTGGACCCCACTCCTGACCAGAGTCTTCAACGCTGTTACCAAACTGGGTCCCCCGACATCCTGGAAACAATCAGTGATTATCCCTATATATAAGAAGGGTGACCCCTCGAACCCCATAAACTACCGCCCAATATCCTTGTTGGATAGCACCGCCAAGCTAATGGGGAGATTGCTTCTAAAGAGATTGAAGGACTGGGCATTTGAAAATAATGTTTTAGCCGAGACCCAATATGGGTTCAGAAAGGGGAGGGACACGATTGATCAAGGCTTAAATCCAGCTTTGCTCGCAGTAAAATATGTCTATGCAAAAAAGGGTTGGATTTATGCGGTTTTCATGGACTTGTCCGCGGCCTTCGACTGCGTAAGACACGCAGAATTGTGGGCTCTTGTGGAGTCGATGGGCATGGACAACTTCATAATTCTTCTTATTAGAGAGATGTATAGAGAGGCAGGGGCTGTAATCAGGTTTGTAAAATAGGGGGAATGCACGAAATTGTTCAGAATTGAAAAGGGGGTTTGACAGGGGTGTGTCCTCGGCCCTTTTCTTTTCTCTTTGTACACCAACAAACTGAACGAAGTTTTGACCTCACAATGTAGGGACAGTCCATCTGCAGATGATGCGGTCCTGATGGCCAGAACACCGCTGGTCCTAGAGCGTTTGCTTGGCATATATTCAAATTATATGTCTGAACTGGGTTTGTTTGTCAACAAATTGAAAACATTTGTTGTGGCAGCGGGGACAGGAAGAAAAAAGTTAATTTTAATTTAACTAGATGGGTGTTCCCTGGAATGTGTAGAGTCCTTCATGTATTTGGGTCCCTTTTTCAACTCCAAACTTAACTGGTCTGCAATGGTAGACAACAGAACAAACATGTTGGAAAGAAGCATAGCTGCTCTATGGAAATTTCCTTCCAACCTGGGTAAAAAGCCATGTAAGGAAATGATAGAAGTCTACCTGGCAAAATCTGTTGCCATATCCACTTATGGCGCCAAAATATGGGGCACAGCTCAAGTGGCTGCCCTGCAGACAGCAGAGGATAAATTTGTTAAAAAGCTGCTCTCTGCTCCTCCGGCTTGCTCAAACTTGATTGTCCACAAAGAACTTGGCCTCCCTTTTATTACCGACTCAATCAAACTGGCCCCGCTCCTTTTATGGTTGAGAATCTGGAAAAGGGACTCGGTTATGTTAAATCAAGCGGTAACAAAGGATATAGGTTAAGCAGTCTTTCACTGATCTGGGCCTAGCATTCCTGTATGCATCACCCTTAAAATGTTTGTCTTTTTCTAAATCCAAGTTAAGAGAGGACTTTGTCAATAAGTGTGAACTGGAAAGATGGCAACGTAATCAAAGTAAATTTACATTTTTATCTAACATGACCCTGCCGAGAGTGGCCACGGGACATGATTCCTATCTCTCCTTTGTTACCAATAATATGCACCGATATCTATTGACTAGGATGAGACTGAACTTTTTTTTTAATCGTAAGTTACCCAGCTCAAGCATATATTCATTAAATAATTTAGCGCTATGTCCTTGTGATGACCTATCCCCACAAACTATGTCGCACATTTTATTTTTCTGCTCTTTTTATAAAATGGGAAGGAAAAAAATCATCATCCCAATGTTAACCAAACTGAGTTTATACTCTCATTCCTCAGCCCTTGCTGTTATTAATATGCTGGAAAACCCCTTTCATCTGTTTTATGACTGCAAACGTTTTATATTCAGTTTTGAGTACTAGGAAAAGTTCGTCCGAGAGGGGGGTTGTTTTATTGGATCAGTTTTAATAGTCTGTTTATAGCTGTTTATTCATTGATAATGAGATGCTGTAAGGATATTAATATATTAGCCATGGTATGCTGTGGGATTTGGAATGAGCTTGCGTAGGAGTGGTGCTGATATAACTTGTCTTTCTGAAAAACTTGTTTTTATTATCTTAATCGCTGAAAATTAATTGTTGTTTGGTTTCTTATACCTTAGTAATATGTGTTGTTGGTTTTTAGCGATGGATATGTCTGAGAATATCGATATTTTAAGAAACAACCAATTGTTGATTTTAACATGATTTTGACTTTTTGCACTGTGCTATTTCTCTGTACTTTTAGACATTTATCAAATGTGAATAAAGCTGATAGATGATGGACACAACCTGTTTGTTAAGTGAGTGCTGATTCTTTCTGTTTCAGTATAGACATTCACTTAGTTGGCATATAGGGACTATTGGACTCACCATGTGTACTGGGGGAAAGTGATATGTGTGCTTATTCATGAGAGCCTGGCATCAAGAAAGTGTTGGGAAACCCTTCTCAAGAAACTCTGTGAAATACCACATGCAACTGGTAGCTTCCGAATGCTAGTGAGTGTAGACTACTCCGACCCAGAATGTGTGCAGTATGGTCTGGCTATGCTGTTGTGCTGCCTAGTATGGGGAGAAATTCATCTACAAGGTGAAGTAGGACTAATCTACTGAACTGTCAGACAGGACTACATGTCCCACCATTCCTTGGGCCCCTGAACGTGGCGCTTTCATCTCATGCACCTGGAGACTCCTCATTAGCACTATATAGCGTAACTTGTTACCCCACAGCTCAGCCACACCCGGGCCGTGTCTGTCAGCACCAGAAGATGCAGGGTAGGGCCACCCCCCCCTTGGTCCTGTTTTCAATTATATTGGTTATCCTTTCTCTGGTAAGCTTATCCTTCCATGGTCCGGTCTTCACACTGGCCTTGATTTCTGCACCACCTGCTAGGTTGATCACTTGCTTGCCGGCTGTGTTTTATTCTCATCAGTGTTTATTATCCGAGCCTCTTAACAACGTGGGCAAACAACAAGCACCAGACAACTCCTTGGAGACTGCGAAGAAGTGCAAATCTGCAAAGCGTTATGCAGCTGAGAACTGCGTCCTTCAAGTAATTGACTAATTGATCGTGGAACTTGAGGACATGATTAGTGGCAGAAGAATGGTCTCTGCTATGCCTGCCCCCAAGAAGGCAAAATCTAAGATCACCCAATTCTACAAGGGGAAATACACTATCTCAACCAATTGTCCCAGGGACAAAGACCTTGTTGATTTTGGGTCTAACTTGGTCTCAGAGTTAGTATCGAAGAATGATGCTATGGCCTTTCCTTCTCCCTGTCTACCACTGCCCTGGGTCCCCTGCCCACTGAGGCATCGCCAGCTCATGATCCTGAGGCGGTACCATTATCCTTACCATCTCATGCTCCCATTGATTCAGTTAGTACAACTAGTACCATAAGTCAGCAGGATGTTGGGTTAGCCTCAGCCGTTGATGACCATGCTTGTCCAGAGGGTCTTAAGAGCCTGGTTGTGCTACTCAGATCTGAACTTAAGTCTGTGAAAGATGTTCTTTTATCCCTAAGTTCAAGGGTGTCAGACCTAATTAGCATCAATAATGATTTATTAGCAAAGTTTAGGGACAGGAATCCCTGTATAAACCTTACCAGTACAAATACATACTCACCTCATATAATTTCCCCTCCAGGCGCTAGTGTGATCACAATGGGAGGCCATGTGAATGGGGACTGCCTGCCTCCTCTAATTCCCCCTGTCTGTGCAGTTTCCACAGCCACCATGGGTCCTGCCTCTGCCCCCACCTCAGTAAGACAAAGGACCCGGACCCCACAACTGAGCATAAACCCCAGTCCCAATAGTGTTCACACAGGTATTCTCACTGATTCCAGTGCTCCTCGTTATGTGACATCAGGACATGGTACCACTAGGGATACTTACTCAGGGGGGCTTATTCTGAGGTTCCCTCTGCCCCTGCGATGGAGAATGTCCCTGGGGTTTCTCTCAGCAGGAGTGATATTTTTAGATATCCCGCCTGATTGTACTCCCTAAGTAGTAGTCCTAGTGGATGTGCCCCAATTACTTCTAACACTCATGAGGGATTTTTTCAGCCAAGAACAAGGTGTACAACTGCTTGTCCATGAAGGCAGGGTGGACAACAGTTTTCATACCCAGATAAACATGGTCCATAGAGTAGGGTGGGGTGGACGTGGCCCTAAGTCAATTAGAGGGGATTGCCTGGTGGTGATTTTCAATAATAGGTGGCTGCTACCAGAATTCTGGTTCCTCCCAGTGCTTAGGGGCTCAGGAATTGTGTTGCATCTTCTGGGGTGTTTTTTACAAACCAGAGTTAGGTCCTGTAAAAAGTTGCCCCCACAATGCCCGGGTGCCCCAGACCTTCCCAGCCATTCTCTCTAAGTCCACCCGGAACAATACGCTTGTCCTGTTTTTTCTGCTCCAAGGGCAAATACCTTCTGACGTCCCGAGGCCCCTCTTGGCCTCCTTCCATTTCACAGTGGGCCCTCAGGGGCAATCCCTACTCACTTCCCCATCTCTAATAGATTTGAAACTCAGTGCACCCTGGCGGGGGTGGATTGACTACCTAGTATTGCACGTGAAACTGAGGAGAAATCGATGGAAAGAGAGGTGAGAGACAGTCCATCAGATGGTCATATCAGTGACCATTTGGGGTTCCTATCATGGAATATAGCCAGGCTAGATGCTAAGATTAGGGACCCAAATTGGCTACAATTTATTAAATCCCACCAAGTCTTAGCTTTTCAACAAACATGGACTCATAATACCATCCCTTTTTTAGATAATTTTGTTCACCTCTTTTGGTCAGCAATACCTTCTCCCTCTGGGCGAGCCAAGTCCGGGTAGTACATTTTGATCTTTCTAGCATTAACTTGTGTGTCAACTAAGGTGGAGACAGACTGCTCTTACATAGGGGCCACCTTACTTGCTTTTCCTGACAAGTCGCTGGTGTTAATTGTGACTGTATACAACCCTAATGGTTACTCCCCTTATTCTGAAGCCATTCTTAAGACCGGCTTGGTTATAGAGAAATTTAAGAACTCCTTGGTCCCTTGTGGAGCCGCTCCGGCAAGACAGGTGTCGATAATGGTCATGGGTGACTTCAATATCCATCCTTGCCGAGGGCCCTGTTTTGCTTTTCAGGACCCTTTGGCTGATAAAGGGTCTCCATGCATCCCTTTTCGAACACTACTCTCAAGGGGAGCAGTTAAACTGTCTGATTCACTGTCAGAACCTGATCATCCCCAGTGTCCAAGCAGCTCCCATGTAAGTCGGAAGAGGGGCAGAATCAATTGTTGACCACATCTTGATCTCAATGGCACTCTTTAGTTCTCTTCGGGAGTACCAGATCAAATGGACAGGGTGGAGTGATCACAACTCTTTGACACTAGTGCTAAAATACAAATCAGAGTTTTTCCTCACCTGCTCCTTGCTTGCAACACTTGACCCCTCTTGACCAGGCCAGATGCTTAAGGTGGGCTTAAAGTTAACCCAGAGGAACTCTGTGGGACTCTTTTCAGCCGGTTTAGCCTAGAGGTTGAATGTTGTCTTAATCCGGATCTTTGTCCCAAGAACGTTCTTACTGCATCCTTTGCACCAGAGTTAAGTCTGCCCTTTCCGCTCCCATTTCTGACCCTCATGCCTCTCTTAGACCCCGGTGGTGTAACGAGGCATGCTCAAAAGTCCGTTGTGCATTAAAAAACAGCTCTTAAACACCACTCGTGAGTCAGGATGGAGATACATAGTGCTAGATCAATTTATAAGATGGTGCTGAAAGAGAAGAGGTCGGCATTTGGGATCAGTTAGTCTGCGCTAGCGATTCTAATGACCGTGCAGCATTTTGGAGAGCTGTAAATCACTCCTTCGTGACTAAGGTTACCATGTCTAGTTTGACTACCACTATTCCGGAATCTAACTGGTTTGACTTTTTCTCTCAAATGTATTCTTTCAGTGAAGGCAGATAGTTTCATCTGCCTTTCCTTCTCTATCATGGACGTTTCTAGAGCAATTAAATGCTTGTCCAGCAATAAGGCTCCTAGGCTAGATGGTGTGGCAGCTGTTCTCTTCAAGAGTGACGTTGCCATTGCCATCGGGGGCCCTTGTTGACAAACATCTTAAATTCTGCAGCTTCTATTGGTCCATCAGAATGCGGGTTTTCAAAAAGGGCAACCAAAAATGTTACAGGCCAATCTCTCTCATTGACACCACAGTCAAGGTTTTGGCTGTTTCAACAAGGCTGTCAACAGGGCCCTAGAGAAGGATATTATCGCTGATTGTCAGTACAGGTTTAGGCCCGGCCTGGGTACCATAGAACAATGTTTCAATTTCACCTCCTGATCCAAAAGTATATAACGGCCAAAAAGGGTTCCATCTTTCTAGGATTTATGGAACTCTCATCGGTCTTTGATCGGGTTAATCTTTCAAAGTTGTGGTCCATTCTGTTGTCTCTGGGAGTGAAGTAGGCCCTTGTCTCTTTCTTGACGGACATCCATATGAATGTGTCCGCCTCTGTCAGATTCAATGAGGATGGCACCTGCACAAAAAGATTCCATATTACCAGAGGTGTGAGAAAGGAGTGTATTTTGTCCCTTTTCCTATTAACCATCTGTATCAATGGCGTAGAAGCGGCACTGCTGGAAGTACAAGGAGACCCTCCTCTAGAAGGCTCTATAGCATTACCAATCCTTTTATATGCTGGTGATGCTGTTCTTATGTCAAGGACGATACTGGGTCTTCAGCAACTTCTAGACTCTTATGTTAACTTTATGGAGGACCTGGACCTTTCAGTTAACTCCTCAAAATCCTTCATGATGGCTGTGGGCCCTACGTCCACCAAACACATGAGTCATTACTGCCAGGCCAATTCTTGTTCTAACTCTTACACACCCTCTCCCTCTTATTGGTCTGAGCCTAGAACTAACTTGAGATTCTCTGCAGCTTTAATTAATGCATGATCACTGCCAAAACGTGCCATCAATATCTTTGATCTTCTATGTGAAGAGAATCGGGGTGCTTTATTTCTGACCGAAACTTGGCTATTGGAATACTTTAACCCTGCCATTATTTTGGCAATACCTAAAGGCTACTGATAGAAATTGGAGTCTCTAGTTGGCAATGGTTTGCACCCTTGTCCAAGTAGGGACCCTTGCTTCTAGTCAGGGTAAGGGAGTTACGCCCTTAGACAACTCCTACTCACCCCCTTGATAGCTTGGCATGAGCATAAAGGCTTATCTAAGAGGCAGTGTGTAAAGCATTTGTGCATACATACAGTAATTCAGTGAAAACACTACAAATGGACACCACACCAGTTCAGAAAAATAAGGAATATTTATCTAAACCAAACAAGATCAAAACAACAAAAATATACAATACATATAGCAAGATATCCTCAAAAATAGGTCATTCACACAAATAAAGCTTGTAGCAACAAATACCTCCACTTGGGCTATAACGACGTCATGACAGATGACAATCCAAAGTACGGCGCCGCCCGCGAGGTGTGTGGTATCGTGCACAGAGTCACACACACCCCAAAGAACAGTACCTTGCCAAACAATGAAAGCAAAGACGGTGCACGGCGTTGGTAGGTGATACTTCATTGGCACCGGGCAGTGTCGGTTTCTTATGACCACAGGGGAGGTGATGCGTTGGTTCCTTACGAACCCAGGGGAGGTGAGGCGTTGGTTCCTTACTGCGTTGAAGGGGTGGTGAGGCGTTGGTTCCTTACTGTTGTCGGGGAGGTGAGGCATTGGTTCCTTACTGTTGCCGGGGAGGTGGTGTTGCAGTGGCGGTGAGGCATCAGTTCCTTACGATGGTGCAGCGTCAATGGATTCAAGAAGTCACCCATGTCATGTATCGGCTCCGCGATGATGAAGCACCAGTATCGGTGAAGTCGGGGCTACGGTGCGAGTCGGGCAGTGCATCGTGAGCATCATGAGCAGTGCTCACGGCTCCAGTGCAGGCAGCGGCCTCGGTGATGGCTGCAGAGTCGATACGGTGCGGCACCGGCAGGCGGTGGGGCTGCGGTGCAAGTCAGAGCTGTGCGTCATGCACTTCACGAGCGGTGCCCGCGGCGTCACTGGCCGGCCTCGGGGTTGCATTTTCCCTCTGTGGCAGCTGAAACAGCAGCAGTTTAAAATGCTAGTGGACAGAGGAAATGAAGTCTTTGTGTCCCTGAGACTTCATAACAGGAGGAAAGCTCTACACCAAGCCCTTGGAGATCTTCTTCAAGCAGGATACACAGCACACATCATCTTGGTCCTCCCCTTGGCAGAACCCGCCACTGCAGGCTCACCACAGACAGCACACAGCAAAGAGGCAGTACTTCTCCTTCTGTTTTCACAGCTCTTCTCCTTGGCAGAGGTTCCTCTTGAGTCCAGAAGTATTCTAAAGTTATGGGGTCTGGGCCCCAATATCTATACAGCATTTTCCTTTGTTCTCTGGTGTCAGAGAATCCCTGTGCTTAGTCAAAACCAGTACTGTTCGCTCTGGTCCAGCTTCCCAGCAGGGGGTGACGACAGCATTGTGTAAGGCAGATCAGGCCTATTCAGGTGCAGGAAATCTCCTCCCCCTACTCCAAATGCAGCCCAGGTCTATTCAGCAGGACACACTTCAACTTCCCCCAGTGGCTGTCTACAGTGAATGCACATCCCCAGGCCCCTGTCACTCCAAAGCCAGATAGTCAATCGATAAACCAACAGAAGCACTGAGGCTAAGCAAGAAAATACCTACTTTTTAAAAGTGGTATTTTCAAACCCACAATATAAAAATCATCTATACCAAAAGATGCATTTTTATATTCTGATTTCAGGCATACTAAAATCCACCTTTCTATCTTGTCCTAATGGAAATCTATACTTATAAGATGTTATAAATAAACTCCCATTCTATCCTATGGGACAGACAACCTTTCAATAGTGAAAAACGAAAAACATTGTATTTCACTATCAGGACATATCACACACATCAGTACATGTCCTACCTTTCACATACACTGCACTCTGCCCACCGGGGTACCTTGGGCCTACCTTAGGGGAGTGTTACATGTATGAAAGGGGAAGGTTAGGGCCTGGCAAGTGGGTGCATATGCCAGGTTGACATGACAGTAGAGACTGCGCGCAGACACTGCAGTGGCAGGTCTGAGACACCTTTGAAGGGCTGCTTGTGTGGGTGGCACAATCAGTCCTGCAGGCCCAGTAGCAGCATTTGACTTACAGGCCCTGGGCACACACGGTGCACTGTACTAGGGACTTGGTAGTAAGTCAACAAAGCCAATCATGGAAACACCAATCCATAGTCACAATTTAGAGGGAGCACTTGCACTTTGGCACTGATCAGCAGTGGCAAAGTGCCCAAAGCATCTAGACCAGCAAAAACGAAATCCAGCACACAACAAAAAATACAGGAGGAAGAGGCAAAAGGACAGAGGAAACCACGAAAAAGGATGCCAGGTCTAACAGCTACAACTTTCTTAATAATGATCATGCAAATGGTAGAGGAGGGGGAGTTGCTCTGATATATAGAGACACCTTTGACTGAGTGGCTATCCCCATGTTGGGCTTAAAATGCACCAAGGTACTTGGTTTCTGCCTCTCGCTATCTCCTATCAATCTTTAGCTGGAGTCTTAATTTATAGACCCACGGGCCATGTTGATTCATTTCTCAACTCTCTCTCCAAAGCTGTGACCCGTCTGGCCCTGCTCTACACCCATTTTATATTACTAGGAGACTTTAACCTCCATTTGGATAAAAATGTGGATAATGAGGTGGTCTCCTTATATGACATTACTTTATCCATGTAACTATGTCAATGTGTGCCTAGCTCCACGCATCAAGCATCAAGCAGGACATGTGCTGAACTGTTAAATGGTAGCTGCAGTTTCAGTCGATAACCTTTCAAGTATTTGCCCGGCGGTAATCGCCTCTCATACCACTCGATGATTTTACCAATAAAAGAGGCAGGCGCCGGAGACTGGAAGGCAGGAAACAAAGTTTTATTCCGTCGGAGCAGAACACATCAGATCAGACAGCAAGGTATCGTCACGAGGTGCTCTAACTGCATCTCTGAGACCTGGTCTCTTATACACTGGTTTATTGCTTTATTATACATAGTATATTCTTGAGATTCCCTTGATGCCTGAAAGAACATCCCCTGAAGCCCCCGGCTCAGATCCGATCCCACACATGGTTACAGTAGAGGTTCCCACCCTACCCGCAGTGGGAGATGGCTATCGCGCAGCAGGGAATTCCGCTAATTCCCGGGGGGTGTGTGCAACCGGCCGGGTCTCAGGGGGTAGGGGCTTTGATCTACTGTAATCCCTTTGATGTGGGGTGTTTCCCTTACAGTAGGGGCAATAAACTGCATCCGCAGGGCTAGGTGATGGCCTGGGACCAGTTCAGACAATGGGGCGCAGGGGAAGGGGGTTATCAAAGGAGAGGCATGACCATGTATGGGTTGTCGGTCGGAAGTGGTTCCGTAGCAGGGTCGCGCAGAAGGAGAGGGTTTATGGCCTGTATGAGAGAGCGGGGGTGGCCGGCGCGCGGGGGATGCTCGCAGCGCCGGGGGAAAGCGCTGGCAATCGAGAGTGAGCGGGGAGAGAGAGTGGGGTGCCTAAAATGGTGACCGTGCATTTGCTGTGCGTGGCGCTGGGGAGAGGCAAGATGGCGCAGATAATGTTCAGTTTGCAAGCTAAATTTCCACAGTCCTCCCTTTTAACATATCTCGCCAGCTTGTCCGGCCAATATTCACCTTTGTTAGCCTTTCAGTTACAGTATCGTCAATGTTCGTCATACATTTAAAGATACAGAGTCTTTAGGGTAGGCAGGAGTAATCTGACACATTTGTACATTGTCTCATACAGTTTGATAAAGTAGGCGAGGAGGAAGTACATTCAAAGTTGCAGTATAGTCGTGTACATGGCTGGTGTTGTATGAATGTTACTATACAAAGTTACATTTTCTTAACTTCTCAGTGTACAGTCGGAAGTGATTGATGCAACATCATGAAGAAGGTAGTCAATATAATAAGGTGGTTGGGAGAGGATTTTCAACTTTGACATGGGTCCTTCTTTCCAGTGTCCTTGTTTTATAAAGAGCTATCACTGGTAAGCTCTCATTGTTGTTCTTCTTTCGTTGGCACTGTTGAGCACCGGCGGTGGAGCTAAGGTCCAGCTCAAATCCGATTTCTCACGTGGCAGGGTGTGACCACTCACTGTTCTTTGATCACAGTCCTGTTCCTTAACATAGTTCACCACAGGCATTTTGAGACAGGGTGCCGGCCTTTTGTTCCCCGGTAGTAGGTCAAAGTCATAGTCCAAATGAAAGAGGAAGAGAGAATGGGGTGGCGTGGGATCGGATCAAAAAAATGCGGACCAAGGAGAGCAGAATCTTTCAGCACTGGGCCCATCAATCGGGCCCGACGGGTTGAGACTTCAGGCACGCTGGTCAGTGAGCAGGGGGCCTTGATATAGCCCTTCGCGCTTATCGTTCTGATAATGGTGTCTCGTCTCACACCCTTTTTGCTTCGTCGCTTCCCCCTTGGTCGATGTCATAGATGCTTTATGATCCGCAGCCAGACTGTGCGTCACGTCCGACCCCTCTCTTCCGATGGCTGCAGGTTATCCTTGAATAGGTTATAAGAAACGAAAGTCTTAGGGATTTTGGCAGGGAAGACATTTACATACTTCATTCTCTCTCCCAACCACTGAGTAGTTGCGGAAATGCTCTTATCTGTTACTATATGATTGGTGTCTATTAACTCTGGTGTTAAGGTGCGTGTTACTAATCTATTAATTACTGCTGTGGTGCAGGGTTCTGTGGGTGTCCCTGTCCATCGTCTGGCCTTCTAGGTGTCAGTTTCTGCGCCCTATAATACAAGGTTTGGTAATACCCGTAAGTGTGAGGTGCTACGGTCATGCGTTCGCGAGTATCCTTTTCATACGGTAGGTGACCCTTTATCAGTTTAAAACAGGGCCATCAGCTGTTTCGTTCGGGATACTCTGAGACGGCTAGTATAGGGCTGGAGTTATCTTTGGGAGAACAGGGTGCTTTAGACATTCTATTTAGGGCTAATTGGTCAGGGGTAATTCTGGGCGGTGGAGATGGTGTCCCTTAAGAACAAAAACCACTGACATATAGTCCCCGTGTTGAGGGTCAGATTGGGAGACATCAGTCGTCTTACCTGTCCTTTCCTTATCAGCCGATTAGGCTTAACGTTAGTAAAAAGGAGAGGTAGTAACGTGGTAAAGTATGGTCGTTTTTGTTTCTGTCAATTTGTTTGAACACCACTGTGTTCAGGCCAATTATACACTTAACAAAGAGGTGTATGTCGTTAATTTATTCAAGAAGAAAAGAGGGCAAGAAAGAGCCTTTTGCGAGGGAGGGGGAGAGAGAGTGAGAGAGAGAGAGAGAGAGAGAGAGAGAGAGAGAGAGAGAGAGAGAGAGAGAGAGAGAGAGAGAGGTGTGCATAGAGAGAGAGAGAGAGAGAGAGAGAGAGAGAGAGAGAGAGAGAGAGAGAGAGAGAGAGAGAGAGAGAGACGTGTGCATCAAGTAGGCTATTTTGGCATACATACGACACAAAACGAGAGAGAGAGAGATGGGGAAGATAATAGGCCACTTGGTGCACACACAACATGGAGTAGCATGGGTCTGTTCCATGTAAGAAAACACAAGCGGGGAAAAGGCATAAATTCGGTGATCACGTACACACAAATGCCGGATAGGGTGTGACAGTACATGCATCAAGACGGAGACTCAGGGCTGTGTCGAGCACGGGGACCTCTCCTTTCCTGTCCTCTATTCCTATGCATGCTGCGTACCTTTAGTATCTTGTAGTTTTATCTTATGGGTTGTCTGACCCTTTATTCTCCTCCCTTTGATCGGTGGACGCGCACTTCAATCATACAATGACGCTCTCTTCAAGTGACCCGAACATGAAATGCATACACATTCATATCGTATAATCGTAGTACACACGCATAATCATATCGTACAGTTTTTCATGTTCCCAATGGTGGTCTGTAATTTTACGCACTATCTCACAACTTTTGTCTATGTTTTCCCTGATGTTGAACTTGGTGCGGTCCATGTCCACTCCACTCTTCAGTCGGAACTTCGTCGTGACCTATAGAGGGGAAAATAAGAGGGGAGGGGAGGTGCAGTTTTCAAAATACCTCAGCGCGCGCAGACACGAAAAGTTCTACCTACCATGTACCAGGCTAGCCGCAGGGGTGGGTAATAACACGGACCTATTATTCTTTAGTTCGAGGCAAAGATGCTCTAGTTCATTCATCTCCTAAATTCGGGTTCCCTGGTCGTGCATGTATTTCTCAATTGGTCGTGTATTATGGTGCAGGATACCATACCTTGCGTGCGACATATACCTCAAGTTATAGTTCATTATTGATTTGACAATTCTTGGAAAAAGGGGGGGGGGCAGGCGTGATGGGTACAAATTCCATTAAACAAAAATATTTTAGGCAAATTGAGTCCGTATTATCTGTATGCTTTCGCTTAGGAGTGACAATCCTTTATTTAAAAGAGAAACCTTCAACAACCCAGATGATTAGTCATGACACTGATTCCGTAATTCCTTTTTAAGAAGCCCTTTATTTAAAACAATGTCAGTGTAGAAATACGGGCCTACAGCCGCTATAGGCCGGCCACGGTGCGAGAGGCGTCGAGCAACGTGAGCAACACTAGATTAACATAAAAATCGGTTCCCCCCCCCTCTCCCCCACCATCATGTGTGAAAGCATCGCATACATATATTTATATATCTCTTTTTAGCACAAATGTCACGTGGCTGGAACGCCACAAGGAGTTATAGGCCACTCCTACATCAGCGCCATCTTGGGGCGGGGTCGGGCCAGTGCACAGTCTAAGTCTTTCCATGAATTAGCTGTTGAACCAGAATTCCTTTCGGTAGTTCGAGAACTTTCGTTAGCGTCAACTTTGCGTCAGCATGGCGTCACTGCAACCTTGTAGCAATGCCAGGGTTTGTTCTTAGGGCGGGGCAGCAGGCGGGTTCTTCCGCCGACGCTCTACTGTCTCACTGCACCAAGCGGAGGCAAGGTGGCTGCCGCCCGGGGGCAAAAAGAGCAATGGTGGTGGTTTTGTCCTTACCGGAAGTCCGCAGGAGTCGAACGTCAAATGACTCCAACCAATTCTGCAAGGCTGAGGGGAGCGTTCTGTCAAGGGTGGGGCCCATGCCCTAGCAAACAAGCTTTCGAGTCCAGAATAGTCTCACGGTGGGCCAGGCCTGGAACCGGAGGGGTCAACCGCCGGAGTTCAAGGGCAGCAGTAGCAGCAGCTCTTCGGTACAGTCACCGGAGAGGAGCCAGCAGCAGTAACAGCGGCAGTTCGGGTGGTACTGCCACCGGGGTGATTCCAGTAGCAGTGACGACAGCAGTTTGGATGGTATCACCACCGGGGTGGGTCCCCGATTACCTTGCTGCGGGGGCCCACTCCTCACGTCGGGTGCTAGCGGCAGTCCTGGTGAACCCGGTGCTTGGGTGGTTGCCTGGCGGCCGTGTGCAGGGGTGCCGGCTCAGCCGAACGGCGAATGAAGTGGCAGGGCGCAACTCAGCTGGCTGACGTGTGAAAGATGCGGTTGGGGTGCCCTCATCTGCTGGCGAGCCTCCACCTGGGGAGGTGGGGGAGGCCCGTCCGCGTCGCCTCCCCCCGCCAGGGCACCCTCCGTTATTGAAGGAAGAAGTGACTGGGAAGATCCGCACAGCGTGCCAGGGTGAAATTCAGCAGGCCGATGAAAAAGATGGCTGGGTGCAGCTTAGCTGGCCGGCGAGTTAAAGACGGTTGGGTGCAGCTTAGCTGGTCGGTGAATTAAAGACGGTTGGGTGCAGCTTAGCTGGCCGGTGAGTCAAAGACGGTTGGGTGCAGCTTAGCTGGCCGGTGAGTCAAAAGACGGTTGGGGTGCCCGGCGAGCCTCCACCTGGGGAGGTGGGGGAGGCCCGTCCGCGTCGCTTCCCCCCGCCAGGGCACCAGCCCTCATTAAAGAAAGAAGAAGAGAAAGCGGAAAGGCCCGCACAGCGTGGCGGGCTCCGCCTTGGTGTTGCCAGAACTTCGGCGCTTCGTATAGCCTCCGGCCTATTCGCACAATCGCCCGCCACTGATGTCAATGGATTTTTGCATGGCTTTTATAGCCCAAAGTCAACTAAGAGGGACCGCCCAAAACAGGCCAATGTTGCAATTTCGAGGAAGGAGAGGCGAGGACGGTGTCACGTGGACGTTAAGGCTTTGGGATGGAGGTTGCAGCAGACTGTCATGTAAATAGTTGTTTAAAAACGTGTTTTAACCTGTTTACCCTGTTGGTGTGTTTGTTATATCCTATAAGTTATTAAAATGTTATAACTACATTACTTCGTTGGAGTGTTTGTACATAATTGTAGTCTGATGACGAGCACAAGGAGGTTACTGTGCAATCGGAAAAATAACATAGCCCAATTGTGCGCGATCTAGCCCTAGTTTGGTGACGTCGATGGTGGGTGTCAGCAGGCTTCCGTTTGTGCGGGATTTTGTCATGCTTATTGGGCGGGGTGGGCAGTAGGGCAGACATGTTTAGGTAGCGAGAGTAATGGAGTCGGGCTACCTCGCGGTCGTCTCGACCGTGAGCTTGACTCCTTCCCTTGGTTTCATATGTCCCACAAAGGGCTAACTCCTAGCGTTATTTTAGTTTTTGTAAGGTCAAAAAGGATCCTACCAGTGCCTTTACTATCTTGTCGATTCCTGTTCGTTCATCCTTAGTTGATCGATTCATTCTGGTGGACTCTTTCTTTCCTATCTCATGGTCGTCTAGCGTTGTAGTCGACGTTGGGTTCGGCACAAGAGGCTCAGCCGGCGTGGAGGCCGTGAGGGCCGAGGCCCCTGTACTGCTTTCGCTCGTGTTTGGGGGTTGTGGGTGTTGCACTATTGATTGGGAGGGTGCATACGGAGGGGGCATGTAAATGATCGGGGGACCTAACAGTAACTCGTCATTCGTTCGCTGCTTGGAGGACAACTCAGGGTAGAGCAAAGAAGGGGTCCTAACAGCGTACTGGCCTGAGGTTTCGGGCTCCTGTCTTAGTTTAGTTTCCCTTCTCTCCTTTATGTCTTCTTCTAACTTTCTAGCGGCAAGGTGAGCTGCCTTTCGTAATTCCTTTTCTGCTTTTACTTCTTCCCTCTTTTTCCGTTGCGTCGCTTCTTTGCGCCACATGCCGATACTGTCAAGCATAGTAGGCGTCGTCTTATTGCTATGCAGAGCTATTTCTAGCGCTTCTATCTTATGGTCGTCGAAGGATCCCATCAGTGGCCACTGACTCTCGGGGTCCTTCTTTGTATATTTATGCCATAGTTTGGTATACGCTACGGCGACTAGTCCATATTTAGTGAACATGTCCTTATTAGGGGTGCCCTCCAGTGGAGCCGGATGGTTCACCTCTAATAAGCGGTCCGGGCAGAACCAACTACCAATCAGTGGGGAGAAGATAGGCATGACGGGTTTCAACGGGGACAAAAGTCAGCACTACCTATCTTTTCACTGCTTGCAAAGACTAGACAGAATATCTCTATTCTTCGTTATTTGCAAGCAGAGAATACCTCCAAAGAACCAATATCGAACAACTAGTGTTCGGACAATCAATCAATCAATCAATGGGAGATAAAAATAGGCATGACGGGTTTCAACTGGGACAAAAGTCAGCATTACCTACCCTTCACTATTTGCAAAGACTAGACAGAATATTCCTATTCTACGTTATTTGCAAACAGAGAATATCTCAAAAAGCACTATTCTCCAAAACAATCAATGTTCGGACAATCAATCAATGGGGAGATAAAGATAGGCACGACGGGTTTCAACGGGGACAAAAGTCTGCGTTACCTACCCTTCACTATCTGCAAAGGGAGAGAGAGAGAGAGAGTATTTCTACTCCTCCCCGTTTGTAGACAGCGAATATCTCAAAGAGAACAATCAATGAGCACAATCAATGAGCAATACTAGTATTTCCAAAGCATCAAACAATCAATCAATTATTTCTCAATTTGTCGTGTATCACGACCTTACCCGGACCGCGTGGACAGTTTCTCGTCTTCCGCCTCCAGCGCCCGATCGTCCTCTACTCTCCGTATTTGCCGCGGCACTCCTGATGGTTCCCAGTCAGGACCGTAGATCACTCGAGAGAGGTCTGCTCAGAACCAGTGAAGTTCGGATGATCGGCTGCCAGACGAGGGTCGATTGGGCAGGAGCTCTCCCGATCGTTGCAGTCGTTCACTCTGTCGTCGGGACCTCTCCCACTGGATCCACGTGTCGCTGATGGGCCCCACGTTTGGGACGCCAATTGTTAAATGGTAGCGGCAGTTTCAGTCGATAACCTTTCAAGTATTTGCCCGGCGGTAATCGCCTCTCATACCACTCGATGATTTTACCAATAAAAGAGGCAGGCGCCGGAGACTGGAAGGCAGGAAACAAAGTTTTATTCCGTCGGAGCAGAACACATCAGATCAGACAGCAAGGTATCGTCACGAGGTGCTCTAACTGCATCTCTGAGACCTGGTCTCTTATACACTGGTTTATTGCTTTATTATACATAGTATATTCTTGAGATTCCCTTGATGCCTGAAAGAACATCCCCTGAAGCCCCCGGCTCAGATCCGATCCCACACATGGTTACAGTAGAGGTTCCCACCCTACCCGCAGTGGGAGATGGCTATCGCGCAGCAGGGAATTCCGCTAATTCCCGGGGGTGTGTGCAACCGGCCGGGTCTCAGGGGGTAGGGGCTTTGATCTACTGTAATCCCTTTGATGTGGGGTGTTTCCCTTACAGTAGGGGCAATAAACTGCATCCGCAGGGCTAGGTGATGGCCTGGGACCAGTTCAGACAATGGGGCGCAGGGGAAGGGGGTTATCAAAGGAGAGGCATGACCATGTATGGGTTGTCGGTCGGAAGTGGTTCCGTAGCAGGGTCGCGCAGAAGGAGAGGGTTTATGGCCTGTATGAGAGAGCGGGGGTGGCCGGCGCGCGGGGGATGCTCGCAGCGCCGGGGGAAAGCGCTGGCAATCGAGAGTGAGCGGGGAGAGAGAGTGGGGTGCCTAAAATGGTGACCGTGCATTTGCTGTGCGTGGCGCTGGGGAGAGGCAAGATGGCGCAGATAATGTTCAGTTTGCAAGCTAAATTTCCACAGAACCAGATTTTTTTCTAATAAAACTCTGAAAGTTGTCACACCCATCCCGCAAGTATGGTCTGGTCTGACCATTTCCTGAATAAATTTAACTGAGCGATTGAAGGGAAAACTCATCTATGTGCTTTATCAGCATCTCTTCTTTCGAGAGCTTTTCATGAAATCCAGGCAGAAGGCCTCCTCAGAGCACTTGAGGAGAGAATGACTTCTTTCTTGGGTGATATAAACACTGATGCTGCTGGTCTGTTAGATAGTTGGATTGGTGACATCGTCCAGGAACTGACACCTGAAATCCCATGGATTTTGCGCAGAGCAAAGCCATCTTGCCCCTGGTATACAGATGCTCTCAAAGAGGCCAAGAGAAAGTGCAAGTTCCTCAAAAGACAGTAGAGGAAATCTTACAATCCTAACTCTAAGGATCAATTCAGGTTAGCCCTAAAAGAATATTATAAGGAGGTTATAAAATAGGGAGGTTAAAATAGTGAAAAAAGGCTACCTGGAGGGCAGAATTGAATGGGTTGGTAATAAATCGAGAAATTTTCAAAATTGTGAAAATTGTTTTGTCCCCTGAGGATACCTCCAAATGACAAGTAGCCTCGGCAGAGTGGTGTGAATAAATGTCATTCTGTTTTCATAATAAAATCTTGAATATTTTGCCCAGCCTTGCTTTCAGCACTCAGCCAGACTGTGTGGGACAGCATGTCTTCTGGCCTTGAGCAGAATTCGCTGAAGTTTTATAAAATGTAAAGAACTACAATATCATTGGTGGGTCAAAAGATCCCAGATACACAAGTGAAACAAGTGAAACACCGCCTAAGAAAAATAATGCTAATGGGCATATCCCTTGAAAGGACGAAATCTCTCACTCACCAGAGGTGACATGCTTCATCATTGGGATTCTCCAATCCCAGAGGAAACCCCTAGTTCCTCTGGGGGCTACAACTCCCTCACTGTGAGGGAGGAGCACACGGATGTTTTGTTGTTCAGATAAATGGGATGTACTAAATCCACAATGGCGAGCCAGTGATATAAGTGAGGGCGCAGCGCAGGAAAAAATATTTTTGTTATTTATAATTTATGTGATATGAAGTGAAAGTGATATTAAAAATAGCTCAAGAGCGTCAGAGCACCGCTTTGTTCATAGTGCGTCCTTGGCTACAATTAAAACGTAAGTGCACCACTAGTCAACAATTTTTTAGACCATGGTGATGGTGATAGTTGTCAACATGTTTCAGCCTTAGAGCCTACAGATATGGCACGGCTTTCGTCAGGACTCGAAACAGCTGCTGCGTATCAAAAAACCAGAAAAGGATACTCTGGGTCCAACACTTTAAGTCAAGTGCATCATGAGAAAAGACCACCCGTGAATACTGGGTAAGTCAGCCAACCTCTCACTGGCAACTGCTCAGGAAAGAGTGCACCGCTCTGTCCGTCGGTACACCGTGGCCTGAATGAGCCCGATGCCAGTGAGAGGTTGGCTGACTTACCCAGTATTCACGGGTGGTCTTTTCTCATGATGCACTTGACTTAAAGTGTTGGACCCAGAGTATCCTTTTCTGGTTTTTTGATACGCAGCAGCTGTTTCGAGTCCTGACGAAAGCCGTGCCATATCTGTAGGCTCTAAGGCTGAAACATGTTGACAACTATCACCATCACCATGGTCTAAAAAATTGTTGACTAGTGGTGCACTTACGTTTTAATTGTAGCCAAGGACGCACTATGAACAAAGCGGTGCTCTGACGCTCTTGAGCTATTTTTAATATCACTTTCACTTCATATCACATAAATTATAAATAACAAAAATATTTTTTCCTGCGCTGCGCCCTCACTTATATCACTGGCTCGCCATTGTGGATTTAGTACATCCCATTTATCTGAACAACAAAACATCCGTGTGCTCCTCCCTCACAGTGAGGGAGTTGTAGCCCCCAGAGGAACTAGGGGTTTCCTCTGGGATTGGAGAATCCCAATGATGAAGCATGTCACCTCTGGTGAGTGAGGGATTTCGTCCTTTCAAGGGATATGCCCATTAGCATTATTTTTCTTAGGCGGTGTTTCACTTGTTTCACTTGTGTATCTGGGATCTTTTGACCCACCAATGATATTGTAGTTCTTTACATTTTATAAAACTTCAGCGTAGACCCCAGGGTTTCACTTGGTTGTTAAGTATTCGTTGGGGGAACAAACCCTGTGTGGTCTCTATAAAAACTTTCCCTCAGACCCTCTGGTTGTCAAACCATTTTTTGTATCTTGAGCAGAATTCCCCAGTGACTCTCTCCAGATTCCACACCATCACCCTGTATGAATCCCTCACTGCTATCTGTGGCCCCAAGTCTGGCATGCCAGCACACCCTTGCCACACTAATGTGCTGGTGCTTGGTGTACGTGTCAACAATCCCCTATCCAACAGACTCCTGAACGAGTCAGCAATTGTTCAGCGGGCCTGGATGCAAGCCAAATTCTTACCCTTGTTGAAAAAGCCCCAGGCCGGCCGAGGAGAGCATTGGACCTATTTCTTTGCTTCCAGCCTTCTCTAAGATACTGGAGAAACATATCAACTTGCAGCTCTCTCAGTATCTGGAAAGCAATAACCTTCTACATCCAAGCCATTCAGACTTCTGTCCCTGTTTTAGCATAGAGACAGCACTAGAGCAAGTGGCTGATTACATCAGGAGTACATTAGAGGCCGGTGGGAAGGTACTGCTGATAATGTTAGATCTCTCAACTGCCTTTGATACGGTAGCCCATGCCACTCTCCTAGCCATCTCCAATCTATTGAAATCGGTGGTAAAGCTCTAGACAGACTCACCACATTTCTTGAAGATCGAGGTCAAGAGGTCTGGATCTCTACTTTCTCATCTGGGTCGCACGAACTGCGTGTGGGAGTACCTCAAGGCTCTGCTTTAAGTCCCACTTTATTTAATATCTACCTTACTCCTCTTGCCTTACTCGCTTAGACCCTAGGAGCAAAAATAATCTCTTTTGCTGATGACACCTAGCTTCTGTTCTCCTGGGAGCAGGATGGAAAATTCCCTGGTGAAAAAATCAGAACTTGTCTGCCAGCTGTCTTCCAGTGGCTCTCAGATAATCAGCTTAGATGCAGTGTAGGAAACATTTAGCTTCTCCTTTTTGGAGTAAAAGCCCCAGAAACTTGGCAGTCTTTCTGGCCTGCAGACACCTCCCTCCATCCCCCCCAGAGCGCCTTGTGAATTCTGTGAAGAATTTAGGCATTGCATTTGATGACCATCCCTCCTTTGTACCTCAGGTGAATGCTATAGTAGGGACTTGCTTTGGACTCTTGTGCATCCTAAGAAAGTTTCTGCACTTTCTATCTTTCACTACCAGGAATAAGCCAGGTGGTAAAAGCTCTAATATCATCAAGGCTTGATGCCTTGTATTTGGGCCTTCCAGATTATATCATCAACAAACTATAGGTGGTTCAGAATGCAGCTGCCTGCACTCTCTTAGGATTTCCTTTGAGATCCTCTATGTCCACTCATTTGCAGGCTTTGCACTGGCTTCCTATAAACAAGCATTGGCATAGCCAATAGGTCTCGCCTTTGGGACCTTATAAGTGTTTAGCCATGCAACAGTTGCATAACTAAATACTTATAAGGGCCCAAAAGCGAGACCTATTGGCTATGCAAAGCGGCCGTGCGGCCGCGAAACCGAAAGTAATCGCGGTAAAGCACGGCGCGCGCGCCCGCGCACATGCACTGTGGCTCTAGGCTGGCCTGGTAGCACTTTTTGGAGCCCTCTCAATAAGTCTCGCCTGACCCAGCGCATGCGCTGGGTCAGGCGAGACCTAAAAAGGGACTTATATTTAAGACCCTTGTTTTGGTTCACAGGGCCCTTAACCAGACTGGCGCCTGATATTTTAGGGCAAAGATTAGTTTCTATGCTCCTTTCAGATCTGTTTGCTCTGCCAATACTTTTTTGGGCTAAAATTCTTAGGATCCAACGATCTAGGGCCAGAGGCAGACCCTTCTCTTTTCTAGGGTTATCTGCCTGGAATGAACTGCCTCCTGAACTTTGTGCCATCCCAGCTACTTCCGTGTTCAGAAAGAAACTAAAGACATGGCTTTTTCATCTAGCTTAAATCTGCTTCGGTCCCTGGTACAGTGATTACAGAAGTGCAGAGCACCGGGACACTCTACGGAGTAACAGTGTGCTATACAAATGTCCTTTTATTCATTCATTCATTAAAGTCAAGATCATGCAAGTTCGCAGTGTAAACTATCTGGGTATCCTGTTTGATGATAGGTCCTCCTGGGGCCTCGTCATCCAGTAGAAAAGGCGTACCTTAGCCAGACTGTGTGGTGCAGTCCTGGATTTCAACCTTAGGGCGGATAGGAAACCTGTGAAAGCGCTGCTCCATATCTATAAGGCTAAGTGTGTCTATGCTACCTGTTACGGCAGTGCTAGAGGAAAATACGTTTTTTAGATGATTGCTGCGGGTGCCCAAAAGCTCACCCCTATTTGCGATACACGAGGAACATGGCCTCAGGTACATTGTGGACATCATTCAACATAGGCCTGTATTACTCTGGCTGGTGATATGGTACAATAATGAGCCAACTCTTAACAGGCGGATTATCCGGGATTGTCTTTCTTCAGCCAACTCCAAACCAATCCCCTGAATTACATCCAGTGTGCCCTGGCATCTTTGGGCCACCCCATTTTTTTCATACAGCCTGAGGAAATTGTCAAGGCAGACTACCTTTGGTTCACACAGCATTTTTTTTTTTATCTCAGCTTTCTGTCTTTAGGGAGGATCAGGAATTGTATAAACCAGCTATACGAGCTTACGGTTTGATTAAAATGTTTCACCTCCTTGAACCATACCTGACCAGGGTAATAATGTTTACCATTGCCACTTCTATCCAGGATCTGGCTGAACTCCTTCTTCTCACAGGTTAACTTTCCCAAAGGCTGGGCTGCTGATGGCTCCTAAGGTCCTTGTGAGTGTGACAAAATGTCAGCTTGGCCCATGATACATGTTGTAATCTTCTGCAGTTTATGCACAATTCCAGGGAAAAACTTCCTGCTTCCCATTTTGAGAGAGGCCCAGTTTTCACAAGCTAGGCCAGCAATGGTGTTCCTCTCCATGCTGGGGGAGATGCGCACCTGTATAAGCATCGTTTAGAACCGTGGGGCTCGGCCTTTGTCTGTTTCCACTAATCAACTATATTTTATTGTCGCTGATACATGCTTTAATAATGCCTGTTCTCGCTTTTTAATTATGGTTCACTCTGTGTATTGTGTATTTTATCTGCTTGTGAATGGATTTGTAAGTTTTTTGAGATTTTATCTGTTTTGTATCATTTATGGTTATGTATTTAACCAAATAAAAAGATGTTATTACTTCTACTACTATTTAACCTGTACTTTACATAAGCCTCGTCTTCTTTTTGTTTAAATGGTGTCAACTGTTTTTTCTGAAAACACTCTCCCCTGCTCCTTCACCTCTGACTCCTCCTGCTAGTATCCTTATCACTGTAGAGAGTGATGCCATTGTGAACGTTTGCATTACCTTTTGGGCCTCCTTTTATAGTTTGCACGTGGTTACCATCTGCTGCCTCTAGGTGGTATTTTGTGAGTGCAATTTGCTTTTTTCCCCTTCATTCCCAGTTTGAGAATACTTGGTACATAATTTTTGCGAGCCAGTAATCGGTAACCGTTGTGTAGAAAACACAATCTCCATGTAGCACAATAGCAACTGGTATTTCATGGCATCACTGTGCAATATTTACTAATGCCTGTTTAGTTAAGGCTTCTTACACCAGTGCATGCTGTTCACGACTGGTTTGCGAATGGCAAACGCTTTGTATACAAGGCCCTAAAATAGTCAGAAAGATCAAACTCGAAAGTTATTACAACAGATAGCATTACGCCTTTATGCGATTATGTGCCTAAAATAAAACAAAATAAGCATCTTCTGTTAAATACAGTTAAACCCATTGCTTTCAGATTATATTAATTTGTTCATAAATTTATGGATACAGTCTGCAGTCAGAATATCTCTTTTCGTGTCCAAATTAAAGAACCACTAGGTGGCACAATTCATCATTTATTAACAGAGCTCGTAGCACCTTGTGGAAAGATTTGTTCTTGTTAATTTAGAGAGCATTGTGAGTAAAATGCTCTCAACCTTCTTATTATGCATGAGAAAAATCCACGAACGAGTAACAGTTTCTTCTGTATTTCGCTCTTCTATAAGAGCACCGAATCGGCCATTAATAATTTAGAAATGCTCGGGATTTTAATCACTTTTCTCATCTGTGAAATATATAATGCAGGGCCTCGCTCCTCTGAAGGTGAGCCAGGAGGAAAGAAACGGGAGAGAAAGCGAACGCGGAAAGACACCTGGCTTCCAAAGTTAGCTCGCGCCAGGCACCTAAGCACATGTGCTAGTCACATTTTCGTAATTGAATCGGATTTAATTAATGCCCGGCACCTCCATCAAGGATGGGTTTTGTGAAAATCAAAGCTGCAATAGCCTGCCATTAATAAAACAATTTCTGCATCTAAGTTTAATTATGCAGTGTTTGTTTGATACCTTGTTGCTGTAAATAAAAGGGATTACTGCAGCCCTTCACTCGAGGAGCTGGAGAGCTGTGAAATATGTACCTAATTAAAACTATTGGTGTAAGAGGCTAATAAAGTGTGTGTGCCTACTGCATGTCTCGTTCTAATGAATCTCGGCTAATTTGCTTTGACGGATGAATTTCGGTGCCTAGTTGTAGGGGTTGCATAATTATGAAATTTATCACAAGATTCGAGCGCTCATTAAGGATTACTTGGGTTCAGCTGATGCCGGAATGTGTGCTGCGCGTGGAAGCGCGAGGTCTCGCGCAGGCTTCAGGGGACGGGTCAGAGCAGGGGAGGGGCTTAGAGCGTGGGCTGGAGAGCGCGCACGCCCCACGATGCCTCGAGAGAGAGACGTCTGTGACATGATTAGAGAGGCAGTACGATTACCTCCAACGGTTACGGTTTTGTTTTGAATATCTGAATTCCAGATCCGGCGCCCCTTTATGCATACACACGTGCCCATTGGATAATATGTGAACTTCTTGGCTTCAGGATTAATGAATGAATGACTAGTTCGCTTTAGAAGCTCGTGAAATAGAGCGTACGTCTGGCCTTGTATTAGCCCTAGGGTTGCCACCTCAGGTGGTTTTTACCAGCCTGTCCAGTGTTTTTTTTCTGTGGATGCCAACAAAAAAAGGGGGCAGGCCTAATCAGCCCACACAATGCTTGAATTGGCCGCAGTTCAGTTGGATGATAGGGTTGTGGCTCCCGCTGGGCTTAGGTCACCTGATTGCTGGGGTTAGGCACCTGACACTTACGGCATTTCATCCTGCTTAAACAGGACCCTTGAGGCATCCAGTACGGGGGCCGGGTATTGGGTGAAGGTGAAGGACACTGCTTGCTTGGGCCTGAAATGGGCCTACAGCCAGCAACTCAGCCACTGCACCTCCAGACCCTAAGGTACGCAGTCAGTCACCACTATAGGGGATGCTTCTTCCTTGGTTCCAAGGGATTATCATTCCTGTGAACAGCCTACTGTGGGACAATCAGTGGGCCTGGTGCAAATTGTTTTTCAAGACAGGCCGCATAATAATTCACTGATACCATATGAGCCTCCAATATTTACATGAGACAAAACCACTGCAGGTCATCTCTGTGATCCAGTGCCGTTAACAGACAATGACAACAAATCACTCGGCACCAACTGGGTAGGTGCAAAATGGCTGACCCCACTGGCCAAAGAAGGACTCTAACATAGCCCACCATTGCAGATTCTGATTTGCTATATACTAATATAGCTTATAAAGGATAGTTGTAATGAAGTCAACCCTGGCAGATCTTTGAACATTTCCCCCTGCTCTGGACCATAACGTCTCATTGCAGCAACCACCATAGTGGATGATGAACATAAAAGAATAATGAGTATCAAAAAGAGAGAGAGAGGAATAGAAAGTGTTAAAAGCAAGGCGGTGGATGTGAGTGGAGGTGACTATGAGCTCCCACATCCAGTGTGGTCAACATGTTTCAGCCAGGCCTTATTTTGAATCTGGCTTTCGTCAGGACCTTATGGGCAAAGTGAGAATAAAAGTTGGTCTACCAAGTGTGTGTGACCAGCTAAGTGACGCACTCACTAAGGTGCGATATGTGTAAGAGGAAAACCTTCACTCACATCCGCCGCCTTGCTTTTAACACTGCCAAGGGCTTGTGATTAAAATAACCCTTGTGGACACTGGGACCCTTAGGACAGTTTTTAACCTACACTCTTAACACCAATCACCACATACTCACTTAACAAAAACCGCTCCTCTGTAAACAGACGTCGCAGCACACCCGAGGCACATTCGGTGCCCTGGGTGGGGCCCGATGATGGAACATAAAAGAATACCATAATGGGACCTGCAGAACTGATCTAAGCTGCCATCATACTGAGAACCATAAACTGCACGTCTGTCTCTCACACTTTCTCATCCATCACACCACTAAGCGTTGCAAGCCACAACAAGTTGACTGCTCCTTGGTGGTCATGTTGCGTGACATAGAAACACATAGCATCAAACAAAGACAACACCCTTGCAACCACACCCCATAAGAGGTGTAGCTTGGTCCTCATGGGGGCGAGCACTTCAGCACCCCTCTTCAGAGTAGTATGTAAGCACAATATAAATGTCATTTCCATCTATTCTTTCTCTCTCTAAAGTGTAAGATGTTGCATGCAATATGGACAAAAACCCCTCAACAATATGGCCCTACACCCCTATATGAAATTGAAAATGATTTTTGAGTTATTATTTTCTATACTTCTACCCTCCTTAACGTTCTTTTTCGTGCATGGTCTTCTCTTCTCTTAATTGCTTTTATTCAAAATGCATGACCTCTGTATTACATATATCTCATGTTAATTGCTTCTCTGTCTTCCCTTTGCTTATAATATGTCCTATGTCTTAAACTGGATATTGCATGAAAATATTCTGTGTTTAGAAATTGGCACAATCACATAGAGAACACAAGACTAAAAACAATACCCACTGCATCCACCACTAACATTAAGTGACGGGGTACTGTGCTACTCACCACAAGGGGCTTCAAAGCCTCATGAGGAGTAGTAAGCACTTTATAATTGCCAAGATAATACTAGAGAATATCACAAACAGAAGGGTGCTGAGTATTATTACACCAGTGATATAAGGTGAATAAAGAAAAGATTCAATTGTGTGAAAAAGGAGGTGACATTTCCTAGTGCTGGCAGACTTCACTCACCCCAATATAACCTGAAGTCAGATGTTTCACCCAAATTGTTTTATGCTGTGCTATGTTATGTTAGCTATGTTATGTTACATTATGTTCTGTTCTGTTACGTTCTGTTAAGTTAGATTATGTTATGTGTATTTGTAAAGGACATTATAACCTGAGACAGTATCCTGGCACTGTTGCAGGTGCTAGTCTAGCCAGGCCTAGGGCTGGCGAGGGGTCTGTTCGAAGATCCATGTCTTAAACTTCTTGCAGGACTCCAGAATTGAACAGGCTGCTCTGATGTGTAATGGCAGGCTGTTCAAAGCATTGAGCGAGATGTAAGAAACGCCTGGCTACTGGTTCTGGTTCTTAAACGGAGAGTATGATTTGGGTGTCCTCAGTGTAGGATAGATCATCAATGTCGTTGGTGCTGATTATGCTTGCTAGAGGGATCATGTAAGCTTTGAAGAGGGTTGGGCGGAGTGAGGATCCTTGTGGAACTCCACAGATGAGGTTGAAGTCATCCAAAAGAGTAGGGCCAGGTTGAGTGGCTATGTCCTTATAGTCAAGAAAGAGCAGATACAGCAAAGAGCGGGTCCTTGGATTCCAATCTTGTGTAAGTGTCGGATGAGGATGGGGTACGATACCATTTTGAATGCCACAGAGAGATCCATGAGGACGATGGCAGCCTTGTCACCTCTATCTAGAATTGAATGGATGTCATTGGAAGTGGCAATGAGGGCTGTTTCCATGCTGTGGTTGGGTCTGAAGCAGGATTTTGTGGCGTTGAGGAGTTGGTAGTCATTGAGATGGTTGATGAAGCATATGTTGATATGTTTTTCTATGTCATTGGTCAGGTATGGTTTCAGGTAGATGGGCCTGTAATTGTTGCTTTTTGAGCAGAGGGAGTATTGTGATGTGTTTTTGGGTGTCTGGGAATGTGCCCAATGTGATGGAAGCAGTGCTGCGCTGAAGGGTTGCAGTTCTTTGGTGCAGGTGTGTTGTAGCAAGGGTCTGATTGGGCTTCAGAGTGGATGGACCACATGGTGGATGCAGTTTTATGTTTATGTGGACAAAGTGGTTTCCTTAGATGAGATGGGGAGTTCTGTTACGAGGTCTGTCTGGTTCGGTTGGCGGCCAATGCTGATCTTGCCGCCGAAGGATTGTGAGAGCTCGCTTCAAAGGTTTTGTGATAGGGTTATACTGTAGAAGGCAGCCGTTTGGGAGGTGAAATCTTTCATGATGGGGGAGATCTCTTTGCTGCTGCTGTGCTGGCGTCAATGTGGTCTTCAAGCATGGAGCGTTTGATGGTCTGAATGTGCTGCGTGTAGTGTTTAAGGACTGATTTTAATTTGTTTCTGTCTGTGTGGTCTTGGCTCGTTCTCCATCTGCGCTTTAGTTGTGTGCAGTGGCACTTTGTCATCCTGAGTGTACCCGCAGGCTTGTGGTCAGAATCTTGTGGCTGTGTTGAGGTTAAAGGGAGCCAGGATGTCAACGCAGGCAATGATCCAGTTGTCAAAGTTAATAATGGAGTTGGGCAGGCTGCTGCAGTTTTTCAAGCTGGTGCTCTGTGAGTTTGGTCATCCAGTCTTCCTCTGGGATGTTGTTTCAATCTCGGTGGTCTGACCTGGTTGTGGCTGCTCTGTTTAGTATGGGATGAGAATGGTGAACTTGATGACGCCACATGGTCGGTTCTGGTGACTGGAGTGGTCTTGTTGACCGAGATGTTGTAGAAGGTGGTGACAATCAGGCCCAGGAGGTCTCCAGTGCAGTGTGAGGCCCAGGTTTCCCAGGTCTTCAAGCACTTTGGTCATGTTTGGGTCGGCATGGTCTTGCAGGTGGAAATTCAGGTCTCCAAGGAGGATGAAGTCACTTGAATGAAGGATGAGGGGTGCAGAGCAATGCGCAATGGTGTCGGCAAAGTTGGTTCATGACCCCGGTGGTATGTAGATGAGTGTGCCACTCAGAGTGAAGTTGGCTGTGGTGTGGAGTTTGAAAGAAAGGTGTTCCATGTTGCTTGGGGCAGTATCTGAGAAGGTGGTGTGGCTGCTTGTGTTCTTGAAGATGATAGCGATCCACCACTAAACCTGTCTTGCCTGGTGGTCTTGTATCTGACGAGGGTGTCTGAGGCAATGTCAGGGACCAATGCAGGGTTCAACCAGTTCACTGTGAGGAACAGCAGGTCTGGTGCTTTGTCATGCAGCAGGTCTCAAATCTCTGTGGAATATTTGGTGAGAGAGCGGGTGTTGAGAAGCATGCATGAGAGTGTGGAGTTCTGTGGGGTCAGTGACTGGCGAGTGTGGGTGTGAGAGAGTTGGGTGTTGGGTGCGGTCAGCGCGCACAAAGTGAGCTCTGGGTATTTGAGAATGCATGAAAACTCACAGATGCCACAGAAGAGCCCTCTTTTGGTGTTGTGTGGTGCAGTGTGGCAGCAGCACGGTGAGCAGCAGCTGTGGTTAAGATCACAGAGGGCTGCTGTGGGGCAGCGCTGGGAGGGGGAGGATTAAGGTTCCTGGTGTTGGGCCAGCATCACGGCCACTGGTGCATCTGCTCTTTGGCCACCATTAAGTAGGTCCCGGAATGCTGGAGAAGAGTAGGAGGTAGAAGGGGAGAGGGTTCATGAAGCAGGAAATAAGGTAAGGAGAGAGCTAGGAGGCAACTGGATGTGACATCGGAGTACAGGCAAGAGCGCTTACCCACTGTCTGTCACCTCAGTGGCAGTTGCGAAATACAGTTGCTGCCACTTGGCTGCAAAATTAGCTTTTTCTGCTGCTAGAAGTCCTGGCCCACCACCAAGCGAGGCGATGGGAACATTTCAAATGCTGTTCATAGTTCCTTTTTCTTCCCAAGTTTTCTAGGCTGGAACATTTTTTTTTAATGTGTAAAGTTGCGCGGTTAGTGACTTTGCAAGTTAGTCTACCCCTTGTGATGAAGACACGATGCTTCTAGTCCTAGACTCTCAACAACCACATCAATGCAATCTGGAACTTGTACTTTTGCTTTAGTTCACTTCAGTTCATCACACAATCACTCCTAAAAAACAATGATTTGTAAAACGAAAGCCCACAATTGAAACCTAGGTTTCTTCATGTCACAGACATAAGTCATGCATTTAAATAGTTGGTGTTTTGTATTCATTGTGCCTTGTGACACATATTCAGGAGCTTATACTTGTTCAGAAAAAGGGAATGCACACCTATTCACATAGTAATCCGTAAGTAATCGTCATATTGCATTGTTGCGTGCTCCTTGGTAAAAAGTGCCTTGCCCATTGGCACTTGCAATATTCAGGAGCACCAGATAGTGGGCATTGGCGTACTCCAGATGTGAGAGCAGAATGACAGTCGTTGTCTGGAACTGATGGGGGGAGCCCAGGAAAGAGGTGTGAGTTTGATGGGTGTGTTAGAATACTATCTTAACAACAATGTTAATTTGGAGTCCAGGGCTAATGTCAACGTCCAGGGTCAGTCCAAAGCTGTTTGCTGTGCTTGTTGGTGATTTCAATGTCCCAGCTTTTTTTGGTCACCAGTCAGAGGGCATTGTGTTTCTGATAATGAGCTGTATATGGTTTCTGTGCATGCAATTGTGGATGATGCTGATGCAGTATCTAAGTGCAATCAATCGACCTTTCAAATGGTTCTAGTTTAAGCATGATCTAACTGTCTGAAACCGGCTAGGCAAAGAGTTTCAATGAGATGGGGCAGAGCCATGAGGCAAATGTTAAACAGTCTTGTAGCAATCAAGAGCCATGAGTTACGCCACAGCTGATTGGCCGAGGGCAAAGGTGAAGTGTACAAAAAAAAGTGATGGCAGGAATGCTTGAACTCATCTCATCCACTGGAAATTCCTCAGGCCACATCCCAGTCCACCTGTATTTTCCACACTATGATGCCTCAGTTTGGAATGAACCATATGCAAATCAACCTTGACCCTGCGCCAATATGCTCTGCACATTCCAGTTTAATTCTCAATTTTTCAAGGGCTGAGTTTTTATGGGGTGACATGAAATCTTTCCTTGAGGCATTTATCATGAGGGGGAAAGGATTGCTAGTGTCAATTGTCTAATGCTTCATTCCAGCAAAGTATTTTTAAAGATGGCCATTCTGATATTACAATGAAGAGCACATGCGATGAGCCATCCACCACTATGCACATACAAAATGCAAGATCAACCTAGGTAGCAGTTCTGGTCTAGAAGTGACATTGCTGGCCTTCCTTCCTGGAAGCTATGTGGAGGCTTGGCTACTAATCATGCATCTTGGCTATTGATTTATGATCCACCTGATAACAGCTCAGCAAACATCTAAATGATATAATATCATGTGATATGTCACCTGTGCTTCAATCTCTTTTCAACACATCATTGGGCATAGGCTATTACGAATAAAGCATCGGATACAACCCATTGTCATTCACATATTGAGGGGTGTATCTATCATTAGTGTGACAGGTGATGTGGCCCAGAGGTGTAAAAACCCAAATTATGTCTATAATTCATTAATAAAAAAAAAAACCTGGTGGTGGGTAGCGATTTTCCTTGCTGCATTATGGCCAGTGTCACCCATGTCATACCATTGTATGTATTGATGAAGACAATGCACCAACGCCATTTCCTTAAAAAGCTTATGGGATAGCCGCCGTGAGACAACCCTTGGAATTCTGAATGTTTGTGACATTTTTCAGGGCCCAGAATGTCAACCTGATAATGATCTTGGAGACATGAACCCACAGGAGCTGCATGTGCAGTGTCCACACATTTAAGAAGAGAGTTGAGGCTCTTCAAGGTTGATGGAAATATCTATTACACGAAAGTATGCAAACCACCACAGTGTCATCCTTACCCACAACTAGCATGAAGAAAACATCCAGGGCAGACGTTTGATGCCCTCTCTTGGCATCCATCTCAGATCTGACCACAACTCCTTATTTCTGGTGGAACTTACTTGCACCAAAGCTGCGTTCCTCCTTTGATCAAAGAGAATGGTAAGACAGCGTCACATCCCCACACAAGGTCCACGCAACCAGCAAAACGTGTTCGATGTACAGTGAGATGAGTGGGTGGCGAGGATTAATCACCGCTTTATGAATTTATGTTAGTCTGTGATATTTTGAGCATAATGGTGAGCATAAAAGAGACAAGTATCTAAAGTCTGCTCACACTGTTATGAAGAACATTGTTTAGGACAGACTTTGAAGGTCACATTGCAAGAATAGCGTTCTGAGGTGAGTCATGGATCAAATGGAAGCAATTGAGACACAGATTTTCGGCATTCAATTATATGCGCTTCCATTAGACGCCGAGGATTCCATTAGGGATCTTATCAATTTTATTTGAGAAAATGGATTGAAACTCTTTGCACTTAACAACTGTACATGCAACGTTAGGGCTTTGTCAGTAGAGTTGTCGCCTGTTTAAGTACAGAGAGCGCTCGTTGCAACTAATCTGCACTTAGTTTTGTCAATGCTTAGCTGACATTGCCCGATGTTTGTACAATCTCTGAAGAGCTTTTAAATGAATTTAGATGCACTCTGCGAGCAAACATTTCTTTTTGCTCAAAGACCTCTGCATCTAACATTAAAGTCACTGCAGATGGAAATGAATAGTCCAGGGTTGTTCTATGATTTTACATTTTAGGTGTGATTTATTTGCCATGGATAAATGTATTCTAATGTAAGTCCAAAGTAGGCCGCATATATAGTACCAAAATATCTATTTTAGAATGTCGCCAGATGTTGATGTTGTGTCCAAATTTTTTTTGTTGCTAAAATGTCGGCCCATTGGAGATAATATAAAGAAAGCCTACACCCAGTGGGATGATATTTTTTGTAAAAATTTCAGATTTGATATATGTGTCAGACAACGTCTGCGGAGGACAGTCTCACACACAACGGGAGGGTATTCTTTGAGATGCCAGAGACTGCATGAGAAGGAAATTAGGTTTTTTTTCACATGCCCCTTTCACCCAAGCACTTCACGATTGGTGCATCATTTGTTTGTGCCTTAGATGGCCTCAAGACGGTTACTGAGTAAACGTTAAAGGTGCCAAAATGGCGTAAACAGGAGTCCCTGACTGACCTATCACGAACAGTTTGAAGGGGGTGGATAAAAAGAATGCACAATTGTACCTGCTTTTTTGTGTGTAGAGAATGAACAAAGTTAGCAACACTGAGTGCCAATTAGCATGTCAATTAGCATGCACTCTTCCCTCAATCAAGGATGAAGTCTGGTTGATTTACAAGTATGATTGAATTACTAATTTCACTCTGTTCGGAAAATGGTTGATATTGAACCGGAGGATGATGGACAGGGGAAAATGCACTTGTCCGCTAAAGGGTTGCCAAATGCATGTCAGGTTTTCAAAAAGAATATTAATTGACTGTGTGATCAAAGAACAATTATATTTAGATTTTGAAATGACTATCGCTCAGCCCCCTCCTATCCTGGCAGCTATGTCCTCGTGCGAGATTGAATATAGATCTGGAAAAAGCTGATTTGTATAATGTAAGGAGACAGAAGTGAGCCATGGTTCTGTTAAAAGAAAGCCAAAAACAGTTTCATTCTTTTTATAGTATATCTTATTTCTCCACCATGAGCAGCTGCCCATCAACAATTTATATAGAAAGGAAAATGGTACTGTGTTACGGCTACATTTCACCCCATTCTGTGCTTTAAAGGCACACTGGTAAGTAAGGCATGGTTACACAGTTTAACGCTGTGTCCTTTCGAAAGGTAACAACATGTTTTAGGTACAGGAATTATACCTTAGGTTTTACACATATACTGCAAATGGGGTGCCATATGACAGTGACCCTCGGTGAGGTTCAGCCTTGCATACATTGTTCATTGCCAAAAGTGTCACTACTCTTATCACATGTTCAACAGTACACAATATGCTGGACATGGGCAATATAAAAAATGCAATGAGCTGACGTCACTTGCATTTGTTCTGACACAACATAACTTGGTTCGTGTAGAATGGGCCAGAAGCTTTGTTTCCATGTGGGACGGGTAGAAGGAAGACCCCCCCTCCCCCAACAACCCCTCACTCAAAAAAAGTCCAAGAGCTCAAAATAAATGTTATGGCATATTTTATATGGCCTTGATTCTGTCAGAAGGTTGCTTCATAGCACTTCATGGAAATGGGGAAAGAAAGATGCTAAAGAAAGAAAGGCTTTAATAAACACATGCTCTGATGTTTGCAGGTTCTGGTGAAAGATCATTGCTTAAGAAATGTCTGATTAGATGTATTTAAAAGACTGCCAGAACATATGTCCTTTTATTGCTTTCTTGGATCTCAGAAGGACTCCTTGAGGGATAGAAGAAGATATATCACCTACTTGTAGGGTATCATCCCCACAAAAATTGTGTTTGACTAGGCTTGTGCACAAAGCATAAGGTCTTGAATCTAGGCACCTGTGTGGCCAGGAGCCACTGGAGCGGCAATAGTGCTGGTGAGATACGGTCTATGCACTTTAGGCCAAGTATCAAAATAGCAGCATGATTTCAGACTCTTTAAATTTGATGATCATCTTGGCTGATTGTATGCAGTTGCAGTCAACCAAAGAATTCCCTTCCTCCTGTTAGTGAACTACTTGCGTCCTATGTTTCCATCTCATGGTTGATGATGGACAGTAACGTGTACCAGAGTAGTTAAGCAACTTATCATTCATGCTTATCTCTCTCAGTTTGTCACCCTAAGTGGGACAGGTCTGCCCAGATATGTGTATATTGGCTCACTCTGCCACAAGACTTAACTGCACCCCACTGATGAGGCTCAAAAGGTGCAAACAAATCTGGAGTTGCTCTTGTTCAGGTGCAGAAGAGATGTGCCCCAGCAGTTCTGAAATGAATGTCTGTTTGGGGCAAGCCAGGAATAATTTAAATATGGTTGGTTTTGCCTGAAGTGGCAAAGTGAGCAAAAAATGATTGCAATTCAGTCACAGGTAATTTGATTGTCTATTGTAAGACACACTAAGCCTAAAAATAGCTGCTGTTGACTGTTGAGTAAATGTAATCAAGCAGAAATTGAATTTGAGCGCCTTAATTAGAAGTTTGACATATTCTAATTTGCCAAAATAATTGTTTCTGAGTAGAACATTTCTAATGAACTCTTTGAGGCTACTGGCAAATTCAATTTGCCTGACACAACTAATGTATGGATGTAATTGGCATTTCGATAGCGCATGCCAAGTCAAAAGGCAGCAGTGTGCTGGACTTGGTCAAAGACAAAGAGATTGTTAATGAGTAATAGCTGAGGAAGCTGGGTTGTGGGCAGTTAATGCCATGTGATGTAATATTCTTTAAAGAGGTGAGTCCTCAGCTCTTTCCTAAGTTGGAGCAGCATGGGGGTGGTTTGTTAACTTGCTGTTATCCCTCTCCTTAACTATATGAGACTCTTGCTCCTTTTCTGTGTCAAAAATAGCTTAAATTCGAGCCACCACTGAAGCTGAACGCATACTCACCCCTCACGGGAGGCCTTCTATCCTATCGTCTACCGTAACTCATTTTTTGTCCAAGTTGAATAACTCTATGACACCAATTTCTGGACATATTTGCTTAGAGCAAAGCCTAAATCCCCCATATAATCCAAGGCCAGTCATCAACATAAAAGAGCCTATGGATACTCTCATCCACCAATTTGAACATGCTGTGAGTGGTCCTCCCAGTCTGCTACTGTGGCTCCCAATTTTATAGTTAAAGTATTTATTAGCCTCCTGAAGAAACCTAGCATACGTCTAATTGCTTTCTCTCCCACCTCTCACCTTCCTTACCAGGAAAGCATTTGGAGTGGGAATCTGATGGCTCTGTTCCAGAACTATGTGTGATAAAATTATATGTTGTACACTTTCAGGCAAGCTCTTTGCCAGGTGAGAGCTCTGAAGGGTGTTCCTCTAGATCCTGGATGACTTCCAAATGAAGGTAGATGGCATGATTAAGAGGACTGATTTTATGACACTGTCTGCAGCTTTGACACTGCTATCAACCCTTAATTTATCTATTGTTTGGCATAATCTGGGGTCAAGGTTACTGCTTTATTGAGAGTTTCCATTTTTTGTCTGGCTGCTTCCAAAACATAGCCATTCCACACTTTGATTACTACCAAAAGAAAGTGATCTGGTGAGTTCTACAGGGTTCATCCATTTGCCCATACATTTTAATTTCTACTAGCACCCCCTAACATTTCCTCATCAGCAGTGTGGAGGCCTATATTTTATGCACAACAACTGGACTGGGATAAACTAAACTTGACATCTCAAGACCCTTCCTCTGGGGGACACCAGGTCAAAGTTATTTTATTCTATTGAGAGATGTCTTTCAAGTGGTGGTCACATGTACCATAAATTGATAATCATATTTATGAAAAAGTAGTCCCAGCTATGGAATATCAACTCAAGACCATCATGAGTATTTTGTGCCTCACATTACATCTATCATCAGATCATTTTTATTCCAGCAATGCCATATTAGGCACATTCTTAGTCTTTTCACTTACATTCATGAAATAACAGCTGCTAATTGCATTGCGTCATCCAGGTTGGCCTTTGTAACAGTGTGGTTTGGCCTTCCTTCTCAAATGTTGGACAGCTTTCACTAACAACAGAACATGTATGTTTTATTTGTGTACAGGGTTAGAACATTTGCTCATATTTCTACATTTCTGTCCCAGCTGCATTGACTCCCTATGTGCAAGGATAATGTTTTTAAGTCCTTACACATTGTGCCTAGAGTTTTCTATGACAAAAGTCCCTATTTTCTTGCATACAATTATCAGTGACATGTCCTATGGCCAATTGTGAGCCTTATCCACTTTTCTTCTCAAGATCCCGCTCTTTTGCCTGTTAGGTTGGAAGGCTGAGCTATTAAGTTAACATTTCCTTACAATGACTAGCAATGCATGGATATTTTCACTGTAGGAAGGCTGGCTGGCCCACAGATAAATATTGGGAAGCAATATTAAAGGCTAATACTGTATTATCTGCAATGGGACTGGCTAGAATGTATTATTAAAGATCTATTTAAATTGTTATAAAAAAACAATTAAATGGTGGTTAGTGTTTTAATAAATATTTAGGAAAAGTAACTCTAAGAAAGTTACCCATTACCTGTGTGAACTGTCAGATGGCTGCAGAGAATAATACTGTGCCAGTTTCCAGCCAGCGATTAGTCTGTGAATTGGTGTGAAATTCCTCCCAGGATCAGATTATAGGCTGACCTGAACAGGCAGAGATGACTCCTTCGAGCTTGGAAGAATATGCAGGGCAGGGCTGTGAGCCTCCTTTTGACAACAGTGTCAAATCCTGCTTGACAAGTCTGCTGAGCCATATGTAACACCTGGGGAGTGCTTGAAAGAAAGGCAACAGGATGCCAAGGCAATTCTTATGTTCCACTGTCTGGTTGATGAAGAATCCTGCTTTTGTCTTACCAGACTTCTGTCTGCGGTCTATTGCGGGTACAGTGGCTGCCTCAAACTGGATTTTAGTGTGTAATGGAGAAGGACAGTAGGATTAACATAGCAATCTCCAACACAACGCTCAGCCATTAAAGCTCAAGTTTAATGTGGCCAAAGGCTTTTGACATCTTGTTAATTCCAAAAGGTGAATAGGGTTGGCCCCTGGAACTTTCACATCATTAATTAGGCAGTGTGCCAAAGTTATTCCCACCCACTAGCTAGTGCCAGGCATAAATGTAGCACTCAGGCACCCACTTCAGAACAATGCTGGACCTGAGGGAGAATGGAAAAGGACTCAACATGCTGTCTGTGGCCTAGGAGGAACACTGAAGGACTGGATATGTTCACTCTTATACCCAAGACAAAGACGTGCACTCCAAGGGTCAGTTGACTGATCTCCTATTCAAGCTACAGGCATACAACATGCTACAAGAGACATTTCCTGCAATTGCCCAGCTGATCCGTGATGTATGTACTTGGGTTGGCATGGACCCTGCTGTTGGCTTCTGCCTGACACCCTGTGAATCTCTAAGGACTACCCCTGAGCTCCTGGTGGCTATAGAAGTGTACTTCTGTGGTAGATTGGGACTTAAAGTACTAAGTCTGAAGGTAAAATCTTTGACCAAGACAAACCTGGTTGGTGTATCAGCCATGATGCTCCATCATTGTCAGCTTCAAATTTCACCTAGGTCCTGGGCTTCTGCGACCATTGACTATCATTGGCACTATTTTTACTTAAAACTTTACAAATTCACATCTCCAGTTCACCCTATTGGATTTTTGTCATTTTATTGTCATTTTTTTTATTACATTTTAAGATATGTTTTTAATTCAGTTTGTAATTTTTGTTGTTTGGCATTTTGACTTTATTACTGTTTTGACACAGCATAAAAACTTGAAACATTGCACCACGCTAAGCCTGTCAACTCTGTGTCATACCTACAAAGGAGTTCAGCTCGGGTTAATTTAGTGACTTTGATGGTTCACCCTTAGAAGAGTTGTGATTATTCCTTGAGGTGGAGCGTCACCATCCCCAAATAATAATCGAATTTCTTACACAGTTGTTTGCACCAAGTGAGAGTCCACCCCTTTGAGAGTTGATTAAAAAAGCTGCAGGTCTGGGACTAGTCTGGTTCTTCAATAAAATGGCATATGGAACATGGTTGTACTACAACAAAGAGGAGTCATAGGTTTGGTTACCGAACAGCGTGCCAAAATACTTTTGTAGCTTTTATTTTTTAGGATGTGTTTCAATTACAACTTTAGTTGCTCTTTCCATTTTTTTGAGAACACTTGGGTTTCATTCAATTCTATGACAGAAAGCGATAAGGAGAGGACCTGTTAAGTGCCCAAGGTGACAAAGAGCAATAACAATCCTTAAAACCGGCCTTAGACAAACAACTTTCTGGTCTGAGAATAACACCCTAGGCCATATTTGATCAAAAACACATTTTAGAAGGACAAAACACAGTTCAGTAACACCATGAAAGCTCAAAAATATGTAACATATATTTACAAAAAGGTTTTGATCTCCAGGCAGAGTTAGCTACACATAAACTTCCTGGCCATCCTCCGTCCCTATTTGTAAGTTTTAGTGAACTCATGATACTGCCCCTCCACTAAACCTCCTATAATCTCGGGCCCCATCTGTGACCAAAAGGGCCCCAGAGTCTTGAATTTACTCAGCTCCTTAGAAAGGATTAGCTAGGCCCACTCAGATGGAACTCTAAACAGCTATGTCAGAAGCATCCTCTGAAGGACCTCCTGGCACCCCTTAAAGAGACGTGATTGGACAAAGCTGGGTACAATGGTGTGGACTGTATCTCTCCCACCCCACGAGCCACAAGAATGGAGCACCAAGCTCCATAGAGAATCAGGATATCTGTGTCAATGCTCCTTAGCCCCACCAAGAATTAAGACTCCAACACACCTATGGGTCCAAAAATGAATGGCCAGGTGAATGCAATATGTTTGTGTGAGATGCCAACATGACCCGAAGTATCACAGCCAACCATTAGTCAACCCCTTCCCAAAATACATAAAAAAAAACAATGCCTCAATGCAGACCGACATAAAATATTCCACATACCGTCAACTTTAAAATAATTAAATTCAAGGGATAGGGTGGGTGAAAATAAAAAATCCTAGGAGACTGGATGGGCAGTATTTTCTAAAGGGCACGGTCTGTCAGGCAGGAGATGTCTGTGGGTCAGAGGCGAAAAAGGCCCCTTGACCCTTTCCCTTCAACTTTTAAAAGTCATTGGGCCCGGCCACAGCTGCCGCCAGCCATGACAACTCATGCCCCTGGAGACTTCTGACAGATTTATGCCTCTTTACTCCCCTCCTCAACCCCACCCCAGCAGCCACCATTACAGTGGGCCCCCCTCACAACACCTGGCCTACTCTTAATTTCGGCACTGCCCATTCAGTCTAGAATAGGTGTGTTAAAATCTGCTAGGAGTTTAGAGCCTTCAAAAGTTCACTAGCTTTTCTGCACTGTAATAAACTGGTAGGAACATGATTCAGATGATACCAAAATCGAAATCCTTTCATCCTTCTCTGAACTATCAACCACCCAAAAACCAAATGGGATGAATACCCTTGGAGAAATAGTTTGCAGTAACAACGGATATGATCACCAAAGCCATCCTTTAACATTTACCAGTGACTCACTTGTATACTATTACCCCAAAGACAGCAATCAACAGTGCTCCCAAGTATGTAACACCCCATTCAACTAATTCACTTAGTCACTGGCGTGTGCAACCATACCAATACTCCAGAATTCCCAGATTATAAAGCAACTCCCCAATGACAGTAATCCAAAACCATTAGATGTAAAACACCACTTCTGTACCAGTAATTCATAGCCATGCAGCATGTAGCACCCCACCCTATGGATAGCCTCCAGAATGCAAATGCTTTCTCAGGGCAGTAATCACATAGACCCAAGCTCATAACCCATGTCTCTCATTATATTAATCCACCGCTGTTATCATGCAGGCCACCATGCCCATTGCAGGAATCTATTGCTTCCACCACTTTCTGCACCGTACTCTCGCCAGTATTCCACAGACTGCAGCTTCATGCATCTATCCTATACCACTTGCCCATAGCCATAGCATGGGGAGTCCTGTCCTCATGCCAATTAACCATAACCTCCAACAGTTAAAGCACTATCTGTGGCAGATATCTACATCTGCAAGCAGGTCCTGCAGCATCCACATACCAGCAATCCATACCCATCAACTCTAACCCACCCTCCCATACTAGTAATCCATAGCCCCACCAGGTACAGCCCATCCTCATACCAGTTATCCATAGCCTACAGCATGTAGAACACTATCCGTATTCCAGTAGTTCACAGAGCCCCAGCATATTACATTATCCTTGTGACAGTGTCACCAACTGCTTCTAGCATGTGGTGCTTCATCTCCATAGCAGTTATTCATGGTCCCCACCATGCAAACTGACATGCCCATGGCAAGTAATCATTAATCCTCAGTATGTAACATATCATCATTGTGCCCTCTATCAAGTAACACACAACCCCATGTTAGGGAGTCAAAGCGACCTCATCATTTGAAAAAAAAACCAACAGTAATCCACAACTTCCAAAATGCATCACCAGCATGCACTTTTGCAAGCGATTTAAAGCCCACAGCTTCTAATGCACCATGCCAGTATCTTCTCCCATGCTCTACTGCCATGCCACACTGTTCAGAAAACAACCCCCAATCTCTGCATTTTCTCTGCTGAGCTGTTATGCATGGAAAACAGGCAGTGCATATGCTGAGCAATAGCAACATACTCAATATTTTTTCATTGCAGGCAGTGCTGTGCCAAGCGCCCTATACACAGACACCTGCCAAGGCTGATCAAGCCCTAGACATCTTTTAACAGCCTTAGAGGGTGATGGTAGCTGCCAGGCATCAGGCCACATGTTGGCGTCTTGTAACACTGTTGGAAGTCACCAAGGGGCAGTCCAGTGCATGTAGGAGCTTACAATACAGTGTGTAGCAGCTCTGGACAGACTGGACTGATTGGGTGGGACAGTGTGCTCCCATCAGTGCCTGTCAGTGCTGGGGGGACTGTGGGAGAGATAAGAACTGGGTAACAAGAACGTTTTCCAGTTGGCTAGTCCAGCACTGATAATTAGTGGTGACCATACTATTGGGATGAAAAAGTCCTCTTCATGGTAAGAGACATGTACCTCTGCCCTGAATGACAAACTGTACTCTTGTCTGGATCCCTAATGCTGCGTTTTTGTCATAGGTAAACATGGAAGATGTAAGTATGTCATTACATAAGGCTGTCTCATAGAACCTGGCCTTGTTGGACTGGGAGAGGCGCCCAAGCGCTACCCTCATAATGGTGGAAGGCTACTGCCTTGACCAACAGTTAAACATCACAAGTGCGGTAGTGGCAACATACCAAGCAGTGATCAATAAAAGTGAACAGATCTTTTTTGCCCTGTGTCACTGAAGTGAGGCCTACAGACTGAGTCACCATTTTGAATGTTTCGCTGCTGTGTGCTTACCTCACCCTTGGCCTACATCGGGTAGATGTGGAGTGTTGCACAGCATAGGAGAAGTGACTGCGCTCAATGTATGTGTTCCAGGAAAGGATACAGTACATGGAAAGAGCAGTACTGTGCAGTATATGTGTGGTTAGTGCATCTACTGAGTCTATGTATTCCTGCGTGGGATATATTACATGACCGATGTAGTACAATGCATCGTGTGCTCAATAGAAGCATGTGCCGGTTGTATGTGTGCTTGTGTGAAGTACAATACATAAAGGGTGAAGTCTAGTGCAGTGCAAACATAGTGAGTGTGTGTGCTGGCAGTGTGTCTGTGTTTGCAAACAGCATGCTCTGGTACAATACAGAAAAGCTACGGTACTGGACGGTATGCACAGAGTGGATGTGTATGCTGAATGCAGGTGTGTCTGTGGTGTCACAATGCTTTGAGGTAACATAATTGGAGGGTAAGTGTGCTGTGAATGTACACTGAGTGCAAGTGTGCCTGCAATGGTTGTATGACATTATCACACATGGCTTTTTCATGCACATCTTTAAATCACATATTTAACCACGCATACCATTGCCACGCTTGCACAGCCATTAACTTTAAAAGTACACTTACCATGCAAACAACTAGCATGTTCACTTACACCACGCCTACCAGTATTTTGGATTTCTTTTAATTTGACTTTTGTGTGTAAATTTAACATTGTAACGTTGATTAGAACATACATTTTTGAAAACGCTATAAATATATGTCCCACCATCGTCTGTGTCAAGAAATGAACCCCATTACAATTTGAACACAGACGTCTAATCATGCTCTTGATAAACTATGCGTTCACGCAAGACCAGCTGAAGAAGCTCTCTGTATCATTCAGCATGTGTGGGTGTCAAAACATACTTTCAGTGTCTGAGGATACATATTTTATTTGTGGGAAGAGCTGAGACCATCCATATTTGGCAGTGTGTGAAGTGGTGGTCCACATATGTGGTGTCAAGAAGCAGTTGATGGGTGCTGAAATGTATACGAGCTGCTGGAGTTTATGGTATGCACCACTTCCCATCCATAATGTGTCAATTTGGGTAAGGACCAAAGTGCATGTTCTACATCATGCGGCCTTAAACTTCCAAGATGAGTCATCACCTCCCAGTCCGGCTCTACACAATTTGGCTTGAACCCCTTATAAGAATAAATAGACTGGGGCGATCCAATATCGGGTCTGTTTATAGGTTCCAATCGCTCCCCCAACCAATCCTGTACTGCCAAATTCTGTGACGATTCTAGAGAGCTGGGTGAGAAAGTGACCGCTAGCAGTGTTTATAGAATAATCCCAACAAATGATTTCATTCCAACTGTAGCAATCATAATAAATACATAGCTAGCATATGAGTCAACATATGTGTTCAAGACACTATTCTGCAACAGCTTGTGACATAGGACAGCTATTCCACATCATTTAGTGGAAGTAGGGCCGGAGGAGAGGTCATCCAAATCAACTTTGGGTGTGTAGGAAGTTGACAGTTGCTGGCAACCTGTCCCCAGTGCTTACTTTCAGCCAGTGGTTTCCAGTGCTCAGCACTAGCACTTAAATGTCATCACCGACACTTATTACAGTCTACCACATGGTGGCACTGTTTGTCTAATTTAGAAATGGACTCAACACCTGTTGTTTATTAATTCAGTACACATTAAAAATGACTAATAGCTGCTGGCCAAGCTAATCTTGTAGCTTTTGGGGCATGGACTAGTCAAGACTGTAACACGTGTAGGAGTCTGATAGTCAGTTGTTGTGTTGGTACTGCAATAGGCAATGGGTGATTCAATCTGAAGTGGTCTCATCACGAAGGCCCTGGTACTTATTTGTCTAACAAATTAAGCATTGCCCGTTCGATTTAGTCCCTGTTTACTTTATCCGATTCTGCAGGTGAGATGTGTGTTTCCTGAAGCAGTACAAAGTTGGGGAATTTCCTAGATCATAAGTATGGCACTTTTCTTGTTTAATGCAAGACTGTTTTAAAAACCATTACTTGAAAAGAAATGATCTATTCTACCTTTAACAATGTTTTAGTAAGCTTTATCCTATTGGTTTTGATACATCCCATTATTAGCAAGGCTCCATCTGTTATTTCCCACAAAACACAACAGCACTGAATAAAAATAAAAAAAATGGTATTTACAGCATCAATACGTTGCTTTTTAATGTAAACAAGCATTAAGTACTTGTGATTCCCAAACATAATAGTGACTTGATAAAGGTCACCAACATCTAACGAACAGTTGTTCAAGATAAACAAGTTTATGCAATTATGTCCTACAACTGATCAAGTGGCTTTTAATAAACATACACACACTTCGGGGCTATAATAATGTAAAATTACATAAATATATCACTGCCACAACAAGCTTGTTTGAACTAAAGGTTTATCTGTAGATTTGTGGAAATATTTGTGGTATGGTCATCCGTATAGTGTATACCGACGAGTCCTGAAAGCAAAAAAAGAGAAATATCAATCAATTGCTAACAGAAACTGAGTAAAATACTGCGAAATGCAAAGTACAGGAATGCATCAAATGAATACAGTTTCCAGTAGACACCCAAAGAAAACTCAGTATAAATCAAGAAGAGATGAGCATCAGAGAATCCAGAACAGCAAGCACTCGGATGAGACCAGTGATATCCTAAGTAACTCCCTGGTCCAACATGGCTGCTGGTTTTCAATATCGGAACATCTCACAAGATTTAGAATGTCAATTCCTGTTCAGGGAGATCTTCTGCGCACCTCAATCATCAAACAGATTTATTTAATGACGACACTGGATCACAGACAAAACAAATCCCTGTACAGACAAGGAACCCTTGTTTTGAACGGCTTTGTTTCAAGGTGTAAATATGAAATAGAATCATGAACTCCATGGAGGAACCTCAGAAAGGGCCATCGGCAGTCAACAGAGGTAAGAGGTAAGAGAAATGATTTCGACATGCTCCTTATCCAGATGAAGTGAGATGATGAACCATGTTAAAGGCAAGTCTATCAGAGTGAGTAATGCAACTGTTTCTACTATACTGTTTTGAATAGGGCTTTGCAAAGTTGTGTAGCCTGACAACTCTCAACTCTTCGCATTTCTTTAAAAAATTGTTTGCTAGCTTTGCTAAGTGTAAAGCTGCAATAGTTCAATAACTGGAAACAGGGGCCATGCATGGCAGGAACTTTCCTGCTCATGTAGAGGGCTGTAAGCAGCAGCTGCTTGCATCTTTTCTTGCAGCATTTAACTACTTCTCCTTTCTGCATTCCTAGACATTCTAGGGCGTCTAAGACAGGACTTTCAGGAGCAGGAAATGGGTTGGTGAGGCATAACCCCCGCACTGTGCCCACTCCAGTATACATGCACTCTCCTATGCCTGTATTCCTTAAAATAAACAGCCAACATGAGTTGTGGTTATAGTGGTCATTGTTGGCCGCAGTTTTATTATGAATATATGCATATACTTTGGTCGGAACTGTATGACAATAAAAAAAGTCTTCCCTTGGAATCAACTCTCAACCAATGAGCCACATTCAACCATACTTAATGTAAAACAGTTTCCTCTATGTATACTTTTGATAACCCTGCATATAATTATAAAAATCACAAAATAGTGTAAAAAACACATACATTTATATAATGTACATCAACACTTATCACTAATACAATTCTTTAAAAAAAACAGCAAACACTGTTCGAAATTCTATATCACAGTCATATCATATAGAAAGATTTCTGAATCAATAGTTCCTCGAATTTAACAACACAGGAGCGCCAACGCGTTTCAGTGTGCAAACAAATATCGCACCACCTTCATCAGGACTTTTCACGATAATTGTCTCTTTATGAGGGATAGCACTTAAACATGTGTGCCTTAAAAAATGAATGCAAAAGTGCAGAGCTTAGTATTTGCATGGTTTCCACTCTGGGCTCTTCCGAATTGGGGTTGTGTTATCTGATTCAGTTCAAGTGGGTGCTGACGGCAACGTCACCATTCATAGAGGAAGGAGTCCGTGCTGAACAACATCGGAACCTATCATCGAATTGATAAGGTGTATAGAAGCCCTAACGTCTTTCTTGGTTAAAAATTAACATTGATATTTTGTCTGAATGCGAGATTTAAAATCTATATTGTAGCTCACGTGTTCATTGAGATACACTTGGCCCCTTAGCGTGCTGTTGTTTATAAGCATGATGATTTCTTTTTCACGTCTATTATTGTCTATATTTCCTTCGAACACGGTCTCAATAGTTACCTCAGGGTTGAGTGAGCTATCGTATTGTTTTACGTCCGACACCGTTCTGTAATCAGGAACTCTATGACCCCTGGTCATAAATCATAATTTGTGAACTGTCATACTCTGGTTGTCATAAATCATATACTTTGCTTGTCATACACATTGTTTGCCATAAATCGTTTTGTACATCAAAAATTTGTAAATCGCACCAACAGTTCATTGGTCAGTTCTTTTGCAGGATTATCTCCTTTCTTGACACTTCTGGGTCATACAATTGTTTGGTTGGTTTCCATTGCTCTTTGCGTGTGGGGGTAGCTTTTCCCTGGAGTTAGGTCCCAACTCGCCACCTTGTTACTCGCATTTGTGCCCTGCCATCCAGCGGGGTCTGGACTACGCGTGCCATCTCCGTTTGATACCCTCGTTTTTGTTAGGCAAACTCACCCTGCCGTGAGGCATCCCAAAGTGAGTGGCCCTACTCCTACACACCACCCTGTTGGTGTGTCTTCATAACCAACCATTGTACCCTTACTTCTCCGCTATCTGCTTGCCTGTTGTCCAGCACTGTGACACTGCTGTTCCTTAGGTGAGGGTGGGTGGGTCATAATCCTTGTTGCACCCCTCCCCCACTCCACGATGATAGGAGCTGCACAGGGTGAGTGGCGGCTTATAACCCCCCTTCACTTTCCAGCCTCAGCTGGCGGTGTCCCCCCATTGGGGGGTTCGTACATCGCTAGGCCCCCCGCCATTTGCCGGCGGGGCATGGCTCCTCTCAGGCGCTCGTGGGATGCACTGGGCTACTCCCATTCTACTTCTGGGCACCTTAGGTCACCCAGAACCAGATCCTTACAGGGCTCAGCATTGGTTATGGTGCCGGCCCTTGAGGCCCCCTTTGGGGGCTTCCTCTGCCAGAATAGCTGTTATTACATTGTAATACTGTCATGCAGGTGAAAATAGGGAAAACCAAATTCCCACAGCCTTACATCCTGCCCGTATTAGGTGGGACATCCATCTGTAGGCAATGGACACGGGTAATTTTGTACTTCTATAACATGAAACTGAGCTGCAACCAGAGTTTTCAATTATAAACAGCAAACAATTTTGCTGGAGTATAGAGAGAGAAGGCAGACGAGTTGGTTTTAAAAGTATTGCTTTCTTTTATTCTTTTCTTCTTCAAACAGAAAAAAGTGTGCAGCCGCAGCCAACATGTTTCACCTAAACACAGGCTTCTTCAGGGCTGCAAACATGCCAAGAAGATACCTATAAATAATCTGTTTATGACATCTAAAATACATGTAAAGCACGTTGTAATCAGAGAAGTGACACACTCAACATCAGAACAAGCTAAAACAATGCGGTGAAGAAAGGCCTAAACATGAGGAATAGTTAATTGTAAACGATATAAAACAGACTTATTGACTTTTATCACATGGAGTTAACATAAAGTGATTGTCACATTAGAAAGCCACAAGTAGCTACAATTAAATGTAATAATAATACAGACTAACAGACATTTCCACATTCCATGAATGAATCCCAACCACAATACATATCATTAAATATATTCAAGAAGTATTCTTATCGATGTCCCATCTCATATATGCAGGTTATTGTGACTGCACTGGTGATTTATTGGTAACCCCGGGATATGGTTCACAGATGACGGTTCTTAATTACTGATGTATTTTCACATTGTGAATATTTCTGGCACAGATACAACTTAGGTTATAGGTACTATTCTTCCTATGTTCCGTACCTGTTCTTTTTTCTCCCTTTCTCTTCCTCCTTTTCTATTTTACATATAGTTTTCTATGCACATAAACTACAAGGAGATATTTTTTCGGAGTCTCTCCCATGTAATACATATATGAGATGGGATACCAATAAGAACACTTGTGAATATATTTGTTGATATATAGTATGGTTGGGATTCATTCATGGAGTGTGGAAATGTCTGTCAGTCTGTATTATTATTACATTTGATTGTAGCTACTTGTGGCTTTCCTTTTTTTTATATTTATTTTTATTATTGCTCAGGAAAGTTACAATGGTCCTGAAAATAAACAAGCAACATACAGCAGCAACAAAAGGAGCAAAAACAATCATATTTAATCCAAAATCATAATAACAAGAAATACTTATACTTTTGTTTTTAGCCTTAGAGGCATACGCTTTCCTTTTATCCTTGCTGCTCCACCCGGGGGCCCCAGATTTGTAACCCCTTTTTCCTAGCTCTACTTCCCTTGCTCTTAAAATATGCCATCTCTAACTTGAATACATGAAAGAGTCTGGCGTACCAAGCTTGGTATGTCAGAGAATCTTCATCCTTCCACTTTGAAGCAATCATTATACGTAGAGTTGATGTTACCATAAAACAAAAGTAAACTTGGTTCATTTCTAGCTGTAAGGTCTCGTCACAGCCAAATAATATTAAAGTTGAAGTCAGTGAAACCCCTTGACCCATAACCTTATACAGAAATGTTTCAATCCCTTGCTTCACTGGGCTTAATTTACAACATTCAGCATACATGTGGGCCATATCAGCCAGACCTTGTCCACATCTTGGGCAGTTATTGGTTGCCCTTTTCCCCATGCCCATAATTTGGCTGGTGTGAAGTAAAGTCTGAAAACTGTTTTAAAATATTAAGCCTTAAGATTGGCAGATAAGAGAACCTTTTTCGACAGTTCTAAGGATCTACATAGATCCACATCCTGGTTTCCCAGTTTATCTGCCCACCGCTTTCCGTTCTAACTAAATCATCGGTATTAGCCTCCACCAGCATTGCATATATTTCCTTCACTTGGGGCTGTTTATAAAATAGGCAATCTAGAAGTGGGAAACAGGCCAGATTAGTAAATTGTGAGGTAGCTGATTTGATTACCCCCCTAATCTGTATGTACTTAAATAGACATCGGGGATCTACCCCAAATCGTTCCTGGATCCCTTCAAATTACATAAGTCCATTTGAGTTAACAATATCGCCAATACAGTTAATTCCCACCTGCTCCCAATGCCTACATACATCGTAATAAATATAGAATTTTAGGAAACATTTCCATCTTTATGACAATTGCCCTAACAATAATAGATAAATGCAGGTTATCCATTCTCTTTAAATCCGCCCCTATTTTCCTGATGAGAGGGTCTGCGTTAATGTTCCAGATTGTCCCAACATCTGCTGCAATGGTTATCCCTAAATACATGGCTGCCTCCGTCCTCCGAGGATCCTGCCAGGTGACTGACTTAGAGCAGACAATTTTTGTTTTTTCTGCATTTAACCCATACTATGACTGCTTTCCAAACTCCCGGGCCAGATTTTCAATCCTCCCTATGGCCGCCTGTGGGTCAGGGGTGACTACTGCAATGTCATCAGCATAGGCTAAGACCTTAGTGCTGTAACCCCTGACCACTACCGGCTCGATTACCTGATCGTTTAACATTGATCTAATCAGCGGGTTTATAGTGCAAAAAGGATTGGGAAGCAGGAGCATCCCTGCCTTGTGCCCCTGGCGATCTTAACCTTCCCCGACTCCCTCCCCATCAGCTGTATTTTTACATATGATTGAAAATACTTGGCTCTAAGGGCAGTTAAAATACGTGGACCAAAGCCGTTTGACCTTAGGTTCTGCCAAAGATTTGCCCATTCCACCTGGTCAAACGCTTTTTGAAGATCCAACAGTATCAATGACATCTGTTGCCCCGAGGTCTCCGCGATATTAAATAATGATATTACCCTTTGTATGTGGTCTGTCGTTCCTCTACCCGGAATGAAACCATGTGGCCACGGGCTTACTAGAGAGTCAATTATCTTTGATAACCTGAGCGCCAAGATTTTAGAATAAAGCTATTCATCAGTATTTATCAATGAGATTGGCCTATAAGAGGCTGGATCTTCCTCTGCCTTTCCCTTCTTCTTCTTCAAATATATAAATATATTAGTCTCCTGCCAGGATTTTGGTGGAAATCCTTTCTGTTGTACTGCTAAAAACAAGTCTAGCAAAAGGGGGGCTAATTCTCTATGCGGAGCTTTATAAATCTCCATTGGCATTCCATCAGGGCCTGCCGCCTTCCCTGAAGCCATCGACAACAGTGCCTCATTGACCTCCTCCATTGTAATATCTATTTCTAATTCCTGAATCAGTGGAGGTAATTCTAAACCTGCATTCCCTGATATTGGAGCGCTCATCCTAGAGTTATAGAGATCTTGTTAGAAACCCGCAAATATTTTTGATATCTCTTGAGGTTCAGTAGCAATTTTACCGTCCTTCCCTTTTAACATCGTAATACTGCTTGCGGCTACCCTCTGTCTTATAGAGAGTGCCAGATGTTTCCCTGTCATTTCTCCATTTTCATAATTATCTCACCGGCAGGGTTGAAACCTTTCAGCTGCTTTCTTGTTAAACACCCCGTTTATTTCAGCCTTGGTTCTAATTACTTTTAATTCAAGATTCAATTGTAGCTGGAGCTGTTTTTGCCCAATAGCTGTCATATGTTTTCCTCATACCTTCTCAGCTCCTTCATAAGTGCAAGGATTCCCTCTTGTTGTTTTTTTCTATGAAACCCCGCAAAGCTAATTATCTCCCCCCTGAGCCCTACATTGAATGCGTCCCATACATTTTCCCTTGAAGTACTATACCTACTGATGTCATAGAACTGAGTAGTCCAACCCTTGATATGATCAATGAAACCTTCAGTAGCTAATAGCTTCCTGTCAAAGGTCCATTTTACAGCAGCTTTTGCATACCCCGGGGCTTCTATATCCAATACCAAGGGGTAATGATCCGAAAGGACCTTAGGTAGCTTCCTGATCTGTGCTCCTTCTATTAAGGAGGAAGAGACGTAAAAATAATCTAACCTTACATATTTTCTATGTGGGCATGAATAATAGGCATATCCTGGGTCCCCTAGGTTTTTGAGTGACAACGTATCTACCAGCCCATGACTATCAACTAATGTCTGTAGGGCTTGAAAGACCCGTGGCTTCCTCCCCTGATATCCTACCCTGCCCACACCACTTGCATCGATATGAATATTAAAATCACCACAGATAATCAGGGGGGCTGGCCAGGAGGCAAGCTTGATTTCTAATTCTGCCAGCAAATCTGCATTGTCTAGATTTGATCCATAGATAGTACATAGTGTACCATAGCTTGGAATTAGGGCAATTGACCACCTACCCCATTTATCAGATAATGTCCATTTAATGGGTGGCAGCCTGTTAGCTATATGAATTGCAACCCCTCTAGTGTTAGTGGTTTGTGATGAACAAATTGCTTGGGTATAGCCTAGAATAATATTAAGCCCTCTCTTCTGCCAAGGAATGTGAGTTTCTTGCTGACAGATAATATCCAAGCCAAGTGTTCGCAGTACTTCTCCGGTCCTGCCTCTCTTAACTCGATCGTTCAGCCCCCGATATTTATCATACAAATAGTCAGCCTACCCATTCCTACTTTTTCCTTGGTACCTATTTTGCCTCTTGAACCATGCCTTCATTTTCCTGAAACCCATATCTTAATTTTACAGCCATACTCTACTTTCCCATGTTTTTCCCCTTTTCCTCCCCCCTTTCCCCATCCCCACCCCCTCCCCCCACATCCTCCCTCCCCCCCCACCCCCTTCCCCCCCTGTGTTGTGAAGCAGCAGACTTGTCTAGGTCTGTGGGTGATGATTGGTGGTGTACTCCCTAGGGTGACATGTGTAAAACAGTTAGTACTTTAAAAAAAATATTTAACCCCCCCTAAGCCTTTGTCCCGCAGTGTCTTTAACTACTTACTAGAGCCCCCCACCTTATACTACAACATTTTTCACAAAGCGAAAAGTCTTAAACAACCTGGAGACCAGAAGGAAGCATCTAAAAGCATCTTAATTATTACCCCCTGACTCCAAGAATTCTGCAAATTTTCGGCACCAACAGACAGGCCCCGATAGACCGAGTCATATACCCCCAGCATCTAGAAACTCCTTGGCCTTCATCTCCGAGGTGAAGACTTTGACCCGGTCCTTCCAGACTACTTTCAACCGGGCCGGATTTAATAGGAAGACTTGTGCCCCCTTTTCCTGGAACTGAGTGATCATTTGGCGTAAACACCATCTTCGTTCCACTGTAATATGGCAGAAGTCTGGCCTGGTGAAAAAAGAGTACCCATCTGTTGCCCGTTGTGCGTCTGGTCTGGCCTTCTCAAACACGCTTTGCCACAATAGATAGTTCCCAAAGTAGACCAGTAGTGCCCGTGGTTTGGCATCAGGACGAATTGGCTGGTGCATGTTGAATGGCACTCGATGTGCCCTTTGTATTTCCTGAGGCCACATCCAACCTTCCAGGTCTGGGAAAGATTTCTGCAGCAACTGAACCATAAATACTCTTGCGTCTGATCCTTCCTTTCCTCCCGGAATCCCAAGAAATCGTAAGTTATTCCTTCTTTGGCGGTTCTCACTTTCTTCCAGCTTCCATTGGATATCAACAAGTTGAGCCTCGTGTGCCTCCACTTGCCCCTTTGAGGCTGCTACATCCACCTCCAATGTAACGGTTCTTGATTCCACTTCAGTCATCCGGTCACAGATGTTATTACAGGTTCTTGCGATTTTCCTGACAGCCCCCTGAAGTTTCCGCGCCACATTTTGTGCACGTTTGCTCTCCATACGGGCTTCCTCACGATGTGCAACAACGCACTGCAAAATCGGTTCCGATGTAGGAGACACTACGGTTGCTTCTGCTTCCCTGGTAGGTTGCTTACTATTCCCCACCAATTGATCTCCAAGAGAGTAGTCCCACCTTAAGTCGTTCGGTCTTGGGTTCTCGACTCTAGGTACGCTGGAGTTTATCTTCCGAGTAGTTGGTATATTTTGCCTGCCACTAATACCTGTCCCGGAAGCACTGTCCTCCTCACTTGATTCTATATTAGATCCAGTGTTCGATCCCAATCCTGACCAGGTGGCATCCAATAGGGAACAGAAATAGTTTGCTTCTGAGTCAATATCCCTCTCCCCTGGCAGCCTATGAGCCCTTGCTGACCCTGGGGGTCTTTTTCTTTTATCCCTGAATTTTGAGCCGTAAGGTGATGCCCGGCCCTCCCTGGGTGGTCTTCAGGACTCTCCGGGCGCCTTCATTAACATCTGCCAGGACCCCCCCCCTTGTTTACCAAGTCCACCGGATCCTCTTGGGTAGATTGATTTACTCCCTCCTGTAGGATCGCGCGACTCCCAGGGGCCCTCGTATTTTGCTCAATAATACTTGCGCTGGCTTCTCCCGTACCTGGGTCAACCCCAATGCCTGCCTCTGGCAGAATTTCTTGATTTTCCTCTCCCTGTGCGCCTGTCTCCTGACAGACCTCCAAACACCCCTTTAGCTGTGGGGGAAATTGGTGCAGTGTCTTGTATAGTGCCCCCTGTAGTGTCCCATGCAGTGTCTCATTTTCAGGAGGCTCCCCCAGCTCCCCAGTCTCCACTGGGCACACCTCCTCTTCTGGACCCACCGGTGGCTTACCTGTTATTCTCCTGATCTTCCTATCTGCTCTTGGCTGTTCATCTGCCCGATCCGTTCCCTGAGTGCCGGAGCCCCGGAGCAGGTCAATGAGTGAGATTACGGTGCGAGGAGGCTGAGGCTGAGAACCCGCGCCCCTCCCCTTCCCGTCTGGGAGATTCTCAGCGCGACCCCTCTGTCTGCATCCTTGGGTAGCCGCGGTAGCCGTCTCTGCTTCCACCGGGTCTTTCCGGGGGGAGTCCTGGGGAGCAGTCTGGAGAGTCACCCCTCTGCCTCTCGTACGGGACTTTGGCGGCATCACGCTGACGACTGGAACAACACCGCACTCCTCGCTTCGCCTCGGGGATCGGGAGAGCTCCTTCTCAAAGCCTGTAAACCCTGCGATCAGCGCCTCTGCGATCTTCGTCAGTGCTGCAATCCAACTTTCCAGCCCAGGTATCATGGATCCTGCTTCTATCCCAGCATTAGCACCATATTTACAAACTTGGGGGGTTTGCATTTTGGGGTAGCGGGGAGTTAAATTAAGTAATCATGTCACCCCGTGAGAGCCACCTACGACGGCCTCACACGGTCGCCATCTTGCTTCTCTCCACGCAGCGCTACTTGTGGCTTTCCAATGTGGCAATCACTTTATGGTGTCTCTATGTGACAAAAGTCAATACGTCTGTTTTATATTGTGTAAGAATTAACTATTCCTTATGTTTGGGCCTTTCTTCACCCCATTGCTTAAGCTTATTCTGACGTTGAGTGTGTCACTTCTCCAATTGTAACGTGCTTTACATGTATTTTAGATGTCATAAACAGATTATTTAAATGTATTTTCTTGGCATGTTTGCAGCCCTGAAGAAGCCTATGTTGAGGTGAAACGCATTGGCTGCGACTGTACACTTTTTTCTGTTTGAAGAAGAAAAGAATAAAAGAAAGCAAGACTTTCAAAACCAACCCATCTGTCTTCTCTCTCTATACTTCAGCAAAAGTGTTTGCTGTTTTTAATTGAAAACTCTGATTGCTTCTCAGTTTCATGTTATTTAATGTCTAAGATGTGGCCAATTGGTAGCGGGCCACTTGAGGTGTGAAACGAATTGTGCATATTGAACTTGTGATTACTTTGGGTGTTGCAGTGACTATGTTCCGTAGCTGCCAATGTTTGTTAACTTTGTACTTCTTTGTTAACTGTGAAATTCCTCAAATTCACCAGGCAACTTGAGTGTAATGAAAATACGTCTATCCCTGTTCCCTTTGCCATGAACAGATTCTGACTTGTGAGTCAACGAGAAATATGATTTGTCTCAAAATCGTCCTTGCGTTGCTACAATGCTGCCATTTCTTTCCATTTTGCAAAGAAACAAACCTTTGTAGTAGTTCTGTTCACTTCATGGTTATTTAAGTCAAGTCCAGGCTTCTTCAGAAGGGCCTTGATACATGATTAGCAAAGATCAGTGAGAAAAGTGACAAGAGTCATTGAGAATGGTGTGGGCGCATGTAGAATCCAGGGTGAGCCTTGCCTGAAGGGCTGGTCCAACAGGTTACTGAGTGGGCCTGCTGTTTGGCTGTTTATGTGCCTGTTTTATCACCTGGTTGGCCGGGTTTTACTGTTGATGCCCATGATATTAAAACTAGCATAGCCTGCAGCAAGCCCAAATCCATGCAGTCTTTCACACCTTGCAAAATACTTATAGAGCGTGTCTTACAAGTTGAAAACTGCCCCAATTTCCAAACATGAGCCACAATTTTAGCTGTCTGATGCACAAATGGGGACACTTTGATGCACATGCCTATTTTCTGTGCCAGTCCGACCCTGGTAGACTCTGCGCTAGAGCACAGGTTCTCCTGCAATAGGGCTGATGGGCAGGTGTTAAGATGCAAATAAAAAATAAAATAATATCACCCTGCTTAATTCAAAAAATGTATGCCGCATGTGCAGTGGGGATAATTCTTAGTAGCCAGTCATTCTTGTTTTCTGAATGCTCTCTGCCTCATGCAACGCACAGGGACCACTCTGTTTTGAAGAGAATCTATGTATTTAATGTTTTAGCTCTCTTGTGTTTAATCAATCAGGTAGCAAACAGAGTGTCCTGCAGGGCTCCCGGGGGAGGATGGGAAAAGGGCGGTGCGACTGGTACCTCATCTCCTGTGGATCGGATACTCGCCTTCATTCGTCGCCTCTATCGTGTTACAGAAAGAAGTCATTTTTCCTGCCCATTTACTAAAGCTCATTAAAGAACAAACAATGCGCCTCCTCTGAGACCTCCATTCAAAAGCACTCTGCAATTCTCCCTTCTAAGACTTGAGACAAATTAATTATCCCTTAGTGAAAAGTGTACATCCGTATTCTCCCTCTTCGAGGCTGAGGGGAGGGTCTTAGCTGGGGAAATAACAAGATAGAGTTGATATCTGAATAAAAGCCATTTGTGCTAAGGGGAAATTAGAAAAATACGTGCTCTGAGAGGAGGACAAGCAATTACTTTTTTGAATTTTGAAGCGCCCTTGTTTATTAAAGCACATAAACACGGAAGTCAAAACAACGGCCTGCCTAGCTCCTCATTTGGGTTTATTAACGAACCTGTTTGCTAACAGTGGAAATTAAACCTATTTCACGGGAATCCTGCTTTGCATATCTGCAACTTGCCGCACGCTTATCGGTTTGAAGCGACCGTGGTCTTGGTTTTACATGTAAAAACAGAGCCACAGAGCTACTCCGTGTATTGTCGCTTTGTGTGTCGTTGCCTTAACCAGACCCATGCTTACAATAAAGGGTAACTGCAGCCTGAGTTCGAATACTAGTTTTGCTACGTTTTTTAGAGCATCCCGTTTTCATGCTGTCACTCCATGTCTGTCAGGGTCGTTGTTTGTGGGTGGAGTTCGATGGGCATCACCTCTTTCCTCACAGCTCTCTAAAAATCTCTTAGCAGGCCTAGGGGTGGCGGTCCCAAAGAGACCCGGCAATTGGAGGCTATTTTATTTCTACCATCCACTCAATTACAAGTAAAACAAGCATTAGCAAAGCCAGTAGCTACGGTCTTGGAAAGCTGTTGCTCCAGTTCATTTTTTATTGCAAGTCTACACCACAGAAATAGACAGAAAAAGGAGTCGTGCTACCATCTAAATCCGAAGACTATATGTTTACCTATAAAATCTTTAACATAACAATTGCCATCGCATATAGATTTTTTTCAATTGTACGGATACTTTTTAGCAAACAGGTGCACTATGAATAGGTATGGAAAACCTTTTTTACTTGTAATGCCCATCCCAAGAAAGCAAGATCCCTATAGACACAAACAAAACATACTGTTTGTTGGCTCTGAATTATTACTGCCTCCTAATGACGCGTTTTAACTCATAAGGATGCCTAAATATATATTTTTTTAAAGGATAGGGAATGTAAGGGAAAAAAGCCTTGGCAAAGTATTGACCTCTGAGCCCTGGCATGGGAGTGCATTTCTTTAGAGGGGCGTGTACACATGTGATCAGGAAAAATGCTGTCACGGGCAGTGCAAGAGAGCAAACACCGAAAGTGGACTTACCCGTTGCCCCATACTGTAGGCTTTGGTGGGCAAAATCATAATGGAAGTGACAGCTGAACAGACCAATGGATGGAAAGGGCAGGCCCAAAGCACCTTTATGTATTTACATACGTATATTTTCATTTTTATTATTACATGAAGCAGCTTAAGACCTAAAAAGATGTACTCTGCATTAAAAGAATTATTCTTATGGATCGGGGTGTATGGAGGGAGGACCTTGAGCTCTGTAAATTGGTCTACATAGCCACTTTTAGACTGAATGTCATACTTTCACCATGCACTATAAGGCCTATTTGCACTCTGCTACAAACAGGTAGAACAGATAGGGGTTGACAGACAACGGGATAGGATTTTTTAATTTATTAAATTTGCCCTATTCCGTCGCCTGTCGACATCACCCCCCCCCCCCCACCCCCGTCCTGCCCCACCGCCTCACCGCTGCTGGTAGAACTACTGTAACAAAGAGTCTCCTCTTGTGTGAAAATTAAGTAGGAGAGCATCAACTTGCTCAATTTCAGAAATCTCGCATTACTCTTTTCGTGCAAAATGCTCGAAATGATGTCATGTGACCTAATTACATCACAAGTGTTTCCACTGGAACAATGTGTGTGACCAAAATGCAAGTGGCTGTCCAAGGCAGCAATTGCGTTTTATGCTCTTTTTTAAGTGCAAAATGCATCCTCATGTCCAAAATGGAATTAAGGATGCATGTTATACAACTATATATGGCTAAATGCTAGATTTGCAATACTTGTAATTAAAGGTCATTTTGCATGCTTTTTTCAAATTTCACATAATTATGCAAAAGCAAATTCAGCAAATTTCGCACACCCCTTAATTAAGCCTTGGTTTGCAATGCAGACATGACGCCATATGTGAAATATAGAGCAACTAGGACCTATGCCGATGGTCCAGGCATGGAATCATTTAATTTAATTTGTTTATATAGTAAGGACTCCACCTAGCTGAGTTTCTGAGCACTGTAAAGGGCGTAATTAAGTCATAACCATCGTACACAGGTTGATTTACGTAAAGCCAAAACATATTTACAGTGCTGTACACATGATACATCTATCTACCTATTTAGGGGGAGATTTAGTAAGATTTTGCGCTATGTTTGCATCACAAAAGTGATGCAAATTGTACACAATCTTTTTTTCCCAATTTATTTTCCAGCGCTAAACTTTCTAACGCTCGAAATAACGGAAAAGTAATGCAAAGCAATGCATAGGGCTGCTTTGCATTACTTCGCGCCATGGGGGCTTACTAAGGCTGGAATATGGGCGTTCCCATGCAACCACTCCAGGTTTCTGACACTGAACCCAATTTACTAAATAAAGTATATTGGGTTTATCATGAGAAAACTGTGGCCTTTTCAAGTAGGAACAAGGAAGGAGAAAAGCATTTCTCCTTCCTTTTCCGACTTTGCATGTGTGCTGCACTTTACAGACACATACAACGTGGGAAAATGGTTAAAGCGAGTCTCTGCATAGTATTTTATACTGGTAGGGTTCCTTCCAAAACAAAACCTATGTTAGACTCGTGACGCCACCCTCGCACCATGGCGCAAAGGTGTCTGTGTGGCGCACGGCAGCTGATGTCAGTGCCAGCGCTAGTGACAGGGGAGGAGAGTGCCTTATTTTAATAAATAGGGCACTCGCCTCCTCTCTCCTTTTCACGTAGCGCAGTGCAGCATTTGCAACTGATGCAGTGCGCTAGGTGAACAAATAGCAAATCTGCTTCTCAGAGTCCTTCAACAACAGATTTGTAGTACCTAATTCATATGGCAGTTTTGCCAAAAACAGCTGAGTAAGAGGAAAAAGCAGAACACTACAAGCCTTCTCTGCAAAACCTTTGTGGAGAAAACAGCAAACAGGTTATGATAATAGACTAGTTTAATATGAGTAGAATCAGATCAGAAGACATCACAATTTTTTGCCTGGCATCTGAAAGTATAACATATTTATACAATAAGTCAACGGTATAGATGTTTGTCAAAGGCGAGTTAAAAAGAACCACTAGCAAATTTCCTAAAGAGATCCCAGTGGAGTAGCAAGGGGTGGGGGGTGGTCTGCTTTGGGCGGCATGAGTTTTGGGGGCGGCGCATCCCCACTCTTACCTGCGGCTGTCGCAGGGCAGAAACCACAGGGATCTCAAGCACCCCCCACTTACCTGTGACTGTCGCAGAGTGGCAAATTCAGGGACCGCCACCGGTGGCAAAAGGTCTAGCTATGCGACTGAGAGATCCAGAGACAACTAGAGATTAGAAGGAGATATAAGTAGGGCAGTGAGACTAGAGGGCATGCAATATTTCAAGACAGCAGACACATCGAGGAGATGATTGGAGTCAATGGCAGACATTTAAATATTTTTCTAGAAGTATGTACTTTGTTTTTCAATAAATTTACAAGAAAGAGTATCTCTGGTGTGCATGCAGATTATGTCTTGTATGCATGCAGAGTATTTCTGGTGTGCATGTGTAGTATTTCTGGTGTCCATGCAAAATACTTATTGTGTGCATGCAGAATATTTCTGGTGTGCATGTAGAGTTTTTTTGATGTGCTTGCAGCATATTGCTGGGGTGCATGTGGAGTATTTCTAGTGTGCATGCTGAGTATTTCTAGTGTGCTTGCAGAGCATTTCTGGTGTATGCAAAGTATTTCTGGTGTGCATGCGGAAGATTTCTGGTGTACATGCAGATTATTTTTGGGCTCCATGTGGAGTATTTCTGGTGTGCATGTGGAGTATTTCTTGGGTGTATGTGGAGTATTTCTTGGGTGTATGTGGAGTATTTCTTGAGTGCATGCAGGGTATTTCTGGTGTGTATATGGAGTATTTCTAGGGTGCATGCAGAGTATTTCTAGTGTGCATGCAGAGTATTTCTGGGGACCATGTGGAGTATTTCTGGTGTTCATGCAGAGCATTTCTGGGCTGCATGTGGAGTATTTCTGGTGTGCATGCAGGGCATTTCTGAGCTACATGTGGATTATTTCTAGTTTGCATGTGGAGTATTTCTGGTGTGCATGCGGAGTATTTCTGAGCTGCATGTGGAGTATTTCTGGTGTGCATGCAGAGTTTTTATGATGTGCTTGCAGGATATTTCTGAAGTGCATGTGGAGTATTTCTAGTGTGCATGCGGAGCATTTCTGAAGTATGCAGAGTATTTCTGGTGTGCATGCAGAAGATTTCTGGGGTACATGCAGAGCATTTCTGGGCTCCATGTGGAGTATTTCTGGTGTGCATGTGGAGTATTTCTTGGGTGGATGTGGAGTATTTCTGGAGTGCATGCAGAGTATTTCTGGTGTGCATATGGAGTATTTCTGGTGTGCATGCAGAGTACATCTAGTGTGCATGCGGAGTATTTCTGGGGACCATGCGGAGTATTTCCGGTGTGCATGCAGAGCATTTCTGGGCTGCATGTGGAGTATTTCTGGTGTACATGCAGAGCATTTCTGGGCTGCATCTGGATTATTTCTAGTGTGCATGCAGAACATTTCTGAGCTGCATGTGCAGTATTTCTAGTGTACATGAAGAGGATTTCTGGTGTGCCAGCCGCATATTTCTGGGGTGCATGCAGAGTATTTCTAGTGTGGATGTGAAGTATTTCTGGGATGTATGCGGAGCAGACATAACATTACTGAGGTAGATGCGGAGTATTTCTAGAGTGCATTCAGAGTATTTCTGGTGTGCATATGGAGTATTTCTGGTGTGCATACGGCGTATTTCTGGTGTGCATGAGGAGTATTTCTGTGGTGAATGCAAAGAGTGTTACAGATTATGGGTTTATTACCTGTGAAGGATCTGTCCACTGTACTCATTTAATGAAAACTGGGGCTTGGAAAAGGCTATTCAACATTAGTCGGAGAGCATGAGCGCCTCCAGGTAATGTGAGCTTTTGTGCGAGATATCTGGGGAAACTGAGATATTTAGAGCTTTGTAAGTAAGAAAGGCTGTTTTTCTACAACATTTTACATCAATAGGTCCATTTAAAGTAGTATGAGCAGCAATGATACGATCTTTTTTTTATTGAAGCTATGCTCAAGTACCTGTGTGCACCAGTGTAAAAAGTATCTACAAACAGGTCCCGGGGCTGGATTGCAGATTGCACCAGTATTTTGAACTGATATTTGCACTGACATTGGGACCGACTAGTGCAAAATGTCATTTTTTGTCTGGGTGCTTGAAACACTTGTGATATTTGCACTTGTGAGGCTATACAAATGTAGATGCAACATTACACTGGAAATAGTGCAATAGTCGAACCACCATAGTGTGATTGCTGATGACAGGTGCAGAGGAACTGTGTACCTGAGTGAGATTCTGAAACCACTTACAGCACAGAGGGCAAGTAAAAAGCTATAAGGATTGCAGTCACCACTGTGGTGCAAATCATACCGTGTACGTCGAGTTCAAAGGCATCAGGAAGCCAGTGAAATCTCCACGTGTAATCTCTCCGCGTAAAGTGAGGTAAACATGTCAGTGCTCTCCACAATATCCCAGGCCACAAACAGATGCAGCAGTTGTACCAACACCTTAGAGTACAAGGCAAACCAAACCAAATAAAGCAGGGACGTCCCCCACCTACCCAAAGGGACAGGGCACCGTGTTAGGCTAGTAAGTCAAATAAAAGGCTCCCTTTCGGCTTTTATGTTAGCTCTCAGGCACACTCAACATTCTTACTCCAAACTCATTCCACACTTCACATATACCCACACCTGTATGTTTTTTTTTGGAAAAGGCTCTGGTGGCCAGGTAACTTTCCAAAATGATCCTACTGGCAGCCGCGGCCCGTGGAGGGAGTTCCGTGGGGCGGTAAGGCGGGGCAGGGGAGGGGCAGGGTGGGGGGTTCTAAAAAGCGGAATATGGATAATTGCAGGTAAGTAAACAAATAAATAAATAAAACGAATTTCGTAGCGCGCGCTGCATCACATTTTGCGATGCAGCACGCGCTACAAAATTCGTAGCCCACCCTGCCCCTCCCCCGCCCTGCCTTACCGCCCCACGGAACTCCCTCCACGGGCCGCGGCTGCCTACTGGACTCTTAGGCCTCCGCCCTGTCCAATTTGATTGCCTAAATGTTTCAAACTATTCAAAAGTTTGCAAAATTTTTGTTGACCAATTGTTGTTAGCGGTTTGACTTAAAGTATTTATTTCTTCTAAAATCTGTATCTCCAGAACCGTCTGGTGGATTTTGATGATCAAAGATTTTACGAAAGCATAAAAATATGCTCTATTTTTATAAATTGTTGTGTCTCTCCTTATTGTGTCACTTTCTTATTTCATTGTTTGGTGCCGTTAAATGCTTTACACTAATTTCCTTTGTTTATCATGCTATTCGAAGCCACAGGGTTGAGCTTAAGGTTTACAAACGAGTCTGACTGGACCTAAGACCAGTTTTATGAGTGAATTCCATGATAAGGCCCCACAGCCATATCATATAATACACCTAAACCCCCTCAGTGACTAATTCACGTTATAGCAGAGGATCTCTGTCCATGGAGTAAGAACGGTGGCTGGCACGATGAGATAAACACTCAAAAAAATGTCTTTACTTACTCTGGCCTTAAACACTTTAGAAGGCATCTCAGTTATTCCAACTTTTCTAGCCGGACTCCCCAAACCTGCTCTAAATCATCCTTGCTAATTTTAAGAAGGGTGGAATTCTCATTCTCAAAACTAAAAGAAATACGCAAAATGTAAGGCAAGGGCATGAAACAGAGATTAATGCCCAGCAGCATGAGAGCAAAAAGATGTCTTACACCCAGGGGTGTAACGCAGGCCCCTGCAGCCCCAATGGCACAAGGGGACACTCAACCCTTTAGGGGGGCTACCATTGGGCCCAAGGCCAATGAATATCTGTGAGATATGGGAAACACAGGGGCCCCTCATCACATTCTGCAGGGGGTCCATCATTTTACTTACACGTGTCCCACAAGCCTCTTCTCCAAAACACAGAAGCTCGCAGGCCCAGTCTGCTTTATGTCCCAATCCTTAACTCAGGACAGCTTAAAAATCAAATGCAGATAAACAACAGTGGTTATTGGCCCTGTTCTAAACATTCTGATTGGCTGACCCTACGTCAGTATTTCATATAATCTGCTAATGAGCAATGCTAATTTTTACCACCGTTAATGTGAACTCTGAAATTCCATTTTGCAATAAGGATGCATACAATCTTTGCATCACAGCACGTATCTCAAGTGAAGATTGAGGATTCTAGTTAATGCACAATCTGAAAAAAACAGGGAGAGAAAGGTTAATCGGGATATCTGCGACATTTCCCTTTGCACACTTAAAATATATCACCAGCCCAAGCATGCGCCTGATTAATTGTTCCCTACTAACACGTGGCCAGCCTTGACTTTCAAAGCATCCTTTCAATAGATAGCGCCGGGTCCCAATATCAGAGGTTCAGGCTGGTGTAAATCTAGAGTGACTCTAACTCGACCGGCCTTATATGAGCAAAGGCGTCAACGGGAAGAGAAGCCATTGTCTGTCGTGAATCAAATGCGGGCCATTGTCAGCGTCAAAACCCAAACCGACCAGGCCCTTTTTTCTCCTTAAACGAGTTTGAGATTTTCTTGCATAACATTACTAAGATGCATGTTTGGAAATATGTTATCATTAAAATGATTTCTTTTCAGAATGATGATGAACATATTTGAGTTACATGAACTCATTTAGTTCGTAAATCCCATTTGTCAGGTTATAATTATGCATGTCTCCAGTTTTGCTTGGCATACAGATGGAAATGCGCTCCCATGCGGTCCAGCTATCCTCTGCAGAATCAACAAGAAGGAAACTTTCAAGTAAATTAACGAGATATAAAAATCGATGCAATCACTTGTTGTCTGGAACACCAAGTCTACGTGGATTTGAAACTGGCAGCTCATTATCATAACAGAAGAGTGCGATCAGATGGTAATATGTAAATAGATTCTTAGATGGATAAATACAATAATGCTGATACCATTAAATATAATTTTATATTGAATTTTTGCACCTCCGAAAGTGCAAAACAAGGTTGTATATAGTCACAGAATGATGTTATGACCGAAGAGAGCGCGTAATTAGGATGAGGGGTGCTAGGGTCATCATGCCGGGGGGTTTATTCAACCCGTTGTCATGCACTTCTGTCCACATTCCTCACTTGGTGTACCTCAACCTTCAGTTTCACTCTGTTCCTTCACTGGTCCTGCTGTTTCTCCCATGTCTCATTTTACCCCACCCTAACCACAGACACTTCGTGTGGTGTACCAGGAGCTTTATTATGATACGTCTTATCGCTGCCCTGTCCCTACTCTAACTGCCCCTTCTCTCGTGACTCCTCCTCTTCCCCTCCACCCTACTCGCTCCGCCCCCCAACTGCTAGACTGCTAACTTCGTTACAACTCCCCTTTTCTTGATAAAACAAAAAAACAAACAGTGCTTCAGTCCATCTCTACAATGAGTCTCTTTGGTGGCTGAACATCGCGACATGGCCGCAACGACGTGTTCCCAGTGGACATGCTCAGCACGGACTCACTCTGCTGACCTCTGCCTCCTGTATCACTAGGATCAGGTTCTTCAAGTGCGGGAGTGTCAGTCGGGCTCACCCCCGGTCCTTTTATGTCTCGCGGACACCTCTTGAAGTGGGAGATGTTCCTGGTGATTCTGCATTGTTCAGATTCCACCATCAGCATCGTGCCCTTCTGCTGGATAGTTAATAATGGCTCGTCACGGAATCGGGAATCAGTCTTTCTCTGCTGCTCCTGTTTAATGAAGACATGATCCCCTTCATGCAAAGATGGAGACCTCGCCCTCCTCTTGGCATCGGCATACGATTTGATTCTGTCCTTGTTATGCTTGTCAGTCACAGCAATTTCCTGGTGCATGTGATTTGGTGATACCGCCTGCAGAGCACCTTCCCCTGTCGGGATACAATTTCTCACTGGCCGCCCTAGCATGAGGGTCGCAGGGCATTGTCCGGTTGTTGAGTGGGGAGTTGTCCTGTAGGCTCTTAGAGCCTCATTCAGAGCTGCCTGCAGTTCTCTCTTCTCAGCAGTGGCTTGCTGAAATGTCTTTTTAATCGTAGCCATAAATCTCTCAATGGTGCCATTCGCTTATGGCCAGAGTGGTGTGACTTTTCTGTGCTCAAAGTCCATGTGTTTCGCAAAAGCACTGAATTCGTGTCCATTGAATGGGGGCCCATTGTCTGTTTTGACTTCCTTGGGGACACCCCATGTTGCGAATGTCTCATATAGCACTTTGAGAGTGCAGGAGGCGCTTGTAGACGATATTATTTGTGCGATGGGAAATCGTGAATATTCGTCAATTATGGCAACCACATAATTTCCAGACTGCAGCGGTCCATAGAAGTCCATGGCAACTTCTTGCCACACTCCACTGGGTAGGGTGGTTATCCTGGGTAGGGTGGTCATTTGTAATGGTGCTGGTGAATTGCTTTTGCTGGTCAACTGACAGAGGTAATCCTCAGCAATCGATGGTTTGGATTCTGACGACGGTAGAGGGTGGCAGGGCATGTAGTCAGCCGGGTTCTCCGTCTTCCCCGGTTTGGGAAGTAATTTGGGAAACTTGCTGACACAGTTCTTATTGTCGTTGACTGTGAATAAAACTTCCACCAGATGAAGACGCTCCGCAGTGGGGAGGCTAAGTAGGCAGTCGGCGTCAGGCCCCTTGATGACATGTATGACCGCCGGTATGGTGATGTCGTCATGGGTGAGAGTTGTGTGGAATTTGCCCAGACAGGGGAGCGTTTTTTTGGACATCCACGTAAAGACACGGACTGGTGCAAAAGTTAGTGGGGGTTTCGGGACCATTTTCTTGTGTTCCGTAACTGAAATGTAGTTCAGCGAGGCTCCGCTATCCCATATAAATTTGGTGTCGTGATTCCCCACTCTAATATCTAGACGTGGATACTTTTTTAGTTGATCAGGGTCCACAATCAGGTTCAAGTGTTCCACAGTGTAGGTCGAGTCTTTGGAGGAAGATGATCTCGAGTCCCGAGATGGGGATCTGCGTCCCCAACGTGACCTGCGTGATTCCCGGCTGGAATGTGATGAACCTGGGGACCACCTGGGCTCTCCTTGAACAGCTCTAATGTGATGTTGTCTTGTGTCAGAGCGGGACGATCTCGTTGTCCCACCTCGCCTTTCTTTGTGGTAGTCCCCACACATGGCTTCGAAGTGATTGGATCGCCCACATTTCCTGCATCGCTGACCCATAGCCGGACAGGTGTCTGTATGGGGATAGTCATAACCACACCGATAGCATCGGTTAGTCCTTTCCGGCTTTTGGTCCCTTCGCCCTGTTTCTCTTCTCCTGTACTCCGGGCGTCGTTGGTGAGACGACGGTCTCTGTCTCCATTTATTCTCCGCGAATACTTCCTTCTGCTACGAGGTCGGTCTTGAACACGGTGCGCTTGCTCATGACTGACGTTGTGGCCTGTTTCAATGGTGGCAGCGTGTTCCTCCGCTTGGTCATATATGCGGGTCATTTCTTCAATCTCTTCTAATTCGTGGGGTTTCCTCAGTAGCCGTCTCCTGAGTGTTTCTGAATGGCAACTGGTTATGATTTGCGATTTGATGGCAGCGTCAGGCGAGAAGGTTTCAAACTCACAGTATCTCGACAGCCGTCGTATCCGGGTGATAAATGCACTCATTGCTTCCTCCTTCCCTTGGCGTGCTTGGTGGAATGCATGGCGCTCATAATCTACGTTTCTTTTATGAAAGAATTTTCTGTTCAGTGCCTCACGCACTTTGTCATACGTCCCCGTTTCAGCAGGCGAAAGATCCTTGATGATTTTGCTTATTTCCCGGCCTGCCAGGTTGCGGAGGGCAATTAGCTTCTCTTTGTCTTCCGTCACCTTGGATCCTTCAATATAGTCTTCGAACTCCTCCACCCATTCTTGCCACTTGGGGCCCATGCTCCCTCCTGTGGTCACTGTCAGGGGTTCCGGGGCTCGCAGATGTGATCCTCCCACGACAGTAGGAGTCGCCATAATGTCGTTTGTTTATTCTCACCCTTATGTAGGTGCCCGTGTCTTTATCCGTTCACGTCAATGCTTTCTTATATGTACTTGACAATGCTTGTTTATTTGCACTCGGCAATGCTTGTTTACTTGTTCTTGCCAATGCTTGTTTGTTTGCGCTTGACAATGCTTGTTTTTTTGCATTCGACAATGCTTGTTTACTTCTTCTAGCCAATGCTTGTTTATTTGCGCTTGACAATGCTTGTTTGTTTGCACTTAACAATGCTTGTTTACTTCCTCTTGCCAATGCTTGTTTATTTGCACTTAACAATGCTTGTTTACTTTTTCTTGCCAATGCTTGTTTATTTGCATTTGACAAGGCTTGTTTATTTGCTGGTGCCTGACTTAAAGATGGCCGCTCTGCAATACTCAAGGGGTCTGTCTTGAAAGCCGCCTGACTCCAAGATGGCCGCCGTCACTACACATGCACGAGGCTTTCTCTCCTGGCTCATTCAGTCCTTGCCATGCTGGACTCACCGGCGGGCAGCTTCAAGGGTGGCACTCCTCAGGCCCTGCCTTTCCTCAGCGGCGACAGCTATCAGGTGAGGTCGGGGTGGGCTCCCGCCTTGTTCTGCAGCTTCCCGCTTTTCCCTCGCGACAGCGTGCCAAAGCTCACGCATCGGGCGTGAGGTCTGCCGGCCTCGACGAGCTTTCAGCTCCTATTCCGACGCGCTCACCGGCGCTCGCTGGCAGACTTTCGGGGACAGCGTCTCCAACGTTGGGGCATTTCTCTCTCCACTCTTGGGCACAAGGCAGGGTCGGGGTGGGCTCCCGACTTCTGCAAACACTAGCGCCATCCAAGACACACGCATCTAGCGTAAGTCGCGCTTCGAAGCGATCGGCTTCGTCGTTTCAGACCGGTCCACACTTGTTCCTGTGGCTGCTACCGGCTCCTCGGCGATCGCTGGGGCTCCCTGGTCAGTGGGGCTTGCTCATCCCACCTTCGTCGCCAGTTGTAGCATCGCGCTACAAATAACCACAGACACTTCGTGTGGTGTACCAGGAGCTTTATTATGATACGTCTTATCGCTGCCCTGTCCCTACTCTAACTGCCCCTTCTCTCGTGACTCCTCCTCTTCCCCTCCACCCTACTCGCTCCGCCCCCAACTGCTAGACTGCTAACTTCGTTACACCAAGTGCTCCTCTCTTTGTATTTTTCCTAGCTCAAAAGCTTAAATACTCTAATTACCTTAGGCTATATACTAATGTCCGTTATAAATACAATTTTAAACAAACAAAAAAGGCCACTGAAAATCACAAATTATAGTTAATTGAAGTAACTACGGCTTGCGTACTTGCCATGCGCAGTGATGTCATTATTGATATCATTTCAGATCCCGTCAGTGATGTTAGCGATAAACCCCCTCAACAACAGATCTGGGCTGATCATTTTCTGATCCAGTTTTCATGTAGCAGAGTAATACCTCAATGTAAAGGAAAAAGTCTAAAAATACTCAAAAGGAAATGGAAGAAATTGGCTCCGGTCTCCTTAGGCCCGGTATTGCTGGACAGCCAACCCCAATGGTCCAACAACCCTGATAAGGATGCTATGGCCTTGGATGTGTGGATGTCTGGTGCTTTGGACAATCTTGCTCCAGCTAGATTAGTCAGTTCTCCCAGAAGGGCACCATCGGAGCCATGGTTCACGGAGCAGCTGAGAATGGCAGGAGCAACTGTAAACTCAAAGAGCGTCTCTGTATGAAAGCATATTGCCCACTGGCCAAAAGAACCTATAAGGAAGCCTTAACAGACCTCCACAAAGCCATGAAAGTCACTAGAAGGGACCACTTTGTGAAGCGTATCAATACGGCAGATAATTCTAGCAAAGACATTTTTAAGATAGTCAGCTCCTTCACCAAACCCACAGCGCTAGAAAGTAAGATACCTTCAGCACCTTTACTTTGTGAAAAAATGTCAGATTTCTTTGAGGAAAAAATACATAAGGTATACAATGCCTTCTTGCCGAAGCAGGATACCATCGAGTTTGTAGATGAGGATAGCCATGCTGGGGAAGCATCCTTGTCTGTATTTCTTCCCATTTCACTTGAGGAATCCTTGGGTGGAATTTTGAAATGTAAGTCAGGGTCCCTAGCAGACCCTGATCCCCCAAACTGTGGAAATCTCTCACCTATACTCTCAATCCGTCCCTCAATCATATATGGAACAACTCACTAACTACTGGCATCTTTCCAGAGTCATGGAAACATGCTATGCTCCTACCCCTTCTAAAAAAGCCTAATGCTGACCCGGTGGATTAAAAAAACTATCGCCCTATTTCTCTTCTCCCGGCACTGGCGAAGATGCTGGAAAAATTGGTCCAACATCAACTTAGTAATTTTATTGCCAGCAACGATATATTGCACGAAACACAGTCTGGCTTCCGGGCGGGCTTCAGCACTGAGACGGCTTTGCTGGAGGTGGCCGAATCTATAAGAATTGAGGTGGATGGAGGAGCCTTGGGGGGAATACCATTACAACGCGGTTTTTACAACGCGTAGCCATTACATCGCATGCGTTACAACGCATGCGATGTTACAATGCGTAGTAAAAACCACGCATACCATTACATCGCATGCGCTTTTACAACACATGCGATGTAATGAGTAATGGCGGCTATCCAAGTCATTGTGAGGAAACTGAGGCTGTTTCCTCACAACGACGTGCACCGCCCCTCGAAGCAGGAAGGAGGAAGCAGGAACCGGTAGCAGAGATGGCGACACTGGAGAGGAGAGAGGTAAGGGGGTTTGCACTTGGGGTGGGGGTTACTTTTGTAGGGTTTAGGGTAGTGTAAAATTAGTGTTGTAATGTTTGTGTTGTGTGGTTTTTTTTACGTTTTAGGGTGTTTTTTTGTAGTGTAGTGTAGTGTTTTAGGGTTGTGTTAGTGTTTTAGGGTTTAGTGTAGTTTTGTAGTGTTTGTTTAGTGTAGTGTTTTAGGGTTTAGGGAACTGTTGTAGTGTTTTGGGGTTTAGGGTAGTGTATTGTTTGTGTAGTGTAGTGCATTAGGGTTTAGGGTAGTGTTGCAGTGTTTGTTTAGTATAGTGTATTAGGGAAGTGTTGTAGTGTCTTAGGCTTTAGGGTAGTGTAGTATTGTTTGTGTAGTGTAGTGCACTAGGGTTTAGGGTAGTGTTTTAGAGTTTGTGTAGTGTAGTGTTTTAGGGTTTAGGGAAGTGTTGTAGTGTTTTAGGTTTTAGGGTAGTGCAGTATTGTTTGTGTAGTGTAGTGCATTAGGGTTTAGGGTAGTGTTGTAGAGTTTGTGTAGTGTAGTGTTTTAGGGTTTAGGGTAGTGTAGTATTGTTTGTGTAGTGTAGTGCATTAGGGTTTAGGGTAGTGTTGTAGTGTGTGTGTAGTGTAGTGTTTTAGGGTTTAGGGTAGTGTAGTGTTTTAGGGTAGTGTTGTAGTGTTTGTGTAGTGTAGTGTTTTAGGGTTTAGGGTAGTGTTGTAGTGTTTTAGGGTTTAGGGTAGTGTTGTAGAGTTTGTGTAGTGTAGAGTTTTAAGGTTTAGGGTAGTGTAGTAGTGTTTGTGTAGTGTAGTGTTTTAGGGTTTAGGGTAGTGTTGTAGTGTTTGTGTAGTGTAGTGGTTTAGGGTACTGTAGTGTTTTAGGGTTTAGGATAGCATTGCAGTGTTTGTGTAGTTTAGTGTTTTAGGGTTTAGGGTAGTGTTGTAGTGTTTTAGGGTTTAGGGTACTGTTGTAGAGTTTGTGTAGTGTAGTGTTTTAGGGTTTAGTGTAGTGTTGTAGTGTTTGAATAGTGTAGTGTTTTAGGGTTTAGGGTACTGTTGTAGTGTCTGTGTAGTGTAGTGTTTTAGGGTTTAGGGTAGTGTTGTAGTGTTTGTGTAGTGTAGTGTTTTAGGGTAGTGTTGAGGGGGTTGTGCAGGGTAGTGTAGTGTAATTGTAGGGAGAGGACTGGGGGTCGGGGGAGGGTTGTGCAGGGGTGGTGTAGAGTCACTTACCTTGAAAATGTTTACCACGAGTATAGCTTTACCACGCATGCCTTTGCGTTGTAATGGCATGCGCGGTAAAAGCATGCTCGTGGTAAAAGTTTGCGATGTCATGGCATTTAGTTGTCATTGACATAGGGTAGCAATACCCGCATTGTAATGGCACGCGTGGTGTTAGTATGCGATGTAATGACATACATCCTGACTTGGCTATGCTAGTGCTGCTGGACCTGTCCGCCGCTTTTGATACGGTGGACCATCCAACACTACTGGCTAAACTGAAGTGATCGCATGCAAAGAGTCATATTGCACCCTTTTAAATAGGAAGCTAAACCCCTCTGGTGTGGGGTACCACAGGGCTCGGCACTGAGCCCTCTACTTTTTAATATTTATCTGGCTCCATTATGTGCGCTTAGTTCGAAATGGGGAATAAAAACTATCTCCTATGCAAACGACACACAACTGGTGTTTTCTTTTAAGGACCATTTGGCAAACTCTTTTGTGAGGTTTAGGGGCTGCCTGTGTGACATCTCTCGCTGGATGAATACTAATAAGCTAAATCTGAACACATAGAAAACCGAGGTCTTTTTTCTTTTGGCAAGAATTCCCCATTGTCATCTGGACTGCGGTGGCCGAAGGAAATGGGCTCCTCACCCTGTCCGTCATCTACGGCAAAAAACCTGGGCGTCAAATGGGACTCTGATATGACCTTTGCGTCCCAAATACGGTCCATTACGTCCACCTGCTTCGGAATCTTGAAAGGGCTGAGGACATTTCTGTATCTACTGCCTAAGAGTTGTCGAAAATCAGTTGTTCATGCCGCGGTGACCTCAAGGCTTGACTATGCCAATAGTCTGTATCTTGGTCTTCCAGCATATCTGATAAAGAGACTGCAGATGGTGCAGAATGCGGCTGCGAGATTGATTAGAATAGTGCCATTAGGCAACATATCTCTCTGCATGTCAGACAGCTCCATTGGTTGCCGGTTGTGAATCGGATAGAATTTAAAGCCTTGACAATTGCGTTCAAGTCCAGAGAGGTAGCTGACCCAACTACATAAAAAAACGCATCCGCCTCTATCAGCAAACGCGCTCTTTACGTTCTAACTCACAGAATTTGCTGTGCGTTCCCCAATTTGCGAAATCTCGCATTGGGGTCAGGGCCTTGTCAGTAGCATCAACCAGATTATGGAACTCCCTTTCTGACAGACTCTGGCTTATACCGTCTGAAGGGGAGTTCAGGAAAGCTCTAAAGACATGGCTCTTTAGCCGTGGTTAGCTAGAAATCACCTTCTGCCTTGCTACACCCCCCACCTCCCATGTCTTGCTGGATTATGCTAGCGCCGGGACACCTCTGCTTGAGGTAGCTGATGCGCTTTATAAATGTTGTGAAAATAATAATAATCATAGAACAGGGCATGAATGATGTAATATTTGAGGTCATAACTGGTGCATGGCAAGTCTGCAAGCTATAGTTACTTCAGTTAACTGAAACAGTTCAGTTCCAGAATTTCTAGGGATTTTTAATGTGAAGTAAGATTTTTTACCATTCCTAACTATCGCAACCCCCGACGTGTATGCCTTTGGCATTTGGCCGCGCATGGCATGGGGCTGGGTGCCTAAACCTAGTCACGCATGGCCTTCAGCTGTGCATGACTTGGGGTTGGGTGCAGGACTTCACCAGAGGCAGAGGTGGCAAATCCCCTATTGTTGGCAAACACCCCACAGTCGCACAACACCAATGGATATCCACCCAACCTTGTTGTTGGTGTTTTTTTTTTGGTTTCATGGTACTCTCAAGTAATTTTGCGGTACTGCTGCTTCATTAATTATTGGCCCCCGGGTGGGTCAGGTCCCGGGGGCCTTCTGATAATTAGGAGGGGTGCACATGGCCCCTCTCCTGGGTCTTATTATTGTCCCAGGGACCACCACCTCCCTGGAGCTTATTACTTTATAAACAGGGGGCCTCTCAGACCCCCCAAGGCCCCGGGGACCACCACCTTCCCGGAAAAAGGCCCGAGAAACAAGAAAGGAGAGGAGTTGCATGGCCCCTCCCAGAGCCATAGATGGCCCTGGGGACCACCACCCCCCAGGGTTGGCTCCTGCTATGTCCTGGTGTACCCACCCGTGACATAGCTGTTTGCTATGGTTTGGCGGGAACATTACCAGTCCCACCAAGCCATAGCAAATGCTCCGCTTCCAGCAAGCAAGAACATGAAATATGCTCTTGCTTGCTGAAAGTGGAGCAAAATTGCTATCAAAGAGAGGGAGCTGCATGCATAGCAGCTCCTTCTCTGTAAAAGCAATGCCCGCTCCCACAGGAGGTGTGGAGCCGGCAGGGACCGCGGGTGCCTTTAGGCTTCCCCCACAGTCCCCATCACAAGCTAAGTGGGTGCCCTGGGTGGGATCAGGTCACCCAGAAGAGAAACCAGGCCCAGGGGCATGGGGTCCCTTGGACAGAAATCCCCCTCTCCTACACTATAAAAAAATTAAAAAGCCAAGCCTGAGGAGATAGGGCCCTGTTAGAAAACCCCACTCCCACACCGGAAGGGTGGTGGTGGGTCTTCCAGACATACACTGTGGTAGCTTGGCTCGAGTGGTCAGGGGTCAGGCACCGTGCTAAGCATACGTCATACCCACACAATAACCATGCGTGCATCCGTTCCAAAAACGACACTACACCTTAAAAATTATACTGAAAATATATCTCTTTATCTTCTTTTCTCTTAGTTGCTGATTAAATAAATAATAATACAATCACAGTACACAAGGCTTTTCCTTAAAAAGTGCAGGTCAAATAAATAATAACACTTTACAGGTGCAATAAATAGGATCAGGTCAAATAAATACTGTGAGGCAATAAATACTGTGCAGGAATAAGTTAGCTCAGGACAATAAATACATCACAGGAATAACTTAGATAAATACAATAAATACAGTACCCTCAATAAATAATATCAGCCAACAATGACATTTGTAAAATCAGATCACATTTAAAATACTATGGGCTGATTTGGCCCAGTCACAGCTTGTGGTTAGGTGGATGGCCTGAGGGGTATACTCCCTGTCTTGGACAAGGCTGAGGCCTAAACTGAGGTAGGTCAAGGGGGAATCTAGAGATCTGGCTCTCCCACACTACACAACCCCTCTGTATCAGTCTCAGCTCACCCCTGGCACAATCAAGCTGGTTCCAGCACCTCTCTAGCCTCTAGGATGGTCTCTCAGGGCTTCACAGGGCCTTAGGCGCCCTCTATTCCACTTACTGCCCTTTTTATGAAGTTCCGACGCCGCTGGAGTCGTGTCGACGCCGTGAGGCGGTTCCGGTTCGATGTCGGCGGCCTCGGCTCAATGACAGTTCTTGTCGACGCCGGTATGCGGTTCCGGTTCGATGTCGGCGGCCTCGGTTCGATGTCGGCTCCGGTTCAATGACGTCGGGCAGTCTTGGCTCGATGTCGACTTCGGGCGGCTCCGGTTCGATGACGTCGGGCGGCCTTGGCTCGATGTCGACTTCCGGCAGCTCCGGAGTGCGATCTCCACTCCCGACCTCCGGTGCTCCTTCCTTCAGGTTCCGGTGACTCCGGAGTGCGACCTCCACTCCCGACCTCCGGCACAATTCTCTTCAGGTTCCGGCGATCTCCACTCCCGACCTCCGGCATGCTTAACCTCGGTCTCCGGCGACTCCGGAGGGCGGACTTCACTCCCCCGTCGACGCCGCACACTCGACCTCGGGTGACTTCCTCCTCGACCTCTGGTACTCTCCACGACCTCCGTCGGCACCCTCTCTCGACCTCTGGCGGCTCCGGGTACGACGTCTGCTTTCCAGTCAGCGCCGCTTCTCCACCTCGGGCTCCAGGTCTCTAGGCTTCTCGACGTCGGACTTCAGGTAGTTACCAGTAACCAGGTCAGGTACTTGCTGTTCTTTACTTTTAAGGCCTGTTCCTGCTGTCCAGGTCCTTAAGATGGTTTTTCTTGCTTTCTCCCACACAGGGCTCCAGGCTGGGCTCAGTCAGTAGGGACTAGTATCAAGGGTGGGTTTATGGACCCCACTCCAGGCACAAGTTTCCACCCCTGCTGCCTCACTCCTTCCTCCTTCAGGTTTCTGCTGCTCTCTCTTCACCAGTCAGGTGCTAACTGCCAGCTCCAACTGTCAACTCTGGCTTAGCTTCCCAACATTCCAAACTGCCTCCAACTGTCACAGGGTTCCAGAATGTTGCAGAAGGTTCTAGTAGGTTCCAGTGATGTCACAGGTGACAATGGGTGGCCACCATTTTGTGCTCCAGGCCCTCAGACAGAAGTTCCAGGGGTAGATAAAATGGCTCCCTGAATCTGCATCAATACTAAAAAGTCTGGTGGTTCCCAAAAAGGAAAAAATACTAACAGGGTTTGAGGCAAAAGTGGGACAAAATAAATAATGATGAGGAGGGACCACCCAAAGGGCTGACAGGTCTAACACGCGTCCCCCCCAGCTGAAAGTGGGGAGAGCTACCCAACCCCTTGGGAGTTCTCATCACTAAGGCGGAAATACCTTGAGAGACCGTCTGCATTGGCGTGGTCCACTCCAGGCCGATGTTCCACCTGAAAGTCCATTCCCTGTAGGGAAATAGACCACCTCAACAACTTGGGATTCTCCCCCTTCATCTGCATCAGCCAACGAAGGGGTCTGTGGTCGGTCTGAACCAGGAAGTGCGAGCCAAACAGGTATGGCCGCAACTTCTTCAGAGCCCATACCACTGCAAAGGCTTCACGCTCTATTGCACTCCACTTCTGTTCCCTGGGAAGTAGTCTCCGGGATTGGAAGACCACGGGTTGATCCAGACCCTCTTCATTGAGTTGCGATAACACTGCCCCAATGCCATGTTCTGATGCATCTGTCTGGACAATGAACTCCTTGGAAAAGTCTGGGGCCCTTAAGACCGGGGCCTCGCACATGGCTTGCTTCAGCTTCACGAAGGCCTGCTGACAAGCCTCCGTCCAGACTACCCGTCGAGGTTGTTTCTTGGACGTAAGCTCCGTGAGGGGGGCTACAATGGTTCCGTACCCCTTCACGAAGCGGCGGTAGTATCCCGTGAGGCCCAGAAAAGCTCGGACCTCAGTCTGTGTCTTGGGGGGTTCCCAGGCCATGATGGCCTCGATCTTCGCCTGGAGGGGTTGCACCATTCCCCTACCCACCAAGTGTCCAAGGTACACTACCGACCCCTGCCCGATCTGGCACTTGCTGGCCTTGATCGTTAACCCAGCTTGTCTCAGGGCCTGGAGAACAGCTTGCAGGTGACGCAAATGATCCTCCCAGCTGTTACTGAAGACGGCTATGTCATCCAGATAAGCAGCAGAGAAACTCTCCATTCCGGTGAGGATCTGGTTTACCAGGCGCTGAAACGTGGCAGGTGCGTTCTTGAGCCCAAAGGGCATCACACAGAACTGGTAGTGGCCATTGGGCGTGGAGAAGGCTGACCTTTCCCTTGCTCCATCAGTCAAAGAGATCTGCCAGTACCCAGAAGTAAGGTCAAAGGTACTTAGATATTGGGTAGCTCCCAGCCGGTCAATCAATTCATCCGCCCTAGGGATCGGATGAGCATCAGTTTTAGTTACTGAATTCAGTCCCCGGTAGTCCACACAGAACCTCAGTTCCGGTTGGGCACCCGGTGGTGCAGCTTTTGGTACTAGTACTACCGGACTGGACCAGGGGCTGCTAGAAGGTTCGATCACTCCTAGCTCCAGCATCTTAGTGACTTCACTGTGAATGCTGGCCTTCACCTTGTCTGACATCCGGTAGATCTTGGACTTCACAGGTGGGCTGTCTCCTGTGTCCACATCATGGACGCACAGGTGAGTCCTACCCGGAACAAGGGAGAACAACGAAGAGTACTGTCCCAGGACCTGGCGGCAGTCCTCCTGCTGTTCAGGAGTTAGAGATGGGGAGAGAATCACTCCCTCCACCGACCCATCCTTCTCTTGAGACGCAAACAAATCGGGGAGAGGCTCGCTTTCCGCGTCCTCTGCTCCGTCAGTCACCATCATCAAAATGACTTCGGGCCTCTCGTGGTGGGGTTTGAGGCGGTTGGCATGCAGCACCCGTAGGGGCTGACGAGGGGTTTTAAGATCCACCAAGTAGGTAGCCTTACCCTTCTTCTCCAACACCTCAAAGGGTCCTGACCAGCGATCCTGGAGGGCGCTAAGCTCTCCCGGTTCGATCACCCACACCTTCTGGCCAGGCTCCAACTCCACCGGGTGAGCGTTGTGGTCATACCACGCCTTCATTACTGCTTGGCTGGCCTCCAAGTTGTCGGAAGCTTGCTTCCACAACTTAGCCATTTGGCTCCGGAAGGCCAGCATGTAGCTCACCACGTCCTGGGGAAGCTTTCTGGGAGTTCTTTCCCATCCGTCTCTCACCAGGTTGAGAGGTCCACGTACAGGGTGCCCATACAAAAGCTCGAAGGGGCTGAAGCCCACTCCCTTCTGTGGCACTTCCCTGTAAGAAAAGAGTAGACAGGGTAGGAGGACGTCCCATTTCCTCCGCAGGCTTTCAGGCAGACTTCTGATCATGCCTTTCAAGGTTTTGTTAAACCTCTCCACCAGACCATTGGTCTGGGGGTGGTAAGGAGTTGTGAACCGGTAGGTCACTCCACACTCCTTCCACATGGCCCGCATGTACGCTGACATGAAGTTGGTCCCCCTGTCGGACACAACTTCCTTGGGAAAACCCACTCGGGTAAAGATTCCCATCAGGGCCCTAGCCACAACAGGTGCTGTAATGGTCCTCAGAGGTATTGCCTCTGGGTACCGTGTGGCATGATCCACCAGAACCAGGATAAACCTGTGACCAGCTGTAGTAGGTGGATCTAACGGACCCACAATGTCGATGCCCACCCTTTCAAAGGGGGTGCTAACGACAGGAAGTGGTTCCAGGGGAGCTTTCAGCTTCACCCCTGTTTTCCCACTGGCTTGGCAAGACACACATGTCCGGCAGTAGGTATCGGACGTCACTTTCATTTGAGGCCAATAAAAGTGTGGGACAAGACGGGCGAAGGTCTTGTCTTGCCCCAGGTGTCCTGCCAAGGGGATCTCGTGAGCCAACTCCAGAAGCAAGGCTCGATAACGTTGAGGGACTACCAAGGCTCGTGACGATCCATGTAGGGGTGCCTTGGGTTCACTGTAGAGGAGGCCATCCTCCCAGTAAACACTGTAGTTCCCTTCAACGTTCCCTGCTGCCTGGGCTGCGGCCTGACGCCTCAGCCCCTCAAGGGTAGGGCACTCCCTCTGGCCCTGGCAGAATTCCTCCCTGGACGGGCCTCCCTCCACGTGCCACTCGGCCGGGATGGGTAGGTCCTCCAGTTTGGGGACATCCCCCACTGCAGATTCCTGGTCCACCACCTCCGGTGGCCTATCCGTCCTACGGGGTGTGGACGCCGAGGCAGGCTCCTCCTGTCCTCGGTTCTTCCCTTGACTGGCAGCTGGATGGGCCTTTGTTCCAGGCTCCAGCCTGAACGAACTCCCTCTCCGGGTAGTCGCGGACCTTGTGCTCACACAGGCCCAGTCAGGTGTACCCAGCATCTCAGTATGAGTCCGGTATTCCACCTCCTTCCAAGCATTGTGCTCCATGTCATTCCCCAGTAGACAATCGACTGGCACGGCAGGGCTTACGGCAACTCGAAGTGAACCTGCAACCCCCTCCCATTCAAAGGGAACCTCGGCCACTGGATAGTGGCCTGTTCTGCCGTCAGCCATCGCGGCTGGGTGGAGTACATCGGGAATTACCTGCTCTGGAGACACCAGTTGGCTACGTACCATAGTCATACTGGCTCCTGTGTCTCTCAGAGCCTCCCCTCTTTGGCCGTTGATGGTGACCCACTGCCCATACTTTACGGTATTTGCGGGCACCTGGATCTTAGGAACCATCTCCCGTTCTCCCAGGGACACTAAAGTGACACCCGCCCACTCCCTTCCCTTAATTAAAGGCATCTCCTCCCTGAGCACTACACTAGCTACTCCGGGGGTCTTTCCTCCAATGGGAGGGGGTGGTCGTTTCGGGCACTTCGCATCTCCCTTATAGTGTCCAACGCCACCGCACTCGAAGCAATGGACAACCCTTGGCTGCTGACTCTGGCCAGGATTAGGGTTTCTGGGTGGGTTAGCCCTAGGGGTGAATCCTGTTCCCTTCCCTTGGAAGTTATTTTGGGGGCCTTTGGAGAACTCCTTTTTCTTTTCCCCTCCCTCTTTCTTCTGGGGGGCGCCCTGTCCGGCCTTTTGAGTATCCCCTCCAGTCCCCCTTGTGGACACCCGGGTACTAGCCCAAATGTCCGCCTCCTCAGCAAGCTTCCGGGGATTGGTCAGCTTGCTATCCACCAGGTGTTGACGCAGTTCAGGGAAACATTTTTCGAGCAGGTGTTCCTTCAGTACTAAATCAAACAACCCCTCGTAGTTCCTCACTTCACTGCCCTGAATCCAACCCTCTAGTGCCTTCTTTGCATAGTCCAGGAAGTCCACCCAATTCTGTGTGCCCAGTTTGTGACTACCCCGGAACTTCTGTCTGTACTTTTCGGGTGTTAGTCCAAACTTTCTTATGAGCGCCACCTTCATGGTGGGGTAGTGGGTCTGCTCATCCTCCTCTAGGGCCAATAATGCATCCCTACCAGCTGGAGGCATGTACTTGTACAATCCCCCTCCCCAGTACTTCTCTGGAACCCCATGGGCCCTTAACGAGACCTCATAGGCTGCTAGCCACTTGGCGATATCGTCACCCGCCCCATAGCTAGCTACTATGTCCTTTGGCAGGTAGAGTTTGGGTTCCCTGGTGATTTCTTGGTCTTTGCTGCCACCATTAGGAACAGGGTGTGCCCTAGCTCTTAGGATCTGAAGATCTATCTCTTTCAGCCTTAACTCGTGAGCCATCCTCTGTCCCTCCTTCTCTTTCTCCAGCTCCGCTAACTTCCATGTGAGCTGTCTTTTCTCCCTACGGTCAGTTAACTCTACTTCAGATAAGCCACCGCTAGAGACACTGCTGCCCTTCCTAGAAAGTGTCCTGGGCCCCGCTAACAGGTTCCCCACCTCAGGTTGGTACAAACCTCACTGTCGGGCTCTCTATCCCTGTCCTCCTCCTCAGCCTTGCTTTCTCGTCGTGCCTCCCCCCAAGCCCTTAAGCTGGTTTGGAGTGCACCCTTCTTTGCTCCTGGGAGACAATACACCCCCTCCCGCTGACAAAACTCCCTGAGTTGGGCCACAGTATAGGTTTCCAGGTCTTCTAGCACAAACTCCATTTTGCCCACTCAGAACAGAAGACAGGTTTTTACAGAAGCAATGCAGGGGGGTACCTTATATAATACCTCCTCCCACCACCAGAGTAAATTTGGAAAAACAAAAACTCACAATTAGGAAGGCCGCTTTGAGAAAACTCCAGGTGTAGGCCTATGGACTACCCACAGTTATTGTCGAGTATACGTAGGCACAGCTCAATCCCACCACTGAACACCAATCATGTTAGAAAACCCCACTCCCACACCGGAAGGGTGGTGGTGGGTCTTCCAGACATACACTGTGGTAGCTTGGCTCGAGTGGTCAGGGGTCAGGCACCGTGCTAAGCATACGTCATACCCACACAATAACCATGCGTGCATCCGTTCCAAAAACGACACTACACCTTAAAAATTATACTGAAAATATATCTCTTTATCTTCTTTTCTCTTAGTTGCTGATTAAATAAATAATAATACAATCACAGTACACAAGGCTTTTCCTTAAAAAGTGCAGGTCAAATAAATAATAACACTTTACAGGTGCAATAAATAGGATCAGGTCAAATAAATACTGTGAGGCAATAAATACTGTGCAGGAATAAGTTAGCTCAGGACAATAAATACATCACAGGAATAACTTAGATAAATACAATAAATACAGTACCCTCAATAAATAATATCAGCCAACAATGACATTTGTAAAATCAGATCACATTTAAAATACTATGGGCTGATTTGGCCCAGTCACAGCTTGTGGTTAGGTGGATGGCCTGAGGGGTATACTCCCTGTCTTGGACAAGGCTGAGGCCTAAACTGAGGTAGGTCAAGGGGGAATCTAGAGATCTGGCTCTCCCACACTACACAACCCCTCTGTATTAGTCTCAGCTCACCCCTGGCACAATCAAGCTGGTTCCAGCACCTCTCTAGCCTCTAGGATGGTCTCTTAGGGCTTCACAGGGCCTTAGGCGCCCTCTATTCCACTTACTGCCCTTTTTATGAAGTTCCGACGCCGCTGGAGTCGTGTCGACGCCGTGAGGCGGTTCCGGTTCGATGTCGGCGGCCTCGGCTCAATGACAGTTCTTGTCGACGCCGGTATGCGGTTCCGGTTCGATGTCGGCGGCCTCGGTTCGATGTCGGCTCCGGTTCAATGACGTCGGGCAGTCTTGGCTCGATGTCGACTTCGGGCGGCTCCGGTTCGATGACGTCGGGCGGCCTTGGCTCGATGTCGACTTCCGGCGGCTCCGGAGTGCGATCTCCACTCCCGACCTCCGGTGCTCCTTCCTTCAGGTTCCGGCGACTCCGGAGTGCGACCTCCACTCCCGACCTCCGGCACGATGCTCTTCAGGTTCCGGCGACTCCGGAGTGCGATCTCCACTCCCGACCTCCGGCACGCTTCACCTCGGTCTCCGGCGACTCCGGAGGGCGGACTTCACTCCCCCGTCGACGCCGCACACTCGACCTCGGGTGACTTCCTCCTCGACCTCTGGTACTCTCCACGACCTCCGTCGACGCCCTCTCTCGACCTCTGGCGGCTCCGGGTACGACGTCTGCTTTCCAGTCAGCGCCGCTTCTCCACCTCGGGCTCCAGGTCTCTAGGCTTCTCGACGTCGGACTTCAGGTAGTTACCAGTAACCAGGTCAGGTACTTGCTGTTCTTTACTTTTAAGGCCTGTTCCTGCTGTCCAGGCCCTTAAGATGTTTTTTTCTTGCTTTCTCCCACACAGGGCTCCAGGCTGGGCTCAGTCAGTAGGGACTAGTATCAAGGGTGGGTTTATGGACCCCACTCCAGGCACAAGTTTCCACCCCTGCTGCCTCACTCCTTCCTCCTTCAGGTTTCTGCTGCTCTCTCTTCACCAGTCAGGTGCCAACTGCCAGCTCCAACTGTCAACTCTGGCTTAGCTTCCCAACATTCCAAACTGCCTCCAACTGTCACAGGGTTCCAGAATGTTGCAGAAGGTTCTAGTAGGTTCCAGTGATGTCACAGGTGACAATGGGTGGCCACCATTTTGTGCTCCAGGCCCTCAGACAGAAGTTCCAGGGGTAGATAAAATGGCTCCCTGAATCTGCATCAATACTAAAAAGTCTGGTGGTTCCCAAAAAGGAAAAAATACTAACAGGGTTTGAGGCAAAAGTGGGACAAAATAAATAATGATGAGGAGGGACCACCCAAAGGGCTGACAGGTCTAACAGGCCCCCTACCTTTAATGATTTTTTTTCAAAAGGCCGGACCTTGGGGGATGAGGTTCCTGGGGCTGAAATAGGCCCTGCGAGGGGGGCGCCACGGTTGCCCCCATTCAAAAAAGACCAGGCCCTGGGGGATGAGATCTCTGGGGCTGAAATCAGGGTGGGGGATGCACGGCCCCCCTCCCCCATCTAAAAAAGGCTAGGCCCTGTGAGATGGGGTCCCCGGGGCCAGAATCGGCACAGGGAAGGGTGGCCATGCAGCCCCCCTCTCCTAATAAAAAAAATGGCAAGTCATAAAGGCCCTGCCCCCTTTCATCTCCATTCTTCAAACGAGCCTCCTGGTGCACTACTAGTAGGGGGATGAAGTCCAGTTTGCTCCAGAGGGTTCTGGGGGCCAACAAGTCCTCCTGTTACTTCCTGTAAGTCCTACACAATGGTATTGTTGAGACTCTTTGGAGGTCACACCCTCTTTTTCCACCACTCTGCAAACACACCTCCTAGTGCACTGCTGGTTGGGGGATGACGTCCCCTTGGATGCTGAGGGTCCTTGGGGACCAACAAGCCCTCCTGTTACCTCCAGTAAGTCCCACACAGTGACTGATGAGAGAACTTCAGAGGCCATGCCCCTTTCTACACCACTCTGCAAACGCACCTCCTGGCACATTGCCGATTCAAAAAGGAAGTCCCCTTGGATGCTAAGGGTCCTTGGGAGCCAACAAGCCCTCCTGTTTCTTCCAGTAAGCTCCACACAGCAATTGCTGAGTTGACTTCAGAGGCCACGCCCCCTTTCTCCACCACTCTGCAAACGCACCTCCTGGCACACTGCTGGTTGTGGAAGGATGTCCCCTTGGATGTTGAGGGTCCTTGGGTGCAAACAAGCCTTCCTATTACCTCCATTAAGTCCCTCACAGCCCTCACAGCCAATTGCTCAGAGGACACCTTTCTCTACTACTCTGTAACCATGTCTCCTGGGTGCACTGCTGGTTGGGGGATGAAGTCCCCTTGGAAGCTAAAGGCCCTTGGGGGACAACATGCCCTCCTGTTACCTCAAGTAAGTCCCACACAGCGCGATTGCTGAGAGGACTTTAGAAACATGGCCTCTTTTTCCACCACTCTGCAAATGCACCCCCTGGCGCACTGCTGGTTGGGGTGAAGTCTCCTTGGATACTGAGGGTCCTTGGGGGCCAAGAACCCGTCCTGTTACCTCCAGTAAGTCCCACACAGCTGGATTGCTGTGAGCTGGTTGGAGGCCCTGCCCCCTTTCTCCACCACTCTGCAAACATGCCTAGTAGTTAAAAAAACATATGAATTCACTTAAAAAACCAAAGGATACGGGGATGTTAAACTTAGGAAATAGAATTGAAAAAAACCTTAGAAATTCACTTAAAAAAAAACAAGGTTACAGTGACGTTATAGTTAGGAAATAGATTAAAAAAACATAGACATTCACTGGAAAAAACCAAAGGTTACAGGGATATTATAGTTAGGCTCAGCTTTTATTCATACAAAACCATTGAAATTCAGCAGTTATAGTTAACTGGGCTCATTATAACTTATGCCCGGAATGCACTGCTTATGACCTCACATATTACATCACTCATGACATGATCATTGACATCACTGTTGACGTATCAAATTACATCACTGATGGCATCATCCACAGAAGCCCTCACATACCCACTCACTCCCCTATACAACCTCTGTTATGTCCACTCACATACCCACACAACCACTCACATACCCATTCATAACCCATACCAGCAATAACACACCCACTCACATCTCCATAGAGCCACTCACACACCCATTCACTCACCCATACAGCCACTCGTTCAACCAGCCACTCACCCACACAGCCACTCAGTCAGTCAATAAAACTTTATTCAGTTTTTTACAACCATAAAAGTACAGAATAAGCAGCATCTCATTCAATTAAATATAAACAAGTCAATATCATAAAATATGTAATACATCTTCTGCAAGCCTATAAAACAAATTTTCTTTAAAATAGGAGATAAATATCATCTTAAAATATGTTAAAACCAACTATTCCATTCTTAAGGCACATAAACCTTCAGGTACGTCCCGCCCAATACTTCTATCCTTTAATAACTCATTCTCCTGATAGCTTAAACGATCTAGATTTCATCAGTACTCTTTACATTTGAGGAACACTTTAACTTTCTTTATATATTTCCCAACGGCACAGGCTATATCCAGGTTCATCATTCCCACTAAGAGATTTACAGCTTGCTTCCTGTTTTTAATATCGTATTTTTAAAAAATCGGACCTAAAATCTCTTTTCTTATATCTAAAATCTTCAAGCAATCTAATAAAATATGTAAAATATCACAGGAAGTACCCAAAGTGCAAGTGCATTTTCCATTGCTATCATTAAGTTTTTAACCACTTTAGTGGCGTAACAGGGGTTTATCCCAATTCTCAATCTTAGCACTTCACGCCGTAACATACAACTAGGTAATCTGTCTATATAAGGGTAGTGTAAATCATTTTCCCATTCCGAGGCCATATGAGAAACTGAGTTTTTGCGTAAGAGATACTCCTGATCATGTGTTCGAGACACTTCCATTCTCAGTGACCTAAGTTCTTTCTTATCTATCTTTAAATGGGGAGACTGAGGGCACAACTTTAGCTTTAACACACGATACGCTTCATTTATTGAGTCAATTGTCTCTTTTGCCCAGGTCAACTCACTGTTGGATATTTCATTTTTACACCACTGTGCAATTTTTTGTCCTCACCTGATCCTAAACGCTGCCAGAAGCGTAATAAATTAATGCTATCGAAGATTGCCGTGCACTCCTGTTTTAAACAATTATACTTCTTTTTGACGAGGTTTTTCAAACTCAAAGTTATGTGCGTGCTTCCTGGAATACGTGATCTGCCCCTTATCACGTCAAAAGTTACATTGTCTCATCGCTAAATGCTGCCAGAGCGCGGGAATCGTCGCTGTTAGATAGAACACGAACTCAAGTTGCGTAGGTAAGAGCGGGCAGAGTGATCGTCACAGTGTTAATTGATAGGCTGTGATAGGTTAAGCCTAAGAGGAGGGGCAATTTTGTAGGGGTTAAAACAGAGGAAAAACATGGCATACCGCTAAATGCGGCCAGAGCGAGGGAATCGCCGCTGTAAGAGAGAATACGACCTCCAGTTGCGTAGGTAAGAGTTCAAGCGGGTGGTATCTGGGGAATGGAAAGTTGTTAGCGGGAAGGAGGAGTAAACTAACTTTTAAGATCTGGGGTGTCACGGAAAGTTAATATAACACAAACCTAAGAGGCTGGTTAGGGGTTTTTCAGGTTTAATTACGGGAGCTTTCTGCTCCAAGTTTAGAGGGAAAATGTTGCACAGTGGTTAACTTTACATATAATACAACGTTGTTCGTATAAAAATGTACAGTGTTAAACATAGTGATTAGAAGCCTGATTTTAAACAGAACGTTCTTTTATTTTGTAGTGAACCCCTGAGGAAGGACTCTTTAAAGTCTGAAATGCATTGGGTATTATAAGATCTTGCAACCAAGGATGTTTTATGTTTTTTGGCGTGCCCGGCAAAAAGGCCTGGATGGGCATATCCGCAGGCATAAGAAGTTGTTAAAACATAAGCAAATCACGTGTGAAAAGAACAATAAAAATAAAATGGAATTAAGCCAAAATTATGGATTACATGGAATAATTTACTGACAAAAGTTATAAAGCGATTGATACAAGATGTGTGAAATTCACGACACCGCTGTGCACCTGGATTGGAGTGTAGTACCGCTCCACTTTTGATGTAGAAGCGTAATAAATCCATGCAAGCTGTTATAGCCCAAGAGGTGATTCCCAATTCTAGTCTTGCTGCTTGTACCATAGATGATCTAGGCAGCGAGAACAAACTTTTAAGAATATTTCCCTCCTCTTTGTCCCATCCATTTTTGCCACTTAAATAAAGGACCTCTGCACCATACAGGAATTGTGGAGGAACCATTGCTAGATAGGCCTTTAGAACCGGCCTATCGGACATTTCTCCATATGCACTATTAAATCTTTTTAGACCCTTCACGGAAGCCGATGCTCTTATTTTTAATGCATCAAGGTGGGTATACCATTGCAGGCTACTCGCAAACCACATCCCCAAATATCTATATTCTGTTACTTTTTCCAGCGTCTCTGTGCCCAGATACCAGGAGAACTTTGTTTTTCTTCTTCCAAAGCATAGGATTTTGGTCTTCTCCATGTTCACAACAAATTTTTTAATTTGACAATATTCATTAAACATGTTTAATTTTCTTTGTAGACCAATTTCCGTCTGGTCCATAATTACCAGATCATCTGCATATAATAAACAGGAGATATGGTTTCCTCCTAGTTTCGTGCTAGCCCCTCTAACCTTTCTTAATTTTAAGGGCAGGTCAGCTATAAACAGAGAAAAAAGTAAGTGGGCAAGTACACACCCTTGTCTCAGTCCATTACCGATCTGGATCCTTCCAGACAATCCTCCATCCTCATCCAAGATTATCTGGACCCAGTTTCCTGTATGCAGGGCTTGGATCAAGGCCAATAAATCGCCTCTCACACAGCCATACACTCACCCATACAGCTACTCACACACAGACGAATTTACCATTCTACAATCACATACCCACACAGCCTCTCAATAGACACTCACTCACCCATAAAAGTACTCACACACCCATACAACCACTTACATACCTATTCACACATCCATACGAGCCCTCCCATATCTTCTCACTCACCCTTACAGTCATTCACACAGATACTCACACTCTAATACAACCATACACACACCGACTCAATTAACCAAACATCCACTCAAACAGCCACTCACTCACCCATACAGCGAATTACGCATAGTCACTCACTCATACAGCCATTCAGATACCTGCTCACTCACCCATACAGTCACTCACACAGCCACTCACATACCAATACAGTCACTGACACATCCACTCACTCACCAACATAGTCACATACACACCCACACACTCACCCACAAAGCTACTCACATACCTACTTATACACCCATAGAGCTACACGCACACCCACTCACAACCCAAAAACCACTCACACACTCACTCCCACAGCCATACAACCACTCAGATACCCACTGACACACTAATACAACGACTGACACAACCACTCAACCACTCATACACTTGCAGACCTAGTAGAAATCCACTCACTCAACCATACCCTCACTCATACATGCAGTCACACACCCATGCAGCGACTCACACACCCACTCACATATTGATACAGCCAGTCACACACCCACTCAGATCACACATGTTAGAGACAGTATCGCTCATTAGTAGTACAACTAGTATACTAATCTAACATTTGTAGGTGAATGTTATAAGCAATGTAATATTTGAGGTCATGAACAGTACATTGTGCTGGCATAAGTTATAGCAAGCTCAGGTAACTATAACTTCGGAATTCTAATGGGTTTGTACCAGTGAAAGCCGAGCCTAACTATATCATACCTGTAACCTTTGTTTTTCTGAGTTATATATATAGTACAGGGACGTTATAGTTAGGCTGACATTTCACTCAAACAAAAAACAGAGATATTCAGCGGTTATAGTTAGCTGAGCTAACTATAACTCATGCCCCCGCAATGCACTGCTTATGACCTCATATAATACATCACTTATGACATGGTCAGTGACATCACTGATGATATCATCCAGTGACAGAGTGTTTTTAAAAGGTTTATGAGTGATAAATATATATATACAAAGGTGTATTGGTGAATCAGTGGGTGTATGAGTGCATGTATGGATGATTTAGTGAGTGCATGGCCCACTGTATAAGTGAGTGATTAGGTGTCTCAGTGAATGTATGGGTGAGTGACTAGGTTGTGTGAATATCTGTATTGGTCTGTCTGTATCTGTCTAAGTGGCTGTATGGGTTGGTGAGTGGGTACGTGAGTGGCTGTATGGGTGATTGATTGGTTGTCTGAGTACCTGTATGGGTGTAGGAGTGTCTGTGTGGATGGGTGAGGAGGTGTATCACAGCCTGCATGAATGAGTGAGGGCTGAGTCAGTGGCTGTATGGGTTAGCAAGTGCATCTGTGAGCGACTGTATGGGTGACAGTGTATATGACAGTGTCGGTGAGTGAATGGATGTGTCAGTGGTATATGAGTGAGTAGTTGCATATGTGAAAGGCAGTATAGGTGAGTACTGTAGTATATGCGTGACTGTATGTGTGAGTGAGTGATTGTGAGAGTGGCTGTATAGGTGAGTGTGTGCTTGTGTCAGTGACTATATAGGTGAGTGAGAATGTGTTAGTATCTGTATGAGTAAGTTAGTGGGTGTGTGTTTATCTGTATGGATGAGTAAGTGGCTCTGTCATTGACTCTATAGGTGAGTGAATAGGTGAATAGGTGAATAGGTGTGTGAGTAGCCCTATGGGTGACCGTTAGTGTGTGAGTGGCTTTATGGGTGTATGTGTGGATATATAATGGCTGTATTAGTGAGTCAGTTGGGTTATGAGTGGTTATATAGGTGACTGGGTGGATGTGTGTGTAGACCTATGAATCAGTGAGTGGGTGTGTAAGTACTGGTATGGGTGCATCAATGGTTTGGGAATTGTAGTGTGGAAAGTTGGAGTAGGTGTATGAAAGGTTATATTGAGCCAGAGATCTGTGAATGAAATCATCAGTGATGTAATAAGTGATGTAACTGACCATGTCATGAGTGAAGTAATATGTGAGATCATAAGCAGTGCATTGTGGGGGCATAAGTTACAGTGCGCCCACATATGCACACGTATTACAGCATTTTACACACTAGAGGTTTATTACTGTATTGTCTAAAGTCATGTTTTTTGAGTGACTTTCTATAAAAACCATCTCTAAAACCTATTGCCTGTATTCGTGATAGCGCCGGTAGTCACAATGACGTCGGTACTTGCAGACTGAAAAACACATATATGCACACATATTATTGTATTTTTGGCACTAGGGGTTTATTTCTGTATTGTCTAAAGTTATGTTTTTCTAGTGAGTTTGTATAAAAACCATCTCTAAGACTTATTTTCCATTTTTGCTGTGATGCCGGGACTAACGATGCGATACCAAAGGGGATGATGGACGGAGTGTTTGAGCAAATCAAACAGTCCCCCCCAGTCAACTGATCTGGGTTTAATCCATCATCATTCTTTAGCTCACTCTACCACCCCAGTTCAGACATGGCCATATGCAAATCTGTCTGACCCTGTCTCTCATGGGAACAGACCAGCCCGAACTGCCAAGCCATATCTTCCCTGGACCGGAAACAAGCATCCTGGGACCGGGTTCGAGTTCATAACCCTCATCAGCCAGACTATCTTGAATCCAGTGGCAAAGTGAGCAAGGGACCCACGTCTGGGAATACCCTGCCAACTTAGGGCGAACAAAGCGATACCAAAGGGGATGATGGACGGAGCGTTTGAACAAATCAAACACTCACCCCCAGTCAACTGATCTGGGTTTAATCCATCATCATTCTTTAGCTCACTCCACCACCCCAGTTCAGACTAACGTTCGGACTAACGATGACATTGGTGCCCTCGATCACCGCAAATACGTCATGAAAACGCAAAGCAAAGTAGGATTCAATAGCCAACACCACATAAAAAAGTTATAACTATATAATTCATTCTAAACATCACACTGGATTAATCACTATCCAAATAGCTCTATAAAAACATTTTACAGTCTCTCAATATCTCTATTACAGTGTGCATTAATAAGTCACTGGTTTGTGTGAATGGTTGCATAAGTCTTCAAGTGGGACTGTGACTGGCTGCATGAGTCCCTCATTGGTTCTCTGAGTGGTACAGAAGCCTCTGAGTGGGCACATGAGTTTTTGAGTGAGTTTGTGAGTGGGTGTATAAGCCTCTCACTGGGTATGTGAGTGGGTGTGTGAGTGTCTGAGTGGGTATGTGAATGGATGTGTGAGCATCTGAGTGGGTATGTGAATGGGTACATGAGTCTGAGTAATGAATTGTTTACTATTTTTGGAACTACGGCAAAACCCACATGGGGCATGTGTATAGCAGTACCACCATGACCAGAATGCACTGTAACTCACATGAGGCCCACTGAGGGCGGGATTACCATTTAAACAGGTGGCTGCAATTTGTTTGCTGCTTTGTTCTGTGCTGGCCTGTGATCAAGAACTGCAGATTTCAAAATGCGTTAGGCTTTTTTAGATTATTTGACGACAGTTGCTGTTTTCGCTGCAGTCTTAATTAAAGAGATGCACCTACCTGTGAGTGTGTCTTCTTTCGAGGGCAACCTTTTTGTGTGTGTATATATATATATATATATATATATATATATATATGTCCGCTCAAGATTAACTCCGTTCTGTGGACCCCTGGCGCTTCTGTTTTCGGTGTGATCCCCAGCAGAGCCAAAGCCGTCACAATATCACCAACAAATTCCTTTCCAGGAAGATTGGAACGCACTCACAGATCCTTTGTTAATATTCAAAATCTTCTTTATTAAGCCATCAAATCCCAAATCTCTACGCTTCTATGCTCTAGAGACAATTCCAGCACATGACAGAGGAGGGGACCGAGAAAAAAACCTGAGACGCAGAGAATCGCGACAAATCTTGAACTTCAGGACTTACATACCATGGGGTCTTAATCAAAGCGAAGAATTATATATACACTTATAGGACCATGTGATGACATAAGAAAAATAGCTGCGAGAGATACCCTAAGAGAGGAAGTTGAGGAGGGAATTGATAAACAGTAACTACACACACATAACTACTTACAAGCCAGCCATCTGACCCAAAGATACCTATTTAATAAGGTAGGAACACCCTGCAATTAGGACACTTCACACAGTTACACCCTGGTGACGTTAGGTTTGGGAAGTTGACACAGCTTTGGGAAAACAACATCCCCACGGATACACACCATTGTACATCTGTTAATTTTAAGCCCACTGGAGGGCACTAAGTAATAATTTACGTTCATATATATATACGTATATATATATATCCTATCATCCTGTGTCAACCTTGATACCAGGACTGAGTTAACACAATCCGGAGTCCTTTTCTAAATTGAGGGGACCTATCTGAGCACAGTTTTAAATTTCGATTACTAACAGTAACGTTAATTGAGCGTTCTCTGAGGCCAATAATGCTGCAACCATAATGGGGCATGATATACATAATTCCCGGCGACAAACCTTCATAAGAAGGCTAAATCTGCTTCACATACAGATAGACATATACATTTAAAATAAGGGAATAATGAATTTCCGCCATAAATATATATGCAAATGAACAGTTGTGAATACCGCTAACATAAAAGGGTGGACACACATAAAATGAGTCGAGGGATAGTGTATGCACTTCTTTGTGTATTATATCTATTTACCGCAAATGGCCTATCAAAAAAGTCTTAATATTGGGGTTGATGAAATGGCTGTACAACATGTGAACTACAATGACCATAAGCCTTATGGCCAAGTAAGTAACATCACGAGTCACATGTCATGGCATCAAGACGTTTTTATTGGTTGTTTTTTTAATGTGAAAAACTGACCGTGAACAAGCTATCGGCTGATAGCGAAATGCGTTGGTTATCTCCCGGTAATGTTTGGGACTTGATGGCTTAATAAAGAAGATTTTGAATATTAACAAAGGACCTGTGAGTGCGTTCCAATCTTCCTGGAAAGGAATTTGTTGGTGATATATATATAGATTGGGGAACACATACTATATACCCCCCCCCCGTTTTGCTGATTGTTGTCCATCAATTTACCTGTTGATAGAGGATATCCCGCACATATGGGTTAGGTCTCCGCCTCTGACCACCATTGAAATGTAGTTACATGGGGTGGTTTGTACAAACACGTCATTGGCACTTGCCAGGTATTTTAACATCATAGTCAATTCGATTGCCTTAGCTTATCTGGACAACGTATATATGATTACATTCATGTTTGAGATGGTCATTCAACCACTCCAAGATGGCTGCTGCATTGGGCTGGGTTTCGGCCACCATGAGTTTTTTGGTCCATTGTTTGTTTTCACAGCTCTCCAAACTTTACTTAGTTTGTTTTCACTGTAGCACTGTTATTCACGTGAGCAAGGCTTTTGTAAGTCGAAACGCGTTGTGAATAAACACCCGTTTGTTCTGCCATCTGTGTTGGATCACTCTGTTCCTGAGAGCGCACGACATCTGCATATTTGGAACATTTAATTTCCGGCGTGCTCCGCCGGCGTGTGCGCCAGCTCTCTCGGGTCCCAGCAATCGGAAGGAGCGCTGTTTTGGATGTTACATGATTGAGATTGCATCGGACCGGCCGTCCTGCGTGTGCACAGAGAAACCGTCATTCCCGGCAACCCGGCACTTCGAGGAGCTCGTGGCATCGAGGGTAAGTGCTTGACCCTTTCTGTCCGCCCCTTGGGAGGCGAGGGTGGGGGTCTCTGGTGGCGCTCGTCTCTCCTCTCCCGGGGCAGCGGCGGGTGGGTCGCGCTTGTCTCTCATCGTTTCACGTAGCTGCCACTACGGACTGTGTCCTCAAGGTTCACGGCGGAAAAATACACAAAAAATACACAGTCTCTGCACAGAGTACCTGGATTAATTCCTCAACACCACTAGGCTGCATAACAAGGACACGAAGCAATACGCGACTATCTGATTAACTGTGATACCGCGTTATCTGCTACATTGACCCTGCACTCGGTATACACTGTCGCCTGTGGCACAATAATTCTCGTTAACAATAATTCTCGTTAACATCAATGAACTCGTACACCAAGTGCCAATAGAACTATTTATAATAGCCAGGTGGTATATGCAGCATTGTTCCAACAGGGTGGAGCATCCCAGGCACCCCTAAACATCTGTTTATTTTCAAGGACTGGCAGGAGCAACTCGCATTCGCGAGGGGAACAATATCCACACACTTAGCAGGCACTATACTCGGGTGTAGTGCATATGGAAGAGGAGGAAGAACGCAGGGCGGCTGCCCTGGCGATATTTGCTAAAAAACCCAAGAGTCTATCAACTGCTAAACCAGGAACAACATCAACATTATCCACTGATGACAAAATGAATAAACTGGAGAAACTTAAAAGAACGGAAATCTCGAAGTGGTGGGAGGCCATTTCGCTCCAGAATTATATAGACCAAGAGATGGTGCCTAGAGGTCTTAGGATTTTTATCACACCGACATATGAAGCACCCAACCCAGCTATGCTAACGGAATGGTCGGAGAACTCAGCTACAAGCTCCAGGCGTATGCTTGAGATCCTAGTGAAATACGCTTGGATTGATAGAGAAATAATTCTCAAACAAATACAAGAGATTACTGATGAATTGAGAAGTATCATCGACAAAGAGACCATAGATAAATCCCTGAAAAGCATGAAAGAGCGGTTGAAAAAACATGAAGAGGAGATCAAAGCGCGGAAGGAGAGAAAAATGAACAGAGACTACAACGATTATGAGTCTGGTAGAATTCTCACTTTCAACCGGAAGTATGATCACCTCTATGAGGATAAAGTAAAACCGCCACCCACGAGGGAAGACAGAGACACAGAGCCAACGCCATCAACATCCACAGCGAGTGATATTGAATCTGATATCTCCACAGAAGAAACTAACAGCCTTGAGACGACAACACGGCAAGTGAATTTTTTGGAGGAATATCGTCACCTGCGCCGGAGCAGACGGACGACAAAGGAGACTCCGGCGAAGACTGCATCAGGATGGAGGGGACGAGGACGGGGAAGGGGACGAGGAAACGAAGGAATAGAAGAAAGAGAATCCACCAACGATGGGAGGAGAGGCAGAGGAAGGGGCGGCGTGGGAAGCTACAGAACCCACTCCAGAAGGATGCGATAATGGATATGACAATGGTAAACAAAACTGTCATTAATCTTTCCAATAGGGTTATGACCGATTTGGAAAAACGGACTCTATGTTTGGGTCTGTCCTTTTGCCCTTCCAGATCTTTTAACTTCACGAACACCAGGATAGATTTGTTCAAATTTACTAGGAAATTGAAGTTGAAGAAATGGCATGCGCTCAAAAGGTTGGGCAATACCATTGGGACCAAACCATCCATCTCAAGATGTCACAATGAGATCACCACAGGTGATATGGATGCCCTGATCAATCTCATTGAATTAGAATGTGAAACAACAAGTGCCACTGACACTAACATCCACAATTCCATCATTGCTGACGACAACAGTGCTCCTACCACCAGTACTCAGACCCTTATAGAATATGGGGTCACCATGGATGACAGTGCCTTGTCGGGTTTCAAACCGAAATCCACGTTTCTCCCTTCCCTTCCACACGACAATATCGATACGTTCCATGACTGTGTTGCCAAGGCGTTATGTACTTACAGAACCAAGAAAAACAACATTAAACATAACAATCTATCTTTTGGTCAAAGACAAGCTCTCCATGATCTTGCCAATGACTCCAGTGTGGTAGTACGCCCTGCTGACAAGGGTGGCAACGTTGTCATCCTCAGCAGAGACAAGTATGTAGCGGAAGCTCTTAGACAGCTGGATGATTCCAACAGTTATGTCTCTGTTTCCATGGAAACATATAACCGCAGCATCATCGACCTATGGGACAAACTTCATGTATGGAAAGACAAAGGGATTCTAGAATGGGAGGAGTACAGATACCTCAAAAACGATCATCCTGTGCTCCCAGTATTATACCTTTTGCCCAAGTTGCATAAGAATCCTATCGACCCCCCGGGGCGCCCCATCGTGTCATCGAGAGGCAGTGCAACGGAACATGTCTCCAAATACGTGGACCACTTCCTCAGGGAGTATGTTATGGCATTACCCAGTTATGTGAGGGATACGAAAGATTTCTTGACCAAGATCCAGGACATCCAGTGGGATGAGAAATTCTTTCTCATCACACTTGATGTGCAATCCCTCTATACAATCATCGATCACAAACAAGGACTGAGGGCTTGTGAGCATTTCCTTAATGCAAGACCTCTTAGACTTAGGGAACATAGCAGGATGCTGTTGGGGATGATAGAGTTCTGTCTCTCCAACAACATTTTTCTATTTGACGGTACACTCTACAGGCAGACGACAGGTACGGCGATGGGATCTTGCTTTGCCCCTAGCTTTGCCAACCTATTTATGGGTCACTGGGAGGAGACCATATTGGCCAAACAGGAGCTTGCCCATCAGTTTGCGCATGTCATCAAATGGATGCGCTATATTGATGACCTTTTCATTGTCTGGGAGGGTGATGAAGATGAAGCCTTGGATTTTATCCAATGCCTCAATCAAAATTCCAGCAATATTGTTCTCACAGGACAGGTCAGCAGCACTAGGGCAGAATACCTGGATGTCAGAATTGACATCACTAACAACCAACTGTGTACCACTCTCTTCAGGAAAGCCACTGCTGGCAACAGCATTTTACATGCACTGAGCAGTCACCCAGAGACCCTTAAATGGAGCATCCCCTTTGGTGAGCTTATGAGGGCAAAAAGAAATTGCAATTCAGATGAAGCCTATCTACAAGTGAGTGAGGAGATGTTTGAACGCTTTAGGAATAGAGGCTATCCCAATTGGGTACTCAATAGAGCCAGAGAGAGGGCCAACGGGATCTCTAGAACTTCTACGTTGGAAAGTGTACCCACTCAGACATCCAAGGAGAGTGACGATGTCACACGTATCATCATGACCTACAACACTAATTCTGACAATATCAAACACATACTGACCAAACATTGGAATGTTCTTACTGCTGACAATGTTATTGGCAATAGTATTCCCAAGCGTCCAAGTATCACCTATAGGAAGGGTAAGAACATTAGGGACATGTTGGTACGCAGTGATGTGACAGAGTACCCTGACAAACACACACATGGGCTTCAGGGATTTTTTCCCTGTGGCCATTGTAAAGCGTGCAAACAGAGTACATTCCTCAAAACGACCACATACAATGGAGTTGACAAGGAGATAGAGCAATTTCTAACATGCAGCACCACATTTGCCATCTATGTGATTGTGTGTCCTTGCAACAAGTGGTACATAGGAAGCACTACCCTCCAAGCCAAAAAACGGGTACTTGAGCACAGTAGAGCCATAACACACAGAGACGAAAAATATCCTGTCGCACGTCACTACAGGGACCACCATTTCTCTGATTCCACTCTACTTAGGTACTTCATCTTGGAACAAGTCCTCAGTAATCCTAGGGGAGGAGATAGGGTACTGAGGCTGAGACAAAGGGAATCCAAATACATTGTTGACTTTCAAAGCAAGGACCCTGGCGGTCTCAACCAGGACGAAGAATTAGCCGTACACCTCAGAGAGTGAAAATTGGTATTCTGTCGCCAGCCTATCTGCATCTGATATGTGTGATGTATTACAAGTTACATTATGTCATGTCTGTGTAACCAGTATACATTTTTTCCTTCCTCCCTTCTTCCAATTTTTAGAACATGTACTAGAACTGTAAAGATGCAGATTCTTTTTGCATCTGTTTTTAACCATGTTTTTCATTTGATTTTGTTTATTTCTTTCTAGGAGGAGAGGCAGGGGCCCCAACACTGACACTCACTCTGCACGGGCAGTTTCTCCCTCTCTCCCCCTTCACTTCACCGAGGTCATCACCAGTTCTGGATATTTGGGCGTGTGAAAGACTTGGTCCTTCTTCTGGTTAATACGGTTAGCCCCACTTGGGGAACACATACTATATACCCCCCCCCCCCGTTTTGCTGATTGTTGTCCATCAATTTACCTGTTGATAGAGGATATCCCGCACATATGGGTTAGGTCTCCGCCTCTGACCACCATTGAAATGTAGTTACATGGGGTGGTTTGTACAAACACGTCATTGGCACTTGCCAGGTATTTTAACATCATAGTCAATTCGATTGCCTTAGCTTATCTGGACAACGTATATATGATTACATTCATGTTTGAGATGGTCATTCAACCACTCCAAGATGGCTGCTGCATTGGGCTGGGTTTCGGCCACCATGATTTTTTTGGTCCATTGTTTGTTTTCACAGCTCTCCAAACTTTACTTAGTTTGTTTTCACTGTAGCACTGTTATTCACGTGAGCAAGGCTTTTGTAAGTCAAAACGCGTTGTGAATAAACACCCGTTTGTTCTGCCATCTGTGTTGGATCACTCTGTTCCTGAGAGCGCACGACATCTGCATATTTGGAACATATATATATATATATATATATATATAGATGTCCACTAGCAGTATCCCCAAGCGAGCGTGCACAAACAGGACCACGGACTCAGGGTATAGCTGTTGCCAATAATCGGGCTTTATTCCAAAGTGAAAAGGTGCAGCCTCAGACGCGTCTGATCACTTAGCAACGTACTCCAAAGAGGGAAATTTAAACAAACATTACACATCCGGTAACGTGATCGGCATGATGGTAAACACTGACAAAATACTTCAAATGTGGAATCATATACACGAAGCAAGCTCTAAAATCATATATATGGCCAAACAATACTAGTAGTTAATTATATGATGTTTTAAGGCACACATAAAACCTGATTAATAAACATTTCTATTACAATAACGTGCACCAATGCAAGGAGAACTAGACTCTTGTAACATATATGCTGTGGCGATATAACTTATATACTGTGTACAAATACGCATATGTAAACAAAAACAGGAACTTGTTTAAATATTCCTTTAAAAATACGAAAATTCCAAAATACCTGAATTGATATAACACATATGAATTCATATATATATATACACATTTCTTAAATATATATTCTTATATATATATATATTACCTACTGGCGGTCGCCAGTAGGTAGTTATAGTAAGAATCTAGTTTCCATAGGAAAAGCATTTTTTGATTTGCTAATAACTTAAGCGTCGTTTGACGAATGTTTGCGAAATTCTCCAAAATAAAAGTCTATCAAAGTCAGCTCCTATCCTGAAAGTTTGGGGTGATTCGTCAAGCGGGGGCTGAGAAAAAAAGGGATCCCAAAACACGTTTTTCGTGTGTTAATTTCCATAGGAACGGAATTACACCAAATTTGGAAGAAAGGTAGCTCTTGGTTCAGAAAGCGACCTTTTTTCCATGGTGAAATCCGTTTAGTAGTTGCTGAGAAATTCAAAAAATAAAAGTCAAAAAATAATTTTCCCCATGGGAAACTTTAGCTAAGGCTACAGCCCGAACTACTGAACGGAATTACACCAAATTTGGCACAAAGGTAATGCTTGATTCAGAAAGCAACTTTTTTTTAAATGGTGTAAATCCGTTCAGTAGTTGCTAAGAGATTAAAAAAATAAAAGTTTCGATATCTGGGGCAGCGGTGGGTTCGCGCACCCTCCCAACCATTCGCTTCACTGTGGTTGGCTGCCAACACTCCAAACCAGGAAGTATTGGCAGCCATCTTGTGACTCGGTACAACCGAGTCACAAGAAAGCAGTCAAAAAAAGATTAAAAGAGAAGAAAAGGAGGCAGGGTAGAAACACCTTGACCCTCTAGTTCTGCTCTCGGGGGTCCCACAAGGACCCCCAGGACCAAAAATTATTTATTATTTAAAAATAAAAATGTCAGAATACGCGCCGGATAAAAAAAAAAAAAATGAAGTGGGGCCTGCCCCACTTCATTTAATTGAGCCCCCAGGAGGGCCAGGTTTGAGGCAATCCTATAATTATATTGTGGGGGCCTGCGGTGCCTCCGCAGCCCTGGGGACCGCCACCTCCCTGGGGCTATGTAAATTAGGAGTGGGAGGGCACACGGCCCTCCCGCAGTCCCGGGGACCTCCACCTCCCCGGGGCTTGTTTTGTCATTTTTGGCGGGCGTCCGAGGCCCCCCCAAGCTCCAGGGATCGCCACTCCCCAGGGCTTTAATTACATTTGCAGGGGGGGCTTTGCGGGCTCCCTGAAGCCCCGGGGACCACCTCTCCGGGGTTTTGAAAATAGAGGGAGGGGGGCTGCACGGCTCCCCTGCTGGAGCTCTTGATGACCCTGGGGACCGCCACTCTCCAGGGCCGGATCTTGCAATGTCCCGGGGAGCTCACCCCCAGGACGTTGTTGTTTGGTATGAGAGGGTGGAAGCATGTCTCGCACACTGTCATAGCAAACCCTGGTTGCTTCGTTGAAGCGAGAGGAGGAAAACCTGCTCTCAGTTCAATGAAGCAAAGCACGATTGCTTTTGGGCAAGGTCATCTGTATGTTAGCTGGTCCCGTTGCCCAAAAGGAATGCCAGCTCGGGCAGGAGGCGGGGAGCTGGCGGGACTGTGGGGGCATTGGAGCTTCCCCCACTGTCACCAATAGAGAGGCCAGGCCCCAGGGGATGGGTCCCCAGGGCCAGAATTGGCCTGGGAGGGGAGCCATGCAGCCCCCCTCTCCTTGGGGAAAAAAATTAAATATATGTAGATGCCTCTGGGTTGGGGTCCCCGAGGCAAATGTAAATTAATGAAAGTGAACGCTTTTTATTTTCCAAAAAAGTTTGGAGTCGGGACCCTAGAGCGGCCCCCTAGTGTGAATACGAAGGGCGCACGGCTCTCAGCGCAGCCCCCTAGTGTGAATACAAAGAGTGCACGTCTCTCAGCGCAGCCCCATAGTGTGAACGCGCTGGGTGCACGGCACTCGAGTACTTCTCAGGTCTAAACACTGAGAAGCATATTCTCAAGGACACATCGCTGAGTTAACAGCACTTTATCACAGCCAAAATGGTGATAAATTTAGCTCACCATTCACAAGCTGGTGCAAACAGCCCATATCACCAGTTTACCAGTGATAGCAGCCTCAAAAAGCAACGTCACGGATGACCCCGGCAAATATTGCTAATGAGATGCAGAGTGGGCGTTCCCATGCAAAAAGCAGCAAACACACCACTTTGCAACTTTCTCAACCACCAGCAAGATCGGCGAAGAGAGTACAAAACAGGTGATAAGGTGCGTTAGCAACAGGAAGTTTAGACGTGCTCTGACCTGGTGTAAAGTCGGACTATAACCTGCAACATGAAAGGGAGCCCAGCCCAGAGCCACACCTGAACGAAAACAGATGCAATGTAGCCAAAGATCTTACAGCTTGGACACCCAACAGTGCCCCGACACCCCCCACCACCAGCCCCTTGTCCGCCATGCCCCCTGACCCCCGAAAAAGAAATGTGACAGCAACCTTCCGAGATCTGGAATGTAACAAATCGGGTGATGTCGCACAATTATAATAAAAAAGATGTATGTGAGGTTGGATAAATGAGAATCTCAGTCATCTATGGATTTACATAAAAAACATTTTATTTAAACAAAACAACAAAATAAAAGTAGGTACAGCCATGGTGTGTCATCCCTAGACAATCTGTGAATCACAGCCTGCAAGACAAAAAGCAAGATAAGATCGTGGTTCATGCGCCCATCAAAGAAGAGATAGAGAGAGAAAGAGTGAGAGAGAGGAAGAGAGAGAGAAAGAAAAAAGAGTGCGAGAGAGAGGAAGAGAGAAAGAGAGTAACAGTGTGAGAGAGAGGAAGAGAGAGAAAAAGCGAGAAAGAGTGAGAGAGGAAGAGAGAGAGAAAGGGAGAAACAGTGTGAGATAGAGGAAGAGAGAGAGAGAGTGAGAGATAGAGGAAGAGAGAGAGAAAGAGTGTGAGAGAGAGAAAGGAAGAGATGGAGAGGGAGAGTGAGTGCCAACACTGTGGACAAAACCCTTACAGATCACCTTTCCACCACCAGTGTGTCTCCAACCACGTGCCCGGACACATTGCAGCCCTCAAGCTCACTCATCTGAAACATAGTATAGAATCAGTAATGGCAGAGTACATATAACTGCACATGCCTAAATCAGTGTCCCGCCCCTGCGCACCCAGGCTGCTGCACCCCATCCACTCCTGTTGCCCAGAGGTGTCTGTCCACTCCTGTGCACGCAGGCTGCTGCACCCCATCCACTCCCAATGCCCAGAGGTGTCTGACTGCTCCAGCACACCCAGGCTGCTGCATACTATCCACTCCCACCGCCCAGAGGTGACTGCCCGCCGCTGCGCAAACAAGCCTCTCTGCTCACCTTCCGCCACCGGCGTGTGTCCAAAAGGGCCCACCACTTGCCGAAGCAACCTCCTCAGCCGTGGCGTACATGCGGTTCAGCCGAGCTCACAATTCAGATCGGGTCTTGATTGCCAGGATGGTGTATGAAGGCCACTCATCATCGCAATATGAACACCCGCTCAGCTCTGGTGGCACTAACTCAGTGGAACTCAAGTCATTGCCACGTGGCGGGAGGCCTGTGTCGGGGGGGTCTACAATCTGGGAATATGGGTGGGCGGAATTTGCGAAATTCACTTTCGCAAATTATCGGGAAAATGTTAAAAATCGCCGCAAACATGCGGAAATATCGCGAAGATGCGAAAGTTTTTTTCCCCGCCCGTTCGCGATATTTTCTGCGTGGTTGCGGCTCGCCAACTTACCCATGCGGTTGCTCGCGGGCGCGGCCATCTTGTTTTCACTTGTCTCACAGTGCATGATCGCGAGAAGAAAGACGTGATCGCGCGACGAATGACGTTAATGCGGGCGCGAACTGTCGCGAGATAGCGCAAATGGCTACCAACAATCCAACATCTCGTGGAGAACGCGACCGGATCGGGAAAACTTGTCAGCGAACGCAGGGATTCAGGTAAGGCGATCGTACGCACTCGAGAATGTATTATTTTACAGGGCGAGCAAGCAAAAAGTTTCCGGTAAAATGCGGATTGCGGAAATTTTGACATTTTCGCGCTCTCCGCGGAACACGAATATGTCAAATTATCGCAATTTCCGCGAGCGGAACGGAATTTTAGCCCAGGCCTATCTGTGAATCATAGCCTGCAAGACAAAAAGCAAGATAAGATTGTGCGTCACGTGCCCATCAAAGGAGAGAGAAAGAGAGAAAAAGTGAGAGAGGAAGAGAGAGAGAAAGAAAGAGTGAGAAAGGAAGACAGAGAGAAACACAGAAAGAGTGAGAGAGAGAGGAAGAGAAAAAATGAGTGAGAGAGAGAGGAAGAGAGAGAGAAAGAGAGAGAGAAAGAGTGTGAGAGAGTGAAAGAAAGAGATGGAGAGGGAGAGTGAGTGCCAACACTGCGGACAAAACCCTCACAGCTCACCTTTCCGCCACCGGTGTGTCTCCAACCACATGCCGGGACATACTGTAGCCTTCAAGCTCACTCATCTGAAACACAGTATAGAATTAGTAATGGCAGAGTACATACAACTGCACAAGCCTTCATCGCTGTCCCGCCCCTGCGCACCCAGGTTGCTCCACCCCATCCACTCCCGCTGCTCAGAGGTGTCTGCCCGGCACTGTGCACTCAGGCTGCTGCACCCCATCCACTCCTGCCACCCAGAAGTGTCTGTGCGCACCCAGGCTGCTGCACACCATCCACTCCCACCACCCAGAGGTGACTGCCCGCCCCTGCGCACCCAGGCTGTTGCACCCAATCCACTCCCACTGCCCAGAGGTGACTGCAGGCCCCTGCACACCACCCACTCCCACCGCCCAGAGGTGTCTGCCCGGCCCTGCACACCCAGGCCTCACTGCTCACCTTCCGCCACCAGAGTGTAGAAAAGAGGGCCCACCATGTGCCACTGCAAGCCCAAAGCCCGGGGCCTGCAGACAGGGCACCCTCCACAGCATGCAGCCCCACTTCGCAGGCCACCAGGTCTCAAATTTGGTGCTGCGTCTTCATTTTACCATGGCAGAGGACATACCAGTGCACCCGCCATCATCACAGGTTGCACACCCACTCAGCCCTTGCAGTGCCACTAACTCTGTGAACAGTGAGGCCACGCCACGTGGCGGTAGGCCCCCGCTGTTCGATGGCTCAGGCCTATACTGCGGTCCAGTAGGGCACACAAGACCTGACCTGTCCGGACCGCAGGGACGGGGCATCATCGCAGGCTGCACACCCACTCAGCACTTACAGTGCCCCTACATCACTGCACCGAAAGTCACCGTCCCGTGGCGGTGTGCCTGTGCCGGCCACAGTGCATCCGGTGCCACCAAGTCTGAAATGGAAATGGCGTGGAGCACGTGCGCCTGGTCCTTTTTATTGGCAGGGTCACGTATCCTGTGACGCCTGTGCTTGATGGGTGTGGTGTGGGTGTAAACCAGCTGTAAGGGAGTGGCTGTGGTGTACTGACCTGTGAGCAGCAGATCACTACAATGAAAATCTGGGCCTTGTAGTGTTGTTGTCCCTCCCTGTATGCATAAGCGGAGTGGACTGGTCTGGCGTATGCCAGTCCTGCGTGAAGCTGTGAACAATGACTCCAGAGCTCTGGGTGTGGTTCCATCCTGGGCTGTATGAGGAATCAACTGATGCGGGTGTCCCTGTTGTGGTGCTGCCGCCACCCGGGTCGCAAGCGCCAATATGTCACCCTGTGACCCAAGTCCCAAAACATGGCCAACATGGAAGGTAGGGAATCACTGACCCTACATTCATCCATACTTCCACACATGAAAGATCTTGCACATGACACATCTGTGTGGATATGAATGTTTATTGCACATTCAGTGGAGTGTTGCAGCTGTAGCAATACAGGGCCATGCAAAGCCCAAATTTCCGTTTTTGGCACATGGAGGGCAGCCAATTAGAGACAAGCTCGGGGGTTAGGCTTCACCAACATATGTACTTATCCAATCACTCTGCCAATTCTGAAGCACTTATAAATTCACTATACACTCTCCTTGCAGTAATCTAATGATCCAGTCTCTACCTATGTACTTATACAATGACCGAGACAAAGTTACATAACCAAAGTTTTCCCCACTGCCAGAGGTAACATGGTTGCGAGCGCTGTCCACAGAAGAATGTAATGTGGTAGAGCCCACTGGCAGCATCATGCATACATAATGAACACACGGACACAGTTAGATAGATAGTGGAACTGGGTACGGGCACGTGCGCTCGGCCCCTTTTTAATACCAGGGTCACATGTCCAGTGACGTCTGTGCTGGATGTGTGTGGGGTGAGTGTAAGCCAGCCCTCAGGGAATGGTTAGTGCTGGCAACAAGTACAACAGTAATCATCGGATCACACACAGAGATTCAATCATAATGGGTTCATGACTTTTACTGCACTAAGGTAGGGGCACCAGATGTGAAAAAATACACAAAAGATTCTATCATAAAGGGTTCATGACTTGTGGTACACTGAGGTAGGGGCAGCAGATCTGAAATCATACACAAAAGATTCTATCATAAAGGGTCCATGAGTTGTGGTGCACTGAGGTAGGGGCATCAGAAACATTCCACGTGTGCACAGCTAGCGATGATGCGTGGTCCGGGAGGGCCGCACTGGTAGCAATGTCTGCTGTCTACTGGACTGCATCATCTGCAATCGCAACTCGATCTGAATTGTGAGCCCTGCTGTCCGCAATGTAGCTCGAAGGCAGTACCCAGCACAGACATCGAGGAATGCTTTTTGTCACTTCCTCTTGACAAAATCCAAGGACATAGAGTACAATCCTGTCTGCAATTAATAAATCATGCCTCAATGTAAATTGTGAGCTCTGCTGACCGCAGTGTGGGTGTATGGAACAAAAGGTGAAATATGTATAGACTACATTGTTGAAGTTGTTGAAATATGTAGGTTTCTGGGACGTTATAGTTAGTTGCCTACTGGACTCTGACATTAATGAATCAAGACTGAATTTGAATTGTGAACCCTGCTGACCACAGTGTAGGCCGGAGGCAGCGGTCAGCAAAGGCCCACAGCCACGTGGCGTTGACTTTAGCTGCACAGATTGGGAGCATTTGGTCTTCTTAACCGATTATAGTCTCTTACACAAAATGCATCGACACTAATTTTGAATTGTGAGCGCTGCTGACTGTAGTGTAGGGTGGAGGCAGCAGTCAGGAAGGGCCCATAGCCACGTGGCCTGGACTTGAGCTGCACAGACTTAGTGGCACCTGAAGCACTCAGCGTGTGCGCAGCCTGCGATGATGCATGGTCCGGGAGGGCTGCACTGGGAGCAATGTCTCTTGCCTACTGCACTGCGTCATCTGCAATCACGACTCTATCTGAACTGTCAGCCCTGCTGACCGCAGTGTAGGCTGGAGGTAGCAGTCATCAAGGACAGACAGCCACGTGGTGTTGACTTGAGCTGCAGAGTTAGTAGCACCAGAACCACTTAGAGTGTGTGCAGCCAGCGATGATGCGTGGTCCGAGCGGGCCGCAGTGGGAGCAATGTCTGTTGCCTACTGAACTCCGTCATCTTCAATCACGACTCGATTTCAATTGTGAGCCCTGCTGTCCGCAGTGTAGATCGAAGGTAGCAGTCAGCACAGACATCGAGGAATGCTTTTTGTCACTTCCTCTTGACAAAATCCAAGGACATAGAGTACAATTCTGTCTGCAATTAATAAATCATGTCTCAATTTAAATTGTGAGCTCTGTTGTCCGCAGTGTAGGCTGTCATTCAGTGTTCCTTTGGACTTGCAAGATGAATTTGGTCATTGTAGTAAAGCTATAACTGATCTAAAATAAGATCTTGAAGCAAGGATACTAAAAGGATATTATGTAGGTTTTAGGGACGTTATACTTAGTTGCCTACTGGACTCTGCAATTAATGAATCAAGACTCAATTTTAATTGTGAGCCCTGCTGACCGCAGTGTAGGCTGGAGGGAGCGGTCAGCAAGGGCCCACAGCTACGTGGCTTTGACTTGAGCTGCACAGAGTTAGTGGTACCTGAAGCACTCAGTGTGTGCGCAGCCAGCGATGATGCGTGGTCCGGGCAGGCCGCACTGGATGCAATGCCTGTTGCCTACTGGACTGCGTCATCTGCAATCGCAACTCTATCTGAATTGTCAGCCCTGCTAACCACAGTGTAGGCCAGAGGCAGCAGTCAGCAAGGACCGACAGCCACTTGGCGTTGACTTGAGCTGCACAGAGTTAGTGGCACCTGAAGCATTCAGCGTGTGCGCAGTCAGCGATGATGCATGGTCTGGACGGGCCGCACTGGCAGCAATGTCTTTTGCCTAATTTTTTCTGCCTCAATAAGGCCACGTCGCAGTAACTTGTGGTGCACAGAGTTAGTGGTACCTGAAGCATTCAGCGTGTGCGCAGCCTGTGATGATGCGTGGTCCGGCCGAGCTGCACTGGTAGCAATGTCTTTTGCATAATGAATTCTGCCTTAATAAGGGTACATGGCGATGACTTGTGGTGCACTGAGTTAGTGGCACCTGAAGCACTTGCCTACTGGGCTGCGTCATCTGGAATCGTGAATTGATCTGAATTGTGAGCCCTTCTGTCCGCAGTGTATATCGAAGGCAGTAGTCTGTACAGACATAACTCGGTGATGCTGTGCTGCTTGGTTCCAGGGGGCCTGAGTCAAGGAGGGCGCGGTCACGATGGCGGCCTCATGTCATTATTGGTTTTAGCCCTTAGGTGCTGTAAGATTCTCTTGTGGACCTGGAGGTGAGTGCTCCCCACATATCTTAGTCTACACGTGCAGTCTAATACGTAAACTGCAAAATCTGGTTTGTTAAAAACTTGTCGATTGTTATTAGCTTGTCATTGAAAGGTTATTATAACTGGCTTTATTTTCACCATGTTTACATGCCTTGCATGTTGTACACCTAACAAAACCTTTGCGTTTTATTAGCCAACTTGTATTTTTAGATAACTCAGGGCTACTACTGACCAGATGGTCACTGGTACTGCACGCTCTTCTGAACGTTATGAAAGGAGATGATGTCATTTTGTCCCCTATTATAGGATCACTTTGTATCAGATGCCAGTTCCTCTTGATTATTGTTCTGATTTTATCCTTTTGTTTATTATAGGTTAAAATTAACCTAGGACTATTCAATGTGCCTTCAGAGTCCCCTGTGTGTATCAGTTTGTTCTTTGATGGTTTAGTGAGTAACTCATCATGAGGAATGGCTAGAGTCCGCTGTATTGCATTGTCTGTGTTTCGTTCAGGATAATCCCTTGCAAGAAACCGTTGTTTGCATTCTTTTTGTGCTTTATGTAAGTCAGCTTCATTGCTACAAATTCTGCGTATCCTTAATGCCTCTCCATGTGGAACACTACAAATTGTGTGTTTGGGTTGGAAGCTGCTCGAATGCAATATAGTATTACCTGCTGTGGGTTTGCGGTGTAGATGTGTATGTACTCTGTTGTCCTGAACATATATCTCTACATCAAGGAAAAATATACAACTTGCACTTATGTCACAGGTAAAACGCAAATTCATATCATTGGTATTTAATGTGCATATAAACTCCTCAACGCTTTGTTTGTCCCCTCTCTAAACAATACACAGATCATCTATATATCGCGCCCATTTGATCACATTATTGTCCCACTGTTCTTTGTGTAATGTTTATATATACACACACACATACACACACACGCACACACAAATATATGCGGGCCACATGCACATTATAATCAAGTCATTCCAAATGTTCTACTAACACTACCTCATCCTCATGGAATTGGAGGAGGCGGGGCCAAAGATTGGGGTCTCAAAACCTTTAGTTCAATGTCCAACAATGTTTTTCAAACTTGTCAAAATCGTAGTTTAAGGCATGTCTCTCTCCCAGGGCAGTGTGCACATCCCCCAAATAACCACTTTAAAAGTCTCCCATTCTAAAGCAAGGTAGGAGGTAGACCCATTATAACGTTAAAAAGTATTCAGCTATATGGTCGGCCAGAGTGTCCCTAAAGGCTGGATCTTCTAAAGTCGAGGGTTGGAGTCACCAGCTAAGGATGGGGGAGGGCTTTCTGCCCCAAATCAAGCCAAACAACAAAGGATTGTCATCAAATACTGTCCTGCCCTGCTAATCTGGGGAGGAAATCGAAGGTCAGAAGGCAATCAAGCACACAATCCTGTCCCGATGGTCATTGTGATTATGGACAGGGGAATAAAAGCCATATAATTTTAACCCACCGAGTATAGTGATGCCACACTATTTGCAAAGTCTAGCGAGTGAGTTAAGAGGCCAGACTTCGAGGGTTGGAGACAGTCGGGTCCCTGGGAAGAGGTTGGAGTGAATGGTCCAACAGTGTGTACAACACACTATTAAAGTTGCCGCAATGACCTATTTTGATAAAGAAGAGGAAAGGCTCTATAGAAAACCAGATTGGTCCAAGTTCCGAGCAGAGATGCTGAAAATTATAAGCTACCCTGGCTGAAGAGGGGTGAAACCCCGAAACCAGTCCTAGGATGCTTGTTTCCGGTCCAGGGAGGACCTGGCTTGACAGTTCGGGCTGGACTGTTCCCATGTGGCACAGGGTCAAGACTGATTTGCATATGGCCAGGTATAAACTGGGGTGGCATGGTGAGCAAAAGAGCGATGGATTTAACCCAGATCTCTTGACTGGGGGTGAATGTTTTGATTTGTTCTGCATTCCGTCCATCAATTGTGTGTCTTTTGCTTTCTCGCCCTAAGTGCGCCAGGTATGCTCAGACGTGAGTCCTGGGCTCACTGTGCCACTGGAATCAAGCTATCCTGGCTGAAGAGGGGTGAAACCCCGAAACCGGTCCTAGGATGTTTGTTTCCGGTCCAGGGAGGACCTGGCTTGGCAGTTCGGGCTGGACTGTTCCCATGAGGCACAGGGTCAAGACTGATTTGCATATGGCCAGGTCTAAACTGGGGTGGCATGGTGAGCAAAAGAATGATGGATTTAACCCAGCTCTCTTGACTGGGGGTGAATGTTTTGATTTGTTCTGCATTCCGTCCATCAATTGTGTGTCTTTTGCCAATTATGAGGGAGCATCAATCCAATCTGGTCTCCAACAGGATAATCCTGCCCTCAGAATCAATTAATTTTGATAAGATTTTTAAAAGGGTTCCCACCCTAATCCAGATTGTGACCCCTCTGGTGTACCTAGAGTAATTAGTAGTGTGAACCTGCCCATTCAGCATTTCTGGAGTCTGTCACCTTCAGCCTGTGTCAGGTGGCATTCTCAGAAGGTGCCTGCTGTCACCAGGGCAGTCCATCTGCCACTAAGGACATGAGCTGGAAAGAGGCTGCGTAGGAGACCAAGCTCCCACTCTGTGGACCCTGAAGCTGTCCATAACATTGTCTGGGTAGACACCATGACCAATCTTGTGCACCATACGACTATGGGGCTCACCCCAGCTCTCTGCCCAGTCCCAGGCCTTTGCTGGGTCCTCAAAGAACTGTGCCTACTGATCAACCGTCACTTTTGAGTTTTGCTGGGAACAGGAATGCTTACTTCACCATTTCATGCAGATTGCATTTGATGCCCGAAAAGAGGCACACTGGCACTAGACAGCCAGTGTATAGCCAGGGAAATTCAGAATGTGGCAATTGTCAATCCGGATGGGGTCAGGCTTTCTCATCCAAATGAGGATAATATCAAAATTTGTGTAGTGAAGAATTATGACCACTATGGAACATAAGGGGGGGCCTGGAGTAGGGCGGTGGCAGCATGCTCAATGAAGAAATAGAGTAAAAAATCCTGCTGGGGCACCAAGTCTTTCAACCATCTCTCTAGATAGACTATTATGTTGCAGTCTTTACCCCCCTCCAGAAGGCTGACAATGTGGATATTGTTGTGGCAGCAGCAGCCCTCCACGTCCTCCAGTCTGTGCTCATGAGCGCGGATCCTGTTGTGTAAGTCCAAAGCTAGCTTGTGGAAGTGAGAGGTTTGGGCTGCAGTTAGGTCAGTGACTTTTCCATTTGCTCGATGCATTCTGTAAGTCCACTATGGTTGTACCAAAGTAGGTTTACATTGGTTGCCACTGCAACTACTGTCGCTTCCAGGGAGAAGTGGGATGTATCAGTGGCCTTAAGGATGATATCCAGTTTGTACAGCTTAGCTGCCACAGGGCCAAGTAGGGGAGCCATTCCCTAGTGGCAATGGGCCCCCCTTCCTGGCACCCTTGGTGCGCCCCCTGATGGACACCAGAGTGAAGGACAACAATGTGGGGGGTCGTGGGCGTGTGAGTGGGCCGGCTTGCAACCACTGATATGTGGACCCCACTGGTAAGAAGTGGTGCAGCACTCGCAGCCCAGCACCCCCCTCACTGACAAACACACTAGTTGACCCTCAGGCTCAGCCCCAGAGGTTCTGGAGCCTGCTATCGATGGGGTGTCTACTAAGGCAGCAGAGATGGGGGCTCAATTCTTCAGAGGGGGCTCTCGACTTCCCCCTTGTACTATGGCCACAAAATTCACAACAGCCTGTGCAGCAGAGGCCCCTCTGGCAGGAAATGGCCCCCTAGTCCATGGGGCAGAGGGTCACATCACAGCAGGCTCTTATTTGAATTGCGCCCCACCCTTGTGAATGAGGGCTTGGCTCCCATGAGCCAACCCATCCGTGGCTCTCCCAGGCCCAATACCTGGCTCCAGGGCATCCCCCTGCCATCTGCCTGAGGGCCCTGCCGGCTATCCCCAAGTCCTATCTCCCTAGCTATGCAACTCGGGTGCCCGGCAGGCAACGGAGTTAATTTTATGTGGTTATAAGCTGTACCAGGCCCCTAAATCAGCCCACTTCTAGCCACCTAAACAGAAGTGCGGCCCTCAGGCACTGGAACGCTGTGGCCTCCTGCTTGCTCCCCAGAGTTCACTACAATGTCCTTCAAGAGCCCCCCTCCGAGACCCTCTGTGCTTAGCTGACCTCCAGAAGGGGGGTCCACAATATCTCCTGGCACAGCTCTCCATCAGGCACAGTGCAGGCCGTCCCAAAGAATCCCCTTCTCGCTCTGCCCAACAAGGCTTGCAGATGATGTCAGGGAGCACTGCATGGGGTGGTTCCAATGAGCGGCAGCCGGGTTCCCAACGTTCCCTGCTGTGGGCCCGCCATCCAGGAGCCAGAAAATCATTCAGATCAGGCAGATGCCCAGAGGACAACAAGAGCAGTGTGCCAGGAAAGCCACCTCACAGATATGCCATGATGGCCCTCCTAGTCACACCCCCTATAAGCAGGACTCATCACACCACCAACCAAACACTGTCCAGATAAGCCAGTAGATGGTTATCAGGGTGCTCTAAAATACCACTCATTACCTCCAGTTAGCTCACAGGCATACACACTGACTGGAACGATGGGCACAGGGAGAACACTTAGTATATAAGCATCTTGGCTAGACCTCCGATCACACTGAACAAATACATTGAATTATCAACAACAGATATCCTTACACTGACTAAAATGTATTTCAACTCACAAATAAGACTGGATTTCCTTCTGCATCCTTGAAACCTGGGAAAGAAGGTCCTGACACTGGTTGGCGCTGCAAGGCCATACCAATGGCAGACTATGCACCATATATAAATGTATAAAACAGCATAACATCTAACAAATGCACCTACCTTCCATAAATCTAGCTTCTGGTTGGCAATTGTTCATGAAAGACACAGTGCACCTATTTTGAATAGTGATTTGTTAACTCACAACTAAAGGAGAAAAATAGATATTCTATCCAATAAATTATAATAGTATTATACTTGCATTAAAAAAATGTAATGAGCTGTAACATCTATATGGAGCTGATATCTCTTGAGTGGCCAAAAAGTGCTTTCTTTTGTCGTAGTGTATGAGGATACCTAGACTGTCATACCAGGGTGGTACAATGCATGTTTATATTTGTGTTAATGCCAAAAAAATGCTCCAATCATGTTGTGTGGGCTTGGCACCGATTGTGGAATAAAGAGAGCTATTCTGGGTCACAGGTGACTGATGTCTTGGCACAGGTTGCATGATAGAGTCACGCATGGATAAACCACATGTGCTTTTCCCACGCAGCCTAAACCACAAATGTGTCTTAACCACGCATTCCTTTACCACGCATGCCTTTGTCATGTAATTTTGTGGTAACGGCATGAATGGTAAAGGTGTATGTGTGGCTAAGGTTGTGATCCCACTCCACCTTCCCTAAGCTACAAACTCCCCTCTTGCCCCTCCTGAGGTCCAAATACCTCGACCCCCTCCCAAACCCCACGCTGTCCCTAACCCTTAACAAACACTACCCCAACCACCACCCCCTCTGCTGTCCCTAAAACTAACACAATCCCTTCCACTGCCCTTAGGCCTAATACCCTAACCCCTAATTAAAAAAACTACCCGACCCTCCCCAGCCCTGAAAACTACATTGACCCTCCCACAGACCTGTAAACTACCCAGAACTGCTTCAGCCCTGAAACCTAACCCGATCCCCCAGCCCTGAAATCGACTCCTGATCCCCCTAGCCCTGAAAACTACCCAGACCCCCAGCCCAGAAATGACCCTGTCCCCCAGCCCAGAAACTACCCTGACCCACCCAGCCCAGGAAACTACCCAGCCCAGAAATCTACCCCCGACCCCCAACCCAAAAAGCTACCCAGACCCCTCCCCAGCCCAGAAATCTACCCCTGACCCCTCAGCCCAGAAAACTACCCAGCCCAGCCTCACTTACCTCACTGCGGCTCTCTTCCTGGTGAGGTCTTCTTACTTCCATCCCTGCCGCAGCCAGCAGCTAGATTGCGCCCTGCCTTAACCACGCATAAGCGTGGTTAAGGCATATGCATGGTTAAGGCAAACATAGTTACGCTTGCAATGTGGGAACACGCGTGCCTGAGGCCGCGGTGTTCTGAATGTTTCCCATTGGCACAGTTTACTGGAGTCCCACTATTCCAGGACACACTGAGGATAGTGGCTGGCAAGAGTGCCAGCACACCCTGATACCCCCAGATGGCACAAAAAGGAATGTGGGAGTCTGTACCATGGGACACTCTTCACCAGCTACAGATTGTAGTGCCACACAGGCTCCCACAGCACAGGGGAGGGGTCTGGGCAAAGTGATCTCACCATCAAGCTTCCCTGTCTCCCTTATCCTCCTCTGTTGTGCTGCAAACTTCCTTATCTTGAGCAGCTGTCTGCAATTTCCTTGTGTTCCGAAGCGGCCGCTTTACAAGTCTCACATGAACAGCTGGTCCTCCGACTGATGCTGACAGATGCCTTTGCTCCATATCGAACTGGCCAATTTCTTTGCAGTATAGTCCACTAGTCATAGAGAAAACTTCAAGTTTCAGACGTGGTGAGCAAGGTTCTTAACTTGCCTTCACACCACGGGCCGTAGCTGGCTTCCTTAGATGGACCTGGTGTGGGCTGCCCTGATACAATCGTAGAGCAGTTTTGACCAAACACTGACAGCTAAGGACACACTTTTATAACCTCTGATTGATATGCTGATCCAATCAGAGGGTCTGCTAATTTTGAATCCTAGGTGCCCCTCCAATTGTGAGGCATATTTGTGGTATGTTCACTGCATGTCCCAACCATGCAAAGGATGACTCACTGTCTTTCATTGTTCCAGCCTGGGCTATTCCCAAGAGAGGAGTTTTAATTTATTCCAGACCAGTAGGCCTGACCATCACCCAACAGAAAAGGGGGAGGGTCCCTCCTAGCAGAGTTAATGCAACTAAACGCAGATAAGAGCGAGTGTCTACCCCCAACCCACCAGGCTTCTCCAAGAAATAGGGAGAGGCACGGGGATCTGGAATGTCCAGCAGAACAGCTCACATTACATAAAATGCCTCAACTCAACACCCTTCCCCAGTACACCCACTGTCTCTCAAACACACATCCCAGGTAGACAATGGCAACAGGACCACAGGCAAGAGGGACTGCACAGACTTGATCAGGATTGTGGCTAGTAACCCACCCTTCTTAGAATACAGAGATACCTTACTATAGTTTTATTGCTGCCACCACTGCCATTCTACCACAGACTGGGTAGAGAGGCCAGTAGCACTAGGCATGCTCCCCTCGACCTCACAGTCAAGCTCTAGGAAGAGACCCTTAGTAGGTATGCATGATTGTCATGCTCACTAAAGTAGGGATCTACAAAACATACAGTAACTTTTAAGTGACTTGCCTGGAGATAAACATAAGGCAGGGGAAGCATAAGACTTCCCGTCCCAACATATGCCCTCCCCAGATCGCAATGGCTGGTACTTACTCCCCGGTGGGAGAAGACCGAGCATCTGATTGGGTAAACCGGCAGGAAAGGTTATCTATGTTACAGTGCGGTAAGCCTGCTTTATGTTCCACAATGTAATATAGTCCCTGCAGAGATATAGACCATGCGAGCAACTTTGGGTTCTCCTCCTAATTTCCAGGGCTGACTTTAGTGCTGGTGGCGCCCAGTGCGACAATGGTTGTTGGCGCCCCCCTCGTGACCACCTCTGCCATGCATTTCCTCACTACCACCCTTTAACAGTGCCCCTTAAGTCTCCGTAACCACTCCATTGCTCAGATGCATTAAATGAGTTGTATAGCATCACTTATACCAGTGTAGGGTGTAAGACCACTTTACATCACACGCACAAAACACAAAGACAATCAATCATAGGTGTGCAAATCAGTGTATAGGAAATGTTACACAAGACAGAGGACTATAAGGTGTAGGAGTCACATGTCATCCACACTGGTAGACAGTATGGTTTAATAGCGCTTGGTCTGGAGAAGCACAAATTCAGAATTTAAAACATAACACCATAGTTGGGGGTTCTTTTTAATAATCAGAATTGATTTATATCCAAATTAATCATTTTTCCAACATTAGAATAATGAAAGACGGGGGAAAAATCATAACGCTCTCATCTGTACCTTGCAGGTTGCATGCAGCGCTTTGAGGACAGTTAATAGCTCACTGTTCTATGCTAGGATGTTAACTTATTAACCGCAAGTAATAAAAGGATCTCTCAGACAAAAGCAATGACCTACTGATCGATTTAAATTACATGCACTTTGTGAGCTGCTGGTACAGGTTCTTTTGTGATCTGCTGTTACAGGTTCTTTGCAGTAGACATATTAACCATCTGCACTACCCTCAAAGCTTCCACTAGACAAACCTCCGATCTTTCTGTAGAAATAAAATTAATCACTGAGTTATCTTGACATTTTTATTGAGGGCTGAAATCTACTGGAGGCCAGAACGCTGGCAGAAGGTGCTTTTAAAACTATTATTAACTTGCAAACACGACGCCCCCAACTAAAGTCAGCGCCCGGTCGCACCGCCCTAAAGCCGGCCCTGCTCATTTCCATGAGCCATTTGAGGGGCGTGTGAATTGTCTGTACCACAAAAATTGTGCCACACATGTAAGGCCTAAATCTTCAAAGGGCCCACGCTATGGCAAAACATTCTTTTTCAACAGCAGACAAGTTCTGCTCCCTGGGGAGTAGTTGGCAGCTGATAAAGGGCACTGGATGCTCTTTTGCCTTCTCATTGAGCTGGGCAAGAACTGCCCCAAATCCCTTGTCTGAAACACCTGTCTGCGCAATGAAGGTCTAATTGCAATCAGGGGTCTTCAACACAGGTGTATTGCATAGTGCGGTCTTCAATTCATCAAATGCCTTCTGACACTCGTCCGTCCAGAGCACCTTCCTGGGATGCTTCTTAGAGGTCACGGCTGTTAAAGGAGCAGCTGTGGCCACATAGTTTGCTACAAAGTTCTGATAGTACCCAGTAAGGCCCAAAAAGGACATTAGCCGGGTCTTGGTAGTGGGAATCTCCCAGTCCAGCACCGTCTGGACTTTAGCCTCCAGGGGGCGAGACTTCCCATTATCCACCTGATGCCCAAGATAAGCAACAGAGGTCTGCCCAACTTAACACTTAGCTGCCTTGATGATCAGTTTGGCCCCCTGCATCCTCACCAGCACCTGCTCCAGGTGTTCCATGTGGTCCACACAGCAATGTCATCCAGGTATGCAACACAGAATTCTTCAAGGCCTAACAACACATGGTTGACTAGGTGCTGAAAAGTGGCGGGCCTTCTACAATCCAAAAGGCATAACTTTAAATTGATAGATGCCCCCTGGGGTTGAAAATGCTGACTGCTCCTTGGCACCAGGGGTTAAGGCAATCTGCTAGCAAATGCTAGTTAGATCAAAAGTACTAAGGTACTTTGTGGCACCCAACCTATCCACCAGGTCATCAGGTCAGGGAAAAGGATGGACATCAGTTTTTGTGACAGTATTTAGACCACGATAGTCCACAGACTAGATAGTCAGCTGACCCTTGCTTAGGCACTAACACCAGTGTGCTGGGCCAGGGGCTACGAGAGGATTCAACAGCCTCCAAGCCCAGCATCTTGGCCACTTCAGTCTTGATGCACTCTTGTACCCGGCCTGACATCTTGTATATTTTACTCTTAACAGGCACGGTGTCCCCTGTGTCTATGTCATAAACACAGACAGTCATCAGTCCATGGGTAAGTGAAAAGAGATGGGAAAATATCCCCAGCAGCTCTTTACACTTCACCTGCTGATGAGGTGTCAATTCAGATGGGAGCTTAACTCCCTCAACTGAACCATCCTTCTCATCACCCTGCAATAAGTCAAGGAATAGCTCATTCTCCTCTTCCACTTCTTCAGCCATTGCAAGTAAAGAAACAGTGTATTCCCTGTGAAGATATATCACCTTCTAAAGGGTACCCCAAAACAAATAGGCTTTGTCTGGCCCCCACGTCAGGGTGGCTTTGTCTGGCCACCAGACTTGCGGCTGGCCTGACTGATCAGACAGGTATGGAAAAACTTCTCCACATCCTGACCGGCCTGTAAAACAGAGGTGCTAACCTGTGCTTTGTTCTTTTGATGCCCATGTGATCAGCTAAAGGAACACATGGGCTAGGCCCAACTGGAAATTCCTGTGCACCTGAGGAACAACCAACCTTTTGCTGGCTCTTTGCTCTGGGACAGTGGGCTCACTGAAAAGGAGTGCATCTTCCCAAGCCACCTTGTGCTTTCCGACTACTCCAGTAGAGACTTGTTCCTGAACAGTCTTTCACAGGTCAACAAGTGTAGGACACTCAGCCTGTCCCTTACAATTCTCCTCACGGGACGGTCCTCCTGCCACCAGCAGCTTCTGCAGCTCTGGCAGGGACCCAGATGCCAACACCTTATCTGCCTCTGGATGCTCACCCTCCTCCCCTACTGGAGCAGGAGGTGCAGACACCAGGACAGGTGCCTTCTCAGAATCTGCCATTGGTTTTTGTTCTGGCCTATTCCCCTCTGGTCTTTCTTGCGCTAGAGTGGTCCCCACCTCACTAGGAATCAGTTTTACAGTATGTGCCCTATTGAGCACAGCTGATGAAATCCAGTCCATATAGGCCTAAGGTTCTGGTACTAACTCGGGTTCAGCCAGATAATTCCCCAGAAAGCACCCTGCGCCCTGTTTCTCTTGCACCCCCACATTGAACATGGCCTTTTTTCCATTCACCACTCCTTCCACTCTGACAAAAGGGGACTCCATGTCATGTTAGCTAAGAGTCCATAAGCCTTGGAACCAGGGATGATCTCCTCTGGTGTGAGATATTTCTGTTCAATCATAGTCCTGTGGGCACCAGTATCCCCCATGGCAGGAACCTTCCTTCTATTGATACTTGTCACACTCATATACCCCCTTGAGTTAGGGTAAATATGCTTAAGGGCTTCTGGGTTAGGTTCCCAGATGCCCCTTGTGACTACTTTAAACTCATTTGAGACTCCCTTCATGTCTGCCCCCACTGAAAGCACACTTGCTATCATGGGTGCCATTGGCAGTGCATCCTTTATTGGGCGGTCTTGCTTTAAGTGTTCCTCTCGGGTGATACGTATATCATTTAAACACCTTTCTCCTTCTGATACTGTCATGTAGTTCCTAGGAGTCCCCCACGACCTGTGCGCTTTGAATGGCCTAAACTGAGGGCTTGGTATCCCAACCGCTTTCGGACACCCCCACAGGATATGTCAGCCATTAGACCAGCTAGCTCTACAGTGCCACTACCACCCCCTTTTTCTTACAGTGGTGTAGGTAGTTTCTGGCAACCACTGAACATGACAACCCTGATTCCTCAGGGATCGTGGAAAACAGTACAGTACGTTTTGCTCAGACTCTTGTGCTTGCTTTCTGTCAGAAAATACACAGGATGGCGATTAGGAAGTTTCAATAATTATTTATTGGAATAAAAGTGGTTACCCTAATACAGAATAAATCTGCTGTGGCCGGGGACATGTTTATGTACGTCTGGTACAGGGATTCTGATAGAAGACTAAGAGCCAGGTGTCGAAGAGAAAGGAGCAAGCCATTAGGTAAATGGTCACTTGTTAAGAATCATTATAGTCTTGTGGATGGGATAAGGTATGTAAAACGGGTAATACATGATGGGACTATCCTAAAAGACATGAGACCCACTCCTCATCAAAAGGTCAACAAAGTCAGCTAGGTAATGATAAAGCTAACGTTACTAAAAAAGGCAAAAAAGTCATTTATAATACAACAGACTAAAAGCACGTTAAAAAGGCTTGAAAAAATGTCCATAAAAGAAGAGGCATGTTTCCCTAAAAAAACATTCAAAAGGTCCTCTATACTTATACCTATTGTTATTATTGCACTGAGCACCTTAAAAGCCATGAAGCTCAGTAAGAGCAGGAAAAGGAAAAACAAAGTCAGTGTTAGACCTTCATTTTGGGATATGTTTAAAAAAGTAGCCAAACGGTTCCCAGCACAGGAGAGGCCAGATTGTTTTAAGAATCCTGTGCTGAAGTCTCAATATCGCTGAACATTGTATCCGCAGATGGCAGTCCCTCAAGAACTTCTAGTATCATATCCAATGAGCAAAGGTGGTCATCCCTGGTTCCCACGGCAACTGCCAGGGAAGAGTTAGATGCCTGCATTCCTGATACCGATGCCTGAAGCTCTGAAGTAGAGGAGCGGAAGCATTCCTTGGAGGCTCTAGAAATGCCGCCATCAACATGGGAATACGCTGTGGACAACTGCACGTGTGGGCCTGCAAAGGTGCCAGAAGTGCTTATACGTCCGTCGGCGCAAACAATGGAAGTGTCAGACACAGGTCCAACCACAGCCGCATCCACAGAAGAGGCAACGGAACTCAGGCAGGACACAGTCTAGCCAAACCGGTCTGAAAGACAGGAACCAATGCTCACTCAGCTCTCGAAGCCGAGGCGTAGTCAGGTAGAACACCATGTACTCACGACAACGTTGTTCCAGCAGTGTTCTCTCCATTTTGTGAAGGATTGCGATGTCCATTGCAAAGCAAGGGGGAAATTCACAAGAACGTGTGATAACCATCGCAAAATTAGCTTAACGCAACTTCTCACATTGCAGTCTATCGCGGGAAAATATCTCCGTGTTAACGTGGTATTCCCGATCTGGCGGCACCATGCGATAGTCCCACGACAAAGCGTCAAAGGACCGCGCTAAAATCAACGCAACACCGCAAAAATGCGTAATACCAATGTGAAAAATGTTGCGATGCCCCAAATCGTAATACAAAAGTCATCGACAACCAGCGACAGGCCTGTAATTCCCATGCGTCATATGGGAAAATGCATTATAAAAGAAAAAAAAACACCAGAACTAAATCAAACTGTGTATCACCATGGATGCACCCGGACCAAGTACAGAGGACAACCTGAACCCCACAAGCCCCACGGAGGACCAGACAGGTAGCCCGGGGTCGGGGAAGGGCAAGGAGAAGGGAAAGAGGAAGACGGGGTTCAGTCCGCAGGAAGACCGGATCATCATCACGGAGGTGACAGAACACTACCAACAACTCGAGAAGGTCAATGGAGGAGGTCAAGAGGTGCTGGCATGAAGTGCACAGCCAAACCAAGGAGAAACTCGCTGCCAACATGAAGGCAGCAAAGGCGACTGGAGGTGGGAGTCCAGCGCCACAGGAGGAGCTGGATGAGCTGGAGGAAATGTTGGCCACAGTCATCAGTGTGGAGACAGTGGCAGGAGTTGGGGGTCTGGACACAGCTCGATATGACCTGACCCAACAGCAACAGGCTGAGTAATGACCTGGGACTGGGGGGACAGAGGGAGATGGGCACAATGGCTCACATGCACAATAATGAGCAGCACTCTGCACACCCACAATGAGTGTGGAACATGTCCCTGATACCCTTGGCACACTGCAGCACACATATAAGCACCAAGTAGGCCCCCGTCCACAATGTGCACAAATGGGCCCCCCTCCATATCACCAATGCCACAACCAACCCATGCACAGGTGCTGAATGCAGAAAAGCAGCGGCTCTGTGAGCCAAACGGACAATGCAAGTGATACTGCATGACAGATATCATGGCTGCAGTCACAATACATGACATGGTACACGAGACGACTTTGAGGTGGCTGATTGTGGACCACATCAGTAAAGGAGCAGGTTACACTCTGACACATCCATGTGCACCTACAACCTATGAGGTCAAAAACCCATCTGCAGACAAACAATGCACGAGTACAAAAACCGTCCAAGAGCACAAATGACCGAAGTCACAAACATCTCAGCACCCGAAAAGCACACAAATCAAAGGCACACCGAATCAAAGGGACAAGGGGCCACCAAATCAGAGCTGCAGGGGAGACTCGCCAACAATGCAGCACACACACATAGCAATCACAGTACATCAACATTGACGACAATGTCATACAAAGTGCAACCCTTACACAACAGGACAGAGGACACAACTGGTGCCACTCGTGCGTAGAAACTGGCCAATCACATCTGGCATTGCATGACACAGTGAGATGATAATGTACGAGTACAACCTCACATCCGTCATGTAGTTGAAATGTCCACGGTCTCCGATCAAATAGCCAGCTTCACCAAAACAGCCAAAATGTACACTGTCATGCAGTCTGAATGTAAACACCTCCTATGCGTGAACATACATGGAACACACTATTAACCTGCATCTCCTCGTTACATTGCAGAGCGACAATCAAAACCTCCTGTAGAGAAGACCACACACCTCTACAGTGATGATGAAGAGGACACCCTGCACATTTGCCCAGACACCCTCCAATGGCTCGTGGACATCCTCCGCACACCACCCCAGGAGCAAGGCAGCCCAGCTGCATCGCGGTGACCCCACACCCTGCACAGACCACACAGCAGGAAGCACACACCACCACGGCTGGCTCAAAGGACCCCCACAACCAACACATGGAATTCCAATGCCGTGGGTTAAGGTGCCAGGAGAAGATGGCTGATCAGCTGTGGGTGGGGTTGGACCTCATGGCAGCCAAACTAGATGCCATACGCGGGTGCCTGAGTCCCATCAGGGACCACTTATAGTCCCTAACGGACACCCACTGTCCGCACCATGCTCACCAATAATCTTTGGCAGACCTCGCTGGGGCCATTACTCGGATACAAGAACTGTCAAGTCAGACAGGCTCCAGCGATGACAGCACAGAGTTGGCACAAATGCGGAGGACAATGGAGACCATGGAGCCAATGCAGGCTGGAAGTAGGGCTGCCACGGCTGAACACCAGCGAGATGTAGCTGGGATCTTCCATGCCTTGCAGATCCTCATCTTGCCATTGCTGCCAAAGAGCCTGTCCCAGATAACTGCTGCTGGAACTTCAACAAACACATCTCCACCCCCTGATGTGTCATTGGCACACATTGATGCAGCCCTATCACCTTCGCACCCTGATGTGTCAGTGCCCCATGGTAATGCAGCCATAACACCACCACACACACCTGACACACCAGACACAGAAGACGTCTCAGAGGAGTAAGATGTGTAGGGAAATGACTGTGTGAGGAAGGACGCATAAGCATCTGTATCCGCCACATGGCCTGTCCCTGCCTGGTTTAGCCCTATGCATCATGCCTTGCACTGTCCCCCAGAACATTCAACGACATTCACCTGGACCCCGACAAGGCCTGCCATATCTGCTCTGGTACCAATGACACAGCAATCCGGCCGTGGACTGAATTCTTCCTCTTCAGATTAACCTTGCATTCCCCCAAGGACTCTGGTTGCCCCACCACTGGACAACCACGTTATGTGGGTTTGAACTGGCCATGTACCCCTCCAGCTTTTACACTCCCCGGAATGTGAATAAAACATTCTAAATCACACAGATGTGTCATGTCTATGTTCACTCACGTATACAAGTATGGATGACTGTAGGGACAATGATTGCACAACAAGGCACATCCTGGTAGATGTCATAAATGTGCATGTTTGACCCTGACCCTGACCCACATGGCCAATTAGATGACTGTGAAGATGTGAACGAGCTGTGGCCTCATTGCACATGAACAACAATCTCAAACCCCCCCAACGTAGCCTATGTCCATGTGTTATATAGGGCTGTGTGTAGAAACGTCAATATCGGTCGCACGCCTGAAGTAGTGTCCCCCATCGCATGTGGCTTCAGAACATCTCTTCGCATGACACATCAGTGTGGACACAGTCTGTTTTAATGGATCACATTGATCTATATGGCAAGAAGTTGGACACCATACTCACATTGCTGAAGACACGTAAGAGCACAGGTCTACCAGCAACTATCCCAAACACAATGTATGGCTCACAGAGGTGGAGTTGCCAATAGGGATTCACCACCAATGTACATGCGGCAGTCTGTCCCTCCCTGTGTACGGACAATGCTCATTGAGGCACAGGATTTGTCATACTAATCAACACTCATCACAGTTATACACTGGTGAAGTTGCGTAGCTTTTATTAGCATGTGCGTGTCAGTACGGGCAAGGAATGGGCCATAACAGGCAGACAAATGCTTAAGACACTTACAGGCAGAATGGGAACGTGTCGACGTGCAAGAAATGGAAAGGCAAAAATAAACACATATCCTTACGGATGGCAACGGTCTCAGCCCACCTTGCCTTGCTGGTCGAGTCATGTGATGTTTGGCGTCCGCTCATTGCCCCGTGTCTGAGGACATGACTCACAGTCCATGGGATCTGCATGGAGCTGTACCACCGGACTGCGCCGACTGTGTGCTATGCTGACAGTGAGCAGGTGAAAGGGACCAACAAGGTCACAAGTCGTGCTACATTGCCATGTGTGTAGTCTACCTCCAGCAGTATGTCAGATTTAGGAACATTGCTTAACGACGCTGTGCAGCTCCGCCCATGGGGCTGCATCACCTTGCACAGGTGTGTGACAACACGCGTAGGTGCACGCACATGCATTCTGAGTACGGGTGAGTGCATACATGTCCACTGTTGTCCTGAGATGTGTGACCATTCCTCCACGATGCAACACAGTGTTGGGACCTGTGCTCTGGGTGTCAATCAGTTGTGGCTGCAGGAAGGTAGCTACTCGTCCATGAATGCAAGCGCAGCTTCATAGGCAATCAGTTCCAGAAGTACATCGTTATCGTGTACAAGGAACATGAGGGAGAGCCAATCCGTTAACTGGTCCAGACAGATGTGCTCCGTCTACAACGTTTCACCAATCCGCAACACAGCCCAATAGGGGAGCGCCTCGATGTGGTCACTGCACATGATGACTTGTGCAATCTCCCATCCACTACTGCCAGCCACAGATCAGGGCGTCCCATGCAAGGGTATCCCAGTTGCACTCCTGTTCATGAACCAACCGGGGGCGCACACACAAGTTATAATCCAGTTCAGCTACCGTTGTGTTGGATAGGCAGACCTCCATGGGCCACTCGAATGTGCATGATCGACAGTGGAACCAGGGCTGGACGCATGTCACGTACGCAAGCCAGAAGCCCAGACGGTAGCTGATTCGCAAAACTGCCATTGGCAGAGCTCCCAACAGATGCAGCATTCTTGCACGGTACAGTTCCACGTGTCAGGGGTTGTGCATGTGCCTGGGATTGCCTGCCATTGCTTTTGTTGGTCTCGTACCACCCTCACTCCTCAGACCGGTGGCAGTTCTGTGGACGATATGCCACAGCTCGGAGTTATGAGTTGTGTGTGTTCAACGTTTGGACGTGAGGGTTGTTTTTTAACAATGTGTCAGGGGCATCCCATGCAGGTGTAGCTCAAGCAGGGACAAGTGTGTGTGGACATGTTGGTCTTTCATTAGCACAGTTTGTGGTGTGGGAGTCGTCAGAGTCTGGTATGATATCTCACTCTTGGGGTGCCGGGCGCATTGAAGACCAAGGTCAGAGGTTCGGATGTGTATTGAGACAAAGAAGCTTTCATGCCTAATTTTAGTCTGACTACTGCTTGCATTTCTGGAATGTGATGTGGCCTTCATGCTGAAATTGATGCCAGACCCTGGATTTAGGGTGCACCAATTGCTAAACACACGCAACAGTTGGCTTGTATGAGCCAAGGGCCTGATTGTCCTTGCGCTCCTTGTTCGGTCTCTCTCTCTCTCTTTCTCTCTCTCTCTCTCTCTCTGTCCTTTGATGAGTGCCTGACACACCTTCTTATCTTGGATATTGTATTACAGGCTGTCACTTACAGATTGTCCAGGGATGACCCTCCATGACTCTTCCAAATAGTTGTTTGGAGACAAATTTGATTGTGATATTTTGTTTGGACTTTCAATGGTGAATGATTGATTCTGCTTTTTCTGCACTCAGATGAACGTTAGTTGTTGTGATTCTGCAGCATCAGGCGAATGATTTTGTTCATGGTTTTGTGACATTGATGTGCAATCTCTTGGTCCGGAGGAGGTGGGGGGTGCCCGGGGTGGGGCCCCGGGGGGGTGGTGGGTGGTCCGTGGGTGGGTGGCAGTGGGTGTTGTGGCCCTGTTGGGGCTCCGAGCTGCATGATGAGTAGCTCCATGGCATCTGTTGTTCTTCTGGTGTGGCTCTGGGCTGGGCTCCTTTTTCTGGTGCAGGTTGTCGTCCGACTTTGCACCAGGTCAGAGCAGGTGTTAGTTTCCTGCTGTTAACGCACCTTATCGCCTGTTTTGTGATCTTATCGCAGATCTGGCTGGTTGTTGGGAATGTTGCGGAATGGTGTTGTTGCGGCGTTTTGCTTGGGAACGCCTACTATGCATCTCATGAGTGATAGTTGCCAGGGTCATCCGTGGCGATGTCTTTTGCGGCTGCTATCGCAGGTAAACTGGTGTTATCGGCTGTTAGCACCAGCTTGTGAATGGGGTGATGAATTTATCACGACTTTGGCTGCGCTAAAGTGCCGATAACTCGGCAATAGATCCTTGAGAATATGTCCCCAAGAGTATTATAATTGGGATGCCCGCTACCGAAAGCAGGACCAAAGGAAGCCCTGCAAAAACGCTTCCAAGTACGGAGTGTATGAAGGCTGGAATTACTCCGAAGATGGTCTGAAAGGTGGTTAACAGACCTAATCTAAGTCGCTTAAATAAGTGTACAATCCCACTCGTATCAGACATGTTAAAGACAAAATTAACCATTTCTCTGAAATGAATCGTGAATTTTGTATGGACCAGGGCCTGTATCTCTGCTGAAGACCTTGCAACCTGGAGGTCAAAAGTCTCTCGGGCTGAAGTTAAGGCCACATTTTGTTGAAACAACATGTCTTTCAGTCTGATCAGCAAATCAAACCATATACTGGAAACATCCAATGAAGGCCACAGTGGTGCCTCCCTAACTGTGTGAGCCGGGGGAAACAATACTTGCTTACAGCAAACAGCCCTGAAGTTTACTGTGACTAGATATGTGATGCCTGGCGTCATTCCACAACAGCCTTGATCATTCAGCACTAAATAACTTCCATTAGAAAGTAAGTAAAAACAGGATGAATCATGGCAGCTGGGGAGCCTTTCAAGTAGCATGATAAGTTTGCTTTCAACGCATTACACGTTCCATAAAGTGACACTTCTTTGCACACTGAAGACCTACTTAAAGCCTTCCCGCAGTCAGTACCACTTAAGAAAACATCAGTGTCCTTATTTCTGCACCTGTATCTATACGGTAACTCCCAGGTTTCCTGTATGAACCCTTCACCCAACGCTTCATACCTGCCTGCTTGGATGTATCTAAGGCAGTATTGGAACTGAAATGTTGTGATTTGCAGTGGGATATAGCAATGAATTAACCATTCTGTAGACGCTGAATCAGCTACTGTAAAAGGTAACTTCTCTAATTTTCCAATGAGCAGCATGGTGTATGTTGCATCTCTGCGTGCCATAGTCAACAGTCTGTCGGTCAGATTGTAAGCCGAGAACAGTTTTGTGCTGTTAATGTATCGTCATGGCACGTGGTCTGAACGCAGTGATTGGAGCGTCTAGCTTAAAAGCATGATGGAGCGCAATTGAGATTGCCCATGCTGTGGAATAGACAAATCTTGTTTCATTATATCAATTGCAGAGGACACAATGTTGCTCAGTGAATAAATACATGAAGAAAATGTGGTCATACCATTGTCCACCACAGCCAAGGCCTTTTCTAGGTTAGTGCTATCAATTTCACTTAATCTTCATAGTTCATTGTAGATGGCATATAAGAAACGTTTTTTACGCGGTTTCTTGGGACCTAACCAGAAATCCCTAAGATCCATGTTTTCTGATAGAAGGGATAAGTGTTGTTTCACCTGTTGTAGTGTTGAGGTTTTTAGCCATTCTAGGCACAACCTCCCAACACTATGAAAAGTCATTACCCCTGGGTCGTCTGTATGTACATAGCGTGGGTCAGGCCTATTAGTCTGTACCAACTTATAGTAGTATGACATTGGGTCTGATGTATTAAACCCTGAAAAGTATGCAAATTTCTGTGCGAATGAGGCAGAACTACCTTTTGGCGGTGTCGGGCAATGTTCCCATTGATGGTACGTGTTCACAGTGCATGGAACACTCGCTCTGTGCAAAATGTGATGACCATAATGTTGGTAACAATACATACTATCATAGTCAGGTGTGTCTTCATGCAATTCCCTGTAAGAAAATTCAGCAGATTGTTCTAGATCTGAAAGCATAGTGTTTACAGTCTCAATGACCGAATCATCAGAGAGTGTACTCAGGGTAATGAAATAATTTATTGAAATTTTACATACCTGTGAAATTTTCAAATTTTCAGTAGGACCAAATACATTATATGAAACTTTATTCCAAACTATACCATCCGGTACTGGAACTGCTGAAATGTTCACCAGGGACAGGTCTCTTTGTTCACGGTGTGATGACGTATGTAGTTTCAAGACCAAGTTCACAGGTTGGACTGCAGAGCGTTGAGGGAGGTAATGTCCATTCACTAGCAGGAAAAAGACAGTTATTATGTTATGTTATGTTATAAGGGTTTAATAAAGCGCACGTACACCGGTTGGTTTCATGGCGCTGAGTCTAGAATATGCTGAACCTAGTGGAAAGATTATTCATAGGTCTGCACAAACATCCATGTCTTAAGAGTTTTCCTGAAACTCAGAAGGTCAGTGCACGACCGGATCTCTAAAGGGAAGGAATTCCACAATCTCGAAGCTAAGGAGGCAAACCTGCATCCTCCTTGTCGTTTTAACTTAAAGGCGGGGGTAGTCAGTAGCTGAAGATGGGCTGAGCGTAGGTTGCATGAGGGAGTGTACCTTGATATGAGACTATCTATAAATTTGGGGCTACGACGGTGTAGAGATTTAAAGATTAGGCATCCAGTTTTAAAAGCACAGCGTGGGGAATGGGAAGCCAGTGTAGCTTTCTTAAAAGAGAGGTGGCAGATTGCCACCTGGGTTGCTGGTGAATCAGTCTGGCCGCTTGGTTCTGAACCATCTGTTGGTTGGAAAAAGTGCCATACCCAGGTAGACTGAGTTCGCGTAGTCTAAGTGTGACAGCACTATGGCTATCACGACCTGTATCAGTGCTGCTTGAGTAAGTAATCACCTGATCTTTCCAATCTTTCGCAGCTGGAAGAAACAGGAAGAGATCACCGATCCAACTAGCGTTCTTAGTGACAGTTAATTATTTATAGTGACACCGAGGCTCTTGGCAGAGGAAGAGTGAGTGGGGAGGGGTCCAGGTTCCGTAGGCCAGTAGTGTGGGCCCCAGAAATTGTGGCTGCTCCCTGTCAGAACTAATTCAGTCTTGCCTAGATTAAGCTTTTAAGTGGTTATGATCCATCCAGTGGCGGATGTACAGCATAGTAGCCTGAAATTCAGAGACTGATTTAGGTGAATTGTCAATGGTAAACATTAATTGTAAATCATCGGCATAGTTGAAGGTGGTCACTTTCCTTTCCTACAGGGACTGAATCAGGGGGAGAAGATAAAGATTAAACAGGTGGGGGATAGCGAGGATCCCTGCGGGACCCCACATGTTGTTCTTAGCTTAGGCGGCGTAAACTGGGCTATGCGGACTGCCTGGGAGCAATCTACGAGAAAGGTGCTGATCCAGCTAAAGGCTGAGCCCTGGATGCCAGCCTGCCTGACACGGTCCGCCAGTATACCATGGTCGACTGTGTCAAAGGCGGCAGAAAGATCTGATAGCACCAGGGCCTGAGGGGTACCTCTGTCTGCTTTGTCTCATAAGGTGTCCAAGACCGCCAATATCATTCTCTCCATAGAGTGAGCGGGACGAAATCCCGCTTGGTGTGGGTCTAGGTAGTTGGATTGTTCCATAAAGTTGGACAAGCACTTCACCACATGGGCCTCCAGTACCTTAGTCAGGTACGGGAGCAGAGAGATAGGGTGGTAATTTGACAAACGCTAAGGGTCTGCTCCAGGTTTATTCAAGAGAGGGACCACAATTGCTTCTTTAAAGGCTTTAGGGACGCAACCCTGGGAAAGGCACTCATTCAGAAGAGCAAGGGCTGAGCTCGGGTAGGACGGAGAGGGTATCTTTTAGGACATGTGGTGGACAACAGTCCGTAGAGATCTGGATTTTACCCTGGACAGAAGGTCCAGGAAGGTCTGGGTACTAATGACCGGGAAATATTCAAGAGTAAAAGGGTTCCTGTACGTGACGGGAGGTGTCTCGTTGGAGATGTGTATTGGAATACTGGCTTTAATAATGGAGATCTTTTCGATGAAATAATTGTTCAGGGAGTCACAGAGTGCTTGAGTAGGTGTGGGTTTGGGTGGGATTCTGTCTGTGAATTGGATAATTCATTAACAATAGAGAAGATTTCTTTCGATCTATTGTTAGAGTTTAAGATTGTGGAAGAGAATTGAGCAGCCTTGGCTGTTGAGATAGCCTTTTAATATACTTTCCGTGCTTCCAGGTACCAATCCAAATTAACAGGAACTGGATCCCTAATGCAAACCAAAGATGCAATCAAGTGTACACAAGGTAAGTCTCTTTCAGCCAGAGATAGAATTGTCGAAATTATTCTTTCTTACAAATGGGTGGCGTTAGCTCAAGTTCACTTGGATCTGAAGAACAGTCATCAAAATTGATGAAGTAGCCAGACACAGTTCGATCTATCCTTGGGAGCTCAGCAGTGTTTGTAGAACTGGTAGTTGCTGCTTGTGAAGGCAGATTGATGTAAAGTTCATTATTGGGCCGAATTGCAATCTGCGTTTCAGTTTCATTTGGATGTTGTTCGATTTCAACGGGTATAATTCATACTCCGTTATTGGCTACTGCCGGCATCTTGCGCAGGAGTCTTGGAACATTATTAGTCTTTCCATCTGAACTTCCTGTATAGTAGCGAGAGGAGATCTGAGGCTACTCTGGATTCCACGCGGCCTGCTGTTGAGAATCGCCCACATAGTGTGGTTTGATCAGATCAATGGAGGCAAATCTTTTTATTTTTCAGCCGGCAAGAGGCGGAAGAAGTACTGTTCTTGTTCCTTGAACTGCCAGGACAGGTACAGGTGTTCTGTAAAATGGCCCAAACTCCTTCTTGTCCACAATCTTTTCTCTGACCTGATCCCCAACCTTTGGCACCCAGACAGGGTCTTCCCGGAACCGGTTTTACTTTACTAGGGGGTACGTCCTCCCAAGGATTTTCTTGGCATATTGTGGGAAACAGCATTCACAACGCTGCTATTACATCGGGGTGCTTTTAGAATGCGGTTGTTACAACGACCGCGTTGTTAGTACGCGAAACCTTACATCACAAGTCATTCGAACGACTTGCTGTAGGGGGCGCTAAGGTATTGGATATGAAATCGAACACCATCCCTGCTGTTGCGTAAACTGGAGTAGGAATAGTTAATAATACTATTCTTAAGTCCAGCGCGCCCCCTATAGCAAGTTGTTCTAATGACTTGCAATGTAAAGGTATTGCGTTCTAACAACGCGGTTGTTGTAACGACCGCGTTTTAATAGAATGCGATGTAACAGCATGCTGTATTCGCATATTGTTTAGTGCCCTCTGGACCCCATATAGGTGATTGACCCAACTACCACCCGCACCTAATACACAAACTGCTAAGGATTGCAAGGCCACGCCCATACTTTCCATGGCTTCCTTGTAAGCCCCAGAGCTAAATGCAGAGCCATGGTCAAAATTTCGGAATGTAACGTGCCAATTGCGTATGTCCCGATGAAGACTCGCAAATCCTTTATAAAGGTTCGAGCGTCAGCTGAGCGCTGAGGTCAAACCCATAGAAATCTAGAGCATGAATCCACTGCCACCAAGATGTACTTGTAAGCCCACCTGAATTTAAGGGGCCACAGTGATCCAAATAGACACATGCGAGAGGTCAGTCTGAAATGAGTAATTGTGTTTGTGGTGGCCGTGCTACTGTGGAACCTCTCATCTGTTGACAGAAGTTGCACTTTAAGACATCAGCCTTTATCTGTTTAGACAAACTTGGCCACCAGAATCGCCGCTTTAGTAATGAAACTGTACCGGTGACTCCTGCGTGTGCAGAGCCCAGACACTCGTGTGTAGCTAGAATTAAACCTAATCTGTGATCAGTGTTTGGTATAACTCTATCCCCCACTCCTGGAATTGAGCATACGGTGTGTTTTACACATTTAATTTATAGGAATATTTGAGTAAAAAAGCCTTTGAGGCATTGACAGCTATCAGTATGTCTCAGTTTATCCTCGTGCTAGAATGAGTGATTGCCACAATGGTAGCAGTTCGCACTGTCGCCTTGGCGGCTTCATCAGCCAGTGAATTCCCTTCAACATGTATGCCAACACGCTGGTGACTCAATGTGTGAATAAGTTGAGCCCGTGGCAGGCATGCTTTCAGCTTTGCCACTGGTTCCCATAACAATTTATGTTTAATTGTGCAACCCTTGGAGTCTCTAAAGCCATTTTGGCCCCAGTAATGACGATTTTCATTGTAAGACTGCACACAGCAAAACAAATCACACACTATTAGTGTTGGGAATTCCCAATCCGTGTACTGTAGTGCTAATATCAGGGCTTTCAGCTCTGCCAACTGCGCTGCACAATTTCCTAGAGATTGTGTAGTCGTATTGCTGGGTTGGAACGTACCATCCCGCATGCGACCCATCACTATAGCACATGTAGTGCTTTATTGCTGTTTACTTCCTATGGCAGGCTCAGCAGATCCATCAGTGTAAATGATGTATTCATATTTCTCTAGAGGCAATATTTCATTCGGGAGAGGGTATTCTTTTTCGTACTGCAGGAACGCTCGTGTTTTTAATGAGAATCGTATCTGTAATCTACATCTGTTGCAGTGACAGAATTAGCCCAGTGTATCCATCGTGGATGCAGTGCTTTTGCATTTGGAATGCTTGCTTTGGTAACAGCTTCTAAAGTTGGTCCCGGGGTTACGACAATTATGTGTTTCCCGTGTGCTAGTGCTCTTTCTCTCACTACAGCAGTCTGTACTGCAGTCAATATCTTTTCTGTTGCTGCAAATCGCATTTCATCATTTGTGTACAAATGTGATTTCTATGCAATTGGAACTGTCTCGCCTTCATTGAATGTGAGGTAAGAATATCCTGATAATCCAGGGATAACCCAGATCACCAAGTTTGTAGAATTTACACGTGTGTGTAAGTGTTTAGATGCTATCATGTTAGCCTGAACTAAACCGAGAGTATATGTGTGTTGTTGTGTCCATTGATGTGGTGTTAAATCAGGTCTGATTAAATCATAGAAAGGTTTTACTCTTTCTGCGTAATCTAGAATGCATGCTATACCAAAATTCAGAAATCCTGAAATGGATTGCAAACTTTTGAGAGTCTTAGGAGGTCGGAGCAGTGTGTACTTTTCTAAATTGTTGGCTGCCAGGTTCTTGCCTTCACTTGACAGTTCATATTCCAAAAATAGGACATGAAGATGGGCAATTTTTGATTTTTTTAAATTAAATTTGTAGCCCAAATTGGCAAATCCCACAATTATGGTGCCGATTCCGATCCTGGAGAAATTTTCCCCATACGAATCGTATCCGGATTTTTTTCCGTACGAATCGTACAAGTACGATTCGTATGGGAAAAATACATACGAATCGCATTGGGAATATTCCCCGACACGTCCTCGGGTCGGAAAAGTGTCTGACACGTCCCCGGACGATTTTCCGTACGAATCGTAAAACTGAAGTCCGAGCGCGCAAGTACGATCCGTCCCATGCGTCCGATTGTACAACCGCATGGAAAAAACACCGTACGGAGCGAACTTCTATAGCAACCATGAAGATATGTGCCCGCATACTCGCCGTCCCCCCCAGCCCCAGTATGTACGCGCCGTCCCCCCACCCGTGTATGTATACCCGTGTATGTACACCCGTGTATGTATGAGACGTACCCCCACCTGTGAATGTACACCCGTGTATGTACACCTGTGTATGTACACCCGTGTATGTACGAGACGTACCCCCACCCGTGAATGTACACCCGTGAATGTACACCCGTGAATGTACACCCGTGTATGTACACCCGTGTATGTACGAGATGTACCCCCACCCGTGAATGTACACCCGTGTATGTACACCCGTGTATGTACACCCGTGTATGTACGAGACGTACCCCCACCCATGAATGTACACCCGTGTATGTACACCCGTGTATGTACACCCGTGTATGTACAAGACGTACCCCCACCCGTGTATGTACGGTGCGGACATCCAGCACTATGCTGTATGTGTACATCCACGGGTGGGGGTACGTCTCGGGGGGCTGGGGGGGGACGGCGCGTACATACGGGGGCTGGGGGGGCGGCATGTACTTGGCCCCCTATACCGCTCGCATCGCGGCGTACTTACCTTTTGCGGCACTTTTTGGGTGCCGTAAAAATATTGCCGTCCGGACTGCTGTCGGTACGAATCGTACTTGCTGGTACGTAAAAACATGCCTAACTCCGTCCGGACGTCACGTCCGCAGTGTCCCGGATCACATTCGTATGTATTTTACTGTCGGTCGGTGTTTTGTCCGACTCGTACGGAAATGGTGTTTCCGTACAAATCGTACTTGCAAGTTTGTAGGGTTTTTTTCCCGGGTACGAGTCGGACGGAGAAAACGCTCCGACCAACGGTTCGTACCCGGTTTTTCCAGGATCGGAATCGGCACCTATGTTGTTCACCCTGCTCAAGTGTTCAAGTAATTCATCGTCCGTCAGATAGATGTCATCTACATAGGACATCACATCCTCGTCACATATTTGTAATAATTCTGACACTCTTGCTGAGAATAGTCCCGGCCTGTTCTTATATCCTTGAGGCAAACGACAAAGATTTAGCTGAGTGCCGCGTGCAGAAAATGCTGTCAAATATCTGCATTCTGGAGCTATATTCTGGCAGAAGAATCCATTCGAGATATCTAATATTGTTTTGTATTTTTTCCGCACAATGTTATTCATTATTGCAGCACTGTGTGCATTTTGAACTGCAAATGTTAGTGTGCATGTGTTCAAATGTCGGTAATCTAAAACTAGACGATATGTATCGTCAGGTTTCATTACTGGAAACAAAGGATTATTCATCGGGAGGTGCAAGTCTCAATTACACCTTGGTATTCAAGTACACCCGTGTATGTACACCTGTGTATGTACACCCGTGTATGTACGAGACGTACCCCCACCCGTGAATGTACACCCATGTATGTACACGGGTGGGGGTACGTCTCGTACATACACGGGTGTACATACACGGGTGTACATACACGGGTGTACATTCACGGGTGTACATACACTGGTGTACATTCACGGGTGTACATACACGGGTGTACATTCACGGTGGGAGTACGTCTCGTGCATACACGGGTGTACATACACGGGTGTACATACACGGGTGTACATCCACGGGTGGGGGTACGTCTCGTACATACACGGGTGTACATACATGGGTGTACATACACGGGTGTACATTCATGGGTGTACATACACGGGTGTACATTCACGGGTGGGGGTAGGTCTCGTACATACACGGGTGTACATACACGGGTGTACATTCACGGGTGTACATACACGGGTGTACATTCACGGGTGGGGGTATGTCTCGTACATACACGGGTGTACATACATGGGTGTACATACACGGGTGTACATTCACCGGTGGGGGTACGTCTCGTACATACACGGGTGTACATACACGGGTGTACATTCACGGGTGGGGGTACGTCTCGTACATCCACAGGTGTACATACATGGGTGTACATACACGGGTGTACATTCACGGGTGTACATACGCGGGTGTACATTCACGGGTGGGGGTACGTCTCGTACATACACGGGTGTACATACACGGGTGTACATACACGGGTGTACATTCACGGGTGGGGGTACATCTCGTACATACACGGGTGTACATACACGGGTGTACATTCACGGGTGTACATTCACGGGTGGGGGTACGTCTCGTACATACACGGGTGTACATACATGGGTGTACATTCACGGGTGGGGGTACGTCTCGTACATACACGGGTGTACATACACGGGTGTACATACACGGGTGGGGGTACATCTCGTACATACACGGGTGTACATACACGGGTGTACATACACGTGTGTACATTCGCGGGTGGGGGTACGTCTCGTACATACACGGGTGTACATACACGGGTGTACATTCACGGGTGGGGGTACGTCTCGTACATACACGGGTGTACATACACGGGTGTACATTCACGGGTGGGGGTACGTCTCGTACATACACGGGTGTACATACACGGGTGTACACGGGTGTACATACACGGGTGTACATTCACGGTGGGAGTACGTCTCGTACATACACGGGTGTACATACATGGGTGTACATACACGGGTGTACATCCACGGGTGGGGGTACGTCTCGTACATACACGGGGGGCTGGGGGGGGGGCACGTACATACGGGGGCTGGGGGGGGCGGCGTGTACCTGGCCCCCTATACCGCTCGCATTGCGGCGTACTTACCTTTCCGGCACTTTTTGGGTGCCGTAAAAATATTGCCGTCCGGACTGCTGTCGGTATAAATCGTACTTGCTGGTACGTAAAAACATGCCTAACTCCGTCCGGACGTCACGTCCGCGGTGTCCCAGATCACATTCGTATGTATTTTACTGTTGGTCGGTGTTTTGTCCGACTCGTACGGAAATGGTGTTTCCGCACGAATCGTACTTGCAAGTTTGTAGGGTTTTTTTCCCGGGTACGAGTCGGACGGAGAAAACGCTCCGACCAACGGTTCGTACCCGGTTTTTCCAGGATCGGAATCGGCACCTATGTTGTTCACCCTGCTCAAGTGTTCAAGTAATTCATCGTCCGTCAGATAGATGTCATCTACATAGGACATCACATCCTCGTCACATGTTTGTAATAATTCTGACACTCTTGCTGAGAATAGTCCCGGCCTGTTCTTATACCCTTGAGGCAAACGACAAAGATTTAGCTGAGTGCCGCGTGCAGAAAATGCTGTCAAATATCTGCATTCTGGAGCTATATTCTGGCAGAAGAATCCATTCGAGATATCTAATATTGTTTTGTATTTTTTCCGCACAATGTTATTCATTATTGCAGCACTGTGTGCATTTTGAACTGCAAATGTTAGTGTGCATGTGTTCAAATGTCGGTAATCTAAAACTAGACGATATGTATCATCAGGTTTCATTACTGGAAACAAAGGATTATTCATCGGGGAGGTGCAAGTCTCAATTACACCTTGGTATTCAAGTTGGTCTAATATTTCTTTGACCTGTCTTTTTGCATCGTTTTTTTTTATAGGGTACTGTCTATGAGGATTTGGAGTAGATTTTAATGGGATTTCATGGTGGGTAGACTCCACGTCCCATCATACATGGTTGCTGTATAATGCCGGAGCTAGCACTAGTGCCCCCTCCTGTACATATGAATGTTTTAGAGATTCTGGAACGAGGTCGGAGAAAGCAGGCAAAATTACGCTTTCCCCTTTTCTGCACTTCATCACAAATTCAGGCAGCCAATCTCTTTCTGCTAGCATTATGTCATATCCATATATTAAGTTCTCCGAAAAGAGACCTTTAACCTTTCTTGAGATGTCCCCCTCTATTTGAAATGTAACTTCATACAGTCTATGTGGGACACTAACTCTGGTATCAAGTGTTTCCACCGTGATGTGCTCATTCAATACTGCTGTCACCAGAAACTCCTTCAGGTTCTGGCGAGCTATTGTTACTTCTGACTCACTGTCTAGCATCATCAGAGCCCATTTCCCGTTCAGAAGCTGAGTCCCTAGTAACCTGGGCATTTCTTATTTTTAAGCCTGTTACTTTCTTCTTTTTTAATTGAGGTTTTGCTTTATGTTGCTCTTCCTGTTTTAAAATGTAATCTGAAGTGCGATGTGTTTCCCTTTTTGTCTTTGGTCGATCGTCTTGCTTTTATTCTGATCGGCCGTCCCTCTTTGAGTTTTTTGATGAACCTTGGAAGGAATGAAAGGAAAGTGTATCAGTGTCCTGATATCTGTCATGTTTTTTAATGTTATCACGATTCCTAAGGTTGTACCTTTTTTCAGAGGACTCCCAATGGAGAGACCCACCCCTTGATCGCGAATTCTTTTCCGAATAATTAATTAAAACATTTTTGTTTTCCCATTTCTTTTTGGAAGAAGTGGGTGCTTGCTTTGAGTTGTCTTTGTCAGGACTACCCGCCATTTACGGCTCCCCTGCTTTGGTTCCCAAATTATCTCTACCTAATTCAGCGTATTTCTTCAATAATTTTTGGTAAGTCTTGCTTCCTATTTCTAGGTACTATTTCCCTTAGGCGGCTGTGTATGGCCACTGCTGCTGCCTCCCCCTTTATATTACTCAGCATTATTGCAGAGACTTGGGCAAAATCACCCAACAATTTCATTTCCAGGTCCAGGGCAGGTACTGCCCCGAACTCATTCTGTTTTTGTTTCAATACAACTGGAACTACTGCTAAGGAAGGACTACCGTGTATTCTGATGTAAACGGCAGCAAAGATTGTTCCCCAAGTGGTACAATCTTAACACGAGGAAACCATCTCAATTGGCAAGCTAATAGTTAGCATTCTATGTTTTTCCTGCGGACTCGTATCGGCAAATACTGCTTCTAGCTGTGCAATTTTTTGTGCTATCCAGAACGGAATTTGATCCCGTTTGGAAGGAATTGTCCCTATTACTGATTTCAGTGTCTGTGGGTTAATTGTAGGTGTGGTCTGATGTGGACCAGCTGGAGCATTTCTCTCAGGTTGGACTGTCAATGTGCGCATGACAAACTGGACAATGTGTATGTATAGCCTGAATATGTCTTTGTATATTTTACGTACCTCATCCACTGGTAGTCTATCTTTCTTGGGATGTGGAGTGTATGTCACTAAGACTGGCCGGGTTGCTTCTTCTATGCTGAGCGGACCGAGTCTCATGACAGATGTGTGTGGGAGGGCACCTTTAAACCAGCTTTTATGCTGCTGGTAAGTTAAAAGGACTTCAATGTTTTCATGTGGAATGTATTCTTCTGGTGGTTCTGCCCAATGTATGCGTGAAACACTTTAGTCACCAGATCTGCAGGTGGGAACTGAACCCAGGAATAGAATATCTCTTATCCGAACACTTTGTGTGCCTTGATCACGACGGTAGCATAGCCACCAGTTGCTGGTACGCCATGTTCTAACAATTTCATATTAACCGCATGTCTGAAGTTTTCTGTGATGTTAACAGCGTTAGCCAATTCATCTTCCCCTGAGCTACTCGCGGGGTCAATCATTTTTAGAAGAGAATAATAAGTTAAAAGGTAGGCTTTTGCACAATATGGGGAACCTTTTTTCCTTACAAGTTTGTTAAACCTTCAGCCAATACACAGAGTATATCTGCTCAGCTGAGGCGGATTCCCCTTCCCTCTTCAGTCGTCTCTGAAAAGGTGTGAGTAGGGCTTTCTGAGAAAGCATGGCTGAACTATTTATATAAGAACCAAACCAACATTGGGCGCCATGTTGTGTAGTTCCTAGAAGTCCCCGAGGACCTGAGCGTTTTGGATAATCTAAACTGAGGGTTTGGTGTCCCAACCGCTTTCGGACACCCCCACAGAATATGTCAGCTGTTAGACTAGCTAGCTCTACAGTGCCACTACCACCCCTGTATTCTACAGTGATGTACGTAGTTTCTGGCAACCACTGAACATGACAACCCTGATTCAGGGATCATGGAAAACAGTATTGTACGTTTCGCTCAGACACTCATGTTTGCTTTCTCTCTGAAAATACACAGGATGGCGATTAGGATGTTTCAATAATTATTTATTGGTCCAGCGGCAATCTGGTGTAAGACATATGTGCTGTGACAATCAGGAGACAGAAGTATACAAAAGAGATTGCTAGTACCAATATAATGAATAGTAGATACATTTCTACCATGAACTAAGAAACAGTTCAGATAAAAACAGTAGCACTTGAATATTCTTAAAATGCGTGCCCTAAGTAATTTGCTTAAGTGTACCTAGCCTAACCTGGATGTGTAGCTGTATATGTATAGCTATGTTTATATGTAGCCAAGAAACCCCTAGGGATGAACCGGCCCCCTCACCTGATGGTTTAGAATGAAGGACCCCGTCTCTGCCTTGACAACCCGCAAAGGATGTCAGACCGCTGTGTGTCAAAGATTTGGCATGAAAGACCCCTCTGTCAGCCTTGAATGAATTCTCCTCTAATTCATAGTGGGGAGTGAGGGACTTTTATACTAAAGTGGTCACTCCAGGGTCTTTTGCTAGAATTTTTTAACAGAACCATGGATGTTTTGAAAACAATCATAAATGTTTTGAAAACAATCACCGATGCTTTTCTAAACAAGTGCGATCATGCACAGCTGGCTGTTGGCCAAGGATGAAAAAAAGTGGTGACCTTTATACAGAATAAATCTGCCGTGTCTGGGGACATGTTTATGTATAACACAAAAGAAATCCTGGAGTCTAATGGTAAAGAGAAATAGGTGGTATGTAGGGTGAGGAGGGAAAGCCTAATGTACGTAGTGAAACTGGAGGAAGCTCCAAAACCAACGTCATACAATCACCGTGGGTAACTAACTCTTGCCTCTACTTTGGTTCGCCTCTGTACGGATCTGCGTTATCCCAGATTACTCTGACTATCTGCCCAGCATTTAGCCATGTTTTAATCGTCACGATGATCTCACTGAGCTCATTTTGTGTGCAGACACTGCCTCCGGCAGTTCTCCCTAGTTTCCAGTTGATTTTCCCACCTTTTTACACTTGCTCATGATATGTAAGCCCCCATCAGCAGCCTTACATTTTCCTTTCAGAGCGGTGTTCCTTCCTGAGCGGTTGCCAGGTGGAGGTCCTCTTACCACCCAGTTTGCACGGGTGAGTGGACCATGCTTCAAGTTTATATTTTTCCTATTAGTCATGACTGAGCATTTTGGTTCAATTTTTACATTGTCTCCCCTTAATCTGTTATCTAGGTGCTGTATGTTTCGCTGAAGAGACTTGCACTCTACAATCAAGTTGAGGGTGCCAATCATATCCTTTGTCACGTTGGTTTTCCCTTGCAGTAGCTTCAAGGTCCTGATGAAAGCCTAGCCTAGTTAGGCGCTATGGCTGAAACATGTCGACCACATTCTCTCACGTTGCTTCATTGATCAGACCAGATTAGTGTTGCCCCCACTTCTTTTTAATCTAACATCGGTACGGCATTGTCTAACAGAAGTCCTCTGGCCGTCCCGTCACTAGTTTTAATACACTCCCCTTTTCACTACTACCAGCACTGCAATCCCCACTCACTTCAGGCTTATTCGTGGATTTATTCCAATTTCTTGGTGCATAATAATCATAGCACAAAGGACTCGCGTCTCACATAAGGGCGCTGCCGCCCCTTGAGATTTTGAGATTTTCTTTGGGATGAAAATCCCATGTGATGGGGTTAGTTACCCACGGTGATTGTATGACCTTGGTTTTGGAGCTTCCTCCAGTTTCACTACGTACATTAGGCTTTCCCTCCTCACCCTACATACCACCTATTTCTCTTTACCATTAGACTCCAGGATTTCTTTTGTGTTATATGTACTTCCATGGGGGAATCAATCCTGTGCGGTCTCTAAACTTGCTCCCTCCGACCCTCCGGTGCCCAACCGTTTTGTATTAGGACATGTTTATGTATGTCAGGTACAGAGATTTGATAGAAGACTAAGAGCCTGGTGTCGAAGAGACACGAGCCAGCCATTAGGTAAAAGGCCACCTGTTTAGAATTGTTATAGTCGTGTGGATGGGATAATGTATGTAAAACAGGGTATACATGATGGGGCTATCCTAAAAGACATGACAGCGTCCTTCACTGAGAAGTCTTACTTTAAGTGTCCCTCTCTGTGATACTTATATCATTTAATCACCTTGGGACTGAAAGAACCCTTCCTCCTCTGATACTGACTAGAGGCCCCGTTCCCCTTTGGACCCCTGTCCACGTTGAGAGCTTGTGGAACTGTCCTGCCCTTCCCATCTGGTTTAGGGCCTGGCTGCTGGGAGTTCTTCTCCACCTTGGGCTTGGAACTGTGTTTCACCTGCCCCCTGTTTACTCTGTTGGCAAGCTACTTATCTGCCAACACTGCAAGCTTCTCAGGATTCCCCTCAGCAAGGTCAGACAAATACTGTCTGAGTGGGTTAGAGTACTCCTCCCAGTTATGCTCTACTATCATCACCTGATTTAGGGACTGGTAATCATGTGCTTCCTTCCCTCTTAACCACTCATTCCAGTCTCTCACTACGTCATGGACTAAATTCTGAAAAGGAACTCTATCCACCTTTTTGTTCACATGGAACGTCGGCAAGTACTGGACTAGTTTCAACCCAAACAACCTAATTAAAGCATCCTTCATGCACTCATATGTCAGACTGTCTTTCTCAGGCATCCTTTCAATGAATTTAGTCCCATCCAGAGGAAGGCGACTCAGTAAAGTCTCTGCTCTGGACCGACCATTCAGACTTTAAGTCTTACATGCGAGATCAAAAGAACACATCCAGCTGAGAATATTAGTGCCGGGGACATACATGTATATCAATTCCTGTGGTACCTTGGTGATGTTTTCCTTGCCCTGGGACTTTGAAGCAGACTCATCACCTACAGAGCTACAGCCTCTATCAGCTGTAAACTTGAGCTTCTCTTTCCCCAGGGCTATCCACTCTTTCTCCAATACCTATCCTTCTCTTTCTTGTCCCTTTCCCTATCTTTCTCCTTTCAAGTCCATTCTTCCTATCTGGCCCTTCACTGCTCCTCTTCTGCCTGGCAGACCACTCTTAGCTTCTCCCTCTCAAAAGGTCTTGCTTTCTCTGCTGCTAAATCCTTAGTTTCCTGGAGTTTCAGCTGGAGTTTCAGGATCTCGGCTAGGTCAGTCGCTCCTAAGGAAGGAAATCTTGGGGCAGGGGGAAAGTTAGCTCTAGAAATAGGGGGAGGTGAAATTTCAGGGGCAAGCCTAGGGGAAAACCTAGAAGAAAGCCTAGGGGAAAGCCAAGAGGCAGGTGTATGGGAAGCCTGCACTGAATAACTTGGCAGGCTTATGATAACAGTGCTCTGCGCCTCTTGCATTACAGTGATCTCTTCCTTAAAGCATTTTTTCATGTGACTAATCAAGTGTTCCTTGTACTTAGACCTTCAGACTTGCCACCCCCTGTCAGCACACATCTTGCTTTAATTTCTCTATAGGTCAAGTTCAGCAGTTCAAATTCCTCTCCAGTGTTATCTGCCTTTTTACATATAGCTTATGGGTATCTGCTGGGCTGATCAACTGGTATCAGTGTCCACTGATCCTGAAGTCTAGTGAACCAACACCACTTGGCACCTATGTTAGACCTGGCTTCCTGGGCACCAGCGCACTCCGGGGTTAAAGTTCTCCAGTTGCATCAACTGGACTGTTCCCCGTTGGTGTCCTGTTTCCTCAGAACTAGTGGACCCAAAACTGGATAACCAAGTACTCCACTCCAGCACGTGACTCTCTCGCACAGAAGCAGTCCAAGGCTTACTCAAGGAGGTGAGGTGGGTCTAGACATTCAGAATACATTGCACACCGTACTACCAGCTGATATAATCAATGTCCATTCAGTGCATTACTTTTTTTTAAAGAAAAGTACTTTAAGACACACAAGAGAAATATACTACACATAAAACTAGGAACAACAGTGAAAACCAGATGTCTCTACAACCCTATGGGCCAGAGTTCTGACCTCAAACAGTATTATAGGGCCTAGATGCTAAGCACTACAAAAACAGAGTTAACATGTAGACACACGGGACGTGGCATGGCTGCCGAAGAGGGTGGAGGCATGAGCCTACCTTCTGGGCCGGCCCATTTACTATCCTGAATCATCCGGGACTCGGCTGGCGCCCCTGCTGAGGAGAACACAGCTCTGACTAAGGGGCCCGGAGTACTATGGAGGAGAGTGGCCGGAGATTCCCACTGAGCCCAAGAGTCGGGCAGGCTGATGCTGTGCGATGAGTCCAGCCTGCCCTGACGGTGGCTCTGCATTACTGAGACCATGGACCCCACGAGCCCTGGGTGATGATGTTTGGCCACAGCACAGCTGGGGCAGCTGCTCGTGTCAGAGAACAGAGACCGGTCCGGGCCATGATCACAAGTGTAGTGGTGGTTGGTGCTTCATTTGGGACATGGAGAGGGGCCACGATGTTGGAGGCGGCTGGTGTTCGCTTGATGACCTGAAGGAGCAGAAGAGATTGATCACTCCTGCACAGCTGAGGTGGGAGGTCTCTGGCCCTGCTGCTGACCGGCTGGCAGCTGCTGTGGGACAACGGTGACCCAAGGGGTGGTCAGCGAGAACTCCGGTGAGTCGAGAGCGGGGATGCGGGGGAGATGCGTGGAGGTACCCCCCAGCTGCTGATGGTGCTCGAGGCCCGGTTCGGTGCCTGGTGACTGGCCTGCTCTGTGTGAGGCCTGGAAATGGAGACTTGTGATGGCTTGTTTCCCCTCCTTCTCTCACTCCGATGGAAGACGCCAGCCAATTGGGGGAAGCCCAAAGTCCTTCACGGCCTGGCGTGGTGCCCTGGAGGTGAGAGAGACTTCCACGCCTCTAGACAGTGTGCAGCCTGGAGGCCTGCAGGGCACATGGATGGACCTTTCTGAGTATACCCTGCAGTGAGTAGAGGTGAGACGGCTCTTGGTGGCTTGGAGTGTGCCTGAGTTCCCCAGTGCAGACATTTTGAGAACTCCATGGCCCTGCTGGTGCCCACCCCGTGACTCTGGGCTGGAGGGGGGTCCAGGAGAGCACCAGGTGAACGTGATGTGGAGCACACAGACGGAGTGTGATGGAACCCCCTAGCGGGGTAGCTGTTTGGGGCCCAAGTCAGGTTGGCTCTTGGGGATGCCTTGGGCTCCCTGCTGGGCGAGGCCTGCAGCCCTTGGTAATGACGTGGGGCCCTGGACCCTGCAACACTGAAGGCCTGAGATCAAGTGGCAATTCGGGACAATGTGGGGCAAGACCCGGTGAGGCCCAGGGGACAGATTCACCAGCACTGGCCGCAGCCTGATTGTATACTTGCGCACCCCTCACATTGAGGCTGGGTAAAGCCAGGGTCCGAGTGGCGGGAGCGCCAGCCGGTGCAGAGGAGGCGGCCTCAGAGCCTGCGCGGGAGAGGCAGGGTTCGAGAGACACACAGGAATCAGTGCAGCAGCAACTGGCTAAAATACTAGAGGCTATTGCGGACACTAAAGCGACCCTACACCAGGATATTAGCACAGTGTCTGTGGGGCTGGGGTTGCTCAGGGCAGAGCACCAAAAACATACGGAGAGGGTTAAAGTAGCAGAGTCCTCCCTTGCTGATCTCCACCCTGCGCACATATCGCTGTCCACCCAAGTAGCGGTGCTCTCAGACAGAGTCCTAATTCTTGAACATAGGGCTGAGGATGTGTAGGGCCACAATAGGTGGAATAACAGTAGAGTGGTCGCGCTGCCGCGTGCAGGGTAAGGACATGGTTACCTACCTGGAAGTCTTGCTTGGAACACTGGTTGCCCCGGACACTAGAACTGCCATAGTAAACTCACACACACACCCAGCCCTCAGAGCACAAGTTTACAGTGGCTGAAAACTTCTGTCATCCTGAAAATGCTGAAAGTGGGTAGGTGTGGCCCCAGGAACTTTTACCTCATTGATTAGGGCATACCCAGGAGTCCTTCTATTAGCTCATGCTTGGAATAAATATAGCATCTCCAGGTACCCACTTCAGAAAACTCCTGGACCAGAGGAAGAACAAAAGAGGACTGAACCTGCTGTCTGCTCCCTGTGAGGTGTCCCGGAATACTGGACCTGCTTCCTCTTGTACCTGGGACAAAGAAGTGGCCTTCAAGAACTCATAAGGCTGAGCTCCTGTTAAAGATACAGAGACACAAAAAGCTACAAGAGGTATTATCTGCCCAGCTAACAAGCAGTAACTGGACCTGGACTGGACCCTCCTGTTTGGCCTCTGCCTGATACCCTGTGTCCTGTTAGTCTCTATGTGCCTCTCCTGAGGTCCTTGGGGGCTTTAGAAGTGTACCTGGATGCTTGATTGGGGCATAAAGGACTAAAGTCAGAATGCAAAATCTTCGAGAAGGACAAATCCAGTTGGTTTGTCTGACCTGCGCTCCATCGCAGTCAGTCTCAAACTGTGCCTAGGTCCCATTCTACACCGACGATTGACTATAATTGGCACTTTATGCTTCTTGGTGCTATTACTACTTCATATCTCTGGCTTCTCTTCTTGGATTTTTATCATTTTGGTGTCCTTTTGTTTATAAAAGTTTGCTATATTTCGTTACGGAATATTTATTGTTTTGCTTTGCAACTTTATTACTGTTTTCTTTATGCATAAATACTTTGAACATTGCCCTAAGTTAAACCTGTCTTCTCAGGACTATAGCTACCAGGGGTTTGAACTCAGGATAATTTAGTGACGTTAGTGACTTTAAGGGTTCACCCTGAGAATGGTTGTGATTATTCCTTGAGGCGGGTAGTCACCCACTCGCAAATGGCACATGCGGTGTGCCAGATGGTACTGCTTTTTGAGCTGATTTTGCTGCCACTCAAGTACATTTTCCACTCAAGCAACAGCTTTCTGACAGCGAATTGTCGCGACAGCCTGCACTGGGGAAATCTCGACGGTTGCACTTCTAGCAAACAAAAACTGTGCTAGGGGATGTCAAATCTTGCTTGTGCTTGCCATGTTACCGTCGGTAAGCCGCGCGTGAAATAAACCTCAGCCACGCGGCCGGTGGTGGAATTTGGCTCGAACTCCACATTACCTGCATGGCACACTGACAAAATACCGACACTCAAAATATCGTGACCAAATTATCCATGCCGAAAATATCAACATCCTATTGTTATAATGGTAAGTACAAAAATATTGGGGGGAAATATCAATGTCATTAATATAGTTGTATAAAATTTCGATGTTTAAATATATATATATATATATATATATATATATATATATATATATATATATATATATATATAAAATAAAATAATAAATACTAAGGGGCGGATTCCGATCCTGGAAAAACCGGGTACGAACCGTCGGTCGGAGCGTTTTCTCCGTCCGACTCGTACCCGGTAAAAACACCATACAAACTTGCACGTACGATTCGTACGGAAACACCATTTCCGTACGAGTCGGAAAAAACACCGACCGACAGCAAAATCCATACGAATGTGATCCGGGACACCGCGGACGTGACGTCCGGACGGAGTTAGGCATGTTTTTACGTCCCAGCAAGTACGATTCGTACCGACAGCAGTCCGGACGGCAATATTTTTACGGCACCCAAAAAGTGCCGGAAAAACGAAGGACGCCGCGATGCGAGCAGAATAGGGGGCCCGGTACGTGCCGTCTCCCCCCCCCAGCCCCCGTATGTACGCGCCGTCCCCCCCAGCCCCCGTATGTACGCGCCGTCCCCCCAGCCCCCATATGTACACGCCGTCCCCCCCCCAGCCCCCCGTATGTACGCGCCGTCCCCCCCAGCCCCACGGATGGACGCGCCGTACCCCCAGCCCCCCCGCGGATGGACGTGCCGTACCCCCACCCCCGTAGGTACGGTGCAGACCCCCACCCCCGTAGGTACGGCATGTACCCCCACCCGTGTATGTACGGCACGTACCCCCACCCCCGTAGGTACGGTGCAGATACGGGGGGGGTATGTGCCATACATACACGAGTGGGGGTACGTGCCGTACCTACGGGGGTGGGGGTCTGCACCGTACCTATGGGGGTGGGGGTACGGCGCGTCCATCCGCGGGGGGCTGGGGGTATGGCACGTGCATCCGCAGGGCTGGGGGGACGGCGCGTACATATGGGGGATGGGGGGGACGGCGCGTACATACGGGGGCTGCGGGGACGGCGCGTACATACGGGGGCTGGGGGGACGGCACGTACATACGGGGGGCTGGGGGGGGTGTTTGGTGCAGACTCCTATAGCAACCATGGCGACGTCCAAACAGGTGCACCTGTTTGGACGTCGCCATGGTTGCTATAGGAGTTCGCTCCGGACGGTCTTTTTACCATACGGTTGTACAATCGGACAGACGGTACGAATTGTACTTGCGCGCTCGGACTTCAGTTTTCTGATTCGGACGTAAAAATGTCCGGGGACGTGTCGGACACCTTTTCGAGGACATGTCGGGGAATTTACCCAATGCGATTCGTATGGACTTTTTCACATACGAATCGTACTTGCCAGTTTGTATGGGACTTGTACGATTCGTACGGTAAAAAATCCAGATACGATTCATACGGGGAATATTTTTCCAGGATCGGAATCGGCCCCTAAATATATAAAATAGTAACAGTAATTTTCAAAATTTCAAAATATTTAATATATATCTTAATAAATATAATAAATAAACTTAATTTAAAAATGTGAAACACACATATATAATAATGAAAATATATTCACATATATCTACTTTTTTTTATTGTCAAAAAGAAATACATTCACATTCACAGAAATAAGACAAATACCAAAGTAATAACGCAAGGATAAGAAACATTACATGGTATGAGTCTAAGTTAAGGTATCGGAATTCAGTATAGAAGTTAGCATCTAAAAAATGAATGCTTAACACAGATACATAAATTTACTGAACATCAAGAAAAATAAGTAATAGACAAAATAAATATGTCCTAATCTCCTAGAACCATCGGTCTCTGCATCATCTACTAAGCAGCCCCATATAGAGTCAAATTTTTGTAGGGCGCAAATGCCCCTTACTTTAGCCAGAGTCTTCTCTCTTTTGCCAATTTCCCTTACAATTAACCACCACTCCATTACTGAAGGAGGCTTAGGTGAAATCCAGGCTCTGGCTACCGCCAGTTGGGCGGCGACTAATATAATTGCAATTATACATTTATGCTCGCCACTATCCTCTGTGTAACCAAGCATTTTCTCAGCTATCGTAAATGTATATTCAACCCCCAGTCAGAGTTTAATAACTAATCGTATCTTCTGCCAGAAAAGACCTAAATCTGGGCATGTGACAAACATATGAATCATATCTGATGCATACAGCCCACACTTGTGGCAATTACATCCCCCCGTGACCCTCCCTTGAGACCATCTAGCGATCTCTGGTGTATAATAAAGTGCACAGATCGTCCGAAATTGTTGCAGTCGTAGATTAACCGAATGTACCGAGCGTGCTATAATATCAAAATCAGTCTGTACCTCCCCTATGGTAATATTTATTCCCAAGGACTCACTCCATCTTGACGCTAATTTTTCACAGCCATCCAGTCTGAACTTGCACAATGATCGATACATCCAACTGATGGCTGCCTGCCTGTTCTGGGCACACAAGCACTCCCAAACTGAACTTGAGACATTCCGGATAGCACGGTGCCTCGTGAGATAATCCCTGACCTGAAGATATTTACAATACATCCGTTGGGGGACAGCAAAAGTAAATTGTAGATTCTCAAATGATTTAAAACCATTACAATCATACAGCTGCCCCAGGTATTGGACTTCCTGCTTCGCCCATTGCTGGCCAGCAGAATCCTGAAATATCCCGGGCAATATCGGGTTACCCCAAAGAGGAAGCTTATCGTGTACAATAATGCCCTGCCAAATATGAGAATAATCTAGAATAGTCTTGAAACGTACCCGTTTGAAATAGTTAGGTTCGTTAATTCGATATAAAAACATCCGGCTCTCTGGACCAAGAACAAGCCAATGCCAAAAATCTGCTTTCTCTGGATTCAAGAGGCTGCACAGACGACCTACAAATGCTGCCCAAAAATACAGCTTAAAGTCGGGGGGTTCGAGACACCCCTGATTATACGGAAGCTTCATTAATCCCATAGCGCGTCTTGAATGTTTATATCCCCATATAAAGCTGCTTAAAACCCCATCCAGTTTACTAAAAAATAGATTAGGAATGCGCAATGGAATCGAACGATATAAATACAAAAATGTAGGTAGTATCTTCAACTTAATGATGTTACACCTACCCACAATACTGATAGGAAGCTTGTGCCACAAATTCAGTTGCTTAGTAATAGTAGCTAAGAGAGGATCATAATTTAATTTATTAATAAGTCCGACCCTGGGCAATATACAAACCCCTAAATACCTAGCGGTCGGGCAAATGCCTTCCACCGGAGATTCCAATTGAAAGTTAAGAAGGACTTGTGTTTTATTAATATTTAATTTATAGCCTGAAAAAGGCCAAACTGCTTCCATATTGATACTCTCTATAGCCGAGCTTGGATCAGTCGAAAAAATAGCTATATCATCCGCATAGGCGGTAAGTTTCAGCAAGCGCTGCCCAATATTCAGCGGACATAACCTGACATTAGCCAGGAGCGCCCTAATGAATGGCTCGATATAGAGAGCAAATAGGAGAGGGGAGAGGGGACAGTCCTGTCTAGTATCACAGCGAATGAGGAAAGGGGCTGTTTGAACATTACAATAAAGCAATTTGGCCATCGGGCTGTGATACATAGCTTGAAACCAATTCCTAAATTTCTGCCTGACCCCAAATGCAGTGAGTGCTGCCCAGAGATATTTCCAAACCACCCAGTCAAATGCTTTTTCTACATCTAATAACACCATGCCCAGATTGGTTTTTAACTTCCCTGCAGCATCAATGGCCGCCACTGCCGTGTTGACATGGGCAGTGGTGTCTCTCTCTTGTATGAATCCGTGCTGCTGGGCAGAAACCAGGCCGTCCATCATAGGGGCGATCCGGGTGGCTAGTATCTTGATTAAAGAAATTGGGCAATAAGAAGCCCGTTCCTCTGGTGCCTTATCCTTTTTTAAGAAAAAAATTATATTTGCAATATTACATGAATTTGTTTGATTTAGAACCCAGGCCACCATATTTTTACAGCTCTTATCAAATTCAGCAGGGATGGTATCCTCACCAGTCGCCTTCCGGAGCGGGAGCCCCACTATTGCTTCCTCAATTTCCTCCAATGTAATTTCCTGCTCTAATAAGAGCGAGTCTTCATCCGTCAACACCGGGAGGTTACTCTCTTCCAGATAACCCTGCATATTTGTCAGATCTTGAGCAGCATCAGGAGATTGTAATAGCTGATAAAAAAATTGAAAATGGATCAGCAATATACTGTGGGCATCTATATAATGTACCTCCCTCATCCTTTATGGTTTTAATCATCATCTTAAGGCGGTTATTCTTAAGTTGGTGAGCAAGTACTTTCCCAATTTGATCTCCATACTCGTATTGCAATGTCTTATGCTTAATGAAGCTCGCCGCCAACTTTTTTTTTAAAACTCTAGTCAGCGCCACCCAATCTTCCACTAAGGATGCATACAAAGAATCCTGGTCTGCTACCCCCTGCCGAACTGCCTCAGCATGCTGAAGTTCGCTGTCTATAAGCTTTTGATAGGCTTCCTTAGCTAACTTCTCTCGCTCTATATTCTGTTGATAGACAAACTGCAGGATAGCTCCTCGGATATATGCCTTCATTGCATCCCATACCGCAAAAAGGGAGGCAGACCCCAGGTTATCTTCCAGATAGTCCGATAAATGTTTAGCAATAAAAAACAAATACCCAGAATCCGTAATAAGATAGCGTGGAAAAGAAAAAAGTTGAGGCATTTTAGGCCCGGACTTAACCCGAAAAGATAGTAATATAGGGTTATGGTCGGATGTAATCCAAGGAAACACCTCCATGTCCAAACCAAAGAAGATACTATCTGAGATCCATGCCATATCAATCCTGGAATACTGTCTATGTGATATGGAGTAATATGTGTAACCCGGCGTTGTTGGAAATAGAGAATGCCACGCATCCTGCAGTGAGTGCAGATGCCCAAATTCTAATATGGAAGCTCTCACCTTCCCCATCCTAGAAGTTAGCTCCCGACTAATTGAGTTTATAGCATAATCAATGGCACAGTTAAAATCGCCATAACAACTAACTTCTCCTGCCACCCCAATAATTCCAAACTAATAAAGTCAAAAAGAGCCGGATCATCCAAGTTAGGGCCATACAGTACACAGAACACATATTTCACACAATTAATCTCGGTTTGAGCCAGTGCCCACCTCCCTCTTTGGTCCGCTAATACCTTATGGATTTGGCAGTCCAATGTCTTAGAAACCATAATGGCAGTACCCCTTATCGACACATTCTGTGAAGTGCATATTACATTCTGAATGCCCAATTGATTAAGAAGACCGTGGTTCTTATATGCTAGATGTGTCTCCGAAAGGAGTACTATGTGAGGTTTGTATGCCCTAAGCTCCGTACTAATTGTCTCTTAGATCCTCTATGTAATCTTGACACATTCCAAGACAGGCACCTAATCATTGCCATATCCCTTCATATATACAGCATACCTCACCTCAGAAAAATACAAATCTACCTTTCCCCACCTACTCAAAAAACCATAAACATTCTTTTGGACTTTTTCTTCTTTTCCTACCCCCGCACCCTTAGGTACATCCACCCCTAAACCCCATCTAAACAACCCTCCACCCCCACCCCGTATCCTAAAGAAGGAATCACCCTCCCCAAAAAGCTGCTGTTGGATATGGCAGCTGATATCTCACCACACCCCCGAGACGACCCCAGCCAGCCCCTACCAACCTCAATCAAAGATTTGAAATGGTACATAGCAGAATGTTAGAGAATAAGCCTTACAAAAAAAGGGGAAACCGAAACAATATAATCCCAGAGGAAAGGGCGCATTCGCTCTTAACAAACTCCCCAACTCTATCTCTTTTCCATTCTACAGCACATATCTCTGCCCACTTTGCTTTTTTAAAGAATACTACGAAATACTAGAGATATTCAGAAATGCTACACAAAAAACCAAACTGCAAAAGACACTGCTAAACACCATCAGTCCTATCAGTCCTGCCAGATGTTCTGGCCATCTGCCACTTGTTCAGCGTTTGTTTAGCCCCTACATCCGTCAAAAAAAATAGTGAGTGTCCATCCTTGACAACTTTCAGCCGAGCCGGTTCGTGCAAAAAAACTTGTGCCCCTTCTGCTTTGATAGGATTGATAAGTTGCCTCATTTTCCATCTTTTCTCCATGGTCACACGACTTAGATTGGATCTAACAAATAAGGAAAAAGAGTCAACAGCTATTAGAGAACCAGGGAGGGCCTTCAAGGATATCGCCTGCCTTAACAAATAATTCCCCAAACAAATCAGAATGGGTCGGGGATACCGAGAGTTGGGTCTCTGTAAAATTAAGGGCAACCTATGCGCCCTTTGGTCTTGACAGACCCAATCCCAATCTGACTGGTCAGGAAAGGCCTTTTGAAGAAGCTGAACCACATAAGCACAAGGGTCTGATCCCTCCTTGCCTTCCGGAACCCCAAATAATCTTAGATTGTTCCGACGTTGGCGGTTTTCCAAATCTTCGATTTTATTTTGACAGGCCAAAAGCTGCAATTCATAGGACTGAACTGACTCAGCCGTAGTCGTGATAGTTTCCTCTGTCTCTCCTACCCTTATTTGTAGCTCGGCGACATCCCTTGTTATTCCTGCCACCGTACCAGTCACCTCCTTCAGTGACTGTTGAATACTGAGATAATCAGCTCTGATCGGGGCATGGTAGTCTTGTGCTTCTCTTCTTTGCTCTTGCAATGTCTGCAATATTACAGCAAGTGCTGGATCCTTAACCGAAGTCTGGCCTTGCGACCGTTCACCATTTGGTAAAGTCTCAGTCCCTGGGCAGTCCTGAACTACATGATCCATCATTGTTGATACCTCAGACCTGCAAACTGTTAAATGGATCTCCTGGTCATCAGAGCTTACCCGAAACTGCCCATTTTTCAGACCAGAACTGGAGCTAGAGCCGGAGCCAGACAGTCGAGAAATCAATGACTTAACCTCTCCCTTTGCTTGAACCCACTTTCGTAGAGGGCTACCCTCCGGGCAAGTTCTCCTGCGCGAGGTGGGGCTGTTATACCAGCCTTGCTGTGAGTCGGTCTACTTCTTACGAGGTTTAACCACCTTAGGCTGTTCATTCTTATTCTCAGTAGAGGGGTTAGAAATGTGATGCGGCCCCGGATCCATACATATAGGAGGAGACTCCTGGGTCCGAGAGTCGATAGATATATCACCCTCCACTTCTGGACTAAGAATATTAGGGTCCTGGGCAGTAAGAATGGGGCTCTCGTCATCATCAACTGGTACATTTTCACTCTCGTAAATGCATCAGCCTTTTCCAATATTGGCTCACCCAACATAGCTGAAGTCTCCCCCAGCCCCTGGGCCTCCATATGCTCCATATGATCCGGGGAAGGCACATTCCCCAGGGCAGCAGCATCAGCCACCACTTCTACTGGCGCTGTGAAAGAGAATAAAGTATCTCTAATTTGACAATGCCTCAGGAGAAGAACCATTTATCAGGGGATCCTTCCGGTGCAACATTCTTGCCATTCTTGCCGACACTGCCCAGAATTGTCTCTATTGCTATGGCATTGGCTGTTTGAACCACGACCTCCCCCAAAAAGAGAAATGTTCAGCAGCTTTCCCTTCTTGTAGCAAACGAAGTGCAGGTTTGCCAATCCAAGACGTACCTCCTTTTGCACCGGGTTTTGTACTTGCCGCTGCAGCAGTCTCTTCACCCAGTGATGTCCCTTGGGCGCCTGCAGCCCTAGTTGCATGAGTTAACTTCACCGTAGTCTTCGGTGGCGCCATTCCTCTCTCCGGTGCGCTTCCCAAAGCAAGACCAGCAGGCCCAGCAAGGCTCGACCAATAGATCCCCAAGCCGCTGGGGCCCGCCGACCAGCACACCAGCCGCGAGGACAGCCACAGCCGTCGGAAGCCCCTCGTCAATCCAAGCATCCGCGTCGGTAATCAGCCAGAGCCGCCAAAAGACGCCGAGCACAGCGCCAGCGAGCACAGCCACAGCCGCAGCTGCTCTCGCCGCCTCAGCAAGCCTTCATTATAAACACAGGTATTCTTCTCTTTTTAAAAGTCTAGCGTTTTTCCTTTTTACAAAATGCGCGCCATAGACAGCGGTAGGCAGACTGGCCGGGAGTCTCTCCTGGTGCGTCCGAGACGAGGCGGCTCTAGTCCGCCATCTTCCTTCCTTCAGCGAACGCCCCCCCCCCCAAAAAAAACATCTCAACCGACAATTCACATATCTACTGACAAAAAATTGAACTAATAATTTACATTCATATTATAATTTAAAAAAATATATAAAAACAAATACATATAAATTTACATATACCATTAATTTAAAAGTCTTTAAAAAACAAACCATTATTAAATAAAATATAAAACAGCCTAAAATTCCTTAAATGTAGCAAAAGTTATTTTATACATTAAAAAAATTAAATAAACAAAAAAGATTATATAAATTATAACAACATAAAATAAATTATAAAATATAAAATGTAATACATACACTGCAGCCACTACAATTTATACCAAACCACGCAAACTATTAAAATGAATATATAAAAAATGTACTACTCCCACGTCACACGAGGACAAAAATAATAGAACTGGTTTAAATTTACAAATATCCCTCCAATGAATGTAACAGTAGTAAAAGCATTGGATTGTGGATAAGTAATATTTACTGTACCCATTCCAGCCAATACAACAAATCAAATCAAATCAAAATTCCTTTATTTAGCCAGTACAACAGTAGCAAAACAGTTGGAGGGCGAAGGGATACATTTACCATTGCCACTCCAATGAGTGTAACAATTAGGGATAGTGTTGGAAAGCGGAGGGGTAAAATGTACTATTCCCACTCCAGTCAGCACAACAGTAGGGAAAGTGTTGAATTGTGGAGGGGTGAAATGTACTATTCCCACTCCAATAGGTGCAACAGTAAGGAAAGTGTTGAACAGCGGAGGGGTAAAATGTACTATTCCCACTCCATTCAGTACAACAGCAGGGAAAGCGTTGGATTGCGAAGAGGTAAAGTGTACTATTCCCACTCCAATAAGTGCAACAGTAGGGAAAGTGTTGGATAACGGAGGGGTTAAATGTACTATTCCCACTCCAGTCTGTTCAACATTAAAATTATTTAAAAAACAAAGTTAGTAAAAAAATATTTAAATATGCTGAAAAATAAAATAAAAATATTTAATATTAAAAAAATTAAAACATATCACAATCTAAAATACATATCACAAATACCAACAAATATTATTATAAATAAAATACAAAAATAATTTTCATAAAAGTAAATATTTTGATTTAGAAATTATTTATTAACAAAAACATTAATTATTACATTCATTTAGAAGTTACTTCCCACCCTATAACACCACAAAACTCACAACCTGCACCTAAAAAATTATTTACACTGCTAATATAAATATTCATCAACAAACTAATTTTCATTAATTAAATATTAATTATTAATTAATTATAATTAATGTACTTCCTGCAATAAATCTTCACAAAGCACACAACAGACTCATAACATTTAACAAAAAAAGTTTACACAATTAACATAATTAATTAATTAATAATTCATATAAATTAAATAATTATTAATTGTTTACAATTAATTTACTTCCCACCCCATAACCCTACAAAACCCACAACCCCCATCTGATGTAAAAAAAAAAGTATTTGCACAATTAACATAATTAATTGTCAATTAAACAAATATTATTAATTAAAAACCAAGTTATAATCATTAAATGTAATTAACTTCCCACAATTCAGCCCAATAATTCCCATAAACAGCACCTAAAATGTAATTTAAAAAAAATTAATTACACAATTAAAATTAATTTTCAATTAAATAACTAATAGTATTGAGCAGCTAATTAAAAAGTAATTAAAATAATTTTACTCCCCACCTTTTACCCCTATGAACCCAAAGCTTGCACCTAATTCAATTTAATTAAACAATTAACATAATTAATTATCAATTAATTAATTAATATTAATTATCAACTAATTAATTAAAAATAAATTTGTTTCCACCCTTTACCCTTATAACCCCACAACCAGCACCTAAAACAAATACACAATTACCATGATTAATTATCAATTAATTAATTAGTATTCATTAATAACTAATTATTAATTAAGTAAAAAAATATTACTTCCCACCCTTTACCTCTAAAAACCTCACAACCCACACATAACATTTACCCCCCAAAAATGTCAAGCACAATTAACACAATTAAATATCAAATACATAAATATTATAAAATAAAAAATAATCATTCATTCATTAAAATTAAATAACATCCCACCCTATTACCCTCTAAACCCACAACCCGCTAAGGAACTAAAAAACACAAAATGTAATTACATTTAATTTAATAACTACTAAAAATTAAACACATATATTGTACATAGATATTTGCAACTCAATATTTTGTCTAAACACCACATGCATAAGACGGAGTGGCCAAACTCTGCCAACTGCGCCTGCAGAGCAAAATTTATCACCCACCCCTAATAAAGATTCGCTTCCAGCAACTCTCTCCATTCATAAGGATCTGTAAGTGAAAATCTTGTGTGTGCCTACTATGGTGCCGATTACGATCCGGTAAAAAAAAAGCCTGTACGACTCGTATCCGGTCTTTTTACCGTACGAATCGTACAAGTGCCGTACAAACTGCCAATTACGATTCGCATGGCAAAAAGTCCATACGAATCTCATTGGGAAGTATTCCCCACACGTCCTCGGGTCGGAAAAAGTGTCCGACACGTCCACGGACGATTTACCGTACAAATGTGAAATGTGAAGTCCGACCGCGGAATCACGATCCATCCCGTGCGTCCGATGTTACAACCGCATGGAAAAAACACCGTCCGCACCGAACTCCCATAGCAACCATGGAGACATGTGCCCGCATACGCGCCCAACACTCCCCCCAGCCCCCGTACGTTCGAGTCGTACCCCCCGTGTATGTACACCCCCCGTGTATGTACACCCCTGTACGTGTCGTACCCCCATGTATGTACACCCCTGTACGTATCGTACCCCCTGTATGTACACCCGTGTACGTGTCGTACCCCCCCGTGTATGTACACCCGTGTACGTGTCATACCCCCGTGTATGTACACCCGTGTACGTGTCGTACCCCCGTGTATGTACACCCGTGTACGTGTCGTACCCCCGTGTATGTACACCCGTGTACGTGTCGTACCACCCGTGTATGTACACCCCTGTACGTGTCGTACCCCCGTGTATGTACACCCGTGTATGTGTCGTACCCCCTGTATGTACACCCGTGTACGTGTCGTACCCCCGTGTATGTACACCCATGTACGTGTCGTACCCCCCGTGTATGTACACCCGTGTACGTGTCGTACCCCCCGTGTATGTACACCCGTGTACGTGTCGTACCCCCCGTGTATGTACACCCGTGTACGTGTCGTACCCCCCGTGTATGTACACCAGTGTACGTGTCCTACCCCCCCTCTACGTTCGTGTCGTACCCCCGTGTATCTACACCCGTGTACGTTAGAGTCGTACCCCCACCCGCGTATGCATGGAGCGTACCCCCACCACAACATTCTAAGTACGGAGCGCACCCCAGGCCCCAACATCACAACCACATGTACGAGTCATACCAAGCCACACACAAGGACAGCACTGTACAACAAAATGGCCCATGTACACACCGTACACACGCTAAAAACGCACGTACACAACCAGGACAAACCAAAACGACACAAGAATACACCATTCGAATGGCACAAAGCCACAAAACATGTCCAACAACCACTAAAACAACACATTCACTGACCTGCAACTGCCAAAAACAAACAGAGGCCCAAAACACCACCACTCCTTATAACACACCCACCCAAAGTTCAAACACAGCCATACCCACCAATGGACCAATAAAAAGGGCCCACACACACAAACCATGAGCCTTTGCAACAGACCCACTGCTGCCAGACCCCACAGACAACCTACAGCACCATACTAGAACCTTTACCACACCTTACACTTGCACACCTTCACACACACACCTTCACAAACACCCCCTCATCACATTCACACACACACCTGCACAACAACACCCACAACCATCCACACACCCCCCCCCACCATCCACACCCACACCCCTCACCATGCCCACTAACAAGAATCCAAAGTTCACTAGCCGAGAGTTGGAGGTCCTTCTCGATGAAATCCTCAGAGTCGAGCCACACCTCTTTGGAACATTGGTCAGACAGACCAGCCCTTCAGCAAAAACCGCCATGTGGCAGACCATCGTCGATGCTGTGAATGCTGTTGCGGACACCAGAAGGAACAAGCAGGAATGCCAAGCCAGGTGGTACGATCTGCGGAGGAGGGTCCGAGCCAAGATGACAGATGAACACAACCCGGCCAATGTCACTGGAGGAGAGGGCGATGGCCATACTGCCGGTGGAGGCAGTGGACGGATTAGGGGGACTCCGAGACCCGGGTGAGTACACAAACAACGCACCTCACATGGGGGGAACGTCATCCACAACCAAACTCAGAATCATGCACGCAACCACCCCAAAGCTATTGCATGACTCAACCACACTCCATAAACACGCACATGCCACTAGCGCCACCATGCTCCATGCACCCAGCTGGACAATGCCAAGTCACAGGCCACAGAAAACACCAACACAAGACACGGTAACCCGGATGGCAGGAGGGTGGGCCCAAAAAATCACATAGTGCAACTCAGAAGCAGACAACAATGCCCTCTGCCCAAATGGCCTAGGTCACAGCCAGACAAACAGTGTGTCCCCACACAGGAAAGACTTGCCAGCAAATGTCGGACGCCTTGCATTAAGACATGGGGGTGACGGCACGTTCTTGCACATGACAGCAGCTAATGAACAGCCAACACTGTGAAAGAGTGGCAGCACACACCACCACAGCAGCAGTGCAGACACAACACCCAATGGGTGCCTGGAGATCAGAAACAAACTCACATCAACAATCCAAGACCCATTCAAAGATCTGCTAACAGTGTGTGCACAGTAAGCTGGGCTGAGGTGACAGAGGGTGACACACAGAGGGAGGGAGAGGGGGACAGAGAGGGAGGGAGACACAGGGAGAGGGACAGAGGGAGGAGGCTGACACACAGAGGGAGGGAGAGGGGGACAGAGAGGGAGGGAGACACAGGGAGACGGACAGAGGGAGGAGGCTGACACACAGAGGGAGGGAGAGGGGGACAGAGAGGGAGGGCGACACAGGAAGACGGACAGAGGGAGGAGGCTGACACACAGAGGGAGGGAGAGGGGGAAAGAGAGGGAGGGAGACACAGGGAGACGGACAGAGGGAGGAGGCCGACACACAGAGGGAGGGAGAGGGGGACAGAGAGGGAGGGAGACACAGGGAGAGCAAATCAGCCTTGTGGTGTGTGGGAATGTGTGCTAGTCAGCAGGTGGACTGCATGCATGTAGACAAGGGTGGCCAGTGCCAGCACCCCCCCTCTCCTCCATGGCAAAACACAGGGCCATGTCACAACCTGTGCACGAGCACAACAACAGCTACCTGCATCATATAAGTGTGTGGAACAACTGCATGTGCCCACGTACAGTGCCACACGGAAGGCGCCAATGCACGGCTTGCCACACCTGCCCACTCCACTGCTGACTGCAGTCACACTTGACGCAGCAAGTAAGACTGTGCCACACATAGGTAAAGTCGCCAAAGCTGTGCTCAAGGGACATACCCATGCACAAGTGCACTGTGAGTGGAATGCAAGACATATCCAAATTCCCAGAGGAAATGTGCCAACTTTGAAACTAATGAAACATGGATGTTGCATGGAACAAAATTAACATTGTCTCTCTCACACACAGGTCAACGTCGTGGATCACCCCCCAACACTGGGGGGGAAGACTCACAGGACCCGGCTCGGCGGGATGAAGGAGCCACCGGCAGCGACAACTCTCACCACTCTGTGGACGAACCCGACCCCGACCAACCTGGCCCCTCTGGTGTCCAACGACCTGCAGCACCTGCGTCAGGTACAACGGGGCCAACCACCACCCCCACTCCTGCCACATCCCAGGAGACACCCAGGATCCCTGCCCCACCACCACAAAGCAGCCAGGCTGGCCAGGAGGGACACGGTGTCCCGGGCACTCAGGAGGAGGCAGGCGACAACGCCAATGCCACCCCTCAGGGGTCCCGGAGACCCGATGTGCCCACAAGGGCAGGCCAGGTGCAAGTGGGCAGGGGTGGTGGGAGTGGAGGACGGCGGAGGCGCCAGCCTGACCAGTTGGCTGGGGAACCGGTATTTTCCCATGTCCGAAACATCCTGGACACATACCGGCAGGACACCACAGGCATGGCCCAGGTTGTGTCCATCCTCGAGGGGATCAAGACCCAGCAGGCCCAGCAACATGCGGAGCAACATGCCTGTCTACTGCAACACCAACGGAGGATGGAGGACAGACAGGCTGAGCTCGTGACGGTGTTCACGGGAATTCACAGTACACTCCGTCGGATGGCCGACAACATGGGCAACCCTCCCTGTGATCATGTGTTGGGTGTGTGGGAAATGTAGTAGTGTGCTGGTCATAGGGGGGACCCTGGTATCTGTGTGCCATCACAAGGTGTTAAATAGGTTTCTCTGTTCATGTAAGCAGTTACTGCATGGTGAAATTGTCCCAAGGTGTATTCCTTCCTCTGTGTACCCTGACATCTTCCCTGCAGGGTGTTCCCAATATTTAGCGCTGAGTTGTGTGTACATTAGCTGGGTGTGTGACGGACCCCTTCAACTTTGGCCATGCATGCAGAGCGATGTCTCCACCTGCATCATTCGTGGCATCCTTGGTGATCACTGTACTTGTGTATGTAGTCTGTTGACATGACTTCATGTGGACATGTTCCCTTTTAGGCGGTATGCATGTGTGTACTCCCAGCCTTGCACACATGTGTTACATGTACTGCAGGGTCTTTGTGCACCTGACTGACAATTGTGGCAATTGGATCTGTGGGTACTCCACCCTTATTGTTTTCCATGGGCAATGCTGGGGGCCTCTGCACACACCCCTCCTGTGTCTCGGCACTGCTGGGAGGACTCTGCACACACCCCTCCTGTCTCTGGGCACTGCTGGGAGGACTCTGCACACACCCCTCCTGTCTCTGGGCACTGCTGGGAGGACTCTGCACACACCCCTCCTGTCTCTGGGCACTGCTGGGAGGACTCTGCACCCACCCCTCCTGTGTCTGGGCACTGCTGGGAGTGATAGGCACACACCCCTCCTGTGTCTGGGCACTGCTGGGAGGACTCTGCACACACCCCTCCTGTCTCTGGGCACTGCTGGGAGGGCTCTGCACACACCCCTCCTGTCTCTCAGCACTGCTGGGAGGCCTCTGCACCCACCCCTCCTGTGTCTGGGCACTGCTGGGAGGACTCTGCACCCACCCCTCCTGTGTCTGGGCACTGCTGGGAGTGATGGGCACACACCCCTCCTGTGTATGGGCACTGCTGGGAGGACTCTGCACACACCCCTCCTGTGTCTGGGCACTGCTGGGAGGACTCTGCACACACCCCTCCTGTCTCTGAGCACTGCTGGGAGTGATAGGCACACACCCCTCCTGTGTCTGGGCACTGCTGGGAGGACTCTGCCCCCACCCCTCCTGTCTCTGGGCACTGCTGGGAGTGATAGGCACACACCCCTCCTGTGTCTGGGCACTGCTGGGAGGACTCTGCACCCACCCCTCCAATTTCAGGATATGTACGCTTAGAACATACACGGGTGTGGGTTCGCTCCATGCATACGAGGTGGGGGTACGTGTCGTACATACACGGTTGGGGTGGGGGTATGCTCCATACATACGCGGGTGAGGGTACGGGTCGTACTTACACTGTTGGGGTGGGGGTACGCTCCATACGTCCGCGGGTGAGGGTACGGGTCGTACTTATGGGGTAAATAAAATTCCTTTACCGGGACTTAATTTGATACGGAAACATAATAAAATAGCTCAGTAAAATGAGAGGCAGAATCCGTGGTATTAGAGGTTCGGAATGGGCTTTATTCCAATGATCGATTATAATCGGTTGCTCCAAGTTCCATCACCACGGAGGTTCAGGAAGTGAAGTACATACTTTATTGACAAGAAATGACTTTTATAGTACATACATTACAATGAAGCGAATCCAGTAGGCGTAACAATTGATAAGGAAAATGACGATTCATATGCGTAACCGAAAATGGGTGTAATAAGGAGTAAAAAGGAACATAATTGGTTATGATGTCATATATAGGTGGATCTATAAGATAATACTTGGCATAGATGCGCGCGCAGCAGCATGACGTGTGATTGACGTGCAACTAGGGGGTGAAGGGGACTTGACATTTAGCTCTACATGTGGAGACGAAAAGTCTGGGGGGTCAAGTCAACCTAATCCCAAATCATATCTAACATCCTATGTTTAAAGAACTATGATATCCATAAAAGAAGGACTCTCGGACAGAATCTATTCTATACTGACTGTGCGTGCGTGTACAAGCGTCTAAGTGTCTACACTAAATGCGAGGGGGTAGGAATATTCCATGGTAACAGGACTATGAATTACTTGCATAAAGACAGAGAAGCCGGGCCTTTTGCTCGGTAGCTGGAAGAATGTTTACTTAAACTACTAGACAGGAATGCATCGGCTGAGGGGGAAGCAGATAACTCGAAGGTGAAATACAGTTCTTGGCAGAGAATAGGCTGATGTCAGGCTTTGTGAGCCGCGCAGAGAATGAGACAAAGTTCATGGTCACAGATGCAGGCTCAGACTGGAGTTTTCAGAGGCAGAAGGCAAGAAGAGTTTGATGACAGAATCAGGGCCTACTTGCCTGGACTGTAAAATGGCATAGGTGAACCATATAAAGCCGGTGGCCTTTCGAACTTAGGAATGGAATATCCGGCCTATTCATGGCGGATCTGACAGAGGACAGGTTAACGGTGGACGCACATGTGTTTGCGTCTTCATAACTGGAACTGGAGGGAACATACATGTACTTGTAACATGCACATAGAACCGTTGGGGTCCAAGATAGGGGACATAACTGACCAGAAAAATCCATATTTCCACATTCCCTCCTTGTCCCCTACTTGCCCGTTAAGAGATATCAATCTTCATCAATCCATTGATCTGTTCATATAACATCATTTGTTCTTCTTTCTTCTTCCGTGACGAATGAGATCTTGGTGGTGGAATACACGATGTGGCACACAGACCACAAATCGCTGGTCCACATTGCAGGCATAAGCAGCAACTGAATAGTATGAGAAGGCCAATACCTAGGAAGGATAGAACTCTCCATCCCCAGGCTGATATCACACTCCAAAACCAACCGGACCAAGTCCAGGTGCCTGGATTCTGGTGTATCTGGCTTACAATCTTATGAAGGCGAGTTATGGCTTTATATACAGATGGCGAATTTTCTGGTATGAATACGCAGCAGCTTGATCCGATGACCCTACAAGCTCCGCCCCTATCAGCCAGGATGACGTCAAGGACAAGACGATTTTGAAGCACAACAATCCGCATAGCAGACTGCTCTTCTGTTAAATTGCCTAGGGCGGAAATAGTTTCATTCACTACCGCTTCAAGGGTTCTAGTTAATCTACGTATCAGCTTACTATTAGTAACAGTACCTATATAGGGAAAGATGCCTTTATTGAAATCTGTGTATTTTTCCCATGCTGTTTCAGTGTAATCGACAATTGGGAGATCTCTCCGCTCTCTGTTGTGTACTAAATGAATATTTCTATAATAATCAGGAGGAGCTAGGAAGACAGGTGGCAAAAGGAATGCAATGTAGCAGGTACCATCCCAATCTAGAGGTAGACGCATATATGCAGTCTGACCACATATAAAGTAGGAGTGGCGATAAGCTCTAAATGAAGATTTGCCTTGATCACTGAATTCTACTGTAGTAGTGCATTTACTATGGCCCATATGTATGGAACCAACTTTTCTTACACACAATTCACCTTTCGCTGGGAATACTGACATGGTTGGTAAAACTAGTTCAACTTCGGATTCGACATTTAGAACCATGAGATTAGGAGTAAAGTTACCTAATCCATATACTTCATTTTCTAGATCAGTTCCTGTTCCTTTGGGGCGACCCTCCTTGTCAGGGTAACAGACTTTGAATAAAACTAGGTTCAGATTTCCCCATACCCAATGGTCTTGGTAAACGGCTGTATCTGAGTCTATGGAATTGATTAAACTAAACCATGCTCCACAGGAGCCATTATGTGTAAACGGATGTGGAAAGAAAGGCAGGACTCCTTCATAATTCTGATAGGGAGGGAGCCGGCCACACACCCAACAATTAGTTGCATTACTAGTCTGATGGGAATGATGTAACATACTAATGAAAGTGTTATTGCGCAGCGCAAGTCTATAAGACAATTCATGCGGGGGTAAGTCACTAAAAGAATGTTCAGCAGTAACATTGTAAACGTTTCTGGCAATAGGGTAATATATGTGCAACAATATACTTGCAGTAATTATTAAAAGACTTAAGAAAAACAAGATTAATAATGTCGCTATGCAATGGCTACGCAGTGATTTACAATACGCCTGTCGTTTCGTTATTATTCGCGACTGTCCATGATTCAGGTCTAGGGGATACATGTCGGAGACGGATTCAACCGCTTCACCTAGGAGAGGACTTAAACAATCAAATCGTCCGACGGCCTAGGCCTTAATTTCAGTTTATACAGTTCTTTACTGTCGGTCTCAACCAGAGGTAGTTTTGAGTCAATTGGTGAGGACACACGAGGTGGGCTGTTTACATCTGAAGGAAGTCCATGAAATTTCTTGATATGACTTGAATGAATCCAGCCTTTTCTGCCTTCAATCTTCACGGCTGTTCTTGTGGTCAGCAGGACCAACTTGGGTGTCTTCCACCTGGGCTCCAGCTGAGTCTTTCGGTCGAAATTCCTCACAAGGACGAGGTCCCCCGGAATTACGTCATGGGGTTTCACCTCAGTATTGTCGGGAAAGGCTGCAGCTACCTGTGAACGACAAGATTGTAGTGCAGACATCAAGGAAGCCAAGTAATCTGTCAGCATATTACAGTCAATATCAGTTATTTTGCGTGGTATAGGCGTCCCCCACATATTTGGTGGTCTGCCGAAGATCACCTCATACGGGGATAGCCCTGTTCGAGAGTGTGCTACCATTCTCATGTAGAAGAGTGCAACTGGTAACGCTACTACCCAGTCGACACCTTTCTCTCTGCATATTTTGGACAATCTGATTTTCAGTATCTGATTATGTCTTTCTACGAGACCTGCTGCTTCGGGGTGTCGGACACAGTGGAATTTCCACTGATAACCTAACAGAAGTGAAACATGTTTCATCAGTTCGGATGAGAACGGCTGGCCGTTATCTGAGTGAACAACACGTGGTAAACCGTATCGTGGGAAGAATTCTCGAACTAACTGTTTGGCAGTAGTCGGGGCAGTGTAATCTGAAACCGGGTATGCCTCCGTCCAGCGGGACAGAGCGCAGACAACTACGAGAACATATTTGAATCCTCGACATCGTTCCATCTGGATATAATCCATCTGGAGGACTTCAAAAGGGTGATTAGGAGGATGAAATCCACCTTGTTCTACGGGAACGCTTTTTCCTGGGTTGAACTGGCAGCAGATCATACAGGTACGGACCTTTTGTTTGGCTGCTGCTCGTAAATGTTTATTGAACCAAATGTGTTGAATGCTGTCTAGCATAGCTTTTTCTCCTAGATGTGCTGGACTATGTATAGTGTTAACTATAACTTGGACCATTGAATCAGGAAGGAACCACACAGATTTTTCCTTCATCATCCATCCTTGGTCCGTTTGGATCCCTCCTAATTCAGTCCATTTCTTTATTTCATCTGGTGTAGCATGTGTCTGTATGTCAATTACGTCAAGAGTAGGATCTTTAACTGTCATACAATGTGTCGGCATCGGGACTATTGTCTTTGTCATGTCGGATGTTTGAGTTTGAGCAGTCTGTTTAGCTGTTCTGTCGGCTAGATCATTGCCTTGAGAAATGATATCAGTAACTTTCGTATGAGCTTTACATTTCATAATTGATATTGCAGTGGGTAGATGTATTGCATCTAATAAGGCATGAATGAGGGGTCCGTGTTGAATGTGGGCACCGTGGGAAGTTAAATAACCTCTCTCTCGCCATAGCACGCCGAAGTCATGTACAACTCCGAATGCATAACGTGAATCAGTGTATATGTTGACTTTTTTATTTGTGGCTTGAATACAGGCTTGTGTCAGAGCAATAAGCTCTGCGGCTTGGGCTGACAAAGTATTTATACGATTAGTTTCAATGACTTCAGTATCTGTTGTGACTGCGTAAGCAGCCACCAACTCTCCTGTATTTGTTCTCATACATGAACCATCTACATACAATGTCAGGTCTGGGTCTGACAATGGGACATCGGTTAAGTCTTGTCTAGGTTTCGTCGTTATTGTAATAACTTCAATACAGTCATGGGCTAGTGGGTCTGTTCCGGTTACCGGCAAAAGTGTGGCAGGATTCAATGTGTTACAGCGTCTGATTTCTATATGTGGCTGAAACAATGTAAGTTCATACCCTGTAAGTCGTGCTATAGTCAAGTGTTGTGTTTGCGTTCTATTTACAAGAACCTCTACTGCGTGTGGTACTTGAACTGTCAATGGATGTCCTAACACTATGGCATCGCTTTGTCTTATTGCTAGAGCTGTCGCTGCCACTGATTTTAGGCATGCAGGCAAAGCCTGAGCTACGGGATCTAATGTACTAGAAAAATAAGCACATGGTTTGTGTGATCCTGCTTGTTCCTGTGTGAGTACTGACAAGGCAGTACCTTCGCGTTCTGTAACAAAGAGTGTAAACTGTTTTCTGTAACATGGCGTTGCTAAAACAGGTGCTTGACATAAAGCTTTCTTTAGGGTTTCAAAAGCTTGTGTATGTTCCTGAGTCCAAGGGAGAACAGTCGATGTGGCTGCCTCCTGTGTTGTCAACTGAATGAGTGGTTTTGCTAGAAATGCATACTGAGGGATCCACTGCCTGCAATATGACGTGAGGCCTATGAAAGCCCGCACCTCCTTTTGTGTCTTGGGTATTGACATGTTAGCTATTAACTGAATGCGGTCGGGTGTAAGCTGCCTTCCCTCCTTGGACAGTGAGTGTCCAAGATAAATAACTCGCTGGACACAGAATTGCAGCTTGGAAGGGGACACCTTGTGCCCCTTTTCGGCTAGAAATTGTAAAACTGTCAGTGATGCTTTTTCACATTCCGGTTCACTTCTCGCGGTGATCAACAGATCATCGACGTATTGAAGCAGAGCAGTGTTAACTGGCATGTGGATACTGTCGAGTTCTCGTTTCAGTGCTTGGCTATAGATGCTGGGGCTTTCTGTAAATCCTTGAGGTGCGCGTGAGAATTTAAAGCTACGTCCATTTAAACTAAATCCGAACAAATACTGGCTTTCCGGATCTATTGGGACGCTGAAAAAGGCATTCTTGAGATCGATTACAGTAAAGAATGTCGCTTCGGAATCAATAGCTGTCAGTAATGACGAGATATCTGGGACCACAGGAAATTGTGGCACAATGCATTTGTTTAACTCGCGCAGATCAATAACCAATCGATATACAGGCGGGGCCTTTGGATCTGTTCGTTTAAGAATCGGAATTATCGGTGAATTACATACATTGGAGTCTGTTTCTACAACTACTCCTTGGGTAATGAGTTCGTCAATGATTTGTAGTAAAGCCACTACAGCATCTGGTGGTAACTTGTATTGTCGCATTCGTGGTAGCACCACTCCTGCCTTTAATGTGACTCGATATGGTGTAATATTCATGCATCCAACATCAGTAGGGCCTTGTGCCCATAGTTGTGTAGGTAAAGTCTGCAGTCGGGGATCCATGTCTCTGGACACATAATGACCTTTAAAATCACGTAGAAACAACCTTACTCCTTCCGGAGAACAACATATTATAGCTCCTAGAGCTTTCAGCGTTTTTATTCCTAACAGATTTTCTGGACATGATTTAGTAAGCAATAAATCTGTGGTTCGGGTCAGAGGTCCTATCGTAAGTGGAAGAGGCTGTGATACGTCATTAACAATAGGTTTTCCTGAAAAACCAAGGGAAATATTTTGTGAGCCTGAGAGGGGTGCCCCTGGAACTTCACTACGTTTTATGGTTGTTCGACTTGCCCCTGTATCGAGTAAAAAATTTCTGTCTTGGCCTAATAATTCACTATGTACATAAGGTCCTTCTTGATCTACAGGGATCTCGATAAGGGGTAAGTCAACTTCCCTCTCTAGGCTTGTTCATGCGTATCGTTGATAATCAGGATAGTCGTACTGTGCGGTCTGGTACAGTTGTCGTGTCGTGGTTTGTGTGGCAGCAACAGGCAGCGCTGGTGCAGCTGGCACAAACTGTATAGACTGTTGTGAAGCTGGCATGGACTGTGCATGCTGCAGAGCTCCTTGTTCATTCTGGTCCTGTCTAGGTGGCCGTGGTCTTTCTTGTGTTTTACCTATGCTGATATTATGTTTCAAAACTGGACAATCGTGTACGTAATGACCTGGCTTTTTACAATAATTGCATGTCCCTTTTACAGGTCCTGCTGAATCACCGGAATGTGTCATACCCTTCTTATGTCCTTCAGCTGGAACTGTCTGAGAAACTAGCATTTTTATTTTCGTGTCTTTCATGCGTCTGTGTTCATGTTCTTGTTCCTCTCTAATTCTATTGTGATGGTACTGTAACATTTGTAACATTTGTGATGGAGTGTTACCTTGCCAGGTACTTTCGAATTTTAATACTCTATTCTTTACTTGGGGCAGGGCATTTTCTACTAATTTTGTTACGAACAGATGTGGGTATGATTCGCTACTTGCTTTTAGGCCACTACTTATACCAAAACATTTTTCAAATCGGGCATAGTAATCACTAGTGTCTTCATCTTGCTTCTGCTTACAGGCTGAAATTGTACCCCAATCTTCCTTTTTCGTAGTTAATAAACGTGGCAGTACCTGTACTAGTAAACCTGGTAGTGCTTTAGTTTTATCCCCAAGTCCTGCTCCTGCAGTTCGGGCCTTTTCTTCTGCTTCTAATACTGACCATTCTATCTTTTGGTCTCCTACCTCCCACTCTTTTTCCCTGAGTTTCTCATAAATGCCAGCGGGCATCAATACCTTTAATATTGTCATAATGTCGGGATATGTATACTCTCCCATGAGTAACATGTCTTTAATTTCTCGGTGAAAACCCGCTGGATCTTTGTCATGACTGGGTACCACTTTCTTCATTTCTAACAATTCTATTTTCGATATGGGCGTATATACAAATACGCGCTTGAACTCGTTGTCCTCGCCCTTTATTGGGTGCACTTCTCGTAAAGGATTCTGTCTATCCATGTAATACGTGGTTCTTTCCTTGATGGGCAATGAGACACGGTCTGAACATACAAAAAGAATATACTGCTTTCTTGATTCTAGAATTTCTTTAATTAATTTAGTACCTGAACCTCTCCATCTATTCACAAGCAATTCAGTCAATATGTCAGGTAAGGGACCAGGGTCCGAATGCTGACTCTGATATAGTATAATGAGTTGTTGAATCATATAAATCCCAGCTAACCGCTGTTCATCTGGGGTGAGATTCAAAAACGTGCGTGCTACTGTATCATCACTATATTTTCCGGGACTGTCCACCCAATGGACAGCTGCCCTAGCTAAATCTTGTTCATCCATAGAATCGAGGAAATGATAACCCCTTCGTTCTCGGAGTAGTTTGTCGGCGGCTTGGAACGAATGCTCGTTAGACCTGATGTTAATTATAGGTATTTGGAAATTCCTGTTATTATCTGGACATATCGGACGTATCGGGTTAATAGGACATCTATTACTATTACAAGATCTTCCTTTACCTACATAGGCTATGGTGTCTGACTGTCCTGCGGGCAGTCCTGACCCTTCCTCCTCGTTTTGTTCGAACTCGTCTACCGCTAATCTTTCTTCGTGTAGGCGTTCTATTTCTTTACGGATCTTTCGGCACATGGCTATTATACAATTTTGTTTATCATGTCTACCTTCTGATATATTCTGGCTCCATCGGCTTTATATGGTAAGAATTTGCATTGCTTCCGGGTCTACCCCCGGTCGGTCTTCATTTCTGATCACACAATTTATGAGGAAACGTAACAGTTCCCCCTGTATCTCCACTTTCTGGTATTCCATAGCTCTGTTAATACATTCTGGATCTCGCCCTGTTTGGACAAAATGGTATATTTTATCTAGATGCGCAGTCATTCCTGGTAACTTCCCTAAATACACTGCGGCTCGTCTGATACGCAAGGATGCCAGGATCATTTCGTCCTCCTTGCCGGGCACAGGGTCATATCTGCAATCTATAAGAAGTTCCTTAAGCGTACGGGCATTTATGAGTTTGGGAGTACGTGAATGTGCTGACTCTTGAAAAGCAAGTTTATTTATTCTGGGTGGCGTAGAAAAAATGTTACTAGCACCTCCCGTAGCCCCATCTGGGGTGTCGGGTGTGAAAGGATTCGTTGAACGTGACACAGCAACTATAGGTGTGGACACAGCTATAGAAGCAGCTGTAGGAACAGATGTAGAAACAGATGTGCTTGCCGGAACTTGTGACACGATCTGTTGCTGTAGGGATACGGGTACTGGGTCTTGGCGCTGAACCTCCCTGGTATGCGGTCTATGTGGGGCGGTATTAGCATACTCGGGAGCTGCATCATCTAAATATGAAGAAAGAAAAACATCTTCTGCGGTTCTAGGATGCCCCTTAGGATGTACCTTTATTGGAAATAATGGGGGCGGCAAGTCTTTCGGTATTTCTGGAGTAGCCTTAGGTAATCCTTCGGCCAGAAGGGGATACATACCATTCATAAGGGCATTTCTTTGTCTGTCTACCTGTTCTGATTTCACTCGGATACCTTCCTCAATTAATAGATTTTCTCGAACTTTATTGGAATTCTCTTTACTCTTCTCCTCCTGTCTACGTGCTTTTTCTGTACGTCTATGAGATTCTTTACGCCATAACTCAATGGCGTCCTTCTGTGACTGTCTGACTTTCCTTTTCCATAACTCTTCCTCGACTTTCATGATGCACTCTGCATCCCAGGTTCCCGCTGTGGGCCACCTCTGACTTTCTGGTAATTCCTTGGTGTAGTCTACCCATAAATCAAGAAATAATATAGCGTCTAAGCCATGTTTATGATACATAAAGTACCCTGGAGTGTCCCTAGGAGGAATAGGGACGGCTTCTTCGAGTACCCCTTTTCTTGTAGTGATCTGTCTTAGTTTTGAAAAGAGCGGCATGTTGAGAACTGATCTGATACTTAATCTTGAACACACTTAGTACAAAAGCACAATAATGAACAACCATTCATACCACAATATGCAGGACGTTTAACACATTAAACATTAAACATAAAACATTGTTAACCTTTAAAATAACCAACAATGATGATCGTCTGCATAACTAATCACCAAGCATAATTCTTAACAATAACTAGATACTTCGGAATACTTGATATACTGCTAAACAGTACATATACACTGCTAAAACAGTGCAGACCGGATTTGTGTACCCAAACCCGTCTTGACCGGCACAACCTATGTGCACGTCAGAAATGCCTCCCCAGTAATGGTACTCACCGGGTAGCTTCGGAAACGGAAGGCCTCGGAAACTGGACTTGGACCGGACTGGACTCGACTTCGAACTGGTGGGCCTCTGTATACCTCGGATCTTGCTCTCTCAGCTAGGCTCTGGTCGGGATACTTCGCACTTCTCACCGCCTCGTCTGGGTGTTGATCGCAGCCTCAGTCGCCCCCGCTTGACCGGAGGGAGCTACAGGAAATCCTGCTGGTACGCGTTATGGTCCGTCCAGCTGTGGCAGGAGACCGGGCCTGCAACGCACCACCGGCGCGTGAGATGAGAAAGTGTCCCTGTTCGGGCGCCATTCATGTGGTAAATAAAATTCCTTTACCGGGACTTAATTTGATACGGAAACATAATAAAATAGCTCAGTAAAATGAGAGGCAGAATCCGTGGTATTAGAGGTTCGGAATGGGCTTTATTCCAATGATCGATTATAATCGGTTGCTCCAAGTTCCATCACCACGGAGGTTCAGGAAGTGAAGTACATACTTTATTGACAAGAAATGACTTTTATAGTACATACATTACAATGAAGCGAATCCAGTAGGCGTAACAATTGATAAGGAAAATGACGATTCATATGCGTAACCGAAAATGGGTGTAATAAGGAGTAAAAAGGAACATAATTGGTTATGATGTCATATATAGGTGGATCTATAAGATAATACTTGGCATAGATGCGCGCGCAGCAGCATGACGTGTGATTGACGTGCAACTAGGGGGTGAAGGGGACTTGACATTTAGCTCTACATGTGGAGACGAAAAGTCTGGGGGGTCAAGTCAACCTAATCCCAAATCATATCTAACATCCTATGTTTAAAGAACTATGATATCCATAAAAGAAGGACTCTCGGACAGAATCTATTCTATACTGACTGTGCGTGCATGTACAAGCGTCTAAGTGTCTACACTAAATGCGAGGGGGTAGGAATATTCCATGGTAACAGGACTATGAATTACTTGCATAAAGACAGAGAAGCCGGGCCTTTTGCTCGGTAGCTGGAAGAATGTTTACTTAAACTACTAGACAGGAATGCATCGGCTGAGGGGGAAGCAGATAACTCGAAGGTGAAATACAGTTCTTGGCAGAGAATAGGCTGATGTCAGGCTTTGTGAGCCGCGCAGAGAATGAGACAAAGTTCATGGTCACAGATGCAGGCTCAGACTGGAGTTTTCAGAGGCAGAAGGCAAGAAGAGTTTGATGACAGAATCAGGGCCTACTTGCCTGGACTGTAAAATGGCATAGGTGAACCATATAAAGCCGGTGGCCTTTCGTACTTAGGAATGGAATATCCGGCCTATTCATGGCGGATCTGACAGAGGACAGGTTAACGGTGGACGCACATGTGTTTGCGTCTTCATAACTGGAACTGGAGGGAACATACATGTACTTGTAACATGCACATAGAACCGTTGGGGTCCAAGATAGGGGACATAACTGACCAGAAAAATCCATATTTCCACACTTACACTGTTGGGGTACGCTCCATACGTCCGCGGGTGAGGGTACGGGTCGTACTTACACTGTTGGGGTGGGGGTACGCTCCATACGTCCGCGGGTGAGGGTACGGGTCGTACTTACACTGTTGGGGTGGGGGTACGCTCCATACGTCCGCGGGTGAGGGTACAGGTCGTACTTACACTGTTGGGGTGGGGGTACGCTCCATACGTCCGCGGGTGAGGGTATGGGTCGTACTTACACTGTTGGGGTGGGGGTACGCTCCATATGTCTGCGGGTGAGGGTACGGGTCATACTTACACTGTTGGGGTGGGGGTATGCTCCATACGTCCGCGGGTGAGGGTACGGGTCGTACTTACACTGTTGGGGTGGGGGTACGCTCCATACGTATGCGGGTGAGGGTACGGGTTGTACTTACACTGTTGGGGTGGGGGGTACGCTCCATACGTACGCGGGTGAGGGTACGGGTCGTACTTACACTGTTGGGGTGGGGGTATGCTCCATGCATGCGCGGGTGGGGGTACGTGTCGTACATACACGGTTGGGGTGGGGGTACGCTCCATACGTTCATGGGTGAGGGTACGGGTCGTACTTACACTGTTGCGGTTGGGGGTACGCTCCATGCATACGGGGGTGGGGTTACGGTCCGTACATATGCATCCCCACGCTATGTGATGCTTGTGCGGGCCGTACCCAGGCCTTTGCCACGTGGGTACAGCCGTCCCGCCATTGTTGGGATGACGTAGGTGTGGGCGGGGTACGACTCGTACCCACGCTCTTAAGGTGTGGGTACGGGACGTACCTGTATTGTTGTGTTGCCGGTTCGTGTCGTCAAGCACTTCCGTTGTGGCGGTCGCTGGCTTTGCTGGACACGCCCCCACCCCCTCGTAGTGACCAGGGCCTGGGGGTCAGGTATGTCCAGGGCATGTGTGCTGTGTGACTTTGGTGGGGGTTTTGTGGCCTGCCCCTGGTCCTGCCCCCCCCTTTCCCCCCTCCCTTTGTTGTTCTGACCTTCTGCGGCGTCTGCGTCCGAACCTGTAGAGGAGGTCGACTGCTATGAGGGCCGGGATGACACGTAGGTTCGGGTCCATGTCTGTCCATCGCGTACAGTACTCCTTGTTCGCGTCGTCCTGATTTCCCGGCAGTTTTTGGCAGCCGGAAAATATTCACCGTGCGGGATGACGTCGGTGCGAATCGTGATTCCTGGTTCGTGAATGGCAGGCTGCGTGCGTCCCGACGTCACGTCGGCGCTTTCCCGGATCGCATTTGTATGTTTATTTTCGTCGGTCGGGGTTTTGTACGATTCGTACGGAAATGGTGTTTCCGTGCGAATCGTAATTCCATGTTTGTATATTTTGACGACCGGGTACGCGTCGGACGGAGAATATGCTCCGTCCGACGGTTCGTACCCGGTTTTTACCGGATCGTGATCGGCACCCAAGTGTCACAAAAAGAAGTTCCTCAGACCATTGAAAGTCTTTAAGTTTGACAAGAATGTCTTTACTATCCTTGACAAAAGATGGTAAGTCCAATACATATTTGCGTAGTTTAAGATCTACAAAATGTGAAAGTTTTTTGGTGGGTGAGCCCACCCCCGAAATAATAGGTCTTCCAGGGGGGAATGACCCCCCCTTATGTATTTTTGGTAAGATGTATATGCAAGGGAAAGAAGGACATTCAACCCTTAGAAATCTATATTCATCTTCTGATATTAGAGAAGTATCTCTCCACTCAACCAATCTTGTATTGATCATAATGGAGAGAGCGGGAATAGGATGAGTTGTAACCTTCCTATAACATGTGTTGTCATTTAGTTGTCTATTAATCTCATCAAGATACTCCGTGCGATTCATAATGACTACATTCCCCCCTTTGTCGGCTTCGCGTATAACAATGGTATTATCCTCCTTTAAACGCTATAAAGCCTGTCTTTCATTGTAGGAGATGTTTTGTGTCCTGCGTGGTTTGTATTTATTAGATGTTTCAAGGGCATAGAGTTCTTCAGTCATTTTTTTATAGAAAATATCTATATTTGGATCATAACCAAACGTAGGAACAAATTTAGATTTTGTGCTTAAACCACTATCATTATGTACATCCTGAGTAATATTGAATTCATTCAACACAATGGGTATATCTGTGGATCATGTGCATCATGCGGAGGGTGTTGCAGCATGAGGTACAGATGCTGGTGAGTTGCATGACAATTCTGAGCAACGAGTCCATGATGCACACCATCTTGCGTGCGTGGCCACTGGGTGCTGGTGCAGTGCCTTGGCGGGTGAGACACAAGGAGTTGACCCAGCTGTAAGGGGACAATCCTTAGATGATTACCTCAGTCCTGTACAAGTCCAGCCTCAGGTGGCTGATGCTCAGCCATTCATCAACGGACATCATGCCTTCTTGAAGGTTGGAACTGGCAATGGCTGTGTCTTTGGTGAGGGTGAGGAGCAGCTGGCTGTCAATGGCATACGAGATGATGATGAGGTTGTGTGCGCATGTGATGGTGAAGAGGGGGGTCATGGACACATTGAAGATTGACACGCTGAGAGATGAGCCCTGGGCCATGTGCCAGATGACCCACTGTACTACATGCTGAAGGCTTGAGTCCCACTCCCATGGCCTTGCTGGTGAGCTACTTGGTGATTTCATCCTGGTCCATCCCCTGGATACCAGTGTTGGAGATGTGTGAGCTGACAGTGTGTGAGCACATCATGTATTATGCTGTGGAGAGGTCAAGGGGGTGGCCTCACCATTGTTGAGCAGGGCAAAGTTGTCGGTGTTGGTGGCAATGATGACGGTTGCAGTGGGGTGATTACTGTGGAAGATGGTCTTGTGCAGGTTGCCTGGAGCTCTTTGCGTGGAGGAAGTTTGTCAGTTGCTCGTTGACTCTCTTCCTGATGGCATTTTCTGGCTAGGGAAGCACAGTGATGTTCCTTGAGAGCCTGCGTTCCTGCCGTCCATTGTCTAAGAAGGGCCTGGGTCACTGCATGTCTCTATCTACCATGGAATGTGGCTAACTCCAATGATACATACATGACGTGCTGGACGGGGGCTACAAGGATGGGGAATGATGTGGTTGAGATGTTGCGTGGGAAGGGGCCTGATGGAGATCCCCAGGGGATGTTGCACATGAGCCGGGTGTTGTATCTGCTGATGATGGAAGTCCAAAACCTGAGGGGGGTTGGTCCCGCGTATAATAGTGCGTTCTGCCTCTGTGTGCCAAGGCTTGCGTGTATGTCCATGAGCTTGCAGTGGTAGAAAGTTGCAAGGGATTGGCTCAGCCTTGCAAGGGTGGGGTGTCTTTTGGATGGAGAGCTGATGTCAGTGCACTCACAATGCTGATGAGCTCCTTGATGTCGTGCAGTTTTTTGGCCTCAGCCCCATCTGAAGGATCTCCAATTGTCCTTGCTGATGATATGTGATGGCTGTGTGTGCCGTTTTCCAGGGTTGTAAGGCCACTGATGATTATTTGTGTTGCAAGCTGTGCACAGGAGTCCTGCTAGACGTGTATGAGTCCAGTAGGTCTGCCTTGTCCCAGGTGGCTTAATTGTTGATGTGCGTCACAGGAAAGTCTGTCAACGTGGCTAGATTGTTGGATCAGTTGCTGATCAAGTGTGTGAGGTTGCAGGGTGTGGCGGTGGTGTTGGTTCCAGTGTCCCACACAGCATGTCTGTGTTGACTTACATCAAGCATCTTTGGGGGATTGGTAGCGGGGTGTGTAGCAGTGTGTTGCTCGTCGAGACGTGGATGCTAATGTGGATGGACCAATGATGGATGCTGGTGTGGTTCTCATCCAGCCAGAAGTTCCTGGCCCACAGCCACATGTATCCTGTGGATGTGAGGGCAGTCTGAGTGAACAGCCAGAGACATCACAGGAGTGACATACATCTACATAGCTGCATTTAAAGGATGTCATCTCATACAGACAGCTGATGGCAAGCTAGACGCACAGGTCACATGGAATGTCAAATGTACAGATTAAACACATTGCGATGAAGGGGTACATGTGAAAACAGAAAACACAGACATTGAGACGACGCAGATATGTCCTCATGTGAAAATATCATGTCCGATGCATACAGATCCTGCTTATGTGGGAATCCACATGTGGCATGGTGTGCATAGATGTGTGCCATGCCCATCTTCACACAGACACGTGTTGGATGCAGCAACAGCAGATGTAGTTGACGGAACACTAACAGCAAGCTCATGGGAACACATGACACACACATGACATAGTCACATCGGGGCACGCTGATCGTGAAATGTCAGTTGTTAGTGTCCCTGTCCCTGGCATCAGGGGACAGTTGCGGGTGGTGGTGACTGTGCCATACCAGTGATGCTGTGCTTGACATGTTTGTACTACAGGCACACATGTGCAAAGTGTGAAGGGGAAGTGTGCCACATAGTGCCCCATCACACATGACATGTGTACACAGGTCATCACACATCAATTGTGCAACTACATGAGGAGACATGTGCAATATCACAGCCTGACACACCTAGGCCCTGCACATGAAAGTCTGCAATGACAATGACTTGATGTACAGCCTTGTGCAAGTCAGAGACCTCCATTCCTTTCGTGTGCGCCTCCTATCACCAGTGTAAGCGTGTGAAACAGACCGTACACACGCTCTGAGAGTGTGTGTACCGCCCGTATCACTATAGTAGTGGTGCCGTATGAGTACGCGTGGTACGGACTGTACACACGTCGTGTGTACGGTCCGTATTACTATAGTAGTGGTGCCGTACGAGTACGCGTGGTACGGGCCGTACACACGCTCTCAGAGCGTGTGTACTGTCCGTATCACTATAGTAGTGGTGCCGTAAGAGTACGCATGGTACGGGCTGTGAGAGCGTGTGTATGGTCCGTATCACTATAGTAGTGGTGCCGTAGGAGTACGTGTGGTTCGGAACGTACACACGTCATGTGTACGGTCCGTATCACTATAGTAGTGGTGCCGTACGAGTACGCGTGGTACGGTCCGTATCACTATAGTAGTGGTGCCGTAGGAGTACGCGTGGTACGGGCTGTGAGAGCGTGTGTATGGTCCGTATCACTATAGTAGTGGTGCAGTAGGAGTACGCGTGGTACGGACCGTACACACGCTCTCAGAGCGTGTGTACGGTCTTTATCACTATAGTAGTGGTGCCGTACAAGTACGTGTGGTACGGACCGTACACACACGCGTACTCCAACAGCACCACTACTATAGTGATACACACCGTACCCACGCTATGGATGTGTGAGTAAGGTGCGTATCACTATTGTAGTGGTGCCGTACGTGTACGGGTACATGTGAAACGCACCGTACATGTTTTTTGGAATCAAAAATTACAAAGAGGACAAGTATTAGGCCCAAAATGCATGCTGGTTGTCATGGATACAGAGATTTCAGTTGCAACGTGGCCATCATGTGGGCTTGAAAAGTCAGTTGGCTCAAAAATTACAATGTTTCAAAGTGGTGTTTGCCTTGCTATGATGCTCAAAATTTGAACCATGCAAATTCGTGTCATTGGTATATGTTTAAAGGGATTGGAGGAAACGTAGGATGCAAATGAGTCTGACCAATCACTCTGTACTCCTGTAAATGAAAGCCCCCAGCAAGACAGATATAAGTCAGCCAGAACCCATGAGAGGACACTTGCCTGCACTACTTTCCGGTTGACCACACCGCTGCTGTCTGTGCTTCCTCTGGCACCATGTCAAGGTCTGTGGAAAGGATCCAGCCATTCACCCAGGAGGAGAATGAGGCATTGCTGGATGTCATCCTCCCACAGTACCCCAGCCTGTATGGGAGACCAGGGGAGCAGGTGAGTGCTGACTCCACTACCTTTGACTGTGCACCTTTTTTGTGACTGTCACTTCTGGCATTGTGTCCAGGTGTGACAGACATGCAGTGTGGTTTAGAGTGGGTCCCAGGGGGGGTAAAGGCTTATGTCTCTCATGCAGAGCATGATGTAGTTCCTGTGTGCACTCCTCACTTGCATTGTACTTACTGTGACATTCAGTGCATAGTGCATGACACATTCAGCCTGGCAAATCCTTGGTGGCATTTTCTGGCTATTGTCCTGAGGTGATTCAGTGTTCCCCCCGGTGTGACAGGTGACTATACCCATAGATGTGTATGAGTTGAGTGGAGCTGTGGTGAGAGTGTCCAAGTGATGTGTATGCCCTCCTGGACATTGATGTGTGTGAAGGTTCCTTGTCATGTGGGTGAGTGTCTATGTGAAGTGTTGCACCACAGCTGCATGGAGGAGGCAACAGCTCTACCCATCTGATGTGAGAAGTAAGCTGTGCTGTGTGTCTGACTTGCTGAGCTAGCTCAACACCTGTGACACCCCACAGGCAAGCGGCACATGTGCAGAGTGAGGTTTGTATCCGCTGTTGCCAATGGCAGGTGATTGATCTGTGCCTGTGTGTGTCTGTGTACTCTGCTGAGGTTGCGTCAGTAGCCTGGGGCATGTAACTGCTTTGAGGTGCTGTCCATCAGCCTGGTGTTGCATGTGATGCACAGTGTGTGCCATGATCAGGGAGTGTGTCACACTCCTCCTGCCACCTGTGTACTTTCAATGCCATGTAGTGCATTGGGGCTTCCACAGAGGCCAATGTCTATATGAGAAAGATGCTATTCCTTGGCAGCATCCTATGCCCTGTTCAACATATCAAAGATGTTCAAATGCGCATCTCTGTGACATGGAGCAGGTGTAGTGATGTTGTCTCACTTTGTCATCCTCACAGGTAACTGCCTACGAGAAGGGGGGATCTGGAAGGAGATCGTCAGGGCCGTGAGATCGGCAGGGGGTCGCAGTCGGCGCCTAGCCCAAGTCCAAAAACGATGGCAGGACATCCGGTGCTGGATCCGGTGGATCGCCCGGGTCCAGCTGGGGCTCTCACCTCCACGCCCCCACGGTGGGCGCCGACGCCTGACCACCCACATGATGCGTGTCCTGGCAGTGGTCTTCCCTGACCTGGATAGGCAGTTACAGGAGAGACAGCAGCAAGGACGGGGTAGGTACATGTCTGTTTGTTGTGTTGTGTGTTCCCAGCTTTTGGAAGTGCTCTGTAGCCTGGATACACTGCCAGGGTTTATATGTGCAGTGCATATTCTGTTCCCCAAAGTCAACCGGTGCTCTTATTCGTCCCTTCCCCTCCTTGACATGTGTCCCCTGGTCTGTGTGTAATCACAATTGCACATGGTCATCTAGGCTGCCAGTTAATCCAAGTGCACATTGCTTTCTGCATCATGTGGGAGGGTGGTCTGTGACATGTGTTGGTACCTTGCCTGTGCCCTGTCCTGTTCACTCTGTTGGGGGTCCATATTTGTTGGCACTGATGATGAGTCTCAACATGGGAGTGTGAGGTTTCAAATGAACACACTTGCAGCATGCATGTCAATGTTGTGGCCTCAGACATGATGTGCATGAGTGGGAGATATGCATAGTGCCAGGACGGTTGCTCATGTTACAGTCAGATCATTCCAGGAACAAGGAGCAGTGTGCCCACTACAGTCCCCTGAGACACCCATGCCTCGTAATCATGTGTGTCATCCAACACTGTGTCCATTCTCAGTGTGTTCAGCATATGTTTGCCTCTGTGGCATTGTTCCCTAGCCTCATTTGTATTTATCCAAAGTGTGCTACATGTGTCCACTGGACAGGGAGACCCCATTTGGCTTGTGCATACTCACACTGGGCAGTGCCTGTGTGTCTATTCACAACTATCTGTCGATGGTTGTTTGTCACAAATATTTGTTGGCAGCCTCACGAGGTGATGTGGAGTACATTTGGGAATTCTTGCAGCACATTTTTGTAAACCCTGATTAAGAGGTGTCACTTCTTGATCTGTCTCAATCACATTGTCTCAGGTATGGGGAATTTGTGCGGGTGAGGCCTACATGGCTAAACCTTATGTCTCCTAGCCAGGTCTGACCTGTGTGTGATAATTGGCTGGACAGAGACTCAACGTGCAGTGACCCAGTGATGTTGTGCAGGGTTTAATGTTTGTGCTTTGCAGCATGTGTCAATTGTTTAAATACATGATTCCTGCTCATACATTTTTTGCACCAGTGTGTGGTCCAGATGCTACATAGTTTGGTGTTTGTGTGCTGACATCTGTGTGAACATTCTGGCTTGCCATGAGGGTGTCTCCTCAGTGCAGGTATGCCTTTTTACGACACAATTGCAGGCCCATTAGCTTATGCATTGTCCTGGGTTTGGACATGTGTGCCACTCCACATGACAGGCAGTGGGTCAGATGTGTTGTCAACTGTGTCATCAGGTAACGGATGGCCATGTGACAACTGACATAATTCAAGTTGTTAGTCAAAAGGTATTGTACCTTGGCACTCACAACACTTGTCAACAGATCTTCATGTTTTAAATGCTTTAGTTTGATGTTTTGTTGTTAAGAACAATAATGTGCCTGCATGACAGATGTCTCCCAAGGAAGTGCACAACAAACCACCTTTACACTTTCAGGGAACACGCTGGCACATTTTAAAAGAAGGCACTGTTCTAATAAGACTGTTTTTCAGATTATACATATACATGTTCCCCCAGTGTTGTGGAATTTGGGTAAGTCCTTGGTTGTTGGTGATACCAACTTACGAGTGTCAAGTCATCACGACCTCCGTGGGCCCATGTATATGTACTTTCTGCAACACCATTTCTTTCTAACAGTGGCTTCTTTAAAGAAGGCTGCCAGCTTCTTCAATGACTGGGTAAATGTAGTTTTGTGTGCACCTCCTTGGGAGCCATCTTTTATGGAGGCACATGTGTGTTCTGTTCACAAAATGGCACATTCCCACATTCTGACCATGTCGATTGTGTAAAGTATTGTGATTCCCAAGGGACCAACATTTTTTTGTTCTGTGTTCCAAAGTACTTACAGGTCTCGGAGTGTGGGGACACCTTTGGTATTGAGGTGTGTTACTTTGTCTTGGGTGCACCACTACTGTTTATTTCAGGGTAAACAAGAGGTGGCATGACTTCATTATATTGCTGTGCTCACCTGTTCCCAGACACTAGCTCCTCAGTGTATTTCTCATTCAAGTTTTGGGCTGGTGTGTCCTATTTTTCCTTGTGTCCAAGTGGCATGGTGGGTCTACCAACTGGGGAGTACAGGGCTTACATATGTGCGGAGTAATCTAGCTGTTACTCATGATGCATTACCTGATATGCACTGTGACCTATTGGTTTTGTACTCATGTGTCAGATGTATACAGGTGACTGATGTTTTTCTGTATCTTCACCTTGCCCACAGCATCATCATTGGAAACCGAGGTAGACACCTGCACGGACCTGGATGAGGGACCCAGCACCAGTGCCACCAGTGCTGGCGAGTCTGCGGGAGCCAGTGGCACGAAGGGCGAGGGGAGTCAGTCGGAGGACCTGTCTGGTGGCGATTCCAACTACGATGCAGACGGGTCCGAGGCTGACCTCATCGAGGGGGCGGAGGCTGCTACAACACCTGGCAGCAGCCCAACATCTGTCCCCGCTTCCTCCATTCCCATCACCGCCCTCCCAGTTGCTCCGGTCCCTTCTGTCCGTGCAGGGCCCCACCATGTCTCCTTCGGGACAGGCACCGCACCCCCTGCCCCTGTCACCCCTGCTGCCCTCAGTGCAGAGTCTGTGGACATACTGCGGCAGTTGCAGGTTGGGCAGGCATCGGTGCTGACTGTCCTCCATGGCCACACCACACTTCTGACACAGATGGTGTCGTTCATGGAGGGCATGTCAGCAACGATGTCTGAACAACGCAGGTTTCTGCGGTCTATGGACTCTTCCCTGACGGCAGAAGTGACTCTCCTGCAGAGCCTTGTTCCCCCCCTACCCCAGCCCCCTCCACACTTCCCTCTCCCATACCTGTCCCATGCACACCCAGACATTCCCAAGCACGCACCCCACCAGACACAGGCAGCACACCACCAAGTAAGGGCAAGCGCACAGCTCCTGGCACGCACACTCATGGGGATGTAGGCACACCCACTGGGTCTGGGGCAAAAAGACATACACGCAGCCACAGTCTGAGTCTGCATGCCTCACAACCCAGTCCCTCCAAAAGCACTCCCCTTGGCTTCCCTGCCAAACTGACTCCCAAAGAGGTCAACATGGGTGAGCTGCCCATCACTCCCACTGTGACACCACCCCGCAAGCGGGCGAGGAAGTCCCCGGGCAGGGTAGTTGAGTCCCCCCCCTGTCCACCCCCTCCCCCAAGAGCGCTGCACCCCATCCCTCTGCCATCCCCCCTCCGTTAGCCCTGGGGTTTCTTCCGGTGCAGGGGTTACCCTGGACGCCCTGGCAGCAGTGTGCAGCGCCGAGCTCACCTCCACCTTTGGCGCTGCCCCACCCCCTGTGGTGGAGACGTCCATCCCTGCACCCACCACACCTACCCTCCCCCTACTGTCCCTGCAGTGCCTGGTCCTTCCCCACATGATGCCCCCCCCCGGTCGACGAACCTGAGGGTTCCACTGTGCAGGCAAGCTAGGGGAGACGCGTGCCCATGTGTCCCCCCAAGGACTTCTATTATGGACTGGCCATTGGCCTTTGTATATAGTGTGATATCATATTTTCTTTCTTATGCTGAATAAAGCATTTTATTATTACTTTGAACACTATTGCAATTCAGGTATTGATGTTGGTGCTGAGGCTCCAGGAGTTGGTGTTGTGGTAATGTGTTATGGTTCTGAGAAATGTTCTAGTCTGATGGTCATGAGGTGGACCATGGTATCTGCGTGCCATTACAAGGTCTCTGCAAATAATAATTGGTAGTGTGTGTTATTTTGGTTTGGAGACATTGTCCCAAGGAGTGTTCCTTCCTCTGTGGCACCTCACATCTTCCCTGCAAAGAGTTGCACAATTGTTGTGCTGACTTGTGTCTACATTTCCTTTGTTGGTGACGGATTCATTCAACTATGGCCATGCCTGCTCAGCAATGTCTCCGGCTGCATCGTCTGTGCCATCCTTGCTAGTCACTGTACTTGTGTATTGAGTATATTGAAATGCCTTCATGGAGAAATTCTCCCTTTTCAGCACTATGCATGTTTGTACTCCCGGCCTAGCACACATATGGTACTTGTTCTGCAGGGTATTTGGGCACCTGACTCACAATTGTGGGCATTGTATCTGTGGGACCTCCACCCTATTCCTTCCATGAGAGACAACGTCTTGGTGGCTGGCCCAGCACCTGTACATTCCTATCAGTCCTGGGATGTGCGTGACAGTGTGTGTTCCCTTTGGCTCTCTTAGTTTAGTAGGCAGTGACATGACTATACAGTCTTGTGGCATGATCTCAGTGTGTGTATTGTGCTGCATCCGCCAGGGGTGGGTATGCATGTGTTATTTGTCCTCACACCCACATGTGGTGTGTCATGCAGTGGGGGAAAGACATCCATCCTCCTGGGAGTGGGACACTGCTGTCAGTGATGTGTTGTTATGGCACTATCATCATTGTCCAAAGTTAGGGATGCGTACATACACCCATGGAGTTGTGGTCATCTGATAATGATGTACACCCCCCCATGTCTCTGTCCACTGCTGGGAGTCCTCTGCACCCACCCCTCATATTGCAGGCCACTGCTGGTAGTCATTTACACCCACCCCTCACATGTCTGTCCACTGCTGTTAGTGATATGCACCCACCCCCATGTCTCTGTCCACTGCTGGGAGTCCTCTGCACCCACCCATATATGTCTGTCCACTGCTGGGATTCCTCTGCACCCACCCCTCACATGTCTGTCCAATGCTGGGAGTGATATGCACCCACCCCTCATATTGCAGGCCAGTGCTGGTGGTCATATACATCCACCCCTCACATGTCTGTCCACTGCTGGGAGTGATATGCACCCACCCCCATGTCTCTGTCCACTGCTGGGAGTCCTCTGCACCCACCCCCATGTCTCTGTCCACTGCTGGGAGTCCTCTGCACCCACCCCCATGTTTCTGTCCACTGCTGGGAGTCCTCTGCACCCACCCATATATGTCTGTCCACTGCTGGGAGTCCTCTGCACCACCCCTCCCATGTCTGTCCACTGCTAGGAGTGATATGCACCCACCCTTCATATTGCAGGCCACTGCTGGTAGTCATATACACCCACCCCTCACATGTCTGTCCACTGCTGGGAGTGATATGCACCCACCCCCATGTCTCTGTCCACTGCTGGGAGTCCTCTGCACCCACCCCCATGTCTCTGTCCACTGCTGGGAGTCCTCTGCACCCACCCAAATATGTGTGTCCACTGCTGGTAGTCATATACACCCACCCTCACATGTCTGTCCACTGCTGGGAGTGATATGCACCCACCCCCATGTCTCTGTCCACTGCTGGGAGTCCTCTGCACCCACCCCCATGTCTCTGTCCACTGCTGGGAGTCCTCTGCACCCACCCCCATGTCTCTGTCCACTGCTGGGAGTCCTCTGCACCCACCCCCATGTTTCTGTCCACTGCTGGGAGTCCTCTGCACCCACCCATATATGTCTGTCCACTGCTGGGAGTCCTCTGCACCCACCCCTCCCATGTCTGTCCACTGCTAGGAGTGATATGCACCCACCCCTCATATTGCAGGCCACTGCTGGTAGTCATATACACACACCCCTCACATGTCTGTCCACTGCTGGGAGTGATATGCACCCACCCCCATGTCTCTGTCCACTGCTGGGAGTCCTCTGCACCCACCCCCATGTCTCTGTCTACTGCTGGGAGTCCTCTGCACCCACCCAAATATGTGTGTCCACTGCTGGTAGTCATATACACCCACCCTCACATGTCTGTCCACTGCTGGGAGTGATATGCACCCACCCCCATGTCTCTGTCCACTGCTGGGAGTCCTCTGCACCCACCCCCATGTCTCTGTCCACTGCTGGGAGTCCTCTGCACCCACCCCCATGTCTCTGTCCACTGCTGGGAGTCCTCTGCACCCACCCCCATGTCTCTGTCCACTGCTGGGAGTCCTCTGCACCCACCCATATATGTCTGTCCACTTTTGGGAGTCCTCTGCACCCACCCCTCACATGTCTGTCCACTGCTGGGAGTGATATGCACCCACCCCTCATATTGCAGGCCACTGCTGGTAGTCATATACACCCACCCCTCACATGTCTGTCCACTGCTGAGAGTGATATGCACCCACCCCCATGTCTCTGTCCACTGCTGGGAGTCCTCTGCACCCACCCAAATATGTGTGTCCACTGCTGGTAGTCATGTACACCCACCACTCACATGTCTGGCCACTGCTGGGAGTGATATGCACCCACCCCCATGTCTCTGTCCACTGCTGGGAGTCCTCTGCACCCACCTCCATGTCTCTGTCCACTGCTGGTGTTGATATGCACCCACCCCCATGTCTCTGTCCACTGCTGGGAGTCCTCTGCAACCACCCCCATGCCTCTGTCCACTGCTGGGAGTCCTCTGCACCCACCCATATATGTCTGTCCACTGCTGGGAGTCCTCTGCACCCACCCCTCACATGTCTGTCCACTGCTGGGAGTGATATGCACCCAACCCTCATATTGCAGGCCACTGCTGGTAGTCATATACACCCACCCCTCACATGTCTGTCCACTGATGGGAGTGATATGCACCCACCCCCATGTCTCTGTCCACTGCTGGGAGTCCTCTGCACCCACCCCCATGTCTCTGTCCACTGCTGGGAGTCCTCTGCACCCACCCACATATGTGTGTCCACTTCTGGTAGTCATATACACCCACCCCTCACATGTCTGTCCACTGCTGGGAGTGATATGCACCCACCCCCATGTCTCTGTCCACTGCTGGGAGTCCTCTGCACCCACCCCCATGTCTCTGTCCACTGCTGGTGTTGATATGCACCCACCCCATGTCTCTGTCCACTGCTGGGAGTCCTCTGCACCCACACACATATGTCTGTCCACTGCTGGGAGTCCTCTGCACCCACCCCTCACATGTCTGTCCACTGCTGGGAATCCTATGCAACCACCCACCCACCCACCCCCTTGGTGCAGTACACTGCTGTCCTGGGCCTACACACACACCAATATAAAGGTAATATGCTGCACCAGGCCGTAGGCCAACATTCGTGGCGTATGTACGCCTTGTATCCCAAATGTACTGGTGCCATAGGGGTACGTGTGATACGGCCCGTACCCCCGCATTCATAGGGTGTGTACGGTCCGTACCACGCGTACCCCTATGGCCCCAATCCAATAGTGATACGGCCCGTACCCACACTGTGTATGTGTGGGTGCGGTTCGTATCACTATAGTAGTGGTGCCATAGGAGTACGCGTGGTACGGCCCGTACACACACTCTGAGAGTGTGTGTACGGTCCATAGCACGCGTACCCCTACGGCACCACTACAATAGTGATACGGCCTGTACACACGCTCCGAGAGCGTGTGTACGGTCCGTACCACTACGGCACCACTACAATAGTGATACGGCCCGTACACATGCTCAGAGGGCTTGTGTATGGTCCGTACCACGCGTACCCCTACGGGACCGCTACAATGGTGATACGGCCCGTACACACACTCTGAGGGCGTGTGTACGGTCCGTACCACGCGTACCCCTATGGCACCACTACAATGGTGATACGGCCCGTACAGAATGCTATTTATGTACGAATCGTACTTGCTGGATTGTACGGTGGATTTCCCGGGTACGAGTCGTACAGAGAATACGCTCCGTACGACGAATCGTACCCGGGTTTTACAGGATTGGAATCGGCACCTCAATGTTGTTCATTTTTGCCATTCTTAATCCCTTTTTAAGTTTTTCTTCAGTGTAGGATGTGAGTGCAATTAGCCTCTCAACTCTCTCTTTTCCCAAAATCTAAAGGGCAGGTAAAGTGTCTAATTTTGAAGGAGACACTATATTTAACTTAGTCACCATTTTAAAATGGAGTAACCATCCTACTGGGTTCAAGGATATCCTAGCTTCAAAATATGTTAATGTGCTAAATGCCAGATGCTAGTCTTCAACAGTTGTACAGCTTATTTGCATTGCTCCTCAAACCAGTACAATCAACCTTCCTAACAGACTGCTGTCCCCCGTGTACAGATCCTCAACATGAGTCATAGACTCAGGGAATCTAAGGAGTACATGCCCCTCAGGGAGAATATTCCGTTGTTATTGCCCTCTCTAAACATGTCATATTCTTTGATTATATAGTTAAAGTCTGCCAGAAGATATCGTATTTTCGAGCCAATATTAAAAATGAATATGTCTTCTCATGATATCTGCTTATTTAGGTCATTTTTCCAAGACTATCATTTGAAGATTGTAGCAACAAAAAGAGGGGGGACCAGGAGCAGGTTATGGTCCAGTGCCCGTGCTCCTAAATCGAATCATTAGATCAAAAACGGGGGGACACTGTTTCGAAGGAGGGGTTGCAATGTGTCACCCACTCACAGAGATGGAAAATAGAGAGAAACTGAAAGCCAGAAAAGGGAGATCCTAGGCCACGAACCCACTGGTTAGGGGGAAGAACAAGTCTTGCCTCTTGTTGCCCTCACACACCCCAAAGGATGTCATGCTTCATCATCGGGCAGGTGCTCCTCGTCGTGCTGGCGCTGCAATGCTCTACGGGATCCCCGAAGGGTCACTTTAGCGGAGATCTTTTGAGAACTGCTGTCAGATGCGTGCGGGTTTGTGGGGTGAGTCCCATGTGGAGGGTGGGTAAGTGCGTGTAAATTGAAACTGGCTAAGGGTTACAAAAAGGGTGTATTTAATGTGACGGTACCCTTGCCAGAATGAAAACCCGAAGGTTGTGTGTTACTCCAATAGGCGCAATATGCCCAGGTAACTAAAAGCTCACAAGCACCTACCCCGTCCATACGCTTGCCCGAATTTGGGCAGGCGTATGGACGGAGTAGGTACTTGTGAGCCGGCACCCGGCCTAAACTCCTGGTAAGGTGCGGGCATCCTGCGCCACTAGCCCGTGGAGCAATTCTCCTTTTGAATTTACGTCACATTAGGAGAGTTTCAACTACTTAGGGGCCGATTCTGATTCTGGCTGCAAATCATACTGACCGACACGGACCCGGAACGGATACCGACCGGCGCCATACGACCCGTGCAGTACGATGCAACGCGTGTGAATTACAACCGACACGTAGGGAAAACAGTGATTCGCCCAGAAAACCGTCGCGAGTTGCACCGACCGACACGTACCCGGAATGAACCCGACACGTACCTGCGATGTCCGATCCACACAGTACGATGCAATGCGTGTAAACCCAGACCGACTCGCACGGAGCTCAAGCCGCATGACCGACACGCACAGAAAACAGGGAGCCCAAGCAATAGAGATCTCCGCGGCCGACGCATATGAAACACAGAAGACAGTCAGTGTGAACGAGCTGGAGAAGCCCGCACGAGCCAACATCAGCGTCCGTCTCGGACAGAAGAACGTCTCCTCGTGCCTAGAAAACCCAAAGGAAAAAATACAAAAAAAGGACCAAACAAGCAATAACAAAGCCAAAAAATATCAACAAAAAAAAACTGGAACAAAGACACACCCACAACTCCACCTATATAAAGGACATCAATCACTACCACGATCCTTTGCAAATAGGCGACAACAGCCAGCAGCAAACACCATCACACAGCAACCACAGACACACTCACAACTCACCCATCACACAACTCTCACACCATTAGCACCTCACCAAAAGCACACACACATACAGCTAGCAAAACCAACACTAACCCACACTCACTTGCACCCTCACACACATATCACTCACCACCACCACCCATCACCATGCCCCCAAAGATGAATCCAAAGTTCACAGATGATGAGTTAGAAGTGCTGGTAGATGAGATCATCAGAGTAGAGCCACATTTGTTTGGTACATTGGTCCAAAGGACCCCCATGTCACAGAAAACAAAGATGTGGGTGAGGATTGTGGACAAGCACCAACGTTGGGCACAAAGGACGATATCCAGAACAGGTGGTATGACGTGCGCAGGAGGGTCAAGAAACTAATCGAGAAAGATCACGCCTTGAGTCAGCGCACTGGCGGTGGCCCTCCTGCCAAACCAGTCTACTTCAGGACCTGGGAGGAGAAGGTGCGGGACATCCTACCACCAGAGAGCGTCCATGGTCTAGCCGACATACCAGAGTCTGGTGAGTACACAAACAACATACTCAATATTGTGTGGCAAGGGGACAGTGAAACCATGCACCTTTAGCAAAGCCACAGTAACCAATAGATAATCATCCCAAGATGTGTATGCTAGTCAGACAACCACAATGCCTGCCATCTCATAGTGACTTTGAACTGTGTCATGACATGTACCAACCTACAAACAAATAGAGCAAGGCAGTGGCACAAAGCCAAATAAACACTGTCAGACAGTTTGCCACCACAAACACACTACCTCACAGTGCAGCTGACTGACAGGAAGGAATAGTGGGTATGCAGGTGAAGTGAGTGTAGCCAAAAGCGTGATGGGGTTTGTAGTCTCAGATATTGCTCCCCCTCAAAATTGGGCCATCAAGACCTCTCTGAACCATGCCCACATAACAGGGAGTGTAAAATGACTGACAAGATGGCTGACACTGGCTCCTGCTGTGGGGAGCACAAGGCCCTGGTAGGGCTTGTGCGCCAATCAGAAGCAGGATACCACTGACTGACATCCTGAAATACAACTTGCACGCCCTCCAATGGAAGCACGTTTCATGGTGGGATGTCTGGCTGGGTGGGAAGGAGCACTGACAGCTCTGACCATACTTACCAGCATGTGGAGACACCCCCCCCCCACCCCTCAATACAAACTCCACACAACTCACCGTATAGAATGCATTGACTCACACCTCAGTGAAATATCAGCAAAAGATACACCGTACTGGGTGCTGCTGTGTGAAGCACAGGGGCTCTCTTTGGACTTGTAGCCAAACAAACACCAGGACTGTACAGTCAGCCATCTTGCCATTGCTGTCACACCCCCTCACAGGGAAGCAGAGTCAAGAGGAAGGAAGTATGGCCATGCTGGGAAGGGGGGTGTAGCCAAGAGCATGATGGGAGTTGCAGTCAAGACAATCCCCACCCACCCACATGGCACAGCAAGCTCACACTGAACCATGCTTGCCTCACAGGGAGTGGGAATGGACTGACAGGATGTCTGACACTGGGCTCTGTTGTGGGGAGCACAAGACCATGCTGGGAACTGGGCACCAACAAACACCAGGACTGCACAGTCAGCCATCTTGCCATTGCTGTCACACCCCCTCACAGGGAAGCAGAGTCAAGAGGAAGGAAGTATGGGCATGCTGGGAAGGGGGGTGTAGCCAAGAGCATGATGGGAGTTGCAGTCACAGACAATCCCCACCCACCCACATGGCCCAGTAAGCTCACACTGAACCATGCTCGCCTCACAGGGAGTGGGAATGGACTGATAGGATGTCTGACACTGGGCTCTGTTGTGGGGAGCACAAGGCCATGCTGGGAACAGGGCACCAACAAACACCAGGACTGCACAGTCCGTCATCTTGCCATTGCTGTCACACCCCCTCACAAGGAAGCAGAGTCAAGAGGAAGGAAGTATGGGCATGCTGGGAAGGGGGTGTAGCCAAGAGCCTGATGGAAGTTGCAGTCACAGACAATCCCCAGCCAACCACATGGCCCATCAAGCTCACACTGAACGATGCTCTCCTCACAGGGAGTGGGAATGGACTGACAGGATGTCTGACACTGGGCTCTGTTGGGGGGAGCACAAGGCCATGCTGGGAACTGGGCACCAACGAACACCAGGACTGCACAGTCAGCCATCTTGCCATTGCTGTCACACCCCCTCACAGGGAAGCAGAGTCAAGTGGAAGGAAGTATGGGCATGCTGGGAAGGGGGGTGTAGCCAAGAGCCTGATGGGAGTTGCACTCACAGACAATCCCCAGCCACCCACATGTCCCATCAAGCTCACACTGAACCATGCTAGCCTCACAGGGAGTGGGAATGGACTGACAAGATGTCTGACACTGGGCCTGAGAAATGATGTGGCTGACAATCACACATATGCACTGGGCAAACAAAACCCGGTCGCACATACAGCCATTGCAACCATATGTTCAAAATCATTGTCTGGGGATGCAGTGTCCAGGGGTGCCTCCTGGCCGGGCTGGGGAGGTGTGTCTTGCAGATGACAAGTGTGGAGAACATATATGATACATTGCACAAAACACACAGGAACTCACATATACATCATTGACAGGGGACAGCTGACAGTGAATGCAATAGACACACCAATATAGCCGACACCATAGCATGTTCGCATTCGAACTCGGTGCTGTTGTGAGCTGCATTCCACTCCTACATCATGCTGAAACATATGCATCCTTCACACAACACACCACTCACTGACATAGACATTGTAGACACAAGGTCTAACCTGGACTGCATTGGAGGAGACATGCTACTCACAGCAGCCAAACTGCAACACACACACCAATGGCCCTGACTGTCATGAGCATTGAAAAGCCAGAGTGCTACCTTGCCCAATCCATGTCACCATGGAGAACATTGACAATTCAAATTGTTGCAGGGATTCTGCTTATACACAGAACTATGCGTAGAACCCCAGGACCTCAGTGAACTGTGGTGTACCAGAAACTCACCTCAGAACCCAGAACCCAGTATCCGGCTAGCATAAGTGTCCCATTCGTTATCTGAGATTTAGCTCGGCGGTCCCAATGAAAAGACAACCCAGAACAAACGACTCAGTGTACTCTCAGGAATGGTGGGAATCGGAAATACCTGTTCGTATATTATTCTCACATCAGTCCACAACAAGAATGAACAAAGACACGGTGAAAATAAAAAGAGTTTATTTTATAGACCACGTGTCCTAAGATGCAGTACTTTGGCTAATACAAGCAGACAAATGATTATAATTAAAACCATCAGCATCGTTACAATACCATAGAATATAAAGGGAGTGATCATGTTATAAATGACAGTGGATACTACCACCTTCCCTTTAATAAGAAGCTAATATTATTATTATGCTAATAAAAGGTCTCTTAGGCTTGAATAGGGGACCACATACCTCAAAGATCAGCTTAGTGAAATCACATCACAGGAGCATCAGAAGTCTTCTCGCAGGAAGGCTCGTCTTCGGTCTGAATATTAAACATGATGTCTGCAATATTAAAAGCACCAACTTTCAGGTGTTCGCAGCTGCCTGTATGTTATGGCTAAATAGTGAGTCGATCAACCTAGAGTGGAAAACATGCATTGTCTAACGACCCAGACAGTTCTTGTTACACCATGTACAGACCAAGGTCGCTGCGCAGAGCTCGGGATGGTAACAACAGATTGCTCTCGTGTGAGGCAAAGCGCGAGCCAGCAGTTTGTTTAAACAATAACATGTAGATGCAGTGTCGTGCGCAAAAGCAGCAAGATGGCTTTCTAACATCTAACGTGGTTATGCTAACTTAACAATGTATGTACGTATTAAGGGATTCCTTACTATATGCCCCCTTGATCGAAGCACTAACCAGTAGGGAAGAAATGAGAGAACGCAGAGTTCAAAGTCGACAGAGCAGAACAAGGTGTACTCAAATTGAAACCAAGTATCGGTGCAGAGAAAGTTTGAAAGAAAAAAAGAAAAACAAAAAAACCTCAAAAAGGGGAGAAAAAAACGAAAAAAGCTGCTTTAACTAGCAATCCAAAGTCACAGGTAATGTTTAAGACATGGTAGAAAAAAATATAGTGGATGACAGTTCACTCAATCCATGAACGTGTATGCAGCATACGTAGCAACAGCTTCCAACAGAAAATCGTTGGCACGGCCACTAAAATTTTCAGCCATCCAGTTAATCAAAGAAAAGGAACATACATGTTCTTCAATAAGCGGAGCCTCTAGCACCATCAGGGGGCAACCGACGTGTTCTTCCAGATAACTCATATCCAAGAAGTCATAGGCAGCCCTTGCGATGTCCCAATTACCCAGGATTCCATGCGCCGCACCACAGGCCATAATCCGAACACCAGAACAGGCAAACTCGTGAGACACTAAGGGACTCATCAGTCGATCATAATCCAGGACCGGAGACACCGTGTTGGTTAAGCACAAATCCAGAGGCCATTCAAAGGGACAATCTAGGCAGTGAAAGACAGGTTGCACGCAGGTAAAGTAGGAATACCGGAAGGATAATCCATACGCCAGGCTCAAAGTTGCCAATGGCAGCGTACCATAATATTCAAGCATCCTGTCACGAAGAAGATGCAGACGGGACAGGTTGGCGTGAGGCACAGAAAGTGCAGCCATTTCGTAGTATGAAAAGTAAAAGTAGCACACCTGCCACCAGCGCCAGAATCAGCGGGACACCGCCAAAGACGCTCGAAAAAATAGAATGAAAAAATGCCGGAATCACACCAAAAATAGTTTGGAAGGAGGTCACGAGGCCTGAGCCTACAAGTTTAAAAAAATGAGCCAGGCCACTTGTTGACGAGGCATTGAAGATTGTTTGGATCAAAGCTCCAAAATGCAGGGGGAGGTCAGTATTCAAAAGCGCCTGTACCTCAGTGCGCGTATTTGCCACGTGAAGGACAAATGTTTCACGGAAAGAAGTCAATGGCACCTCCTTTTGGGACAATAGAGCTCTTATTCTGCTCATCTTGTTGAACTCTGCTTTCAAGGTCGGAATCGAAGGCCAGATGGAAACATCCAGCCGCCCATGCGGGGGTGGAAATAGAACATTATTGCAGCAGACTACTCTCTGCGATACAGTTACAATATATGGGATTCCCACTAACATCCCGCAGCAAGCTTCATTATTCAAAATTAAATAACTACCGTTTGCAAGCAGCGTGAAAGATGGTGTAATCACTGGCACTGGGATTCCTCTGAGGACGCAGGCCAAATTTGGGGCGTGTACATTACATGCACCGTGTAACTGAATGTGCCTACACACTACAGAATGATCAGGTGTCGAGGTGCACTCCTCACCTTTCAGGTAAACCTCTTTACTGTCTCTTGTACATCTATACGTAAAAGGGAGAGACCAAACCTCATGTAGGAACGCGGTACCCAACTGTTCATATCTACCCAGTGCATAGTGTTTCTTCGATAGAGCGTCTCTGGCTTCTTGTAGGGTCTGCAAAACAGCACAGTGATCATCTACGTCAAAGGGTGCGGTCGACGCCGCCGTGTCTAGACCATCAAGGTCTGGGACAAACATTCTGATTCCGAAGAGCATCATGTATGGGGTCCGCCCACCCAGAGACCTTCTAGGGAGATTATTAAGTGCACGTTGGACGTTATACAAATGGGCTAGCCAATTCCGACCTGTGCCTAAAACTCGTGCTGTCAAAGATTGCTTTAAGTCACGGTTCATTCGCTCCACCACACTATTACCCTCAGGTCGGTAGGGGGACGAAAATTTGACTTGGACCCCCAAATTTCTCATAGCCTCCTTGTAAGCCTTAGAGGCGAACACAGGGCCCTGATCAGAATGGAAGGTACCACACGCAAAAGTTCCCACAAAGACATGCAAATCCCTGATGACAGTCCGTGAATCAGCACTCCTTTGTGGCCATACCCAAAGAAAACGTGTGCACGAATCCACTGCAACCAAGATATACTTGTACGCAGTATCAGAAGAAAAAGGACCGCAGTGATCTAGATAAACACAACCAAATGGTTTATTAGATATGTACAACTGTGTTTGTGGTGGGCGCGCAACAGTGGAAGGTTTAATCTGTTGGCAAATGTCACAATCAAGAACATAAGCGCGCGTTTGTTTGTATAAACCGAACCACCAGTAACGTTGTTGTAACAGAGATACAGTAGCGGACACGCCGGCGTGGGCAGATGCCAACCCCTCGTGCGCTGCTAGTATCAGAGATGGTCTGCAGTCCGCGTTGGGAATAATTCTGTCACCAACGTCGTTAATCCTCACTAACGGGACGTTATCAGGACTTAAGTGATAAAAATAACGAGAAGGAAAACCCTTCGGGTAATCACTTCCCTTCTCTGTAGCAGCAATAGCTGCCAAGATGTCATCATCAATCTTACTTTTAGATCTTGTAACTGCTGCCACTAAGTATGTTGCCACTGCTGTTTTTGCTGCCTCGTCAGCCAAGCTGTTACCGACAGCATGGACACCAAGTCGTTGGTGACCAAGAGTGTGAATAACATTCACGAGAGGGAGACGTTCTTTAAAGTCTGCCACTCGAACCCAAAGCAATTTATGCTTCATTGTGCTACCTTTGGTATCGCGATATTCGTTTTGAGACCAGAAGTGTAAATTGTCATTGTAGGACTGGACACAATAAAAGGAGTCACTTACTATAAGAGTAGTGACTCGGGGATCAGCAAACTCCAGTGCAAGCACCAGAGCCCGGAGCTCCGCCAATTGCGCGGTACAATCACCCAATGACTGCGTATGCACGGCATCAGATTGGAATTCACCATTTACGAATGTACCCACGACAATTGCGCAAGCCGCAGAATAGGCATGCTTCGATCCAATCGCCGGCTGCGCCGAGCCGTCAGTGTATATGACACAATGGTATTCTTCGAGCGGGCGCAAAGACAGAGGAGCCGGATGAACGAATTCATACTGTAAGTACTCCTGAGTCTGTAAAGAGGCGTCAAAGATATAAGTGACATCTGGTGATGTTAGAGTCGTGGCCCATTGTATCCACCGTGGATGCAAAGCTTTAGAATTTGGTACACTTGCTTTTGTCACTGCCTCTAGGGCAGGATACGGTGTTACAACCAGTATGTGTTTTCCTTGTGACAGTGCGCGTTCTTTAAGGATCGCCATCTGTACTGCCGTCAGAACTTTCTCGACAGTGGAAAAAAGCAACTCAGCAGAGGTGTACAAGTGTGATTTATACGCAATGGGGACTGTATCGCCCTCATTGAACGTCAAGTACGTGAAACCCACTGCGCCTGGTACTATTCTTATTACCAGGTTAGTGCGGTTATCACGCGTCAATAAGTATTGTGAAGCAAGAAGATCAGCCTGTAAAGACTGTAGAATAGCAGAATGTTCTAGCTGCCAGCTAGACTTCGAAAAAGAAGGTTGTACCAAGGCGTAAAGCGGCTTGATACGCTGGGCATAATCAGGAATATACGTACGTCCGAAATTCAGAAAGCCCAGCAAAGATTGTAATTTTTTCAGTGTTGTAGGTAGGGGTGGGCGGAATTTGCGTAATTGCGTTACGCAAATCTCCGCGAAACGGTAAAAAATCTCCGCGAACACGCAGAAATTCCGCGAACACGCGGAATTGCTTGTTCGCGATGCTTTTTTCCTGTTCGCAATTGCTGTTTGCGTGCTCGAGGAGAAATATCTCGCGAACATGTATTTTGAGAACGCGAACAAGCAAAAATTTCGCGAAATCGCGGAAAGCAGACTTTTGAGCAATTTCGCAAACTCCGCGGAACGTGAAATTACGCAAATTACGCAAATTCCGCAAGCGGAACGGAATTTGCCACCCAGGCCTAGTTGTAGGAGCACGCAGGCATGCGCACTTCTCCAGAAAGTGAGGAGCCAATCCCTTACCTTCATTGTTGAGCTCGTAGCCCAAAAACAACACTGTATATTCCGCGATGTGAGATTTCGCAAAATTAAATTTGTAGCCATATTCCGCAAAACTCGTAATGATATTGTCGACTCGAGACAGATGTGGCATCAGCTCATCATCCGTGAGGTAGATATCGTCAACATAGGAGTATGCATCGGGGTCTATTCTTTCTAAGAGAGAGACCACGCGAGCGGCAAAGACGCCAGGGCTGTTTTTATAGCCCATGGCTAATCTTTTGATCTGTTTTTGTTTGCCGCCTGAAGTAAACGCCGTCCACTGGCTACTCAGTGTGGACAGGTTATGGCTAAAAAAGCCATTGGAGATGTCAAGTGTCGTTTTAAATCTCTTACGCACGAGACTATCGACAAGAGCCGAACTGTGAGTATTTTGTACCGCGCAGGTCCGGCAATGCGAATTTAAGTGCCGGTAATCCAAAACTAAACGGTACGACCCGTCAGGCTTCGTCACTGTGAATAAAGGGTTATTCATAGGGGACACACAAGCTTCAATAACACCCTGATATTCCAATTGGTCAAGGACTGCAGCGACGTGTGGTCTAGCTTCACGACGCATAGGATATTGGGGCTGTGGCTGGGGCATAGACCGCAATGGAATCTCATGGCAGGGGGACAACCGGTCCCATCCCACCTGAGTACGATACAATGCCGGCGCTAGCGCCAGTGCCCACTCCTCAGCGTACACTTCAGCCCGGTCCTTAGGCACTGTGTGCGCAAAGGACGGGAGGATTACCTCCTCCCCTCTAGGAGCTTCTAAAATGAAAGCTGGGGGCCAATCTGCCTCCGCTAGGAGGATATCATAGGTGGTAGTCAGATTATCCCAAAAAATCCCTTTTATTGTACGTTGTATGTCACCCTCAATTAGTAAGACTATTTCATAGAGTCTGTCAGGGGGAGCCACTCTGGTGTCAGCTGTCTCAACAGTAACCAATGTATCAGTTGCTGTCGCCGCCAGAAATGGACGCAGAGCTTGACGGACTATGGTAATTTCCGCTGCGCTGTCCAGTAGCGTCAGCGCCCATGTCCGGTTCCGAAGCCGTGTCCGCACTATCTGAGGCATATCTTGCCGTCAGGGCAGCCACTTTCTTCTTCTGAAACGGGGGTCTTTGTCTTGCGAATTCTTCTTGCTTGCCTTTACCTTCAGTCTGTCGGGGTTGGTCACGTGTTTGTGGAGCACCCCGACCTTTGCCACCGCCTCCGCCACCGGACTGTGAAGCCGATGTTTCCTGTGAAGAACGAGGAGAACGTTGTTCAGAAACCTGAAATCTATCAGGAGACTTAATAGTAGCACGATCACGCAGATCATAAGTGCGTTCACCACCTGACTGAACGGGAGAGGCAGGCCGAGACCCCTGTTTCTGCTGCTGCTTTCCCTGTTGTTTGGACCGCCAACTCTGTTTCGGAAAGTTTGGACGGTCATCCTTACCAGAGGCGTCTGCCTTACCCTGCTGCTTAATTTCCGGAGTTTTTACAACTGGTCTAACTCCCAAAGAGCTATGACCCAAATCTTTGTATGCCGTCGAGATTATTTTCGCGAACTCCCGCGGCTTATCCTCTTCAGCAACTTTCTTCAGTTCATTACGAACTTGGAATTGCATAGCATCACCCTTAAGGTTACACATGACCATAGTAGCCACCAGGTCAAACTGTCCGAGGAGCCGCATGCCTAATTCTATCGCAGACTCCGCACCGTGGTTATCTTGAACACGTTTAATAACAGAGGGCAGTACCGACATAGACGGAGTGCCAAAGAACTGCGAGTACATCGCTGCAAAGACCTTGCCCCAGTTTACACAATCATCAATGTCGGGGACCAAGTCTTTAGGCAAACTAATGGTAAGGATCCTGTGTTTCTCCACAGGAGATGTATTTGGGTAAACCGCTTCTATTTGGTCAAATTTTTCAGCAAGCCAAAAAGGGAAATCATCCCTATTTGGGGGGCGCTTGCCCATAACAGAATTAACCATAACAGGACTAATGACCACTGCGTGGTGGTCAGTAGGCTGCCCCGCAACCGCAGGTGACCCCACCTGCACATTGCGTGACACGTACTGCACCAAAGCCCTATGTACTGTAATAAGGGCAGTGTGCAGTACACGCAAATCAGCCACCGGCACCGTTAGGTAACGGGGATGAGGCGTATATCCGGCTAGTACCGGCCAAGTGGCCCCTGCAATTGACAAAGGGCCCATTCTCGGCGGTATAACCGCATGGGGGAGGGCGCCATTAAACCAAATAAGATGCTGCCAAGCAGATATTGGTATTTCTTGTGTCCTATACGGTGTATAGTTCGCTGGCACGGCAGTGGCAGTGTAAGTATGAAAAGAGTTATCTTCCTCACTCACCGCCGGAAACGTCACCCAAGAGTAAAACAACTCATAAGGATGAGCCGCATCGGCTCCTACCACAAAGATTACGTTCATACTAGTGTCCGGCACCCCATACTGCGTCAAATGACGTCTCAGAGGTGCCCGACTGTGCGCCGCTATATCGACCGCCATAAGGACAAGCTACACTCGAAGTAATCAGTAGCACAAGGGTTCAATAACCTTTTTAATGATCAAGCTTGAAGAAACCTATATCAACAGAAATAGGTAGGTTTAAATCCGTCAGACTTGTTATCCGGAAACAAGAATGAGGGTGCTGTGGACTAATATAAGCACTACTAAGGCGTTTCAACTCATAGACCAAACATTAGGTGCGCCATGTTGCAGGGATTCTGCTTATACACAGAACTATGCGTAGAACCCCAGGACCTCAGTGAATTGTGGTGTACCAGAAACTCACCTCAGAACCCAGAACCCAGTATCCGGCTAGCATAAGTGTCCCATTCGTTATCCGAGATTTAGCTCGGCGGTCCCAATGAAAAGACAACCCAGAACAAACGACTCAGTGTACTCTCAGGAATGGTGGGAATCGGAAATACCTGTTCGTATATTATTCTCACATCAGTCCACAACAAGAATGAACAAAGACACGGTGAAAATAAAAAGAGTTTATTTTATAGACCACGTGTCCTAAGATGCAGTACTTTGGCTAATACAAGCAGACAAATGATTATAATTAAAACCATCAGCATCGTTACAATACCATAGAATATAAAGGGAGTGATCATGTTATAAATGACAGTGGATACTACCACCTTCCCTTTAATAAGAAGCTAATATTATTATTATGCTAATAAAAGGTCTCTTAGGCTTGAATAGGGGACCCCATACCTCAAAGATCAGCTTAGTGAAATCACATCACAGGAGCATCAGAAGTCTTCTCGCAGGAAGGCTCGTCTTCGGTCTGAATATTAAACATGATGTCTGCAATATTAAAAGCACCAACTTTCAGGTGTTCGCAGCTGCCTGTATGTTATGGCTAAAGAGTGAGTCGATCAACCTAGAGTGGAAAACATGCATTGTCTAACGACCCAGACAGTTCTTGTTACACCATGTACAGACCAAGGTCGCTGCGCAGAGCTCGGGATGGTAACAACAGATTGCTCTCGTGTGAGGCAAAGCGCGAGCCAGCAGTTTGTTTAAACAATAACATGTAGATGCAGTGTCGTGCGCAAACGCAGCAAGATGGCTTTCTAACATCTAACGTGGTTATGCTAACTTAACAATGTATGTACGTATTAAGGGATTCCTTACTACAAAATCACATATGCACTTACAAAACTCTGCACCAGACTCATTAACGATGGTGACATCATCACTTGTATGAAATGAGATGGGAACTAGGAACACTGTAAAAAAACACTTCCTCCAAAGAGATCGCAGGCATACCGGACTGTGACCATGTCCTACCAATACACCAATGTGGCACACAAAGACTAGCAAACACTGCTACCACACATGCCCCAATAGTACAACATATCCTCAATGGAATAGCACGTATGTCCTTGTTAAAGCTCACATGTGTACAGGGATGACACACCTGTGTCAGCAACGTGATGGCCCTTGAGTAGTAATGGTCATGTACAGACAAATCTATCCATGAGCTGGGCATGCACACACTTCGACATGCCCATTGAAATGTTTCTTTTTGGCTGGGCAATGTGCAACAACAATATCAATCTCTGTCCGTGACAACCCTGGACAAAGCAGTGTACAGGCATGCATCCGTTCGTACAGTAGAAAATGTCATGTTTGTGAACCATTGATGCCTGTAGAAACCTAATTTACATCGTGTGTCTCCTCCAAACACAGGTGGTGCTGGGCACACCGCAACAAATGAAGAGGAGTCCCAGTCCCAGACTCTTGTGGACACTCAGCTCTCTGGTTTGAATCTGTCTCTGTCCTCTTCGGATGACGACGAGCAACCTGGCACCTCCGGTGTGAGTCATCATGCAGCACCAGCAGCATCAACATCTGCACCCCTGTACCCATGCCTCCAGCATCTGGAAACAGACAGGGCACCCCCGCCATCACGGACAGACCAAGGCCACAGAACACCAACAGCACAGCGACACAGAACCCCCCGGAACCTACAGACAACACCACCAGCAACACCACCCAAGGGGTCCCAGTGTCACCTGTGCGTGCCGCCGCTGGTCCTGCCCGTGTGGATAGGGGTGCTGGGAGGGGTGGGAGGCAGAGGGCGCTCCTTGCAGAGGGGTCTGGACTGCATCATAGATGCGTACCAGGATAGCACCGGAGGATTTGGCCAGGTAGTGGGGATCCTCAAGGAGGTACAACAAGAGCAGGCTGCCCACCATGCCCGCATGGAGGCAAAGTGGGATGCACTCACTGTGGTGCATCGGGACAAACTCCAATGCCTCTGCCAGATCAGCACAAACATGTCCACACCTCCCTGTGTGGCCACAACATATGGTGCCACACCATCTGCCAGTGCCACAGGGAGGGAGGAGGACTCTGGTGGAGAGTCCCCTGCACCGCAGAGGCCTGCACCTGAGGATCCCCCCCAAGAAGACGAGGGGTCGTCCGAAGAAGGACATGTGAGACGCAGATGTCCCTGCACATCCCCCAGGGCCTCTAAACCTACATGACATGGAGGGTTCATGTTGGTCCAATGTAGCAGATAACTGTGGACTTTACTATGGACATTTCATCTACCAACACTTCCAACTCTACTGTGAACTTTGGATTCAAAACCCAATGTACAGCACCCACCATCCTGTGCACTATCCTCACACATGTTTGTAAATAAACTCAACAGTACACCATACTTGCCTCTGTTGTGATTCTAACTTGTCATGTGTCATGGAGATGTTGATCTGCTAAACAACACAGTGCATGCCAAATACTACAACAATGTGACCACCGTTATGTGAGTCATGGTGATGTGACACATGTGAGGGAGACACACCTCTATGGCACCACAACACATACTCACCATGTCCATGTTACTTATTCCACACAATGATGTTGACCTGAAACACATTGGTATGCACAGACACAACACCTATCCACAGTCAGTGCTAACAATCCACAGGAGAGGTACATAAATGTCACTCAGATGTGGGAAGACAGACAATGCACCCAACAAAGCTTAGCACAGGTTCATTACACATCAGCAACATGTTTATTCTAAAATAGTTGCAAGGTAATTGTACGTTACAGTGGACACACGGGGCCCGATTCACAGAACTAACTTAAGACAAAATCCTAAACTTACTACCATTTTGGTATTCACAGAATGCACATACTACTTTTGGTATTCACAGAATGCACTTACTACTTTTGGTATTCACAGAATGGATTTACGACTACTAACTTTACGTCCGCACTCGGGCCGGAAATTCCGGCCCGGAGGCGGGGCTTCCGGGCCGGAGGCGGAGCTTCCGGCCTGGAGGTGGGGATTCCGGCCAGTGGCGGAGATTTAGCCATGGCCAAAATCTCCACCTCTGGGCCGGAGGCCCCGACTCCGGGCTGGAATTTCCGGCCCGAGTGCGGACGTAAAGTTAGTAGTCGTAAATCCATTCTGTGAATACCAAAAGTAGTAAGTGCATTCTGTGAATACCAAAAGCAGTAAGTGCATTCTGTGAATACCAAAATGGTAGTAAGTTTAGGATTTTGTCTTAAGTTAGTTCTGTGAATCGGGCCCACGGTCCCAAAGTGTCTGAGAATTGAAGTCCAGGGGTGTGTGGCACATCACTTGATGGGAATTGACTACTCCCACACTGGTGTCGGATTCTGGGTGTTGGGGGTCAGTGTTGACCAAACAATAGGCAGAGTACCCTGGGAAGGACAGACACAAGACAGTGTCAAAAGCACAGCAGAACAGGAGAGAAATGCAATACACATGTCACAAGAAACCGACACAGAAACACGTTAGCAGTACTACACTATTGTGGAGTACAGACCACCTGAATGGACACATCACTGCATGCATCCAGTCAAGTGTCACACAGACACACTCAGACCGCAACAGAGCAGCCACAACACAATTCAGGCTAAGTCAATACATTGACATAACAACCCTGTAAACTCACATTCAGGTGAAGAAGTTGTTGATGAGCTGTGTGCGGACGTCACCCTCATCATCATCATCACTGGCATCGTGGCCCAGGCCTGGATCTTCCACAGGTGGCGGAGGTCAGTCATCGTCATCCTGGATGAGAAGCAACTTCTTCCACACTGCCATGTTGTGTAGCATGCAGCATACAAGGATAATTTTGCACACCTTTGCAGGGTCATGTGGGAGGGCACCTCCGGTCTTGTCCAGGCAGCGGAAGCAGCTTTTCAGGAGACCAAATGTCCGCTCAATCACCCTCCTGCTCCGACCATGTGCCTCATTGTAGCGCATCTCGGCTGGTGTCACAGGGTTCCGGAGGGGTTTCAGCAACCACGGCATGTTGGGGTATCCGGAGTCACCTACACACAAACAATTGAACAATTAGCAGAGTTTTGAAGGAGGATGGAATGCAACATTGCCAAACACACACAATGGTAAACAGTCAGTACACACCGACAAGACAGGCACGCTGGTCTGGCATCTGTGACATCAGCGTTGCAATGCGACTACTCCTCATGATGTAGGCATCGTGCACAGAACCGGGGAAACGTGCACACACATGTGTGATACACATGTCTGCAAGACATACCACCAGAGTATTGATGGAGTGGAAATGTTTCCTGTTCCGGTATGCCTGCTCATGTGCCTGTGGTGGTATCAGGGCCACATGTGTAACATCAATAGATCCGATGACTTTCGGCATCCTCCCCAGTGTATAAAAGGCATCCTTTATTTCAGGGAGTTGACCTGGGCTTGGGAACTTGATGTACAGGTCAAGGAAATGCAACATCCCCTCCAAGATATCGCGTAGCACACGACTAAACATAGTTTGCGACATACCACCAGCAGTAGCCCCAGTGTACTGGAAGGTACCAGTAGCAAAGAAGTGCAGGGCTGCCATCACCTTCACCTCTGGGGTCGGTGCTGTAGGGTATGTCCGGCCAGGTAGCAGATGTGGCGCCAACTGCTCCGCCAACTCAATCAGTGGCCTGGTGAAGCAGTACCATCGGATGCAGTCGCGTTCCTGCATGGTTTCAAGGTCTGGGAACGGTCTATGGACAGCTGGTGCCCTGCAGAACAGAGATGCACAAAGGACGATTGTCGGTTCATCCACCCTTGTGGCTATGACCAAGCAAAATATCACATGATACATCATGACAATACACAATGTACTGAGGTGTGTGCTGTTGGGCATGGACACATATGTCACCTACATGGCCATCACCTCACATCTCAAGTCCACATGTCCACATAAGTCCCATGTAGTGCAATGGCCAATCATTGGGCTGTGTCACACTACCTATGTACTGCTGTGACGTTACAAACACACACCACAGTGACAAGTGAGGCCTGATGTCTCCCAGGCATCACAGATCTTTGCCATGCAGACACCCAGGGTCCCTGTATTGCCACATCGACACTGGCATGACATGGCCTATCATGTACACGCCACAAGGCAACCGTGAGTCCCCCATGTTGTGGCCACTGTTGTCTCTGCAGGCCCTACTTGTACATCTCTTAGACATACACACAACATCTATGTTGATGCACAAACCACATGGATGTGGAAACTGTCTCCCATTGGGCACATTTGATCAGCCACATCTGAGACACAACATGCACATAGACTGTGGGTGTACATCAGAATTGTGGCTACAGGTCTCACTGTGATGTACATGCCAACATCCCCAGGACTCAGGGTGTATGTGACAAGTCCAAAACATATCCAACCTGCACCTGTATCCATGACTCATGCCCATAACTGTACAGTTGCACATCACAGTGGTAATGTGCACAACACACTAAGGATTCTGCCCCCATGAACACGTGCACAGCCTGGGAGTGGCTGAACAAAAGTGCCACACAACCAACCAAATGTTGCCCCCCCCAACACACAGGGAATGCAGCCTTACATGCCATGGGACACTGTGTGGCCAATGCTGTAGTGTGGTAGGTGTGCACCTGAGTCCCTGGCAAGTAATTGTGTGTTGAAGCCGTCAAATAGTCACACCAATGAGGTCCAACGTGGGAGACAATGCGGACGCATTGCACGGTTCATGACCGAGCCGTGCGTACGCTTTGCCATTGGCTGCAATGAGGCCCGACGCGGGTGACAATGCGTACGCATTGCACGGTTCATGACCGAGCCGTGCGTACGCTTTGCCATTGGCTGCAATGAGGCCCGACGCGGGTGACAATGCGTACGCATTGCACAGGTCATTGCCGAGCCGTGCGTACGCTTTGCCATTGGCTGCAATGAGGCCCGACGCGGGTGACAATGCGTACGCATTGCAAGGTTCATGACCGAGCTGTGCGTATGCTTTGCCATTGGCTTCAATGAGGCCCGACGCGGGTGACAATGTGTATGCATTGCACGGTTCATGACCGAGCCGTGTGTACGCTTTGCTATTGACTACAATGAGGCCCGACGCGGGTGACAATGCGTACGCATTGCACGGATCATGACTGAGCCGTGAGTACGCTTTGCCATTGACTTCAATGAGGCCCGACACGGGTGACTAGCATGCATGCGCGCGGGCAGGCATGGTCCGAGACAGGCATACGCCTTGGCCATTGAATCGTATGGGGACAGGTGCATGTGTATTTTCAAAATACGCTTTGTACAGTCAGTTGACCGAGCCGGGCGCACCCATTGGCTCTGGACTGTCATGGAGACGGATGCAGATTCAAAACTTGTACGAGTTGTGCGCTGGAAATTCAGTTGGATGCCTACAACAATGTTGCAATTCCTAGGGTTTTATGAAGGTGAAGATTTGAACGATGCGGAAGACGTGTACGAGTCGTACATTTCCATGGATTTGCCAGATTCATAGAATGCAACCGTGTTGGACCTATCACTAGGGACGCATGGCACAGAGTCTGCCCCTGCAGCACAGATATAAGGCTGGCTGTCACCCAGGGAGCTCACTTGCCTCCACTACATGCTACTGGACCACATCCTCGCTACCACTGCTACTCTGGAGAGGGCCTCAGCCTTCACTGAGGAGGAGAACCAGGCCCTGCTGGACGGGCTCCTTCCACAGTACAGCAAGCTGTATGGGAAACCAGGGGAGCAGGTGAGTGTGCAGTCCACTGCCTTCCTAATTGTGCATGTTGTCTGACTAGCAGTACTAGCAGTGTGTACACCAGTGGCAAGCATACTCACTGAGTACTTTCATCCCCCAAAGTGTGTAGGTACATGTAATGAACAGGTGTTCTGCAGCTAAAGTGCATTTGTGCAAGCTTAAACTTCCCCGGCATTGTTAACATGTCAGACATGCAGGGCATTTGTCCTTTTCCATGGGTGCACTACCTGTGTCACTCATTTTCCTTTGTGATGATGACATGTATATCCAACTGTGTGCAGCACAGATGTGGGGCATGTGTGTTAATGGACTTTTAACTTTGTCATCCTCACAGGTTGATGCCCACCAGAAGCAGGAGATATGGCTGACCATCGCCCGGGCAGTTCGATCGGTGGGGGTCTACAAGCGCCGGATCCGCAACTGCCAGAAGAGGTGGCAGGACCTTCGGGGCTGGACCCGGAGGCTCGCAAGGGTCCAGCTGAAGCTGTCGCCTCCTCGCAGGAGGGGCGGACCCCCCACATGCTCCGGATACTGGCAGTGGTCTTCCCGGACCTGGATGGGCAGTTGAAGGCCAGACAGCAGCAAGGAGGGGGTAAGTCCATGCCTAATCTGTGTACTATGTCTGACATGCTAATTGCAGTCTTTCGGCCTGGTCACACTTCCACGTTACATAGGTCTTGTAGTCCAATACTCATGTCCATCAATTGTGTAATGCACCCTCCTCATCTGATCCACAGGTGTGGGCCCTACAGTCTGTTGCTTGTGTCACTAGGGCACTGTGACCCTGCAGTCAGCTATGCTTCAGCTTCCGGACAGCATCTGTTCCCGTGACTCTGTTGTGTGTTTCATGGGTGGGTCAATTGTTTACACAATGCCTGAGATCTGATATGTGATCTGTGTGTGCCCTTGATATGTGTTCCAATTGCTGGTCTGACTCGCCACATGTGGCTGGAGTATTTCAAACAAACCCATGCAACAGGGGACTCCAATTTGTGTGCCTCAGGAGTATGTATATCAAGTATGTCACACTTGCTTAGCCACCTGACTACTGTCCAGGGCTAAACACTGTTTCAGGTAGACCTAGGCAGTCATGCCCACTCAAGGGCATTTAGAAACACTCTGTAATCTCCCTCCTGTGTATCAACTTACAGGTTGTGCTTAGTGACATGTGCCTTCGGGTGTCTGCCTCTGTGTCATTGTGGTGTGGCTTCATGTTACGTACAACTGGGGTGTTCATGATTTTGAGGGTCAGCATGACATCTGAGATGTGACTATGAGAGAAAAGACCTGTGTGACATATAGGTGTGTGATCATTTGACAGTGCACAATGGTGTATGCAACTGTGCACTTCAGGCAGCTGGGTTACATGCACAGCAGACTGTGATGTGTTAATGTACAGGGAGTTGTGTTCGCAGAGACTCATATGTCTGATTTGTATGATGTGGGGTCTTCTGGGTCCGGGATATGTTGTTTGCAGGGGATTGGCAAGTGCACTTGTCAGCTGCAGAGTTTGCTTTACCCCTGAGCTATGATTGTGACACAGTGCATACTGTTGTTGTCTGGATGCCCTGCCCCTGTGACAGGAGACCGTGTTGACTGACTTTCCAGGCATGTCAGAGCCATGGCATTTAACTTGCTATGAGTGATCCTGCATTATGTTCAAGTGTGCTCCATGCACCCCATTGTGGCATTGACTATCAGGACATGAGAACATCATAGTGTGTGTTGCTGGGATGCGTCAGAAGCATGTGAAATGAGTCTCTGTCCATCCCTTCATCCTGACACCTGTACTGAGTCAGTGGCAAGAGATGTGCTGTGTGTATAGTGACATACTCCTACATGTTCACTTGCATGTCCAACAAATGTGTGGGTGGTGCATGTCGGCACATTGGGGTATTAACATCCAACATGCAACAGACATATGAGTGCAAGTCCAGGAGGGATATGAGTGCCATGGTTGATGGTGAGACTGACAATTGAGTTATTCTAAACAGTGTGAGCACTTTGAGCAGTGTTCAGCTGATGATACCAGGGCTTGCCCTGTGATGTGATGTACTCATTGTGATGTGTGCAGTCAGTGCAGGTGACTGATGTTGTTCTCTTTTTTCCTAATTCTATCCAGATACATCCACGGCCACAGGAGGGGACAGCTCCACGGACCAGGAGGAGCCACAGAGCCTGACTGGACAGAATGCGAGGAGTCGGAGGGACCCAGTGGCACGGAGGGCGAGTGGAGCCACACCGAGGAGTCCTCAGCACCATCCACCCCAGCTGAGGCCTGCAGCACTCCCTTGTGGAGGTGGGTGTCAGCAGCCACCAAACCCAGCTAGTGAGGCTGTCCCCACCACCGCCCCACCACCACCATCGCCACCCTCCCATCGGTTCCCATCCCAGAGGTCCGTGGAGGCTCCCGTGTTTGGGAGCATGTCTCCTTTGTGCCAGGCACCGCGCCCCCTGCCCCTGTGTCCCCTGCTGCCCTGAGGGAGGAGTCTGTGGACTTTCTTAGACAGATCCATGTAGGGCAGACATCAATGCTGAGTGTCCTCCATGCACACACCAGTCTGTTGACACAACTGGTGTCATTCATGGAGGGCATTTCATCTGGAATGTCTGCCCAATCAGTCTGTGGCCTCCTCCCTGATGGCAGCAGTGTCCCTTCTCCAACAGTCCCGCACCCCTCTTACCCCTGCACCACCCACGATTCCTAGCACCCTACCTGTCCCAAGCACACACACACCTGCACATTCTCACAAACCCACAGACACAGGCAGCACACAAAACACCCAAACCAAGGTGTAGACGTGCACACAAGCAAGCTCAGGGGGCTGATACCACACTCACAGGGGATGGTTTGCAGACACACACATAGTCATCCACAACCACTCCGAAGTCCTCCGATACATCTTCCTCCCAGCCCCCTTCCCTTGCCTCACCTGCAACCCCATCTCCACAGAAGCTCTTCCTCTGTGACCTTGGCCTCTTCGCCACCGACCCAGCAGATCCATCTTACAAGTGGAAGAGGAAGTCCCCACACACAGAGCTGAGTGCCCCTCATACCCGGACACCCTCCCCCAGGCACAGTCAGACTGAGGCCCCCACCTGCAAGTCCCCCCGGAGCCGGAAGAGCAAGACCCCACCCCCACCATGCAGCTCCACGGCGAAGTCTCCGTCCTCCATCCCCCAGGCCACCACTCCAGAGGTTCCCCGCCATACCCTGCCCCAGGTTCCCCCACCCACAGATACATCATCCCCAAAATGCTGAGGCCCTCCCCCCCACCACTTGCTCTTCCACCCCCGGTCAGACAGCTAGTGCCACTGATGTGGGGACCGTGTCCCCCCTCTGTCCTGCCGACCTCACCTGAACCCCATTCCGCTCACATTGAGTTAGGCACTGCAGTGGAGTCCACGACCACCCCGTCTGACTTGGGCACTGCAGTGGGTACCCAGTCCACTCCATCTGACCTGCCCACTGCAGTTGTGCCGGCACACACCCCATCTGACCTGTGCCCCACAGTTGTGAGTGCACACACTACTTCAGTCAGCTCCACTGCAGTTGCCAGTGATTCTCATGCATCCACCACCCCTTCACTGCCTCCTTCTGCTGTGCCCTGATCCTGTCCATGCGGTGCCTGGCCTGCCCCCAAGTATGCCCCTCCGAGGGGATGTCCCCTGTCCTTACCAGTGCAGGCAAGCAACATGTGACAGTTGTCACGCAAGTTGACTTCTTGTCATTTGGATATGGACTGGCCATTGGCCTTTGCTTTGAACGGACTTTTAATTTTTCATCTGCTGAATAACTCTTTTTTCTTTATTCTTGTGAATCTGATTCAGCTGTACATTATGTTGATGATGTTTAGCATGACCTTGCAGTTGTAATGCTGTATTTCAAATGTTGAAGACTGAGGTGTTGATGTGAGGTACTCCATGTGGTCCATGAAATATTTATCCTATTTTGGTCGTTATCCATATCATCCTTTGCAGCTAACTGGGTGTGTCATGATTAACAATTAGTGGACACTCTGTAAACATTTAATTTGCATGGTCACATCTGTGGCTTGCACACATGCACATATGATGTGCTTCCCATTGTCCAATTTGTCTATTTCCCCGACTGTGGGCGCATCTCCACTGGACATATAAGTGTGGGCATCATTGGTGTAGGAGCAACTGGGTCCTCTGTGCAACTTGCTGGACATATGTATTGAGTATGTGCAGATGACTTAAGGGACATTGCCATACCCAGGTTGTTGTGACCAGAGCCTTCATTGTGTGGTAACTGATGGCTGACTGACCAAGTGTTCTGCTGACATGACTGAGACCTGCTAGGGCTATGTTTGGCACAGCTGAGCTTCCACAGGAGTTGAGTCCCCTCAAGTAAGGGTGTTGTTCCGTGACATTGCCTGGGCCCCTGTTGTGTGTTGTGTGCGAATGTGTGTGTGTGTCCACATCCCTTTTCACACACAGGCAGTGTTCCCTTGATATGTTCCTGTTGTTGATGCTTGCTGAGTGGTACTGTGTTCATCCCACAACTTTGCCATGGGCTACCAGATGTGTCTGTGCATGACACACTACTGTTAATTGGTGTTTCATCATTGGGATTTGTCAGTTCTGAGTGGTGATGATGTTGTCAGATGCAGATGGGACACAGTCAGGGGTCCCCAAGGCACTTGTTTGTTCGCAATATCATGTAGTTGTCCCTAGGTGGTACCTTTCAGTGATTGAGACATGTATATGTGTGTGTGACTGCACCCACTTGTCCGGTTCAGGGCTGCAATTTTTGCAGGTGTCAGCTTGTGTGCCTTGTGGTTCTCCTTGGCTTCTGCATTGTCCTGGGACTTTGGCAGGTATTGCGCAGGTTACGTGAGCTTTGACGTCATGGCCATGTACCGCATACTGTGCAGTATGTCTGTCATTCACCAGGGTTGTAGACTGTCCTTGTGTGATGAGTCTGTGCACCTTAGTTCCTCCCAACATTACTGTGTTTGTCATGGGTGCATTTGCAATGTCACCTGTCCATGTTGGCTTCACAGATGCACATTGGTGCAGTTCAGGGTGTGTGGTGTTGAGGGTGGACTGATGTAAATGTTTGTATGGATGGGCCCTAGCTCCTGTTTGTCCATGGATGACGGCCAATGCTGAGTGCTTTGTGTTGTGTATGTGTGATGTACATTTGTGGCACAGGACACATGTCTGGGTTTCACAGTTTGTACGACATCTACCTTTGTCATCACAGTGGAGGTGTCATGCATGCTTGTGTCACCCCAATGTCTGGTGCCTGGGGGTAGTGCTGTTGTGTGTCATTCTCTTGCTGTGTTAGTTACTGTTCATTCCAGCTTGTGTCACATGTGTCTGTTGTGCTACCTCTCATCTCACAATGCCTGATTGCCCACTAAGGGGGGCCCATTGATGGTTTTCTTTTGTATGGCACTGTGTCCACATCTGTCTCACTGTGGTTAAGCCCCCCTCATGTGTTTTGTAGTTGCCTGGGGATACTGAGACACACACACACACATGTTGTGTCAAATATGCAGTGTGAGGCTGCCTGTTTGTGTTTGTGCATCTGCATCAGTTCATTGGTATTGCTGTTGTGGGCCATTGTCTGGATGTTGTTTTTGTGATTTACCCTGCTGTCCCTGTGAGTCATATCACATCATTCTGCACATTCATCCATTGCTGGCATGGAATGGGAGTTTGTGACCTGACACCTACAGTCTACACAGGATGTTTTGATTTGTGTGTCTATTTTCGAGATGTGTGTATGCTTTGTGATGTTCACTTCTGCTTTTGTGTCATTGTACACTGTATGCATTGTCAGCCCCCAAGGGTGGTGCTTGTCTGCACATGGCCAAGAGTATGTTAGGTTTTCACAGCACTGTTAGCCTCACCACATCTCTGTGGGTATGGGACACAACCACTACTTTGCCCCTAAAGTGTTTCATGTTTTGGGACCAGAAATCATGCATGTTGTTTGGCATTTGCAGCTTTGTCCATGATGACACTTACCTTTTGGTCACTCTGATGAGGGGGGTTTAGGACCCCATCACCACAATGCTCAACATCTGCTGCAGTTTGGAAGCACACACTTAACTTTTGTTCTACACAGTGAGGGGGTGTTATTTTTACATTGCCACAGTGCTAGTGATGCTTGCCTTGTGTAGGCCACACTCAGTTTTTGGTCACACATGTGATGGTAGTTACATTGTATGTTCGAAGTCATGATTACTGTTGTGGGCATTTGTCACAGACTACACACTGTTGTCATGATGTTAGGGGGGATGTATTTTGCTGACATACCTAATGTTGGTGTATGATGGATGTGTGGCGCATCACCCATCCTATGAGTGGGGGTGGCATTAGTGATGGGCAACATAGTCCCTATGGGTGGGGGTGGCAGTAGTGCTGGGCAACAGGTCCCCTATGGGTGGGGGTAGCAGTAGTGATGGGCAACATAAGCCCTATGGGTGGGGGTGGCAGTAGTGATGGGCAACAGGTCCCCTATGGGTGGGGGTGGCAGTAGTGCTGGGAAACAGGTCCCCTAGGGGTGGGGGTGGCAGTAGTGATGGGCAACATAAGCCCTATGGGTGGGGGTGGTAGTAGTGATGGGCAACAGGTCCCCTATGGGTGGGGGTAGCAGTAGTGATGGGCAACGTAGTCCCTATGGGTGGGGGTGGTAGTAGTGATGGGCAACAGGTCCCCTATGAGTGGGGGTGGCATAAGTGATGGGCAACAGGTCCCCTATGAGTGGGGGTGGTAGGAGTGATGGGCAACATAAGCCCTATGGGTGAGGGTGGCAGTAGTGATGGGCAACATAAGCCCTATGGGTGGGGGTGGCAGTAGTGCTGGGCAACAGGTCCCCTATGGGTGGGGTGGCAGTAGTGATGGGCAACATAAGCCCTATGGGTGGGGTGGTAGTAGTGATGGGCAACAGGTCCCCTATGGGTGGGGGTGGCAGTAGTGCTTGGCAACAGGTCCCCTATGGGTGGGGTGGCAGTAATGATGGGCAACATAAGCCCTATGGGTGGGGGTGGCAGTAGTGCTGGGCAACAGGTCCCCTATGGGTGGGGGTGGCAGTAGTGATGGGCAACATAAGCCCTATGGGTGGGGGTGGTAGTAGTGATGGGCAACAGGTCCCCTATGGGTGGGGGTGGCAGTAGTGCTGGGCAACAGGTCCCCTAAGGGTGGGGTGGCAGTAGTGATGGGCAACATAAGCCCTATGGGTGGGGTTGGCAGGAGTGATGGGCAACAGGTCCCCTATGGGTGGGGGTGGCAGTAGTGCTGGGCAACAGGTCTCCTATGGGTGGGGGTGGCAGGAGTGATGGGCAACATAAGCCCTATGGGTGGGGGTGGCAGTAGTGATGGGTAACAGGTCCCCAATGGGTGGGGGTGGCAGTAGTGCTGGGCAACAGGTCCCCTATGGGTGGGGGTGGCAGTAGTAATGGGCGACATAAGCCCTATGGGTGGGGGTGGCAGTAGTGATGAGCAACATAAGCCCTATGGGTGGGGGTGGCAGTAGTGCTGGGCAACAGGTCCCCTATGGGTGGGGGTGGCAGCAGTGATGGGCAACATACGCCCTATGGGTGGGGGTGGCAGTAGTGATGGGCAACATAAGCCCTATGAGTGGGGGTGGCAGGAGTGATGGGCAACAGGTCCCCTATGGGTGGGGGTGGCAGTAGTGATGGCCAACAGAAGCCCTATGAGCGGGGGTGGCAGTAGTGATGGGCAACATAAGCCCTATGGGTGGGAGTGGCAGTAGTGATAGGCAACATAAGCCCCATGGGTGGGGGTGGCAGAAGTGATGTGCAACAGGTCCCCTATGAGTGGGGGTGGTAGTAGTGATGGGCAACAGGTCCCCTGTGGGTAGGTGTGGCAGTACTGATGGCCAACATAAGCCCTATGACTGGGGGTGGTAGTAGTGATGGGCAACATAAGCCCTATGGGTGGGGATGCCAGTAGTGATGGGCAATATACGCCCAATGGGTGGGGGGGTAGTGGTGCTGGCCATGCAACCCCTATGGTGGCCTGTTGTTAGTGGCCTGGATATGGATCCCCTGTGTGTGTGTGACAATTTGCGGGTACGTGTCGTTTGTTTGTTTGGTGTGTGTCTGACTTACCGTCTGCGCCGTCCGCGTCTGTTCCTGATGCGGTCATAGATGTAGAGTACTGGTATGACCTGCGCGATGGGATTCATGATGTGTTTGTGTCGTACACGCTGCTTGTTGCTCCGTCTCGTACCCATTGCTAACTGGTCCGTCTAGTAGCCGTGGATTGAGTTCTGGCGCGAATCGTACCTGATATGCTTCTTTTCCGGATGCTATGACGTTCCGTACGTGGCTACCCGTCCGGCGTGTAGGAAGTATGCATTGTACTTGTCCGGGTGGAAACTGCTATGGATACTGCTTCCGGGCGACTCGGTTTGGCGCTAGGAGTTACGGCTCGGACGGAGAATGGAGCTTGAATCACAGCCTACGTGTCGGTTGGATTTTTGGCAGTTATGCGCATCGTATTTCATCAACAGGACGGTCCGGCTCCGGGTACGGGTCGGTCGCAAGGAAAGGCTACGAACAGCTCTCGGAGAGCAGTCCGACCCGGATCAGAAGCGACCCCTTAGTTGTAGCCTTACTGTAGGGTTCACAGTTTTGGCACACCCTGATTCCACAGAGGGCTTTTTATTCCTCTTTTACTCACTAGCACTTTCACACCACGACTTGTTTTTCGGTCCTGATGGAGCGCCACGGACCTTTATGACCAACCAGGCACAAAACATGTCGACCTTTTAGTTACCTGGGCACATTGCGCCTATTGGAGTAACACACAACCTTTGGGTTTTTAGGACTCACCCCACACACCTGCACGCATCTGACGGCAGTTCTCAAAAGATCTCTGCTAAAGTGACCCTTCGGGGGACCCGCAGGGCATTGCAGCGCCAGCCCGACGAGGAGCACATGCCCGATGATGAAGCATGACATCCTTCGGGGTGTGTGAGGGCAACAAGACGCAAGACTTGTTCTTCCCTCTAACCAGTGGGTTCTAGGCCTAGGATCCCCCTTTTCTGTCGTTCAGTTTCTCTCTCTTTTCCATCTCTGTGAGTGGCTATCATTAGAAGATCTAATGTTATTCTCTGAGTTTGCTCCTGCTCATTAGATCTCTCTGTTTCCTCTGCTGTCACCCACTTTAGATCCAGGAGTTTCCTATATTGATCAACTATTTAACCAACGGAACAGTTTAGCTCTCCGTCCTTGTTGCATATGTGTGTTCAAAAATTCAAACTCTAATCCCTCTTCCTGTTTCACTGATGTACTTCAGTCCACAAGGACATTCTGTGAGGTAAAGAAAGGTTTGAGTTAAACATGGGAAATGTTCCACCTCTGCAGGCAATCTTTTTTATTTTGCATATCTGTTTATTGTTATTGTTGTTATTGTTAATTGTGCCTTATAGAGTGCCTAATACTTACAAGTCTCTAAGCGCTGCGAGAAGATCAGCTATAGTCCCAGAGTAAATATTGTCTCTAAGTGGTATGTGCTATGCCCAGGCTTCGGTGAAGAGTAACGTCTTCAATTTCTTCCTGAACAGGAGGAGGGCTCTTTTGGAGCAAAGCTGGCCTGGCAACCTATTCCATTGTTGCGAATGAGGACCGAGAAGGCTCGCCACCTTTGGACATTTTAGTAGGCCCTCAGTGGCAGACCTTAGGGTACGTCCGGGACGTATTTCACCAGACGTTCTTTAATATATTTTGGTGCCTGACCATACAGCGCCTTATGGGTGATTGTTGGACCCGGCCTCGCAGAACGGCCCTCCGTGCACCCGCACCACCGAAACCTGGTACCTGCAGCCCCAACCACCCGGCCCAGCCGGTCCTTCCTACCAGAACACCCGCACCCGGCCCGGACATCCTCGTCCATGGCCACTCTCCTTTCGGCCACCCCGGGCCCGCATGCCCACTTCATGCGTCAAGATGGCCGCCCGGCCCCAGCGCGACCCTGGCCTAGAGGCGCCACTCCGGCTGGAGGACATCACACTTCCAGGGGGATGAGAGAGGGAGGAGCAGTTTCTATCGCACCTCTGGACTCCCCTGGGACGATGGGTTTCGATCGGCCCTCCGGCCTCCCTGAGAGCTGGCTCCACGCCTGCTGGGTGTCTGGGACTCCTCCCGCCCCGGCCCTGAACGAGATCAAAAGACAATAGCAGGAAACCCCGACAAGCGACCCCCAGGTGACAAGACCCCTGCCTCCACCGACCCCGGACATCAAAGAGGGGTCGACCTATAACAAGGGGTGCTCTGGGTCGGTCCGGCGGATTCGACGCTGGAACAACGTAAGCCTGCTGAGTGACTCGCGGCTCCTGGAAGATCGTAACACCTCTGAACTTGTGCCTAAGCCTGCTGAGTGACTCGCGGCTCCTGGAAGATCGTAACACCTCTGACCTTGTGCCTAAGCCTGCTGAGTGACTCGCGGCTCCTGGAAGATCGTAACACCTCTGACCTTGTGCCTAAGCCTGCTGAGTGACTCGCGGCTCCTGGAAGATCGTAACACCTCCGACTTTGCGCCTAAGCCTGCTGAGTGACTCGCGGCTCCTGGAAGATCGTAAACATCTCCGAACTTGTGCCTAAGCCTGCTGAGAGACTCGCGGCTCCTTGAAGATCGTACACCTCTGAACCTGTACCTGAGCCCGCTGAGTGACTCGCGGCTCCCCCAGACTCTCACGGTCCCGCCGGACCCCGACTACGACCCCGTATCCCCCGGCTCGAGGATTGTGAGCTGTGCGCCGGATACGTCCCTGCTTGAACTTTTGCCAAAGACTGTCCCGCTACCCCCCTACCTTTCCGAGACTCTTGAGCCTGTGCACACCTTGTACATATTTGCCGTGATAACCTACTTGATAAAGATTGTTTCTGAGAATAACCGGTGTGGTTACTCTGTGTCGTGTGGTGCCAGGAGTACGATCCTAGCTGCGAGATTCCTCCCCCTGGGGAGTCTCCCGCCAGTGCCCGGCTACGATACTTCGAGGGTGGGGCTCAGGGTAGTCAGGACCCCCTTCCGGGCTCCTCTGAGGTCACCGTCTAACATTGGTGGCAAGCGACGGGATTCGGGCCCATCACCTAGAGATCGTACCGTGAACAACGGACGCACTACCGACAAGGATGGCAGAAGGAAGCGCCATGAGCCCCGCAGAAACCAACGCCAACAGGGTGTTCCAGGTGGAGCATCTAGAAGAATATACACACAAGGAGCTGAAGCAATTTTGCAAAGAACTTAAAATCGCTACCACTGGTCTCAACACGAAGGAAGATTTGCAGAAAGCACTGAAAACTTGGGTGGAGACCGGGGCCTCCCGCACGGAAGGCACGGGGGAGCGCCCCGACGAAACCGAACCTCCCCAAAGTGAAAGCAGCAGCAATCAGGTGCGAGGAGGCGTACCAGACGGGGGCTTCTCCCCAGAAGAACTCGCGGACAGAGAGAGAAGCCGCAATCATGAACTAGAGCTGGCCAAACTCAAAATTGAGGGCGAATTGAAGTTAGCGGAAAAAAAGCTAGCGGTAGAACAAATGCGTGTACAAGGCGAACTGGAGGAGAAAAAGCTCCAACGGGAGCACGAAGGAAGGAAGCTCCAGCTGGAGCACGAACGCAGCTTAAAGGAACTCGAGCTCAAGGCCCGAAACGAGGAAGGGAGGCCCCCAAGTAACCGAGAGACGGCCTCCCCAGCGGAACAGAAGGTCCACATCCCGAAGGATGTGGTCAAGGAATATTATAAAAACGATGACATTCAGCAATGGTTTCGGGCCTACGAGGTCGCCATGACCTCCCATCGGATCCCGCAGAAGGACTGGGGGGCGGGGCTGTGGGGGCGGTTTCTGAGCGAAGGAAGGGACACCCTGCTCGACCTACCCCTCTCCCTGCAGACCTCCTACAGCCACATGAAAGAGGCTCTACTCACAAGATACGGCCTCACCCCAGAAATGTACCGTCAACGGTTCCGGGACTGCAGGAAGATCCTGGGCACCACCTGGGTGGAATATGTAAACTTTTTCAGTCGGGCCTTCGATGGGTGGACCAAGGGCAGCAAGGTCACCACCCTGGCCGAACTCACTGATCTCATGTTGTGGGAACATCTAGCTGCGAACTGCTTCGTAGAACTACGTCAGCATCTGCTGGACAGTAAGCTCACAGATCCCCGGAAGCTGGCTGTGGAGGCCGACCGCTGGACCAACACCCGGGTCTCCCGGGGCATGGTAGGAGAGTACCCCCGAACCAGTCAGGGACCACCCCGCCAGAGAGGAGGAGGGAACCAGGGAGGGCCGAGAGAGTCCCAGCCTAGCCCCCCGAAGACACCACCTCCACCTTTCCCGGCGCCCCCTCCACCAGTAACCGGGCCCCCTGGGAAACGGGGACACCGGGTGACCGTCACATGTTTTCGCTGCCAGAAACCCGGGCACTACGCCAATGACCCAGAGTGCCCCATGGCCACCCAAGTCCCCCCGACGAGACAGATAGCCAACGTAGCCCTGGGGGAGGGGGTGGAGGAAGCCGAAGAGTGGGAACCCGCAGCAATGGCCCTAGTATCCCTGGGAGATAGGGAGATGATCCCTGGTAGCCTCCTCCCCTCCAACACCCAGAAGTATGGGCAGCTTGTCAAAATCAATGGCCACCAGGTAGAGGCCCTGCGAGACACCGGGGCCAGTATCACCGGTGTCCTCAGGCACCTAGTCCCCGAAGAGCAGATCCTCCCCAACGTCTTTTGCCCTGTAATATCCGCAGACAATAGAGAGAGCATGTGCCAGGTAGCCCTGGTGCCATTTGAGTGGGGAGGGGTGATAGGCAAACTCAAGGTGGCCGTAAGAACCTCCCAGCCGGTCGACTGCCTTTTAGGGAACGACCTAGAGAGTTCCCCATGGAAGCACGTAGAGCGTAAGGCCCACCTGGGAATGATGGGACTCCCCGAGTGGGTGTGCGCCACCACCCGATCTATGTCCGCCCGACTCACTCCCCAGAGGGAAGTCGAGAGCACCCCGATCGAAGAGATCAGAACAGTCCCCGCCGAGGGTCCTTCCGTCCCCCCATCAGAAGGGTCCGTCGCTAGCGATGAACCCACACCATCCGACCCTGACCCGGTCCCTGAGTTAGGCGATCTACCCGAGTTGGCCCAATGGCGCCACGAGGGCGGACCCACTCGGGAGGAGTTTTGCAGGGAGCAAGCCACTTGTCCTTCCCTGGTCGGGCTGCGGCGCCAAGCCGAGGGCCAAGCCGCAGGTGACCAGACCGGGACGCACCGAATCTATTGGGAGAATAGCCTCCTGTACAGTGAGCAGAAGTCGGTGGAGCTGGGATCTGGACGGGTACTGGTGGTACCCCTCCGCTTCCGAGATTTCCTCCTGGGTTTAGCCCACGACGTCCCCCTCGCCGGTCACCTGGGACAGGACAAGACTTACAACCGTCTTGTGACCCATTTTTACTGGCCTAAGATGAGAGCAGCGGTAGAGGCCCATTGCAAGTCCTGCCCCACGTGCCAGGCTAGTGGAAAGAGTGGAGGGAAACTCAAGGCTCCCCTCCAACCCTTCCTGGTCGTCAGTACCCCCTTCGAACGAGTCGGGATCGACATCGTGGGACCACTGGACCCCCCCACCTCCCAAGGCCACCGTTTTATCTTGGTCCTAGTGGACCACGCCACCCGCTATCCGGAGGCTATCCCCCTGCGCACCATTACGGCCCCTGTGGTGGGCCGGGCCCTGATGGGGATCTTTTCCAGGGTGGGGTTTCCCCGCGAGGTCGTGAGCGATCGCGGCACTAATTTTATCTCAAGGTATATGACGTCCCTGTGGCAACAATGTGGGGTGTCCTATAAGTTCACCACCCCGTACCATCCCCAAGGAAACGGCCTAGTAGAAAGGTTTAATAGGACTTTGAAAGGGATGATCGCTGGCCTAGAAGAACCCCTCCGGCGGAAGTGGGACGTCCTGCTCCCGTGCCTATTGTTCGCGTATAGAGAGGTCCCCCAGAAGTCCCTAGGATTCAGCCCGTTTGAGTTACTCTATGGGCACCCCGTCCGAGGTCCCCTCAGTTTGGTAAAGGAAGAGTGGGAGGCGGCACCCCAGACCACCCCCCGAGATGTGTTCCAATACGTCCTGGCCCTCCGGAACCAGACCAGGAGGTTCCGAGAACTGGCCGAGGCCAACCTGGAGGCGAGTCAAGAAGAGATGAAACGCTGGTACGACCAGAATGCCACTCTGGTTGAGTTCCAGCCGGGCCAGCAGGTGTGGGTCATGGCCCCCGTGAAGCCTGGCGCCCTCCAGGACCGATGGACTGGGCCTTACAAGGTGGTTGAGCGAAAGAGTCCAGTTACGTACTTGGTGGACGTCCAGTCGCCCCGGGACCCCCTCCGGGTCCTGCATGTGAACCGACTCAAGCCTCACTTCGTGCGGACAGAACTGAGCCTCCTGCTGGCCACCGATGACGGGGCCGAAGATGAGTCGGATCCCCTCCCGGACCTCCTGTGTGTCAAGGAGCAGGATGGCTCCGTGGAGGGAGTGAACCTCTCCCCAGCCCTCACTGCCCAGCAACAAGCGGACTGCCGCCAGCTCCTAAGACAATTTGCCGACCTCTTCTCTCTGACCCCCCGGGTCACCAACTGGTGTGTTCATGACGTGGACACCGGGGACAGCCCGCCGGTGAGACACCGAGCCTACCGGGTTCCTGACCGGGTCCGGTCCTGCATTCAAGATGAAGTCTCGAAGATGCTGACCCTGGGGGTGATTGAGCCCTCTGACAGTCCCTGGGCCAGCCCCGTGGTCCTGGTCCCGAAGGCAGCGGCCCCCGGTGTCACCCCCGAGCTCCGATTCTGCGTGGATTACCGGGGGCTCAATGACGTTACCCGAGCCGATGCCCACCCCATTCCACGAGCCGACGAACTCATTGACCGACTAGGGGCAGCCCGGTTCCTCAGCACATTCGACCTCACCTGCGGATACTGGCAGATTGCGCTCACCGAAGGGGCCAAGGAGCGGTCCGCTTTCTCCACCCCCGACGGGCACTACCGCTTCCGCGTGATGCCCTTCGGGATGAAGAATGCCCCGGCCACTTTCCAGCGACTGGTGAATAAGGTCCTGGCCGGGTTGGAACAGTTCAGCGCGGCATATCTAGACGATATCGCCGTCTTCAGTTCAGAGTGGAGTGAGCACCTCCAGCACCTCCGGAGGGTGCTAGCCGCCCTGCGCCAGGCCGGCCTCACAGTAAAAGCTAGCAAGTGCCAGATCGGGCAAGGCTCCGTAGTCTACCTGGGGCACCGGGTCGGGAGCGGCCAGGTAGCCCCTCTACAGCCAAAGATCGACGCCATCCTGGCCTGGGAACCACCCATCACCCAGACGGAGGTCCGAGCCTTCCTGGGACTCACAGGATACTACCGACGCTTCATTCGGGGATATGGCAGCCTGGTCGGCCCGCTCACCGAACTCACATCTAAAAAACAGCCAAAGAAGGTGCAGTGGACGGCTGCCTGCCAGGAGGCTTTCGATGCTCTAAAAAAGGCCATGTGCACTGCTCCCGTCCTCCAGGCTCCCGACTATGCCAAGGAGTTCCTAGTCCAGACCGATGCCTCCGAACATGGCATTGGGGCCGTCCTGTCCCAAGTGAATGACCAAGGCCTAGACCAGCCCGTCGCCTTCCTCAGTCGGCGGCTGCTGCCCCGAGAGCAGAGGTGGAGCACCATAGAGCGCGAAGCCTTTGCCGTGGTCTGGGCACTCAAAAAGCTACGACCCTACCTGTTCGGCACGCATTTCAAAGTCCAAACTGACCATCGGCCCTTGCGGTGGCTCATGCAGATGCGAGGGGAAAACCCCAAGCTACTGCGGTGGTCAATCTCCCTCCAGGGGATGGATTTCACCGTAGAACACCGCCCTGGTACGGACCACGCCAACGCTGACGGCCTCTCCCGGTTCTTCCGCCTCAGCGAAGAGAACCCCCCAAGATGATGGGCAGTTCTCTCCGGCTTTCAGCTGGGGGGGACGCGTGTTGGACCCGGCCTCGCAGAACGGCCCTCCGTGCACCCGCACCACCGAAACCTGGTACCTGCAGCCCCAACCACCCGGCCCAGCCGGTCCTTCCTACCAGAACACCCGCACCCGGCCCGGACATCCTCGTCCATGGCCACTCTCCTTTCGGCCACCCCGGGCCCGCATGCCCACTTCATGCGTCAAGATGGCCGCCCGGCCCCAGCGCGACCCTGGCCTAGAGGCGCCACTCCGGCTGGAGGACATCACACTTCCAGGGGGATGAGAGAGGGAGGAGCAGTTTCTATCGCACCTCTGGACTCCCCTGGGACGATGGGTTTCGATCGGCCCTCCGGCCTCCCTGAGAGCTGGCTCCACGCCTGCTGGGTGTCTGGGACTCCTCCCGCCCCGGCCCTGAACGAGATCAAAAGACAATAGCAGGAAACCCCGACAAGCGACCCCCAGGTGACAAGACCCCTGCCTCCACCGACCCCGGACATCAAAGAGGGGTCGACCTATAACAAGGGGTGCTCTGGGTCGGTCCGGCGGATTCGACGCTGGAACAACGTAAGCCTGCTGAGTGACTCGCGGCTCCTGGAAGATCGTAACACCTCTGAACTTGTGCCTAAGCCTGCTGAGTGACTCGCGGCTCCTGGAAGATCGTAACACCTCTGACCTTGTGCCTAAGCCTGCTGAGTGACTCGCGGCTCCTGGAAGATCGTAACACCTCTGACCTTGTGCCTAAGCCTGCTGAGTGACTCGCGGCTCCTGGAAGATCGTAACACCTCCGACTTTGCGCCTAAGCCTGCTGAATGACTCGCGGCTCCTGGAAGATCGTAAACATCTCCGAACTTGTGCCTAAGCCTGCTGAGAGACTCGCGGCTCCTTGAAGATCGTACACCTCTGAACCTGTACCTGAGCCCGCTGAGTGACTCGCGGCTCCCCCAGACTCTCACGGTCCCGCCGGACCCCGACTACGACCCCGTATCCCCTGGCTCGAGGATTGTGAGCTGTGCGCCGGATACGTCCCTGCTTGAACTTTTGCCAAAGACTGTCCCGCTACCCCCCTACCTTTCCGAGACTCTTGAGCCTGTGCACACCTTGTACATATTTGCCGTGATAACCTACTTGATAAAGATTGTTTCTGAGAATAACCGGTGTGGTTACTCTGTGTCGTGTGGTGCCAGGAGTACGATCCTAGCTGCGAGATTCCTCCCCCTGGGGAGTCTCCCGCCAGTGCCCGGCTACGATACTTCGAGGGTGGGGCTCAGGGTAGTCAGGACCCCCTTCCGGGCTCCTCTGAGGTCACCGTCTAACAGTGATGCAGAGGCCTTTGAATTTAGCCCTCTGTTTGATGGGAAGCCAGACCAATTGTTGCAGTAGGGGTGAGGTCCGGGTGCATCTAGGCAGCTTAAAAATTAGACTTGCCGCATCGTATATCACCACCTGGAATTTGCCCAGCAGCTTTTCTGGCATTCCGATGTAAAGTTAGTTCCCATAGTTAAGTCGTGACATGATCTGGGTGGCCACCACCGTCCGCATGGTTGAGAAAGAGAGGATGGGAGAAAGTTTCCTCAACTGTCTAAGCAGACCCACACATGTCCCGAACACAGTAGATACTTGATTGGCCATTGAGAGTTTGGCATCTATTTTAATTCCCAGGCTTTTTACCACTCATGTGGCCAGTACTGAGTGGTCCATGGGTTACAGTCCATAGTGACAGCCAATACCTCCGTTTTATCAGGATTGATCTTGTGAGAGTTGGCTGTCATCCAGTTTACCACAAATCTCAGTATGTCTTTCACCTGTGTATGGGCTTGTGGGGTATTTTCTATTTGTAGGATGATTTGTGTGTCGTCTGCATAGTTGAATACGTGGCAGTCCATCTGGGCCAGGCCCCTCACTAGTGGTCTGAGGTATATGTTGAACAGTAGTGGGGGCAATGCCGACCCCTGCGGGACTCCACGGGTGATGGACCCCCTATCTGACACACAATCACCCATCTGTATTTTTAGGGTGCGGTCCGTCAGGAAGGATGTGATCCACTGTAGAATTGCCCCCCAATGCCAATGTCCTGGATTCTTTCCAGGAGTTGGGAGTGGTTGACCGTGTCGAACGCTGCCGACAGGTCGAGGAGGGCTAGCGTGCATGGTTTTTTGCTGTCAGCTGTGATCCTAATTCCATCTAGTACTGACAGCATCACCAGCTCGGTACTATGGTAGGACCTAAGGCCTGCCTGCCTGTCCCCGGGGAGTTGCTGTTCTTCCATGAACCTTGATAGAGTTTGCAGAACGTGTTGTTCCATGATTTTGGCCATAAAGGGAAGTTGAGATTTGGGTCTGTAGTTTTTCATGTTGATGATGTCTGCTCCTGTCTTTTTGAGATGGGGGATTACCCTTGCTTCCGTAAATTTCCTGGGACCTTCCCTTGTTCCAGCAAGAGGTTTATCATGGTGAGGATTTCTCCCTCAATCGCTGTAAGTGCTAGTTTAAAATCCCTTGGTGGACATGGATCTGCGGGTGAGCCTGATTTTATTCTGGTTGCGATGCGGCGCAGAGTCTCCAGGTCGAGATTTTGGAAGGAGGTGATCAACTCTACCCTATCTTCATGTGGCTTATCCCCTTCCACGGCATGTTGTTTAAAGGGGGAGTTGTCAATGTCTGCCAGGATGTCTTGTACTTTGTCTAAAAAGAGGACTTTGTATACATATGGATAACTTTGGGCTATATTAACTAAAGTGCCCCGTGGTTGCAATCAGATTTTTCATTTGTATAGTCCAGCATGAATAGACAGACACACATTCTCTTATTATTATCATTCTTCTGTAATTTGCTTTGAAATAGAGCCTCGTGATTATATGTATGTATGTGAATGTAACTTCCTCTGTTGTTCAAACATGTCTGGTTTCATAGAGGGTACTAGAAAAGGCCTTTCTCTAATACTACTGATTCTTGTCCATTGAGGGTTCTCCTGAAAAGGCTCTTGGTAGTATCCTGTCTCCTTATTTACACTGACACCAATGTCTTCTCTGTCATCTGGTGGTAATACATGTTTTTTCATGATGACGGGGCTACACTGACACAGGAAAAGAGTATACATGGACATTGTGGCAGTGAATATGCCGACGTAGAGACAGGAATCACTTTGCCATGTTGGCAAGATATATATTGTTGAGAGAGAGAGAGTGAGAGGAAACAAACTGACACTGGAACAGGGAATAAACTAATGCCAGAGCAGAAAATGTAATGAGACAAGGGGACACGTCACTGACGTCTCAGTACTACGATGCCTTCAAGTTAGATCTGTGCTACATAAATGTTATGCTAATAGGTTTAGAAGTGCTCGAATACCTAGTCGGTGTCTTGGGACTACCTTGAAGAAAAAGAAGGAGAGGTATCAGAGTGGATGGGGTCTATAAATATTTACTTCCAAATAAATACTCCTACATAGGTACATACATACATATCTATACACATACATAAGCATATACAGACATACTGATGGTTGGATATAGTGGCACTGACATACTTACTAGGACATGGATATATTGATTCAAGTGCCCAGGAATTTTTATTAAAAAATTAAAAAACATTACTCATTCACTGGGATGCAAACACCAAAGACGCACACTGGACAGGGAGACACACCTGAGTAGGAACAACTGACATGCACACGAGAACTGAAAGAGAAGGCGATAGACACTAACTCACAAACTCAGAGAAGGAGACAGAAACACGCACATTATATCTGAGCCATTCAGACAGGCTGGTGGAATGGCACAAGATTTGATCCCAACCAGAAAAGACTTGATCATGTGCTCATCTTCATAGGGACAATAACAAGCATTTCTATCAGTGGCGGCCGGCATGGCTCGTGGGTGCGGGGTCGGTGCGGGGTGGCCGCGAGCTTGCGCAATGGGGAAACAAAATGATGCACTTACCTTGCCGCCAGTCCCACATCTCTGCTTCTTGCTCCTGCTCTCATCGTGAGACAGGAAGCCAGGAAGAACAGCCAGGCTCCCCTGACCAATCACAATGCTGCAATGCAGCATTTGATTGGTTTTGAGCATCCTAGTTTGATGGTCAACCAGAGAATGGGGGCCTGGGCTTGTTCTCCAAGCAGGCTGTAATGCAGCCTGCATGGAGAACGGGGAAAGTGCACATGACTGGTTTGGGCCGGCCCAAGAGGGCAGACCAAACAGTCATTGTGCACTTAGGAGTGGGCAAACCACTCCTCCCCTGAGCAGGGCAGCCCCGAAAAGTATGTATGTCAAATTATGATCCGTCCATCCACCCCTAAAAAGTCGCCCCCCACCTCCTGTCGTGGGATTTCCCTACACAGACCCTCCAGGATTTCGCAATTTTGCGGTTTGCTGCGAAATCGGCACTTTTGTAAAAATGCCACGATTTTTACAAAAGTGCCCGCAAAATCGGCATTTTTGTAAAAATGCCGCGATTTTTACAAAAAGGCCTGCAAAATCGGCACTTTTGTAAAAATGCTGCGATTTTTACATAAGTGCTATTGGTGCAATGATTTGTGAAATATGCTCATCCGCGCTATGTGATGAGCTGCGAGCCTTGGTTCACAGGCACTGACTGCTGTGGCAATCTGGCTCTGTCTGAGGTTGCGAGCGGTCACTGTCACCCCTTGGAGATGCGTTGTGGATGTGTGTGGAGATTGTGCACAGGGCAGAACCAGGGTGCACTTTTGCTTCACATGCGGCTGCATCGAAACGGCAGGAGCTTTTGGCAATAGGATGCGAGAATTCCTGGCGGCAGACACAGCGAGAGGCTGAGAGAGCGACAGAGAATCACGTTAAACATTGCACTGGCTGGGTCCAGAGACCGTACCGAGGAAAACCTGGGACGGAGTCTCACACTATTAAGCATACGCGAAGGAAGCGATGTAAAAACCATCTGGAAAAAAACACATGAATGAAAACTCGGATACAGTAGAGAGCAGGGGTGATGGAATGTATACAAACTGGAAACGTGTTTCTTGTGTTTCCCCTCCATCCACCCATTATTGTCCTCTAGAAGGTTGGGGGAACACCGAAGCTCATTTAGAATGTTGGCATGAGGCAGAGAGAGTTGGCAGTTGCTGGAGGATTGAAGAGGAGAGATTGGAGGCATTATGTTTAATATAATTCAAGTTAACCATCCTACTCAACTGAAGGACGTCATCCTAAACCGGCATCTCAACTAGCGGGTCGTCTATCATTCAGGCCGTCAAGTTGACCTTCCTTATTATTCTTCCTCCCTCCTGCTCAACCATTGATTTTATATGATGCAACTCAGCTGCTCTATCTATAGTTGTTATTTTTGATGTGAACATTTACTGTTGTGAAGCGCTCTGATACCTTTGGGTCTAGCTAGCGCTATATAAAACTCTTATATATATGCCATTAGCTACTGTGCAATAGTGACTGCACAAGATTCACCAACACGGTGATAGTGCGACAGATAATGTGTTACATTTACTGACTAAATCACTGTCAGTGAAGGAGATAGTATGTTAGATAAACTCAGGGCCATTGGAATTACCAAATATTAGAGGGATAGACTACGCATCAGGGTTGACTACAAAACATCCAGGCAGTGATAAGATCAGCGACGGCTCTTCCGCTATGGCGGAGGAGAGTCGCCCTCCACCCCAAAAAATGGCAGAAAATTAAAATAAAACACTCATTTTATTTTTCCTTTCCTGCCGAGTCTTGGGGGCGTGGCCTGGAGGGTGACAGGCACTGAGGGAAGTGGTAGTGCACTCCCTTCACGGCGCATGGCGGTTTGGGTAGGGCAAAATGTGCCATGCCAAGCCACTGGTGACATTTGGTACTTGCAATTAAGAAACAAAACACATTTCCTTCACTCAGCGTTCAGAATTACAAGCTGCCCTGGTAGTCCCAATGAGGACTCATTTGAAGCTTCACGTCCAGTCACAGGTCCAAGAAGTGGGATACTGTCAAATGTCTCCCTCTCTCACTCGGTGTGCCGATTACAAGAATGGGCTAAGCAAATGGTGGATTGCATTTCCAAGGGATAGCAGCCTTCACCTGTGGGCTGCTTCCTCTGTTCCATATACCAGGTTGCCTATTTCAAAGTGGAATACTCCGCTAAAACAGTTTCCGTTGTTTTAAAGCTGAAAATTGATGATTATGAGTAAAATAAAGTGCCACAAAAATGAAGCTAAATTTCCATATTTGTGCCTCTAAATGTCCATATTTGTGCCGCTAAATTTGCTAATCCATGCCGCAACATCCTCGGGGGTCTGCTACGTTCCATATGACCAGCACAGCCCTGCGATCACCCACCGCTGGGAAACCATTCAGAAAATAACGCTCGGCAGCGAGCCAGCCAGCAGAGATACGACCCTCTGTGAAATTACAGTTGTTGCTTTTTACAAATCATAACTATACTTGCCTCAATGCAATTCCAGCTAGGTGAACCTTACAATAAAATTGTTCAGGTTCGTCCCAAATGTATATTCTAGCTACAAATATCTTTGCGTGTGTGATGTGATAAAGTACGTGAGCTTTTCCTTTATATTGTGTGGCGTGTTACAACCCGATTGGCTGCTGTAACAGTGACTCAAAGAGACAAAAAGCATCAGTAGGTGACGATAATACTGGTGGTCAGCTTTTGTGCCATTCTGCCTTGATGTATTATGCAATGGGCAACAAGCAAATCATTTGCAATGTAAAACGTAAAAATAATAGAGAAAATTCGAGTGTGTATTTCAAGATCTCCTTGAATATATAATTATGGGTCCATTCCAGCTTTAATTGTGTAAACGTTGGAGGCACTTTCAACTTTGCAACACGTAAACTAAAGAAACAGCCTCCTCCGTCATTAAATGTCCCACAGCCTCGTGCCACGCTCGCTTGGCCAGCTTCCCTCTGTCACATTAATATGGGCCCCCTCATTTTCAGAAAAATGCCTTCCTTCCCGCTGCTTGATTATCACAATCAATCTTACAAAACTAAATGTCCCATTTGAATGAAACTTCTGTTTAAATTCCAGGGGTTCTCAAAGAATGGCCCGGGCGGCAAGCGGCCCCCGATCGACAGCAACACTAGGCGGCTGTTCACTGGATTCAGTGTGAGCATTAAAAAATGTTAAATAAACAGGCAAGCCTTTACTTAAAGGTAAATTGTAGTTTAAAAAATGAAGTAACTAGGTTGTCCTGCACCACATAACTTTAGGAAAAACGTCATTTTCGCAGAACATCTCCTAGCAAAAGAGTAAAAATATGAGAAGGTCTCTTCAAAATTCAAAAAGTCTGTTTCATTAATATGCAGAACCATTTCATCTTAGTATATCAGATCATATCAGTGCATTGGAAAATATTATTTGAAAGTGATAGTTTTAAAATATGAATTTAGAAACATTAATTCTTCCCCCCCACATTGACAACAATGCCAATAGTGAACTAAGAGGCAAGTCAGTTGTTATGTGCACTCTTAGGGTGCCCTAGGTACCTATTACACATGAACAACATTCTAGTTTATTAGAATAAACACAGGAGAATGTTTTGTACAACACACATACTGAACTAATGTATTCTGAGGTCTTCTTATATGTGAGAATGAAAAAAGGAGGGAAAGTGAAAAAAATCAACTGCCTAGGATCACACAGTTTGGTAAAGTGGGGAAGCTGGGCTTAATCCCAAGTTTTCTGGTATCACATTGTGCAATTCAGCCACTAGATGTATATTCTTTGTTTCCCATATACCCACCATACCAGCCCCTCCCCCCAGACCACCACCCTGATGGCATTAATGTGGCCCTCGGTCACATTGCAGCCCAAACTTTGTAGCTCATGGTAAAGGGTTTGTCAGTACCCATGGTTTAAACCATCCAGACTTGGGAGTCCTATTTGCCCTGTGCCCTTTACGGAACAGTTAGGGGGTTTGCTTACATGACCTCTTGAAGCAAAGGGATGTGAGGCATATTTACTAAATGTTTCCTCAGTCCCCGGGAACACACAAAGTTGCTGAGCTACGTTGAGTGAATGGGAGAGAGCTGAACAGAGTGATATCTACTAAGATATGATGCTCTTCAGCTCTCTACCTGCGCTTGTGCACTTGAGGCTGCCTAGCGCCAATGCAGGCACCCTTGCACCATTGTGTTACAGGATTGTTTTTGTGCAGGAAGGGCCACCTACCTATACAAATAAAATCCAAAGAGGCAATTTCCGATTTTTATGTGTGATGCATTCTACATCACGCATAGAAAGAGGAAGGAACAAGAAAGAAAGAAACTCATTTTTCTTTGTTATGCCTTGGTTAGGGTAGCATACTATTTTGGTCCAATTTTAAATGTACTGATTTCAGTAAATCTTGAACTGTGACAAAGTCCACAGACAGATACACAACAATGCCCATGCTCCACCCATGGAATGCCTACCACTACGAACTGAAATGTAACACAGTGTAAGTTGCTGCGTTGCAATACATATCTTTACAAATACACACAAGGCAGTGAAAATTGCCCCGGTTTGGCTTTGTAAATGTTACTTAAGCCTTTTTGTTGTCTTGCGTCGCATTGCGAGACACCAGGCCGAAGCAAAGGCTTAGTAGATCTGGGCCTGTATTTCTTGAATGCGACATTCTGTATTAAGATAGGCTTATTGCACACCAATAGTTGGAAAAAGAGTTTTGACCTGGGTGCTCCTGGGTCGCTATGTTATTATTGTACAGAGCACAGTTCATCTCTCGGCTATTAAAGAATGGAGTTTTATGAAAATTATATGTATAACATGCTAATGTATATAGTGGTATTGCCCGCCCAAGTTAACGTCTTATTGCAAAATGTATTAAAATGGTTGCTATCTCTATACATATCAAAGAATAAAGTGCATACTACATATGATTACATAAATATTCCATGAAAACTATGTAGAGTACAGTGTATCAGGGCCACCTATCCAACAGTCTGTTAAAATTGTATTTTTTAGGACCGAATTTTACCTGGGAGATGGAGTTGGTAACATGTAAAATACTGGAGGTGGAACAAAATTCAGAGACCAACTTAAAATTACTTGTAGGAGATCGCTTCAGTGTTGAATACATTGTGTATTATCAGTAGTCGTTTTTTATAGACCATTGTATGGCGAACAGTAAATTTTACAGCACATTCGGCCCGTACCATTGGCCTCAGCATAAGAGAACTATGCAACCTTTACAAGGAGATTCGGGTTCTGCTACAATAATTATTTAGCCAAACAAATAGCAAATGGTATATTTTAGTACACATTGGGTCAGTATGCCTAATAAGGTGTTGTTTCTGGTTCTAATACTAGTTACTTTGACAATTAGTGTCAAATGATACATTGTAAAATATCTTCTATGGCGCTTTAACTTCTGTGGCGTTCGCATAGGGCTAGCAACTGAGGCTGGCAGGGGGGGGGGGGGTGGAATTGGGAGGACATCATGCGTTTGGGGAGGTGGTACTCAGATTGCTTTCGTAGGTATGCGAGGATGGATGGGATGGATTGTTAGAAACAGGGGCCACTGTTCTAAATGTTATTGCTGTGATTTGTTGCAGGATCTGGTCCAAGCCCATCAGCTGGAGATGTACACATATGGGTAGTGGGCCATCCTTTTCTTAAGTGTGCAGAGAGGCAAGCAGTTCAGAGAGGACAAGGAGCAAACCTGAGTTTTGATCGTCATTTGTTCCCAGTTACTAGTCCTGGGAAAGGAGGAATGCGCTGGAAGGGATTGTTGGCAGGTTTGTATGGAATGTTGCCAGGTAGGAGGTGTGCAGACAGCCTGGTATTTCACCTTGGGGAGAACGATTTGGTGGTGGAGAAAAGCTTAGCATTGTTGTATTCAATGAAGAGAGATTTAAAGGAGATTAAGAGACAGTGGGCAAGGTGCTTTGTGATTTGGACAGAGTTCATTCCTAGGCGGAGCTGGAGATGGACTTACAGGCCGGCAGCTCTTGACAAGACTCACAGAAAGATAAACAGGGAAATTAAGAGTTTTTTGCAGGGTTGAGGGTTTTGGCAGGATCACATATACAGACATAAAGTTTGACAATGTAGAATTCTGTTGGGGGGATGGAGTACATCTCTCGAGGTTCGGTATGGATTTGTACCTGTTGAAGTTAAGGAAGCTGTTAGCTAGGACCTTGAACATTCATCAGTAAAATTGCTTTGATTTTGCCGCATAAGGGGCTGGAGGGGCAGAAAAAGTCTGTGAGTGAGGCCTTTTTCTAAGAGGTGGATGGCTGAAAAGTTTGCATGAGTTTACATAAGTTTTATTGTTGTTGCCATTGGCGAACCAGGATGAAAGGGAGGGGGTGAACAAGCTCACATCTCGACGAGGCAGGAAGTTAAATGTTATGCTATAGGAAGTTAAGTTGGTTAGAGGTTAAACGATTCAGTCATAGCCTGTAGGAAAAATGCAAGGTTACACATTTCAGAACTTCATTACAGTAGAAAGTAGATAGCTGCAGGGTTAAGTTATGTGGAGGGGACATGTAGGGTTAGGATAATGTATAGTTGACGTTGTGTATAGTGAAACTTTAGTTTTGTAAGGCAGAATGCCTAGGGAAAATTATGTGATATGCACCTGTTTAAATAAAGCTCCCTTTTTACACAAAATTATGTTGTTAGTGGTCTATGCTGCACCCCTCTCACCTGATGGGGATTTTAGAGGCAGCCGACCAAGTGGATGAATGCCCCCCAGGAATATTGGGGGAGTAGTGCAGTCCAGACGTCTGGTATTTTAGTGTTGGGCTACTCTCCATTACTGGAAGTAGCCCAGGGGTTATAGATAGGCTTCTGTTGGACTAGGCCCTTTTTGCAGGGTTATCCACAAACTTTTAGCTTTTCCCTCCTATTTTTTCCTGACCTCTTGTTGTTGGCTATAGGAATCTGGGCACTTTACCACTGCAAATCAGTGCTAAAGTGTATATGCTCTCTGTGTAAATTGTTGTTACAATTGGTTCTCCTTAATTGGCATATTTGATATACTGGTAAGCCCAAGTGCATTGAAATGTGCCAGGGCATGTAAATCATTCTACTTGTGGGCCTGCAGCACTGACTGTGCCACCCACATGAATAGCTCTGAAAAGGTAATTCAGACATGCCATTGCAGTGTCTTTGCGCAGTTGTTAACTGCCATGTCGACTTAGCAAGTGCGCCCACTTGCCAGGCCCTAACCTTCCCTTTTCTTACATGTAAGGCACCCCTATGGCAGGCCCAAGTTACCCCCCTGGGCAGGGTGCAGTGTATGTGAAAGGTAGGACATGTACTGGTGTGTGTGACATGTCCTGATAGTGAAATACAGCCAATTTCATTTTTCACTATTGAAAGGCTATCTTGCCCCATAGGATAGAATCGGAGTTTATTAATAACATCTTATAAATATAACTTCCCATTGGGACAAAATAGAAAAATAAAGTTTAGGCTCTCTGAACTCAGAATTTAATAAAACATCTTTTAGTAAAGATGGTTTTTAAAATGTGAGTTTGAAAATGCCACTTTTAGAAAGTAATGAACAAAAAAGGTACGAAGCTTGCGCACCCCTCTGTCACACTGCGAAGTGCAGGAAACTTGTCGACAGCAGGGTGTGAGGGTTGATGAGGGTGGTGGCATACAGGGGGTAGTTACATCATGATTTTTATTGGACATAGGCTGTTTGAACAGAGCAGTTGGTGAAGCTATTTTTTTTATTTGTTTCAGCAACCCCTGACGAAGAGCCACTAGGCTCGAAATGCATTGGGTGAAATTAAATGACATGAGCCCACTCACATGAATGATTCTTCTCACGTGTCACTGTTAAAGGCCTGGGTGGGCAAACAGGAGTCATTTGAAAATGTTAAATAAAAGAATCATGGCAATATCACGCTGTCTCCACAGTAATTTTCAGAAAAATGAACGGATTACAAGCAAAATGAGGATTTGTTTAATCACGGTTTCACTCTACAAATATTGGATTATTCAGCAAATAGTGGCCTATTGTGAGGAAAAGTTTCCTGCACTTCGCAGTGCAACAGAGGGGCGTGCAAACTCCGTGCCTTTTTTGTTCATTTCAAATTGAACTGTGTTTCTGGGGACGGTGCACAGCATCTGTTCACACACAATTATTTGGGTTTCATACTCTGCAGTTAGCATATTTTTAAGGGAAAGAGTGGAACCGCACATTTCTTGTCTTACTTTTAGAAAGTACTTTTTTTTCTGTTTAACCATTCTGTGTGCCTCTACCTATTTGTGCCTTGACTGTCTGGCTTTGGAGTGACAGGGGCTAGGGATGTGCATTCTCTCAGACAGGCTGATGTGCGTCCTGCCTTTCCTGAATGAGTCAGGGATAAGCTGAAAAGACCTGGGCTGCATTCAGAGTAGTGGGAGGAGTTTTCACTAGCATCTGAATAGGCCTGGTCTGCATTTAGAGTGGTGGGAGGAGATTTTCCTTGCACCTGAATAGGGCCTGTCCCCCTTGCACAATGCAGTCTCCACCCCCTGTGGTAACACTGCACCAGTGAGGACAGAACTGGTTTGGACTGGGCTCAGAGACCCTTGCACAAAGAGAACAAAGACATTTTGGGCTATAAGTATTAGACTTAAAACTCCTGGACTTTAGATTACTGCTGAACTAAGGAACCTGCCAGGAAGAAGAACCTGGAAAGTACTGCCCCTGTGCTGAGTGCTGTTGGGGTTGGCCTTCAGTGGTTGCTTCTGTCATGGGCAGGGAAAGGACTGGACTGTGCTTTCATCATCCTGCTGTTAGAGTTTTCTCCAAGGGCTTGAAGTAGAGCTTGCCTCCTGTTGGAAGTCTAAGGGATAGAAAAGACTTCAGAGACTACCTATGGAATCAAGAGGAACCTTTGCCAAGGAGAAGAGCTGGAGGAACTGAGGAGAAATACTGCCCCTTTGCTGTGTGCTGTCTGGGGTTGGCTGTTTCTGCCAAAGAAAGGACAAGGACTTTGCTGCGTCCCCTTGCTTGAGAAAGATCTCCAAGGGCTTGCCTCCTGTTCTGAAGTCTCAGAAACACAACCACTTCACCTCCAGCTCCCCTGAACTTCCTTCTTGGGAGTTCTGGCCTGCCAAGAGGTGCCTGTGACTGTGTTGGGCCTCTAGAGTTTGTTCCTGCTGCTGGGAGCTGGAAAAGCAACGCAACTACAAGAAAATCGATGCATCGCTCTTCTTGTGGCTGTTTTTCCAATGCAGCACCGCTGTGAGAGAAGAATCTCCAGGCATCGCCGTGCCGCTGCCAAAACCGACACAGCACATGTCGCTGCTGCAAGAACCGACGCATCGAGGGAACGCGGCTGAAGAAACCGATGCAGCCTCCTGGATTTCCACGCATCGTACCAGTGTGGCAAGTTTTCCCGATGCATCACCCACGGACCAGAACCATCTCGGAATCGCCACATCACTTCCCCCTACAGACCGGATTTGACGCATCACTTCTTCTGCGTGCAGCAGAACTGTCTCATGAAATGACGCATCTCTTTGTGTTTCGACACTTCCCATCTCAGCGGCTGTTTGGCCTAGTGAATTGTGTCGCAACTACAGGTACTTTGAGGGAAATCAAGCATCCATAGTTTTCTAAGGGCCAAGTTGTTTGAAATATTTTTAAAGTCATATTCTTATTAGATGTATGTTTGATTTTTGTCGTTTTGGTCTTGTTGTGTTTAGATAAAGATACTTTATTCTTCTAAACTGGTGTGGTGCCCATTTGTGGTGTTATCATTGTATTACTGTGTGTTTTGAGTACAAATACTTTACACATTGCCTTTGGAATAAGTCTGACTGCTTGTGCCAAGCTACCTAGGGGGTGAGCAGGGGTTATCTAAAGTGTGTATCCCCCTTACCCTGACAAGAATCAAGGGTCCCTTTTTGCACAAAGGTATCTACCTCTGCCAACTAGAGACCCCCATTTCTAACAGCTTGTTTGGGCTTCTTAACCACCATTTTACAATAGGTGACCTGGTGGCTATTTTGTAGGGAGAATAGGGTAGTAAACATTTTGTCCTGCCCACCCTCTCCTTATTATAGACTAGTTGAGTGGTTCCAGCATGAATCTGGTGTTTCCCCATGAAGGTGCTTTCGTTGGGACAGGTGCACAGTGGGTCAGTTGTTCATTCTTTGTCGCTTGAGAAAGGTGCTTAGCGGTTGGCTGGAAAGTTTGTATGGGTTTACATAAGTTTTATTGTTGGTGCCATTGGTGAACCAGGGTGAAAGGGAGGGGGCGAACAAGCTCACACCTCGACAAGGCAGGAATTTTATGGTTACGCTATAGGAAGTTACGTTGGTTAGATATTAATAGATGCAGTCATAGTCTGCAGGAAAAAATTTAAGTTACAAATTGCAGAACTCCAGTTCAATAGGAAGGAGATAGTTACAGGGTTAGTTTATGTGTAAGGCAGAATGCCTAGGTAAAACTTTGTGATGTGCGCCTGTTTCAATAAAGCGTCTTTTTTTCACACAAAATTATGTTGTAGATCTGTGCTGCACCCCTTTCACCCAATTACCTATACTTGCAGGAAAGGAAACCGGGAAGTAGTCCCTTGCAGCTTGTGAGCCCAGGAGGGGTCAACGGCTGCTTAGTGTGTCTTGCCAAGAATGAAACTAGGCAGTGTCCACACAGGACGGTGATGGTGGAACAGGAAGGAGGTGGAGGCTATGCAGGACACAGAAAATATGAGACACGCCCAGATGCAGGTAAAGCCATCTGCGTGTACAGCGCAAGTGGATTGGAGGGTCGTGGCGCACTCTCAGAACAACTCAGGGTAAAGGCCCTTGGAGCGAAAGGGTGTCCAGACGGTCCAGAATTAACAGTGGAGACAGATGTGAGTAGCAGTAAAAGCAGTAACTTTTTTGTGTCTAACGACAGCATGAGTAAGATAAAAGATCAACTAAAGGGCCCCTCTCAGGGTTAGTAGGTACAGCTGGCGATCTGGGAAGTGTTTAAAGGGCAACAAGGCACTGATAAAACAGCGAGGATAAGTGGGAAAGTAGTGACTAAAGGTGGCACAAACTAGCAAAACCTATTAAAGTAACGAACAGGAACACATCAACAATTTAAAACGTATCAGCTCAGATCAAGAGTCCGAAGCTCAAAGTGACCCCTTCCCTTAGATCTGTTTTTTAAGGTTGATACAGAGCTTAACCTGGGTAGAGAGTACTGTGAGGTCAGGGGTGGTGGGGAGATACACAGATAGGTTGATCAATGTCAAAGCTGCAGATAGGGTCAGGGAAACAGTAATAAACAGTGGAGGGGATAGTGGGAGAAAGCAAGATAATGGAGAGTCTATACACCATAGAACACGGGGAGATGTGCAGGCCGCTGCTGGAGGAATATGTGCCAAACGGATTTGCTATTCTGCAACAGACTGAAGGGAAGGAGGTGAAGGAGATGGAATGCAAAATCTGCAAGGGAAGTTTGGTGACCATGAGAATGACGAGCCTGGGATCCGTAGAATTTTACAGAATAATAGAAATGAAGGAGGGTTTTGAGATCTCAGTAGCAAATCAGAATGGGATACAAAAACCTGTGAGGCATTTGAAAGGCACCCGGATAATCTGGCACCGCAAACTGAGACACTAGAGAAAGTGGTTCAGGAGCTCAACCGGTGGAAGTGAGTACAACAGAAATTAGGATGCTGAAACAGAAGAATAAAGAGGTCTTAGATGAGGTGGAAAGATTAGAGAACAGCGTGAGAAGGAATAATAGAGGGTTTCTAAATATAGTGGAAGGTGTTGAAGGAGATGATTCAAAGTCATTTCTGATTAACCTTTTAAAAAGCACAGCTCTACTGGCCGGCCGATTCAGATAAATACAACCCAGACGAAAGGATCCTTTCAAGCTGAATCAAGGGCGAAGAAAACCCAGGAAGAACTTAGTAAACTTCCTGACATATAGTGTAAAGGAGCAAATACTCTGAGCAGGGCTAAACTCAAAGTCATTACAGATGAAGGGTGTAAACTCTGATCTTTCCAGACAGACACAAGATAGGCAGTGGGAGCTTGTTAAGAGAATGGGTGAGTTGAGGGGTTTGGGAACAAAGGCCCATATGAAAGTCCAGCACTATTAAAAGTAAAGTATAATAATCAGGGTCACTGGAATTATGCAATTGTGCGGCTGCTGCATTTTCTCATATTTCTGGATTTGCCGCATTTGCCACCTAATCCATGATCTGCAGATTTCAACAAAAAAGTTTCTTTTTCAAGCTCAAACAGCTTAAAAGTTCCTAAAAATGCAGCGGCAGGTGTTGCTGTACAGTGGAAGGCCCTTTGTAAAGGTTGACTGGTCACCTTGACGATACTTACTCCTTGATGTAGGTGTTAAGTCGGTACCAATGAGGTTCAGCCTTTGCCCACACACAGTGGTAACAAGTGTAAAAACGAAAAAATAATGAAATAATACTTTTGCAAAATGTGCCACATTACACCGCATAATTTGCGATTTCTTACCACATAATTTATTCAAACCTGCTACATACTTGGAGGAAAAGATTGGTGAATTGCACTGAATTATTGTAATTTGGAGGGTGAGAGAAAATGAGTGTTAAAATCTGCACTGCAGGCTTCACATGATGCATTGAAAATGTACATGAAGAGGCAGTCCATGCAGAAGTAGGAAGCAAGTAGAGTAAGCCATTTCAAATATGGAGAAAAGTGTGAGAAATTGTTTGCGTGGAAACCAAAGCTAACTTAAATAGGAATTATAGAAGGGAGATGAAGGATCGCACAATAAACACCTTGTGGTGTACAACTTAAGACATTGGTAAAGCCTTTTATGATTTTTTGGAGAGTTATATCAAGAAATAAAGACCCAGATATCACACAACTAAGGCTTTGGATAAAAGGCAAACAACTGAACACATTGAGCCACAAGCACCAGTTGACTCTATTCCGGGAAATAAATGAATAGGTAATTGATATGATATGAAAATCTAGTAAGCAAGGGAAGGACCCGGGACCAGACGGGATACCAATAGAGCTGTATATCAGTCTAAAAGAAGCAGTAGTACCAATTTGGAAAATATTGTTTCATGAGGTATCACCTCTGGCGCCGCCAAGGCATACCATCAGGTGAATTGGAGCTACTTACCGTAAATATTAGCAAACATGGGGCTAGGTACAACTGTTTGTAAAATATTACAGCTGGTTTGCAGTTCCCCTAAAGTTAGGATTCTGGTTAAAGTGGAGTTAACGGGACAAGTGGATATCATGAGAGGGACAAGGCAAGGCTGCCCTCTATCTACACTGCTGTCTAACTTACACATAGAGCTGTTTGGTAGAGACTTCAGTTTAATTAAAGAATAGCTCCATTTTCTTGCAATGGATTTATCAAAAAAGTTACCTTGTATACGGATGGTCTCATTATGTAAGCCTCGAGATTTATTGACGCAATCCCACAAATTCAGTAGGAAGGTAAAATATTTGGTTCATTCTCAGGGATTTCAAGTTATTGAGGAACTGACATGGAACTGTACTTGAAAGGAGAAGAAAGAAGAGAAGTTATTAGACATTTGGGGATAGAGGTGACAAATGATTAGGAAAACTAACAGGATCAATCTGAATTATGTAATTGAAAAAAAAAAATTAAAAATTTAATCCATGGACTCCAAGCTATCGATGAATGCCCAAGTGGACAAACTAGCAAGATCAAGCTTTGTAACTATAAAAACTCTGAGACAAATCTAAACCCTTTTGGGATTTCCACACAAGGTCAAAGCTACCTTCTCCCTTGTTCTGTCCAAAACTTGATTACGCCAATAGCCTGTACCACAGATCCCCTTTAACGACCATGAAAGGACTACAATAGATTCAGAACTCGGCTGCCAGACTACTTTTGCATATCAAACCGCGAGACCACATCTCCCCTGCCTTGAAAGCCCTGCAATAGTTACCGGTTGCCAGAAGAACCACATTCAAGCTGCTTTGTATCACCCACAAAGCGATGCATGGAATGGGACCACTCTTCATCAGGAATAAAATCACCAAACACATTCAACAAAGGAACCTCTGCTCTAGAGTGGCACCTCGCTTCAAAATCCCAAGATACAAGAAAAAAGCCATGGGTGGCACATCCTTCTCTGTTCAAGCAGCCAAACTATGGAACTCTTTACCCCCAAAATAAGATCCATTGACAACCACCTTATCTTCAGAATACTACTCAATAATTGGCTCTTCCCCACATAAGCACCATACGCAGACAGAAATATACAGCATATCGCTCTGTATATAGACATTTATTTGTACTATAGATATGTACCGATATATATGTATTGCTTTGTATAAGCATGTAGAATAATTATGTTAAACAAAATACATTTTTAAGTACAACAACACTTGAAAAGCAGAGTTTATCTAATGTATCTTTAATCTACATATACTTACTTCCTTTATGCATCTATATGCCTTCCTTGTACTCGGATCTATATATTTATTACTTTTCTCCTAAAAAAGCATATTCAATGCACTATCCTATTTCTCATCCTATACCTCTATCAATATCTTTAATCTACATATACTTACTTCCTTTATGCATCTTTATACTTTCCATGTACTTATGGATCTATATATTTATTACTTTCTTCTGATTCAACATAGCCAATGCACTATCCTATTTCTCACCCTATACATCTCTCAATATATCTTCTACCTCAACTATCTGACTCATCTCAAACCTCTTTCTACTACTCTTTCCAATGCACTACCCTATTTCTCACCCTATACCTCTATCAATATATCCTCTACATCCACTCTCTCATTCATCTCAAACCCATACCTCTACTATGACCCCCAAAATAGCCCTTTCTAGACTCTCCCCTACTCTACCCCTTCTTGCACCATCTGACACCTATTTTACTGTACTGATCCCCAAAACAAGCCTTTCTAAACTCTTCCCTCTGACTCTTCCCCTCCACATCTCTTTTTACTCATCTCAAGCCTCCCACTACTATGACCGCCAATCGAAAAAAAAGAAAAGTCTAAATCCTTCACTTTTCTATCCCTCCACTATCCTTTTCAATCAAAATAACAGACTAACATGTCCACTTCTCAAATTTCATATTTCACGATACTTCCTTCCTTTTTTTCAACATGAGTGGGAAGCAATGCACTCGTTTTATTTCCGAATCCCAATCCCAATCCCAGTGTGAAAGTTCAGGAAAGCCGCCCTTCAGCAGTCTTAGCACATTTTCCGGAATGCCCAGTAGCCTTAGATTATTATGCCTTTGGCGGTTCTCAAAATCTTCTAGCTTCCACATGACGTCCGTCATCCCAGTTTTATGCGATGTTACTTGTTAAGTAATATTCTCCGCTCCTGTCTCTAGTGTCAACACTCGATCTTCCAGAACCGTCGTTCTTTCTGCTATTTCTGAACAAGTTTTGTTAATTTTCCTGATGGCCTCTTGAATCTGCTTAGTTGCATAATGAGCCCTCTTATGCTCCTGTCGAGCCTCAGTTTGAATCTGCCTGAGCGTTGAGTAAATAAGGTCCATTGAGGGAGAGGCCGCAGTGGTAGATGATGTTGAGGTGTAAAGATTGCTTGCTCCTCGAGCAGTAGCATCAGGAGTCGGGCCGTCATCCATATCAAAGTGCGAAACAGAATGGTCCCATTTTAATTGCCGTGAGTGGCTTAGATCAGTATCAGATTGCAGTGCACCCAAGTTTTTTACCCCCCTTTAATCTTGCTTCGCCGCCGCTTTTGAGTGCTTGGATTAGAGAGGGAACTGTCTGTATCCAGCTTCTCAACCAAAGAAATCTCATCGCCGTTAGTGCTACGACTAGCATTAGAAGGCTCAGAATCCTCATTGAGGGGAAAAAAATGATCGCCACCTTCAGGGGTTCCCACTGTTAAATGCAGTGCCAGAGGCGGTCTAGAGCTAGCACCTAATCCGTCCTCAGCAACCGGGACCAGTTCTTTCCTACCTTGTTCTCCCACTAAGCCACTTGTCTCCACATATTGGGAATCCCCCTGTGTAGTTGCCTGTGTAATGGCCCCTTGGTCTAAATTTATGAGTACAGTGGGCACCAGTCCTGTACTTACAGTTGTTGCGGTTGCCAGGCCTTTATATGTACCTATATATATGTATTGCTTTGTATAAGCATGTAGAATAATTATGTTAAACAAAATACATTTTTAAGTACAACAACACTTGAAAAGCAGAGTTTATCTAATGTATCTTTAATCTACATATACTTACTTCCTTTATGCATCTATATACCTTCCTTGTACTCGGATCTATATATTTATTACTTTTCTCCTAAAAAAGCATATTCAATGCACTATCCTATTTCTCATCCTATACCTCTATCAATATCTTTAATTACATATACTTACTTCCTTTATGCATCTTTATACTTTCCATGTACTTATGGATCTATATATTTATTACGTTCTTCTGATTCAGCATAGCCAATGCACTACCCTATTTCTCACCCTATACATCTCTCAATATATCTTCTACCTCAACTATCTGACTCATCTCAAACCTCTTTCTACTACTCTTTCCAATGCACTACCCTATTTCTCACCCTATACCTCTATCAATATATCCTCTACATCCACTCTCTCATTCATCTCAAACCCATACCTCTACTATGACCCCCAAAATAGCCCTTTCTAGACTCTCCCCTACTCTACCCCTTCTTGCACCATCTGGCACCTCTTTTACTGTACTGATCCCCAAAACAAGCCTTTCTAAACTCTTCCCTCTGACTCTTCCCCTCCACATCTCTTTTTACTCATCTCAAGCCTCCCACTACTATGACCGCCAATCGAAAAAAAAGAAAAGTCTAAATCCTTCACTTTTCTATCCCTCCACTATCCTTTTCAATCAAAATAACAGACTAACATGTCCACTTCTCAAATTTCATATTTCACGATACTTCCTTCCTTTTTTTCAACATGAGTGGGAAGCAATGCACTCGTTTTATTTCCGAATCCCAATCCCAATCCCAGTGTGAAAGTTCAGGAAAGCCGCCCTTCAGCAGTCTTAGCACATTTTCCGGAATGCCCAGTAGCCTTAGATTATTATGCCTTTGGCGGTTCTCAAAATCTTCTAGCTTCCACATGACGTCCGTCATCCCAGTTTTATGCGATGTTACTTGTTAAGTAATATTCTCCGCTCCTGTCTCTAGTGTCAACACTCGATCTTCCAGAACCGTCGTTCTTTCTGCTATTTCTGAACAAGTTTTGTTAATTTTCCTGATGGCCTCTTGAATCTGCTTAGTTGCATAATGAGCCCTCTTATGCTCCTGTCGAGCCTCAGTTTGAATCTGCCTGAGCGTTGAGTAAATAAGGTCCATTGAGGGAGAGGCCGCAGTGGTAGATGATGTTGAGGTGTAAAGATTGCTTGCTCCTCGAGCAGTAGCATCAGGAGTCGGGCCGTCATCCATATCAAAGTGCGAAACAGAATAGTCCCATTTTAATTGCCGTGAGTGGCTTAGATCAGTATCAGATTGCAGTGCACCCAAGTTTTTTACCCCCCTTTAATCTTGCTACGCCGCCGCTTTTGAGTGCTTGGATTAGAGAGGGAACTGTCTGTATCCAGCTTCTCAACCAAAGAAATCTCATCGCCGTTAGTGCTACGACTAGCATTAGAAGGCTCAGAATCCTCATTGAGGGGAAAAAAATGATCGCCACCTTCAGGGGTTCCCACTGATAAATGCAGTGCCAGAGGCGGTCTAGAGCTAGCACCTATACCGTCCTCAGCAACCGGGACCAGTTCTTTCTTACCTTGTTCTCCCACTAAGCCACTTGTCTCCACATATTGGGAATCCCCCTGTATAGTTGCCTGTGTAATGGCCCCTTGGTCTAAATTTATGAGTACAGTGGGCACCAGTCCTGTACTTACAGTTGTTGCGGTTGCCAGACCTTTGCCGCATGCAGCCGCAATTTGTAGAGGCTCGGTGGCACTATTAATGACTGAATTGGTGATACTATCGATGCTGTCGATAATATTAACCACATTGCTTCAGATCGCCGTAACATGCTGAACGGCTCTCTCCTGGATCTTCTCTTGGTTCTTCCCTCGGCCCGAAAACATTCCAAGAATCACCGGCGTTTTGGCTGTCAGAGTGCCCTCCTCCTCGCTAGGATGCTGTTCCCGTGCTTTCACTTTCGGGGTAGCGTCTCCCATGTTCCTTCCACCAGAAGCCCCTCGGATAGCCGGGAGGCCGGGCTGGTTTGTGGCTGCTTAAGCTCTGCCACGTGTTGCCCCCTTGTCTCCGCGGCCCCGCCGAGGCCCGGGAACCCTTGGAGGCATGTCACCTCGTCGTGAGTGGCGGTCCTGGAAGCCTGTTGCCGGAAGTGCCCTCACTGCCGTCCGTATTATAAGGTAAGCCACAATGTTCGCTTTGCTGTATGGACGCTCCAGAGCTCGTCTCAGCCCATAAACCAAATTATGCCTGGCCATTACATGCCTTCTAAGACTCTCTCACCGGTATCATCTCTGAATTTTCCCCAGAAGTCAGATGGGTGGTGAACCGCAACCTCTCACGCAGCCACTATCTTGCCCAAAAAGTCAGTTACTGAGATGCCTATTCTTTTCAATGTATTCATGGAAAAATCAGATAGTGAACTGCAATTTTCATTGGAAGGCTCAAAGGACTACACAGCAGAACTGGTTTGGAGAGATATTTTATTCTAAGGAAGAGCCTCTTGAGAAGAATTACTACCTGCTTGAATTCTAGGAGCAAATACAAGTGGGAAGTTTTAATCAATTTATTGCAGTTCCTAATGGCTAAACAATAGGTGGCAGTCGGGCTTTGCAGTCACCCCACCCCACCCGTGGCCTCTGATGCAAGCCCCGCCTGCTGACTCCCGTCAGCTGGCAAAGGTGGCGCTTGAGGCACTCATAAGGGAGGGGTCAGCAAGGGGAACGAGCTTCGTGTTCCATCTCGGACCCCGCCAGGCCTCCATTGATTTCCCCACTTACCTGCATTCTTCGTTCAGCTCCGTGTTGAAGAGACATCCTGGGTGTTTCTCTCCCGGCGTCCTGCGGTGCTCTGTTCCTTGCGGTGAGACATTCTTCTTCCGGGGCACAGTGTTGTCCTGGATTTCCCTCGTCAGGCAGTCCGTTTGCTTTTCTCCTGACTGCAGCATTTTTCCATGCTGCAACTCCTGGTACCTGCATATTGAAGAAATAGAAAAAGAGGTATGTCAAAATAATCCTAGTCCAGTTGCAAGGTAGGATACGTGTTATCCAAGTATCTAGTGGCTTAAGACACTTATCTGATCTAGTGCTCCTTCATTCATTGTGGAAGGTGCTTCCTGCCTTGCACTTGTTGCATTCTCTTCTACTTCACTGTAACTTTGACCCTAAACCTTTCTGTGCCCTACATTTGTTCCCTTTATTGTTTCTCCTGACTAGGAAAATGCGTTTTTTCCTGGCTTTTCAGGCGAAATATATGATTTTTGTGGGTCAGTTGATTCACTACGGTGGTTGTTGTTAAGTTTGGTATGTTTCACAATGTTCATTGTTTACAGGATAAATTCTGCAGTCCTTGGGAGTAATAAGTGTGTGTTTATTTTCTAGATGCATTCTGTGAATCTCTTGCTTTAGTACTACTGGTATTGTCTTCATACAACTGTGAAACCTGCAATAGGTAGAACACTAGAACCCCCACTTATGTGCACAGAGAAACAATAGGTCAGAAAAAGAGTCATAATCATGTGTGTGTTTTTCCCATTAGGAATCCTGGTAACATCGATTTGAACGGACCAGTGGATTCTACTCCTTCTCCCTTTCCTTGTTTTGTTTCCCCTTCTTCCCCACCTTCCCTCTTTGGCTTTGACTCTGTTGGGCAGAAGAGGTGGGTGAGGGAAGTAGGGATCTAGCATCCGTTACGTCCATTTCGCCCCCGAGGAAAACCCAGGTGAGCTTCACAGTGGCTTTAACAGATACCCTGTAGTCCTGGCACCTTGTTTGTTCAAGGGATACGCCCTGACATTAAGCTTTAGCCAATTCTTACAGATACCGTGGAATCGAATAGGTGGAACTTGAAGAATCGGAAAATGTGAGTGATGCAATGAAAATAAGAGCAGATTCTGTCCACGTGTGATCATTATATACATTCTTGCTCATATTGCTGCCAAAAGCTGGCTTAGATTGAGATGTGGAGCGTGCGCTGCAGAAAACAGAAGTAGCTGCAGCCTACATTCTGAGGGTACACTGTATGGGCTGAGTGATACCCTGCTTTGCCTGACTTGGCAGTGTCAAAGTTCAGGAGACCCGCAAAGTGATAAGTCTATGTATAATGGATAAGCGTGGCTGCTAGAAGAGAGCTACCCAACTGAATACAGGATTAAGGCTGTGACCTGCTTGATGTCAGGAGACCAAGAATAGCTGGGTCATACTAAATGAAAAAAAAAAGATTTCTTAGAATTCTCTGTTGGTTTGTATTAGGTTTTTTAGTACAAAAATGAGGAGTCACATTTGAAAACTTCCCCTTCACTTTTGATGAATTGTACAACATATTCATGTGATAACGTGTTCCTTAAAAAGACAATTAAAAGTGTGCCATACAAAAATAATAATAAGTGCACATAGTACGAAGGGGTGAGTTGGAGAATGACTTTCACAAGCATTCTACCACTTGTTAAGAAGACAAAGTAAAGCTGCATGTTGCATAGATCTTATAGGATTAGGGTATTTACTCCACCTAGTAAACACTAATCTGTACAACATGGATTTGCTCAGGGATCGAAATTTACGGGCCCGAATAAAATTAGTCCCTATGTGTCCAAGGTGCTGAGTGGCTGCCCTGCACTGTTACATTGTGAAAACAAACTAACTTGTTATATAGACAGCTGGTAGAATATTTACATTTTAATACATACACATACCTTTATACACATGTATATTAAATGCATTAAGGAGTTAGTGAAAACATTCTTTGTTTAACCCGATACATACTTAATTACTTATGCCCACTACCCCTCATGGTAGAGGCAATATTTCTTTTGTTTGTTTCACTTTAATTAGAGTTTTACACTATGAATGGATACACCACATTAACAAAATAAAAACGAGCACTTAAATGTATGTTCTGATTTCATACTAAATTTAATTTACTTTTACTTTTCTCATAAAAGCCTGTCTGTTCATAAATTTCTGTTGTGAATTCTGACCCTCTTACATCCAGCTCTCCTCTCACCCAGTCTCTTATGTGCTATTACTGTTGGTGAATCACTTACAATCACCTCTCTCCTTCCCTTCTCACCTTCCCTCACTTTCTCTGTCTTTTTTACATCCACCTCTCTCCTCCATGTTCTTCTCTTTACCTCTCATCTCTCTCCAAGCTTTTTTCCTTTTCCCATTGATGCTGTCCCTCTTTCCACCATCTCTTCCCTTCTCCTTGCTCTCTCTTCCTGGACTCCTACCTTTGTTTTGCGGTTCTGTCCCGCTTACATCCACCTCCCCCTCATTCTCTCTTCCATTGCGTCATACCCTTTCCTGTTTGTTCTGCCTCTGACATCCCCTCTCTCCTCCATGCTGTACTCTTCCTAAGTCATCTACAACTACAGCCATTCACCATTTTGTGTTGCTTCTGTCTCTCCATTTCTCTACCCTATGTTTTCATTCTATTGCTGGTTATGCGCTGTTTACCACCACCTCTCCCCTTCTTCCTCCAGCTTTCCTCTTCTTTTGTTGGGTCTACCCTCCTGCATCCTCCTCCCACATCTTCTCTCCCTCACTCTCACCCTCTGCTCACATTCTATAACTGCAAAAAAAACAAATGACTGATGGAATGCTGAACAATGCAAACATTCACTGCTAGTCACAAAGATCTAGGTGTAATCTATTGTCATTTTGCTCACCACGTCATCCCAGTTTGGACCCAGCCATATGCAAATTAGTCTTGTCCCTGCTCCCCATGAGAACAGTCCAACCCGAACTGCCAAGTGAGGTCCTTCCTGGACAAGCATGGTGGGACCAGTTACAGGGTATCACCCCACATCACTTAGGCCAGCTTGCACACAGTGGCACAGTGAGCACAGGACCCACGTGTGGGCAATCCCTTCCCACTTAGAGTGACAAAAGTAAAAAGAACAAATGATGGACGGAGTGCTGAACATTGCAAATATTCACCCCCAGATCTTGGTTTGAACCATCTTTTTTGCATTTGTCCCCTACGTGGATGCTTGTTTCCGATGGATGGATTAAACCCAGATCTGTGACTAGGGGTCAGTGTTTGAAAAGTTTCACCACATCATTTTATTTTGTGGTGTTGCACATTCTATAACTGGCTCTGCTTCTCTATCCACCTCTCGCCTCTGTGCTCTATGGCTCAATTGTCCTTTCTGCCTAGCCTCTAACCTTCTTTCTCTGGTTCTGCTCCTCTTGTATCCAACCCCTCCCCGTAGCTCATCTCTTCTCTTCTCCTCTCATCTCTTTCAACCTCTGCCCTGCTTTTACTGATTCTACCCTCTCACCTTCACCTCTCTCCTTCCCGTCTCCCTCGTTCCCAATTTCTTTCCTTTTTGCAATGATTTTGACCAGTGCATAATTTCAGCAACTGGTTGCCGATGTGGCCCACTAGCACCCTTTTGGGGGGACTGGGACTTATTCTTAATCATCAGACTTTCACCCAGGACAAGAAAGAAAAAACAGCAAATGGGAAAAGAAGGAGGAAAATGGAAAAACTGTTACAATTGGAGAAAGCAGAGGTTAAAAGAAACCTAGGAGAGCGCGATATAGGGCCAGAGAGAGTATACTAGTAGATAAAGGAGGCGTGAGATGAAACAAACTCTACACAGGCTTGGTGTTTGGCGACCCCCAACATTTGGCAGTAGCTCTGTCGGGGTTCTTGGAAAAATGTGGGCCCGACACTTATTCTTTAACAAATTAAGCACTGATTCTGACCCTCTTACATCTTCCTTTTTCCTGCATGCTCCACTCTTCAAGTCTCTCAAAGTCACTGCTTACTTTGGGATGCTGGTTGCAGGTGGGGCCAACCTGGACCCCTTTTTGGGCACGAGGACTTATTTTAAATGATCACAATTTAACACAGAACAAGAAAAAGGCAGCAGAGGGGAAAGATGGGGTAGTAGAAATACAGAAAATGGAAAAGGTGGTGATGAAAAGAACCTGCAAGAGTGAGATAAGAGGCAGTGTGTTGGTGTGTAAAAGAGGCAAGAGTTTAAATCACGACTAGACAGCCCTGGTATTCAATAGCCTTCACAGGCTGTGACGCCAGCAAGCTTTTGAAAACAATGTGGACACTGGCACTTAATCTTTTACAAATTAAGCACTGTGGGTCCCCTCTCATTCTTTCACTTGCTAAATCTGACCATTTTAATGCCACTCAATATGTGGTTAAGGAAATATTTGCTGACCAGCAATACTGTGTTTATGTATAGTCAGTGCCTAATTTGATCCAATTGTTTCAGGTGGGGCCCACCGACACTCACTTTTGGGACCGGCACTTACTTTTACTCAACAGACTTTGCCCCAGAGCAAGAGAGAGAAATGCACACAGGGGAAAGGAGGAAAAGAGAAACTGAAAACAAGGGACAAGAGGAGGAAGCAGGGATGAAGCTGTGCCTGCAAGAGTGAGATAAAAGGGGCAGTGAATGTCTGGTGAGGGTTAATGAGGCACAGGCCCGGCTCCAGGAATTTTTATTTGGGTGGGCCAAGGGTGCATTTGGGTGGGCCACTGCGGGCCCAATTTGTTGCTTCTTGTGGTAGCCTACAAGCCCTAGTTTACATCATACTTGCAAACAGTCTCCATGATACAGCCGATAGATTCTGTGTGTATACAGAGGATGTGGAGAGTTATTTAAAGGTAGAGCAATGTCTGGACCTAAGTGCAAACCCTCAAATTCCAACAAGAATCAACACTAGTACTTCCAGGCCCGATTATCCACTTTTCTACCATCCCTCTCCTGTGCACCTTATCTCACAGCTGACTTTGGGCCCCAGCCCTATATCAGCTACCATCCAGCTCCACTTTCATTATTCCAGTAAAAAACATTAGTAATATCACCTTCAAACTTAAAATTTTGAATATAGCAGTAAATATAATTAGCCCACACTTTAAAATATGTTCCACAATTGCCCCAATTACCTGACTGCTAATTAAATAAAAACAGAAAGGCCATGACAGGGCCAGCTTTAGCGCTAGTGCAATTATCTTTTTTGGCGCCCCACTAAATGACCTCTTTCTCTGCAAATACCATTACTGCCACCCTCCAACAGTGCCCCTCATCTCTCCTTAGCCCCCCATGACCTCCTCCTTGGATTCCCTCACTGCCACCCTCTAACAGTGTCCTTCATCTCTCTGTAGCCCCCCCATTACCTCCTCCTTGGATTCCCTCACTGCCACCCTCCAACAGTGCCCGTCATCTCTCCATAGACCCTCCCACTCATGACCTATTCCTCAGACTCCATCACTACCACCCTCCACCAACGCCCCATCTCTCCATAGCCCCTCCCACTCATGACCTATTCCTCAGACTCCCACACCACCACCCTGCACCAGTGCCCCCATCTCTCTGTAGTTCCCCCTCCACCCCATGACCACCTCCTCGGAATCCCTCATTGCCACCCTCCACCAGTGCCCCTCATCGCTCCATAGCCCCTCCCCCCATGACCACCTCCTCGGAATCTCTCATTGTCACCCTCCACCAGTGCCCCTCATCGCTCCAGAGCCCCTCCCCCCATGACCACCTCCTCGGAATCCCTCATTGTCACCCTCCACCAGTGTCCATCTCTCCGTAGCCTCTCCCCCTCATGACCTCCTCCTCAGACTCCCTCACTACCACCCTCCACCAGTGCCCATCATATCTCTGTAGCCCCTCTCTCATATGCATTTCATTTGTTTTATAGCACTACTCATAGTGTAGGGTGTCACAGTACTTTACATCATGCACATATTATACTGAGACAATTAATCATCCAAGTATGTAATTCAGTCTATAGGGAATGTCACATAAGCCAATGAGGATTACAAGGTGTAGGATTCACGTCATTCATAATGGTGGGCAATATATTTTAAGAGGGTTTGGGCTGGGGAAGCACAAACTCAGAATTTAAGGCATGCCGCAGTGGTTAGGGGTTGGCTTACTAAGAAAAATACATATCTGCCGAAACTCTTTTTAGCAAAATTAAAATAATGAAAGATTGGGGAAGTTCGCACTATATAGCAAAACAAAAAAGTGAAGTTCTAACTATACCATCGATGTTTGTATGCAGCTCTTTGATGACAGTTCATAGGTCACTGTCCTATGTTAGGAGTATAACTTCTGAACTGCAAGTAACACAAGAATGTCTGTGACAAAGGCAGTAACCCACTGAGCTATCCAAATAAAATACAGTTTATCTGCATTTCAAAACTACCAACAAAGGATCATTAATCACCAGTTATCTGGACATTTTTATTGTTGTCTTGCATCCCTGCTAAAAACAATTTAAATGAAGCATACCAAAGTATGTGCCTTGCTGGGCCTGTGCAGATTTTAAACAGAAGACCAAATAGTAACACATTCTCTTGCCTACTCAGATAGTCACATTTTGTGTCACAGCCTGATCTGATAAGGAGCTGCAAGGGGTCAGGAAAGGTGAAATAGAATAAACAAACTTCTTTTTTCGAGTGTTGAAATAGGAAAGGAAATATCCACGCAGCAGCAGGATGGTAGGCAAATGTTACTCTGTGCCAAATAAAGAATTTTTCCCCTTGCCGTGCCACTATTGTACCTGCAGGACATAGCCCACCTTTCTGAAAGGAGTTATGTGATTGGGCCTGGGCTTGTTCTCACAGCCATCCCCAATCACGTAACTCCCAGAAAAGGAAGTAAAACAACGTTCGGAAGAACGTTTTAAATTAAACTGCCCATTTTCTTTTGGCCTTCATGTCCTCACTGCAAGGGCCAAGGCTCATGTTTAGGTGGGACAGGCTCATGTTTGGGTGGGACAGGCTCAACCCGCTACAACCGGGCCTGATGAGGCATAACATCTATTTGTAAAGCGCACTTTCACCCATAGACATCTTGGTGCTGAATAACAGAAGTTTATTGTTACCCAACTCAATGGTACACATTTTATCGAACTTGGATGATGAGTGGACCCGCTGGGGTGTGAATCTGTGACCATAAGGTCAAACACAGGCTCCAGCAGTGGACCCACTAGTCAACTGAGCCACCAGACCTGACGGTGGAATGAAGACTAGACAACTTAGATCTTGGGGAATCCCGATATTGTGTAGCGCCAACTATGGGCTTCTGCCAGGACTTTTGGTCATGGCACTTACGTTCACAAATTAAGCACTTTGATATAGTAAGTTATTTATCTGCTACTAGTACTACAAATATTACTTATAGTAATAATAATAATATTAAGAATATATTCGATTACTTTTCACAGTGGTGACAGAAAGATGCAGCAAATTGAGGAAATCTGTTCACTATCCTCATCTCATCCCCCCTGAGTCGATGTCAAAGCAGAGCTGTAGTTAAGGGGAGGCACTCACATGAAGCACAGAAGTTAAGGGGAGGCACTCAAAGATGATGGACGGAGCGCTGAAACTTTTCAGATACCCACCCCCAGTCACAGATCTGGGTTGAATCCATCATCGTTCTTTAGCTCAATTCACCACCACAGTTCTGACACAGCTATATGCAGATCAGTCTTGACCCTGTGCTTCATGGGAACAGTCCAGCCCGAACTGCCAAGCCATGTCTTCCCTGGACCGGAAACAAGCCTCCTGGGACAGGAATCTCCTGCTGATGTCGAATTTAGTTTTAAAAAAATCTATACAGCAAAGAAGTTGTGACTGACTCACAAGACTGTCTGTATGGGGTCGCCCTTGGATAAAAGGCTGAATTATACAGTTTGTTTCCCATATTTCTATTAGCTATGTGCCTTAAATGTAAACGATTTTATACATTGTTACAAATGAATTCAAAAAATGGTCACAATATTCTGCATGGGACAAGTACTTTCTTTGTCTGGGGGGGGGGGGGGGGTTAGTGATTTCACACTCTGCGTCTTCCAAGTGCTCTATTTCTATAAGATAAAAAGAATAATCACTTTATTCATTATCACAACTTCGGCAATGAACACGTGCCTATGACGCGCATTGTGGATTGGGTGAACATCAAAGAGGCGAGTGCAACCATAAATAGAGCCCATAGGTGGCGCTGTGGTTAAACTGCAATTTGTTTGACAGCTTGAAAAATACCTTCCACCTCTTCAATCGAAGGCTTCGCTGCAAGGTGCGTATAGTGGTGATGAATTTGTGCACATTGCATTCTCGTCCCAGGTAAGAAATTGAGACAGTAAAATGTTACTATTAACGCAAAATCATATTTTGAAACTCTCACGGGCATTTTAAAGTTGTTATAATGTGGGATCAAAAGGTGCCTTATTTGGGTGCCCTCTTAACACTCACACACTCAAACGTTAAAGTGAGCCACACACTCTCTCCGTAAACTCACGTCATCTCGACTTTTCCTAAGCAAGCATTAGGGGGCTACCAGCTGTTTTCTGCCTTCAGTCACACGCTGCGTGGGCCACAGGCCTGGTGTAAATGTACATGTATGGAGCCAGTGACGTGGGTTCTGCAGAGCCCCCTCACCTGGCATGGCCGGCAATCGTCAAAAACTGTTACAATAAATACAAACAGCTCTGCCACATGAAAACCACCTACACCCTTCCACAGTTATGGCGTACATCTGTGCAAGATGCGCGGTCTGTGGGCGTTGGTGTTTCCTCTGACAGACAGACAAGAGACTGTGCTGTGTAACACGGCCTTCTGTGGAAAGGGCAGCGCAACCGGCTGACTGGAATGTGCGGGGGTGAAATGTGTGCCCTCCCAACTCACTGTGGCTTATTCCATTGCAGCGCACTGTCCCATTCATCACCAGGCACAGGTGCATATGGCATGCGTGCCTATAGCGTTGCACTGCACTGCATCCTACTGCACTATGAGGGATCTGTGCACACTGCACTGAGAAATCTTTACACGCATTTCACTAATGTCAAATAGCCGGATCTAAGAACCGTAACGTGTTATTTACCACCTGATTTAATGGGACCCAATGTATCGATAACAGGCGGATGCAAAGTTTTGTTTGCACTCCAGCATTCCAAACTTGTGACTTACAGGCGCATATATTTAATATTCAGTATTTGCACCCCACTCATGCACATTTCCCCTGAGTGTGTGTCTTGATGTCGAGATGTGTCTCCCCTTCACTTGCATCTCATGAGCCTCCCTTGGTTTTTTAGGCCCAAGAGATTTTTTTTTTTACACGAGCAAAATCCGTATTTTGTGTGCTGTATATTTCACATACTTTCTCTTTTCCTCCCAGTTACACTTGCAGGTATTTCGTTTAATTATTTTATGCGACGCATGTCCTCGTGCACAGTTGCCACAGGAGATGACAGGTGAATTGGGTTTTGCATATTATGTGTAATTTTCCTTAGAAGTATTTGTAATATGCGAGCATAAGTATACACTTTTGCCCAGCCCTAGTTTTGATAACAAGATCTCTGCATCATTCATCTCACACATTGCCTCCCACCCCCTTGCGCATAGTATCACCCCTTGAAATATGTAAATCACTGACATGTTCTGGCATACTAGCTAGAAGAGGGCATCCATTGGGCGTGGATTGAATTGGGTGGGACATCTTTCCTCAAAACACCCCCTAGGCAGGGATTCACTGCAGACACCACCTGTAGCAAACCCGAGTTGCTTTTGCTAAAGGTAAATACTTAAGTCAGTACCAGTGATTAAATGAACTGCTGCAATGGCCCATTGTACTTGCATTTGATCGTTCCTTTTTATTGATTATTCTTAGGTGGGCCTTTTCATTACCCAGGAAATGTAAACAGAAATCTGAAAGAAGTTTGAATGAGTACAAAATGTTTAGGGATTAATAAAACATATTTACTGTGCATGGTGTGAAAAACTTTGCACCACAACGTTGGCCTGTTTGTACTCAAAAACATCATGTGCTACATGCTGTGCAATGTCATGTATTTATTTCTAAATCCTCTCACCATTTGCATTTTGTGGTGTGGTTGGATGTGGTCAAAATGCTTAGCTTAGTTTTGGATGATTTGAGCTGAGGAGCTCTGGTTGATGCACCTGCCCTCAGTGAGTGGTACAGAGACAGGAGACAACTGTCTGTGAGCAGCATTTCCATCACCTCTCAAACAACTTGCTATTCTCTACTGAAGAAGAACAATCCTGAAAAGCACTGGCTGCACCAACAGTGGTGAAAAACTAAAGGCTGATATTAAACCAGTGGCTTCCTACGAGAGCATCATTGAAGAAATCACCCCCCTATAGCGAGAAAGCTTTACCATCAGTTCAGATAGGGATCCCTACCTGTTAAATCCTTTACTAGGAATAGGCAAAATGGATTTATTACCATTGATCAAGTTTGCATGGGTTGTCGAGGGAGTGCTGAATCTCCGATTCATGTTTTATTTTTTTGTCCACATTACTATCAGCTCTGCTCCAACTGGAATGTTCCTCTTTGCAAAAACCTGGATATCAGGAATCATCAGGTGGCATTTAGAATATTGAAATCAGCTACAGGCCAGGTTGTGGTTTTCTGTTTGGCTACATTTTTAAAGGCAATGTGGATAAGACGAGCGAAGTATGCATAAGCAGTTTTTACAAACACAAAATCAGAGCTGCACCACTATAGAGCGAACATATACATATGAATAGTTAAGGCTCAATAAAACGCAGAGTGTGAAATGTATCTTCTTTATTTTTTCTTTTGAAGCAGGCAACAGCCAACGCGTTTCGTCCTATAACATAGGACTTCTTCAGGGCATTGAGCAGTCAAAGACGACTGAAAAGTCGGTAGATCGATAATCGCCTTATGAGTTGAATACTCTCAGCATCCGGTTTGAACATTGAAGGGATGGTCCATATAATAATCTGGGCCTGACTTAATTTCATCCGGTGTCCAATAGTAGTAAGTCAATGAATGACTAGCATGGTGCGATGGCCACAACTTGATTCAGACTATGCAGGTATGTCTAGTACCTACTTGTTTATATGGGAGACTCTTCGCATTAGCTGTCAACTTCGCAATAGAAGTTCAAACCGGCATAATATTTCTGCCTCCTTCTCCCGCCCGTGATTCGAGATTGAATTGTTCCTCTTTGCAAAAACCTGGATATCAGGAATCATCAGGTGGTATTTAGAATATTGAAATCAGCTACGGGCCGGGTTGTGGTTTTCTGTTTGGCTACATTTTTAAAGGCAATGTGGATAAGACGAGCGAAGTATGCATAAGCAGTTTTTAGTTGTGAACTGGTTTAGACTGGTGTCCAGGTGCCTTACTGATTTTGTAATACCGATGACTTCCTCTATTAGGATTATATTATTGCCATGCTGCTATTGTATGCATCTGTACGTTGTGTTGCTTCTGTTTTATTAAGAACTCCTTTTAACTGTTTTGTATTTCTCTCGTTTAACATTTTTTATCTTTATTTAGTTGTATTTATTTGTTTTTATGTATTTGTGTGATGTTTTGTTATGTCTTAAACTTTTATGATCTAAAGTGATTGAAATAACGTTTTTTGACGCTGAAAGGCTTTTACTGAAGTAAGTATTATCATGCACCACATTTACCATAATGCATCTGAGTGAACTGAGTGCTGGGATGTGAGGCAGCATGCTCCGTTCCTCCTTAGCTTTGGATACTGTTCCTTGTGGTTGTTAGACAAGCCCCAGTGACAATAATAAACGTATCATGTATTAACGGTATGTATTGCCTTCATCTTGAACAAGAATTGTATAGGCAGACTCTTAAACACCAATTCTAAGTTGTTATACAAAGTTTGTTGCAGATGCGCAGTCCTGGTGTGACAGTGTTTACAGCACAGGATCTATTCAAATCAGAAAGAAAAATGTGAAGAGAGAATTCCTTGATTCAAGGTCAGGTACTGGTATTTACTGTAGCCAAATTCCAGGACAAAGTTTTTTTGGGCCACTGTCCCACTCGAAACAGGGACCAACATTATGCAAATCCGTCTTGCTCTTAATCCAGGAAGAATAACCTAGCCTGAAGTGCCCAGCCATGCCCACTCAAACAGTATACCACATCTGGGCATACCGTCACACTAATGTGATTTGCAGAAGATTGGTCCTTGTCTAGAGAGGCATTGTGTTTAAAAAACTGGTGGACTGGAAAGCGGTCTGTCACCAGTAATCCATCCCTTTTTTCAGTGAAATGCCCTACATGTGACAGTTATGCTCTGGCACGGGTCCTGTGCTTTCCGTGGCATAGAACTCAAGCTGCCCCTCTTTGATGCGGTCCAAGAAGACTGAACCTAGTTAGGGGTTGCATTTGTTCCCCCGATCTGACCTTTCGGGCTGGGCTTTTCCTGTTGTAGCAGGGCCAAGGCTCATTGCATATGAGTGGTGCCGGTCTGGTGTGGTACAGTGGGCCAACAATGATGGACAGGAATGCAGGCTGGACGAATTATCGGTGGCTGAGATTCATTCAAGCATTTACCCTTTCACTTATCTGTTTTTCTATATTCAGTTTAGCACAAGAGCCAGCTGCAACTGTGCCGAAACACATTGCTGTCCTGGGCCCATTGTTTCCTTGGTTTGTACATAACACATTTTGCCCCCTTTCCATATACACAAGGCACTTTTACTATTGGGTGTTAGCACTTTCCACATGGGAAGTGGATGGTGAAAGAAATGGAAAATGGTTAAGCTTTAGAACGAATGGTCACTAATGTGTTCCAATAATTCCGAATGCATGGGTGATGGACTATTCCAGTAGTCTGTCTTCTATTCACTCATGTTTATAATGCTTGCTGATTTAGAGAGTTTCATTTTTTTTATAGAAAAACGTTTAGGACACATGTATTGTACTTGGAAAAAATACAGCAGGGGAACTAAATAATAAAACTGTACATTGAAGACATTGGCTGGTTTGTGAATCTTCCACTAGACCTATTTTAATGGGTGTGTATTGGTTTCAGAGACCTAAGGAAACCAATCCAAGAAGGCCAGGGAACCAATAACAATGAATGCGGATTTTAAAGACGGAAGTGATTAAACACCCATAGACTTACATACACTCACTTGTGCGATATGCCCGGTGTCTGTGAGCGTGGGCGTTTCCTCTGACTAATAGAAACAAGAGACTGTTTCGTAACTCGACCTTCTGTGGAACGCGCAGGGCAATCGGCTTGAGTGGAATGTGTTCTCGCGAAATGTCTCTCTTACAAACCTAGTCTAGGCTCCAGCTGATTTTAAGAGATCATTTAGTCATGCTCTGGGATGCCGTTGTTTTCTCTCCTTATTAACAAACTCACTACTTCTTGCGATCCCTCAGCTTTTGCATCTTCTTATTGCAACCTTTACGATGATTTGGAAAAACACAACCCAAATAGTTTCCCTCCAAACAGAATATAAGCATATACTTCTGAAACCACACTCGCCTGACAGGACGCTCTCTGCGTTTCACCCGGAACGCCTTTTAGTGGGAGAGAAACAGCGCTTACAGTATAGTTTCCGAATTTCACCTGAAACAGCCTTTCAACATTTGTAAAGAACTAACAAAGGACCCCCCTCCTCAGACGTTAAAAAGCTGGCCCAGCGTGACTTTTCATTGAAAGGATTTGGACTGGATAATTATTGTGGAGAGTGAGAGCGGGAATTGGGTTTATTTAGCATGAAACGCAGGCCCACCGACAGAGGGCGGTCGATGGCCACTCGAAGGTTGCAGAAGCGTGTTGTTAAAAAGATACACCTCGGATTCAAGCTCATCTCCCCCAAGAGGGGAGATGTTACGATCCTAGGTATCCCTGTCGACTGTCGTGGGAACGGTCAGCGTTTGTGTCCCCGGACCAGCCCGGACTACCTACTCTGCTCTTTGAGCAGGGCCTGGACTTTGGCAGGGGGGCAAGCCTCCTGCCCCCCACCGGAAGGGCTCCCTCAGTGCCACACTGTGATTGGTCGGGTCTGCTGCTCATAAGGGCCTGCTCTCCTAACTCCTTCGCCCATGCTACATGCACATTGTGGATTCTTGTTTCTTCTCCCCCAGATGCTCTGTTGCCGCTTTATATTGTGTAAACTTGGCCCAAAGACATCGGGCCGCTTTATATGAGTACCAGATTACATTACACATGGTCAGATTTGTTTTGGGCACGGGGACATTAAGTAATATGCCCAGAATCACAGGATGTTGAGTAGACACTTTGCCCGGGCCCAGTTCCCATTCTGCGACCAATTGCCTCACATTCAAGGGCGTAGCTTTCATTAATGCAGCAGGTGCAGTGCACCAGGCCCATGGGGCTAGTGGCCCGCTAAACCCTGATTATTGCTATATGTCAGCCAGGGATGGGTCCGTTTCCTTCCTCAGGGTCCATGCCACACTGGCTACCACATCTCCTTCGTCCGTGCTTTGCTGTTTTTTCTGCCGGTCTTGCAGTGAGTTTGGCTACCCCCTCTCTCGGTACCGCTCCGGTAACCTTTCTACGTGTAGCACACGCTATGCTGTCTTCTGCTATTTTTCTTCCCACACTACATGTAGGTGTAGGTGTCACTAGATCGTCTCCGCATCCTGTGCACGGGGTTGCTGTTTTCTATCCCTTTAATGTAGTTTGTATTGTGCGGTCTCTATACTGCTTTATTACCACAGCTTCCCATGCTGCACATTCTTCGCTAACCCTTTTTCTCATGTTTTCACTGTTTTGCTGTCCCCTTTTCTCACGCTTGCGTTTTGGTTTGCTATCCCTCCTTCCCATACTTGCAGTTTTGCTATCCCTTCCTCTACGCTTGCAGTCTATTCCTATCCCAACCTACTGCCATGCTTGTATGTATGTATCAATGTATGGATTTACTTAGCGAGCGTTTTTTGTCAATTCTTAGACAGTTTTGTTATCGCTTTCTTTACGGCTAATAATGTCTTGTCTTAAGTATCACGTGCGTTACCGTGTTGGAAGTATATTTTTGATAGCCCTTCCTGCGACGCCTGCACTGTTTTGCTACCCCGTCTTACTATGCTAACATGTACATATTCATGTATGTATTAATGTACATATTTTGCTTTCCCTTCTTCCCAGTCTTGCTTTTATTTATGTGTTTGTTGCTACCCGTTCTTCCGTGCTACACGCCGTGTTTTGCATTCCCTGCTCTTCGGCTGCTCCCCGCCCCTCATACTTTCCCTGCTGCCCGTAGTGGTTCCGCCTGGGGGCGGGGCCCGGGGCGGGGCCAGGGCTGGCGGAGGGTTTGCTCTGTCAGTAGCACACATGCCTGTATAGAGAGACGAGGGGAGGGAGCCGGAGGTACAACGCAGCGCAGCCTGTCCGCATTGCCGCCGCTCCGAGACACCGCACAGCCCGCCTCCAGCCTCACAGTCCCGGGCACAACCTTCGGCAGCGCCCACCGCAGCCCGAGCCGTGCAGTCCAGGCCAGGCGCTCCGAGCCGCCGTCCCAACAGCTCCCCGTCTCCACGACCGCGGGACGGACTGTTTTCTTGGCGTTGCTGCTGTATTCTTTTCTCCTCTTCAGCGGAGCCCCGCTCCCGGGAATACAAAGTACTGCAGGGGTCGGTCGAGAGGAAGCGCTCCCGCTGTTCACGTCTCTCCTCCGCTCCACCCTCGGCTCTCGTCTCGGGAGCCCCTCTCCAGCCCCACGGACGGGCCGGGCCAGCACACGGCGCCTCTCCTCCCGGCCGCCAGGCTGCCGCGATCCCAGAGCGAGGTAAGGCTGGTGTGTGCGGGCACTACTGCCCTCTATGGGACCCGGCGTCCCCGCTGCTAGGTGTTTACGGGCCGGCCCTGGGGTGCGGGCTGCCACCCCGGGACACTCGGAATAAATGCCTCTGCAGAACTTTGTAACATGTAGTATTTTGCTTCGATTCGTAAGATGTGGTGTTTATCTCATATATCAGTTCTGGCTTTACGAGCACGTAGGGACAGGCGCGGTAGAATGGACGGGCAGAGATCAGGCAGTCTTGTGATCAGAGAGGCAGGGACAGTGGCTGATAGACAGAGTGGGGCAATTGTGTGATCAAGAGGCATTGGGTAGTTGCTGGTGGAGAGCGTGGCACTGAAATGATCAGAGGCATGGGGGAGAGGCTGGTGTACAGGGAGCGATGGGGCACTTGTGTGATCAGAGCGACAGGGGGTAGTCGTTGGCGGTCAGTGCACCACTAGTGTGATCAGAGAGGCAGAGTGGGTAGTTGCTGGTGGACAGGAGGAGGCACTTAAGTGATCAGAGATACAGTAGGGTAGTTGCTGGTGGGCAGGGTGAGACACTTGAGTGATCGGAAAAGCAGTGGGGTAGCTGGTGGCGGAGTGAGGCAAGTGAGGAGAGAAGCAGGGGGTGGCTAGGGGACAGAGTGGGGCACTTGTGTGAACAGACAGGGATCGATCGCTGCTGGTCAGAGAAAGAATTTTCGGGCATTGCAGGGAAGGGAAAAGGGGAGGTGAAGGCAGTGGGCACCGGTTGTGTCCCGAGAAAGCGCTGACCAGGAAGAGACGCCCGGAGTAGGCAAGTGTGGAGGGAGACCGTGTACCAGCGGGGACGCAGGCAGGGCGCTAAGTACGGACCTAAGATGCAGAATGTAGGCTCCTTGGCAGGGGCTGGGGGCAGCAGTCGCTCGTGGTCGGAGCGGCAGAAAACTGGGGAAGACGTCCGACAGTGGTGAGACAACTGATGACTTGGGTACGAGTGGTCAGAGACGCAGGGGGCAGGCGCTGTTTGACAGAGCAGTCACTAGTGGTAAGTGGCAGGGAGCTGGTGCTGGGAAGCAAAGCGGAGAGAGTTCATAGGAAAAGGGGCGAGGGGCAACAGTTCTTGGCGGTCAGTGGCGTGGAGGAGGCAGCAGTGTGTGCTTATGATCGCGAAGCAGGCACTGGTTGGAAGGCACTTGTGTTCGTGACAGTGCAGCAGGCACTTTGGCTTGGAGGCAGCAAACGGCACTATTGTTTATGATAGTGTAGCTGGCACTACTGGCCAGCAGAAATCAGTTGAGGGTAGGGTGGCATCACGGGTAAACCAGCTGACTGTCGGATGACATCACTGCGGTGAATAACAAACCTCGTGAACCGTGCACAAACACAGTGTGTGCACCAGAGAAGGGTGTGAATGGGACGGGTGTGGTTAGGGAGCTGCTAGCGAGCACTGGTGGTTGGCAGGGCGATTCAGCCCCTAGGGTGGGCACGACGAGGAAGTGTGTGTGCTGTATGGGCACTGGAGGTCACGGGTCATAGCAGGTACTGGAGGGTGTTCTCAATGAGACGCATAGGACTGTCAAAGTTTACGTAAACACTAGGTGTACCGGGGCACGGGCAGCAGCGCCCTTGGGGTGTCACTTCCTGCTGCCACCGGGCACTCGCCATTTCAGACAGGCGTGGTGCCTCTGCCGGGGAGCTCCAGCCCTCGAGGAGCTGGAAAAGAGTGCCGCAAGAGGGACTGTTTAATTGTTCTTTTACAGAGGGCAGACTTCACCCAGCAAGCTTTCAAGGCGCTACCCTTAAGTGAGTGTCAAAGCACCAGCTAGAAGTCAACCATGTGTGGACTGGAGCCGTAACAAATCGGATATTACTTACAAGTGCACTCGGTCTTTGCGGACGCCTCACCCGGTTAGATTTGTTTTGGGGTATTATTTGGGAGGGCGTAGACGGGAAAATGTCCATAATGCCTCACACACTTGTCATGAAAACATTGCCTTCCCTGTCCATGTGCTGCCCCCCCTTGCCTCTTCAAATGCTCAAGGCCTGCCCCCTCATTAAGTTCCAGGCCCACGTTAAGAGACCCGTTTCCTGCGCCTCATTACCAGGCGCTGGCTGGCTCTCTCGCAGGCCTTCCATTAAAAAAAAAAAAAAAAAAAAAAAAAAAGCAGCACCAGGGAGGTTGTTAAAAGTGGAGCGAGCTTCCCTCGAGCTGCCAGCTTGCCTTTCCCCTCGGCAGCCTGCAGCCAGTCCCCAAATTGCCAGGCTCTGTAATTACCAGAGTGCGCCTGTTTAAGTTAAAAGCTTTTTTTTTTTTCTAACTCTAAATGAAACTCGAGGAGGGACCTGTCTGTCCTCTGCTTATCTGGGGAGTCACTTTCTGGTCAGCCCTCTCGATTCATCTCTCTTAGATTTAATCAGCATTAAGGTATTGCTTGTCCTTAAGAGCTTTGGCTAATGGGGTTACTGGACGCTTTTGTCGGTCTAACGTTTCCTTTTTTTCATATATTTACCTTTCAAGCACGATTGGGGGCAGGCAGCGCACAACGTGCTTCAAGAAATCTGAAGCGATTAAAAAGGTCGGGGAAAGAGTTGAAAGGCAGGAAATGGTGCCTCGGTGTTTAGTGCAGGGGCTGAAAATGTAACAAAAGCAATTCTGGAGTAATGCATCGGATAAATCAATTTACATAAAGGTATGATGCGTTTGGGTAACTACAATGCTAATGGATTTTAGAGTGGTGCTGGTTTCTGAGTCCTAGTGTTTTGTTACAGCGTAATTGGTACGAATCTGCTTTATTGTGCGGTTTTCAGGACGAATGTTGATGGCCGAGTCTCACTGTTGATATGTTTTTTTTTACCTGCTTTAAACGTTATTGGTTTGCATGTCGTGCTGTTGAAGTTAGCAGCTGTCCTGTGATGGCAGTGGGGGTATTTTTGGCCCCTCCCTTACTGCCGAGACCGTGCTTCTAACAGTGGACTACAAGCAGGGTTTTATTGGCCATCTTTAGTCTGGTCGGGCCCATCCACGCTCCCTGTGCAGAGAGGGGCCCCCCGCCTGTTTTGGACTTGAGACATTTTGCACAATGGGTGTTGTTTATACCGCCAAGCACCGTATTTACATCAGTTTGTTTTACTAGTAATGACGCGCAGCGCGCCATCCACTGTAGGTAGCAAGATAGCCATGTTTTGCTTCGAGGCCAGTTTAGTGAAATGCGCCTGTTTGTTTCAGAACAGCGGCAGAGATCTTAAAATGTGTAAAATCCTTTCAAAACCACCCACGCGCCTCTGAGAAGCCGGACAAATTTTTTTTGCACTTATGGGGTCTGGGAGACAAAACTACATGTACCAGAATGCAACCTGGGAACTAGAAACTACACCCTTAACACGATAGTGAACGTGGGTTCTATTTTCTTTTGCGCACTCTATAATGTGATTACCTCGTTATTTTAGAAAGGCGATCTTTTTTGGGGGTTAGAGGTGCCCGAGTTTTGGATGAAGAAGGGTGAACGGACCCAAAGAGGAGACCGCCTTCTCGGAATTCATTCTGACGGGCCGGCGTGAGGAGCTCGTACTTAGACGTGTTTAGATGCACGTTGGCACATCTTTTAGTTTTACCTTTAAAATGCACGTTTAGAGCCAGAATGGAAAGACGGCCAGACCTTGGGTGAGCTACTCACGCCTGACACGGGCAGAAAAGGTCTCCTCAGAACATCGCATAGCAATGCTTCCGGGTTAAACTCTCCCATGTACCCGCATACACTTTACTGTGGCGAGACGGCCCGGCTATTTTCCATTTCAGCTCCCGCTGTCCCGTCCCGTGCTCTTATCGCCATCTTCAAAGGGCCAACTGGCCGCCTCTGACTGCGGATCAAGGGCAGATTATCCGGCTTGGAGTGAAGTGGTGTTTGTGTGGGGTTACCAGGCGCCCCCCAAGCCCCATGTCTGTTGTGCTCCAGAGCCAGCCTGGGCTGAGAGGATACCATGGAGGCATCACGCCCCAGTGAGTGCTGCAACCACAACAGGAAGGGATTAGCGGCTGTGGAACCGGCTCCGCCGGTCTGCTGCCGGCCCGCATGCCCCGGAACAGTTGATTCAACAAGTTCAGAGTTGCAAGAGCACTTCTGAAGTGCGCGACTGAAATGTGGCCGGGGCGCCGCCCCTCTGATCATGTGAATATTCATGTATGCAGGCAGACAGACGTGCCAACGCCAGGCAATGCCTGGAGGGACATATTGCCCCAAAAAAGGGAGACATTTCTTAATTAATTTGCTTTGTTGTGGAACTATTTTAAAAGAAGGGGGTAAAATAAAAAGCTAACTGTAGAATGACATAAATAGATGGCTTGTGTGAAAGAGTGTCCTTTTGGTAGACCTTGCATTCACGCTTGTGCCCCAGGGTGCTTGTTTGCCAGGTGTGTTCCAGTTAGCGCCCTAGTGGGGTGAGGGGGGCACTCTGTCCTGGGCTCTTGGCAGCTGCCCCGCCCACAGAGGCGAGGGAGGCCGTCACCTGGAGTCGAGTCAACAAGTGCCAGCACGTCCTGCCTCGGCAGGAGGCCGCTACTACTGTGACTGAGCCATCGATCTCCCGCTCGCCCAGGCTGATGATGTCTTCTCTCGCCCCCCTGCAGGTCATGGTGAACCCCGGCAGCGGCTCCCAGCCGGCGCCCGTCTCGGCCGCCTCTCTCTGCTGGAAGCGGTGCACGGGCTGCGGAGGGAAGATAGCCGACCGCTTCCTGCTCTACGCCATGGACGGCTACTGGCACAGCCGCTGCCTCAAGTGCTCCTGCTGCCAGGCCCAGCTGGGCGACATCGGCACTTCCTGCTACACGAAGAGCGGCATGATCCTCTGCAGAAACGACTACATCAGGTGAGGAGCGCGGGGCCGGGCGCGCGCCTGACGCGGCCCCGAGCGGAGGGCAGCGCTACTGACCAGCGCCAGGCATGTATGACACTGACAGCTCCCTGTGTGTGTGTGTGTGATACTGACCGCCTCAAAGGGCTTACACAAGCGCCTAGCAGCAGTCTGCAGGCATATTACTGACGGCTTCAGAGGGTTTACACTATCGCCTACCAACTGGCTCCAGGTATATTACAAGCGCCTTCAAAGGGTTTACAGCAGCCTCAGCCAACAGGCTCCTGGTATATTACTGACAGCTTGGGGGCGGGGGGTTACACTGGGCCTACAAGCCGTCTACAGTTGTATTACTGACAGCTTCAGGGGGCTTACGCTAGCGCCTACCAGCAGTCTGCAGGTGTATTACTGACAGCTTCAGAGTGTTACAGCAGCCCCAGCCAACAGACTCCAGGTATATTACTGACCGCTTCAGATGGTTTACAGCACCCCCTTAGCAACAAGCACCAGGTTAGTGGTCGAAGTGCTTTAAAAAATGTATGGCAACTGTGATTCTCACTGCAGTTGGGGATGAGTCAGTAAGTGTGAGGGCGGGCCAATGGCATGGCTATAAAGAATAGCATATTATGTAATTATAATATTTGTCTCACTTTCCAGTAATTGCACATAGACTAACACACACACCTTGAATGGAAAAATAAATACAGGTTGAATTAATCAGTGGTAATTGCACTATTTTACATTACTAAACCTCTATTGGTTAATGCATCACTGTCTGTGTGACCAGAGAGCCACAGAACGGAATCCTGGTTGGTGCAGTGGGAAAACGTGACTTGTGTATTTTAGGGCTAGAAGGTGCCAGCCTATGACAGAAAACTCTGTGAATATGTATTTCATTTGTTAAACTTTTATTACACACTATATAAGATGGATTGCTTAAAAATGTGAAGAAAAGATTAGTTTCAGATAAAGATTTTTGAAAATATAGATTTGTCATTCACAATCAGACAGCATCTAGTGCAAATATATATTTTTTTATATATGTCCGTTACAGGCAGGCACTCAAGAACTCATACCATTACTTTTCGTCTCAAAAAGAGTAAATCATTGTAATCCTGAAGCTTAAACTGATTCTGTCAATTAAAGTCAATTCTGGCTTCCAAGCAGCCTTTATATTTACAAATTAACCAATTAAACAGGTTTACATTTCTTTTAGGGAGCAGGCTTCCTGGCGAAAAGGCTTGCTTCTTCTTTAACTCTCTGCCCTCCCTCCCTTTCAGCCGAGGCAGCTCAACTTTTAGAATGAAATTCCTGCGTGGTGGTCTTAACAAAAAGAAGGGGAACGGTTTTTAATAAAATGTGGCATTTTTACCGACTGCTTCAGAGGTTATAGCACTCTTTACCAACAGGCTTAAAGTATATTACTAACACCATGAGATGGTTTACAGGAGCGCCAACTACACACTGCAGCGATTTTACTGACCGATTCGGAGGGTTTACAGCAACCCACACCGATAAGCTGCCGATATTGTACTGACAACCCCAGAGGGTTCGCATCAGCCCCTACAAATATACTGCAAGTCTTATACTAGCAACTTCACAGCCCCAGCTAACGCAAAGCAGATGTTTTATTGGCAGCTTACGAGGGTTGACAGTAGCCCCCCCCCCCCAGCACACTGCAGGTGTATTAGAGAGAGTGTCAGAGGTGGGTCAGCCCCCGTTAGAAGTCCCATAACATGAGAGTTGCAGAACCCCCACAAACTACTTCAGTGCTTCTCAAGGGGCACAGCAGATCCAACCGACTCCTGTCTAGGCATCACTGGCAGTCTTGGCAGCCTGTGCCAGTTGACAGCAGTCCATTACCGAGACTCTGCAAGCAGTTTAGTGCCAGTTTCCCAGTCGTGACATCCCTCTTTGCAGTACTCAGAACGTCAGGGCGGAGCTGGTTCTTTGCCAACTATCCAAGTCCTGACACTGACTGCTTCAGGCGGAATGCTGCATCCATGCCTGGAAAATGCACACGCGATGGTGGAGGTGGGGCAGAATGCATGCACAACACTACACACCTCCAACACAATCCAGTTCTGACAAAGATCAATGCGCAGGGGCAGCACCATCAAAATTATACCCAGTGCTTTAAATGGGCAAGTGCTGTCCGGTATTGAGTTCCTGCACTTCTTTAAATTGAATGGGAAAGTAATTGCACTTTTCAGCTGCACTGTAAGATATTTAATGGGAGACTACTCGCACTTCTCAGGAGCAAACACGTGCTTTTACTAGAGTACCAGCACTTCTGTATTTCCATTTAAAGCTCTGACCACACCAGAATGACTGACCATGTTCAAGGGTAACAGCACCAACTCCAATGACTCTGTGGCTCAGTCATTTTGTGAGGGCGCTGCCAACTTCCCAGAACACTAGTAGCACCCACCCCAACACACTGCTGGTCCGACACCGGCCAAGTATTAGGGGTTGCAATACCTTCACCCTCAAAATGCTGGCTTGACACTGATGGCCTATGAGGGGTCTCCCCTCTGTCTCCCTCGGGGGACAAAACTATGTCTGCCCCACACTGTGTCTGTCTAGATGGACACTGACTGCATAATACAGTTTGTAACATTCCTTGTCTGTATGAATTCTGTCTGACACTGACGAGTGGTGGGTTCGACTGTGGGTGGGTTTGTGCGGGTAAGGTATACAAACAGCCTGTATAGTTATAATAAACTGTGTCTTGTAAGACGATATTTCGGAACAAGCTATTATTAAATGACGAAGTTCTATCTGTTAGAACATACGATCCAAAATACTTCACTCGATCACTCGCTGACTTGCCCAGACTCAAGTTCACAAGAATGCGCTCACGCTTCAAATGACTCACTGACGCCCACACTCTCAAATTCACAAGCATGCTCTCACGCTTTAAATGACTCACTGACGCCCACAGACTCTCAAATTCACAAGCATGCTCTCACGCTTCAAATGACTCACTGACGCCCACAGACTCTCAAATTCACAAGCATGCTCTCACGCTTTAAATGACTCACTGACGCCCACATACTCTCAAATTCACAAGCATGCTCTCACGCTTTCAATGACTCACTGACGCCCACAGACTCAAAATCACAAGCATGCTGTCACGCTTTAAATGACTCACTGACGCCCACAGACTCAAATTCACAAGCATGCTCTCACGCTTCAAATGACTCACTGACGCCCACAGACTCAAATTCACAAGCATGCTCTCACGCTTTAAATGACTCACTGACGCCCACAGACTCAAATTCACAAGCATGCTCTCACGCTTTAAATGACTCACTGACGACCACAGACTCAAATTCACAAGCATGCTCTCACGCTTTAAATGACTCACTGACGCCCACAGACTCTCAAATTCACAAGCATGCTCTCACGCTTTAAATGACTCACTGACGCCCACAGACTCAAATTCACAAGCATGCTCTCACGCTTTAAATGACTCACTGACGCCCACAGACTCAAATTCACAAGCATGCTCTCATGCTTTAAATGACTCACTGACGCCCACAGACTCAAATTCACAAGCATGCTCTCACTTCAAATGACTCACTGATGCCCAGACTCAAATTCACAAGCATGCTCTCACGCTTTAAATGACTCACTGACGCCCACAGACTCAAATTCAAAAGCATGCTCTCATGCTTTAAATGACTCACTGACGCCCACAGACTCAAATTCACAAGCATGCTCTCACGCTTTAAATGACTCACTGACGCCCACAGACTCAAATTCACAAGCATGCTCTCACGCTTTAAATGACTCACTGGCGCCCAGACTCAAGTTCATAAGCATGCTCTCGCGCTTTAAATGACTCACTGGCGCCCAGACTCAAGTTCATAAGCATGCTCTGACACTTCAAATGACTCACTGACGCCCAGACTCAAATTCACAAGCATGCTCTCACGCTTAAAATGACTCACTGGCGCCGAGACTCAAATTCACAAGCATGCTCTCACGCTTTAAATGACTCACTGGTGCCCAGACGCAAGTTCATAAGCATGCTCTTGAGCTTCAAATGACTCACTGACGCCCACAGACTCAAATTCACAAGCATGCTCTCACGCTTTAAATGACTCACTGACGCCCACAGACTCAAATTCACAAGCATGCTCTCACACTTCAAATGACTCACTGACGCCCAGACTCACATTCACAAGCATGCTCTCACACTTCAAATGACTCACTGGCGCCCAGACTCCATAAGCATGCTCTCACACTTCAAATGACTCACTGACGCCCAGACTCAAATTCACAAGCATGCTCTCACGCTTAAAATGACTCCCTGACGCCCACAGACTCTCAAATTCACAAGCATGCTCTCACGCTTTCAATGACTCACTGACGCCCACAGACTCAAAATCACAAGCATGCTCTCACGCTTTAAATGACTCAATGACGCCCACAGACTCAAATTCACAAGCATGCTCTCACGCTTTCACTGACACCCACACTCAAATTCACAAGCATGCTCTCACACTTTCAATGACTCACTGACACCCACTCTCAAATTCACAAGCATGCTCTCACGCTTTAAATGACTCAATGACTCCCACAGACTCACATTCACAAGCATGCTCTCACGCTTTCAATGACTCACTGACACCCACACTCAAATTCACAAGCATGCTCTCACGCTTTCAATGACTCCCTGACGCCCACAGACTCTCAAATTCACAAGCATGCTCTCACACTCCTAATGACTCACTGCTTTACTCCACAAATTCTCAAATTCACAAGCATGCTCTCACACTCTGAATGACTTACTGCTTTACTCCACACACACTCAAATCCACGAGCATGTTTTCACTCTCTGGCTCGCTAATTTAGCCCACATGCCCTCACAATGCATGCTACCAGATCTGTGCACACGAAGGTGCAAAGAAGTCTTGTGGTGGCGGTAAGGAGGAGGCTGGGTCCGGTGTGGTGTTTTGTTATTGTTGGTTCTGTGTTTTGTCTCTCCGTGTTCTGAGTGGTAAGCATGCCTATGCAGAGTTCTGCTGGGCACAGATGTGTGTGTGTGTGTGGGGTCACTGATAATGTTTCTGGTCATGGCCGGCGCATGCTCGGTCGGTTTCACAGTGTCCCCTATCTATCTCCTTTGCATTAAGTGTCAGGTCCCCAGATATGGCTCTCTGACCGGCCCAGGCAGACTGGGGCTCAGTGCCACACAGCCTTGTCTGCTGAATTGCAAATAACGCCGTGCTAATGTTTAACGAGCTAAGTGGCACCGCCTGGTATCGCAGCAGTCCACGCTCGTGGACTCGACCCCTAATTCTGCTCATGATTTTCGAAGTAAGGGTTTTTTTTGGAGGTTTGGGGGGGGTGGCAGCTTTGTCGGAGCAGGGCAAACTCTCCCCGCCTTTGAACACCCTTTCACCAACTCCCAGCACAATTAGACGGAGAATTTAAGAGATCCGGGCCTCAAGATCCTTTCAGGTGAACTCCACGCTCCTTAAACTCATTAATTTAGAAGCAGGCATTTTGAAGGATTACACATTTAATTTGAGTAAATGGTTTGATAGGCCGATGCACATGAATGCTTCACGGAGGTATTCTGTTTCTACATTCAGTAATTAAAAGGCCTTGCTTGTGGGGGGCGGAGGGGAGGATATTAAGACACTAATTAAATGTTTGCTGTTTTGCGCTTTACTTTCTATCCGGGCTGCCCCGGTTTGGCGGTATTGTTCGCGTTTCTCGTGCGTGCCTTTGTACAGCTTCCCTTTTCTGGGCCTGAGGTGTAGTTGGCCGTCTGAGCGGCTCGGGGGCAGCCCATCTCTGTATGAACAGACATATTGTACCGCGCTTGGTGGGGGCGTTATTAAATCCCAGGCCTGTCTTGTGAGAACACTTTTCTCCGGGACCTCATTAGTTTGAAACCGTGTATACAATTACTTCCAGCCAGTCGGATAATGTAACCCCGTCCTACCGCTCGCACCTCCCAACATATGATGGCTTTCCTGCACAGGGATTAGAACATTCATTCCACTAAGTGTTTTTTGGGAGTTTTAGAACTAAATGTGGCTAAATTCTCTTTTAAACACGCGTGAAGTGCTTCTAGCTTCAGGTACACATGCATCATTGCCTTGTACACTCAGAACTTCGAAAAGGGGGTTTGTGGTGGAGGCACATTTCTGGTATGGCCTGGTACACCCTCACCTAGCGGAACACATCAAATAGCATTATACGTGGGGGGCTGCCCTTGGCAAACTCATGGCTTCTCAAATAAGTAACATTGCCGTGCTGTGTGTGAGCAGCCGGGTGCCCTGTGGGTTTCAAGGGGTCGCATGCAGGGTGGCTGTACTCCAACCTCGGCTTTCATGGAACATACCAGTGCATTTTGGGGTCCGTAGTCTGTGTTCTCTCCAGATAAATAAGTGTACTAAAGTCCTAGTGTTCGGTGACCTTCTCTTTTTTTTTTTTTTTTTTTTTAATTCAAAACTATTTAGTTTTTATCAAAAACAAAATAGTACGATTTATTGATCAAAAGCACAAAATACCAATGTCCTTCTTTATGGGTGCATCACTGATAGGACATGCAAAATAATGCTGACTGTGCACAGTCTGTACCTCTTTGTGTGCTCTTTTGCATGCCTCGTGCTCATCATTCAGTTAATCTAAAACTGCCGCGAATTGGTTAAGGTGTTGTCTCCCATACTGTTTGCCAGACCGAAGTGCTTCCGCTGATTTCTCCTTGTGCCAGTCCGTAGTTTACCTAGCGCCAAGAGGCCTGAATCTCAAATGTGCTCACATGCATTTATAACCATTAGTAGTTAATCCGGCCCTGGTGATTGTTTGCCAGCTTTGGTACTTGTAGTTATCTCTCACCTTCGAATGTAGGACTCCAAATACCAGAATGCACCTGGCACGCATATACCAGCATCGACCACAGAGCTCTGCCATTCTCGATTAGGGGTGGCACCACACTTCATGACGTCAAGACATTGTGTTGCCCCACGCCCTTTCGTTTGTGTTAACCAGAGGCGCATTTATCCAATGTAAGTCGATTTTTGGAGCGTGGGGTTTCTTGGTGTTCCTGTGGTTTCAGCAGTCCGCGACCAGAGATGGTACCTACAACTAAAATGGAGGGACCTTTGATGGAGAAACACCTTAACAACTGTGTTAGTTCGGTAATTGCAGCACCCAGGTGGGAAGGACTACATTAGGACGCGCCCTCGGGATAGAAAAAAAAACATTTTTTTTTTTTAGAAAGCTTTTTACACAGCTTTTGAAGCAGTGTTTTGAAAATGTCCCTGCGAACCTGACAGAAAGCTCGCTCTGCATCCACAGAGGCGGGGGTGGGGGGGTGGGGGCTCTCCGTCCCTTCCATTAATGAAAGTGCTCTTGTGGGGAGCCTGACGTGCAGCTTCCAACCCCAGATTCCAGATAAACCCGCCTGACAGCGAGTCTACACAATTAAAAGCTTTAATTAGCGGAGCCTCCATTTTCTTTTCGTCCTGATCGGTTTTATCTAATGAGATCTGGGCCCTGGCTTAGATCTGCGCCGAATGACGTGTCCGAAGTGAATGAGAGCCGCACCGCAAACAAAACATTTAATTAACAAAATTGGCCTGTAAGAGAGGGGATTATTAACCGGGGCCGAGGCGTGCGTGTCTTAAAGGCCCAGGGTGGCTGTGCACTGACGGTGTAGGGTGACTGCGCCGAGGCACGAGCGCGCTCCGGTGTCTGGATCTGTACCGAGGCCTGTCACTACCGGGTCACAGTGTCGGGCGAGTGGGGGCTAGGTGACCCATTTTTCACCTGTGTTGACAGTAAAACAGGCTGATGAGCAAACAGAGTGTGGATTCAGGGCGAACAGGCCTATCCGATACCCCCAGACAGAGGTGGTAGGGTCCTGCGAGCCTCACACATAATACGAATTAGTTAGTTGTCCCGTGACGTGTGTACGGAGCTCACCTGGTCCACTTTATTCTTATCCTTGTTGCTCGTGGCCCTCCCGGAGTTTTTGTTTTGAACATTTTGCAATTTCGAGTTTCCGAGGTACGTTTTGGCAAGTTATTCATCCATTCAAATGGTTTTCTTTGCATTCTGGGACTTGAAGCCCTACTTTTAATATAGGATCAATGGGAATGCAAACCCTTTAATCTATATGAACATTTTTTTACATGGTAACCCACTCGCGCATGGAACTTGGGAACTCTTTCAGTAACATACAGGAACCCTGATCGAGGCCCACATAAAAGACATGGGAGCCTAGTGGGCGCCTACCATCCATGATGCATCACCGAACCCTGTCTTTTTGGCCTTTTGGTACTTTTAATGTCGACTATAGTTCTAGAATGCTACAAGAAAAGCCCGGAAAGGATGGAGTTGCCACCTGTGGTAAAGGCTACTTTTAAGTTATTTGTGTAATGTGCCTATTTGTGTAATGTGCCTACATCACAGTAAGGTAGAGGTCTCAAGATAGTTACGTCCAATGCGTGAGATGCTCATCCAAACTAGGGTTTTGCTTTGCATTCTGGAACTTGTAGTCTTGCTGGTATAGTATAAAATCAGGTCTAGAAGTCCCAGAAAGCAAAAACCTGGACTGGATGAGCTCCTCGCGCATGGACCTGGGAAATTTGGGAGGTTTGGGTAAGGTCACCTCAATGTGCCGGCAATGACTGGAGTGGTGGAAGGGAGAGGACAAGCAGGAGAAATTGAAAAGGGACACCAGGAGAGGAAGTTAAGAAGGATGGGATAAGATTATGACCCCAAACATGACATGAGCAAGCTAAAGCATAAAACGTAAGTAGATGGGCAATTCCTGGGATTTGCCAAATCTAAGTTACAAAACACTTGGAAAGGGAACTAACTGGTGGCATCATTCAAGTTAGTATAGACCAAGCAAAACTAGAAGTACCATCGCACGTAGAAAATCCTTGACTGTATTGTATTTTGTAATTGCATTTATATAGCGCTTACTGCCCCTGACGAGGCGTCCAAGCGCTTTTTCGGCAAGTAGCATGCTACTCCGGAACCCATAAAGGATTAGTGTTGAATTAGTATAGTGAAATATGAAAGTAATTTGAGTGGCGGATAGGTTAGTCAGTTATTTGGATTCAGAAGGATAGCGGAGGGATAGAAGAGGGGAAAAGGTTTGCATTTGTATAGTGCTTGTTACCCCTAATGGGGTGTTGAAGCACTTTTTTCGGCGAGTAGCATGCTACTCTGGAACCCATAAGGGATTAGTGGTGAATTATTAGTATAGTGAAATATGAAATTCGAGAAGTGGACATGTTAGTCTGTTATTTTGATTGAAAAGGATAGTGGAGGGGTAGAAGAGTGAAGGATTTAGACTTTTTTTTTTTTTTTTTTTTTTTTTTGGAGGTCATACCAGTAGTGGGAGGCTTGGGATGAGTAAAAAGGGATGTGGAGGGTAAGAGTCAGAGGGAAGAGTTTAGAAAGGCTTGTTACTGTGAGCTACTCGCACCAGCAAGATGGAGTAACCGGGTTCCATCTCACTTTGTTTTCAGTCTTGGCGTTTAATTTAACAACATAAACAATAGGAGTATTGCCCTGAAGAAATCAGCGATGAAATCCGCAAGATACGATAAGAGTGGAAAAAAAGGAAAATCTCTTCCTTTTTTTGAAAAAAAACCCTTCACTCACCAACCTAGTTGGTGACATGCTTCATCATAGGGGTCCCACACGAGTAACCAAATGTTACCCAGGTATGCTTCAACCCCTGATTTACAGTGGAGCTGGTTATTCTCAATAATAGTGCAAGTGAGTTAAAAATGTCTTTATTGTACTCCCTGAAATTTAATGCGGAGCAATAAAACCAGATTAAAACCAATGTTTGATACCCTAGGAGGCTTAAATGGCCAATGGTATCTACAGTAAAAAAAGGGTGATCGTGGTGGTCTACATGTTTTAACCTGTAGGTGGTAATACTAGGTTTTCTTCAGGACCAAGTAGAGTGACCCAAGCGGTATGCACACACTAAGGTGCACCACGACTCTGAGTCACTTGTGAACCATACCGTGTACACGCGTATGGTGACCTCTCATCCTTTTGAGAAAGGGTAGTAAATATATGGTCCCCTCCCAGCCTTCTGTGAAAAGGGAACAATCTGAAAAATAAATGAACAGTCACACATAGTTCATGTTCATACTGAATGGCGATCTAGACGGCTCTTTCATATCTGATTCGTGAACTCCTCCACCGTGGAATGTGCAGTATCACACACACACGCCTTGCTTCACAGACATGTTAGTGCATTTACGAGTCCATATACTAACAATGGTATACCAATGAAGAAAATGAGTGCAAACACCCCTATCAGTGCAAACATACCCACAGGAACATTCAGCAGTGGGTGTCTCAATCCTCAACCAAAAGTGTGCGTTTATTAAAAGTTGGAGTCCTTCAAAACTTAAAAGCACCACTCGTGCAAAAAAAGTGTTGCAACTATTACACGAGGGAAAAGCGGAATCAAGGCTAAGGCTTACTGAGGACTAGTTGCTACCTCACCTCATGGGAACCGTGGGGAGGACGCTGGCTCTAGTCTCACACTGTGGATAAATATAAAAAAATATTGCCGATATTGCGTGTTAAAAGTAATGGGTGGATCAAAGCGGAGCCCACACGCGTCTGTTGCTGGTACTTACTCCGTCAAACCATGCCGTCCAAATATACGCCTACGTTAAAGCCCTGCACGGAGTCCCGAGGATCCAGCAGTCGGCGTCTTCCCCTCGCTTATAACCAGGAAGCTAGAATTGTGTTTCCATTTCACGTGGCGCGTGACGTAGTCACGCAATCGCGTCAAGGAAGGGGGGTTTAATTTAACAAGCCAGTGCATTCTGGAAGTTTCAGGTTTTTAAAAATTGATTTAGACCTCTTCTGAGATCAACAATTGAGATAAATACAAGCTCAATATCTTATTATCAATCTTAATGACTATAAATATAAATTCTTTTAAAACAACGGTAAAAAGGATTTTAAAAATGTATAAAAATTGTAACCAACACATTCATTTGGGGTAAATTAATTAAGGCGATCAATTCGTCAATAGTGAGTAGATTATTTCTAAAACATATGGGTTTTAAAAAGCGAAGTCGGGCTTCTACAAAATCTTTAGGGGCAAATATATAGCAGGTGGGCTAAATCTTGTTCTCCTCTACATAAATTGCATAATCCTGTCTTGTCACTTGTTTTATCCCAATGTTGAATAAAGGCATTTAACGGCAAAATCCCTAAATTAAGCCTGATAATACAGCATTGAATATTTTTAATCGGTTTTATACTCAAGAGAAGCTATATAGTACATGTAATGAGATAACTGAGAGCAATGTGCAATGTCTAGGTCGAAGGTTAGGGCTGTATCATATATATTTTTTTTAATAACTTTAAATGTGCAGGTGACCAAATATGTTAAAGTGCAATTCGAGTGCAATCAATGTAGCTGATGCAAGATTATTATTAAAAGTACTCGTCCTACCCATAAAGGTTTCGTACTTTAAGAGAGCTCTCAAAGTATCTTTTCTCGCATGTAGTATATTATATGCCCATCTAATTACGTTAGCCTGGACATTTGTATAAGCACTAGCCAGCGAGAGTTCTAAGCAGAGTGCCTGAACCAGAGTGGCTGAGTTATTTCTTGAAGTAATTTCCCTCCATTCTTATTCAGGCTTACCATTTGTTTATCAGAATGTATTCTAATGCATATGTCGGGGTGAGAGGGCATTCTGGGAGTTGTTGTCTTGGTGCCATTAATTTGGAGTGCATTGAGTCAAAGCTCAACATGTGAAAAATGTTAAAAAAAAAATGTTTTACAAGGCTTGAAACAGTGTCCCGATTATGTGTAGCCATGAGTTGGGCCTATTTGTTCTTTATGGTACCACGTCACTGAAGTCGGTACTCGTTTTTCGTCCAGTAGCACTCTGGATGTGCTATGGGACTTGCAAACACATGCCAAACTGCCAATTGGAAAACGGGACATACAGGTCCGAAAATCCAGTGAGCTTGGTCAAAATTCCAGGACCGAATGTGTCTTTCGTGACATGGGGCCAATGGTCAGCTCTGCAGCTCGAGACCCGAACGAGACTGGGGCACTCTGCGCCGGATGCTAGGGTTGCGAATACCAAGGTTGTATAGGTTTGATTCTACCTCCAGTTTCTTTCTTCCACGATCCTACAGTTCCTGTCTCAACCTTACTCTTAAATGTTCTTTTTTTAGCCCCCTTTTTCACTGTTTCCTATTTTTCACATCCCTTTTTTTTGCGCTCTGGATCAAAACCTAAGTCTTAGTCCCAAAAAATGAATGACAATGCGAAGTATGTGACTTTCATGGTGATCTTGTGATGCCACAGGTCGGATCTTGGTTTCAAGTTCTGTTCATTTCTCATTTCTTTTTGGCCTAGCTTTAGACAAGCTCTTTTGTATTTTGTAAAAATGATATGCCTAAAATATTTACTTGTGGGAACATTCAGCAAGCCTTTTTCACCAGTGGTCCTTTGTCATTTACATTCTTCTGTTGCCCCCTACAGCATAAAGCATGGGGCAAGGTGTCCGCCTACTTCAGCCATTGGCTAACTAACTTGTGTGAGTGGCAGCATTCCCTCCTCTCAGAGGAGCACATTCACTTCAGAGGCCCCTGCTCAGAACAGCGTTGAAGTTATGATGCAATTTCAGTTCTTTCCTGCTCTGTGTGGCCAGGTCACTGACAGTGCACAGGCACACTGGTCCAGATTCTGAAAGTGTTTGCATGTAATATTCAAGGATAGTGATGTGTTTTCAATATTCAAATACAGCAGGAGCTCACAAATATTGCAAATAGTATATATCATATGTGAGATCCTCTTTTGATCTAAAATGTAAAAACAATTATGGATGTTGCATGGTGTTTAAAAACAAACATTTTTCTGTCTGCAATAGACTCCCGTACATCACCCACATTAAAAATAAATTAAGGAGAACGGTATTTTAAACAGTCTGTTTAAGAATAATGAATGGTCATCGGGGCTAGACTGTCTGAGGAACAGCTCTGGCTCTATCGGAGCCCCCACCCCCGAAAGGCTGTTGCCCTGGGCCAGGGCCAACTTTGCCCATGTCTTAAAACATCTCTTGAGCGCATCCACACACAAAGTAGCTGCCTTCAGTGCCAGGTGCTGCTATGGCAATGTGTGCTTGTTGAGATCAAAACAAATTCTTTCTTTTATTCTATTTTTTTTTAATTTTTATTGACAAGGTCCCAGCAGCTTTCCTGGCCCAAAGTTTTGCAAAAACCACAACAAAGCCATGTCAAAGCCAAAAAGACATCAACACTATTGGCTTTGCTCATGCTGGTTTCATTCTGGTGCATGTTGTCCTGAGTTTGCAAGTGTGAAAAATGCAAACCTACAACCACCAGATACAAAATAATGTTTCTAAACACTCGTACCTGACGTAAGCCAACATTCGGTTTCTGTCTGGTCACATCACATAGCTGTCAAATGGCACCCTACCTTGGGCATGCCTTTCGCATTGTCTGTATTTTTATCTCATCTTGGAGCTCTAAGCATGCTCAAACCTGTAGAGCACCCCTTTAATGGGCTAAATTAAATTATATTTTCCATGATGCTTACTTATGATGTTTGGTTACAAAAAAAAAGTCTGACTGAAGAACGCTCTACTGCCTTGGGTTCTCTGGGCAGTTTTGTGTGCATAGTTGAGATTTCTCTGCACAGTCACGACGGTAGTTGCAGTTGCTGTATTTTGCACCCTGTTGCCTGTTTTTAATAAAGGCCCCCCAACACATTCAGGCAGACACTTCATTTTCCTGGTAATCAACCGCCAGCTGCCAGTTTCAGGGGGAAGCTTGTCCCTTTAATAGAACCGACTAGGTAATTAAATGGCCTTTCTCCAATAGGACTTACCAGGTAAATCCAATAGTCGGCTCTTTAATATCACTTTGAAGCCTGCCCACTCAAGCACAATGACAGCAGAGGAGCCTGTGAACTATTAGCTAGGAGGGAACGAAAGCCGGGATCTCAGAAATTAATTAAATCGCATGCAATTTAAGGGGAACGTTTATCTTGATTTGTCATAACAGAATTAATTCGAGGCCTCCAATTCACTTGGGGGCAGATCTGTTACTCTGAATTAACCGAGCATAATTTGGCCGAGGTCCCCTCTGCCTGCCTCTCTCTCCCCCCCCCTCTAATGCACTTGCCATGAGGCCTCCCCCGCCCTCTTCGGCGCACACATGCACACCACCTTCCTACCAACAGCTCCTGGTGCTTTTAAGCGTCTCTGGCTGTGGTTATTCCGAAGGCCCTTTAATGGACTTGGCCGCAGGCGTCATTTCTCTAGTGCATTTCGCTGTAGCATTTAATAGAGTTGGTTCTGAAATCACATTAAACAGAAAATGTCTGATGGAAAAGAAAAACAATCTGCAGGAGCGGCGATGGATATGCGCGGGCCGCTTTTAGGCAGCTGGTTGGTGGCGGCTCTCGCAGCCAGAGATGACTGTCCTCTCAAACCGGGCTCTCTTATGCCTCCTCCACCCTCTTTCTATTTCCAGGTTTCTGTGTGAGCTTTCCTGACCTTGCTGTTGTCACTCCAGTGAAGCGGATTTATTCTTTATTTTTTAACCATAGTTTATATTATTTTGTTGCTTTTTAACTATTGCAACACACTTTTAAATGCAGTACGATACATTAACAAACAACCCCCCCATGAATGCAATTGTATCAACCCACAATAAGTATTGTATAGCAGAATTATACTTCCATACAAAATGTTTCAGCTTTCAGACCCGCAAGAGTGGGGGTAGGGAGGGGGGGGGGGTCACCGCCCAACGTCCAGTCCTATATTTAGGACTGCCAATCCTGTCATATTTTAGTCAATTTCTTTGGACAGTCTTGCCCTTCATAAACTTGCTTCTGTTTTTTGTTTGGTTTCTATGGTGACCACCCCCACCCATCTCACATGGTCACCCTTCTAAGCCTTGGATTCCCTATTGAAAACTATTGTTATCTGGTACTGTAATACAGTGCTCATCTCTGTCAATGAGAACTACAACTCCCAGAGTGCATTTGTCTATTCATTGAAAGCTGGGGGTTCGTGACGGGTCACAATTATGCGCGGATTTTCTTTTGAAAAAGTTGTTTTTATTTAGTTGCCGCTTTAGTCGACGACGCAGTTGTTATTGCAGAACTGTCCGGTTCCTCAGCCCGGGTTTGTGATGTGTATTCTGGAACTTCTAGTTCTGGACAAACTCCGAAAAATGCAGAGCCACAACTACTCACGCAAGGACATGGGAAACTAGAGAGGTTTGTTATGTTAACGTTTTTTTGCGTTTTCAGTGGTTCCCGATTATACTCCCGAGTTAAAAAAACAACAACAAAAAAACGCGCTGTGAGCCCCCAGTGTCGCCTCCACCCCCTCCCCCCCCCCCCCCCACAAAAGAAAAAAATCACCCCGTCTATCCCTCTTGCATAGCAGACTGGGTGCGTGTGATGGATCACCCCGACCAGATGCTGAAATATTAACGACCTCCCTGGACCGAGGACCCAGAGAGGAAACTGAGACAGAGTCTGTCATCACAATTAAGAGTCCCCTGGCTTTAATTAGCCTGACCCTGGCCAGCTCCCCCTCCCCGAGTTAAAGAGAGGGAGCCCATTAAAGTCCGGCCTGAGACTGATAGCTCCTTAATTGAGCACCCAAGGCCTCGAGCCCTTTAAATCAAACACTGCTCGGAACAATCTCTTTTCAGATAATTAACCGCGCAGCTCCCGAGGAAAACTGTGAAAACAACTTTTTTCCAAGGGGGGCCGCGGGAGTGAGTCTAGAGTTACACGTGTAGCCTTTGTGAACACTCCGGATAGGCCCGTGGGGACGCGTGGGAGCTTCCAGACTTATCAGGGCCTAAAACCGGCCGGTTGGCTGAAGAACCATCAAGCCCCGGGTTGTGAGAGACTCGGACCCGACGCTACCGGCCTCCAACAGCACTGGCCGTTTTGTTTTGCTCTTGTAATAGCGGCCCGCCCCTCGAGAGTCTGCTTCCTCTGTTGAAGCGAAGTAGGGTTCTGGGGGCCGGTGTGCCCCTGGGAGTTCTCTTTTGTAGGGAGCTGCTGTATTCGGTGGTTAGAACGTTTGGGCTCAATGTCTTCTAAATGTGGGGAGAGGGAAGGTCTACATTCTTAAGTGTTTTGGGTGCACGCGTGCATGTATTAATTGTGTTGTGGGCCATATATAAGACTGCTGCAATTTACAAAAATGCCACTGCTGCAGTCAGGGTGAGTGTCTGGGTCCCTCGGGAAGGTGTGGGAGGTGAAATGGGGCTGTTTTGTCATAAGGCCAGCGAATAGAAGGCGAGAAGTTTGCAAAACAAGGGGCAGCTGCTTAGACGCCTGGTGCGTCGAGTGCTCACGTGACTGCAGGTGCCTGGGGGTCTGTTGTCAGGTGGCAGCCTCTTTTTGGTGGCAGCGTTGACATTAGGGCCTGTGGACTCTTTAAAGGTCATGGTGGCAGCAACAACATGAAACCAAGCAGTTGTGAATGAAGTGTGTGTATGTTGCCTGTGAGATGTGCTTACATGATGGGTGACGGACATGTGCAGGAATTGAGCACATGTGGTAGGTGGGAAGGACGTGGTTAGGATTGCCTCCTCGAGTGGGCCATGCACAAGCAGGCACGTTATGGTTTTTGGAGATTGATGCACGTGCATATGCCTCCATGTTATCGTTGGTGATGGATTTTCCAGTTGGCTAGTTACAAATGGTTTCAGCTAGCACCAGTTGTTAGAACGAGATTTGGACAATATGAAGATAATTTTGGTGGTAGGTTGGAAATTATTATTCTAGCCCAATAGTAGCGCCTGTGATCATTTAAATGCACGAACTTCCTTGAGTACACTGTGCCTCAGCTGCGTCCAGTAGAAACAAAGAGCACGTGGTTACTTGAAATTTGCATCAAGGTTGCCGTTTCCCTTTATTTGGTATCCGGTGGTTCGGAGTTGGTTGAAGTGCAGCTTCCTTTGTATGCGCGTGTACCTACGTTTGCGCGTGCACGCGCGCTTATTTCAGGCTGTTCACACGGAGTGGGCCCTCTGGCCTGCGCCCCTCCGTGCACTGCTAGCGGGGTGACGCTGGCGCGTTCCGCAGCTCGACAGGGGAGGTGCGCGCGCGCCAGCCCCCACCCCTGTCACCATCGCATTCTGCGAGAGCGTGTCCGTGTGCGATCCGCGATCTCAGACTAATTAGTTTTGAAATGGAGTTTTGATTGAACTCCCCGAATCGATGCTGCTGCAAAATTTGTTTCTCGGGCTTCCCATTAAAAGCCATCTTAAGGGGCAGGTTTACTACTCTCCCTGTCGCGCAGTCGATACATTTAATAACAACTTACAGGCTATTTTCAATAAAGTGGCGACAGCAAATTAGTAGCTTTGAACATGACAAGCCTCCTCAGTGACGCCTGGATCGGCAGTGCGGGGCCATTCCGCCCCCTCTTTCCCACCTGCACCCCCGCTCTCCCACACTCACATAAGACTGGACTGTAGGCTCAAAGTCTTGAGCTCTAGGTAAGGGGGTGGGGGTGGGGGGGGGGAGGGGGGACTGCTCAGGGGCATGTTACCGTCGGCTAGGAGCCGTTCTCCCTCAGCTAGAGGTGGGCAGTTAGGATGGGCATTTCAAGACCGGCCCTCACCTCTGGAAGGCCAGTTGGGGGTTGTGCCAAAGGCTTTCAAATGCCAGGCCATTCTGTGAAAGAGTTTCCAGGCAGACCATTACCCTTTCGAAGGCCGGTAGGCACTGGACAAGGGCAGCGTCCCCTGCATGGAGGGCTCAGCTGCTAGTAACCCCCGAGCCCCAGAGGGGGGCAATCCAACTGTGAAGATGGGGATTTCAAGACGGGTCACTGCCTTTTGGAAGGCTGGTCAGTCAGTCGTATTCTGGGGACAGTGCGGAGCACAGCTTTCGTTGAAAATGTAAGCGTTTCTAGACAGGTCAGTAACTCTGTAAGGTTGATAGGGCTGGGGCGGTGTCAGTCCCTGTGGACTGGCACTGCTAGCCCTAGCGTCCTGTTAAAGGCACTTATTTTCTGTAAGACTGACTGGGAATTTCTTTGAAAAGGCTAACCCTTAATTGGTGGGGGTGGGTGGGCAGGGATAGTTTGGGGGTGCTGCACAATGCTCAGAGAGATTTTTAACTGTGTTCTTTCAGACCCCCATATCCCATACACTCCCACCACTCACTCTCCCCCACCCCACTGCATCCTCCTTTTTAGCTGCTGCTCATTTTACATCTCTGGTTTCAAAAAATGATGATGGCAAATTAAGCTCTCTGGGGCTCAGCCAGTTCTGTCCAAATGAAAATTCAATATTAATTAAAAAAAAGAGGAGGTGGCGCACATTTAAACACACTTAAGGCATTTGGTGTACATCCACCCCCCTCTCTCTCTCCCCTCCCCACCCTCATCCCTCTCCACCTCATGGCAGATGTTGTGGTCTCATTTGATTGCATAGGAAAACTGCAGCGATACAGCAAACACCCAGAGAGATATGATGACAAATGGGCCCAGATCCCGGCAAATTACTTTCTGCTCAAATCGAAATTTCATTCAGTTTGTTGCTAGCCGAGATGAAGTAATCTAAATTGTGGACTCAGGAGCAGATAGAGGGAAGTTGGAGCAAGCATTTCATTATCAAAAGAGAGAGAGAGGGAGAGAAGGTTAGGATGAAAGAGATGAGCAGGGGCAAATCTGTAGTGTTGACACCATGATTGAAAAGGTTAACCCATACACATTATATATCAACCTGGAGAGCCGAGCGATTCTAATGGAAACTCGGCGCTGATCGAGCTGCCCGGGAGTTTCAATACCCGGAGCATGATGTCTTCTTAGATATACAATCAAATCCCCTTAACCCTTGCGATGACTCATATCTCCAGATATGATTAAAGCGCCAGAAAGGACTTCTTCCTATCATTTCAAGGACACAATGCATTTAAACCCCAGTCATGAATTGTATCTGTTTTAGGATGAACCCAGGAATCTGATAAAGTGTGTGCTGGAGCAGAATGGCGCTTTATGCTTGGCGGGAGTTGTAACTCGTCGCGCGCTGCCCTCCTTGCGGCAAGTCGTTTTCCAGGGTGCTCACCTGTTTTGGCTGCGTTGCTAATGAGTTTCCCCTTCTGGTTTCAGGTTATTTGGGAACAGCGGGGCCTGCAGCGCCTGCGGACAGTCCATTCCAGCAAGCGAGCTAGTCATGAGGGCGCAGGGCAACGTCTACCATCTTAAGGTACGCCTTCACGGTCGGGATGTTTTCATTGACACCGTCTCGTGTTTGGAGGGCTTCTTCTGATCTGCTTTCTATGTCTTGTGTGTTTTATATTTTCATTTTTCTTTGTTTCCTCTTCAATTATTGCCACACCACTTGATGGTATTAGCTGTGACTCAGACTCAGTGTGCACTATGTGCGCCAGCTGCATCTCCCGCACAAATCACACCGAGATCAGTGTGTCCGATTTGCTGCTCACCTGTAAGGGATAGTGTTTGGCTGAAACTGGCATTTAAAGCATCACTGCTGCCATTGGAGTACACTGTTATTAGGAACACTCACCTGCAATCCTTGTGGGTGAAAAGTGGGCCTTGCTTGGTTACACTTTGCAGATCTTTGTGACATAGCTGTTTGGTGGTCTCATTATACATGACATTCTAGGTCCTGGGTTTTCAGCCTGAAAGTCCTTTGCATGCTGGGGTTTGTAGTTCTGCTTTTCTCCCTGGTGTAGGCACATTTTGATCAACATGTGCATAAATGTTGTCTTAAAGTCCAACATTTACTGGCAGTGTCACACATGACTTAGAACCGATTGACAGCTTTGGATCACACCTTGATGTGCTGGTGAGTTACCTCGGAGGGTTGTGTGCAGCTGTTTGGTGTGTATATAGACTAGATGATGGGTCTAGAAGAAAGCTGACCCGTGGCCTGCCACACTACCAACCAGACTTTCTTCCTTCTTGGAGTCTGTTCTTTGTTGCCGTGCTTGTCCAGAATCCTTTACTTGTTAGGAAAGGTGTGCACTGTGCTAAACATTTGGGTTCGCAGCCCATAGAAGACATGCATTTTTTCATGCTCTAAATGTCCAGTTATTCAACAGTGTACCGTATAATGGGATAGAGAGCTTCAACAGTTCAGTTATGCCGCAGTGTATTGTACAATGGGATATAGAACTTCCATGTGCCCAGTTATGCTGCAGTGCATTGTATAATGGGATATAGAGCTACCATGGGTCCAGTTATGCAGCAATGTGCTGTATAATGGGATCTAGAACTTCCACATGCCCAGTTATGAAGCAGTGCATTGCAAAATTGGATATAGAACTTCCCAATGCCCACTTATGTGCACTGCGTAATGGAATCTGGAACTTCCCCATGCCCACTTATGCAGCAGTGACCTGTACAATGAGTTCTAGAACTTCCAAAGGTCTAGTTTTACAGCAGTGTGTTGTACAATAGGATATAGAACTTCCCCATTTTCAATTATGCTTCAGTGCACCATATAAGGGGATCTATAACTCCCCTATGTCCACTTATGCAGCAGTGCACTGTATACTGGAATCTAGAACCTCCACAGGTCCAGTCATGCAGCAGCGTGCTGTATAATGGAATACAGAGCTTTAATGAGTGCTTGATGAGCTCTCTGTAATCTTTGTTCGATGTAAATCCAAGCAATGCCAAGCTATCGTTTAGTCTTCCTTGGTTGATAAATGAGTAATAATAACTTCACCTGTTAGCGCCCAGGCTAGGTAACTGTATAACTATGCTATGGAGGACTTACTAAAAAAAGAAAGTTACTTAAATATACTCAGTTTTGAATTTTGTTGTCTCATAAAAATGTTTCAACGTTATTTAAGCCTTACATGTTTTTGGTAGACTATACTTTTCCAGTGCTTTGCGGAACATGTGTGTCAAGCTTGACTTTCAGAGTAGCAGAAGAGTACATCTGGGAGTAGCAAATTGCACGCAGCCTCTGTGTTGCGGTTGTCTGCAGGAGGCCGCGGTGACAGCAGTTTGTGAAGAGTGCATGAGTCCCTTCCTCGTCATTGCAGTGGTTGGCCTTCCCTGTGGCCAGGCCTAATTTTGATATTTCACAGCTTCCTGGGTTTTCCCTGATTTCAGTGGTTCAAGCCTCACTCTATCAATTTTTGGAGCATAATTCTCCCGAAACATGAACATTGTTTGGCACTCCACTTTGGTGATTTATCCCCACTCCACTTCTTTTACTGAGTCTTAGGGTTTTGATGTAGTATTACACTGGGCTTTACATTATTTTTGGTAATATACTGTCATTTAGTGGCATGTTCTTATAATGTCCACTTGGGCTTGTTCTTGCCCATCTCTTTAAACCTGTACGTGACCGTTCTGCTGTCCGCGATGACTTAAACCGTGACGTTTTTGCTTTCAGTGTTTTACGTGCTCTACGTGCCGGAATCGGCTGGTTCCTGGAGACAAATTTCACTACATCAACGGCAGTTTATTTTGTGAACACGACAGACCCACAGCTCTCATCAATGGGCACTTGAATTCACTGCAGAGCAGTCCGCTACTGCCAGATCAAAAGGTGAACTTTTATATTCAATATTAGTCGTGTAAAGTCTTAACTTTTATCTTGTGTCGTTTGTAAAGGTTCTACTTCTCTGACTTCTTTCAGTTTTCTTTCAGCCACTTAATCCTCATGTGTATGTAAAACTGAACATAGTTAAGTATGTAAACTGGACATTTTGTCAAAGATCTGTTTTCTGGGTTTTTGTCTGCATCCTTGGTGCATTTCAAAAGGTGAATGAGCCCTTTGTATATTTAAGTTTCTGGATACACAAAGTTGTGTGCATTGTCATTTTACGTACACAAAAATAACTTCGCTCTTTCAGTAAACCCTGGATAGTCTGCGGTGGCACGATGAACGTTACCCATGCGTATCTGCTTACCAAAATACCAGATGAGTTAAACAAATAATTGTTGTTGTTTAACTAGCACACAGTAGAAGACGCATTAGATTTTCCACGGTAAACCTAAGTAGGCCTTCCTTGTGCACCAAATATACAATCTGCTCTGATGCAAAAAGTAGCCTGTTCTTAATTTCCACCCAACTATCAGCTTTGTGGTGAGTGTCAAAAAAATCTGCTAATGGATGCTACCTGCAGTGCTGGTTTTAATGCTGTGCACGCCACTAAAGCACAGGTAGTGCCTTCTAAGAAAGCTTAACCTTGGAAATAAAAATGCAAGACTACAGGGGCATGAAACAGGCACTCGGGTGTGCCTCATGAAAGCCCATCATGATAGGGCCACTATTGTTATTCGACACAAAATAACCAGCACTTTATGTACCTATGTCCTGCATTATTCCTCGGTTTCCTCCTTCCTATATACCGGTCACCACTTGCCACTTTCAAAACTTGTGAATGAGGAGGAGCGCTTAAATATTGCTTTAAAGACCGAAGCAGCAAATTATCGATAGAGCCTTTTCTAGCAGATAGCACGAAGAAACACTTTCCAACAAGGACTACTGATACGACTAATTCGATAACTCGCTGTTCTCAAAAGGGATTGATCCAAGTCAATTGAACCAATCAATCGTAGAAAAATCTAAAGTGTTGGATAGTTTAGCATGTTAATTCACATCTGGTGAAAATCAAAAACAAGCTAAATGTTGTGGTAAAGTGTGTCTGGTATGCTTGGAAGAAGGTAGATTTTCTTGCTTCTATGTCCTAATCCGCCACTACGAAAGGTACTCCTTCCCTCCCCCTTATGTCAGAATATGTGTTTATTGGAAAAAAAAAGGATCAGTTATCGGTGCTCAAAGGTCTAAAGAGCGACAGTCTAATGAACCATTGTACAGTGAGTAAACAGATTGCACCCTGTGGCAAAGACCGCTGGGAGGAAGGGTTTGTTGAGGTCCCAATTTGTACATCTAGAAATTGATTACAAGTTAAACAGTGGAGAATGGTCTACATCTGCCTGTCTGCATGCATTGTTGATGTGTGGAACATAGAACATGGTAGATTGTAGTCACTTGTAAAGAAGGTCTTCGTTGGGCGTGAGCTGGCTTAATGGTACTTATTGAAATAAGGAGGTATGTTGTGTCTTTTTGTCTGGATCTCAAAGAAATTGATTTTCCATTGGCTTGCTGTGACAATTATTGCTCATTAGAAATGAGGCTAAATGACCACATGAAATGATACAGTTCAGGGTAAGTCAGACTGATGTGGCTGTTGTAGAGTTCTTCTAAGCTCTGCAACTATGCTGGGAATGGTAGCAAACGTACCCAATCGTTTTTGTTGCCGAACCAGAATACTTTTTTTTTTATATATACAAGAAGCCTAAAGGCTAGATGTGCTGTAAGGATGGTGATTTTGTTATTCAAAGGTGTCTTGATTTGCTACACAAATGAAACCATGATTACTGGTAGGACTAAGCCATGGTGCTCTCTGGAGAGCCAGGGTTTCAGCTATCAGGTCGGAGGGAGAGGGGAGAGGCAGCTGTTCCTTCTATAGGATCTGCAAATTTGCTGTCTGGCAATTCTGACTCCATGTATACTTGGGGTGAGTCCCATGATTGATTGATCCTCCAGGTAGTTGTAACATTTGTTGCAACATGTGGACTGGACACTACCCTGGCGATACATCTGTGATGTCAGGCTTCTTCACAAAGGTTGTACTTATGAGATTGGAAAGAATAAGCTAGTCAGTGGTGTTTGAATTGCTTTGAAGGCATTTTCATGCCTAGCTGACAGTTGCTCACCTGACAGAGCTGAAATCATGAGTAAATTTGCTTATGGGTAGAGTAAAGTGCACAGGAGCACTAGATGGAGCATTTATGCTTTCAGACCTCACCTGTGACCCGTACATTAATCGATGTGTTGGAACCGAATTTGAAATCAGCATGTATCTCCAGGGTTATTTGATGATGACACAATCTGCTGTTTTGCTTCCATTCTCCACATTCTTCTTATTGTGGCACCCAGGAACTGATCTGGAAGGCTTGCATCTGATGCATCTCCCTCAGTAGAGTGTGAAAGCATTGCACACTTTCATTTTGAATATGATGATGGGGAAACATTGAATTTGTAGCCGAATTTCAAAGAGCCGCATGGAGATTACGATAAAGACATCTTCTTGGATGATGGGTCGGTAATGTTTCAGACAAGGAAAGGTGCCTCTGATACGAGTTTTGAGAACCCCAGCTCTTTTTGAATGGACAGTTTCGATCAATTTTAATATTTCCATTTCTTGGCACTGCGAGCAAATGCGCTTTGATAACTGCTGCGCCTAATTTGTAACAATTACTGTCAAGCTCTCGCAGAGACCGCTCGCTCCACCCTGGTTCAGGAACGAGTGAATAGATGACTCCTGCACCCAATTTTATTCACATCATATTTCATACTGATTATGTATTGATGACATTGACTCATTTACTCTTTAGTGCACCACTTGCATCGATATTAAATCTTATTGACCACCGGCGAATTTTAATTTCAGATTGCTGATAGATTTTTCCATCAGCTCTGATGGTATATTTGACTTTTCCATCATTAACTCAGGCAATCGCATGGCACTGAGTTATTGCGTTGAAACAAAAAGTGTACACTTCAGATGTAATTCTTTATAGATTTACAAGGGCTAATGCCTCTACTAGGGATCCCAAAACTAACATTTATGTGCAGAAATTGTTCGGTGGTACAAAAATCCCTGAAACATGTCGACTCTTCCTCAGCACTACATCAGAAAGAAGTTTGTTTCTGACATGCTTTCACGTACAAATGCGATGTCATCACTTTACGGTCATCCACTTTGGATGAGCTATGTTTTTTTGTTGGTTTTTTTTTTTTTTTTTTGGTTGGTCGCACCATTTTATGTTTATTTTCTGCATTGAAAGCACTCTGCCCCTTGCTTAGGGTTGCTCTAGGACATCATTTTATGACATGGCTATCCAATTTCAAACTATAGACCTTTACCAAGGGATACCCAACGTTTTTCCATGAAGCTTGGAGTTGTACCAGATTTTACGCTGCCTCTGTTACTTATTGTATGCTCATGTATTGTGGCTACTCGTATCGCCTGGCATGGCCCTGGCACCCATGATAAGTGTTGGACGCTCCTAAATTAACGCATCCTTCCATGAAGCCACATAAGCTGCCATTTTGAGTTTTACAAGTAAACATGACTCGACATTACTTGTTCTGCATTCATTAGTTAAGAGTATGTTTTTACAAGAGAAAGAGAGTTGTGCTTGTTTGCAAAATCTATATGTGAAGGGAATCCTGGGCTACATTTTCAAGACAATTGATCAGAGATGACACTGGCTCCTAAGAGGAGGGGTCCTCCTCAGTTAACAGGAGAGTGACCATAAGTATGAGATACACAGAGGTATATAAATGCATTTTGAGCTCATTCTGCTACAGTGGTTCAAAACTACACATTTTTACCCCCGAAAATAACTCCAAACTCTGCTGCTGTTAATTGAATTCGAACTAAATCAAATATTTACTCAAGTTGTTGTCCACTTTTAGCTTGTGATGGAACGTGCAGCTGTTGAAGCATAAGCTTTGGAGTGTCTGCATTATTCAAAAATCTACATGCACATAAAATGGCTTTAAATATATCACTGTATCTGCCTTTTCTAAATTCAGGGAGTGTCCCTCCTACTACATTTAAGTCTCCTCTTTCTTGTATTAAGACAGCTCAATACGATTTGCTACTGCGTATCACAGTGCAGTTTTTCTCCATTTTAGATTCTGATGAATCCAATATTTTCTGATTCGGTGACAAATTAAAGGTATACCATCCTGCAGGAGCATTTGGAGTGCCTGTTTGGGGCTAGCGCAAAGTTATATCAGCCAATGTGTGATTAAATGTCAGATTTGGCTTCACCCTCACTTGTGACTAGTTGAAGGCTACAGATGTCACCTTTAAGAGTTCGGGGACGCGTTTTGTTAGTACTGTTACTACCCGAGTGCCCTTTCAAGTGTCCATCGGAGAGGACCTGGTATAGGGTAAGGTCTGATCGTCCAAGGAGAGTTTGTAAGCTGCGAACAAGTGTCTGAAATCATGGTCTGATCACCGACCTTAAGCTTTCTTGAAAAAGACTGAATTCAGTGGTGATGCGCGATGTGCAAAAGAAAGGCGAGTCGCTAACGACGGTTTTGATTGCTGACACAGTTGATGAAACTAATGAGCAAGTTCAGTAGCAAGTACCGCACAATGATGGGAGGAAATGAAAACAAATGTTTGCTCTCCAGGCAACAGTGTGATTAAATTGTTCTAGTCAACCTCCACAACGACCAGCATTGGGGGAGGGACACTTCTTGGTGTTGTTTTTTTTTATTTTTTATGTTTTGTTATAAAAGTGCGGTTACTTTCAGCTTTCACCATCATCTTGTCCTGTAATGCCTACTTGGCAGGGATGGGTTAGATGTGGCCTTTTTCGTGCTTTACATAATGTTCCTGTGATGTTCTTACACTTTCAAAATGGACCGTACAGCAAGTAAAATACATTTCACAGAATTTAAAATCTCAAATGACAGTTCTGCAATCATTTTCACACATTTTAATCATGCTTCTGCTTAGATTGGTCTCGGGGTCTGTTTTCTATTATTTTACTCCTAATGGGTCCTCTCCTTCTCCCCATAGAGTACTTGCCTTCTTGGTAAAATGAAATTCTGTTCTACAGTGTGATTTACCACATCCCTTTCTTTTGGGCCCACCCACTCCCCTCGTCTCTTTCTGATGTCACTCAAGTGACCCATCTCTTTTATGGTTTTCAACAGGTATTGCTGAATCGTACGGATTTACCAGCATGCTCATTTATCCACTGCTATGAAACAGATGCTTAAATCCTGTTTTCATCCCCTACGCTTTCTTCTTTGCCTCACCCCAAAATAATCCCCGGCAAACATGCATGGCGAATTTTCTCGTCATCACCATTGTGATAATCGGATCTGAAAAATTCTTGGTCTGTGTCTCTTCTGTCTTTGAAGATGTTCCAGTTCTCTCTCAGTGCATATGTAGTTGGGTACAGAGTTGTGTACTTGTAGTTAGGAACGAGTCCCATATTGGCATTTGTCTCAATTTAAAGTTAATTTGTTCCATTCCGTTGGCTTTTGGAGCTGGTGGCGATCTGGCACCAAACTTCTCGGTAAATCCAATGAAAAGTAATCTAGAAAGGACTTTACTGAAAGTGATCTCTGAAGCAAAGGTGCAAAACAGTGTAAATAAGCATTGAGTGTAATTAAGCACGTGCTCAAATAAGCCACTTAGTGGAATAATATAAGATTTCCTGGAATACTAGAGCCAATCCTACAGCAGAATATTGAAAAATGCAATAATTAATTGGGCTAAACCATACTTTACGTTTTCATTTTAGAGTTCTGGACATCTGATTCCATAGACCCCGACTGTTAAAAATAGTCAAATCTCCGTTGTGCACCAGGCAGGTACAGCTGTATGGGCACAAAGGTATTTTCTTTTAGTTTGTGCTTGGCTTCATCAACCGGCTCGTATACACGTTTGCAGCTGAGCTTGCTTGTCAGCAGGTAAATTGATCAGGTACTTGTTTTCAGTACTTTTAATACTTTTGGGTGCAAACAGTGTACAAATCGAATTACAAATAAAATTACAATTGGTCATTAAACATTATAATCCCATTACTCAGCGTGATGCAGGCATAAAACTAAGGATGCTAGACATGCTGCATACAGATGAAACTGAGGAATTCTGCTTTTAAGTTCCACAGGAACTCCATTAGTAACATAAGATGGCATTACGACAGGTAGTGGTCATGGGGATTAAAAAGTGCACTCTACATATGACTTTTCTCTTCATTTTGGCCGGGCGACTATTGATCGCCAAACCATATTTATTAAATGAAATCAATTCCTCTGTGGTCCTAATGGGCAGGAACTGTGTTTATAATGGACTCTGACAAGTTTTATGGAGATCTAAAATGCCATTGTGTGAGAGGGATCAAGGCTGAGAGTTGGCAAGAGTACAAGCCATGCACTTCAGCCAATGCACCTCTTTAATGTTTTTTTCGACGAACTTTAAAATATCAAATAGAAAGGTTAGACTTCCTGCTTATCCTGTGAGATATATGCATTACAACCACACCGCCTCCATTAGCTTCTCATGTGCTTCCTGGATCTGACCATGCTTTTCCACTTCAGCGATGATGCTGTTTCATCACAATACTGGTCTTAAAATTCCTGTCCCTACAGTGCTCAAGGTAGTATACTAGGCCACCGTGGCCACCTACAGGAGAGTGAGAGTGGTCACACATTGGAAACACACTGAACTGCTCGATTGTGCCTGTAAGTGGTCCCTTTCCCCTACATCTTTGTAATCACTGTATTGTTAGTGATTTTTTTATATTTTTAATATATTGTTTTCTTCCCTGGCATAGTTGATAATGTCTCTTTGTGTTTTGCCCTTCAGTTATTTTTCTTTGAATAAGGCAACCCACCCTGCGAAAGCTAAACCTGACCCTAGTGGAGGTTCTGGGTGTAGATGGCAAAAGAGTGCCGCGTGAAAATGTTCAAGTCAGAACCATTTTGAGTTATTGTAAGTGAATCCCATTTCATTGTTTTTGCACCATTGCAGACCGTGACCCATCTTGTGCAAATCTTGTTTAGCCTCGCCATAAAGCCGATAGATGGCCTCGACTGCTAGAACGCTTTTCCCTCTGAGAAGGAGCACTGTTAACCCCAGGCATGTTTCATTCTGGGCCTCATCAGTTTGCACCAGCTTGACTCGCTTTGGCACAGTGAGCCCAGGACCCATCGCCCAGAATACGCATACAAATCAGTGTAACGCTCTTGCCACAAAAGGAATGGATGTTTTGGCACAGGCAAGCTAAACTGAGGGGATGGAAGGCATCCAGAGCAATTATCCACGGTTCAAATTACATCGAACATCTCTATCCATTTCTTGCTGCCTGAGGGGCGTATGAGTATGTACATGTCTGCAATAACCCAGACTGAAGGCATTCACGTTCAGCACCCCAGCATTTTGATGGGCTAAGTTATGGTATTTTGTGAGTAGCTGGGCAATAGCTCCTAAAATTACCATAATTCATGCCCAGTGTTCCTTCACCGCATTTTCTGTGGGTGTGTTTGACGTGGTTGGGTTAATTGATTAAGATCATGATGACCACGCTGAACCTCGAAGCTAAGCAAGCAGACAAGAATATAGAATATCTTGAACAGTTTTGCTTAACTCCTGAGGATGAGGGAGACGTGTAAACTTCTGTGCCCTCTACTTTGCTCTAAAGATTGGTATACAGCCAGCATACCTTTTTCAAAGGCCTGGCTGAAGTTGATGTGGTTGACGCAAAACTGGCCAAAATGAGGATCCACAGAGCAAGGTGCTGACTTGGGATCGGACTAGTGGCGGAAGGGATGGGCATGTCCGTATTGTTGCACAGGAGTTCTCCATACTAGAATAGCGAGGCCCTATATTTTCAATGGGCTCCTGCTTGCAAAAAGGTAATGGCCTTCATTCAGTTCACCTTCGGGCTTCAATATCTGCTGGAATGATAGTCGTGTGGACTGCTTCAGGGATAATAAAGATCTCGTTTGCCATCCTTGCACCTTCCTGGTCCTAAAACAAGGCTCCCATGTTACTCCTTTTATATTCACAGAGTGGATACATAGATTTAGAAACCAGACCGATGCAATCCTGTAAGAAAATATATCTCCAGGGTGTTTTCTCCTTAACCCTATTCAAACTCTTCCCATCCTGTATAGTTCTGTTGATTCTATAGTGGCCCTTGAGGCACACAACAGCTGCAGGGCCAAGTGCCCGCATGTCTGAGCTTTCAAACAGCTGGACCAAAATGTGACTGCAAGGGCCAGGTTAATTGTTGCGGTAATATCAACCCAGCAAAAACTGATGCCCCAGACTGCGGTATCACAGCGCCGTCCTGGGTTCCACCCCTCGGAGTGGGTTAGAATGCAGTAATACCAAGGTTTTTCACTTTTTTGAATGTGTAAAACTTTTAGGTTTTATCGTGCAAAAACGTGCAGTGAAAAACCTGCCAGTGGCCTAATTGCCACCCGATTTGTAATCCCGGTTTAAGCCGAACCTGGTTTTACGTGGGATTTTAAATAAGGCCATAAAAATCGAATGCGGGGTGAAGGCGTGCTCGCTCAATGGCAGCCGTGGAGCAGCGTCGCCTAGAGGTCCTCGTGCACACTCCGGAAACAGTTCTCATGAAGGTTGCTATACGTGTGCGCGGTGGAATGCCGCTTAATTAACCATGGATTTGTTTATTGAAGCCCAAGTTATAATGGATTGCGTGGGGCGGTGCACAGGCCCACCATGAGAACATTTTAACGATTTCAAGCTTCTGTTTGCCCCCCTCCTCCAGTAAGCAAAGCTTACATTTTTAGCATTTCACGGTAGCGTTTTTTTTCCACAGTTCTGTTTTTTATTGTCTGGCCGGCCTCATAACAGAAGGAGCATTCCTTCAGGTTTTGTGCTCGCGAGAAAGGTCATTTTCTCACAAAATGACTGAAGGGAGGAAGTTGCCCACGAAGAGCGCTGTAACCCCGAAATATCTAACGAAATAAATCTACCCGCCAGCCCACTGCGAGCCTGATTGTGTTTTGCAAACAGGATGTGGTGGGTAAAGCGCGGCAAGGCCCACGGCAGTAATTGGGGTCCGTGGGGTTGAGCACCCGCACCGAGCAGCGGGGCGGGCCAGCGCTTCTGCGCCATGTATCCTGGGTGGTATTGAACCCCACTGACTGGTAGGTTTGGAACGACACTTTTAATTGCAAACGGCGACACACAATGCTCTCTCAACCCGCTGCCTCCATTTTACGATTTTTTTTTTTATATAACAAACACAGGCCTCACAGAGAGGAGATTTTAGCGTCACCTGCTTGAAAACGGAGACCTGCCTTCAAGGAAACGCCCCCAGCAATCTCACGGATCATTACACACACTTCTCAAGCTTTTCGTTTTTCTGCAGCGCCCATTAACTGCGGATAAATATGAAGTGATCTTTGCCTTTTTTCCCGTCCTGGTAGTGCTTGTAAAAATGGAGCGTCTTCTAGTTTACGTGTCACTCTGCAATTCCCTTGCAGTTCCATAATTGGTGTTGTCGGTGTCCAGTGTAGGACATTTGATGCTCATTTATTGAATATGCTTACCGGCTGCTACCTAATCTCTTTGTTCTGGACAGACAAATTACCTTTCTCACACTGAGCTTCAACCCCAGGGAATTAAACTTCCAAGCTTCAAGCGCTTTAATTAGCTCGAAAGTGTGTGTGTGTGTGTGTGGGGGGGGGGGGGGGGGGCGGGGGGGCTGCGTTAGCAGTGAGCGGTGTGCAACTTGGATAAAGTAAAGGCAAAAAGAACGCCGGGAAAGCTTTAGATGGACTTTCAAACCCATAAATGTCTGATGAAAACTATTCCTTTTCGATGATTGCAGGCATTACAGGACGTGAAAGTCCACTCCAGTTGCCAAGGGCTAGAGTTTTAGCCAGCTTGGCATTTTTAATTATCTCCATTCATTGCCACCTCCGTGTGAAGGCTCATGGTTCTATCATGCTTTGCTCAAGTTGCATTAGCTAACATTGCAAAAGAAGAGTTTCAAATGAAAAAATACCAAAATAGGATATGAAGGTTCTGTGTGAATTAACTCCCCTGTCTCTGACCACACTTTATTTTGGAGACCACATAAGGATGCAAACCTCAGCAGATTGTATTTGTATAGATGAGGCGCTTGCATTTTAATTCAATACATCTCCTTAATTGGAAGGACGTTTCAGAAGACTTTTAAGACCATACCCTTTCTCCCTTGTTTGAATTCAACATCCTTGCCTCTTTACATGATGTTAGTCTATAATGGTGTTAAATGCAAACAATTATTTTATAATCCAAATTTACTTTCAAAGACATTTTTTGAAATATTAGATGCACTTCTACAGTCAGGAAAGCAGGTATTGTGTTTCACAGAGACCTTTTCTCATTGTTGCCATTTTTGTGGCACCCTCAAATTATTGGCCTGACTTGAACAAAGCTGGTGAGGTTTGCCCCTTACGAAAGAAGAAACTTTGCCATGCCCTGGTTTGTAGGCCAAACAGATAACTTTGCAGGATACTTTATTCTCCCCTGGAAACCACTGAACTAGGATATGGGTTAAAAGGGGACCCCCAACCACTAATTGAGCTTCTGAAGCCCTTCAACGCCTCGTCAAGAGTAACACATGGAATATAAAAGCAATTTAATTTAAACCTGCAGTGGACACAAAATATACACCACAAATCAATACAACAAGCTGCCTTAATCTAAGTGAAAATTGCAAATATCCTCATAGATGCTCCTCTGGCCTCAGGATTAAACGTAGGTTCTGGTTTTGGTAGTGATAGCCTGAGGCGGCAGCCCTGCCCTGGGTGTTAAAGGGATAAATGCCATCCTAATAACAGTTTTTTTTCCTCGGGTTTTGCCGAAGCATGTCGGAGTTCTTCAGGCCATATTGTAGCCGGCTACAGATCCGATCACTCTCCTATGACCGTTGCGTACTTCGTGTCATCCAGTGGCTGACTATCCAGTCTCACACACTGCCAACATGCTATACTGGAGACAGTCTAATGGCGCGCCTCGAATCTCCATCCCAAGCCCACTGAACTGAGGAGCATCTGGGTGTTCCTCAGTTTATGCGTAAAAGTTGGAGGTGATGTTTGTTGTTAATGGCGGCCAGTGGGTGAAAATAAATGACCTGCTGTTCTTCAGAACTCCAGGTGAAGAGGTTGGTGTTGGTGGGGTGGGGGGGGGGGTCTACTCTTTGAAAGCATATAATAAGGTGGGAGGTCACCCAATCCTTGACGATCCTGGCCTGGCTAATCTCTTAAAGATGCAAAGGAAAATGATAGTCTGTATTAAAAAATGGTTGATAGATCAAAAAGTATAAAGGCGGCGATACCACTTTGTCGGCTGCCATCCTAAGCTCATGGAGGGCGACAACCAAGATGATTGGGTTCCACTATTGGGTGGTATCCCGCTGGAGCCCATTGATAACAGCAAACAGAGAGCACCCGGAAGGAGATAGATTGGGTGAAAGTTCAAATGTTCATCCAAAAGTAAAGAGGGTTTCTTTAGGAGTGGTATAACAAATACTTGCTTGATGCAGAAGCACTCAACAATGAGATGTTAATTACTTCCGGGAATGCAGTGCCTAGAGCCATAAAAGTGTTACAACTCCACATCGCCAGGCAAGGGTCCAGAGAAGACCCAGATTTAATCCTCATATGCCAACAGTATTATCGTTCAACTCTGGAGTACTCATTCGCCCCCAGTAAGGAAGGCAATGGCCTGAAAATTAATTTCCTTTTTCTATGGCGCTGACTGAGTTGGCCCTCTTTTAATTAAACTTGGACCTGCAGTGGCTTAGCATAAACAGACACCTAAGTTCTCAGACCTTTTACCCATGGGAGCACTGGTTCAATTCAAACCTCTGCAGATGCAAGTCTATGCAACGAGTTGTGCAGTCGCTGCCCTGCTCCTGGTGAATAATGGTGTTTGTTTTGATTATTGGTGCATGCCCCGCTCCAATCTAAGTAATCGTGAAAATGAAATGGGGTCGGCCTCAGTGGAAAGTCTAAGGTACGTCATGTCTAGTAGATCGGTTTCCTTTTCATTACCCTTTGTTTTACCCATGGTCTTCAAAAACAAAGCACGTAGTGTAAATAACCTGTTTCTGTGGCTTGAAATATTACGCTGCTTATGGTGCAATGATCTGAGGCTTGCTAGTCTTATGTCTGCACTACTCCGCCACTCTCCAGTTCGCACATTCTTCTCACACCATCCCCCTTTCTGAAAACCCATTTAAAAATAAATGGAAGACATGAAAATTGAATGAAAATGACAAAAGAGCAGAGACCGCTGGAGAGGGCAGAAGGTTTGCAGGGAGAGAGGCAGTGATGAAGGGGAGAACCTGCTATTATGTACAAAGAAATGCTTTTCCAACAAGCCAGATAGGTGTAAATAGAACTTTCCTTATCTCGGCTTTTTTGTTGGCCATTTGTCACTCTGATCTCTTGGAATCTTTTAGACTTTATCGTGGAAAGACGGCGAACGGTGGTGGCCAAAATTCTATCATTGGTATTTTATTATTTGTTTACTGTACCCACCCAGAGCTAAGTGCACCCCTTTATCCTTACAAATCAGTTCTTCAGTGTGCTCTTTCTTTATGAAGATACAATTCTGGCCAATCTGCTCTCTCATTGGCATTTACCACGGCAGCCAGTGCTGTTGTCTGTGAGAATAAGGATCACACCCAAGATTATTTTCCAAACTGTGCAACAAATGGTATTTAGAAGTGTCCAGATTATTAAACTATATTTTTCATATCGGTTGCTTCTTTCCTCCTCCACAAATATGTAATCGCTTCACATTTCAGCTAGCCATTGTCCGTATACATCATGGATGGAACGACTGGAACACAACGTTAAAGAGGAACTGAAAAGGAAGCTTTTTTTCTCTCTCAATGAACCTAACTGGGCAATCTCTGCTCTGAAAAGATGTTCACGCGGACATTTTAATCTACGGCGATTTTGAATACGTCCTCTCTGTAACGTCTCACATTCATTACATAAATGCCATAACCAAATGGACTTGCTTAGCTCTGGTGTCTGCATCACACTCTTCAGAATCATGTACCCTAACATTTAAATTGGGAATAAGCCCCCCCCCCCCCCCCCCATCCTTAAAAAGAGGTGTGCAGGGATTCCAGTCCTCCCCTACGCGCCCACTGGAGAACAGTCTGGAAGTAGGGTGTGTCTCTCCCAGTCGATTAAAGGGATCTTTTCAGATGTACCCATAATGTTGAAAGACCGGCACGCTTGGCAAGTGAAGGGTCTCAGAAATGGTAAAATGATTTAGCTTTGGAACCTAGAAATCCACCTCGGAATAGAAGGCTGAAGCCGGGTGATTAGACTTGTCTTCAGCCTCAGTGCAACATCAAAATTTTTGACCTTTTATAAACGCCACTGCCAAATTTCTGTAACTTTCACTAAAAATGATGCTGCGTTTTCTACCTCATTTGTGATATGAAATTTGCTTAGTGTAGATTACTTTTGTGCCTAATAAGGGCTTGCCTCTGCATATGATCTCCCTGCTTTTTGATTTCTCAAATTCCATTTCTTCTTAGTTACTTTTTGGTTTAATTAATTCGCTTTCACTGTTTTTTTTGTTTTGTTTACTGTTTTACATCTAAAGGTATTCTAAGCTAAAGTTAATGTTTTACCCTTGTCATGTGGTGTACAATTGATAATTTAGCTTTATGGATCATTATAGCAGGGTATATATACCCTCCCTGAAAGGCCGCCGCTCATTTGCCTCCTGCCAATAAGTGCCTCCCGATTAGCTACACTGGAAGTCTGTTTTGTCCAGGAAGACATTTGAACATTAAATTAACATTAAAATACTCCGCGAGACACTAGGTGTAAGACTCACCTTGGGTTGTGGCTTTTCCCAGCTTCCTCTTACAGCTGACGTCAGTTGTTGCTGGGGCGTCGGTGGCGGAAACGGCCTGCCATTGAGAGCGTACGCCCACTGAAGGAAGAGACCAAGCCTCTTTTTCACTGCCAAAGTGCGCGCGCTCCTGCAATTTGACAGGGCACGGGGACAAGCGAGTTCTGCAGAAGTCTGTCTCCCACTTATGACGTGGCCCCTGGTGTCACTGCTTTCTTTATAGGGACTGCATGTGCCGGGGGGTGGAGAGGGAGTGGAGGAGGAAACCACGCATTCTAGCCCTCCGCTCTTTCTCACACACTTCCTCACTCGAAATCGAGAGGCAGTAAGGCATTAAATTGTGGATGGAAGCTGGCTTACTCTAGTGTTTTAGGCCAGTGTCACTCCATTGCCTTCAGAGGAGCTCTCCGTGCTCCACTGTTCTGATAGGAATATTAAAATTAAAATGGGAATGGTGCTGGCAGGGGCATTGTTTACCATAAAATGCATTCAACGTATATTTTAAATCCTAGAGGAGCTAACAAATGCAACCCACCCACATAGGAAGGCCCTTCAAGGTGGCACTTCCTAGATTGAAATATTTTCTCTGCCTTAGATTTGTGTTGACTAATGTATGCCTGAAGTGGATTGAAATAACATAAACTCCTTTACATGTGTTGTGTTGGGCGCACATGCAACATTGCCGCTAAATTCTCCTATCTTTCTGTCTTTCAGGTCTGTTAAAAGGTCAGAGGAATGAGAAATGTGTGCCTTCATCTCAGATTTTGTTCATCGCAGATGGATGCCATGTGTCTCCGCGGACGAGTCGAGTCACCTTTGTAGCTGGCCGCCGCGCCGGCTCCATGCCATTGCACCTTTACTCTTGACTGCCCTCCCCACGTTTTTCGGTGTATTAAAATGACTGAAGACGAGCATTAAGGACTCTATGAACCTGTGCTAATGGGAGACTGTCGAGCAACCGCAGAAGAGATCCACCGAGGACATTTTGAGGGAAAAAATGACTAATGATGCTAATTAAAACAAGCATCGAAATCGGAGTCCTACCCTTGTTATCAATTAGCAGGGCACAGGCCAGGGCGCGCACCCCCTGTTTTTACCTTGACAACATTCTCTTCGCTCTTTGTATATTTAAGTGTTGTAAGGAAACGTGTTTCAATCAAACTGAACATAAGATAAAAGAAGATCTGTGGCTTTTGTGGTACCCGTCACAATCACGTCTATCTAGCTCTGTAAAATACAATCTATGTATGCATGTACCTGTTTTCATCAAATGTTGCTACTTCCCATACTAAAAATGGCTCATAGCAGCTACTGTGTAGAAATTTTCACCTACTTGCTGAATGAAGACAAATCTTTTATTTGTGATATTTTCTGAGGCATTTGCTCTAGTATGGTGTATTTAAATAATAAAATCTAAAATGACATGATTTTGTTGGTTTGTTGACTAAATTTACCATTTGTAGGAGTTTAGATATTCAACTGCAGCTATTTATTCTAATATGGAAAGTTCCATTGTTTGATGGCCGCATCTCAGGAGTTTACGCTATAAGCATGTAGTGTTTTAACTAGCAGTAGCAGCCCAGCGAATTCTACAACTTGTATTTTCACTTTTATCATTGCAAGCATGGACTTCAATCTCTGTATTGAAAGTGCAGTTTCTTAAGGAGCCAAGACTTGCTGAGTGTGTTGTACAGGACTTAGCCCCCTTGGCAGCTCTGAATTTAGGTTCCACTTTTATTTGGTTATCTACTGAAGCAAATTAATAACGTTTTTACGCAATAGTTTTCCAGTAAACTGATGGCTAATTAATTCTAATGGGAAGGCTATTGAACTAGTTATGTTTGTTTCCTGCATTAATATGGCCAGAGAGTCGCTGATGTCTCATGGGTACTTAACATTACCTACCAAACATCAATGTCAAAGACAATGTCATGAGCCCATTTCTTATTTCTTTGGGTTAAGGGTTGTAAAACCCCTGGCCATATTTATTATTTTTACACACAAAACATTTTCATAGCAACATTGTGCACAGTAACCTCCTTATTTACATCTTCCTTACAAGTGAGACCTAGCCATAACTGAGACACCAGTACATGGGAATCACCTAACCATAACAAGTCTGTTCCTGTGCAACCAACAAAACTCCATAAATGTTCCGTGTGAGATCAAGACTGGCTCTGTGCCCCTTCCATTACACCTCCTGTGTCCCAAAGGATGGGGCCCTCCTTGTGAGAGGGCCCCACCTTCCCTCCCGTATTGGGAGCTCTCCTGCCTCGGGAGTTCTTGTGCAGAGTGCCTGGCTGCCCCTAGGATACCTACTGTGGGCACCCCTTACACCCAGGTTCTTCGTCCCCCATGGGTCACTGCTAGCTTGTGACAAAATGCTATTGCGTGGGTGGTTGACAGATAAGGACAGCGTGTCAGCGACCGCCCGAACCCCTGCAACCTCCTTTCGACTAGGTGGTAGCACACATTGCAGGGTCCAGTGACGCTGATGTTAAATTTGGTATAAAAAAGAATGCTGTAAAGGGACCCGAAGTGCACCCCTCCCCACAATCTTGACCTCACCCACCCCAGCTTAAATACAACAACTCCAAGAAAACACAATCCATTGAATGCTGAAAGAAAAGTGTTAAGCATGACATTATATACATCCTGATAAATTCCTGCAAAAGAAAACCTAGTTATTCGTACATCCCCAACCACGGCTACCGTAAGCCCCCCCCCCCCCCTTCGGCACTCTGCTTTGGGGATGCTGGGTGGGGGAATACTCTCTAGCCCGTGTGGTTCCGGGCAGGGCTATACGATGGGAGGGGGGCCCACCAGTAGCGCTTTCAGCAGTGGGTTATTGCCATGGTGGGGGGGGGGGGGTTGTCGGGGGCAGAGAAGTGACCATGTTCTCTTTGGCAGCGAGCAGGAACCAAGAGATGTGCTCGCCTCTGCACAGCACTTTAAGTAGCTAAACCTCATCATTGAGTACAGTTAGTGAACCCGTTGACCACTGCTTTGCCGTCACCTGGTGGCGATGTGGTGTGGTGTACTACTGCGTGACAGTTTACTCCTCTAGCCCTGATGAATTTGCCAAAAAATATTTGAGTAATAACTTATGTTGGGTACTCATTGCATTATGGTCTGAACATGTAAATTGGCTGTTAATCATGTGCCAAGGGACTATACATTAAAATGTAATTGGGGGGGGCCTTTCAAATTAATGTTTATGGTACCATACAGAGAGTGTTAGGCATGAACACTGTAATTTTTTTTTGGGAGGGGGGTGGACCTTGTACACATAAGAACAGGACATTAGTGCAGAAGCTATATTCATTTAAACTTCACCACACTTACCTTTCACAAGTAGACTCCAGATTGGTTGGTTCCCCTGTTCTATTAGGAAAGTGCTGATCATAAACTGAGCCAGTTATTAGCACAACCCTGCAAGCTCTTGGTGGTTGCTCCCATGAGACACTTATATAATTTAACCCAGAAAAGTTTTGTTGTGTCTTTGATGAAACCGGTCTTCACACATGTACACTCCCCTTATGTCTGTAAGTTTTAATATACTGTACAATATTAGGATGATTTCACCGGGGTTTGGAGAATGGGGCTATTTAGTTTTTGATAGATGTAACATAGCCTAACATTGTCATGCAAACCAAAGAAGTAGTATCAAATGCAATAACCAGTTGGTACAAAGAAATTACCGCAAGGTATCTGCACGTGTCCTTACATGAATATAACCTTGGTTGTTAGTAACTGAGAATAACCAGAAATGGTTTTGTTCCCATTTCCCACATGATATTAGCCCTTGCACTTTGTTTTGTCAGGGCAATTATCACCAGCTAAAAATTGCTTCTAAGATCCTGTGCAAAAGCTATTGTAACGAGAGCAATTTGCACTCTTCTCTACATGAGAGCAACTGCTAAATAGATGTTCAGTTGGCTTGTCATACATGTACCCCTTGCAATTGCTGAAGCACGTTAGCGGATGGGTAACATGCTAGACAATAGATCAGGCTTTTAGTTGATCAGGTGGGACTGTCAAAATGAACCCAGTGGAGGATTGCTAATCATTTTCAGAGTTCTCATACACTTTCTCTTATGCCTAATACGCTTGATCTACACACACAATCCACGCTTTTCCACCTTTCCCGCTCACCCATGTGCTCCTATACAGAACTTGTTCTTCATTATGCTCCAGGTCCATCGAAAACGTTATGCCCTTGCAGAGGCTCGCTCTCCTGTCACCTGTTCAGGTGACCTTAATGTTTGGCTTGATGTGGCGAAAGCCTCAAATGGTGCCTTCCTAAATGTTCTCAATGCCATTGGCCTCACTCAATTATCAGCTCAACTATGCATAGTGCTGGTCACGTGCTTGACCCTATTTGGACCTCCGGCCCTTGGCTTACTGCTGAACATCCTGTCCCGATGATCTGGCCTTTCACTTCGCCATCCCCATTGCTATTATTATCCCTTTGTGCACCACTACCTCTCACCCACCCATTACCTGAACGACTTATGCTTGGAGCAGGATCACTTGTGCAAATTGGTGGGATGTGCTTAATGCTAACCTAGCGTCAGTTCCCATTCCCTCTTGGGTTCTTCCAGCTTCAGACTCCTTCCTCTCATGCCTCATTCCCAAGGCAGCTCAGCTGGTTCTTGTCAAGTAGACTGGGCATACTCTCCTGACACACGCCGCCTCTTGATATACACCAGTCCACCCCACTGCCAAGATTGAATGTGAAAGAGCTGAGCATCTGTGGAGAGCCTCATAGGTTCAATTATTCGAAACTGCTTCACAAAGTTCTCCCAACTCTCACGCCTAATTGCAGGCAAACAGTTGATTGGTCAGGCCTTTAATTTAACTGGAAAAAGACTATTGCGGCTCTTTATTTACATCTTGGACTCCCAAAAAGTCTCATGCTCCAGTTGGAAGCCAAAATTCAGCTGCAATACTCCCAAGAGACCTGGCGTCAACGTCCACCCCACATAAGCTTTCTTTATTGCACGGATTCCCTGTGGAGAAGGTCATTATTTTTAAGGCTCTCTGCATTCATCAAAGAGCACTGCATAATACTGGACCTATTTTCTTCCAAAAGAAATTTAATTTCTACACTCCAAAGAGAGCCCTTTTGTCTACTTCCCCTAAAATAAAAATAAAAACTTAGACTGCCAGTAGAGACTTCTCTTTTCTCACGATAAACCTTGAAAGGCTCTCCCGTCCTCTGTCCATAAGCAACAAAATCAATCGTCCTTTAGTAAACATTTAAGAACTTTGCCCTGTCCTCCAGCTTGCTATTCATTGTATACTCCTCTCTAATTTACTTCCAACTTCCTGTCACGCCAGCAGATTTTTTCCAACCCTTCGCGCTAGGACGCCCCTTCAGTGCAGTGTATTCTAGATACACTCAACCCAGGGCTTTAAGTGGGATTAAAAAACTGGGGGGGGTGGGTTGTCTCTCAAAGGGGCGTGGTCAATGTAATTAAGGGGCGTGGCTTAAAAACACGTAAGCTAAACATCTGTGTTTAGCACAGTGTGCTGCCTGACTTGTTTTTTGCTATTCCTGTCATTGAGTCCAGATATGATACAACAAGTTACATCATACCTACAAGTCAGGACTATTGGCTTTGTCAATGGTTGTTAGTTTCATAAGATAAATGAGCAACAACTATGGCTTGTATATAATATTGAGAACGTTTCCACTTCAAGCCCTGGTGACACCACGACAATGTTGCTGCTGCAGCGTTTCAAAAAGAGAAGGGAAATCCAGAGAGAAAATGACTATTTAAAGGATTTCCCTTCCTCTACAACGCTCACCATGCGCACATCATATGCCTGCTGTCACTACAGTCCGGAAAAAAAAAACGGACGCCTGTGCCAGGGCACAAAACGGAGCCCGATAGAGACCCGTTTCGAGGCCTCCATAAAAAAAACCTGTTGTTGCTCAGACCTGGTGAGACCCGTCCCACTTAAAGCCCTGACTCAACCTATAAATCGGCGTGCTTGGTTGGAAGAATGTTGGGTTTTAATAAGTCCCGTGAAGAAGGTGCTTTGATGTCGTACAGACTAGCAACGTTGGTGCTCTTTTCTAGTCGTCTGAGCTGCCATTTTAGTACTCAGTCATGTCTGTGACCCTATACCTGGACCACTGAAATTATGGAATTCTGTGGCTGAAGCTTTTTCACATAATTATGGCTTTTGCCTCATTTGCCATATAATCGATCAACAGTGGCATAAAAAAATTGTAGCTCAAACAGATCAAAAGTTATTAAAAACGTGGTAAAGTGTTTGCGCGCAGTGGAAACCCATTCACAAAGGTTAACTGGTCATCTTTCAGTTGCTTATTTCTGCATTTGGTTGTTAAATTGGTACTAATGAGGTGAAATCTTTGACCAGACATTATTACCATGCGTTAAAGTGACAACATAATGAAGTAATACTATAAAAAAAAAAAGTGCTGCGTAATGCAGTATAATTTGCCTTTTCTTGCCGCATAATTTAGTCAAATCAGCTGCATAATTCTAGAGGCTCTGCCCTATACTAGTGCCATAAATACATGTAGCATACTTTATTGCACTTACTGCTTACAAGTTTGAGGGGTATTCTCTTGTTATGAAGTTTTTTGTGATCAGTTGCTCTGCATGCTGTTCTGTCCCTCTAAAATGAGAACTGGATCCCCGATTGGTTTCAATAAGTCTGCAATACAAAGTTTAATCGTGTATTTTCCTTAGGAGGAGGAACGTGTCACTTTGCTTTCACTTTTGCATGTGTTGAACTCACTCGTTGCCAGCTGCTTTACCAGATCTGGATTATGATTAGTATCATGAGCAGCTGTTTCTAGTGACGTCATTCACCGCAGTCAAGCCAGTGGTTGTGCTGTCATGGCTTTCAGGAGCACCTCCTAGTATTTCTGTCCCAATTTGGCCATTTGGAATTTGAAGGCACGCATGGATGTTCTGATATGTACTCGCATGTCTTTCTCGTTCCTTCACCTCATGCACATAAAATATCTTGTTTGCAAACCAAAGGTGTGCCCTGCCTTTTGTTGTAACACCAATGTTCTATGCATAACATGCCACCGAGGCCGGCTTCTGTGCACACACTGCTGTGAACAGGTGGACGCCAAGAGAAACGAAGGAACATCTGAGACTTCAGAGAGTCTGAGGCCAGGAAAGATGTGCCGAGGAGCCAGCGTGGTTCTACTTTAAAACACTCCAAGACCTTGTACCCCTTGCATTGCCAAGAAGAGCTCTTTCACCTACTTTGGCATCATTGTAGCATGTGTTTGGACTGCCTAAGCTCTCCGGTTTCGGCCAGAGTGCACACGTATCACTTGAAACCCATTAGTAGAGGAGCTCTAAGTCACTTTTCTGCAGAATCAAATCAAACAACCTTGTTTGGTAAGTTAACCGATTGCAAACAGTGTGACGCACTCCACAGTGTAAGATGCACTTACTCGAGCCCGTGAATGCTTGCAGGGCCCTCTGCGAGAAATGGGCGCCCCCTCTGGCTGGAACCTTGAATACAGGATATAAAGGCAATGCTGGGACCATCTACTGAGCGTCCAATGGAAAATGGAACTTTGATAATAAATCTAGTATACAATGTAAACCTTGTCAGATTAACTTGCATTGAGACTTTGACAGTTGCTGATCAACTAATCTAACTCTTACAATGCATCCTATTGCTGCAGGATTAAAAGAATAAATAGCACATTCTAAGAAAATCATATTAGGATTATTATTTGTCTATACCCGTTTGTAATGGCTATGGCTACATTACACAGGTGTACTAACCGCAGTAATCAGTTTTACCACCCTACAGCAGTAACTCTCGCCTGCATGAGCTCACACCTGCTTTAAGGCTCAAAGGCTTGAACCCAACGCATTCTGCAGTTTTTCTCCATATTTTTGCCAAAATCCGGACAGATGGTGCACTTTAAAGTAACTTCATTTGAAAGAGTTTTTCTGCTGTTTCTAAATGTTTTAAATAAGTGTTTTGAAACCAGATGTACGGAAAGACTGGTCATAAAAAGTGCTCTCAAACTGCGCACCGCCCAGTTTTTAGGTCTCGCCTGACCCAGCGCATGCGCTGGTCTGGCGAGACATTTTGTGAGGGCTCCAAAAAGTGCTACCAGGCCAGCCTAGGGATTTTAGGACCCCAGCGGTGCCAGGGATAGCACCCTATGACTTCGGGTTATCCTGTTGCTGTAGTATTATAAAAGACGCTCTCATGGTAATGTAACGAAGAACTTGGCAGAAGAAGCTGAAATATGAAAAAGACATCTTTATTAAACACAAATGAGTGAGACTACGTCGCACAGAAGCCTTAGCAACTGAATGAGGCAGTCTGCAGAACAAAAACCATTCTTCCATTTTATTCAGAATATTACGCTTTGGGCAACACCGCCCCTGTTTTACAAGTGGTCATTCACATATTTTGGCTTCAAAGAAATGGCAGAGTCATGGTGACAATCCCACATTCCTGTTCAACCAGCTCACAATTATTTACCCAGCGAGGCTCAGATCCCACATCAGATACCGGTAGGCCCCAATAAACATGAGCATCTCCTGTTTGGGAAACAAGCCATAAAGCAGGAACAGTCAGGTGTGAAAGAGATTAGCTGGAGGCTCGTGTTTAATGTAAAGGCTTTATGGTGTGTCAAGCCCTGATGCTAATCACAGGTGGCCAGAGGACGGGGAGCTCGTGAGACCGGACTGACCTGGGGCAGCAGAGCCAAGCTGCCCAGGTCATAGAGAAGTCAAAGGAAGGCACATGTGCTCTAAAGGCTCGTATTTGCTTCATAATATGTAGCCTATGTGAGGGCAACCATAAGATGGCCACCGCTCTAAGATGGAACCCACGTAGTGATGTATAATATCGTATACATAGTGCATTTATCAATGAAACGTTATATAAAGCACTTGTACATACCGCATTGGCCATTCGCGGTTTGCTAATACCGGAAGAGACAGGGGTAGGGCCCTGCCTCCTACGCGGTCCCAAATTTTAAAGTACCACAGACCCTCCTTTTGCCCTTACATAGGCAATAACTATACTCTCATCAATCCGAGTCTAGGTCAATATTCATGAAGTCATGGAGATGTTGCTGTAGCATCATCCTATTACTTAGCTCGTTTTCTGATACATGTTTCCTTACACATATAGTAGCACAAAGGCCACATATGGCGGGACAAAATAAGGAATACCTCTGTCTGTAGTAGGCGGCATAAGATCACACACCCAATAATTAGTGATGTTCACTACTAACTAATGTTGATGCAGAAGCTGTACAAAAGAATTGCTTACGAATTCTAATCTTTTAACCTGCCCATGTTCAGGATAGGGTGAAAAGAGTACAAAGAAGCAGTGGTAGGAAAAGACATAGGTTGGGAAGCGGGTGCAGAAGTCAATTGAGTAGAGAAAAATGATCCCACCCATAAATGACAATGTCATGTTTGAAAAGACACTAGAAAACACGTTATTAAGAACATATAGGCAACGGGAGAAAGTAGTGACCACTATTACAAATGAAATAATTTTTCACAACCCTAAGCAAAAAGCAAATCCCAAAATTATCTAGTAACATTTTTAGGGCTCAGTAATTTCAGTAATTCTTGTATGTTCAGGTGAAACAGTGGTGACCCTCATCAATGCTCTAAGGTGAAAAGGGGGTACTCTTTCCACAGAAAATTGACTTTATTCTGCTTATACTAAACAGAATAGTACTTTAAAACAATGCCAGCAAAACAATCTGTCTCCTTAACACCTACTCTATACAATCACACGGAAACCTCTTGTGAAACCACCTATGCCCAGAGTCCGTTCAAAAAGCCTCTCTGGCAGGCTTCTATTGTCCATCAAATCTTCTTTTGTTGTTTTCTTTCGCATGGGCCTCTTCATTCAAGCCTTTCATGAGAGAAATACTATTTAGTTGGAGTGCCCTCCTGGCAAACACCCACAGCTCACACGAAAGTCTCAATGTCTCAAGGCAGTGCGCCAGTATCTTTCCTTTGCGGCAGGCACTACAGGTAGTGTGCTCTCCATTGATCAAGGGCATAGGTCATCTCGTGCAGACCTGGGACCATTCTCAGGCTCCAACACTCATCATTCAGTGTCAGAGGACGCTCGGGCTGTTCTTCCATGGGCCCTAGAATTAGTGCCTTTTGTCAATCTTGGATCCGCCGGTGCACTGCACTTCCATTGGAGCAAAGGAAAGGGGGGTGTGTGGCCAAAAACTCAGGCCCAGGGGCTCAAGGGACTGCACACTGTCAGAGGTTACCAGCACATGACAGGCGCTCTTGTGCACTGAAATTCTGGTTCTGTGGCAAAAGCAGCTCCTCCATCTTTTCTGATGTTGAACGCCTTCTGATGAAGCAAGTGCGATGCTTTAAACATTTCATTGTATAACAAGGGGACTGCAAACAGGTGGCCTGCGGTCTTTCAAAGGAGTGGCCACACGCCATGGGACAATTTTGGTCTAGAATACACTGTCATTCTCAAAAAGCAATACAAATATAAAGGCAGTAGGCAAAACAGCGTCTCTAATCTTTTCAATTGGGTTTCCGTGTGAGAGCCTCCATCATTTAAGGGTAGATAACTACACGAGAATTCTGTCTACATGGATGTCTTCACATATGGTGGCATTGTGTAATGGGGCAAACACATTTTTTTTTTTCCAATGATTAGGTGTTCCTAAATTCCTTATCTAGAACATCTCAATAGAGAAATCACATGGTACAGATTATCATGGGCATGTAGAAAACTTTCACATCAGGTGCAATATGCAATACACAGGCTAATAGTCAAATATGCAAACAAAAGACAAGAACTAGAGGGTCCTGATATTTGCATGATTAGAACACATCTGATCCCACCAAAAATTAAAGCAGCAGGAACAAAAGGGTAAAAACCACATTAAAAATAGACATTGAAAATTCGTCATGTTCAAAAAGTAAACGTAAGATATCTCCTTTTGAGATGGAAAACTTGTCTTACTATAATATTGAGTCAGTTAACCAGTCTATCGCTATCCTGACAGTCAGGCTGGAAAACATTGAAGCAGGCCTAAGGAAAATTCTTGGAAACCAGTCTGGTCATACAAAAGGGAATTATACATAATATGGGGAGCCCTGGTGCATCACTGCAGTCTGGAAGTGTGTACCTGAACAATACACCTACAATAATAAATGGGCTGACTGGTGAAAGGAATACGGAAAAGGGAATTGGAACTAGGACACAACTAAAATCCCCAATCACTAAGCATAATGCGACATTGGGCAGGGAAGAAACAAAAGCAATAAAAAATAAAAATCTATAGGAAGGACAAGAATTTACTTGGGTGATAGTCAGGCATGTGACACAACACCAAGAGTACGGGTGATACACAAAAAGCCAAAGTTACACAAATTTTAACTCTACCGCTGGCGACTACACCATATACGGTAATCCTAGGTAATATTCCAGTTCCTTCTTCAGGGAAAAATGAAAACCTGTTTTTCTTTTAAGGAACAAGAGCCATAGGCTACTTAGGAAGCAAAACATCATTAACTAATGTAATATAGAAATTAGGCCACCTTGAGTCACAGATCTATAATTTCATCCTTAGGTCCAATCAAGGATACATAAATGTAGGGCTGCCTGTTCCTTAAGGGAAGGGGGCAGTAACGTGACTAACTACAGGTGACACACTTCGATCCTGTATATCTCTTTCATTTTCCTTACCATTATAGCCAAATAGACATGCACTGGTGAAGTGTTGTCTCTCATGTTCACAGCATGAAATATCATTATCTGTGGAATTTAGTAACCAGAACAAGTTCAACCAACTGTTGCGTAGCGATGGGCATCGTCATGACCATCCCCTCACAACACAGGTAAACTTGTAATAGTATCAAAAGCAGCAACAAAAACAACAAAAACATGCAAAAAATAATAAAAACGCACAAAACGTCAAGCCATCCGATATACTTGCTGTATATCAAGCACAAAAAGCATAGACAAAACAATAGCATATGTAATAAGCGGTGACACACAAACACCATGTCATGTACTTTATGCACTGTAAAACTGCAGCCCAAAACCCAATATTTGGGCCTGTTTAATTTGTCAGGTTTAAAATCCTTACCCTCCTTTTTGACAGTAGATCACCAGGCAATGGAAATCTGCTGTCAAATATAACTTTACTGTCTCTCTTCTAACATACAGGACCAGCAAGAACAATTCATGATAGAACCAAATACACAAAAATAAATTTCCATTACTTAACTGTTACCCTCTTGTCAGTCCTTGCAACATCCAGCCACTTTAGTTTTACCTTTCTAAAAATAAAAATCGTTACACTGACACTCCATATTAATTTGGCACCTACAATTTCCACTGTGAAAAATAAGTCTTAATTGTCAATTCGTTCACACTTAGCATGTAGCCTTAAAAATTTTTTAGAATCTTATTTTCTGTCTAAGACTTAATGCAACACTTCGTTTTCTGTTAAATAAGAGCTAATAGCAGGCATCATTCTATTTTCTTTTTTTTTTTAGAGCGAGACACAAATGTATCAGTTCTGTAAAGCATTTAACATGATGTTTGGGCTTTCAAAGAAAACCCCTTTTCTATATTTTCCCTTTGGAATTAAGTTCTTTAGTTTTAGTGATGTTGTTATGGAGAAACCAGAAACCCCAGCTTTAGAGGCCCGTGTAGCAAGGTCATTCTGCATTCCACAGAGGCAAGGCCCTAATTTAAAAGGTCATAAATGTCAACTCCATTGTTTACGGGAAAGATAGCATCTCAGCAGCGTGACCGAGCCAGCCTCTGCAGCTCTCCCAGCCCCCAGCTTCTGCCACTCTGAATTTGTCAAAGCCAGAAGGCCTTCCTAATTCCTCCTAACTTGCAATAATTCACTCTATTTTGAAAAATAATTTCTCTTTTTTAGGCGCTAAAAAAATTATCCTTATTCCCAGATTGTTAAACTACATGTACTGTGAATAATTCACAAAACTTAATAACACACATACCAGTTTTTAGAATAAATGCTTGTTGCAATCCTATGCAATGGTACACATTTCATCAACTTTAAATTAATGAACTTCTCAGTAGGCCCAGCTGAAGTTAGAACCTTCAACCCTGATATTAAAACAAGCCGTTGTACTGGCATGTTAACTCATTGAATCATAAGAAGGCACAACCTGTAAATATATATCAAACCTAAATGTATGTATTTACTGAAGCCTGAGACACTTTAAAAAGTACTCTGAATGAAAGAAAATGCAGTTAAAACAGCGCTTTTAAAATGAGCTTGTTTGCGCCTGCGCCAAGGGAAAATTGTACACACGAATGCTTGCCATTTTAGTGATGCAACACAACTCAGATCAAATTTTAATGCTAGGAGGCCATAGTATGAGTATTAAGCTTTATAAATATCAAAAAACGATTTTGAAAAGCACTTATTTTTTTAAAATAATTTTTCCATGATTAATAATTTTCTTTAAAAACAATCCCAATTATTCGTTTTTGTGATAATTCCATGTATAAAAAACAAGCTGCATCCCTTGCCTATCATTTTGGACACATACCTCACAAGCCTAGGCGCATAAGCCCAACTTGAAACGCGTCACATTTTTCGCGCCACTTTCATTTAAAAGGACGGTTATGCAAAATTCCACCCGTGTTTAACTGGGAAAGTGCTGGCTGAGTGAACATTCCTATCAAATATACTGCAGCTGAAAAGTTTGCCTGTGAACATCTAATACAATGCATCTAAGGAAAATGCTGTAAATTTATTTACTTTTGCAAAAATAGATAATTTTGTTTTTGGGGCCTTATTTATATCTATTGAATGTGGTTCTAATTTTATCCTTGAAGCATTTAACGGCAGTTTTGTATATGTGCACAACTGCTCATTCTATAAATTAAATAGCAACACATAGCTATTTTAGCACATCACATTGTTCATTTCTGGATTTTTCCTAAGTTTCTACTTAACATTAATTAACCAACATTTTGCTTAACAGACTGAAAACATCAGAAGACCCACAAACACACATTGAGCTCATTTCAGACATAAACGGAAAGGGGGTCAAACAGACAATACAGCGCGCTTTAGCCATTTTTCATAAATAGCGCCGTCGCAATTTACTTACAGAAGTTGCAATAATGAGAAAACCACATAGACATTTAAACACACAGTTGACTTACAAATCAATACGCATGACAGAAAGAAAGAACAGCTCACAGACTATACTTGAACCAAACCATTTGCAAATACTAGTTGTAAGTCATATTTACAGGAAACGCTTCTCAATAGTATTTCAAAAGGCTGCATAAACAACCCAACAGACAGATGTATGTCCAAGAAGTAGTGAATGCGCTCAATTCACTAGCTTTGCCTAGCAGAACACCACACAAAATCGTTCTGCATATCTTTATTCATGAAACTGCGCAGAACGAAGGATCCTTGTTTTGTATTATGTCATATTTTAATTCCCTGGGGGTACAAAATCACCAAGGAAGAAATATGTTTTCAAATCTAACCGATTTTAACTATGGTACCGTCCAAAAAAGCAACACATTTTTCCATGTGAGCTTACAAACAGGCATGTCAAAAATACTGCGGAAAGCGCAAGTATTATAATCAAAATGGTGCTTAAGGTATTTTTCGTACGTGCACCGTTCAACTAAACCAAATGGAGAAATATCTCCTCATTACCTGCCTACACAAATTGCAATTCGCATATCCAAACCTATACAAACCAAAAGTTGGCCAACACAAATTTCTACATTTCAAACTTGCTAAGATCAGGCATCTTATAGCTCACTAATCTAACTTCAAACTTCAAGGGGTTATCTCTATCAATACACTCACAAATATACGAGACCCTTGGCTATGGTAATTGCAATGACCAAATTAAAAACCAAGAAACCAACCCCTCGGCTTTGGTAATTGCGATAACCAAATCAAAGACAAAGAACCAAAGCACTTATACTTAATTCTTATTTTTACTAATCAAAAGGTTATCCAAATTCTAACTGTCAAGTTCTTCATAACAAAACGTCTTTTATAATACTCACGCCAAAAAGGGTTCTAATCGGGAGTGACATCTTTTGGAGAGTCAAAGTCAGAAAGATCAGAGATATACTGGGCTGCAGAGACAAAGAATCCCCCAGAACCTCGGTACCTGCCTAGTGGATTTCTGTCCTGTTCTCCCCAGTAGATTTCTGTCCTCCGACAAGATCGCTCCTCCAGATAGTCACTTGTATTGATGCCCAACATTGGGCGCCAACTGAAGTATTGGGGATTTTAGGACCCCAGCGGTGCCAGGGATAGCACCCTATGACTTCGGGTTATCCTGTTGCTGTAGTATTATAAAAGACGCTCTCATGGTAATGTAACAAAGAACTTGGCAGAAGAAGCTAAAATATGAAAAAGACATCTTTATTAAACACAAATGAGTGAGACTACGTCGCACAGAAGCCTTAGCAACTGAATGAGGCAGTCTGCAGAACAAAAACCAGTCTTCCATTTTATACAGAATATTACGCTTTGGGCAACACCGCCCCTGTTTTACAAGTGGTCATTCACATATTTTGGCTTCAAAGAAAAGGCAGAGTCATGGTGACAATCCCACATTCCTGTTCAACCAGCTCACAATTATTTACCCAGCGAGGCTCAGATCCCACATCAGATACCGGTAGGCCCCAATAAACAAGAGCATCTCCTGTTTGGGAAACAAGCCATAAAGCAGGAACAGTCAGGTGTGAAAGAGATTAGCTGGAGGCTCGTGTTTAATGTAAAGGCTTTATGGTGTGTCAAGCCCTGATGCTAATCACAGGTGGCCAGAGGATGGGGAGCTTGTGAGACCGGACTGACCTGGGGCAGCAGAGCCAAGCTGCCCAGGTCATAGAGAAGTCAAAGGAAGGCACATGTGCTCTAAAGGCTCGTATTTGCTTCATAATATGTAGCCTATGTGAGGGCAACCATAAGATGGCCACCGCTCTAAGATGGAACCCACGTAGTGATGTATAATATCGTATACATAGTGCATTTATCAATGAAACGTTATATAAAGCACTTGTACATACCGCATTGGCCATTCGCGGTTTGCTAATACCGGAAGAGACAGGGGTAGGGCCCTGCCTCCTACGCGGTCCCAAATTTTAAAGTACCACAAGCCACAGTGCATGTGCGCGGGCTCGCGCGCCGCGCGCCGCGCTTTGCCGCAATTACTTTCACTTTCGCGGCCGCTTTAATGTTTGATCACGATCACTTTCGCGGCTGCACGGCCGCTTTGCATAGCCAATAGGTCTCGCTTTTGGGACCTTATAAGTATTTAGTTATGCAACTGTTGCATGGCTAAACACTTATAAGGTCCCAAAGGCGAGACCTATTGGCTATGCCAATGCTTGTTAATTTTGCAATGGGCCCATGCTCTAACAGGTTGCATCACAAAATGTTCATTTGCAAAGAACGAACTTCCTGTTGAATAATAAATAGGCAGGTCGCTGTTTTCGGCCATGGTGACTGGCAACAAAACGGGTTTGGTGCCCTGTACCTGAACGGCAAATGGCCATCTCTGAGCTGGCATTCCCAAATGGGTAAGGTTTTTTTTTTTTTAATTAATATTGCTTAATGGCCATATCTGAGCTGGCATTCCCAAATGGGTTTTAAAAAAAAAAATAATATTGTTAAACAATCCATGTTCCTTAAAGGAACCTGTACTGCTGAAAACAAAAGAAAAAAAATCCTGTTTGGGAGAAAATTAAGGCAGCAGGCAGAGGTCTTCATGGCCACTGCATGCTCAGGGACAGCTTCCCTTTTTGAATCTATTGCAATCTTTTTTGAGGTGTCAGTAATATTTCAATGGTGTTTGACTGCAATCTGGGTTGCAAACCATTGATGCATACCATTCCTAATTGAAATTAGGAGGGGATACTCCTTTCATGCTCCTTGCTAATAGCGATGCAGAACTGGGCAGTGAACTAATTTTGCAAGTTGGAAATGCTTTTCCGACTCACAAAATGGGGATAGAACGCAGCAAAAAAGTCCTTTTGAGATCTCAAACCCAGTGATTGTGCAACTCACAGGGTTTCAAACTCAAAATGGCTTTGCACCCAGCATCACCTAATTTAATTGTGAAGGAAGTGGCCTGAATAGGGCCACCCTGATCACTTGCAACCACCTCTCTGCCTTCCAAGAAATGAAGAGTCAATCAGACAGTGGAGAATACAATACAAACCAAAGCATTTATAAAGATGGGGCTGCAGCAGAGCCCAGTCTGACCAGTCTCCTGAGATGACTGCAGAGGTAGTTACCCCCGTCCACACGCTAACACAAAATATACATTTCCAGCACCTCTAGAGTCCCGCCAAACTGGAATTTACCAGCTCAGGCCATGATGGACAAAGTAGGCAAGCAAGGATGAACCATGACACAGTGCTGGATACATGCTATCTCAACTCCAAGGTCGTTCAGCCGGTGCCTACCATTCTAAGATGTGGGAACGAGTCTATTTAACAGGAAAGATATGCAACAATAGATAGTACCATTAGTGCAGTGAAGCTTCAACCTTGAGAAGTACAAGCTGGAGGCGCAGGGGCAGCCTTTCTGCTGAGGCAAGCATCATGAGACAGAAGCTCGATCTTGGTTACAGAACAAGATGGTGTCAATAAAGATGGCGCCATGAATGCTAACTTAACACAGACTAGAGTTCGGACATAGCAAAGGGAGCATTTCAGTTCTGGGTATCACGGAAATAACATTTCAAATCTTACAGACCCTCCTTTTAGCATTCATTCTAAGCTTTATTGGTGCCATCAGGTAAGGGTCTTTACAATTCGAAAATGGGGAGAAGGGAAATGTTCACACACATACTACCATTGCTGACACATGAACTGTCCGTTAGAGTTAATACTGCAGGATATTAACACATTTAATTAATTTTCGAAAATGCCCTTGTCAATATTGAACAAATCCTGAATACCCTGCAGCATCATAGCCTTTGCATTAGAATCATGCCTTGGGGTCCGGGGACGTGCCTTGAACATTGATACACAGCAAGCATAACAGGCAGGGAGGCAGTGTAAACACAGGCAACATGTCGGGATGATACCTTCTATGGCAATGAGGAAAGTAAGAATCTTCCAACCCCAAGTAGCAAATAGGCCCCAGAACCATCCCGTGAATGACCATGTACCATTCTCTTGGTGTATCTCCGATGCTATCTCATGCAATTTCTGTATGGCAGTGTACACAGTGGGGGCGTGGTCAGGAATATACACGCAACAGCTACTACCTATAACACTACAGGCCCCACCCGGATCAGATAGGACAAGATCTAAAACCATACGGTTTTGGAGAGCAACAAGTCTCGTAGCCTGGACCTCTACGGTAATATTCATCAAAATTCCTGCAGTTGTATTAATGACTCCTTCCACCACCCTAGTGAGCCGTCTAATATCTAAGACTAGTAGCCATAGGGCCCCAAAATGGTATGATGCCTTTCATTGCATCAGTGAATTGCTGCAAAGTGGTGTCTGTCTGATCTATGTCATCAGTGTTAATCATTCTCTTAAACCGTAGTACATAGTCACCTCTACCCTGTAAACGATGGTCCTTATGGTAATTGGGAGGGGGAAGCAACGTTGGCAGCAGCAGCTTGGGGACTCCAAACCCCATAACCCACCACTCTGTCACGAGGGAGGAGCAGAGCAGCAGACTCGTACTTAAAAGCGCGGACCATCACCCGCGGCGCGGGACGCGCACAGGCGGGCCTGTCATTGACAGTAAGAGGCAGAGCTGGGCCACCCCCCTTTTGGTTTACGATCTCTGTTCCCATCAGTGTAGGAGTTGGATTGTAGGACCATCATATGGACCCAAGGTACTGTGTTTTAATATCGAGGCCTGTAGTCGGGATTGCTTCCAGAACCCGTTTTACTTAAACTTCATCCATTGCAAAAGCTACTCTTTACTCTTCTCTGGGGTTGGTTGTGGGGGTTCTCAGTTTGGTACTCTTCCTTTACTCTCTGTGACACCTCTGAATATTGTTAAGTAGCATACAAAACTTTGCTTTGGGTCACTAGGGCAGATGGGTAAAAGGAAATATCACAAGAGGGCCCCAGGCCACGACATTGCAAAGAAGAAGAAAAAATCGCTTGACGCAATTTGTCATGAAACTATGGATCGTATTGATTCGATCCTATCAGAGTGCCAGGTGATAGTCGATCCCACACCAAATTCGTCTTTTGTTGTAGAAAATATGGCCAGCTCTGTTACATGTACAAAACTTGTTTTTGATTCTGGAGCTGGAGCTGGGTCTCTTGACCTATCCCTGCCCCCTACCGCTCACACTCCAACACAAACCAAACCTGGTCAAAATAATCCCACGTATGTTTAAATCTAACATGAAAGGGAAGAGGAAGGGTTTGGTTAAGGATAAGGAGAAGGAGCTTGATTCAACTACGAAGAAGTGCCAAGAGGTTATATGTGAGACGACCTCCGTCCCTTATGTTGTCCAGGTTGACTGCCATAATAGGTTTGATGCTCTAACAGCTGATGATGGTGGGGTGAGAGAGCCCAAACCAAGTGAAAGCAGAAGTGACCACTCCAACGAACTAGCTGTATTAAAGTCCATGATTGAGTCACTGAAGGAGGAAGTGTTTGTGCTTAGAAGGGAAATTGTTTTTTTTTTTTTACACAGAGGAATACCGGTGGGGATGGAAATTAAACTTGCTATGGTCCCACTAAGAGTATTAAACCATGCACATAAGGGAGCAAATTGTGGGGCGCAAAGATCTGGGCATCCGGATAGAGGGGTGGTGATACTGGATGAAGGATATATACACAGGCCAAGTTATAAAGCGCCTTATGGGATAGGGATAGTAAGGGTTGGTGTGTACAGAAGGCTGGAGGGTAAAAGCAGCTCTGATGTAGTATACCTTACAAATGTTCCAAAACCTACCAATAGGGGCCACGAAGAGTCTGAATCTTTAACAAATAAGGTTATACATTGGTTCAGGGCAGGCTGACATTGCTACTCAATTATAAGGGATGACATTAGACATGTTGGTAGATTAAATATCCCAGGAGCGGAAAAAGACACAATTTTAGTAAAATTCTTTGATGAAGCTATGGTATCTGGCCTTTTGGCAATTGATTTGCGTACCTTGCCCCCCACTAATTCCACTATCCAGATCAGGTCCAAACACCTTCAAGAAGAAGGAGTGACTATGAATAGGTCTTCAAGGGCAGAACAAGGCACTGGGCTAAAAGTAGTCACCGATGACTGAAACATGAGTGTGGTCTGTTACCTGAACCCAGACCGATTTCTCCTTCATTCCCATCAAACCCTCTGCTAGGTAGTAACCTATCACTTATGACCGATACTTGTCCCGTGTCTGAAGCTGTAACTGAAATATATGATAACCCCCAGAATATGGGTTCTATTGCCTCAGGGCCCCCTCAGATGAAGAATCTTAAGAGTCTAGTATGGAATGTGGCAGGGATCTCTAAATTACAATCTGACCCTGAATGGTGTACCTTTATAGACACTTTTGACATAATTCTGATGCAGGAAACTTGGGAGCTTATTTATGAGCCCATTGTGCCAGTTTTGCACCGCCGTTGCGTCACTTTTAGTGACGCAGCGGTGGCGTAAATAATGCGCCATGTTGCATCATATTTATGAAGTGACGCATCTAGGCAGATGCGTCACTTCGTAAGCCCCTGCGCTACATTATACCTGTGTCAGGTATAATGTATGCAGGGCGGGCGTTCCCATGCAAGAAAGGGTCGTAGGAGTGGCGCAGCAAAATCTATGAGATTTCACTGCGCCACTTCTAGGACGCCCATGCGTCACAACCTTACGTCTGCCTCATGGCAGGCGTAAGGGTGACTCAGGCCCTTTCACATGGGGTTTGCCCCATGTGAAAGGAACATTGCTGGAGTTGCGTTGGGCTTCCGACACAACTCCAGCAATGCCCACTTTTTGCGCTGACAGATACGTCAGTTATACTGACGTATCTTTCCTTCCTTGCGACATGATGCGTCATATTTTAAATATGACGCATCATTGTTGTCGCAAGAAGGGCGCACTGAGAAGTGGTGCATCGCTGCGTTCACGCAGCGATGCGCCACTTCTCGTAAATGAGGCCCTTGGAGTATATCTAACCCCCATAGATCTGGCTTCTCAACTCTTGCCATTGATGCCACTAGGAAAAAACGGGGCCGCCCAGTGGGAGGTTTGGTGGTTTGGGTAAGGACAAATGCAGGGAATAAAATCAAGCGCCTCCATGTGGACTGTCGGGACATCTTGGCTTTTGAGTTGTCCCTACATGGTGGCTGAAAGGGGAAATATTTCAATGTCTATAACAGGGTGGACTTTGCTGGGGAAGAAACACTGACTCTCTGTACGTTGGATAATGCCCTAACCAAGTACTCGGATAATACCCCAGCGATAGTTGCTGGTGATTTCAATTGTACTTTCGAGCCCTTAGCTGTAGTCGCTCCTGATTTGACAGAAGATTGGGACAGAGAATGGTCTATTCCTCCATTAAGTCTACCAAAGAGCAAATGGACGAAGAGAGGTGGTCAGCTGCTTGCATTAACACTCTAGCATGACCTTCGAGCAACCAATGGGAGATCCAGATCTGATCCTAACGGCGCCCATACTTTTAATAGACGTAACCACACAAGTCATGTTGATTATTGATCAATCTCCTCCAACCTATGGTCTGTACTAGATGATATAATTGTGATAAACAGATATGATAGTGATCACAACCCACTTTTACCTTCACTAAGTATCTCTGGTATCGCACAGCCAACTTTAAAGGGACTTCGTGATTTGGGAATGCTTTCACCCTCAAATAACCAGCGATCAGTTAAGTGGGGTTGGGTGGAGAAGCATCCGGAGGTGCTGGATCATCTCAAAAAGAAACGCTCAAACCTAATAGAGTTTTTAATCAATATCCCTAGTGAAGACACTGTTAAGAGTCTAAACCCAGGCCACGAGCACCTTTTGAAAGAGGCTAGGGAAATGCTTAGCCGGCCTGTAAACAAAATGGGATGCGCTACCCATTCCACGGGTACTAAGCACAAGCCTTAAGATACATGGTTTAACCAGCACTGTAGAAGGTCAAAGAGGGAGCTTATCTGCCATAAAGCGCAAGGCTCATCCTGAAATTGTGACTGCTAGAGTCAGGTACAGGCGGGCCATTGACAGCGCCAAAAAGGAGTGGGAAAGCTCACTATGGCTAACTCTACACACAGCACTAAATGGTAAAGACCAAAGGTCCTTTTGGAGAGAGGCAACTCACTGTCTCAAGGGAGAAAAACCTGAGTTGAAGTTTAATATACAGCCCGATGATTGGATAGCCTACTTTGGGTGTCTCAATGCCATTGAGAGTGATGGTAGTGGCGAAATGGTTGAGTTGTCTGAGGAGGTGTTGACTGGGGACTTCGAGCCCATGTTTTTCTCCCTAGTAGACACGTATGCGGCAATCTCTTCATGTGAACCAACGCGTGCCTCAGGCCCAGCCAGAATCCCCAATGATCTGTATAAAGAAGATAAATGCCTTTGGGGGTGGTACATAAATATTTTCTCTAACCTGATTCTGCAAGGAGCACCTATTCCGAAATCGTGGCAGGTTGCGGAAATTGTGCCCGTTTATAATAAAGGAGATAAAACCAAGCCATCTAACTATAGGCCAATAAGCCTAATAGATTGTCTCCAAAATATCTTTTGTAAACAAGTCTTAGAGAGGCTCCATGAATGGATGATGGAATTTCACATTTTAAGGGACCTTCAGGCGGGCTTTCGCTCAAAAGTTAGCACCCTAGACCAGGTCTTTTCCGATTTATCTGCATGTACTGGAAGGAAGTGGACCTAAAAGGGGGTAAATTATATGTGGCAGTTGTTGACTTGCGCACAGCTTTTGACTCTGTGCCCCGGGCGGAGCTGTGGAGAGTATTGAGAGAATTGGGCATCCCGGTAAGCCTTTTAGATATCCTAATCAGATTACATGCCTCAAAAACAGCCCAGGTAAGGTGGGGCCCAAGAAGAGAAGTCACAGAAAAATGTCCTGTAAATTGTGGAGTGAGGCAGGGATGCGTGTTGGTCCCCACCCTTTTTACGCTCTTTATAAATGGGGTTATTGATTTTTTGGATAGTTGCGATGCACCGAAAATAAATGACAGAAGAGTGCCCGCTTTGTTATTTGCGGATGACACTCTATTAATTTCTAAATCTCCCCAGGGACTCCAACAACTTTTAAATGATTTTATACAGTTTTGTAATGATAGGGGGTTGTTTTTAAATGAGGGAAAATCTAAATACATGATTTTTAACAAAAGTGGGTCAAAACTCTCTAGTAGATCTCTTCGGGCAGGTAGCACCCTACATGAACAAGTTGATGTCTTTGATTGCCTATGAATATGTGTATCCCCACCTGTAAATTGGGATGCACAAAAGGAGAAGGCTAAGTTTCATCAAATACTCCAATGTAATCATATCAGCAAAATACATAGGAAAACTATGTCACGGCAGATTGCTCCTGCACTTGAAATTTATAATACTAAAGTATTGGGGGGCTTAATGTATGGTATAGAGTTGTGGGGGATAGGAAATATATTGTCTTTAATAGCTGTGGAAAATCGGTTCCTGAGATCTTTGGTTGGTCTCCCTGCTAGTACCCCTCTGACACCTTTATATATGGATCTGGCACATAAACAGCTGAGACACAAGGCAATGTACCGATTGGTAATGTTTTGGTTTAAGCTATGGACTGTAGAAGAGCTGGAGACCTATCGAGAGACTCTGTTAGACCTCTTGAGATTTCCTAAAGCCTCATCAATAAACTGATTCTCCACTCTACGGAAATATCTGGCAAAATTGGACTTCGACGCCTATTGGTTAAATCTAGAATCTATGAGGCAAATTCCCAGAGAAAAAATTAAAAAAGTGTTTTGGGACTCGGTTTCAAAAGAAGTTCTCTCAGCTTCAGTATCCAGCCTGACCGAAGTCTTTCTCAAATTGAAATGCTCTCCGTCCTTTGAGCCGACCATTGATGAAATTTCGGCCACCGATGGCACAGAAACATTTTCTGCAGTTCCGCTATAAATCACTTCCCACCAAACTGTTTTGCTCAAAATGGTCCAGCAATAACGATTCGGTTGACTTGTGTCCCACTTGCCAAGTTAGGTCTGAATCCATAGTCCATTCACTCTTTTTTTGTCTGACTTACCCGTCGCTGAGAAAAAAATGGATTATGCCATTATGCTTTTTGGTGGGCCGAGGGCATTATCTAGAGGTCTTAAGACTCTTGTGTACTGATACCAGACAACCTATTGTATTTGGTCTTAGTAGATTCTGGCATGCTCTTTGTTTTGGGCGAAAAAAATTATGTAGCTGAGTCACTGCGGTTTGGAAAGCTCTGCCAGATCAGAATGTTATCAAACTTTTAAAAAACATTTTGCTATTATGTACTTATGGGAACTTTAAGCACCTTATCTTGTGTCATACATTTTGCTGCTTTGCACATATGCGTTTTAAAATTGTCTTGGGGGCCCGGTCTATTTGAATTTGCAAAAATGTTTTTTATTGATTTTTATTCTATACTCTTTTATCTATATATTTCGGTGTATACTTTCTTAGGACTTTTTGCTGTATACTTTTTAGGAATTGTGTGATCGTAATAAAGTTGTAAATAAGTAAGTAATTGGGAGGGGCTATATACACAGGTGGCAGGAGGTAAGAAAGGTAACACCTTCCCGACTATCCTTCAGGAAGCCAAACATAACCGTGAGCTCCACAAACAAAATAAACATTAGTTGGCGGGATCAGGGGTGGAGTCTTTGTCGCTCTCAAATTATAAGTAGTCTTACATCGGCTCTCCCCCAACCTCTATGTCTCCAACCGCCTGGATACAGAAAGGAGCCATAACATCCACCACTGACAAGGGTATCGACATATCTTCAGTAACATTGCGGGTTTGGAAGGACTGGTAGTATTTTGATGCGTTGAACTGTAGGAAATTGTCCCTTTCCACCTGAGACCAATTTCTCCCTCTCACCTCCTTGAACGCATGCATGCAAGAGCTCAAGAACACCCTGCCAAATGGCTCTCGGCCTGTTGGAGCACCATGGGTAACTCTATGCTGGACACGTACATTCTGGGTCAGGGTACGAGAACTAGTCCTTTTTTGCACCAATCCGTCAGCCTGGTGAAATGAACGGACCATGCTAAGTAATGCAAACCACCCCTTACAACTACTAACATATGACAAGGGCATGGGTAACAAATTCTCACTTCTATGAGTTAATGATGGCAACAACCCACATACCCAACATTTTGTCGTATTATATGCAGCGTGCATTTGATGCAGGGTCTGGATAAACACATTGTCTTTATAGGACCTCCTATGCTCCTCCTTGTGAGGCACCAGGATAACAAAGATATGTTCGGGGGTACAGGCGTAGTACCAATCAAAGTATGCACAGGATATTTCACCTCAAGAAAGTACGTGACCCCAAGCACCAATATTAAAGAAATCAGAATAATTACTACAAACACAATTTTGCTCTTCACAGACCAAGAGGACCAACCAGACCCATCCCGCTCCGGATACGGGACAGTGAAAGGCTGTTTTTCCTCCTTAATGGAGCGACCAAAGGTATATATTCTTATAAAACGCGGGAAAGACTTACACTTGGAGCCAAGCTGGAATAAAAGTAAGAAAGTAAGACAATATACTGTTCCTTAGACGTAGGCGATTGTGAGCACCGGCGGTGGAGATGTTCGTCCAGCTCGGATCCAGATCCCATGTTGCAGGGCAAAGTACCTTCTCCTGGGAAAAACCGTTCACTTGCCCTGTTCAGTGACTGTCTGAATAATGCAATAATCCCCCTGTCCCTGAGCTATCGTTGGTACCCTAGGCAGGGTACATGCACCCTGTTCTTCAGCAATGCAGTCCATTCCTACTAATCTGACTGTCCCTTGGTACACTGTTCCTCTTACGGGGGCGCAAATTGTACCTCAACACTCCAGGCACAGCAGGGTCAGAAAACAAGAGGTCAGGCTCAAGGGGACCAAGGGGCAAAGGGTCGTACTCAGGCAAATCAGTGCATTGGGGCTCAACTGGATATGACTCCATCACAGGTGGACCAACAGGCTTAGGCTTCTGGATGGCCTTGATTTCAGGTGGCACTGCTTCATTCAGTACTTCATGACTCTCTTCCTTCGGTGCCCACGTGAGCCAAGCATCTGAGAAGGGAATGAACCATGGCACCTGCTCCATCTCACAGTCCCCAATCCCGTCTGCGACCCATTGTTCGTAAGGCAACAGAAGGGGCACCCTCTTACAATGGGTGCTGTGTATCCAGTTCTTCCGGCCGTCGACTTTCACTGCTGTCCTGGTGGAGAAAAGGACCTGGAGGGGTCCCTTCAAGCGTGGGTCCAAGCCGCTCCTCCATTGAAAATTGCATATTAATACCCAATCCCCGGGCCGTATCTCGTGACCGGGACCCTTTTGATGTTGCCGCAATGTCTCAGCGATTTGTTGGTGAATAGAACGCAGATTTTTTGTCAACTCGTAAAAGTAATCTATGATGAGCAAGGGATATTCTATTTCAGAAAATCTACAAGGTCGCGGGATGCCCTAGACATTCGCCAGGTGCCCAAACACGACCTCATATGGGGACAAGCGAGTTCTAGAGTGAGCTGTGACTCTCATAGACATTAGTGCTAGGAGTAAAGCATCGGGCCACTGCAATCCTGTGCTCTCTTTGATCTTGGCCATTTTCAGCTTGAGAGTTTCATTGTACTTCTCGACCAGGCCTGCTGATTGGGGGTGGTTCGCTGCATGGAATTGTTGCTTAATGTGCAATCCGTTGCACACCAACTGGATGATCTTCGCATTGAAGTGGCTGCCATTGTCACTCTAAATAAAACGGGGCAAACCAAAACGCGAAAGAACTCTTTCAAGAGTACCTTTGCCATCGCCATAGCGGTGTTCTCTTTAGTGGAGTAAGCCTCGACCCATTTACTAAATGCACAGACAACATCCAAAATATATTTCAAGTTATTGATTCATTCCATTTCGATGTAATCCATCAGGAGAACCTCGAATGAGAAGGAAGGCGGTGCAAAACTGCCGGCAGGAGTGGGGGTGCCCTTCCCAGGATTGTGCATCAAATAGATCATGCAATACTTAACCAGGTGAGCTGCAACTTTGGGAATGTTGTCATTCCGCCATACGGGATCTAGCAGCTTGCAAATCCCCTTCGCACTAATGTGTGCTGGCCTGTGCGCCATGGTAACCACAGGGAGGACATATGTATCCAGTAATCAAAAAGGGGGGGCACTGTTCCGTAGTGAGTGTTGCGGAGAGTCGACCCACACTACAAAGGTTAAGAGGGAGAGAGATGGAAGAGGGGACAGAAAGAGGTACTAGGTCAGGGACTTAGTGATCAAGGTGTGGAGAGACACAAATTGTCTCTTGTTGCCCTCATACATCCCGGGGGATGTCATGCTTCATCATCGGGCGGTTGCTCCTCGTCAGGCCGGCAGTGCAATGCCCTACGGGTCCCCCGAAGGGTCTCTTTGGCGGAGATCTTTTTAGAGAACTGCCGATGGGTGCATGTGGGTGTGTGGGTAAAAGTCCTCTGTGAGAGGTGAAGGTTGTGCGTGCAGTGCGTGTTAAAACTGCCTAAGGGTTGCCAAAAGAAAGTTTTCATGATGGGGCACCCTTGGCAGGATAAAAAACCCGTAGGTTGGGAGTTACCAGCGGAGGCACAATGTGCCCAGGTAACTATGCTGAGGTCAACATGTTTCACGCCTATGTTGGTCTAGGAAATCCTATGGCGGCTATGACTCATGAGTTAGTTGTGCCCCCTTGATCTGGCGAGCTGGCATCTGGACGGGGCAGGTTTCTTGTGCCGACACCCGAGCAAACCCCCAAGAAGGTGTGGGCATCCAACGCCTTAAACTCATGGAGCAATGCTAGCTCCCCTTTTTAGGTCATGATCAAGGGGGCACAACTAACTCACAAGTCATAGCCGCCACCCGCAAATAGTTTAGGAGGCGGACTTTCCCTCCCCGTTGATCTGTGAAAGGGCTAATGGTACCCCACTCACACTAATACGTCCGTGCATTCACCTCACACCACCTTCACTCTTGGTCCTGATGAAACGCCAAGGATCTCCTAGACCAACATAGGCGTGAAACATGTCGACCTCAGCATAGTTACCCGGGCACATTGTGCCTCCGCTGGTAACTCCCAACCTACGGGTTTTTTATTCTGCCAAGAGTACCTAACCATTAAAACTTTCTTTTGGCAACCCTTAGGCAGTTTTAACACGCACTGCATGCACAACCTTCACCTCTCACAGAGGACTTTTACCCACACACCCACATGCACCCATCAGCAGTTCTCTAAAAAGATCTCTGCCAAAGTGACACTTCGGGGGACCCGTAGGGCATTGCACCGCCGGCCCGACGAGGAGAAACCGCCCGATGATGAGGCATGACATCCCCTGGGATGTGTGAGGGCAACAAGAGACAATTTGTGTCTCTCCCCACCTCGATCACTAAGTCCCTGACCTAGTACCTCTTTCTGTCCCCTCTTCCATCTGTCTCTCCCTCTTAACCTTTGTAGTGTGGGTTGACTCTCCACAACACTCACTACAGAACAGTGCCCCCCCTTTTTGATTACCTCATTAACCTTGCGGACCACGGGCACTGGACCATTAACAGGCTCCTGGTCCCCCCTCCTCTCCTATTTGACTTCATATGCATCCGGTAGCATCCACCTCTGCTTTCCGGATTTGTCCGTCCAACACCCATCCTCATCCAAATTAGCCATGCTCTCCTGCCATATTGCTAACTCCTCAATTGCTGCCTCACCATGTAGTTCTTTTACGTTCTCCAGGGTATCCTCAAACATCCCATTTTCGGGCACCCATCTAGCTGGACCTGCCACAAACATCCTCTTCATCTTAGTCTGTGCAGTCTCCTTTGTAGTCTGATCTGCAGATGTGTTCCCTCTCCCAACATCATCAGTTATTGCCTTATGAGCACTGCACTTCACTATTGCTAGTCTCTTAGGGAGTGCCAGGGCTGACAGGAGTCTGTGTATTAGTGGGCCATTCTATATCTTCATTCCATGGGACGTCAGGAACCCCCTCTCTGCACAGAGCCACACAAAATTATAAGCCACGCCGAACGCGTACTGGCTGTCAGTATATATATTGACAGTCCCTCACTAAACTCACAGGCACAAAGAAGGGCCACTAACTCTGCAGCTTGTGCTGATTGGTAGAGAACTTGTGATGTCTCAACTACAGTGCGTAAGGTGGTGACAGCATAGGCTGCTATCGTTGTGCCATCTGGTAATTTAAAACAGGAGCCATCAACATATAGCTCCTCTTGGGGTTCAGATAGGGGAACATCAGTCAGGTCTACCAGTCCCTTCTTCTTTCCCTCCGTATGGTAGATGCAATCATGCATATCCGTCTCCTCGCTCTCAGAAGGGAGAGGTAGTAATATGTCTGGGTTCAGAGTGGCACATCTTTTGATGGTGACATGTGGTGCAAAACAAGGTAAACTCGTAGCCAGTTAGACGTGCACTGATAAGGTGCTGCATCTTGGTTCTGTTCAAAATTGTGTCCACAGCATGCAAGACCATGACTGTGAGATCAGCATCAAGGACGAGCCCTGCCGATTGTCGGATAGAGATGGCCACTGCCGCGACTGCTCTCAGACAGCTCGGGAGGGCTCTGGCGACGTTGTCAAGTAGAGCAGAGAAGTAGGCACACAGCATTTGCTTACCTCCAAAGACCTGTGTTAAGACAGAGAGTGCGCAGCCAGCCGTTTTGTGTACATACAACACGAACGGCTTCTGATAGTCTGGGGTGCCAAGCACAGGTGCAGAGCAGAGCGCTATTTTTAGTTGCTCAAAGACATGCTGACAAGCATGCGTCCAGGGCAGGGGTTCATGCACATCTTTAGTAGTTAGGCGCAGCAAAGGCTTTTTAGTAAAGCAAAGTTGGGAATCCAGTGGCTACAATACGAAGTGGTGCCTATAAACGTTTGCACATCCCTTTGCGTCTTAGGGAAAAGCATCTTAGTTGTAACAGGAATGCACTCAGGTGTTAGTCTCCTTCCCTCCTTTGACAGTAGGTGACCTAAGTAGGTGACCTCCTGTCGGCAATATTGAAATTTAGAGAGGGACACTCTATGTCCATGATCAGCCAAGTGTAGTAATAATGTAACCGTTGCATCCTTGCAACCTTTTTCAGTATCCGAGGCTATCAAAAGGTCGTCTACATACTGCAATAGGACATTACCTGAGGGGAGGACAAGGGAATCCAATTGACCTTTTAAAGCTTGACTATAGATACTGGGACTTTCAGTATAGCCCTGGGAAACTCGACAGAATCTAAAACTTCTGTCGGCCAAGGAGAACCCAACCAGATACCTGCTATCTGGGTGTATGGGGATGCTAAAGAAATCGCTCTTCAGATCAATGACAGAAAAGTATGTGGCAGAGGGAGGAATCATGGTCAGGAGAGCAGTGATGTCAGGGACCACAGGGATCCGAGAGACCACTATTTTATTCACCGCACGCAGATCAATCACAAAATGGTAGACATCTGGATGATCATCTGGGGTACCCAAGGGTGCCCTTTTTAAGATAGGAAGAATAGGGCTATTGCACACATTAGCATTCGTCTCCTCAACAACCCCAGATGCAATCAAGTCCTGTATAATTTGTAGCAGCACCCGTTCTCCTGCCTTTGGTATCTCATACTGGAGAAGACGAGGCAGGACATCATTGTCCATAACTCTGATGGAAACCGGAGGGGTCTGCCACAGCCCTACGTCCGTGTCACCTGTAGCCCATAATGTCATCAGGACCTCCCTAAACTCAGCGAGAAGAGGCTCATCTTTTGACAAACATTGCTTGGAATTCACTACATTGGGTCTTATGGTCATATAGACGCCATCCGGAAAACACGAAATAGTCGCGTGTAACCTCTTCAACAAGTCCAAACCCATTAAATTCTCTCCACAGTTAGATGTTAATAAGAAGGGCGAATCTACAGTAAATGGACCAGTAGTCAGGGCCAGTGGCTCAGAGATGGGGCTCACAACTGGTATGCCTGAGAAGCCTACCAAAACAGTGTTTTGGCAAGATATGGCTGCCCCGGGGACAGTGAATGAGAAACAGAGCTGTTCATTGCGCCTGTGTCCACCAAGAATTTTTTCGCCGAGCCCTGCAGATCAGCAGTGACATAGGGTCCCCGCTGCTCCACAGGGATCTGAGCTGATCCCCCACCCTGCCCTTGGCTGTCCTAGCCATGGGTAAGTCCTGTCACTTCGTCCAAGTCATAATCATCATGGTAATACCCCCTCAGATCATCAAAGTAGTTCTGCTCAGACTGACCTGCATGTTCCTCACCTTCCTGGCCTCCGCCATAGCCACCTGCTCCCCAGCCTCTTCCTCTGGACCCTCTCCCCCTCACAGCCTCAATCCTTTACAACAGCGTCAGACACTTGCTATGCCAGTGCCTCCTTACAATATGCACACTGGTTCGGCCCCTTGGGCATAGTATTCCTGCTAGTGCGGGGCAACTGCAGAGCCGGACCAATTCCCCGTCCCCTAATGCTGCCCCGGGACACCTGCTGCATCACCACCTTCGTCTTCAACTCCTTATTTTTCTTCTCTACCGTCTCCTTTTCTTCGTTCTCTCTGTGCTTGAAATGCTGTGCCATACTTAATATTACCATTGGGGAGGAGGTAGTCAAAGTGCTCTCTGAAGCCTGTAGCTGAGCTGCGATCTCAGGGAGCAGGTTCGTCAGAAACCTGTTAACAAACAATTGAATGCCTCCTTACATCTACAAGTCCTGTCTGCTGAAATCCAAAAACACCCCTTCAAAAATATTGAAGAAGTCGGATACACTTTCGTCTGACAAAATTCTGCTAACTTGTCCCAATCTACTCTTCCAGGTGGGATCAAGGAGTGCAAATACGTGATAATCTGACCCGGCAAAGCTAGTATCTCAGCTTTCGACTTCTCACCAGGCTTCCTCGCTTTCTCCCACACCCTAATCTCATCCCAAGTGCCACCCAACTACACTACGTGATCCTGTGTGTGCAGCTGTTGCCAAATATCAACCGGCACCAGCAAACTGAAAAACATCTCAAAATTGGCCAGTGTCATCACCGTCGAGGACGCAGCCTCTGTCAACTCTTTGTAGGCAGTTGGAGTTTTGCTCGGGTCAGGCAACTGGGTCTTAAGAGATAGAACCTCACTCATTTTCCAAGGAGTATAAACCCACTGTTCCTGGAAACGGGCCTCTATTCGCTGCCTAATGACTTGGTCCTGCCCGTTTCGAAGCTCTGGTATTTCGGGGGTGGTAGATGGGATGTACTTCCCTCATCGGGAACTGAGACGGGCTCTTTTGGATCAACCTACCTCGGTATCCAATTAACGTGACAACATTACTGAAAACGTTGTTAGGGGCCATGCCAGCCACATACACACTGTCCCGAATATCATAAATAATTTGGGGGGCAACACCATTGAAACACTGCTCCCATATCCCAATCTGAGTAGCCGACATATGCTTGAGGGCATGCTGCTGTCAAATGGCTCATAATCTTTCAGTACACTCCACACAACCTCCACAGTGTAAATCGGACTCCAGGCCCAATGAGAGGCCTGGTCAGCCACCATCCTCTCCTCTGCATCACCCACTTCAGACCGAATAAGCACTCCCCCCATTCTTTCCTTAGCAGCGGCCCAATCCCATCATCCATTCCCCTTACTGGTGTCCCAGCACACAACAAGGGCGAGGCGAGGGGGTGAGGGGAGGACACACTAAGAGTGGTTGCGGGAACTAGAGACACTAATGTCTGTGTGGTGGGTGTAAGCGAGAGAGGTAGAGAAGAGCTTGGGGCAACGGGCACAGCACATAAGCCCGTAATTGCTGCAGTTTCGGCCGATGGAGCCAAAGAGGAAACGAGGGGTGCTCCATCTGGGGCGGCTGAGGCAGGTGCAAGGGAACTAGAGGAAGGAGCATGGGAGGCGAGGTGCTGGGTAGGCGGGGATGGTGTGTATATCCTTTACAGGGCATAAGAGGTGGCAGCCGTGCGTCTAGAAGATCCGCCAAAAAGGAATCACCTTCCTCTTGTGCAACATAAGACTTGTCACACTGCAATCTCAACCTCTGGTCAGCACACTCTTAAACATAATAGGGCCAAGGCCATGTTGGTGTTTGGGGTGCCTTCTGGAGGCGCAGGCTGCCTCTCTTTGAATCCAGCATCAGCAGAACAACAACGGCACCCCAAACAGCAAAACTTGCTAAAACAGGACATCTTCGAGACTACAGAAAGACAAATTCACTACTTATACCCGGCAAGTGACGTACCAGTTTCTCCCCACAGGTCTGCCCACAGACCGTATCAAACGCTCAGAGACCAAAAACCGGTCCACAGACCGCACCAATTCTTCAAATCAGGCTCCGTATCACGAGCCACAAACACTTAATCAAACCTGAGGCGTTTTCAAGAGAAGGCCAAATTACCAAGTCACCTGGCAAGGGGTCCACAGACACCCTCTATCTCCAAACACGGTCCGCAGACCTATCAAGTTCACAAACAAACCAAGAAATGGTCCTCAGACCATGTCCAAAATATTCAAGACGGCGCCAAAAATTACCAAGAATCAAGACAAACTCAACTAGTGCACACAGGTCGAACAAATTTATTCTCCACTGCCGACTCTTCGGACCAAACGGCCAATTCCAAGGGCTTCGCTTTTCAGGACCCCAGTCGGGATGACATCTAGATGAGGCGCCGCCCGATCAGACAGGCAAGGCAGCTGTGAGAACTAAGCTCAGTCGTGTGGGAATACCCGATCCGCCAGTCTGACCCGACACGGCCCAGTCCCCCACAACCGTTTACGGGCGAGGATGGGACACCCAATGGGGTCCCTGTTTGAGCGCCAAATGAAGGAAGTGGCACCAATAGGCCCACCCGGGTCACTAACGACCACCTCCCTGCCTTCCAAGAAATGAAGAGTTGATCAGACAGTAGAGAATACACAAATACAAACCAAAGCATTTAAGATGGTGCTGCAGCAAAGCCCAGTCTGACCAGTCTCCTGAGATGAATGCTGAGGGACTGACCCCCGTCCACACGGTAACTCAAAATATACATTTCCAGCACCTCTAGAGTCCCGCCCAAACTGGAATTTTCAAGCTCAGGCCATGATGGACAAAGGAGGCAGGCAAGATGAGCCATGACACAGTGCTGGGTACATGCTATCTCGACCCCATGGCAGTTCGGCAGGTGCCTACCATTCTAAGATGTGGGAACGAGTATATTTCACAGGAAAGATATGCAGCAATAGATAGTACATTCATTAGTGCAGTGAAGCTTCAACCTTGAGAAGTACAAGCTGGAGGCGCAGGCTTTCTGCTGAGGCAAGCATCATGAGACAGAAGCTCGATCTTGGTTACAGAACAAGATGGCATCAATAAAGATGGCGCCATGAGTGCTAACTTAATACAGAATAGAGTTCTGACATACCAACGGGAGCATTTCAGTTCTGGGTATCACGGAAATAACATTTCAACTCTAACAATGGTAATCAGTTTACTTTCCTGAAAGGGATGGAAGGCTGGGTTGGCCTAACTGTGGCTCAAACTTCAGTCCTGAAGATAGCTACATATGTCAAAGATGAGTCTTTATTCCATTGAGGAATCCTGTTGTTGCCTCCCTATTTCTAGGAAGGCTTTGCCCTTCTTTAGTGCTCTGCTGCCCATTCAGACAAGGACAAGCGAGAGTTAAGGCCTTTGTGGCTGCTTGCTATGGCCCTGTGCTAGGAACAGAATGGTGGAGCATACAATGGAGATGTCGATGTCTCACCTTTGTTCTACTATGTGCTTTTAGACCATATTACAATGCTGCTGAATCTTTCTCTCACCTTCTTAAACATTGGTTATTTGGGATGAAATCTTGCTGATGGCCAGGCGAGCACAGGCAGAAGGATCTGACACCCTTAGTAGGTTGCACTAAGCCCTATCCAACCATCTAAAACATTATGGGGCATATTAGCATATTATCAAGGTCCGGCGATAAATATCGCAAAGCGCTTAGCGCTTACATATTTATCGCCAGCTATCTCTGTAATTTATCGCCCGGTTAGTGCATTTTCAACAACGCGCATCGCCGAGGCGATTAAAATTCCAGAGATAGTGGGGATATCGCTGTTTTCCATGGTGGAAAACGTCGATATCCTAGATATTAGGCCTGTGGTCTTAGCCACACAATCCACCCCCCGTGTTAGGTATGCCTTAGTCAGGAATTTAACAGACGTTAAATTCCTGCGTTAAGGCATACTTAACGTGATTTGAAATATCGCTAACCCTCTTTGTCAATATGACGAAGCTGGGTTAGCGATATTTTCCCAAGGGAGTCTTGTCAGGCACGCCTCCTTTGCATCTCATTAGCGATGCAATGGGAGGCATGCTGACAAGGGGCGCTATTGCCAGTAAACTGTCGCTAACAGCTGTTAGCGACAGCTTGCTGATAGGGCGATAAAAATATCGCCGCTTTGGCGTCAAAAAGTGCCGCTAATGCAGCGATATTGCCCTTGATGATATGCCCCTAAGTGTTGCCTCTTCCATCTTACAATAACCTTCATTGAGATTCTTCAGCAATAACATCTAAACCTTAATACTGAAATAAGCGGCTGGCGTATCCTATGCTTGTGTCAGATGGTTCACATCCGAATATCACAATAATTATTTGTGCTTTTGCATTTTTCAGTCAATAATATTTCAATGTTTTGCGTCTGCATTTGGGGTTGCAAATCATTGATACATGCCAATCCTAATTGCAATCAAAAGGGGACCCCCTTTCATGCCCCTTCCTAATTGCGGTCAAGTATTAGGCTGTAATCCCATTTTGCAAGTTGGAAATTCTTTCTCACGAAATATGTTTAGTAAATAGCAAAAAATACATTTTGTGATATCAAACCCAGTGATTGTACAAATCAACGGGTTTCAACCACAAAATGGCTATGTACCCAATATCACCTAATTTAACGGTAATCAATTTACTTTCCTGAGAATGGCGGAAGGCTGACTTGGCCTTCCTGGGTTTCGAACGCCAGACCTGCAGATCTCAGTATATGTCAAATGTTCTTGTTTATGTCACTGAGGAATTCTGTTGTTACCTGCGTAGGGAGGCTCGACCCTGTTAAAGTCATCTACCGTCCACCCAGACAAGACAAGGAAGGACAAAGTGAGAATTAAGGCCTTCATAGCTGCTTGATTTTGATGGATGGTGCTGCATACAATGGATATGTTGATGTCCCACGTTTGTTGTATTATGTGCTTTTTGACAATATTAGTCTGCTGCTGGATCTGTATTTCACCAACATAATTGTGTTCACGTGGGATGAGATCATGTTAATGATCAGGCTATCAGAGACAGAAGGATCTGATGACCTTAGTAGGTTGTGCCAAGCCCTGTCCAAACCTTGTAAGTTATCACGTTACGACTACCATCTTACAATAACCTACATTGAGATCCTTAAGCAGTGAAATCTAAACCCTGATAGTGGAGTAATTGGCTAACAAATTCTATGCTTGTGTGAAAAGGTTCACATCTAGTAATCACAATTCTTCCCAGTTGTGTTTTTGCATTCTTAAGGCTTTCTTAAACACATTGGCATTATGAAGAAACTGTGATTTGATAACCGTTTCATATACCTTTTGACAGGCCATATAGACACTGAGTGGACATCAAAGTAACTTATAACGTGTATGTCTTTGATAGGCTCATGCTTGGTCCAAGAAATCTGAAACTCAGCGTGAAATCTAATCTGAGAAGCAATCCTAAACAACTGGTTATTGTGCAAGATCATGTGGATTCTACTACATCTGCTATGGGGCGAAGTGTCTAATTATTTGAGTACACTCATTTTACACCCAGTTTAGTCACATAATTAGTAATAATAGCATGTTAGCATTGGAAGTAGATGTAATCTGGTAAGATTAATGATGTACCAATTTAGCCTCCTATATAAATATCATCCTTTGCTTGGAGAGTGAGCTGGTCTTTTCATATAAAAACAGTTCACCTTTACTGTCCGATTGATCATGAAACTTATAGTTTGGGGTACAGAAGTCAGTGCTGAAATATGCTATTGAATGAACTTTCAGTTTCCACCCTCTTCCAACAAAGTCGCATAGGAATGACATTTGTCTATGTCATTAGTGTAGATCTGCTGGGGAATTATTAATATGTACTACAAAATGAGATGTAAATGATCATCTGTGCTAGTAAACTACTGGAATGTGGAAAATGTTGGCTCTGTCGGGTACAGAATTGATTCTAGGATTACTAAATAATAACACATTAGAAAACAGTACTCAAACTTTTCAGTAATAATCAATGACAATGCAGGAGAAGGAAGGATAAAAAATGGCGTAAATCTAAAGTTGCATTAAGGGATAGTTCAATATATTCTTTTACATTTTATGGTGTCGAGATAACATTAGAAAGCGGTCACAGTTCATGAACATATGACTTGTTCAAACGGCGCAAGTGATATGGTGAAAAAGTGCAAAGAAAGTTCTGAGTGTGAACGAGATATATACAGTGCTGTACGGATGGTTAAAAACAAATCATTTCAAGAACATCCACCCGGTCATAAATCTCCACGCCACTTCGGATTTAAATTTCCATTTCACATGGGACGGAGAGAGTAAGGTCAGGATTATGACAGGCACATCGACGTTTTGACCCAGAAAAGTGCACAATTGACTAGTAGGACCTCATCGCCCACCAGCAGTGTGCCAGGAGCCGCATTTGCAGCGTGGTGTAAAAAGGGGCGTGGCCTCGGAACGCCTTTCTGCAATCTATCTCTGTGGCACTTACTGGAGGTACCTGGTGGGCTAGTTGGCCCCCAGGGACCTTCAGGATTCAAGGAGACTTAATCCCTTAACTTACAACACGCCAGGGGACACGTTTGCACAGTGGTGCAGAGAGGGGGCGGGAACTGATATAACAAGTTAGCAATCTTGCTGTGTGGGACTTACTTCAGGTAATAAAAGGGGTAGTTGGCCCCCAAGGTTGACGTCGGGGGCTAACTACCCCTCCTGTTACGTCCAGTAAATCCCACACAGTGGGATTGCTAAAAGGTGTTTGGAGGCCACGCTCACCTTTCTCCACCACTCTGAAAACGAGACTGCTATGTTATAGTTAGAAATTAGCATTTAAAAAAACCTTTGAAATTCACTGAAAAAAACATTGGTTTCAGGGATGTTATAGTTAGAAATTAGCATTTAAAAAAACATTGAAATTCACTGAAAAAAACATAGGTTTCAGGTACGTTATAGTTAGAAATTAGCATTTAAAAAGCCTTAGAAATTCACTGAAAAAACCATAGGTTTCAGGGACGTTATAGTTAGTTGGACATTTCACTCGTACAAAACCAGAGAAATTCCGCCATAATAGTTAGTTCAGCTAACTATATTTCACGCTCCCACAATGCACTGCTGATGACGTCACATATTACATCATTCATGACATGGTTAGTGACATCAATGATGACATCTCACATTACATCACTGATGACATCATCCACATGAAAATCCGATGCACCTCCTCACACCCTAATATAACCTTTGATACACCCACTGTAAAATACAGACTGCCATTTTAGAAACCATTGACACACCAATACCAGTTACTACATACGCACTCACTGATTCCTAGGTCTACACACACATCCACTCATTCACCCATACAATCACTCATACATGAAGTCACTCATCAATACAATACTATCATATGCACCTATACAGACACTCACACACCACCACTCATCCAGAGTTACTCACACACCTAGTCAGTCATGCAAAGAATCAATCACACTTCCATTTACTCACGTATACAGTTATACACACACCACATCACTTATTCATACAGAAACAAATGCATGCTTGCTCTCTCATACAATCTCTGATACAAGTACACACTCATCCATACAGCCACTCTCACAATCACTGACTCTCACGTATAGTCATTTATATACTCCAACCCTCACATACACTGCCTTTTACATATGTAGTTACTTAGACATGTACCACTGAGACATCCATTCACTCACCAACACACCCATACACACACTCAACCATCCAAACATCTGTTTCCACATACACTCTTGAACCCATACACCCAGTGAATCAACCACTCAAACATCTATGCACAGTCACACACCTCCCACCCACCCACATATACAATCAGGCACCCATACAAATACTCAGGCAACGAATCGATAACCCATATAGACACTCATGTAGCTACTGACCAACCCATGCAGCAGCTTATACAACAACAGACAGATTGATATAGACATTCACACAGTTTAGTCACTAACCAATCCATTCAGTAAGACACATTTAATCACTCACTTAAACAGTCAGTCACGCACCTACTAAATACTCCATCCAGACACTTATACACCCACTCATTCTTCAATACACCTTGGCATATATATAAAACATATTTAAACTTTAAACAAACACAAAGTCACTGGATGATGTAATCAGTAATGTCACCAGTGAACTCAGTAGAGATGTCATCAGTGATGTCACTGACCATGTCAGGAATGATGTAATATGTGACGTCATCAGTAGTGAATTGCGGGGGCGTGAGTTATAGTTAGCTGAATAACTATAACAGCAGATGTCTCTGATTTTGTGCGAGTGAAATGTCCAACTAACTATAACATCCCTGAAACCTATGTTTTTTTCAGTGAATAAATCTATCTATCTATCTATCTATCTATCTATCTATCTATCTATCTATCTATCTATCTATCTATCTATCTATCTATCTATCTATCTATCTATCTATCTATCTATCTATCTATCTATCTATCTATCTATCTATCTATCTATCTATCTATCTATCTATCTATCTATCTTCCTACCTACCTACCTATCTATCTATCTATCTATCTATCTATCTATCTATCTATCTATCTATCTATCTATCTATCTATCTATCTATCTATCTATCTATCTATCTATCTATCTATCTATCTATCTATCTATCTATCTATCTATCTATCTATCTTCCTACCAACCTACCAACCTACCAACCTACCTACCTACCTACCTACCTACCTATCTATCTATCTATCTATCTATCTATCTATCTATCTATCTATCTATCTATCTATCTATCTATCTATCTATCTATCTATCTATCTATCTATCTATCTATCTATCTATCTATCTATCTATCTATCTATCTATCTATCTATCTATCTATCTATCTATCTATCTATCTATCTATCTGGACCTGGAACTCCCTCCCGACCGACCTGCGCCTGACCCAAGACCACCTCTCCTTCAGGAAGAAGCTGAAGACCTGGCTGTTCGAGCAGTAGCGGCACCCCCCCCCCAGCGCCTTGAGACCCTACGGGTATGTAGCGCGCTCTAGAAATGTCTTTGATTGATTGATTGATTATCTATCTATCTATCTATCTATCTATCTATCTATCTATCTATCTATCTATCTATCTATCTATCTATCTATCTATCTATCTATCTATCTATCTATCTATCTATCTATCTATCTATCTATCTATCTATCTATCTATCTATCTTCCTACCTACCAACCTACCAACCTACCAACCTACCAACCTACCTACCTACCTACCTACCTACCTACCTACCTACCTACCTATCTATCTATCTATCTATCTATCTATCTATCTATCTATCTATCTATCTATCTATCTATCTATCTATCTATCTATCTATCTATCTATCTATCTATCTATCTATCTATCTATCTATCTATCTATCTATCTTTATATTTATTTATATCCATACACACACACACTTACATACATGGGAGGGTGTTGCAATACCATTGGTTTGCCATGTGTGAGCCCATACCAGTTCCTTGGACAGACCACGCCCTTGTAAGTTCAGCATCCCTGTCCCGGTCCAGTGCTCACACACCACCTCCAGACCTGCCCACCTAAACTGGAACAGCATCACTGACAATGACTGGAACACTGCACTCAACACCCAATGACCTGAACACAGCAACAGCATACCCAAAGCTGTCAAGAATTAGATCAGTTCCTGTGCTGACTCCTTGGCCCCCCTCAAACACAACCAAGCAACAAGATCCAGACCCCAGGCCAGTTGGTGCACAGAGAAACTCAGACTGATGACACACCACTGCAAACAACTACAGGGCAAATGGAGAATGAGTCAGAAAATTAGAGACAGGAGCATGTTCAAATCAACCCCAAATGATCCAGACCACCAAACGTGCCACTCTGGCAGACCGCATCGATGCCAGTACCAACAGAAGTAAAGAAATCTTCACCATTCTGAAAGATTTCACCTTACCATCAACCACCTCCAAGTCGATTACTGCCTCGCAGGACCTCTGCAACAATCCCGCTCAATTCTTCAGCAACAAAATATCTGTCATTTACAGCAGTATCAGCCAGCAACCGGACCCGACAGACCTCGCCAAACGTCTCCCTATCTTATCCAATGAACTAGTGCTTACTACCTAGTCTGTCATCAGCTCCAAAAGAAACCGCCGCCACCATGAAATTGAAGTCCATTCACTCAATGGCCTATCAGTCCCCAGCCCACACTACACCTACTCCAGAGGACTGCTACCCATCAGCACCATGCTCATACCTAATCAGAAGGACTCCACCTCTTCTGCAACCTTCCCAGATGGAAACACGCAGCTGTCCTCCCATTGCTGAAGAAACTCTATGCGGACCATTCAATGCTTGCCAACTACAGACCAATCTCCCTGCTACTATTGTTGGCCATGATCTTAGAGAAAATCCTCAACAGACACCCCACGGAATACCTCAATAACCACCAACTTTTTGACACGGCTCAGTCTGGTTTTAGACCCAACCACAGCACCAAAACTGCCCTCAGCTTTGACAGATGTCATCCGCATGACTCTAGTCAGGGAAGACATTGCTGCCCTTATCCTCCTGGACCTCTCTGCAGCATTTGACACAGACTCCCACCCCATCATCAGCCAACACATATGCACCCTCACAATCCAAGGACACGCACTCCAATGGATCTGCTCCTTCCTGACTGGAAGAACCTAGTCAGTCAGCCTGGCACCGAAGATAGGACACCCGCGATCTCTTCTGCAGAGTTCTGCAAAGATCCTCCCTTCAATACATATCTGATCCCCCTAGCCACCATTATTTGCTCTCACAATATCAAGATCCTCTCCTCCACCAATGACACACAACTAATTCTCTCCTTCATGGGCAAGAGCAGAGTACCCAAATCAAGTTCAGTGCCTGCATGACTCTAATCACCAACACAAGACCAAAATCATCATCTTCAGGAAGAGCACATCACTGTGGGACTCCACCTGGTTGCCAATAAAGCTAGGACCAACCCCTACCCGAACACCCATGCCAAGATCATCAAGCTCATCATCAACAGCAAACTCAACATGACCGCTGAAGTCAAAGCTGTTGCCGCCTCATGCTTCCATACCCTGGAGATGCAAAGGAAGATTTCAAATGGCATCGAATCGCACCCACAGAGAAATCTATCTCACGTGCCTTAGCCACAAGCAAACTGGACTACGGAAATACCCTCTATGCCGGGATCAACCAAAAAATCACTAGAAGGCTGCAAACCATTCAGAATTCAGCAGCCAGAATTACTCTGAACCTCCCACGCCACACTTGCATCTCATCACCCCTGAAGGACCTCCACTAACTCCAGATTCTCAAATGAGAACAATTCCGACTCCTCACCCACATGTTCAAGTTACTAGATAATGCTGGCTAAGCATACTGCAACAATTACATCTGCTTTAACACACCTTCCAGACACCTCCGTTCGTCCGGACTCCTGCTTGCACAAATACCACGCATAGGGAAAACCAGATCTGGAGGTCGAGCCTTCTCCTAATGCCTTTATCAAGAGGTTGGTACTTCAACATATATAAAGCAGACATCTTCTCTATGTCTATCCTTCTGCTATCCTTCGTAATCCAAATAACTGACTAACCTATCCACCACTTAAAATTTACTTGCATGATTCACTATACTAATTCAACACTAATCCTTTAAGGGTCCCGGAGTAACATGCTACTCTCCGACAAAGCACTTCGACGCCTCGTCAGGGGTAGTAAGCGCTATATAAATGCAATTACAATACAATACAATGTGTGGTGCTAATCTTACTACAGCTCTGAGCTGGAGTATATTTACAACTGTTGAGGGTTTTTGTGACTGTAGTACCTATAGAAGTGCAATATGTAAATAGCAATGAGCTTATTATTTTGTGGATGGGTGCATGTCCTTCCCTAAACCCCTTTTCTTACCCTCCAAAATCTAAATTAAAATAAATACATGCATTCATAAAAATTCCCCATTTTCCAGCCACCCTCCTCTGTCCCACCCACTTTTACTGCTAAGGAAGTAAGTACACTTTATTATCTCCATTTCTTTTTTGAAGCCACATACAATATAAAGTCAAATATAGTGTATATTATTCTAGTTCTGTAAATGATATGCAAATGTACCTCATTAAGACTAAGCGAGAAACATAACATTTAAAAACAGCAACAAACAGACAGCTTGAAACACCGAATTTCTCCTCGTCAGTAGAGCTTCTCATCTCCTAATAGCTTGTGTCAAATAGTTTGTTATATGACCAACAACTTTTACGGTAGTACCCTTAAAACAAAATAAAGTTGCTTCTCTATTAAAGATAGGTTTCAAATACCTCAGTTCAGTTCATAAATAAGTTTTAAAAAATCATATTCCAATACACATTCAAAGTAAATGATAAAATCTGCAATAATTGTAAATCACATCTGACAAGCATAACATATTTTAAAGCCATTAAAAATGTGTCAAACGCACTGGTTGCATCCATATATTGCATACTGAACACGCAGTCTGTTGCTGCTGAACTTGCTCTTATATTATATTTTTTTAAAACAGTTTTTTTTAATGAACATTAAAAGAGCAAAGATATTCCAATACAACATGGAAGGTTGTTAGATGCATATTTAACCCACAGCTGCATAAACCTTTTTTATTCTTAAAAATTGCTATCCCAGCTGAGTGCACTTGCAGCCAATGCAGATCAATTCTAAACCTTAAGGTTGCAGTACGCATGGTGGGGTTGGGAAACATTTACAGATAAGGAAAGGAGGTATTGGTCTCTCAAACTACGCTCAAATCTACAGAGGCCTTTTTTTGTCTTAAATATATGAGATCTTTTTTATTTCTAATCCAATTGTTTATCATTATTCCAACCCAGATTCCATCCTTATTGCCTTCACAATACCACATTTTGGTAGGTAGAGCAAATTCTTTATACAAATGCCCTCTATCTTAGCCCATTCACGCTACCCACTCAGACCTAGAACCTCAAATCCATACAACAATTGTGGGATGACTATAGCTTTAAATGCGGCCAGAATTGGGTGAAGTGATGGACTACCATGTTCAATTTGACATTGTTTCAATCCAGTGATGGTTGAGACGAATTTTGTCCTAGCATATCAGTGTGCCTACTCCAGGAGAGGGATTTAGTGAAAATCATCCCCAAATACTGATACTTGCTCGACTGGAATACTCCTCCCTTCTTTCTTTTTGCCAGATGTCATAATTTTAGTCATATCAAATTGTATTACTTTATCATTAATTTCGCAGTACCTCATAAATTCCTCTAATTTCCTTTTAAAATTATCAAATCATCGGCATAAAGGAGACAAGGAATATGAGAGCCTTCCATTTTTGGTGGAGATGACGGTGTAGAGTGTAGGATTTTGGGTAGATCGGCTAAATATAGCACAAAGAGTGTTGGAGCCATCACACATTCCTGGCACAAACTATTCTCCATATTTATGTTTCTTGAGAGGCATCCCCCTATATACACTATTAGCCTGGACTAGTTATTTGTGTGGAATTCTCTCAGGATTTTCAGTAGACCTTCTGGGAAATTCCAGATTTTGGGCTCCCCCCACTTCAACAGTTTTAGAGGAAATTGTCCAGAGACTAAAACAATGGTGAAGTTTGAAATTACCATCTTTAAAGCTCCCTTGTTCTTTTGGGATTAAGTTCCCCTCGTCAATCCATACTTTGAGAGTGTTCAATAATATTTTCTAATATATCTTGACCCCCACATCCATGAGGCTAGTTAGCCTTTATTTATTTGGGACCACAGGGTCACCCTTTGTATGTACAGGTTTAACTGCTTGCGTGCTCATGACGAGCCCAGCTCGTCATGAGGCACAGTGGAGCTGTGCTCATGACGAGCTGGGCTCGTCATAATGGTTGCGGCCTGCCCACGCGCGATTGATTCCCCGCCTGTGCGGGAGAATCAATCAGTGGGCGGGGTCATGACGAGCTTAGCTCGTCATGAGCACAGCTCCACTGTGCCTCAGGACGAGCTGGGCTCACCGCGGCACCGCGCGCGCCCCCCGCGCCATGGGGGAATTATCCCCACGGCGAAGGGGTTAATAATAGCCCCTTTCAAAGGGAAAACACCTGTAGCAGTAAAAGCTTTATATGACTCAGAGAGGAATTTCACCCATCAATTCTGATTTGGTTTTATTACAGTTGCCAGCTGTTCATAAGGCCCTCAGCTCGAGTTAGCCTGATTCTAGAAAATACTTATTTTACTGTTGACAAAGAGAAGATTGCTAGGGTCTCATGAACTATGGGAATGGGGATCTAGAGGCGCGGTATCATCTATTGAGAAGTTATAAACTCAACCGATAACTCCCAGGCACCATGCTAGCCTATTTTCTCTCCTTCTCCTGAGTACCATATCTTACCAGCCTCCAAAATTTGAAAAAACTTCTTACGACGATCAAGAAGCTCCGGACATAGGCAGAAAATATGTTCCAAGATTCCCTTTCCTGGATGGCATAGCTGGCACATCCTGTCAACTCTCCGTTGCATCTTCCATTTACAGTTAAATTGATCCATAATAAGATCCATATACAGTTGTTGCTGCAAAGTATATGATGAAACGGTGTACTTCATGTTCCTGTATTTAATTGACCTCTCTATGTCTAACAGGCAGCTGGATGTTTTGATTTCCTGTTTTAAAAATGCCTTCTGGGCTGACTTTTTCATTTTTATAAATTTCATTCAGATCTGGCAAATGATGATTGGCCAAGTACATCTGTATGGAGAATTACACTAGCAGTAGAGCAGTGGTGGGATTTAGTAGCTCTTTCTTGACGTGGAACTTTAAGGTACTATCATCCACCGCTCAGTGACAATCAGTAAAGTAGTTGATGTGATTGCAGGTAGCCCGATCATGCAGGGATACAATTCCAAGCTCCAGTTTTAATTGGCCTTGTGGAGTTGAGTTCTGTAGATTAAACAGTTTTGTGATGCTGCTCTTCAGCCTTGCTTATTGTATCTGGGGACCAAACGACAGATCCATACAGAAGTGCTGGGGCTACTTTAGGATTGGCAGCCATAAGTGTAGAACTCATCGGTCCGCATCCATATTTAAAGCTATTATTTTTATTGTTCCCATTTACTACTAATCCAAATACCCATATGTGCAGAGATCTCTGCAGTTGGAGCAGAGGTCGTCGCACATAAAAGACAGCGGAGGCAGAGGTGTAGACCTCAGTTCGTATATTATTGAATATCATTTTGTAGTACGTAAGTAGCATTATTGTAGTACTACGAAATGTTGCTGGTAAATAGGACCCTTAGAGTGCACCACTGTCTAAATCCATCTGAACGTTGCCTACGTAGGTGGAAATTATGAGCGGTATCATCCCCGTACTAAAAAAAAGAAGCAATTTGAACACACTTTTGACTTGCTGGGCAACATCATTGAATTGATGAATGAATCCCTATCCATAGAAATCAACAGATAAATGTGTGAGCACCTCTAATCAACAAAGGGTATGACTAAAAGTTTGAGTTAATTTCAATATGTTTTCAAATTAACAAGACTTTGAAGAGCCCTAGAAAGAACTCTGCAGTATCAGCACTTACTTGGAAGTTTGGGTGTGATAATGAGATTGTATACCTTTTGTAAAGGGTGGGGCTAATCTGTTATTATTCACCAACTAATAAAAATGTACTCATGTTAAATTTTGTGAATAAAGTATCATCATAGTGACTCACTTGTCAATGCAGTCAATTAAATACGGATACCTACATTCAAACAGTTTGCATATCTGTATAATACTACATTGTTGCTTTCACCACCATTATTTTGCTTACCATTAATTCATAGCCATACTTCTACCTACTATTAGCTTGTCTCCCATTCGCGAGCAATAAACCCTAACAAATAATAAATATTTATTTGTTTATTATATTAACAGAGAACCGTAATATTTGTTAAATATTTAATTATGTTAAACGAATACCAAATCCCAACCCTCACAAATATTAAACCCTTAATTATATTAATATTAATTAGAATAAAATTGGGGACTCTAAAATTGTACAATATTTAGAAATGCAGTGTGATTAAAATTACATTTAACGGCAATGGAAACTCTAAATCTAATTTAATGTATGTATTTATTTATTTAACTTTCAAACTAATTTACTTACCTCATATGTCGTAGTCCAGTAGGAACTGCCAAAGTAATGAGGAGTTTCAGTAATGGCAGTGGAAGTAACGGTAAGCTGAAGTAATGACAGGAGACCCTACAATCGATTTTTGTGAAATGGTTGCCAATGTCCCCTCTAAACTCCTGATAACCCTGTCAGATCCTGTTTGACCCCCAGTTTGTGGTTCCATTAACTTCCTGGAAAAGCATCATGTACATCATCCTCGTGCACTGCTGCTGTGGAAAGATAGCCTGCTTGTTAGAACACTGGGTTTGCATCTCGCTTTTCATTGGTGTTCCTCCTTGACACCCGGAAGTAATCTTGGGCAAGACGTTCTGTTGCAGGAGTATGATCCATATACAAAGGCAACTTGTTAGCATCAAAGAGTACCCGTTGTTGACTGCTGGATTAAGTTATTGAAAGGCAAGTATATCATGGGACAACCCTCTGTATGTCCCCCTTTCGACTTCACAAGCAGTCAATTTTTTGCACAGTATTTAATTCTAAACTCTTGGTTGGCCACCACGAGGACAAGAAAAGACCTGGACAGAAGGTTGGCCACTGCACAGAGGTTGGTGCGGTTTCCTCCCCTGCAGCAGGACAAGTAAACAAAGATTGGGCGGACAGGTATTGTGTGAATAGACACCCAGCATTAAGCTGAGTGCATTAGCAGGTGCACAGAGTGGAGCTTGTTCAAGGATTTGTTATGATTTTACTGGAATTTACGGAACCTTTACAAAACCGCGTGTGTCAAGCCGTAAGTGCAATAACAACCTCGGCTGTGTTTGAAGGGGTTTGGAGCACCTGTGAGACTGTCATTTTTACTTTGGTCTTCTGCCTCGCCTTGCCATCCCTCAGGCATGTGTCCCAGTTTCACGCACTACTTTATTGCTATCTTGACAAAAAATCCGAAGAGCTTTTACGGAATAGATCTGCAGTAGATTGTGTCTCCTTGGAGCCCAAAGGCTTTTTAAAATTTCCTTCCCTCCTCCTATTTAGCTCCAATGCTGTGGGCGAGAAGAAACTTCTTCACGTACATCTGTGCAGGTCACTTGGGATGCTGAATGCATGAATGAGATTCACGTTGCAACAATGCTGAGGTCTGGGTAAGAAGATCTGCAAAAAACGAGCAATGGGAGGAGAAAAATGACGTTAAATGCCATTTACAGGGTAGTTGTTTAATGTCTTTTTAATCTTTGTACTAAATGACATTGCAACTCACACACAGGTCAATTGGTGACTAGTTCATTCACTGGATCTGTGAATTGCAGGCTGCCTAGCACGAAACGTAATTCTGTAAGATGGGAGAAATAGCAAACACATTGCTTTAAAAAGGCTTTTTTTCTCATTTAACATTTAAAAAAAAAAATGTAGTCAGTACATGTGATAAAAGCTTATTAAATAAAATACATTAAATCCAAAACAATAGCTGTTTTTCATTTAAAATATATATTTTGTTATTCTTAAATTAGTCTAAGCTTTCATCACAAAAGGTCATTGTGCACATAACATTATTGTTCTTTTAAGAGCATTGTGAAAAAGAACTTTGATATGAAAGGCAGGAGAAATTAACAGCAGACCCACATTTTATTATTTTCTAATAGGATTGTAATGTGGATAAAATCATTTATCAGAATCTTAAAAAGCATCCCAATAGTATAAAAATTGGCTAAAACTCTCGTGCATATTATTGTGCAACTAATGGTACAAAAAAGGCTGTTTGGAAAAGGCAAAAAACTTAAAGCATATGAAAAAATATATAAGCAGTTTCAAGACAATAACACCTTTGCTGGCAAATATTCAAAAACGCAGCAGTAAAGGGTTTTACTTTTTTAACTATGTTTTTTTCGAGCAACCATTCTTTCAACCTCTGCTGACATTTTTTAACCAAAGGCAGGCAATTGAAAACGTGCATGATTATGGGCCTGATTTATATATCGGCAGACGGGTCACTCCATTACAATGGGGATGGATACCCATCTGCCGAAATCTAAATACTATAATATCCTATGGTATTTAGATTTTCGGCGGACGGGACATCCACCCTCGCTGTGATGGAGTGATCTGTCTGCCAATATCTAAATCAGGACCTTAGTCTCATATAGGAAACCCTTCATAATGGAGAAATTCACTTTGATTTTCATTCTTATGCAGTCTTCAATAGTAGAGGGGACTAAGTTGGTTTATTTTAGTTCATTCATTAAAAGAAAGTCCCAAATAGAAGAAAATACATGGAAATTACTCTAGTTACTTGCTGAGCCAGAATACAATGGTTATGATATTATCATTGAAAGACACTGGGTTATTAATTACAAAGGATGCGAGTACTTCACAAGTAATACGGCCACAACTTTCACTTTACTGGGAAGCAAGTACCCTATTTTAGCAGTTGACACTCTCAGGGTAGTGAAGCAGCGCAGTCCAATGCCTACTCAAGGAAGTGGTGTGTGCTGGTACCCCCAGTTCGCTAGTACACAACAACAACTCTCAATAAATAATTGTCGAGTCAGTGATTTCTCTATGCAAATGAAAAGTACTTTATTACATACACATTGCTAATTATGATGCATTCATTTACAAATATCTACAAACAGGCAGCTGGAAATAAATTTTGTGACACCCACAGACACCCATGGAACAGTTGACACCCCAGCAAGCCATAACCATAACTCATTGGAATTTGTGGATTTCAAACTGGAGGTGTACATCTCCCACATTAGTACCAAATTGCTCTGCATAACTACTGTGGGCAACAGTGTACTGCATGCCACCAGTATCCACCCCGAATGCATGGTAGTACGTATTATCCCATATGGTGAGTTCATCAGAGCAAGTAGAAATTGCAGCAGTGACAGTGCCTTTGAGAAAGAGCAAACAGTGATACTACAGAGTTTCCATGAGAGGGGGTATGACAATGAAACCCTAACCACAGCAGTGAGCAAGGTGGAGGGGACTAATAGGCAAGACCTCTTAGTGGTTTAACGTAGGGCATCTGATGAAGATGAGCAGATTCTGTTTATCTCAGCAAACATTGGCATGCACTCCACACTAAGGAAAGCATCCCTAAGTACATATCCTTACAACCTGGCATTACCTTAAGGAGCAATCACAACCTGAAGGGCATGCTGTGCAGAAACATGGTCACAACGACCCAGCACCAGAGGGGTCAGATATGTTACCCAGTGTTTGTGCCATGTTTCAATTGCAAGGCCTGTAAATCAAGCAAAGAGGTACAATCCTTTACCATTTCTGATTCGAGGAATGAGATCAAAATCTAAAAGTGTCTATCATGTAATTCCGATTTTTGCATTTCTGCTCTGCAATGCCCATGCAATCTGTTTTCTAATGGGAGTACCAAACATATGGCCAAAAAGTGGGTTCTCGAGCACATGAGAGCCATCTCACACTAGGGCAAGCAATACCTAGTCACTTATCATTTTAAGGAACGTCATTCATGCCAGCAACAATAGTCTTTTACAATACTTAGTATTTGAATAGATTCCCCAAACATTCTCCGTGGTGAGTGCTGGTACTCCGCAGGTTGGAATCACGATATATCATCGGATTCAATACCTGGCGTCCTGCTGGCTTGAACATGAATGAGGAATTGTCTATCCATTTAGGTTGAAATGTACTTACTTTGGTTTCTCTACTTTATGCTGTGCCAGATAGTATCTGTTTTTTAACTGGTTTTATTATTATTTTTTCACACAGGTGATACGTGACACTGGGTGGTGACTGCGGAAGTGCTTCTGATCATGTAAGCTAAGCATGGGAACCTTTTCTCAGTGTATGAGTCTGAATCCATGCATTTTATCCTTTGTTTTTATCACTGCACTCATGCTGTAACTTATGTCTGTTTTCACTGTTGTTCATTCACTCGTGACCAAGACACTTCAGTGTTGAAACGCATTGAGTGTTGCTGCTCAATAAACCTTGTGTGAAGCATTTACTTGCTGGGAGTGGACGTGACTTTACTCCATGATTTTTTGAGTTCTTGTTGCTGGCTATTGTTGAGCTCCACACCCAGTCACGTGCCACAGTTGGGGCTGAGAGCTCATGTGGGACTTTGTTTAATGTATATAAATTCCATAGGAAAAGCATTTTTTGACTTGCCTATATCTTTGGTGCCGTTTGACGAATCTTCAAGAAATGTTCCAAAAAAAGTGCCCCGGTGATTCTAGTTGTGATTCGAAAGTTTTGGGTGATCCATTAAGCGGGGGTAGAGAAAAAGGAGGGGCCAAGAAAAGTGCATTCCCCATGGGAATTTTAGACACAACGACAGCGCGAACCACTGGGTGGAATTACACCAAATTTTGCAGAACGGTAGCTCTTGGTCTAGAAATCACCCTTTTTAGGTTGAGACTAGTGTCAGCATGCATGCGCTGCTCTGTGAGACTTTATGTATCCACAATGTGGGCTTTAACCCAGCCCATCGACTGCCACTCGCTTTCTGCTGTGCCAATCAGAAATACTGACCCCTTATTGGTATACTGCTTTCCAAAGTAAATCCCCTCAGTGCTTGGTTTTCGCCCAGGCAATTTTACTTAGAAAAAACGTTTGTTGCCAATCATACAACTTTCACGCTTCCTCCTGTTACAGCGTGTGATGGCCCATCCTCCCATCTGCATCGCATCTTGCTAAAGCCCCACCTCCGCTACGCCTACCGCTGCTCGTGCGATGGAATTCAAATACCCTGGTTTTAAAAAGGTTAATACTTTGCGCTATGTTTATGGCAAGTTATAGGCACACCGCGCGATGGCCCCTCCTCCTGTGTTCCTTGTGGTCAGCCATCGCACACAACAGGAGTAGTATTTCACTGACGCAATCAGGTAGGTGCACCTTATGAGGGCTACGAGCTTCTGTGCTTTCATCACTGCCTTAAATTGGAGGGCGGCTTGCACACTAGAGTCTGAGCTGCGCAACTTTAATTGAAACTGAAAAGCAGCGGAGAAATTTGCAGATCATTGATTTCCTGGTCTGAAAGGACTTTTTTCTCCTTTGCTGGATGCCCATTTGCAGGTTTGATGTGGCGGTGGAGGGTGGGATGCTGCAGACTTGTGCGCCACAGAAGCAGTTATTGGAATGGCTGTTCCTATTGCAGGTAAACCCCTCATTAAGGGAGACAGGTTGTCCCCGTGTAATGAACATACACCATACGAACATGCAGCCCGCTGACGCCTGGACACTTATCTACAAATAATGTAACCTACCATAAATTTAATCTCTGGCAACATGTACGTCTTTCTCACCATTAATGTCTTGACAGGGTTTGATACCGTCCATCTAACCAATTGCACGGAGGGTTAAATGTATGCGTTCAGTGGTTGAAGTGGGCTGGATCGGCAGAGCAAGGCATGCACCTACATTTTTATTTTAATAGAATCCGTTCCCCTACTTTTTTATTTAAAAAAAAAAATGCATCCCAGGAAGGCAGAAATAGCCATGGCCTATGGATATGGCTTAGCCATTCGGGGACAGGCAGGGTGGGCAGAGAAGGAAAAGGACTCTGTCTCTTACGTCTTGTCCAGAGAAGGCAGGGACAGTGTCCACTTCTCCTGCTCTGTCGCTGTCAGCATCTCCCCCTCTCTCTCTTTCTTACTCTTATCTCCTCTCTTTCTGTCTCTGTCTCACTCCTCATTTGCTGAATGAAAACCGTGACTTCAAGAAACGGCTCTTACCCTCTCTTATCTCTCCTTTCCTTCATTTGTTCCCCAGTGAAAGGTATCCAAAAAAGAACGAAACACTTTTGCTTGAAATGTTGTCTTTTTCTGACATTTTGTATTCCCAAGTGCAGCCTCGGGATAAAGAGAAAAAAGGTTTAAAATATGAAAAATAATAAAATAACGAAATAAAGCAAGATAGAGTGGTCGCAAAGTGGCCAGATTAGTTTTATTCACGCTGAAACACATTAGCACCACTTTAAAGAGTTTCCCAGTGAAGCGCAACTTTCGTTTTCTTGTCTTTCTTTGAACAGCATTTTTTTCCTTGGGTGGGGAAGGGCATCATTCCTGGAGGTACTGCAACAGTTGGTTGATGCATGGAGTGTCAGTGGAAATCCTTTAATGTGATCCTAATCAGCTATTTTCCTTATTTTAGTTTATAAAATGTGTACCGCAACTCTGTGTTCAGGGATGGGGTCTTTTTAAACCATACTGTTTAACTTTTGTTAATGGACATTGAAACCAATCCCTTCTGGGACCTGTAATCATGTCCTTAACTTTTCAAGCAAAAACACTAATTGATTTCTGAACAATCAGTGTAAAAGCATTAAGGTAACTATGTTCCTGCTTACATTTCACATGCTTTACTTAATCTTGCGTTCCCTATGAGTGTTTGCTTATTCCAGGATGTTGTTACTTTTTTTTCAGACTGCCCCAATGACCCAGTCCTCTGGTTATTCCAGCCCTTTAATTCTCCACCCACAGTTTCCCTATTTTTCCCCCCACTTCGACCACTACATACGTTGCATAACAATTACGGGGAATGCAATAAAGAATTGCTCCAACATGAGGCTGGTGCGCTAAGTTACTGGGTGAATGAACCTGCTGTGGTGATTGTGTGTAACATGCAGTACACTGTCTCGAATTCACCTTGGTGTCTCTATTGCTCTTCATCCTTCCGAGGTCGATAAACTGAGTGCCACTAAAGAGTGATTATAACGGCGCATGCATAAACTGAGTGCCACTAAAGTGGGATTATAATGGCACTTGTAAAAAAAGATTGCAGATAAATGGGATTTTAATGGCACTTAATTAAATAGAATGTCACTAAAGTGGGAATACATTGGCATTTACAACTCTTATTCATATAGCGCATCATTTTGTCAGGTAGTTTGAGTGTACCATAGGTAAGTTCTTGATTTCTAGGAACATTTTTCTTCAAAAAAGTAGTGGCCGTAGCCATTGAAATAATGTTAACTATGAATTGTGCTCCCAGACTGCCCTAGCTGTTTTGAGTTGAACTGTGGCCCTGCCTTACTTCAGTACCTTTACACCTTTGAGAAAGAAAGTGCTGAGTTGCAAGACTTTGGATCCTGTGGTCTCTGATGATGATTTCATCATTTGTTCAAGGGGATCAGGTCCCTGGATCCAAAATTGGCTCGAGAGGGTGGCCACATGGCCCCCTTCCCATTACATTTGGCTTAGCCCCGGGTGATGGGGACCTTGGGGCCAAAATCAGCCCAGGGAGGGGGGCTGCATGGCCCCACTCCCCTATTCAACTTTGGCTGGATCCCGGGGATGTGGTCCCGAGGTAGAAATTGGCCTAGGCAAGGGGGCCACATGGCGCCCTTCCCCATTAAGTATCGTCAGGGCCCCAGGGCTTGAGATCCCTAGGGCCTACATTGCCCCCTCCCCATTGTCATTAGTAGTATGCCAAGGTCTTCCCACCTTTTCCCACGTTGATGGAGAGCTTAACAATAGACCCTGAATGCGTTTCCAGATGATTTTTGTGATGCGTTATTGATGCAGAGTAATATGAGGATATCTCCACCAAACATTTAGTTAAAAGGAAGCACTCCAGTTTGGTGGAGTTTCACCTCTTTGCATTCACGTCGACTTCTCTTAACTAGGGTTCATGTATAACAGATTTGTGGATGAAGACGCTAGAGGAACAATCAAATTGCCGAAATTAAATGCTCTCTAGGTCACTGGAAACATTATCTCATGGTCCTTTACGGAGCTGTAGTACACAATATACACAAGGCATTTACCTAACGAAGTAGCACTTACTAATTAACCAGATGAAAGTACTCCAGTTGGGTAGATGTTTTCTGCAAAACTGGGGACTTTTCTTGGAAAGAATGAGGTTCCATTTAGGCCCTGGGGCGCATTTCACAGAAATGTAACCTCAACAAGAAGCACTTACCAATATAAACATAGCAGGTGCCCCAGTAGATGCTCCATTTCAATAAAGCACATACGATCCTAACTTCTTGGGTTTGGCGAAAGCAAAGCAGGTGTGTTTCCTCTCATATTTCACATTGAAAAAGTATCTGAAATCCTTAATGAAGGTGTCTGCATCATTGATCTATTAGAGCACAATCTGATCTGGGGTGACTGTCACAAGTGATTTTTTCACATCATATCTTGGTGAGAGAAGAGTGCATGATTCTCCCTTTCAAATACCCTTAATATGCAAATGTCCAAAACGCTTAGCACCACTCACACACCTACTCACACACATACAGAGGAACTCACACATTCATTCACAGACTCTCACATACCCTCTCACAGGGCCACACAGGCACTCACACATCTACTCAGACACTCACATAGACACTCACAGACACATTCACAGACCCACACAGACATACACTCACAGACCCACACAAGCACTCACAGACCCACTCACAGAGCCACACAGGCAGTCAGACACCCACTCAGGCACTCACACAGATACTTGCACACCCACTCACAGACCCACTCAGGCACCCACACATCCACTCACAGACCCACACAGGCACTCACAGCACCACTCCTGAAGCCACACAGGCCCTCACACACCCACTCAGACACTCACAAAGGCACTCACAGACCCACACAACAACTCACAAAGGTGATAGGTTACAGTTAGGATCGTTTTTTTTTAAAACATAGAAATTGACTGAAAAAACAAAGGTTGGAGGGACATTATAGTTAGGAAATAACATTTTTAAAAATTTAGAAATTCACTGAAAAACCACAAAAAGTAACAGGGACATTATAGTTAGGAAATAAAATGTAAAAAAATAAAAACCTTGGAAATTTACAGAAAAAAACAAAGGTTACAAGTATAGTAAGGCTCATTGGCCATGTCATGAGTGATGTGATATGTGAGGTCATAAGCAGTGCATTGCAGGGGCGTAAATTATAGTTAGCTCAGGTAACTATAACTGCTGAATTTCACTGGTTTTGTACGAGCGAAATCTGAGACTAACTATAATGTACCTTTAACCTTTTTTCTGTGTCAATATATATGTGCATAGGATAAACTTATCCATGGTTCATGTTGTTTGGAAAGCATATATGAATTTGAATTAAACCTCAGTTTACTTGCAACCCATTATGAAATGCACGTCATCCTTTTTTGACTCGGCTGAGCCAAAAGTTGTGGTTTGATATGGTGCAGGGAAGCCTCCCCTGGATGTGCACTGCTTCCGGAAGGACTCAAGGGATACTGAGACCCCAGGGGATAAGAACGATATATGTAATGTATATATAAATCGTTTACCCAGCCTAAAGCACTTCAACCCGAAATCCCCCCATCCCAAGACTTCTGTGACAAAATATCAGACTACTTTGACGAAAAGATCGCCTCCATCCAAAGTAATTTCCCCCCTTCACAAACGTCTCAAGGGGTGCCTATTTTCGGTCAACTAGAATCCCTAGCTGGTAGCCTTAAGAAGTTCACCCCTGTCACCTTGGCTCAAACCAGAGAAGTTATTCTAGCGTGCAAGTCTGGCTCTCCCTCCGACCCCTGTCCTCCCAAAATCCTCCACCAACTCATAGATGTGGTGAACCCAATCATCAACGACATAGTTAATTTGTCGCTTCGTTCCGGATCGGTCCCTCGCCTATGGAAAAAGGGTATAGTCAAACCCCTCATGAAGAAGGCGAACAAATCCCCGTCGGACCTGACCAATCTCCGCCCGAACACACTCCTCCCGGCTCTGGGAAAAATAACCTAACAGATGGTTTACAGAGAACTCAAACGTTATCTGGAAGCTCATAATATACTCCACCCACAACAATCTGGTTTCCGTCCCAAACACTCGACCGAAACAGCTCTGATTGAATTGTCAGATAAAATAAAGACGCTGCAAGACCAGAGGAAGAAAGCTATTCTCATTCTTCTCGACCTCACTGCGGCGTTCGATACCATATCCCACACCATCTTGATCAGCAGATTGACAGACATAGGGATTTCGGACATAGCCCTATCCTGGATAAAATCATTCCTTACCGACAGGTCCCAAACTGTCGCTCTTGGCCTTTTCCACTCCAATGAGAAGAAGGTCTCCTCTGGAGTACCTCAGGGGTCCATTCTGAGTCCCCTTCTTTTTAATATTTACCTCATCCCACTCCTATCCCTGATTGAATCATTCGGCATACCGGTAACATCGTATGCCGATGATACGCAGCTCATCGTACCTCTAGAGGATAACTCAACCAAAGCCGAGTTTAACCTCAAAAACTGTTTGACAGCGGTCTTCCACTGGATGGACACTAACCATCTCAGATGCAATTCGAGCAAAACAGAGATACTCCCTATCGGAAAGAACACCTCCTTCTGCCCAGGCCTCTGGTGGCTGGATGACTCAGTTGCCCCTCCCCAGACCGTAACAACAGCTAGGAACCTTGGTGTCCTATTCGACTCTGATTTATCATTCGATCAGCACGCCAGGAATGTTGCAGGCAGATGCTTTGGAATAATAAAATCGCTAAGAAAGTTCTTTGACTTTCTTCCACTTGACGCCAGGAAAACAGTAACAGTAGCCCTTATAATCTCACGCCTAGATTACTGTAACGGCCTCTTGGCGGGGGCAAAAAAGTCCACACTGACCAAACTTCAAAGTGTTCTTCACACGGCTGCCCGACTGGTCCTAAAACTGCCCCCAAAATCATCTATCTCCGCAGCTCTAAGATCCCTGCATTGGCTCCCCCTCCACAAAAGACTACTTTTTAAACTACTGATTATCGCCTTTCGGGCATTTAACAATACTGGTCCAAAATATCTCACCAGACGCTTCCCCCACTACAATCCGAGCCGATCTCTCCGATCTGCCCAGGACAACCTCATGCTCCCCGCTAGGTACAACCTGAAGACGAAAGGTGGAAAAACTTTAAGCTTCCTGGCCATTAAAGCCTGGAACAACATGCCCAAAAATCTTAGACAACAAACTCTTGAAAAACCTTTCAGAAAACTTCTAAAGACCTGGATTTTTAACCTTCCCGACGATTTCACCAAAGCTGCCATCTAACCTCCTACCACTACCACGACTGGGCCTTCAGGAATTCCAGCGCCACGATGCTCCCTCTGGAGCGAACGCTGCGCTTTAGAAATACCCCCTCAAATATCAAATATCAAATATATATATATATATATATATATATATATATATATATATATATATATATATATATATATATATATCCTACTGGGGGTCGTTGGTCGTTAGTAGGTAGTAGGTAGTTATAGTTAGGACCTAGTATCCATAGGAAATCCGCAACATTCTATGTGGAATAACTTTGGCGCCGGTTGACGATTCTTCGCAAAATTTTCAAAACTGGTGGGGCGCTCCGGTCCGCTCCTATCCTGAAAGTCTCGGGGTGATTCATCAAGCGGGGGCTGAGAAAAAAGGGGGGTCCCAAAACATGTTTTCCCCATGCAATTTTCCATAGGAATCTTTAATCGCAGCTACAGCCCGAACTACTGAACGGAATTTCACCAAATTTAGCAAAAAGATAGCCCTTGGTTCAGAGTCATGCCTTTTGAATAAATGGTGTAAATCCGTTCAGTAGTTCCTGAGAAAATCAAAAGTAAAATCACATATATATCTGGGCGGATCCTAACCACACATCTCCTCGTGAGATCTGATTGGCTGTCAGCACTTCATCCAAGAAGTGTTGACAGCCATCTTGGGACCAATATACATGATAGCACCTCATTAAAAAGCATTGTAGTCAATAGAAGGTTTTAAGACTTTAGTCACATTATAAATCATTTATTGATGGTATCATACTAATTTTAGGAATTGTGGTGTGTTCTAAGGTGATTTTACCATGTGAAAAAGCCTTCTGCTGGGATATCATGAATCATGTTTGAGAGAAAACTATTTTCTCATGCTTTTCCCACAGAGGTTTGGAAGGCGATCTATAAGCTAAACTGAGAGCATATTTTCTGTAAATTCACATTATCTTTCTCAGTCATGTGAGAATGAAGTGTGACATTCTCAGTAAAACATGTACATCCAACAAGGGCAGAGACAGTCAGTTGATTCATTTGTGTTCTACTGCAACTTCCCAGAGTGTTCTAAAGAACACCTAGAGCGCTAACAGTCCTACTTATGACACACGTATTGCACACCTGAAGCCATCTTGATTGGAATAAAGTGGTAACTCTTAAAACATTTAATTTAAAAAGGAACAAAATGGGGGGGTTCATTTTGCCATAGAAAGTATGATTAGTGCTGCAGAAAGAAAAATAAGGGCACAAAAAATTCTGACATGCAGACTGAAACATGCACTTTCAATACCAGCAGCAGACTTCCCTGGTGAGCAGTAGCTTTACTACAGTGATCTAATGGGCAACTAGAGTGCTAAGATTCTGAATTTATGGCAAATGTGTGACACATCTGAATGCCTTCTTGATTGAATCAAAGTAAAACACTGAAAGTATTTCCTACTGAGGAGACTGTAGTAAATGAGGAAATTAGGAAACTCCATAACAAATAAGTCTCCCAAGATGGCCACCAGAGACAAAAGAGCCCAAATGTAGCACAAATATCACCCAGATGTAGCCCACATGTAGCCCAATGACAGAAGTGTGCAAAACACTTTTTATTTTTTATGTTTTTGCAGTTTTATATAGTGCAGACTTGTCAGGTATTGGAGTGCTTTACATGAGCATTGGTTACATCACACAAGAACAAATTCATTTTGGTTGTAGACATGGGGAGATTAAGTGATTTGACCAGAATCACAGAATGTCGAGCTGAAGCAGAAACTCCAACCTGGTTTCCCAGTTGCAAAGTCAGTAGCTCTGGAAGTAACACCACATCCTCTCCCCTAAGTGCAACATTTAATCAAGTGGTCAACTGGATAAAAAAACATAAAGATAACAAATAATTTAAAAGTGCTTTGTCGCTATTTGAAAACTCAGAAAATATGTCCTCATTTTAGTTTTTTAGAACACTAACCATAATTTTGATGCAAATAAGACCCTCTCATATATGTAATTTCTAAAGGAAATACTCTAGGTATTACAGTTTTGATTACATTAAGATGACGTCAGGAGTTCCACACTTTTGTAATAAATATAAAATGTTAGCAATCTAGTTGTTCATTAGGATACTGTTGAGAGGCAGAGGTCAGGGGCAAGGACTCTGAAAATTGAAGGCAGGTAGGAGGCTGCAGAGTAAAAAATGTGACCACACTGGGCAGGCAGGAAGGGTAGTGGCAGCACAACAGACTATGGAGGGCAGTGGAAAGGGGGGCAGGGGCAACAAACCAACAATACAGGACTGGCAAGAGAGGCTGTGGCAGTATAATAAACCATTGTGGGCAGAAGGAAGAGGCAGTGGTAGTACAACCATACATGCCAACAGACCAGATTCAGCCAGAAAACGTCCTATGTTTTTAAGATCAAATGGGCTTTATTTGATCTGTCTCCTGTCTACAATCTCCTCTTTTTCAATGTAACTCAAAGGGGAAAATCAATACTCCAGTTTTTTTTCAAAATCTCCCTCTTACCAAGTTCAAAATGTTCGCAAGTATGGTACATTGGATCATGGAAGGCAGGAGGAATTGGGGTAGGGACATGGACTCAGATAACAGAGGACAGGCGGGACATGGAGAGGTGCACCAAACTGACCCTACAGGGCAGGCATCAGGGTTTGCAGCAGCACAATACACCACACAGGGCATGCGGGACGGGAGTGCAGCACAACAATCCAGAGAAAGCAATAGGGAGGGGACAGGACCATGCACATGGACAACAGAGAACAGAGGGGAAAGAGGCAATGGTAGCTAGCTGACCATAATGGACAGACAGGAGAGAAAGCTGCAGCATAACAGACCATAAAGGGCAGGAGGGACGGATCAGGGGCATTACAATGGAACAGATAAGCCAGGAGCGAGGGAATAGGGCTCTGCACATGGAAACAGAGGGCTGGGGGCAAGGGGGCAGGGCAGGAGCAGCAAGATGACCATGGAGGTCAGGCAGGATGGGCACTAGAAGAAAGACACACCATGGAGAGCAACAGTGAGACTATGATGGCATACACACAGACCATGGAGGGAAGGTGGGAGGGGGTCAGGGGCAGCTAGCTGACCACACAGGGAAGGTGGGAGGGGCCGTGGCAGCACAGAAGACCATGCATGGCAAGCGGGAGGGTTAGTGGCAGCACAATGGCTATGATGGGCAAGAAGGAGGGTGCAGGGGCATGCACAAAGGGCCATGGAGGATAGAAGGGAGGGTCAGGACCTGGGCACAGACAAGAGAGTTCAGGGGAAGGGGCCTCACAACAGACCACGCGGGGCAGGCAGGAGGAGCAGTTGCAGCACAACAGACCAGGGAGGGCAGAAGGCTGTGGCAGTAAAATGGACCATGGAGGACAGGAGGAAGGGGATAGGGGCATGGAATGTGGACAGGCAGGGTGGAGGTGGCAGGGACAGGTTACAGTCATCTGACAATGCTAGGCAGGTGGGAGGGAAGTGGCAGCTCGACAGAACACTCAGAGTAGATAGGAGTGGCAGGTCCATGGAACATGGTGGGCAAAAAGGATGAAGCAGGGGCATGCACAAAGACATCGAAGGGCAGGGGGAAGGAGAATAGGGTCAGCAAGCTAAGCACAGAGGCTAAGCAGGAGGTCAATGATGGGGCATAGAATTGGGCAATGGAGGGCAGAAGGAGTGGACTGGTACATCATGCTAAATGGAGGGCAGTGACAGCACATCAGACCATGCATGGGAGGAGGGAGGAGGCCAGTCCATGGATTCAGATAATAGAGGATAGGGAGGAGGTGGATGGGGCAGCAAGCTGACTGTTCAGAGAAGGCGGGTATTAGGAACTTTATTGTTTTTAAAATGTGTGTCTGTGCGAACTACTTAAAATATGAACAAGTATGCAGCATAATATCACTTTTAGTCAGGAAGAAGAGGACGTTTGTGACTGTGACTCCGGGCTCACTTGGCAGAAACACCCCCTGACCCTCCACCCCCATCGCAAAATGTAATACCCGTGAAAAGGGTAGGTGAACGCAGTGTTATATGAAATATAGTCCTGACAGCACGATTGAAAATGAAAACTAGATATAGTATGCAATACATTGTGCGCAATGACAGATTCATTGGAGAGCGTGAGATAGCACAGGCACTAGCGCGTGCTATGCGATATGCACCTTGGAGTGTAATATGCACAGGGTAGTGTTGTGTAACCTAACTAGTCTCTAAAATTGTAATATAAAATATGTGCTGGGGAGTGTAATGTTGCATATGCACTGTGACAAACATATGGATCCCAGATTGTAATATGTATGGCATAGCGCTGCGCGTTATAACATAGGCATCGAGGAAGGCATGTTAGATGGGGCAATATAACCCGTGCGAAGGTAAGTGTGGCATGACATATTCACGGGGTGGTGTTACAGTGCACATGGGCTAAAGAGTGTCATAGCATACACACTAGCTGGTGGAATACAACACAGAGGTGTGTGGCACTTGGCGGGCACTGGTGGGTGTAACACAGCATTGGACTCAGCCAGGAGCGTGCTGTGACTCTCAAGTGAGGTTTGTCTCCTTTGCAGAGAGTAAAATAAAAAGCATTACACATCCGGCGGTGGATGCGTGTTTTATTAACCGTGAGGGGGGTTTCTTGAATAGATTTGGTCGAATCTTTGTCAAACCCCCTTTGAATGGCTTGGTGTGCGTGTGTATTAAATGTGCCCGTCAATAGCTACCCATATTTGTATAAATAAACGACAAGGGTGTCTACTTGGAGAGTACCCACTGGCGGGGGCACCGGGATTAGGCACGGTAAGGCATCAGACACGTCAGAGCTTCACTAGTGGTGTAAATACATTCCACGTGGATTCATTCTATGCATAGTTGCCTTTTAATGAATATCATGCAAATCGTCATGGTGATAGGTACGTACGGTTTGTCAAGCATGTCGTAGGTGTTTCTATAAATATATACTTTTTAAAAATCATAAAAAACAAAGGCCTGCCCCGGGGGATGGGGTCCCCAGGGCCATAAGTGGCCTGAGGAGGGGGGCAACGCAGCCCCCCTCCTAAAGATTTTTTTTTTAAAAGGCCATGCCCTGGGGGTTGGGGTCCCCGGGGCCGATTAAGGCCTCAGGAGGGGGGCCACGCGGCCCCCTTCCAAATTTATTTTTTCTAAAAAAAATTTAGGGGGCAGGCCCTGGGGGATGGGGTCACCAGGGCCAATAAATTAGAAAAAGAAGGGGGGTCACACATCCCCCATTCTTAAAATAAATAAATAAAAAACCGGCATCGCGCCGGAGGCCATGCCCCCTCCTTGCAGCACTGTGCAAATGTGCCCCCTGGCGAGTTGTAAGTTGGGGAATTAATTCCACTTCAATACTGAGGCTCCCTGAGGGCCAACTAGCTCAACAGGTAACTCCAGTATGCGCCAGGGAGCTGCGTTGCAGACAGGTGTTCTGAGGCCATGCCCCTTTTTACACCTCTCTGCAGCGCAGCTCTGTGGCGCTTTCTGGAGGTACCCAGTGGGCTAGTTTGACCCTAGGGACCCTTAGGATTCAAGGGGACTTAATCTCTCAACTTAGAACGGCCACAGAGTGCATTTACACAGTGGTGAAGGGAGGGGACGGGGCCTGAGGTGACGTGTGCAAACACGCCCTGTGGCACGTTTTAACTTGGGGAAATAATTCCCTTTCAATCCTGAGGGACCCTGGGGGCCAACTAGCCCACCAGGTGCTTCCAGTAAGCGCCACTGCGCTGCGTTGCAGAGAGGTGGTGCAGGCCGTGGCCCTTTTTACACCTCTCTGCAACTGCGCTTACTGGACGTACCTAATGGGCTATTTTGCCCCTAGGAACCCTCAGGATTCAAGGGGACTTAATCTCCCAACTTAAAACGGCCACAGGGCGTGTTTACACAGTGGGGAAGGGAGGGGCCGGGGCCTGAGGTGACAGGTGCAAACACGCCCTATGGCGCGTTTTAAGGTGGGGAAATAATTCCCCTTCAATCCTGAGGGCCCCTGGGGGCTAACTAGCCCACCAGGTGCTTCCAGTAAACGCCACTGCGCTGTGTTGCAGAGAGGTGGTCCAGGCCGTGCCACTTTTTACACCTCTCTGCAACGTAGCTCTGTGGCGCTTACTGGAGGTACCTAGTGGGCTAGTTGGACCCTCAGGATTCAAATGAACAGAATCTCCCAACTAAAAACGGCCACAGGGCGTGTTTACACAGTGGTGAAGGGAGGGGACGGTGCCTGAGGTGACGTGTGCAAACACGCCCTGTGGCACGTTTTAAGTTGGAGAAATAATTCACCTTCAATCCTGAGGGACCCTGGGGGCCAACTAGCCCACCAGGTGCTTCCAGTAAGTGCCACTGCACTGCGTTGCAGAGAGGTGGTCTAGGCCGTGCCCCTTTTTACATCTCTCTGCAACGCAGCTCTGTGGCACTTACTGGAGGTACCTAGTGGGCTAGTTGGACCCTAGGGACCCTCAGGATTCAAGGGGACTTAATCTTCCAACTTAAAATGGCCACTTGGCGTGTTTACACAGTGGGAAAGGGAGGGGACGGGGCCTAAGGTGATGTGTGTAAACACGCCCTGTGGTGCATTTTAAGAGGTAGTTTTAATCCCCCTGCCCTATTATATACTAGGGTCTTACAGAGGAGGTCATGCTAATCACAGGGGGACCCCAACGCATAGTGTTCCCTAGTGTATGTAGGTGTTTTCACTGTATTCAAAGTGTCTTTTAACATAGCACTGGCTCTAGGACTGGTTAGTCAGACTCAGTTACCACCAGTATCCGTCTGAAAAAGTTGAGGGTACAGGATGATTTTGCAACAAGGCTTCTTTCTGCTCTTCTGTTTGTTCTTTCTGCACGTTATCCTTCTTCCTGCGCTTTTCTTCGTCTTTGAGGACTTCTGTTGCTTCTTTGTGCATTTCTTTATTTTCTTTCTGTGCGTTTTTCTTCTTTCTTCACATGTTCTATCTCTGTAGGCATAGTTAGAAATTAGCATTTAAAAAACCTTTGAAATTCACTGAAAAAAACATAGGTTTCAGGCACATTATAGTTAGGAATTAGCATTTAAAAAACCTTAGAAATTCTCTGAAAAAAAACATGGGTTTCAGGGGCGTTATATTTAGCTGGACTTTTCACTCGTACAAAACCCTTGAAATTCCCCCATTATAGTTAGTTCAGCTAACTATAATTCTCGCGCCCGCAATGCACTGCTGATGACGTCACATATTACATCACTCATGACATGGTCAGTGACATCACTCATGACATCACTGATGACATCTCAAATGACATCACTGATGACATCACTGATAAATGTGGTTCTGTATGTCACTTTATGCCTATTCACAATCTCTGATGTGAATGTCAATGATTTAAAATAACCTTTTGTTTTATCTGCTGGGAACGATGAGCATGACTATGATTCTGTGTAGAAAGACATGCAATCCCTGAAGAAAAACTGATCCTCTTCAAGGTGCCATGTCTGTGAGCTCCCCTGCTCAAGAGGAGAAAGTAAAGGTGGTGGCGAAGGAGGAGAACAAAAAGAATGAGATTATTGGCCCCACAAAGTAAAACTTCTGAAAGAAGACCTTAAGGTCAGCTAGAAGTCTCCCTTCCAATCATCTTCTAGATATCACAAGTCCCCAGCCAAAAGATACTACAGCATGGATGCTTGCACCAGTCACCTTCTCTCTACCCTGTTGGTGTCAACTTCCTGTTCCTGTATTGCCACAGTAGAAGGAGGTCTCTGCTCCAAGATTGGAGATCTCCTTGTACGTAATGCAGACAGAGAAATCAGGTCTGGGCTTGAAAAAAATTATAAAGAAACAATTAAAGGCTAAAACATGTCTTTATAACAAAATGTGAATTATATGTGAATTGTGTTTATGTTAATAATAAAAGCAGAATGAAATGAAGTGCCACATGATACAATCAATAGCATCTAATACCTGAGGGGCGTAGGCAATGACATAGAAAGTGGCCCACCTGTGTATGATTGGTTGATGATTCAATGACTTTCAGCTGCTAATGTGTGTGATGGAGGGATGACTGCTCACTCTCTCTCCTATTGCATATGTTTAAAGCTTTTACCACGAGTAAACTTTGATCATAATTTATAATGATATTTGAAAAAATACCTTCCAACAATCAAAACTAGTTCCCCTTAATATTCCTATTTTTCTGTTATGTGTTGTGAGTGTTATTCCTTGACTCTATTTATTTCTATGAGAGTGTCTTGTATCACTAGTGACTGCCCATATCCGGTGCTTGACTTACTCCAAGGCTTGGCTGTAGTAGATTTGAGCCTGTTTCTGTCAGTAGTACTATTGTAGTAGATTGAAGTTTATTGTTTGTTAGTAGCAATTAAATTGCCTCACTTGTGGGTTTGTTTTATTTACACGTTCCACCTTAAATCCCTCCTCCATTTTCCCTTACACCACCCATCTATTAGCAAATACTCACTTTTTTCTTCCTACATTTTCTACTAAAACAGAGACTTCCATATGTGAGTATCACTACACTTATGGTGGAGATCTCCACACATAATACATAGGGCAGTCGAAGGCGGATTTCTCCGTCAGGAGATTTGTGAAGGGTTCATGCAGGCATGCCCGGCACAGGTAAGAGCGGTGGGGCGGAGATGCGGCAGGGTGGAGGAAGTCGGCAGACAGCAGGATAGGTAAAATAAAATTAAAAAATAAATAAAACCACTTACCTTGCGCTCGCTGCATCGCTGGCTCTGCGATGTGATGAGCGTATGAAAAGTGTTTATTTTAAATTATTATTCAATCTTACCAATCCGATTGTCTGTTGACTTACCCCACCCCACCCCAACGCGCCCCCGTCCCACCCCACCTCTCTTAACTGTGCCGGCCACGCTGTGTTAATGAGTAGGGGAAGGGCAAGTAGTTCTACTGGTGTGTCATTTCCCATGCTCAAAAATGCCTTAGTGCAAAGACCACAGAGCTTTTAACTCACCTGTACTCATTTTATCATTCTCTGAAGAATGAGGTCGTGAGTTACATGTCTTCCTCCCCTGTCTTTACTACGCCGTTTTGATGGTGTGGCCTTTGTGTATACATACAAGGGAAGCACGCTCCTAGCAGTAATGAAGAAGAAGGCAGAGAGGAAAGTGCAGGTTTAACCCAACTTCAGAACCGATTTCTTTCTTCAAAGTTAAAAAAACAAACAATGCCAATGATTGCTAAGAATTATTTTTATTTGAAGAATGGATTGCGATGCTATTACCTTAACAATCACTAATATTTGTCCAAATATAGCAAAAATGCAAGCCATTGGTTCAGTAAACTTTGAGTGGGATTTAGTGGGTGTCACCTGTAGCGCTCATTAAATGTGCTGCAGAACCCCTAATGAATGTGCAGGAGACAGGCACATAACCAGGTAACAGCGACGGGAAGACCTACACTTACTTCCAAAGAATAGCCCCGTCTTCAGAGTTTGAGGTATATTTGTATTCCTTTTTTCACTCTAATGAAACGTGAAGGAGGGCTGCTCATGATTGTCATCGCTGGAGCGCTTCAGAAGCGTGGCACAGCTGATCGTCTGAGGACTGGCGCCTCTTTTGCAGTTTCATATAGCGCAAGCTTGACCCCAAGGTCATCAGAGAGCTTTACATGAGCACTAGTTGTGTTACAGACAGACACATTCATTTGTGGGCACGTGGAGGTTAAATGATTTGCCCAGAATCACAGGATACTTGAGTCTCCAGCCAGATTCGAACCTGGTTCCGTAGCTTCAAAGTTGGCCGTTCAAGCCGTTAAGCCACATCCTCTCCCTTTTACTCATAATGGAATTGGCGAGAAGTGGTGTGGTCTCCCAACTTGAACACTTATACAAAAACACTGGTGCTTTATACATTATTAAAAATAGATTGATTTTATTTCTTTTTTAACTGGTTTTAACGCATTGATATTCGGACATATAGAACTGCCTGTTCATATAGAACGCACATATAGAGCGCACCGTTCTGCATTACATTTCTGATATTTCCTTGTGAGATGCGGTAGGTAATACGATGGCTTTGAGCCTTAGATGCTTTTAGGATGTATGAGATTTTAAATGGATTGTGCTCAAGATGAACAAAATATTATCCTGGAACAGTTGGAAGTATGCATGTTAAAATATCTGTCTGCTTACGTAGTACCTCAGGTATTGAGGAATGTGTGTTTTAAATTTGAATGTTTTAATTAACTTTCAAATAAAGATTTTCATTCATTCATGCTAGTATATCTCAGATATGGGGGGTGCAATGGCCGTAGCTCCCTCAGTGAATAAATGATACTCTGCTATTGGGCTAGTACAGGTCCTTTCCCTTCCATAGTTTTGAAAAGCATCAAAATTTGGCATTTTTATTTATTTAATTTATTCATTGGACTCTTTATAATGCACTGACCTCACCTTACCACCCAGTTCTTTCCATTGAACTCGACCTGCAAGTGACTGATTGCCACTAGTACTTTTTCCCTTTGATTGAAATGTTAAAGTTTTGCAGGAGTGAAATGCACTGATTTGTTTGTCCTTTAACAATCTATAACTTCGGTTATATTAATCCGATTGTGTTCATTTTGCTGTCTACATGTATACAAATATGCTTTATTTTTATAAATTGGTGTTGGATTTTCTTTCAAATTGTGTCAATTAGTTATCGCCCATGTTGGCACTCTGAAATGCTTAACACATGATCCTCTAGTAAAACCTGGCTGCTCTGTGCCACACTGCAAGGACCTGTTTGGGATAACGTGAGGTTATTGCATAGTGAAGTCTAACCAGCCTCACTGCATAATAATCCACTTTCCTACATGAACCAAGAAAAAGACACAAACAGATGTTTTCCTTGGGAAATCTAGCTTTGAACATTAAAAAAAAATTTGGGGTAAAAGTAGGTTTCTGAGAAATACAGGCCTAATCTGGAATAGAATCCCTATGCGTGTGTTGGAATGAGTTGCGTGCGTAGATATTTGTAGTCTGTGGGTTGTAGGTGAACCACTAGTGGTTGGAATGTGGCAAAAAGACACATTGGGCCTCTTTTAGAGTGTGCAAATGAAACTTTTTATCGCATTTGACTGACTTAGAGTTATGTTCAATTGTACATGGGATAACCGTGCAGGTATATGCAAGCTAAAGGCTAGTGTTAAGTCTGATGTATATACGGATCACTGACAGAATATCGACACTCACAATATCGAGGTACAAAAATATTGCCACAAAAAAATCGATGTCAAGAATATCGAAGTTCTATCTACATAATGGTAAGTACAAAAATATCGGAAAAAAATAGCGTTGTTAAAAATATCGTCATTAAAAGTATAATTTTTTTAATGTTTAAACAATAATGTAAAATAAAGTAAATAAGACATATAATTAAAAAAACATAGTTAGAATTATTAGAAAATGTTTGAAATTATAAGCAATACATATAATGTAAAAATAAATTAAACATACATATGTATAAAATATAATATATATACTTAATATTATTTATAAATAATTATTTTAATACATGATAAATTGTTGGACACATGTTAAAAACATATAAATACATATATACACATACATCAACAATATAAAATAATAATATATATATATATAACAAATTAAAATATAAAAAAATTTACACTACAATAACTAAAACACTAGAGAAAATATTGGATAGCGGAGCGGATAAAATTACTTTTCCCACTTCAGAGAGAGCAACAGTAGGGAAAGTGTTGGATAGTGTAGGGGTAAAAATTACTAATTCCACTCCAGAGAGTGCAACGGTAGGTAAAGTGCTGGATAGCGTAGGGGTACAAATTACTATTCGCACTCCAGAGAGTGCAACAGTAGGGAAAGTGTTGGATAGCGTAGGGGTAAAAATTACTATTCCCACTCCAGTGAGTGCAACAGTAGGGAAAGTGTTGGATAGCGTAGGGGTAAAAATTACTATTCCCACTCCAGAGAGTGCAACAGTAGGGAAAGTGTTGGATAGCATAGGGGTAAAAATTACTATTCCCACTCCAGACAGTGCAACAGTAGGGAAAGTGTTGGATAGCGAAGGGGTAAAAATTACTAATTCCACTCCAGAGAGTGCAACAGTAGGGAAAGTGTTGGATAGCATAGGGGTAAAAATTACTATTCCCACTCCAGTGAGTGCAACAGTAGGGAAAGTGTTGGATAGCGTAGGGGTAAAAATTACTATTCCCAATCCAGAGAGTGCAACAGTAGGGAAAGTGTTGGATAGCGTAGGGGTATAAATTACTATTCCCACTCCAGTGAGTGCAACAGTAGGGAAATAGTTGGATAGCAGAGTTTTAAAATTAACATAATTATCAATTAAATAATTATAAAAATTTAATAACCAATCAATAATTAATTAATAATAAATTAATTATAAATACTAATTAATAAATATGAATACTTACTTTATTATAGTTAAATTAGTTCCTACCCTATTCCCCTATTAACCCACAACCCACTCCTAAAAAACACAATTAATATAATTATCAATTAATTAATAATAACAATTAAGAACCAATTAATAATGAATAGATAAAAAATTAATAATAAGCAATAATAAATAAAATTTAATAATTATAATTAAATTACTTCCCACCCTATTCCCCTATCAACCCACAACCCGCTACAGAACTAAAATACTCAAAAAATAATTTACATAAAAGTAATTACTGCAAAAATGTAACACATACATTTAAAAGAACACTACACTTATACCCAAAAATTACATCACATACTTTTAACACACATACTAAAATACAGAACACTAATATAAATATTGATATTATTAACAACAATATTTTTACAGACCATATTACTGTCTTCGATATTAAAAAAAAACGATATCGCTTACCTTACTGTCGATATTCTGTACCACAATATTCTTGCAGTCGATATTCTTGTGCCTCGATATTTCAAACTCGATATAATTGTACTTAAAAAAAAAAACTTGATATTCTATCTGTGCATCATATATACATGTAGAAAACTAGCTGCAAATAGATATTTTTAAATTTGTGTCCTGAGGCTGCTAAATCCGAGGTCATATATCTCACATCCCGGCTATGTTTAAAAATCATTGTATTGAGAGTATGCGAACAAGCCTCTAAATGACGGCTATTACGTTCATGACAAAGCATCCCAGTGATAGCCAGTCCATTAATAAGGGAGCATTATGGGGCATATTATCAAGAAACGGCGTTAACATTATCGCCGCTTTAGCGGCAGAAAACTGCCGCTAAAGCGGCGATAATGGGCTTGATAATATGCCCTTGAGAATTCCCATAGAAGCCTATGTTCTGGTGTCAACATGGGCTTCTATTGGAATTCTCTGCGGCATATTATCAAACCCATTATCACCGCTTTAGCGGCAGTTTTATGCCGCTAAAGTGGCGATAATGTTAATGCCTGGCTTGATAATATGCCCCTATATCCGGCTTACATTGTAGACTTTAGTAAAAATAAAAGAACACTCGCATGTCAAGGAAGAAAGTAGACCCCAAAGGTCTTCATTCCTAATAAATGTGCATGTGTACATGCAAGCAAACTTGTGTGCTGGCCTCAACAATGAGTGCAGCACCGAAGGTCCCTATCTGATGATGAAAACACACCTGAAATGCTCCCAAATATCTTTGCAAACTGTACTTGATTCAAATACTTGTCCTGATGCTGAACATGCAGATAGCTATTCCCAAGTTACATCAGGGGAGTGAGTGCAAGTGTCAAAGACCTAAAACAGAATGTGCAATGAATCGAAGTACCTCAAATAATTAATTATGCAACATTTTATAAATATAGCAGAAATCTAATCCTTCTGATAAAATCCTTCCATAATATTTGGAGGGCAGATCTACCTGTGCAGTGTGTGAGGCAATAGATGACTTGGGGGCATATTATCAAGGACGACATTACAATTATCGCCGCTTTAGCGGCAGAAAACTGCCGCTAAAGCGGCGATAATGGGCTTGATAATGTGCTTTATGGAATTCCAATGGAAGCCCATGTTAGATGTGAAGGACATCTAACATGGGCTTCAATTGGAATTCCATAGAGCATATTATCAAGCCCATTATCGCCGTTTTAGCGGCAGTTTTCTGCCGTTAAAGCGGCGATAATTGTAACGCCGTCCTTGATAATATGCCCCTAGATTCGAAAGCTTACACATAAACTTGAATATTTATCAACTAAGCCTAACCGTAAACGGTCCCTAAGTCCACCTGCTTATTATTTTTCGTCAGAACTATTTGTTTTTTATTCAGAGGGAAATATTTAACCCATGAAGAACTCCTATTAGACTCCGTGTAAATACGGGGGTGTTTCTGCATTTTTCACATCGCAGCTACAAACTTACGCCAAACCTTTTTTTTCTGCAGCTTATATCAGTGCTCACAAACGTATCACTCTGTGGGTGTTTACCACATTTCTATTGCTACACGTCCCTCTCCTGTCTTGGAAACAACCGTGCTCTCACCATTAAGCCTAAACATACCATGACAGTAAATGCGCCAAATGCATAGGTTTCACTCCATCGTAAGCGTAATTGTCTTTGTAACATTTCACTTGTCTTGCTCCCCTGAGCGATGATGTAATTTTGCGCACTTTAGCAACACGTTGGCTCACAAAGACGTTTGTGAATCGGACCGGTTAGTGTATTTGATAATTTATATCTTCTGACTTTAAATCAAAGTTAGCTGACATATGTATGTGTATGTGTATTATCTACTGGCGGTCGCCAGTAGATAGTTATAGTTAGGACCCTGTTTCCATAGGAAATCCGCAACATTCTATTTGGAATAACTTTGGCGCCGGTCGACGAATCCTCGCGAAATTTTCAAAATAGGTGGGGCGCTACGCTCCGCTCCTACCCTGAAAGTCTCGGGGGGATTCGTCAAGCGGGGGCTGAGAAAAAAGGGGGGTCCCAAAACGCGTTTTTCCCATGCATTTTTCCATAGGACCTTTAGACACAGCTACAGCCCGAACGGCTAAACAGAGTTACTTGAAATTTGGCAGAGAGGTAGTCCTCAGGTCAAGGAAGTGCCTTTTGTAGGTTTGGTGTAAATCTGTTCAGTAGATCCTGAGAAAATAGCATTTAAATCAATATATATATCTGAGCCAGCTTACGGTGCGCTTACCGTGCGCTTACGGTAAGCTTACCGTACGCGTACGGTGCCGTGCGCGTGCGCGATTCTGATTGGCTGTTAGATCTAAGTAAACATTCGAATCGGTCGAAACCAGGAAGCGGCGGCCGCCATTTTCTTTCTCGCACTCTGAGTGGGGCAGCAAAAACAAAGGCAAAAAACATCTAAAGGGGCAGTGTATTCAATTCCTAATCACCTAGCAATGATGTAGGTGTCCCCAAAGAACACCCAAGGCCAAAAATTCAATTTTTTTTTTTTTTTGAAAAATCGCCGATTATGCTTACCGTACGCGTACCGTAAAAATTAATTAAAAAAAAAAAACTATCCACACTATCCCCACCCCGTGTGCAAATGGTGGCCAAACGCCACCATTTGTGCATGACATATGTATAATGCGAAAATATGAAAGATTACCTTTAACAACGAAGCGCATAATATGTCCTCCATGTGCGCACGGTGCGCGAAGCGCATCGTGCGTACATGGCCCATCCCGCGTAACGTGGGCACGCGGTGCGTGCAGCGCACCGCGTGACCACCGTGCGTGCACGGCACTAACTGCGTAAAGTGGGCGTGCGGTGCGCGAAGCGCACCGCGTGCTCACTGTGCGCGCACGCTGCGTGAAGCACACCGTGCGCGCACGGAACGAACTGCGTTAACTGGGCGCGCACGCCACGAATGGCGTAAAGTAACTTAGCATTTAAAAAACCGTACAAATTCACTGAGAAGACCATAGGTTTCACACACGTTATAGTTAGGAATTAGCATTTAAAAAACCTTGCAAATTCACTGAAAAAACCATAGGTTTCACACATGTTATAGTTAGCTGGACATTTTACTGATAAAAAACCAATGAAATTCCCCCGTTATAGTTAGTGCAGGCAACTATAACTCACGCGACCGCAATCCTCTGCTGATGACATAGGTGTCTTTATGAAAAAAAAATATTTGTAATATATGTATAGCTAAAATTTAATGGAAGAAGACATGGGCAAATAAGTGTCTACATACAGTATTACCATCAGCAGAGGATTGCGGTCGCGTGAGTTATAGTTGCCTGCACTAACTATAACGGGGGAATTTCATTGGTTTTTTATCAGTAAAATGTCCAGCTAACTATAACATGTGTGAAACCTATGGTTTTTTCATTGAATATATATATACATACATATATATATGAAGAAAGTTCCACTGAGTTAACGATCAACCCCAAGGAAACATCGCAATCCACAGCTGGATTTTCAAAAAAGATTTCTTCTGGCAGCGCGTTTCACCCAGCCACGGGCTTCTCCACGGCCAATCCACAATACATTGTGCCCCATCACCTTATGAAACAAGGAAGGGGCCGGCCAGCATCTTATAGACATAGCAAACAGATGTAATAAAGTTTTCACAGGCTTCAGTAATCAGAAATCAGACCATAAATACAAAATATTTTAAGATATATTTAGATGAGAGGAATTCCTTCTCACAATTGCACATTTGTATTAAAAATTCAAAGTAAAAGATGAAGGATAAAAGAATAATACAATTTAGCCAATACCAAAAAACATGATTTGGGGCATGTGATAAATTATTCCTAGGTGGTCCATAATATTAACGGATACCCCGGCCGGATGGCGCAGTGCTAATCCTATGCTTAAACACTTTGCTAGAAACGCAGACATTTTTTTTTTTCACAACAGATTTTATTGTAGACAGGTAAAATAAGCCCAGGAGGATCCAGGGCAATACATCATATACATGATCTGGTAGTGGTAAAGATTTCAACTTTTTATAATAGGTTTGTCGAACAAATTTAGATACACAGGGCTGAATAACATGAAAATAAACATTATAAAGGAAGAACAGCAGTGTCACGTCGTCCATGTAAACAATACAGGATAATGACTCCAATCGCGATAAACTAGCATATGTACAATTAGTCACAGTGCCATACCCAACCTTGGAATGTCAAGACAGATCATCGGTACAGAGTGTCGGAGGGATAGGTTAAAAATATAAACCTCGATAGTTGGCCCATCGCTTCCATATTTTCGGGTGTTTCTTGGAGCATCCCCGTGCCTTGAAAATTGGAATTTCCAGCTCTATGGAGAAATCAAGGCCTCGCTTCCATGCCCCAACTGAGGGCGGGGAAGTCGCCTTCCAAGCCATGGCAATGTCGCGCTTAGCTAAGGTAAGCCCCAGGAATAGCAAGTGTCTTTTGTATCTGTTGCCTCCGATCTCATCGGTAATGTGAGACCGTGGAACATCCCACCCCAAAATCTCGGAGAGGCAGGCCAGCACACCACACCAAAACCGCGATAGGATGGTATAGTCCCATGTCGTGTAGGGGAAAGTACCCCCCGCCAGTCGGCAGCGCAGGCACAAGGGAGATGCAATCATCCCAGTGCGCCAAAGTCTGTAGCGGGTAAAGTAAACCCTGTGGAGGTATTGTATTGCATTAGTCATAGGCGTGCCGCGATGACCGCAGCGCACAGGGATTCAAGAGCCACCATCCAGTTGTCTTTGTCAAGCGGATCCAGGTCTTCCTGCCAGACCTCTTTGTTTTTGTGAAGTGTGGTGTGACTATTAGTGACCAAAGTGCGGTATAGTGTTATGATTTTGTGTGCACCCAACTCACCCAGAAACACTTTGGCTTCGATGGGGTTGAAATCAGGGATAGAGTCTTGTCGCGCGAGGTAAGGAGAGAATGGTGACGGAATTAAGATATTTTGTAAAATTGGGATCGGGGCATTTGGAAGTCGGATTGCAGTTGTTGGAAGGACTTAAGGGTCCAGCCATGAAGAACAATTGCGGTAGGAGGCCATTGTGCCAGAGGGGAGTCTCCTTTGTGAGCGTGCCCCATCACCTGATCCTGCACCGAGCCTGCCGCCAGATCACAAAGATGGTCTGGGTTGCAGGTGGCAGCGGGTTGAGTGTCGTGTTAGAGTGTAGAATCATGTGCAGAGATTAAGAGTCTATCAGCCAACGCTCGAGCACATAAGCAGGATCTCCTCGATCACCATACCATCAATCATTTAGGATGAGAAGATGAGATGCCGCATGGTACGTTTGAATATCTGGGGTTGCAAGACCCACACTGTACGTGGACTCAAAGCACATTCGTAGGGCGATCCGCACGCCGCCTCCCCCAGAGGAAGTGACTGAGAGCTGAGTTTAATTGCTAAAACCATGTATGTGGTATTGGGTAGGGATAATTTTAGAGTTGGTAGAGCCGATAAGGTAGCAAAACCATTTTAAAGAAGGCCGATCTACCGAACAGCGTCAGGGGCAGATGTGACCAGGAGCTCACCTGTTGTTTAATCTGAGGCAGCAGAGGGGCCCGATTAGTCCAGGAGCCTCGTTGAGACGACGACAGGAAGACCCCAAGGTATTTAAAACCATCCGGCACTATCGTCACCTGTTGTGCCCAAGTCCCAAGCTCATCACTCCCTTACAAAGGCCACAAGTAGGACTTGCGAGCATTCATATAGAGAACAGAGTTTTGGCCCAAAATTTCCATTATACGAAGTAGGCATGGGCCAGATCTATTCGGGCGTGTAAAAAAAGAACACATCGTCACCGTATTGCACTATACCATCGGATACCTTGTGCGACCACTCAAAACCATATATCTGGGCGTCAATTTGCACCCATGCTGCAAGTGGGTCCATGGCAAGTGCGACCAGATAGGGAGATAGAGGGCATCCCTGCCTAGTGCCTATTCGAATGAGAAACGGCAGCGAGATGGAGTCGGCGATCCGTACCGAGGCAGTGATGTCTGTGTATAGGAGGCAAACGTATTTAAGAAGTCTAGGGCCAATGTTCGGGTGTTCTAAGAGTACAAACAGATAGGTCCAGCTAAGGGAATCAAAAGCCTTATCCATGTCGGCAAGAAGGGGCGCAGATGGTTCATTCAGCCAGTCTACAGAGGCAATCACGTTGTGTGCGCGATGAATACTGTGTCGGTGGCATGGTTGGGCAGAAAACCGGGTTGATCGGGATGGACCAGTGTGATAATGAACGGGACAATGCAATTAGCAATGATTTTGGCAAGGAGTTTGGCCTCTACATTGAGTAAAGAGATCGGTCTATATGAGGCGTGCAACTCTGGGGGTCGGCCCGGCTTGGGGAAGACCACTATCTCGGCATTGTGCCAGTCAGTCGTGATGCGGCCATCTTCCACAGTAGCATGAAGGGCTGCCAAATAATGCACTGTTATTTGGGATGAGTGTTTCTTGTAGACCTCAAACGGAAACCCGTTTGGGCCCCGTTCTTTACCCGAGCACATATCTGCAAGGGCACTCTGGACCTCCAACGGGGTGATCGTAGCATCTAGGTCATCACGCACAGAATCTGGCAGAGACTGTGGGAGCAGATCACCAAAAATCGGTCGATGGTGGCCACAGGGAGGGTCTCCCGCTGGGCATATAAGTCAGTGTAATAATCAGCAAAGCTGGTTGCAATGTGAGCGGGTTCTATAAGCACCTCCCCCAGCGGTCCCCAGATTTCGGGGAGGGTCGCAGGTCGGAGCGTCTGTTGGTACCGGCGATGCAAACGGGCGCTAGATTTGTCACCCCACTGATAAATGCGGCTACGCGTGGCAAGCCAATACAGTTTGGCTCAGTCTAGGAGGTTGCTGGCGTAAGGTTGTTGGACTACGGGGAGTTGGCGATGAGCTGCCACGCCATCGGCCTCTCTGCTCCTGCGTTCCAGGTCTAGGATTTGCGCTTCCGTATCAACCAATTTTTTGCAGCGATGTCGGCGCTGGGCAGTGCATAATGCAATGTGTACCCCCCACAGTGTTGGTTTCATAGCCTCCCAAAGGGTCCCCGGCGAGTCCACGGTGACAACATTATGTGAGAAATAATCAGTAAGGTCTGTATACATCTGTTGATGATAGGAGTCGCCCTGTGGTAGCCATGTCGAGAGGCGCCTGCGGGGCGGGGAGCGATCAGGGCCCAGATGTACTAGCAGTGTAGTTGGAGAGAGATCAGACAGGCCTCTTGGCAAGGTCTCTGCTGTCTGATTTCTGTGAACGTGAAGGGCAGGTATGAATATATAAAGCGGGAGAAGGAATTGTTTCTAGTTGAGAAGTATGTGTAGTCATTTGCTGCAGGGTGTAATTTTCGCCAGGTATCAACCCATCCCAATACCTGGGTGAGCGTGTGAAGCTTTGACTCACGTGTGCCAGTCTGCCGCCCTGTGCTGTGCCGTCTGTCCATTAAGGGGCACATAACATCATTCCAGTCAACCCCAGCTAATAGTAGGCGCCTGCGGAAGTTCAGCCCAAAGGAAAGTCATCCGTTCCACCAAGGAAGACGACAGGGGAGGGGGGGCATATACACAAACTAGAGTGACACGCTCGCCATAGAACGTGACAGACACCACTATGTACCTGCACTGGGAGTCAGACCATGACCATTCATGGACAAATGGCAGTCTGTGATGGATTAATATTGCCACTCCTCAAGAACCCCTAGTGAATCCAGAGTGGTAAGTCTGAGCAAAGCCAAAGCGCGCCAGGCAAAGAGTCTTGTTGCCCAGCAGGTGTGTTTCCTGCAACATGAAAATGTCTGCATTGTATCGCCTAGCCGGGCAGAGTACTGCCCCTCGTTTAACCTTATCTAGTAAGCTGCAGACATTCCAACTAACAATGGTTAACCACCTAGCCTGAGCGTCCATTATGTCGGGTATATATCATACAAATGGGATAACAAGTGGGTATTATAATGTGCACGGAGTCGATGCAGGACGTAAAACACAGTGACACTGATAAAGAACAAACATTTCCCCAGAACCGCCCCCCACACTCCCCTCAATATATCAATAACGTTGAAGCATCTGTCGTGGTATGGTAAACGTCCCGCCCCAATGGGGGGTAGGATCCGCTCCCATCCAATGGATCCCAACAGAACATAATATGTACATTAAAGCATCTTCAGTCTTGCCAAAGTGTACAAAAATAAGTAGCCCAGGTTTGAATTGCCATCAAGTGAGATATGTCATAGGTAAAGTCCGAGAGTGTTTTTTAAGAGTGTGACTGGGATTGCCAACCATCTGTTGCGCGTCTATGAGAGCTACTACAGGGCTGGGATCTTTGTCTCAACTCAAGCGTGACCGGCGCTGCGGTTTCCCATTGAGCCTGGGCAGGTCCCGGCCGGAGCCCACCGATGAGGCGTTGGAGTCCATTCCAGGAGGGGCGTTGATCTTGAATTTAAGCTATTTGTCTGTCCAATTGAAGACCTCTTCAGGTGAATCGAAAAAGTAGGTCCGTGATTTGTAGGAGACATGTAGACGGGCTGGGAATAGCAAGGGTTATTGAATCTTCAGGTCACGCAGGTGAGCTTTAGCCTCGGAGAATGATTATTGGCGCTGCTGGACCAATTTAATATAGTCGGGGAAGATCATGATGGGCTGAGAGGTGTAAGTAAGGACTCCTTTGAGCCGAGCCTGTTGGACAATCATATTACGGTTTCTGAAATTTAGGAAGCGGGCGATTAGTGGACGGGGACGTGCCCCCGGGGGTGGCTTCTGCCGAAGAACTTGTTGAGCCCGTTCAATGATAAAGCAGGAGGACAGGAAGTCAGCAGGGAGTCATTCCACGAGCCATTTGGTTAAAAAGGCAGTGGCGTCGTTGGTCTCACAGCCCTCAGAAAAACCAACAAAACTGAGCTTATTCCACCTAGCTTGGCCTTCCGCGTCCTCCACCCTGACCGAAAGGCCACACGTCAGTGATTCCAAGTTCATTACTGGCAGCCGCATGGATGGGGGCGGTACAGCGGTGTAATGACCCGAGCTGAATTCCCAATAATCTGCAGGAACTCCACACGCCTAGCTGTTGGTTTTTGTATAATGAACCGGTTAGATATTGACCTGGAGCGATTCCTTCATCGCTGACCTGTTACCGCACTGAGGGTGTACAGGCGTTTGCCCAGACCGATATTGAGGATATTGACCTGGAGCGATTCCTTCATCGCTGACCTGTTACCGCACTGAGGGTGTACAGGCGTTTGCCCAGACCGATATTGAGGATATTGACCTGGAGCGATTCCTTCATCGCTGACCTGTTACCGCACTGAGGGTGTACAGGCGTTTGCCCAGACCGATATTGAGGATATTGACCTGGAGCGATTCCTTCATCGCTGACCTGTTACCGCACTGAGGGTGTACAGGCGTTTGCCCAGACCGATATTGAGGGTATTTTAACTTGATTTACTTATTTTTCACGTGCACTTATTGTTAAGAATTTGGTCCTGACGAAGCGCCACCGACCTCTCAGGCGATAGAGGCGCGAAACATGTTGGCCTTTGATCCCTGATCCATGGGCAGATTGTGCCTTCAGGGTCACAATTTTTTAGCAGTTTAATTCTGCTCAGGGTACATCTATACAAGTTGCTGCATGATGACCCACCATGTTTTTCACTCACTTGCACGCACCTTTTTTACCCTCCATACAGAACCCACTTTCCACATACCCACATGCACCATCCGGCGGTTCCAAAAAAGATCTCCGAAAAAGTGACCCTTCGGGGGCCCGTAGGGAATTGCAGCGCCGGCCCTACGAGGAGCAACCGCCCGATGATGAAGCATGACACCTTTCGGGGTGTGTGAGGGCAACAGAGGACATAGAGTGGTCCTCCACTTACCTGTGTGGTTCTTCAAACTAGGAACTCTTTCACTCCTCATTTATTTTTAAGGGCTCAGGTGACTTTTTGCACCTGCCCGCAGGAACTTTGTCCTCCTGGTAATATATTCCAAGTTCGATACCTTTTTTTGAAGGGTGGTCACAGCGTCCTCCATCGCGGAGATCCGTGTTTCTGTTTCAGTAATCCGTTGAACCGCATTACGGAGGTCCTGCCGAAGGAGCATAACATCGGCCCAAACAGCGCCACTTTTGGCTTCCAGTGCATCTCTAGACTGTGTGACTGTGGCCATGAGTGCGGCATTGTCAGGGATAGGAGTTGCTGCGGTCTCCGGACCGGGCAACTGGGTGCTGGTTCCAGTGTACTTGTCCATGGTGGATTGTTTGGACGTAGCACCAGTAGGCTTGTCTTTAGCCATTATGATCTAAGCTGAGGGGAGACGATTCAGAATGGAGGTCCAGAGTAGGTGACAGACCAGTAGGTCACCGGATTACAGCCCCAATAACAGGGATACACCACTGGACGGCCGGTAGTGGCGACCGGGGGAGGGCCCGACACCCACAAGCCATACCAGGACCCAGCCCGGCTGCCTCTGTAAGCGGTGGCCTCCCACCCCCTAGTGGGTGTCTCCAGCCCCTAATGCGCAGCAGCAGCCAGGCCAGTGTTGCCGGCGTCAGAGCGGGTGAGGGAGTCCGACAGGTGCACTGTGAGGAGCTGGGCAGTGGCGTTGTCTGGTCCAAGCAAGGCCACACACCACGTAGAATAGACTCCCCCAGGCCGGTGCACTGATCTGAGAGGTACGTCAGCCTCGTTGCAGAGGGAAAGAACAATATGGGGTGAGTAAGGGCCCAGATCACTCACCGGAACATCGCTGGAGGGAAGCAAGCACCAATTGTATACAGGCTTCACACCAGGACCACCACCGGAACAGGCCTCCGGGGGGCATAGTCGAAACAGCCACCAAGGACCGGGAGAAGCCATTCACCGCTGGTGGATAGTCCATTTCCTCCGCCGGGGCCCACAGGCCTTCAGGTGCTCAGCGTCAAGGCGGGTGGACTAGGAAGTGGCAGGCCACTCCTACCAGAGCTCGCTGCAGGGAGGAGGAAGGGGAGCGGGGGGCCGAATGTCCAGGCCCCACCGCAACATGTCTCACGGCACATTCTGCTGCCCAGGCCAAATCCGGGAAGCTAGAAATATATCCCTGAGACTGGGGAAGAGTCGATGTCATCATGGTTCGAGCCAACTGCCGATGTCACTCACACTCACCGCGGGGATCCCGGGGCAGCAACGGAGCAGGTGGCCCGACTGACAGCCTACAAAATGGTGGAGTAAGTCGGCCCCAGACGCCGACAGTACGCCCACTTGGCAGACGGGCTATGCGGGGCCCCAAGGCGAAATGCTGCCTCGTCCGTATCTAGGGCGACGCCTGGATGGGCTCTCAGAGGCAAGCGAGGGTCACGGCCGCCTGCGGCCGCCGGCCCATCCCTCTGGAGTCAAGGCACACCCAGGCCGAGTCCCAGGCCCAGCCACGCCGCCAGATATGGCAGTTCCAAGGCAGGATTAGGCACTCGAAGCTGATATTACTGGTCTCCCACCGCCTCACTGTGACTCTCAGACGTTCGGTAAGGAGACAGCTGCAGTATGATGGTAGTATTTATGGAGGATTAACAGCGGGCTACAGGAGCGATGTTACAGCGTGTCCGCCAGGTCGGACCGCTTGGCCACACCCCCAAAAAGCAGACATTTGAGGTGAGCAAATTTAGAGTGACGCTGGTGTTGAGGGTGCTCTATACAGGAGCGGCTTTCCACCTAATCTTGACAACTACCCAGAGTTCTCTGCTTCTTTTTTGTATAATTTATAAATTATTCTAGGCCTGCAAGGGTATTGTTTTGACTTATACTGAGTGCTCCCTTGTGTCTGGACAAAGCTATTCTCTATGAAGAGCTCTAATGAGAGCGAACCACGTGTCAGGGGTTGCTTTTATTCATTTCAGGTTGGCTTGGTTGGTATTTAACCAATTCAAAGCAGTAATACTCTCCCTGGAATGGTAAAAGGCTCTTGCCATTTTACAGCTCGGCATGGATAGCACTGAGCTAGTCCTATACTTAAAAACTTTGCTGTAGAAATGGCAAACGACTTTGGGCCATATGTAGGTAGCTAAATACCGGTCGGTAACCGCCGAAATTCGGTAAATATCCCATTACCGACCGGTATTTAGGCATGTGAGATGTAGGAGGCATGAATTAAGGATTCGGTAATTTACCGAATCGGTAATGGATCGGTAAAATACCGATTCGGTAAAATACAGATTCGGTAAATTACCGAATCCTTAATTCATATGTAGGGAGCACTAAAGTGAGTGAATTTCAGTAGTAAGGATTCGGTATTTATCACCAAATACAGGTTGATGATAAATAACGAATACCTTTAAAAAAGCAAAATTTGGCTGATTTAAAAGTGCCATGTGGCAGACATACATGCCCTTAGGGCATGTATGTGCGCCACATGTGCACACATGCACGAATCAGGGGTGCAACAGGGTGTCAATGTGACACCCTGCCACCCATGAATTTGCTTCCCCTATTACCGATTCGGTATTTACCGAATCGGTAATAGTAAATGGCTTCCCATTCATTCCTATGGGCCTCCAGGCCCATAGGAATGAATGGGAAGGGATGCATTATTACCGATTCGGTAAATACCTATTCATAAATACCGATATTTACCGATTCGGTAATAATTACCGATTGTTTACCTACATACCGATTCATAAATACCGAATCAGTAAAATTGTACTCATACACCTATACATCCTGTTACACAATGCCACTCATCCATAGAGTTACTCACACACATAGTCACTCATGCTAATAAAGAATCAAACATACATTTACTTGCATATACAGTTATACACACACCACCATACTTACTTCTACGGAAACTTACACATACTTAGTCTTTTAAACAATCACTTATAGAAACACATACTTATTCATACAGGAACTCTTTCAATCTCTCACTCTCACATATACTCACATATATACACCAATAGTCACATATACTAGTTTAAAACATATGTAGTTACTCATAAAGACACTATTGAGACAGTCATTCACTCACTAACACACCCATACACACACTCATCCACCCATACAGTCCTGCAACACATACAAACAGTGAGTCACTCATTCATGCACCTATGCACTACGTAATACCCCCCACCGAACCATGCAGACACTCAGACTGATACTCAAAAAACCAACTAATAACCTATATAGACACCCATGTAGCTACTCACCAACCCATGCAGCCACTTATACACAAAGTGAGAGACTGATACAGATATTTACATATTTAAACATTACTCACTAAGCCATGTATTCACTATGATACACTTAATCAGTCAGTTACACAATCAATTTTTCAAAAACAAATCATCCATTTAGACACTTATATACCCATTTATTCTTCCATCGACCTTGAGATATACATATATAAAACATATTTAATTTTCAGAAAAACACACATTCACTGGATGATGTCATCAGTGATGTCATCAGTGATGTCATTTGAGATGTCATCAGTGATGTCATGAGTGATGTCACTGACCATGTCATGAGTGATGTAATATGTGACGTCATCAGCAGTGCATTGCGGGCGCGCGAGTTATAGTTAGCTGAACTTACTATAACGGGGGAATTTCATTGGTTTTTCACGAGTGAAATGTCCAGCTAACTATAACATGTGTGAAACCTATGGTTTTTTCAGTGAATATATATATATACATATATATATATATATATATATATATATATATATATATATATATATATATATATATATATATATATATATATATATATATATATATATATATATATACACATAGTTGGTCTTGTTTTGTTAGTATTTTTTATTTTTAGGGGAAGAGTTTTTTATTCATACAAAGTGGAATTATACCACCAGCTGCAGGTAATATCGTATCTTTCTGTAGCGAGGGTCGGGTTATTTAAATTGAACACAGCTTTTAAAATAGTTTTTTGTGTTATAGTCTCTACAAGCATTACTAAAAAAGATAGTCATTGACTTAAAGAGACTAATGTGGCATTTAGTTAGGAAGTAAAGTCCAAAGTTCATGAAATGCTTTAAATCAACTGTTATATGACTGGCCCTTAAACCAGCTACCTATTTCATAGAAAGCTTTAAAAGCATTTCTTAAATTGCAGACCTATAAGATTACAAATGTCACTCATGTTCCTGTAATCCATTTGCGAGTGAGGAAGTCTTTGCTTTGATGTGCTAAATTGGAGAAGGGCTAATGGAGCCATGAATGTACAAAAGAACATATTTAAATAGATTTTTTTTGCTTTAGGTAAAGACACTTTCTTGATGCTGTGCAAATGTTCAAATTGAATAGTTTATAATCTGGATATTTTGTAAGAGTAAATTGTTATTGCAGAACTTAAATAAAGTGCTTTGAAGATGTTTTTTTACACATTTCTTATTTACCTGTAGAAGATGCATGGGGATACATTAAACTTAAGCTATTAAAGAAAAGTCAACGAGTGCTTTGCAGATGCATGACAAATGAACAAACAGTACATTAAAAAAATAGCAGCCGATGGTCAAGAAGAGTTTCAACTTCTATTGTTCGCTTTATTGTGAAGCTTGCTGCATCCCCTGCAGGAGCTAGTAACTCTAAATTAAACCTTCGTTTGTTATGATTTTAATACCACCAATTAAGCATCCCTGAGCCCAGGGACATACAGAGCATCCCTTCTACTTTAGTCTGACGCCCCTCAGTTCCCCTCCTTTGATTCTTTGTATTCAGCCAGCGTGTACAGAAAGCCGTGTTGTGGTTGATTTCTCATCATGGTTGCTTGCAAGGCCTCCTCTTTTCAGTAGCTTTAGCTTGCCTTTTACTTGACACCCTTGGTTATTTTAGCTTCTTCGTGATGGAGGACTGAAAGTCTTATTTAAAGGCTTTGGATTCATGCACAGTCAGGTACTAGTTTCCTTTCTCCTTCAGTTGAGCCTCATTCGCCTTTCCAAATTAATATTATAAACCCATTTGACTAATGAACTATGCTACTAGCAGGTATAACTCCACATTGTTAACTTTCTTTTAATTCACTTAACCCATTCCCTCTTCCCCTATCGTGTGCTACATAGAGCCGTGCTTGGGCCCCCTTGTCTAATTTGTAATTATATATGGTGTTTTTCTTTACTTGAAATAGAAGCCCTTCGTTCTGTGTATCTGGTTGTTATTTTAATTACTTCGAGGTGTCAGCTTCATTTCCTTTTCATCTTAACTTACCTGAAGTAAACATGGCTTCTTCTTCTTCTGCTGTAACCAGCTGCTGGCAGTGCCTTGAAATGGCGACTACTGTGTGGACTCAGCCCCATGTTACTAAAAAGGTACAACTGTGCATTGCTATCGCCCTGAGTGTAGGAGTGTAGATTCTGCTTCTTATAGTTACCCCCACTTTTTGCAGATGTTTCACTGTTTTTCGATTTTAGTCTGGCTGGGGCCCTGCTAACCAGGACCCCAGCCTAGCTGCTTCCTCTCTAATTTGATTACCAGTACTTTAGGTACATTCCAGATTGGATTCTGAGATACCCTTATAAGTCCCTAGTATATGGTATACTATGTACCCAGGGCTTAGGTACCCCAGAGGCCTACCAGGGGCTGCAGCATGTATTATGCCACCCCTGGGAAGCCTTCCAAAATGATACCACAGGACTTCTACGGCAGCCTGGGTAAGGTGGTGCATGCACCCCTTACTGAGGTATAGGTTCACTATATCTCTCCATATCACTGCACATATAAACCTATCAGTCACCCCTATGGCAGGCCTTACTAATCCTGAAGGCAGGGTGCTGGATTTTGTGTGTGATGGTGCCCATGCATGAGCAGAGCCACTCTACAGCCTTCGGAACCTTTGTTCCGGGGTTGTTTGTGATGCAGCCAAATCATATACTCTTAAGTGCATTAAATGCTAACTTTGGGATGGCTGCACGGAAACATGTCATGTTTGGTGTCAAACACCTTGGAATCATACCCCCACACCAGTAACTGGTATGGGAGTATGATCCCACCCCTCTAGAGGGAGAGACATGACAGCACCGGTATACCCGGTACCAGCTTACAGAGCCCTGGCATCACAAAATGGATGCTGCCTGCCACAGACACGAGTCTGCCTCCTGTTGCTGGCCGAAACTCTGGCAGGGGAGGCCTGGACAATAGGTTTCCTGTCACAGGGAGGTGCCACCACCTCCCAGACAGGCTTTAGGGTATTGGGGCTGGGTGGGTGAACTCCAAGAGTGCATTGATTTCAGCACTGGGGGCACATTTGGTGTCCCTGTGCATAGTCCAGCTCAAACCAGTTGCAGGGGCTACCAGCCCCTGCTCTGGCGTGAAACTGGACAAAAAAATGGGTGTAGCCACCCCTCTTTCCTGACCCTCCCATAGGTGGGTTCCAAGAGTTTGTCCCACCCCTTCCTTGGATATAAGAAAGGAATCCCTGGCTACAGGACTTTAGATTGCACCTGGACGAAACTCTGATACTGAATCCTGGAACTTTGATGATCTACATTGAACTAGATTACTGAAGAATCTCCCTTGGAGTAAAGGAGTTACTCCCCTGCAGGCAGGCACCAAAGACTCATCTGACCGGTTTGCATCTCCGAAGCTCCCGCCGGACTCCAAAGAATTTTGTAACACAGGAGGTGGGTTTCCGTGGTCTTAGAGGTCGATCAGTGCCCACAGCAAGTCTGAGGCCTGTATCCCTTGTGGCGGCCGTGCAACCTGAACCTCTGGACACCGCGTCACTTTGCAGAAGCATCAGCTTTCCAGCGACTCCTGCAGCTGAGCTTTGGGTTACTTGTGTCCCTGACCCCGAGCAGCATTTGCACCGAAGATTGCTCGCCTACACTCCACGAGTGTTCCATGAGCTGGACCTTTGTGTTTTCTCTTGAGGTCTCTTTGCGATCCCTAGTCCGTCGACTGGTGGGTCCCTGTGAAGGCAAATTTACTTCTAATTGGGCTTACCTGGTTGCTCCAGATGTGCCCTGACTTTCCATTGCTTGGGGGGTCCCCAGGACCTTGCTGGTCCACACCAAAGCATCTTTTCTCTTCCTGCGTGGGTTGCAGTTGAAAATACTTGTTGGGTCCAATCCGGGCACCGACACCACAGCACTCAACATCCTTTGTGGGACAGCTTGAATCCAGCTCCTGGTTGTCGTCGACGCCTCCTGGTCCTCATGGCTGCAGAGTCAAGCTTCACCTCTTCACACCTGAATCACCCGACATCGGTGGGCATTCGTCTATCGTGCCCCTGGTCACTGGCAAGTGACCCAGACTCTGTCCTCTCTGCTTTCAGGTTCTTCTGATCTTCGATCCAGGCTTGGATCACACCGGACACTTTTTTCCGTCCCGGCAGCAGCACTTTGCTTCAGATCGCCATTGAAATCAACGACGATTCCCGACACCATTTGACACCTATGCACCCGGCTTCGCTGGGTGAGGTAAGTTGAGTACTCCAGTGCTCCCGTGGGTGCTGGCCCTAGAACCCCCTAAGTCTAAAGGGGTTGGCTTAAAGTCCTCTCCTAAGTGTCCTTAACTTCTAAAATTCCAACCGCGACTTCCCATAGAATAGTACGGGGCTCGCGCCTGTGTTCTCACACTGCACGCGTCCCCCGGGGGTCTCCTGTGTCACTACCTTGGGTAGTTCCTTGGGGTCCCAGCGATTCTACGTGCTCAAGGCACTGTGTCTAGTCAAGTTGTGGTTCTTATACCACTTTCTTAATAGCTGCTTTACACTCCTTCAAGACTTAGCCTGAAGGCTGCTCTCCATAGCTACCACTAGGATAGCTTTCAATAAAGGTTGTCTTTAAACCCATCATCAATAAGGGTTGTTTGGACTGGTATAAGGTGCCCACTGTAACTAGTGGATAGCATATACCAGGCCAACTTCTTACACTGAGCACTTTTAATTCATGAACCCCCATTTTTATTTCCTCGAATATTACGCTATTCGGAGGGGTGCTTCTCCTAGTTCCTTTTTATGTAAATTCACTTGTATTTGTAGTATGTGTATTTCCTTATAAAAAGAGAGCTGGCTTGCCATGCTTTCTGGTTATTTGGGTTATTGTTTTATTTAGCTTGAGTTGCCAGTTTTTTATTTCTTCTTCTCATACCAGCCGACGTGCAGTCGTGGCTTATTCCTCTTCATGTGAAGGCAGCTGACTTCAGAGCTTTGAAATGGCCAACTGCTGCCTCGTGCTCAGTGGGTGTCCCTAAAAGCACGGCCTGATGTGCCCAACGGCTCCCACCTTGGGCGAGGGGCCAGCCATGTTGTCCGTCATTGCCCAGAAGCATTACCAGTAAGTCTTTTCTCCACCACTTAGGAGTTAAATAAGCAAGCCGTTGGTACAAGTGCTTTACAGATATTGCCATCTAATGTCAGTCACGACATTTCTCCTCAGAGCCCAGAATATGGCCCTCGAATCATCATGCCAGGGGTAGCGGAAGTGGCATTAAATACCCTTTGACCTTAATGACATCATAGGAAGTGACCCTGATTTTTTCCAGGAAGGACCCTAACATCACACTCACATTCTTTCATCCTCTTAATTCTGAATAATTCTCGAACACTCACTTGTATTCACTCTTAACCTCACTCATACTTACTAACACCCAGACTCAGGTTTACTAGCACTTTGCATTGTGTTTGCATAACTTAGGTCCAAAATGTAAGGGTGGGATTTACTACCCAACACAAATAATGATTTGCGTTGGATATAGTCCAAAATGAATGCAAAATTGTGCTATACACTGCTTTGAGTTATTTTGCGCCAAGTGAGTGTTCTATGGATGGTACATGGGTGTTCCCATGTAACCACCCATGGGTTTGATGCGTATCGCCAACTTCAAACAATGGTAGAGAGGAATTTTCACTGAAATCTTATGACTCTGTGAGGCAGGCATAATGAGGAATTTGTTTTTCATTTCTCCTTGTTCTTCCATCTTTAAATGTGTGCTGCATTGTACTGCACACGTGCAAAAAGGGAAAAGCCTTAAATCACAGTGTTTATACTGGAATGTACCCTTCCAGTACCAAACCTATGCTTCAGAGAATGCACACATGCATGCACAAGGAGAGAGTGAGAGTTGGCGCGTGGCTGGCAAAAGTGCCCCAGCGCAAGAAGTGAAACGATGCACCTTATCTTTTCTCTCTCATTTTGGTGCCAGGCAGGGCAGCATCTTTGCTGCAGCATTGTTTTGCATGAAAGAATAGTAAATCGGGGCCTCAATCTTATACAATCTCACTCACTCCCTGTCACTGGTTCTCACTCACTTTCACTTTTACTTACATTCTTATGCATACAGACACATTCTCACACATACACTCACTCTCTCATATAAACACACTCTCATCCACAAGCATGTACACCAGAGGCGCAACTAGAGTCAAATTTTGGGTGCCTACTAAAAATTTCAGGGGGGGGGGGTACTAAGTCTTCCAGTAATAGGCAGAGTGGAGATAAAAGTGTGAAAAAAACAACAGAGCCTCGTTAACACGTAAATCGTCTTTTAAAGACCTGTGAAGTGCTCGGGTGTGGCTGCGATAAGCTCAATAACTGTCTATGTGTCAGCTCGGGAAGCTGTCTCAGCCCGGGCTGACACACATGACGGGGGGTGGGGGGGAGGGGCAGGAGCTCTTTGAGTCCTATGGGCGTTGCGCACCTGATGCATATAACATACATTTAAAAACATTTTTACTTACCACAGTTGCCACCAAAGCTCATATCTCAGCTAAGTGTGCTTTATTTGTTGTTTCACTAATAGTAAATAATAGAATAATATTCACTATTAGTAAAAAAAAAACTGGTAAAAAATAAGGTAGGCGGAGTACACCTGTGTTCCTGGCACTGATTTTGCCACTTCTGAGGCCAGGGGTTGCAAAGGCAGTTCCAAGGGTCCCAATGGGCTAGCCAGGGTTGGCACCTGCAACCCCTTGTGACCCATGGCCCAGAGTAACAATGTCAGCAATGTTAATTAACAAACGTCCACGCAAAGAACAGGCATAAAATTAGAATAGTACATTAAGTTATTAGCTATCATCAAATCATAGTCAACATAGGATTGTTCAGATATTTTAGGAGATCTTGTACCACTCTACCCTAGCGGGACAAGATAGATGTTGTTGGTTGAGGATGAGTGGCAGCAGGACCCTAGAGCAAATTGGCAGTTTCAAATTCAGCAAACAAAGCTGCATTTCAATTCTGTAGTTAAAAATGTGCTTGATGAAGAATTGTACATCTATGAAGGCTAATTTCTAAAGGTATAAATGGTTCACACCAAAATGCAAAGCTGCGAGGACTCAATTATGCAACTTTTCAATAATCATTGAGAAAATCATGAGAAAATCTTACAATAAGCAAGCTATCTAAAGCGGAAGGCGTCAAAGACAAGATCTTGTTCACACGTCTGGTCTTGCCTCCTGTGATGGGAACTTTCCTACTCCTGTCTCTGTTAAGAGAAATGTTGGAGTCCTGATTGATTGTGAGCTCTCTCTCGACTATCAGATGTCCTCCATATGCTTCAGAGTTTTCCTTTTCCTTTCTTACTCTCCGAAGATCGAGTGGTCAAAGCTTTTATCTACTCTAGGATTGGTTACTGTAATGCAGCCCTCCTGGGCCGATCTAGAAAAAAAGTCCAGAATTTAGCATATTCCAAATGCTGCTGCCATCTGGTTTTTGGGCTCAGGAAACTTACATATTTTGCAGGTCAGCTTAGTTCTGTGCACTGGTAATCAGTCAGCAAAAGGATAGTTTTTACATTTCTTTGCATAGTTCACAAGCTCTTCTGCCAAATTTGTAAAATGGACAGATATTCACTCTGAAAGCAAGAATCTCTGCTCAGTCCCCTCATTGAGGAGATTGGAGAGGAAAATCCGTTAGAATGCTAGGTGCTAGATGGTGAAATAGGCTGTTTACAATCCTAAGAAATAATTTCATTGATCAATTTCAAGAACTCTTTTAAGACATGAATCTGAGCATTTCGCTTTGTGTAGCATTCTTTATACAGCACCTCAATTTTGCACATTTGCACTCCATGTTATATAATATTTAGAGCTGATATTTGAGTGATAAATCATGTGGTGCTGGTAAGGCTTATTACCACCTTGTTACTAGGGACATTGCAGCTATGGCGGTCATGATTTACCAATGAAGAGGCATTCTAAATTGATATAGCCTTTTTTAAATTACTGCTGGCAACCCTGCATGATACACTGAGGTGATCACTGCTCTTAATCATGCTAAGGGTGGCCACTAATGTAATCTTGTCTGGTGTGGTCACTATTGCAACACCAATAATATTATTAGCTCTGAGTGATTGTCATTGAACACGTGTAGCTTTTATTACAGAAATTGTGCAGTGGGATACACACCTTAAAATGGGTTTTTAAATCTAGTTTATAAAGGTGCAATGATTCTGCACTTCAAAGGTCATTAGAAGAAGCAACACTAGAAATCTACAAACTTATTTGCTTGTTGTGAATGCTGTACAGAGTAGACATATCAGGAAATAAGTATTCTGTCGAATTTGTCACAGAAGAAAATCATTTAATTAAAAAACGTGTGCTCCAGATTCCCCAAAGGACAACTGTGAGATACCTGCAATCTGAATTTGGTTCGAAGACAGATGAAACCCGAACTAAAATTGTATCTACTTTTAGATGAGGGCAGAACATTGTACAGCCAACAGCTACATGAGTTTTGTGCAGCATTAACAAAATTAATGTATTTTCAAAGTTCATCATCTCCTTTCTGGCTAACCATATCAGAAGTATGTTAATATTCTTTAGTCATGAAAATAATTATTAATGATAATCTCAAATTATATATTAAGGACAAATATTGGGCCTGGCCTGAATGTGAGGATACTCCTCATGCTTGGAAAAGCAGGGTAACTCACTTTTTAACATTTAAATTATTATGGGGCTGATTCAATTGTTGGCTGAAAGGGTACTCCGTCTCAACGACAGCAGAATACCTTTCACCAGCCTCATTTAGAGTCAGGCGGACCTCTGTCTCTGCCGCCTATACACATCTCCAATGGAGTAAGGACTGTTATTAAATTTAGCTTTAATGAGGACAATGCGGGCTGGGTTGACACCCTCAATGTATGCCCCAGCTTTACCCGAATTAATGCTCCAGTGCCATGTGAATACATTGATTCCCCATGCTCACAGCCCATTGCATGAGTCAAGGGTAGCCTTTGTTTTTGAAAACTACCACAATCACTTCTTTATGCTTTTATTACCATGGCATTTAGTTGTAGAAGATGGGGCATCCACCGCTTCGCTAAAGTGCACTGTCACCCTATACACATGGCACTGGGGCATTAATCCAGGTAAAGGGGGGCATACCTTGAGGGTGTCAGCCCCAACCAGCATTGCCCTTGTTAAACCTTTTTACATCATGCACTAATATGTTTGGATGTGGGCTTTGGGCATGTGGGCTTTGAACCTTGAAATATAATACTGGCACCACGCTTGTATTAAATGGATTGAAGTAGATATTGAATGTGTGCATGGGTGTTGGGGTCACTGTTGGGGGCCCAACGAGGTCAGTTGCGAGTATGACATAAGATGACTGGATGTACTCATCTGTTTTAATGATTAGACAGAACACTTGATGACGGGATCCGTCTGTTACTACAGATGAAATATGATCAGTTATATATTATTTCTGTTGCAGGCAAATGAGAATTGCTCCAATAACATTTTCCTGCCTTTATCGTGGGGTCTACTGGTAGGCTCCCACTTGGAAGCTATATGGTGACTATCCTCTGCAATTGAGAGCTGGGATAACTTTTGAAGATTTTTTGATAAGTGTATTCTCTATGTTTTGCACTATCCCCTCTACTTCCTATTAATATGCAGGTGCGGTGCACTGAAAGGTGGAGTGCAGTCCTCGTGCCCCGTAGATTTGCCAGAAAACAAAGTGGCAAAGAAACATGTTGGCCATTCTGTTTAAAATGGTCGAAACATGGTATGTTGTTTTTATTCATGAGTGTAGGCACAATAAATTAAAGACGTGTGCTATCCGCAACTAGTTTTAATCTCTTTTTGCTTGTGGAGAAGAATCATCTCGTCTCTTTACGGTGACACATAGGGAGTTTTTAAGATGTGTACCACACGATAAAGGTATTTAGGTTACACACATAACATTCTTCTGAACTTGTTTGGGTAATGGTTCTGTGCGCTACATAGGAAAGATGCAGATGATGAAAGAGTGAACAAGTTGGTGAGAACCTGCCAATCGCTCATTGGTGTTTGCTTATGTGAGGCACTTCCTATACACACATTTTTTAATATATACTTGTTATTCACCATGAGGCATGGGACCTGGTCTTTTGCTGGATTTAATCAAACATACATACTGGGGCTGTTCATATATAGGTACTAGATCCATTCCAGCTCAAAATATAGAATAGTGGGACCCCATGAAGTAATCTATAGGATGTGTGATGCTTTAACAAGGGCTCTTGTGTTTTTGAATGATGTTCTGAGTGGAGAGTGCCCTTGATGTTGTTCCCTCTATTGCTCCTCTTTTTGTAACAGAGATTCAACCTGGCCAAAAGGTATGGGTCATGGAACCATGTTAAAGCAGCAGAATGTAGCACACATAGAAAGCGGAAGAAATTAGGAGAAATAAACATATTTCTCCTCGTTATGCCTCTCCTGGGGAGGCGTATCTTTTTGGTGCATTCCCAGGTTTACCTGTTCCTATAAATCTGGAAATGTATCAAAATCCATGGTTGTTGCGTGGGAGCACCCACGCAACACCCAGAAATGCCTTCCAACTACAGAGTAATGCTAAGTAGCAATTTGTGCTGCGTTACATTACTCGAGATTTATGAAGCCACGCAGGGCCACGCAAGGTGGTCTTGCCTGGCTTCGTAAATCTCATTTTGAAGTTGCACTGCTCTTGCACCACGTTGTGTAGTGCTTGAGTGACCCAAAGGTACTTGTAAATATGCCCTAGGGTTTGTGGTTGGGAGAGTATGCACGCTGTCCAAGCAGGAGCCACAATCCTAGTCAGGGTAAGTCACTGCACAACCTAAATTATCCTGTGCTCACTCTCGGGTAGCTTGGCACAGAGCAGTCAGGCTTAACTTAAGAGGCAATGTGTAAAATATTTGTGCAACACTTACACAGCAAAACAGTAAAATTGGAGTCATTCTGGGTTGAAGTGATGCCGGTCCAGTAAATCGCACCCAGGCAGAGAGAGAGAGAGAGAGAGTGGCAGCAATAAGGCAACACAGGAAGGCAAGATTTATGCAAATAGCAGACCCAGCAAAGTGCCAGTCCTTTATCAGCACAGCGATTCCTTTTCTTCCCATCAGAGTGGTCACAGGTCCAGAAGTGTACTGCTTTGTTCATGCCAGAGGTCCAGTACTTATAAGCAGTGGTGCTTTAGAAGCAGGGTAGACTTCAAAGAAAGCTTTGAAGTACACAGATATTCCCCCTTTCTGATCTGTCTCCAGACATACCACAGGGGGACAAATCAATCCTTTGTTTTGTGGCACGACCCAGCCCTTTCAGGTGTTAGTATCAGCACCTCCCTCTCTTCCTGCCTCAGGATGACCCATTAACATGCTGATGACCAGTCAGCCTCACCTACCCATCCTTTGTGTGTGGCTGTCTAGAGGGAATGCAGGAGGTTAGCTGTCACCTACTGTCTTTTATTACAGAGACAGGCAGCAGCCACCAAGTGGCTAAAGTGAGCAAATGTGCAACAAGGGGAGAGCAAGGGATTTGCGGGGGTGCGTCCTTGTGTGGAAATATGGATTTTTCTGGTCAGTTATGTCCCCTATCTTGGACCCCAACGGTTCTATGTGCATGTTACAAGTACATGTATGTTCCCTCCAGTTCCAGTTATGAAGACGCAAATACATGTGCGTCCACCGTTAACATGTCCTCTTTCAGATCCGCCATGAATGAGCCGGATATTCCATTTCTAAGTATAAAAGGCCACCGCCTTTATATGGTTCACTTATGCCATTTTTACAGTCCAGGCAAATAGGCCCTGATTCTGTCATCAAGCTTTTCTTGCTTTTTGCCTCTGAAGCTCCAGTCTGAGCCTGCATCTGTGACCATGAACTTTGTCTCATTCCCTGCGCGGCTCACGATGCCTGACATCAGCTTGCTGCCTGCCAAGAACTGTATTTCACCTTCGAAATTATCTGCTCCGATCCCTGCCCAATGCATTCCTGTCTAGTAGTTTAAGTAAACATTCTGCCAGCTACCGAGCAAAGGCCCGGCTTCTCTGTCTTCATGCAAGTAATTCATAGCCCTGTTACTATGGAAGATTCCTGCCCTCGCATCTAGTGTAGACACTTAGACGCTTGTACACGCACTAACAGTCAGTATAGTCAGTATAGAATAAGATTCTACTCTAAGAGACCTCTCTTTTGGATAACATAGTTCTTTAAACATAGGATGTTAGATATGATTTGGGATTAGGTTGACTTGACCCTCCAGACTTCTGTCGCCACATGTAGAGCTAAATGTCAAGTCCCCTTCACCCCCTAGTTGCACGTCAATCACACGTCATGCTGCTGTGTGCGCATCTCTGCCAAGTATTTCTGCTGACATTGCGAAATTATTTCATAGGTCCACCCATATGTGACATCACAACCAATGACGTTTTTTTGTTACTCCCAGTTCCACCTACTTTTACTACGTATGTATGTCTTATCTACACTATCAATTGTTACGCCTCTCGCATTTACTTCACTGTAATGCCTATTGTATAAAAGTGAATAATTATCAATAATGTATGTACTTCACTTCCTGAACCTTCGTGGTGATGGAACCTGGAGCAACCGATTATAATCGACCATTGGAATAAAGCCCATTCCGAACCTCTAATACCACGGATTCTGCCTCTTATTTTACTGAGCTATTTTTATTATGTTCTGTATCAAATTAAGTCCCGGTAATTAAATTATTTACCACATAAATGGCGCCCGAACAGGGACACTTTCTCATCTCACGCGCCGGCGGTGCGTTGCAGGCCCGGTCTCCTGCCACAGCTGGACGGACAACAACGCGTACCAGCAGGATTTCCTGTATCTCCCTCCGGTCAAGCGGGGGCGACTGAGGCTGCGATCAACACCCAGACGAGGCGGTGAGAAGTGCGAAGTATCCCGACCAGAGCCTAGCTGAGAGAGCAAGATCCGAGGTATACAGAGGCCCACCAGTTTCCGAAGTCCCGAGTCGAGTCCAGTTTCCGAAGTGTTCAAGTCCAGTCCAGTCCGGTTCAAGTTCAGTTCAGATCCGTTCCGAGGCCTTCCGTTCCGAGCTACCCGGTGAGTACCATTACTGGGGAGGCGTTCTGGCGTGCACATAAGTTGTGCCGGTCCAGACGGGTTTGGGTACACAAATCCGGTCTGCACTGTTTTAGCAGTGTATCTGTACTGTTTAGCAGTATATCTAGTATATCAAGTATATAAATTCAGAATAATTCCGTTAATGTCGAGGATTATGTCTTGTGATTAAGTTTTCTTAGATCGTCATTATCATTGTTGCTCATTTAAAAACGTTAAATGTTAAATGTGTTAATACGTCCTGCATATTGTGGTATGAATGATTGTTCATTATTGTGTTTTATTGTATTAAGTTTGTTCAAGATCAAGTATCAGATCAGTTCTCAATATGCCGCTCTTTTCGAAATTAAGACAGATCACAACTAGAAAAGGGGTGCTCGAAGAAGCTGTTCCTATTCCTCCTAGGGACACTCCAGGGTATTTCATGTATCATAAACACGGCTTAGACGCTATATTATTTCTTGATTTATGGGTAGACTACACTAAGGAATTACCAGAAAGTCAGAGGTGGCCCGCAGCTGGGACCTGGGATGCAGAGTGCATCGTGAAAGTAGAGGAAGAATTATGGAAAAAGAAAGCTAGACAATCACAGAAGGACGCCATTGAATTATGGCGTAAAGAATCGTATAGACGCACAGAAAAAGCACGTAGACAGGAAGAGAAGAGTAAAGAGAATTCAAATAAAGTTCAAGAAAATCTATTAATTGAAGAAGGTACACGAGTAAAATCAGAACAAGTAGACAGACAAAGACATGTCCTTATGAAGGGTATGTATCCCCTTCTGGCCGAGGGATTACCTAAGGCTACTGCGGGGATACCAAAAGACTTGCCACCCCCATTATTTCCAATAAAGGTACATCCTAAGGGGCATCCTAGAACCGCAGAAGATGTTTTTCTTTCCTCATATTTAGATGACGCAGCTCCCGAGTATGCTAACCCCGCCCCACACAGACCGTCGGCCGGGGAGGTTCAACGCCAAGATCCTGTATCTGTATCTCTACAACAACAAATCCTGACACAAGTTCCGGCAAGCACATCTGTTTCCTCATCTGTTCCTACAGCTACTTCTATAGCTATGTCCACACCTATAGTTGCTGTATCGCGTTCAACGAATCCTTTCACGCCCGATACCCCAGACGGGGCTACGGGAGGGGCTACCAACATTTTTTCTACGCCACCCAGAATAAATAAACTTACCTTTCAAGAGTCAGCACATCCACGTACCCCCAAACTCATAAATTCCCGCACGCTTAAGGAACTTCTTGTAGATTGTAGATATGACCCTGTGCCCGGCAAAGAGGACGAAATGATCCTGGCATCATTACGTATCAGACGAGCCGCGGTGTATTTAGGGAAGTTACCAGGAATGACTAGGCATCTAGATAATATATATCATTTTGTCCAAACAGGGCGAGATTCTGAAAGTATTAACAGAGCTATGGAATACCAGAAAGTGGAGATACAGGGGGAACTGTTACGTTTTCTCATAAATTGTGTGATCAGAAATCAAGACCGACCTGGGGTAGACCCGGAAGCAATGCAGATTCTTACCAGATGGAGCCAGAATATATCAGAAGGGAGACATGACAAGCAAAACTGTATAATAGCCATGTGCAGAAAGATCCGTAAAGAAATAGAACGTCTACACGAAGAAAGATTAGCGGTAGACCAGTTTGAACAAAATGAGGAGGAGGAAGGATCAGGACTGCCCACAGGACAGTCAGAAACCATAGCCTATGTAGGTAGAGGAAGATCTTGTAATAGTACTAGATACTTTACTGACCCGATACGTCCGATATGTCCAGATAATAACAGGAATTTCCAAACACCTATAATAAATATGAGGTCCCCCGAGCATTCGTTCCAAGCCGCTGACAAATTACTGCGAGAACGAAGGGGTTATCATTTTCTTGATTCTATGGATGAACAAGAATTAGCCAGGTCAGCCGTTCATTGGATTGACAGTCCCGGAAAGTATAATGATGATACAGTAGCACACACATTTTTGAACCTCACCCCAGATGAACAGCGTTTAGCTGGGATTTATATGATTCAACAACTTCTTATACTATATAAAAGCCAACATTCAGATCCTGGTCCCTTATCTGACATATTGACTGAATTACTCACGAATAGATGGAAAGGTTCAGGTACTAAGTTAATTAAGGAAATACTAGAATCCAGAAAGCAGTACATTCTTTTTGTGTGTCCAGAACAGGATTCACTGGCCATCAAGGAAAGACCGATGTATTACATGGACAGACAGAATCCCTTACGAGAAGTGCACCCAATAAAGGGCGAGGACAATCAGTTTAAACGTGTATATGTATATACGCCCATATCAAAAATAGAATTGTTGGAAATGAAGAAAGTGGTACCCAGTCATGACAAAGACCCAGCGGGTTTTCACCGAGAAATTAAAGACATGTTACTCATGGGAGAGTATACCTATCCCGACATTATGACAATATTAAAGGTATTGATGCCTGCTGGCATTTATGAAAAACTCAAGGAAAAAGAGTGGGAAGTGGGAGACCAAAAGATAGATTGGACAGCATTAGAAAATGAAGAAAAGGCCCGAGGTCCAGGTTCGGGGCTTGGGGACAAAACTAAAGCACTACCAGGTTTACTAGTACAGGTACTGCCACGTTTATTAACCACGAAAAAGGAAGACTGGGGTGCAATCTCAGCCTGTAAACAAAAGCAAGATGAAGACACTAGTGATTTCTATGCCCGATTCGAAAAATGTTTTGGTATAAATAGTGGTATAAAAGCAAGTAGCGAGTCATACCCACATCTGTTTGTGACAAAATTAGTTGAAAATTCTTTGCCCCAAGTGAAGAATAGAGTATTAAAATTCGAGAGTACATGGCAAGGTAATACCCCATCACAAATGTTACAAATGTTACAGTACCATTACAATAGAATTAGAGAGGAACAAGAACATGAACAAAGACGCATGAAAGACACGAAAATGAAAATGCTAGTCTCTCAGACAGTTCCAGCTGAAGGACATAAAAAGGGTACGGCACATTCCGGTGATTCAGCAGGACCTATAAAAGGGACATGCAACTATTGTAAACAGCCAGGACATTACATACACGATTGCCCAGTCCTGAAGCGTAATATCGCCACAGGTATTACAAAAGAAAGACCACGGCCACCTAGACAGGATCAGAATGAACAAGGAGCACCGCAGCATGCACAGTCCATGCCAGCTCCACAACAGTCTATACAGTTTGTGCCAGCCGCACCAGCGTTGCCTGCTGCTGCCACACAAACCACGACACGACAGCTGTACCAGACCGCACAGTATGACTACCCTGATTATCAACGATACGCATGAACCAGCCTAGAGAGGGAAGTTGACTTACCCCTTATCGAGGTCCCTGTAGACCAAGAAGGACCTTATGTACATAGTGAATTATTAGGCCAGGATAGAAAATTTTTACTAGATACAGGGGCAAGTCGAACAACTATAAAACGTAGTGAAGTTCCAGGGGCACCCCTCTCAGGCTCACAGAATATTTCCTTTGGTTTTTCAGGAAAACCTATTGTTAATGAAGTATCACAGCCTCTTCCACTTACGATAGGACCCTTGACCAGAACTACAGATTTATTGCTTACTAAATCATGTCCAGAAAACTTGTTAGGTATAAAAACACTGAAAGCTCTAGGAGCTATAATATGTTGTTCTCCGGAAGGAGTAAGATTGTTTTTACGTGATTTCAAAGGTCATTATGTGTCTCGAGACATGGATCCCCGACTGCAGACTTTACCTACACATCTATGGGCACAAGGCCCTACTGATGTTGGTTGCATGAACATTACACCATATCGAGTCACACTAAAGGCAGGAGTGGTACTACCACGAATGCGACAATACAAGTTACCCCCAGATGCTGTAATGGCTTTACTGCAAATCATTGACGAGCTTATCGGCCAAGGAGTGGTTGTGGAGACCGACTCCAATGTATGTAATTCACCGATAATCCCGATTCTTAAACGAACTGATCCAAAGGCTTCCCCAGTATATCGATTGGTTATTGATCTGCGCGAATTAAACAAATGTATTGTACCACAATACCCCGTAGTTCCAGACATCTCTTCATTACTGACAGCTATTGATTCCGAAGCAACATTCTTTACTGTAATTGATCTCAAAAATGCCTTTTTCAGCGTCCCAATAGATCCGGAAAGCCAATATTTGTTCGGATTTAGTTTAAATGGACGTAGCTTTAAATTCACACGCGCACCTCAAGGATTTACAGAAAGCCCCAGCATCTATAGCCAAGCACTGAAACGAGAACTCGACAGTATCCACATGCCGGTTAACACTGCCTTGCTTCAATATGTCGATGATCTGCTGATCACCGCTAGAAGCGAACCCGAATGTGAGAAAGCATCACTGATAGTTTTACACTTTCTAGCCAAAAAGGGGCACAAGGTGTCCCCTTCTAAGCTGCAATTCTGTGTCCAGCGAGTTATTTACCTTGGTCACTCGCTGTCCAAGGAGGGAAGGCAGCTTACACCCGACCGCATTCAGTTAATAGCTAACATGCCAATACCCAAGACACAAAAGGAGGTGCGGGCTTTTATAGGCCTCACTTCATATTGTAGGCAGTGGATCCCTCAGTATGCATTTCTAGCAAAACCACTCATTCAGTTGACAACACAGGAGGCAGCCACATCGACTGTTCTCCCTTGGACTCAGGAACATACACAAGCTTTTGAAAGCTTAAAGAAAGCTCTATGCCAAGCACCTGTTTTAGCAACACCATGTTACAGAAAACATTTTTCACTCTTTGTTACAGAACGAGAAGGTACTGCTTTGTCAGTACTCACACAGGAACAAGCAGGATCACACAAACCGTGTGCTTATTTTTCTAGTACATTAGATCCCGTAGCTCAGGCTCTGCCTGCGTGCCTGAAATCAGTGGCAGCGACAGCTTTAGCAATCAGACAAAGCGATGCTATAGTGTTAGGACATCCATTGACAGTTCAAGTACCACATGCAGTAGAGGTTCTTGTGAATCGAACGCAAACACAACACTTGACTATAGCACGACTTACAGGGTATGAACTAACATTGTTTCAGCCACATATAGAAATCAGACGTTGTAACACATTGAATCCTGCCACACTTTTACCTGTAATCGGAACAGACCCACTAGCCCATGACTGTATTGATGTTATTACAATCACGACGAAACCCAGACAAGACTTGACAGATGTCCCATTGTCAGACCCAGACCTGACGTTGTATGTAGATGGCTCATGTATGAGAACAAGTACAGGAGAGTTAGTAGCCGCTTACGCAGTCACAACAGACACTGAAATCATTGAAACAAATTGCATAAATACCTTGTCCGCTCAAGCAGCAGAGCTCGTCGCTTTGACACAAGCCTGTATTCAAGCCACAAATAAAACAGTCAACATATACACTGATTCACGTTATGCATTCGGAGTTGTACATGACTTCGGCGTGCTGTGGCGAGAGAGAGGTTATTTAACTTCTCACGGTGCCCACATTCAGCACGGACCCCTCATTCATGCTTTATTAGATGCAATACATCTACCCACTGCAATATCAATTATGAAATGTAAAGCTCATACGAAAGTTACTGATATCATTTCTCAAGGCAATGATTTAGCTGACAGAACAGCTAAACAGACTGCTCAAACTCAAACATCCGACATGACAAAGACAATAGTCCAGACACCAACACATTGTATGACGGTTAAAGATCCTACTCTTGATGTAATTGACATACAGACACATGCTACTCCAGACGAAATAGGGAAATGGACTGAATTAGGAGGGATCCAAACGGATCAAGGATGGATGACGAAGGAAAAATCTGTATGGTTCCTTCCTGATTCAATGGTCCAAGTCATTATTAACACTGTCCATAGTCCAGCGCATCTAGGAGAGAAAGCTATGCTAGACAGCATTCAACATATCTGGTTCAACAAGCATTTACGAGCAGCAGCGAAACAAAAAGTTCGTACCTGTATGATCTGTTGTCAGTTCAACCCAGGAAAAAGCATCCCCGTAGAGCAGGGTGGATTTCAGCCTCCTGATCACCCTTTTGAAGTCCTCCAGATGGATTATATCCAGATGGAACGATGTCGAGGATTCAAATATGTTCTCGTAGTTGTTTGTGCTCTTTCCCGTTGGACAGAGGCGTACCCAGTATCAGATTACACTGCCCCGACTACTGCCAAACAGCTAGTTCGAGAATTCTTCCCACGGTACGGTTTACCACGTGCTGTCTACTCAGATAACGGCCAGCCGTTCTCATCCGAACTCATGAAACACGTTTCACTTTTGTTAGGCTATCAGTGGAAATTCCACTGTGTCCGACACCCCGAGGCAGCAGGTCTTGTGGAAAGACATAATCAGACCCTGAAAATTAGATTGTCCAAAATATGCAGGGAGAAAGGTGTCAACTGGGTAGTAGCATTACCAGTTGCACTCTTTTACATGAGAATGGTAGCACACTCTCGAACAGGGCTATCCCCGTATGAGGTGATCTTTGGCAGACCACCAAATATGTGGGGGACGCCTATACCACGTAAAATAACTGATATTGACTGTAATATGCTGACAGATTATTTGGCTTCCTTGATGTCTGCACTACAATCTTGTCGTTCACAGGTAGCTGCAGCTTTTCCTGACAACACTGAAGTGAAACCCCATGACGTAATTCCGGGGGATCTCGTTTTAGTGAGGAACTTTGATCGAAAGACTCATCTGGATCCTAGGTGGAGGTCGCCTCAGCTCGTGTTATTAACGACGAGGACAGCCGTGAAGATCGAAGGCAGAAAAGGCTGGATTCATTCAAGTCATATCAAGAAATTTCATGGACTACCAGCGGATGTGAATACCACACCTCGCGTGTCTTCACCCATTGACTCAAAACTTCCTTTGGTTGACTCAAGTAGTCACGAACATTATAAACTAAAACTCAGATCTAATCAGTCGGGAAATTTGATTGTTTAAGTCCTCTCCAAGGTGAAGCGGTTGAATTTGTCTCTGACATGTATCCCTTAGATCTGAATAGAGGAAAAACCCGAAAAATGTTGAAACGACATGCGTATTGTAAATCACTGCGGAGTCATTGCATAGTGACGTTATTAATTTTGTTTTTCTTAAGTCTTTTTATAATTACTGCAAGTATATTATTGCACATATATTATCCTATTTCTAGACATGTTTACAATGTTACTGCTGAACATTCTTTTAGTGAATTACCTCCGTTTGAGTTGTCTTATAGATTTGCGCTGCGCAATAACACGTTTATTAATATGTTACATCATTCCCATCAGGTTAGCAATGCTACAAATTGTTGGATATGTGGCCGACTCCCTCCCTATCAGAACTATAAAGGAATTCTACCTCTTTTTCCATACCCGTTCACACACAACGGCTCCTGTGGAGCATGGTTTAGTTTAATTAATTCCTTAGATTCAAATTCTGCAGTTTATCAAGACAACTGGGTATGGGGAAATCTGAACTTAGTTTTACTTAAAGTCTGCCACCCCAACAAGGAGGGACTTCCCAAAGGAACAGGAACTGATCTAGAAAACGAAGTATATGGATTAGGTAATTTTACGCTTAATCTCCTGATCTTGAATGTCGAATCCGAAGCTAATCCAAGTTTGCCCGCTATGTCAATATTTCCAGTAAAAGGTGAATTATGTGTAAGAAAGAGTGGTTCCATACATATGGGCCATAGTAGATGCACCACTGTAATAGAATTTAGTGATCAAGGCAAGTCGACATTTAGAGCTTCCCGCCATTCCTATTTTATATGTGGTCAGACGGCATATGTACGTTTGCCTCTAGATTGGGATGGTACCTGCTACATTGGATTCCTTTTGCCACCTGTTTTCCTAGCTCCTCCTGATTATCACAGAAATACTCATTTAGTACACAATAGAGAAAGGAGAGATCTCCCAATAGTCGATTACACTGAAACAGCATGGGAAAAATACACAGATTTCAATAAAGGTCTCTTTCCCTATATAGGTACCGTTACTAATAGTAAACTGATACGTAGATTAACTAGAACCCTTGAAGCAGTAGTGAACGAAACTATTTCTGCCTTAGGCAATTTAACAGAAGAGCAGTCTGCTATGCGGATTGTTGTGCTTCAAAATCGTCTTGTCCTTGACGTCATCCTGGCCGATAGGGGCGGAGCTTGTAGGGTCATCGGATCAAGCTGCTGTGTATTCATACCAGAAAATTCGCCATCTGTATATAAAGCCATAACCCGTCTTCATAATATTGTAAGCCAGATACACCAGAATCCAGGCACCTGGACTTGGTCCGGTTGGTTTTGGAGCGTGTTATCAGCCTGGGGATGGAGAGTTCTATCCTTCCTAGGTATTGGCCTTCTCATACTATTCAGTTGCTGCTTATGCCTGCAATGTGGACCAGCGATTTGTGGTATGTGTGCCACATCGTGCATTCCACATCAAGATTTTCGTTCAAAATCCCGGAAGAAGAAAGAAGAACAAATGATGCTATATGAACAGATCAATGGATTGATGAAGATTGATATCTCTTGACGGGCAAGTAGGGGAAAAGGAGGGAATGTGGAAATATGGATTTTTCTGGTCAGTTATGTCCCCTATCTTGGACCCCAACGGTTCTATGTGCATGTTACAAGTACATGTATGTTCCCTCCAGTTCCAGTTATGAAGACGCAAATACATGTGCGTCCACCGTTAACATGTCCTCTTTCAGATCCGCCATGAATGAGCCGGATATTCCATTTCTAAGTATAAAAGGCCACCGCCTTTATATGGTTCACTTATGCCATTTTTACAGTCCAGGCAAATAGGCCCTGATTCTGTCATCAAGCTTTTCTTGCTTTTTGCCTCTGAAGCTCCAGTCTGAGCCTGCATCTGTGACCATGAACTTTGTCTCATTCCCTGCGCGGCTCACGATGCCTGACATCAGCTTGCTGCCTGCCAAGAACTGTATTTCACCTTCGAAATTATCTGCTCCGATCCCTGCCCAATGCATTCCTGTCTAGTAGTTTAAGTAAACATTCTGCCAGCTACCGAGCAAAGGCCCGGCTTCTCTGTCTTCATGCAAGTAATTCATAGCCCTGTTACTATGGAAGATTCCTGCCCTCGCATCTAGTGTAGACACTTAGACGCTTGTACACGCACTAACAGTCAGTATAGTCAGTATAGAATAAGATTCTACTCTAAGAGACCTCTCTTTTGGATAACATAGTTCTTTAAACATAGGATGTTAGATATGATTTGGGATTAGGTTGACTTGACCCTCCAGACTTCTGTCGCCACATGTAGAGCTAAATGTCAAGTCCCCTTCACCCCCTAGTTGCACGTCAATCACACGTCATGCTGCTGTGTGCGCATCTCTGCCAAGTATTTCTGCTGACATTGCGAAATTATTTCATAGGTCCACCCATATGTGACATCACAACCAATGACGTTTTTTTGTTACTCCCAGTTCCACCTACTTTTACTACGTATGTATGTCTTATCTACACTATCAATTGTTACGCCTCTCGCATTTACTTCACTGTAATGCCTATTGTATAAAAGTGAATAATTATCAATAATGTATGTACTTCACTTCCTGAACCTTCGTGGTGATGGAACCTGGAGCAACCGATTATAATCGACCATTGGAATAAAGCCCATTCCGAACCTCTAATACCACGGATTCTGCCTCTTATTTTACTGAGCTATTTTTATTATGTTCTGTATCAAATTAAGTCCCGGTAATTAAATTATTTACCACACTTGTCCCCAATTCAATGTTCAAGTAAACAATGTGGACGAACCCACAGAAACAAATTATTGTGTCCTCACTTTTGTGGCTGGACTGTCTCTGAAACCTACTAGGGTTTTAAAAGACCCCTCACACACCAACCTGGTTGGTGTCATGCTTCATCATTGGGGTCCCAACTAGGTGGCCAAATGCCCCCCGGTTGTGCTACGACGCCGATTACAGCGAAGCGGGTGTGATGCGCAATGTGATAAATGTGGGTTAAAAAATACCTCTGGGAATCCTTGTCGGGTGAATTTAATAATGACGGCCCAGGATATTTGTTAAAAATAAGTGCCGCAACTACTGGAGAGAGTTACTCCTAGTTGTCAAATATAGGTCAACATGTTTCAGACCAACTGAAAAAATGGAGGGGCTTTCTTCAGGACCAAGTACGTGAATGTGAGTGGCAAAAGAATCACGCCACGTGAATATAGTATCCAGCATACGCGCTAAGGTGCATGGTGCTGCGCGTAAGTGTCGGTATACTTACGGACACTATAAAAACCATGTAGGAGAAAAAGAGAGACAGGACGAGACAGTTACACATAAACAAGCAGCCGGGCACAACAGATTAAACACAGCGCGCACACCAGGCTCCACAAGTAGCAGGGACCAGGGGAGAACGGCATAGGTTTTATGCGGGTCTGCGTCTCGACCAAGTAAGGTCTTTGACACTTGGCTTCTTCATTCCTTCCCTTATTGAGCATAACGCCACCTCATACTCATCAAACCCTTCTTTCTCCCGTAGAGTTTGACGAAAGACGAGATCCCTCCCCAGTCCCATATATCTGCCCAGTACTTCACCTTAGTGCAAATATACGCCCTCCTTACCCATTACGGGACTACGTGTATGCAATCCACTGCACATTTTAACTAGATGACCTAATTAAGGCTGGCCCATTGTGGCCCACCCAGAATGTAATGCCACAACTCCCATACAACCAAGTTTATATAATTAACCACGCTGGCATGCAACACTACTTACGTGCGCTTTTGACACAGATGCAGGATATACTGCATGGCTCTTCCAAGTCACAGCGACTCCTCACAATCGAGACTTCCACATGCACCATGCCCGAGCATGTAGTCTCACTTGGCTTTGAATTGATACCTCCTCTCTACTGTGGCGCTCCACAGCCACATACACAAAATAATGTTATCAATATATGCACCCAATACAGCCATAAGAATGTATATTCACCTGGATATGCCTATATATTGCTCCACATTGTGCTCCACATATATTCGGTGGCATCACTAAAAGATTGCATTTTATGTTGCTTGTTTATGTGTAACTGTCTCGTCCTGTCTCTCTTTTTCTCCCACAGGTTTTTATAGTGGCCGTAAGTATTCTGACACTTATGCACAGCACCACGCACCTTAGCGCGTGTGCTGGATACTATATTCATGTGGCATGATTCTTTTGCCACTCTCATTCACGTACTTGGTCCTGAAGAAAGCTCCTCCATTTTTTCAGTTGGGCTGAAACATGTTGACCTATATTTGATAACTAGGAGTAACTCTCTCCAGTAGTTGCCTCACTTATTTTTAACAAATACCCTGGGCTGTCCTTATTAAATTCACCCGACAAGGATTCCCAGAGGTATTTTTTGATCCACATTTATCCCATTACACACCACACCCGCTCCGCTGTAATCAGGCATCGTAGCACAATGGGGGGCATTCGGCTACCCGATGGGACCCCAATGATGAAGCATGACACCAACCAGGTTGGTGTGTGAGGGTTTTTTTAAAACCCTAGTAGGTCTCAGAGACAGTCCAGCCACAAAAGTGAGGACACAATAATTCATTTCTGTGGGTTCGTCCACATTGTTTAGTTAAAGTAAGCAAATGCCAACTTTCTAAAAGTTGAATTTGCTAAACTGAAATTTTACATCCAACTTCACTATAAGTTGTGGTTTTAAATTGTGCGTTCAATAACAAAAAACTTGAAGGTTCAATTTTTTCCCAGTTGGTAGTTACCCTTAAAAGATGTGATAAGTAATCCCAATGTTATGGTGAAAAGATGGAGGTGCTGATCTTTGGAAGCCAACTGACTTTATGGGACTACAACTGGTGGCCGGAAATGTTGGCTACTCTTCCCTCTCCACTCAATCAGCAAAAAATCTATGAGTAATCCTGCATAATGAACTGGGGTTGGACCTTAAGGTCAAGCGCAGAGTTATGACATGCTTCTGGATCATCAGAATGCTGCAAAAGGTCTTTCCTTTTATCCCTCTAACTGTATGCAAACAAGTAGCCCTGGTGCTGATCTTGTTGAGACTCAACGACTGCAGCGCGCTCTACTTTGGTATTAACAAGACAGCAGAGACTGTTATATGTCCCGTGCAGGCCCATTGTTGTTTTCCCTATATTAGCATGAGCACGTGGCAGACTGCCCTCTGCTGTGCGCATGTTACTAAACAATATATTTTGCTTTGTGCCACACTGTACTTTCACACAGAACCTGCCATAGCTTTCACGTTCTGTTCTTTCCTGGGATTTAGTCTGCACACCATAGACAAGGTCAAACAACATTGCCCCTTGTTCTTTTGTTCTGGTCAGGCCTCAGCACCTAGACAAAACACACAAATGCACTGTTGTTTGGGAACATGTACTTCTGCCATATAGGTATGCACGAATAAGTAACAGCACACTTGGAGAGGTATCTTTCCAGGAAAGAGATCGTGACAGCACTTGAGATGTAGAACTTTCATCTGTGGAAGCTAAGGCAGAGGGTCTGCTGCCAACACCCAGAGATCTTCTGATATATAATTATTTTGCTTCTATGGAAGGGGAGTGGGTTAGGGTATCCTGTCTTATACAATGACAGCTTTGTTTATGATCTATAGACTACTTACTTTGCTGACCATATTTGTGTTAGGCATTTTCCTACTTATTGTGGCACGTATATTTCATACTAGAACACAATAGTTAAAATAAACATTTTAAACTTTTCTCTTTTCTCTGAAAGATCTTATTGTGGACTAGTGTGAGTGTGTAAAATAAAGGTTTGTGTTCCGCACTGTTGTTTGGGAACATGTACTTCTGCCATATAGGTATGCACGAATAAGTAACAGCACACTTGGAGAGGTATCTTTCCAGGAAAGAGATCGTGACAGCACTTGAGATGTAGAACTTTCATCTGTGGAAGCTAAGGCACAGGGTCTGCTGCCAACACCCAGAGATCTTCTGATATATAATTATTTTGCTTCTATGGAAGGGGAGTGGGTTAGGTTATCCTGTCTTATACAATGACAGCTTTGTTTATGATCTATAGACTACTTACTTTGCTGACCATATTTGTGTTAGGCATTTTCCTGCTTATTGTGGCACGTATATTTCATACTAGAACACAATAGTTAAAATAAACATTTTAAACTTTTCTCTGAAAGATCTTATTGTGGACTAGTATGAGTGTGTAACATAAAGGTTTGTGTTCCGCAACTGCGATTCCTGAGAGGGTCAGGAGTGTTCTGTTCTGAGGTGTCTAATCACTTGTTCCTCTGTGAGTGAATAGGAGGGCAAGTGAGACACTATAGCTAGTTGGTCCCTGTGACTCCTCAGAATCCCTGCAACAAGACGAAGCTGCAAACGGTACAGAATGCAACAGCGAGACTGACATTAGACATCTCAAAACATCATTCAGTCTCAACAAGATTACGCAAACTTCACTGGTTACTAGTAAAAAGCAAATATGTTTAAAGCGATATGCATTGTTCACAAAGCCTTACACTAGTCAGGTCTCGAAGGAATTTGAACCATGTTTCAATGGTATGTTCCATTTAGGAAACTTAGCTTGGCGAGTAGTAGCTTGGTTGTGGTCCCCAGATTCCATAAAACTAGACGGGGAGAAAGAGCCTTTTGGTAGGGGGAACCTAAGCTCTGGAACTGTTTCCCCATCACCTGACCTCTCTGAATTCCCATATCCCCTTTAGAAAGGCATTGAAAACCTGGCTCTTTACTCTTTAAGAAGGATCTATATATATCTGGAACTCCAAGCTAATCTAATTGCAGAGTCTTCTTTGATGACTGTTCATTAGGACATTGACCCCCTTGGGCATTTACGCGCTCTATAAATTCTTTTAATTTCATGTTCATTTTTATTTCATTTCATCCCATGGGAGAGATAGCCTCACAGTAGTGAACAATGGAATTGGGAGTTTTTCACTACCAGGACACGTAAAGTTTACAAATATATGGCCTGCATTTTAAATACACTGTGCCCTGTCGTGTGGGCTATACAGGGCCTTACCTTAGGGGTGACATATGTACAAAAAAGGAAGGTTTAGGACTGGCAAGAGGGTTTACCTGCCAGGCCGACATGGTAGTGTGAAACTGCACACAGGCTCTGCAGTTGCAGATCTGAGGCATGGTGAAGGGGCTACTTATGTGGCTGGCACAATCGGTGCTGCAGGTCCACATGTAGCATTTAACTTACAGGCCATGGGCACATGTAGTGCACTTTATTAGGGACTTATAAGTAAAGTAAATATGCCAATTGTGGATGAAGCAATATTATCAGGTGTAGGGGGATAGCACAAGCACTTTAGCACTGGTTAGCAGTGGTAAAGTCCTAAAGCCAGCGAAACATAGGTCAGTAAAATGGAGGAGGTCAGGCAAAAAGATGGGAAAAGACCACCCTAAGGCTGTCAGGGCTAACAGTCTGGCACCAGGTGTAAATATTGGACCTCCAGAACCACTCTTCAGTACACTCGTAGACCTGTAGACAATGAAGAAGGACTGTTTTGCTCTCCCGAGGACTGTCCTGTTGCTTGAGGCCTACCTTTCTCCCCAGAGGACTGCCCTGCTGCTACCAGAGGACTGCCCTGTTGCTTGAGGACTCTCCTAATCCCCTAGAGAGCTGCCCTGCTGCTTGAGAACTGCTCTGATCTTTTAGAAGGAAGACTGGACCTGCTGCATTCATCCTAGGCCAACCTGAGTGACTTTCAATTGGCTGACCTCCAGTCAGAGCTACAAGGACACAACAAGCTCCAGAGGTCTCCCTGCATCCAGCTGAACTGCTGCAATGGGCCTGCCTGAGCCATGCTGGCCTGATTTCCTGAAACCCAAGAGGTGCCTCCCCAGGCCCTGGCATCAGTGGAGCTCCTCCTGTGAAAGAAGGTGAAATCCTGATGTTTTGGCCTCTTTGTGACTGTGAACAGGCCAGTTCATGCTGAGACCCTGCTGCCCATGATGGCTGCTAACGCAATGCTCCAGTTTACCGGACTCTTCGCACTACACTGACTACCAGCATTGACTGGAAAAGCGAGAGCTCCACTTTGCGCTATAGCAACAAAAGCCAGCTGTGACTGCAAACATGAACCTGCAGCAAAATCGTCAGTGGCATCCAACTGGACCTTTGTGCTACATTGATGACCATCCATAATGCCAGGCCTGCTCTTTTTTGCTACAGTGGCAACCATCTGCAAAGCTCTCCCTGCTCCTTGAAGCCCACTCCAGAGCAAATTGGACTTTTCTCACAGGACTTTGAGAAGGTAAGCTTTTCAGAAGGACTAACCTTGGCCCTGTATCTGGCCCGTGCTCCATCGTGGTCGGCCTGAACCCATGACTTTCCCCAGGTCTAGCATGAACAGATGACTGTGCTTGCCATTTTGTGCTTTTAGGCACCGTGCTTCCCTAAAACTTTGAAATGTAATATCCCCTGTGAAACTGATTGGATGTTTGTAGTTATGATATCGTTTTATTTATTACAAATTTCTCTATTCTTCTAAATTGTTTTTGGATTTTTGTGTGTGTTATGTGTTCACTTTATTACTTACTATTTGTGTGCTGCATAAACACTTTACACAATGCCTCTGCTTGACTCCTTTATTGCAAGCTACCAGATGATTAAGCACAGGCTAATTTAGTGATTTTTGTGGTACACTCTGACAAGGATTGGGGATGCTGCTTGAGTAGGACTTCCACCTCCCTCAATGAATAACTGAATTTTGTACATCACACATACCTAAACTCTCTCCGAAGATGATAACAGAGGTAATGGAGGTTCTCATTGAAGAAGAAATAGACCAGGTCCTACATGACCTTCTAAGGCCCCTGGGAGGGATGGCTATCCTGCTGAACTTTATAAAATTAACAAAAAATATTGGTTCCCCTTTCTTGTAAAATGTTTAATGAAATTCATGAAGACTTCTCTATTCTATTCTATTAAATTCTATTCTATTCTCAGCACTCCAGAAGTGCATGACTACCCAACGGGCCTCCCAGCACATAGGATTTTACCAGGCTACAATCGCTATATATTAGATGAACAGAAATGTCTTAAGCTGCCTCATGAAGCAAAGTTCGTACTTTTTCATCCTGATTGCCTCTGATAGAGCATTCCATAGTTAGGATGCAAGATATGAGAATGAGCTTCCTCTACACCTGGCTTTCTTGATCTTAGGAATCATGAGTAGTCCTAGATGCTTGGATCTCTCCACTTAGTAAAGCTAAAAATGCAAGAACATTAGTCCTACTCAAACCCAACAAAGGCACCTTAGTTTGTACAAGCTACTGGCTGATTTCTCTAATCAATTTGTAACTAAACATTTTAGCTCAGGTCTAAGCCAACAGGTTAAATTGATAGATTAACTTCACTGATACAATCCAATCAAGGGAGATTTATTCAACACTGGTCATCTGCCTCTGACTTAACAACAATGGCACATCAACCGTAACAAACTCAGCACAATGCAGGTGAAAAATAGTGGTCTCCCTTGATGCAGAGAAGGCCTTTGACCACAAGGAGTGAAGTAATTTATGCAGATTATTGGACTCCATGGGAATAGGTCAGAGATTCCTGACACCAGGGAAAGGATTATACAATGCCACCACTGCACTAGTCTCTTGTAATGAGCATATATCTCAAACTTTATCTATCAACAGTAGAATGAGGCAGGTGTACCCCGTTTTGACAAGGCTTTTCATTCTTCCCGCAGAACCACTGGAGATGGCTATTAGATGACATCCAGGGATCCATGGAATCCCCACCCCTGCAGGAAAGTTGAAGACATTACACTATACCTGTGACATCATCTTGACCCTTTACACACCACCTGCATCCCTGACACATCTCAATTTCCTACACTAGGGCCCCATCTTTTCAGATGGATAACAAAAGTAACCTAAAATATTTAGGAATTTTGTTAAACACTGGTCTTTTCATCAATATAGAATACAATCTAAATCCCCTATTGGCCAGAATTAGATAAGATATGGAAAGATGGTCTGACCCAATTTGTCTTTATGGAGCAAGGTACAGGTTTTAAAAATGGACGTGGCACCAAGAATTAACAATGATCTCTAGAGTTATACCAAAGTCAATGATCACAGACCTCTCCTGAATAATTAAAATGTTCTTCTGGAAAACTAAGGAAAGAGGAGGTCCTCATTCTCGGACCCACCCCATCAGCCTGGGACGACTCTTGGTGGCCCACGTCACTAGGCACAGCCCCGGAACCCACGGACCACGCATGCAACCTGGGGGTCATCCTCGACTCCACTCTCTCCATGACCAGGCAAGTCAACGCCATGTCCACGTCCTGCTTCAACACCCTCCGTATGCTCCGCAGGATCTTCAAATGGATCCCCCTCGACACGAGAAAAAACGTTACCCAGGCCCTCATCACCAACAGACTCGACTACGGGAACGCCCTCTACTCAGGAACTACGAACAAGCTCCTGAGACGACTCCAACGCATCCAGAACGCCTCGGCCTGACTCATCCTCGACGTCCCCCGCTGCAGCCACATCACACTCCACCTGAGAGGCCTGCACTGGCTCCCCGTCAACAAAAGGATCACCTTCAAGCTCCTGATCCACGCACACAAAGCACTGGACCCACCTACCTCAACAACCGACTCAGCTTCCACACCCCCACCCGAAGCCTCCGCTCAGCCAACCTCGCCCTCTCCACAGTCCCCCGCATCCGAAAAACCACCGCCAGCGGCAGATCCTTCTCCTACCTCGCCTCCAAGACCTGGAACACTCACCCCACCATCCTACGACAGACCCAGGACCTGCTGGCTTTCAGAAGACTCCTCAAGACCTGGCTCTTCGACCAGTAGCAACCCCCCCCTCTCCAGCGTCTTGAGACCCTCTCTGGTATGTAGCGCGCTTTACAAATGCAGTGATTGATTGATTGATTGATTGAGGAGGAAACCCTAACTGAAAATGACCAAACTATATGACAGTAGAGAATACAGAGTTCTCTGAATGCCAAACCACAATATTGTTAGTTAACATTCCAATTAGCACATCTATGCTATTTTATGCACTTCACCCTGGAAAAATCGAGGTGGGTTTCAATCGAAGACAAACTGCTGGGTAAAATGAATGGTATCAGTACCTTATACTCAATAGGTAAAAGAAAACTTGTTAAATCTCATCCAATCTTATGGACCACATATTTCTCATGGTGCGAGGCACATCATTTGGTGCACACAGATGAATGGCTGCACGTAGGTGCCTCATTGTAGGGGTAACGGCAAAATTAAGATTGGTGGCCACAAACCTGTTTGGGCAGATCTTTTCAGAAAAGGCTGACTAAATTAGATCAATTACTTTTAGACGGCAGAACAATGTCCTTCATAGAAACCCAGACCATGTAGAAGCTCTTGTCAAGCCACTTGTGGAGGTTTTACCGATTAACTCACTGCCTTACAGCAACAATGGTACCATTACCCATCACCTTATCAAAGTCTCCCTTGTGATATTACCTGCAAACATTGGGAACCAACAAGGGGATGTTCTTCGGGTTGTACAATCTCTTACTTGATTCAGCCTTTTCATTTCCAACAAGGACTGAGCTCAAAGATCGGTGGTCCATTAGGATACACCTAGATTATACCGATGAGGAATGGGCAGACCTCTCATTGCATCATGTTGAACTCTTACCTAAGGCCAGGCTGCAGTTAGGTTATTATAAAATAATACACAGGTAGCACTGGTCTCACTTAGATTGCAGCAGGCATGACTCTTAAACAACTCCAGATGCCACAAATCTGACAGTGACATAGTTCACATAGTGTGAGAATGTAAGAAGTTGATACAATATTGGGATTGAATATGGTCTGTAATGCAAACCATTACAGGGATCAAAGGAACATTAGAAGACTCTGCAGTAATGCTCCATCCAACATGCTCTTATCCTTAGATCATGCCACAAACTAGCAGATGGTTCTCCACAGCCTTGGCAGTCACTAAAAGGTGTATTCATGCTTAAGGAAAACTGACACTATCTGACACTATCTGCACAAAAGAACATTGGCTCAGAGAAATGTTTTTAATGATATGCTATGAGAAAATTATATGTAAACTGGAAGGCCGCGTTACAGTCTTTGAAAAAAGGTAAGGTAAACTACTTCAACCTGGAGGGTTATTATCATGTAATGGGAGAGGATCACACACCAGGTCAACACTATCCCCTCTAGCGTCATGGCATTAAGGGATTACGAGTCCATGATTACACAGATGCCACTGGATATGTTGGTCTTAGCTCTACCATAGGCCATGGAATATATTCCTATAGTTGTACTATTATGGAGCAGGGTCTCAGAAGTGTCGAACAATGATCATTATTCAGGTACTAACGCTGATTTTTTTTAAATAGGAAAATTAAAGAAAACTGGCAGAGAGCCTGGCAGGATGAATTTGGAGCATTTGTTAGTGATGTTTATTGTGTACTGTTTTATATATCAAGCTTGATGTGGTGTGGATCATATGGACAGCTCAACAATGAGACTCAAAAAACAATGGTCCTGGACCTTTTTTCATCATCATCAAAAGCTTTATTTCGATAAAATTAAATCATAAAAGCATACAAACAAACATAGAAAATACAATAAAAATCAAAACGAAATTCAGTGAAGGCGAGAGAGTAATACAAATATCAATAGACGGAATACTGGATAAAGATACATTACTACATCCTTTTTCCACTCCCCCCTCAACCTAACACATGACATCTAAAAACATTTTGAATAAATAGGTAAAAAAACAGTCACAAGGTTAAAAAAATATTAAATTACATTTGATACAAAAAGGGAATTGTATCCCCTGAGCATTTTGACATGAAGGAAAAAAGGGTAAAAAAAATAAGAAAAAGGAGAGGCATTATATCATATTGTAAGGAGGCAAAAGAGGTATGTTACGACAGAGGACCCAGGAGCTTTAATCTAATCAACCAGGACCAGGCAAGGAATTTGGCCGCCCCGCATACGAGCAAAGCACTAGTGTCCGATTGTAGAATTCTAAGCGCTACACGATGGTTCGCAGTGCCCAATTGTCTGCAGACGGGACTCAACCATCTTGCCCTAGGATTTTTGTAGACTGGGCACTCGAACAAAAGGTGCGCTACAGTTTCCACCTTCGCTTTGCAATATGGACAACTTGCAATCGTTTGATAGGGGGGTTTCCATTTACTTGTACACTCCCGAATGGGCAGCGTACCAAATCTGAACTCAATATACAGTCTCTAGGCTTCTGGATAAGGTCAAGGTAAGACTCCAACCTTGTCACTGGTTTATGTAAATAAAAGGCCTCAGTTAGTCTACCAATATTCACAACAGTGTTCTCTTGGTTATCAATCCAAATCCAATAAGCCTTCTTTAGATCGGCCTTACTTAAGGGCATTCCAGACTCCCAGACTTTCCTTAAGCCCATTGCAAAGAAGGACTTTTTGATGTTAGAAAGCCAAGTAATCCTATGGGAACCCGACGAGCTCATCACTTCACTAGGCACACGAACAGGTCTAGCACCTATCCAGGTTGCCCCTTCTGTCCTGATGAAGATCCGCACGGCCAAGGTTTAAACCACCATTAAGGCCATATATGCGGGTCGAAACATCGACGCCCCCAGTTCGTTAGCCTGGGACACGTCACTCCCCCACGTGCTATACTAGAATTGTCTTCTAGTTCAATTTGTAAATGTATAATTCAGTTTGCATACTCTGAAACGTGACCAGGCCCTATAGGACGGTGATTGATAACCAGTCTAGTATTGAATTTTGCCAAATTTCCCTATGTCACTACCCTCTGAATTCTTTCTTTCTTCACTCATTCACCCTTAAGAACCCTTGCTACATGCACGTTCCCTCTGGAGCAACCTTGACGACAACAATTTTAAAAAGTAAAGACTATAAGAAAATAAATGTATGGTGATTTTGATTTTGTCTTGTTGCACTTCTTGTTCATGTTGAATATTGTATTTAATACAGAGAGCTACCAAATCTATTCTCTTTAGCTCATAATTAAGTGAATGATATCACTGAGTAAGGGCCTATAGCCCCTTCTGGTAATAAAGGTCCAGGACCATTGTTTTTTGTATCGTAATTACACCCAGGTCCTTGACTATTGGGTTACCCCATTTTTGTAATGGCAACAATGAGACTCAGCTTGATTCTATTCTATTCTATTCAAAGATCTAAACCTTAAAGGTATTGTTAGGATTCTTTAACCTGGTATGTATACGCACCTAATGGAAGTCAAGTAGCTATGCCCACTATTATCTAAATTGTCCATTGTCTTTTTATTATGAGAAGTACAATGTACAGCTTGACATTCAATAAAAAAAATATATCAAAGGCTAGAGTAGCCAGTTTCAGCCTCAGCTTCTTCTCAGCTTGCCTGTACTCCAATTCTGTCAGGCTGAGACTATAGAAAAACATACTGCTGTTTGCTCTGAAAATGAGTGACATTTAGAAGAAAAAAAACAAAAATGCAAAATTAAAAATAAGAGGAGAACTAAAAAGAAATCAATAACCGATTTTGATAGCAGATTATGAAAATGGATTTTTGGTTTTGCACAAATCACTGAGTGGCACTGCACAAACACAAGAACTGAATACTACAGCTGAACACAAATGTATGAAACTGGCATATTAGTTAAAGGGGGCAAGAACCCACTCCAAATGATAATCACAATCCTTGTCAGGCTGAAACACAAAATTCACTAAATAAACCTGTGCTCACCCACTGGTATCTGTGGCAGGAGCAGTCACACTTAACTTCAGAGGCAATGTGTGAAGTAATTATGCAGAACTCAATAGTAATATAATGAAAACACAACACAAGAATAATCCAAAACCAGTTAAAAAAAATATACAATATTTTATTAAATACAATTACACCAAAAAAGCAAAAATCCAATATGTAGAACCAGAAATATAGTTTTTCACATTTTGAATTCAATAACGCATTAAAATGCACCTGGCACTGACTGAGGGTAAATGGTCACTCTAGACTGGGTCAAAGTCAAAGGTTAAGGCAGATTGTGATGGATCGCCAGTCGAATACAGGAAACAGGTTCATCACTGTAGAAAGTTTACCTTCCATCTTTGCAAACGTTTATTAAGAAAATGTGGTTGTGGATGAGTCATTGGTGTAGATCACTTGATGTTCCACCCAAAAGTCTTTTTGTGGTGAAAAAGCTGTGAGCTTGAATTTTTTGCCCTCTTTCAAATACTTGATTTTTTTTGTCAATTTGCACCTCTAAAAGGAACATCTGAGCAACCCAGGATATCTTGAGTTGCAGAATCTCATCAGTATGTTGTCATACCTTCAAAAAACAGGTTCAACCCGACTAGAAGCTTTATCTTTGGATATCATCACTAATATGGAAGTCAAACATCCTTAGTGGGGCAAGATGCAGGTTGAGGCCTAGATCTCCATTAGGCCCCATACTCATCAGAAAACGATCCTGGTGAAGTTGCTGACTTTCTGTAGGAACACTCCAAAATGGTTGAAATTAAATAATGTATGCCCATGGAAGGTCTCTCACAGGCCGAATACTTTTACCCCTTCCACAAGTGAAGATTTCTACTTCCTCTTTTTGGAGCTCAGATTCCTCCAGTGGAGCAAGGCTTCAAGCTGTTGCTGAACAGGACTGCACAAAGCCAGATACCATCTCCGTAATGGCCTGCTGATCAGATTTGCTGCTGTGGACACGCTTGGAGCTCCAGCAATCTGAATCTTTGGCCCAGCGGCAATGCACCTTCATTGGATTGACTTAGCAGGCTTGAGTAGGTCTTTGGAGTCAAAATGTTTCAAAATCCCACATTTTTCAGGTTGTTAAGAGAAGTAAACTTTGACACAGCCAAAGGTCCTAAGACCTCACACATTACACTCTGGATCAAGACTCACTCCATCAAAAGCCATGAGTAGAGTCAACGGCAGGTCCAGTTGGAAAATGTCAGTTGGGCTTTTCATGAAAAGGGGCTTCTTGCAGTTTTTTGTATCTCTGTAGCTTAATAGGAGGTCAGCCAGCTGGCCATTAGAGCCCATTTCTTTTTCATGGGTACAATTGGAAACAGGCTCAGCTTTTCAGGTCTCCTCACAGGTATCTACATCAGGTGTAGTCCTGCTTTGGTCGTCCACAGGTCCAGCAGTGTCGTGAAAAAGGTACTCGAGGATGCACATTTATGCCTGGCACTACCTTGTGAGTAACAGGAGATTCTTAGCTCCTCTCTGGCCAATAGGGTACCCTTTCCTAGGGCTAGCCATATCCACTGTTGCAGCAGTTCCAGTTTCCTTTACAGTAAATGATCCAACATTGCACCTCTCTATCTCAATCTAACATTGCAGAACGCTTCTTCATTTGTGCAGTGCATGCATGCCTAATTCAGAAGTAGGGCCAGTGAAATGAACAACCCCTCCACTGAGGACATACCAAAAAAGTTCTGGGGGCAGCTCCTCTCCCGCTGGTATTGGTGCCTATCTGACTGGGGTAACAAGGATATCAGCTAATATTTGTCTGTGGCAGAGTAAGCCTCTTTAAAGTTAAGTGAGATCTTGAGCACAGCCCAGATGGTCAATTTGCCAGAGGAACAGAAACACCTCCCCACACCCAAGGTCTTTGTCCTGCTGTGGGAGAAGTCTTCACAACTCATCAAGGGGGTTATTCAGCTGCCAGATGACAAGTGGAACTCATGAAAAAATGAAAAACATAATTTTCTGAAACAATTAATTCTTTACTTGTCATCATCATCATCATCATCATCAAATTCTTTATTCGATTATTACATCATGAAAGAATACTATGTCAAAATTAAAAAGAAAAAAAAAAGGAAAAACAAAATCCATGTGCCGAAACATTGAAAAACCAAAATCACAAAAGGTTAAAATCCTGAAAGAGCATTTCATAACTTGGACCAGCCCGTTAAGACTCTTCTTAAAAGAAATTAAATAAACATAGCAATCTTTCCTTACATCATAAAACAACAATACAGATGGAAGAAACAACTAAGTTAAACGAGCAACAAGATATCAAAAAAAGAAGGTGCTGAAGGGGATGCCTACTTGACAATTAATCTACGAATAGCCCAGGACCAACTCAGAAATTTGGCCATTGCAATGACTATATCCTCTTGTGTATTTGTACTTAGGATGCAAAGTGCTATCTTAGATGATCTAGTACCAAGATTTAAGCAGATCGGCCTAAGCCAGGAGAACCTAGGACGAACATAGACAGGACACACAAATAGGACATGTGTGATAGTCTCTGCCTGTGTGGGGCATGCGGGACAGAACCTATTGTGACCATTCTTCCATTTGCTTCTAAAGGAATTAAGTGGGAGAGACCCCACTCTAAATTGATGGAATAATTTGCGATCTTCAGGTCTGGAAATAAAGTTCCAGTAGGGTTCGAAGCTACTAGAAAGCTTGTGATTCAAAAAAAGACCAGATAGGGAACAGCTGTTAATCCCAGATCTATTAGTCCCTAGCCTAGAATCCCAGTAAAGTGCTTTAAAGTCCTGTTTATTAGGGAATTGATTGCCTCTGGGATCTATCCAGAGGTGTGAGAAAATAAAGATTATGACAAGGCCTATGTGTCCCCTATGTGTTCCCCAACGTTTCGTGTACATGCATCTACGCCATGCATTTTCCCTCCATGGCCTGTCAACCATGATGCCTATGCTATAACGTGGCCTGCCATCAAGTATCCCATGAGAGAAACGACAAATCTGCACTGAGGCCTACACGTTTTGCATCATGTTTTCCTGCACTCGTGCCATTTTCATGAAAGCCCATTTTGTGGCTCAGCCGGAGCCCGAAAAGAGGTTTCAGGCCTCAGACGCTCTGAGAGCTGCAGCTGCGTATCCTTGGCCTCGCACACTTGGGCCTCAGCCAAAGGGACCCAGTCCGGGGTGCCGAAATAGTATTGAGCACGGTTATCTGCTTACTCCTACTGAATCACATTCCTGCCTGGAAAAGGAGGAATAAACAAAACCCGCCTGCAAAGGATAGAGCCTAGCTTTTCTGTCTCCCTTTCAGTGATTGCAAAGCTCACGTCAGTGAAAAACCCATAGCCCCCATGTAAGGCCCACGCAGTGAATAAAGAAATAGAAGCCACATCGGCTCTTGGTGATGGGCAACCTATGTCACAGATCAGTTCCTGCTCCGGACTTTAGATATCAGATAATACAAGATGTGCTGGTCGTCCTGACACTGACTCCCCGGCTGCACAGCAACCTTCCCCCAGTTACACGTCAGTTACACGTCATGCTCGAGTTGAGCACAAGTAAGGCAAAGTTCCAGTAAAGTTCCAGCTGATCACGCAACCCCCTCCAGGTACCCACCCACCTATGACACTCACCTATGACTCATCAAGTGGACGCCCACATGGACACCCACCTTCACGCCTACTTACACGCCCACATGCTCTTATCTCATTCTCTCTTGCTCTGCCTGAAGCGCTCCTGCTTACGTATAATATTGAATGTATATATACTGTACTCTGTGAATAAAGTTTCAGAAGACCCTTCCTGATCCCTTGTGGTGATGGAACCATTCTCCCTATAACTCGAGTTATTGGAATAAAGCCCTTTTGAACCTGATACCACGGACTCAGCCTCTTGCTTTATGCATGATCCTATTGATACCTATAGAAATTATGAGTGCGTAATACTTTATTTACGACATTATTATGGCGCCCGAACAGGGACGAATCCCCTTCCCCACGCGCCGGAGATGAAGGTCCAGTTTTGCCCCCTTCTACAGCCGTGACGGACTTCAAGTGTACACGTCGCGGGTTTTTCCCGCCAACTCCCTCAGGCCAACGGAGGAGACGGACTGCGACCAGTCATCCATACGAGGCGGTGAGGATTGCGGATCGTCCCGACCCAGAGCCCACCCTGCGAGAGAGCTGTGTCCGAGGTTTCTAGAGATCCGCCAAAGATCCGCCATTCCCGCGCATGCGCAGCGTCGAGTGTCCGAGGCCTTCAAGTTCTGCTTCCCGGTGAGTTTCATGGGGGTTGCATAAAGACGGGTTCATTTAATGAACACGGTAAAGACGTGTCTCACTTGTGAGAACGGTATGGTTGTGCTGTATTCCAGTGCATAGAGTTTTCAAGTATTCAAGTATACAAGTGCATGCATAGAGTCATTCAAGTATTCAAGTATTCAAGTATTCAGGTGCACCGATTCAACTGTATGAATGTTATTGTCTTAGTCAGGTTCAGTTAGGTTTGAATGTGTCAGGTTTGTATGTAAGATTGTTTCATTGTGATTTTGTTTTTTGGTTACATTTCAACATGCCGTTGTTTTCGAAACTGCGTAAAATAGGTACTAGGAAAGGTGTATTAGAGGAATCAGTTAACATTCCGCCTAGAGACACACCTGGACATTTCATGTACTGTAAACATGGTTTAGATGCCGTGTTGTTTTTAGAGCTATGGGTGGATTACACGAAGGATTTAGAGACACAGTATAGATGGCCTATCACGGGAACGTGGGATGCGGAATGCATTATGAAGGTAGAGGAAGAGCTATGGAAGAGAAAATGTAGACCTGCTCAGAAGGATGCCATTGAGTTTTGGCGCAAGGAGTCACATAGAAGAACAGAGAAAGAGTTCCACAAAGCAGAGAGAAGTAGACAGGAGTCTGAAAAAGCCAAAGAAAAGAAGTTACAGGAGGAAGGGGAGCGGGTCAAAAGAGAACAGGCTAAAAGAGAAAGAATTACTGTCGTTGCTGATATTTATCCCGTCCTTTCAGAGGAACTAGCAAGAGTGGCCCCAGTAGAAAGACCCGTTAGAGTGCCACCGCAAGTACCCCGAAAAATAAGACCAACAGCATCCGAAGCGTTTGTTACCACCTACCTAGAGGAATCCCCACCAGCATACCTAGACGGATATTTCCCTGCACCCCCAACACAGGCCCAACTCCAGGAGCTCGAGGACGGCGGGGAGGGATCCGGGACAGCATCAGGAGGGGGGCCGACTGTAAAAGTAGACATCTCCGAATGTATATACGATCCAGATCCAGGAAAGAGCAATATGCTCGTGATTTCACTAAGACTTAGACAAGCAGTCGCATATTTGGAAAAATTACCAGATATGGATAAACACCTAAAGAAAATGTACAATTTCATAAGAACAGGGGAGGGTCCTGAGTGCATAGCAGAGGCCACACAAAACCGAAAAGTAATTGTTAAGAACTATATCCTTCGTTTCCTAATTAACTGTCTGATCAGGGAAAAAGACGAAGGTGACGGGGACGTACACCCTTGTTATATAGGTTGGAGTGATCACATAGATGCCGGTCAGCATGATAAATCAGGACAGACAGACAGCATGTTGACCAAAATCCGAAAGGCAATAATAGCCTCACACGAAGCAGGACCGGACGGAAAGGCTGAGTCATCCTCTGATGACGAAGCCGGGGACAAAGACAAAGTACTATACGTGGGCCATGCCCGACGGTTCGAGAGGCCCAAGGGCCTCAATTACCGTAAACAGGGAACGGCTATAAAAGAAAGATATTCCCTTGAAAGTTTATTCCAAACTACCGAAAAGGCCCTGAATAGATGGATAGGTAACGACCAGCCCCTCACCCCGACCAAAAAAGAATTAGCACGGTCAGCCACCCTGTGGGTGTCCCAATATGATATATATAATAATGATATAGTAGCCCAAAGGTTCTTGAGCCTCCCACCAAACGAACAGCACATAGCTGGTGTTTACATGGTCCAACATTTGATTACGTTGTATGAGAGTCAATATTCTGATCCCGGTCTATTGTATAAGTTGCTGGACGACATAGTACTAGATAGGTGGACGAACATGGGTACTGAATTGATTAATGTCATCCTAGATCAGCGACACAAATATATAGAATTCGTGACTAGGTCCCTGCTTCCCGCTCCACCCCATGATAGGCGACAGTTATACGACAAGCTGAACCCCCTATGAGAGGTTCATCCTGTAAAAGATACAAACAATGTGCTACAACGGGTGTATGTCTACACCCCCTTGTCGAAATTAGAGATACTGGAAATGAAAAAGATGTTGCCCTCCCAGGATAAAGACCCGGGGGGTTTTCACCGACAACTAAAAGAAATTCTCCGCTTAGGAGAGTATACATATGCTGACATTCTAAAATTATTGAAAGTACTATTGCCTGCTGGTATTTACGAGAAGCTTAAAGAAAAGGACTGGGAGGTGGGAGAGAAAAAGATTAGCTGGGATGTGTTGGAAAGAGAGGATGCAGCCAGAGCCCCGGGGGTTGGTCTGGGTCCCCGAGCTAAAGAATTACCTGAACTCCTTGTACAAGTTTTGCCTAGATTATTAGTTACTAAAAAGGAAGACTGGGATGCTATTTCAGCCTGTAAGCAGAAACCAGACGAGGACACAAGCGATTTTTACTCTAGGTTTGAGAAATGTTTTACTATCAATAGTGGCCTTAAGCCCGGTAGCGAATCATACCCCCATCTTTTCATGAGCAAACTAGTAGAAAATTCCGAACCCGAGATTAAGTATAGGGTACTGAAGGTTGAGAGTACTTGGCAAGCAAACAGCCCTTCACAAATGTTACAAATGTTACAATATCACCAGAACAGAATTAGAGAAGAACACGAGCAGGAAAAGAGACGCATGAAAGACACAAAGATGAAGATGCTGGTGGCCCAATCGGCACCGGCAAACACAAACACGAACAAAAGTAGCGCGACACCAGTTAAAGGGAACTGTAATTATTGCAAGAAGCCAGGCCACTACGTAAATGAATGTGCAGTCCTGAAACACAATATAGCTACAGGTAAAACAAAGCCACGTCCATCTCCTCCCAAGGAAAATAACACGCATCAGACATCAGATACGTTTCCACCGCCGCCACCGCCAGTCCATGCACCTGCACCCACCCACGCTACAGCACAAATGTATCAGCACGCTCAACCTAACTATCCAGAATACCAAGCATATTCATGAAGGAGCCTAGAGAGGGAATTCGACTTGCCCCTTATTCCAGTTCCTGTGGACCAAGAGGGTCCCTATGTACATACACGTTTACTGGGACAGGATAAAAAGTTTTTGATTGACACTGGGGCGAGTAGAACTACCATCAGTCATTCCGAGGTTCCAGGGGCACCCCTCTCGGGCTCAAAGAGCATATCCCTGGGTTTTTCAGGAAAGCCAATTATTAACGAGGTTTCGGAACCAGTCTCTTTAGGAGTTGGTCCACTGATACATACAACAGACTTACTGCTTACTAAATCATGTCCAGAAAACTTACTTGGTATAAAGACATTAAAGGAACTGGGAGCAATTATCTGTTGCTCGCCAGAAGGAGTGCGACTGTATTTACGTGATTTCAAGGGACATTTTGTAATAAAAGATTTTGACATCAGGCTCCAAAATGTACCACAGCACCTATGGGCACAAGGTCCGACTGACGTAGGTTTCATGAACATTACACCACACCAGGTCACCCTCAAAGCAGGAGTAGTGCTGCCACGGATACGACAATACAAGATCCCACCTGAGGCTGAAGTAGGGTTACTGAAATTAATCGACGAACTCATTGCACAAAGGGTGGTGGTGGAGACTGATTCAAACGTATGCAATTCACCTGTTCTTCCTATTCTTAAGCGAACTGATCCCAAAGCACCACCTGTCTATAGATTAGTTGTGGACCTGCGAGAATTGAACAAATGTGTAGTCCCACAGTACCCGGTGGTCCCGGACATTTCTTCATTATTGACTGCTATTGATGCAGAGGCTACGTTCTTTACAGTTATCGATCTGAAGAACGCATTTTTCAGTATCCCAATACATCCAGACAGCCAATATCTTTTTGGCTTCAGTTTAAAAGGCCGCAGCTTCAGATTCACAAGAGCTCCACAGGGCTACACAGAGAGTCCTAGCATCTACAGTAAGGCACTCAAACGGCAACTAGACAGTATTCATATGCCTACCACTACAGCACTGATACAGTACGTAGATGACATTCTCATCACAGCAAGATCAGAAACTGACTGCGAAGATGCATCACTCACGGTTTTACACTTTCTGGCTGACAAGGGGCACAAAGTGTCCCCTTCGAAGTTACAATTCTGTGAACAGCAAGTGGCGTACCTTGGGCACTTGCTCTCCAAGGAGGGTAGGCGACTGACACCGGAACGTATTCAATTGATTTCTGGCCTTTCACAGCCCAAGACACAAAAGGAGGTACGTGCATTCATTGGCCTCACTTCATATTGCAGGCAGTGGATTCCCCAGTATGCTTACATAGCCAAGCCCCTAATGCAGTTGACGACACAGGAGGCAGCTTCTACTAATGTCCTCCCTTGGACACAAGAACACACTGTGGCATTTGAAGAATTAAAAAGAGCTTTATGTCAAGCACCAGTTTTAGCGACCCCTGATTACAACAAATCTTTTATGCTTTTTGTGACAGAGCGGGATGGAACAGCACTATCTGTCCTCACACAAGATCATGCAGGAAAACACAAGCCCTGTGCTTATTTTTCTAGTACATTGGACCCAGTAGCCCAGGCTTTGCCTGCGTGCCTAAAATCTGTTGCAGCAACGGCCTTAGCCATAAGACAAAGTGACTCGATAGTGCTGGGCCACCCCCTGACAGTACAAGTACCGCACGCAGTGGAGGTTCTCTTGAACCGGACACAAACCCAACACCTGACTGTAGCGAGACTGACAGGTTATGAGCTGACGTTATTTCAACCACACATAGAGATCAGACGATGCAACATACTGAATCCTGCTACTCTTTTGCCCTCTAGTACAGAAAACGTTCCACCACATGACTGTGTTGAAGTGATACATACCGTGACTAAACCAAGACAAGACTTGACAGATGTTGCACTCCCAGACCCTGACCTAACACTCTATGTTGACGGCTCATGCATGAGGACGGGGGCGGGAGAATTAGTGGCAGCGTATGCAGTGACCACTGCTACTGAAATCATAGAGACTAAAAGAATAGACATACTGTCAGCACAAGCAGCAGAGCTCATCGCTCTGACACAAGCATGCATAAGAGCTAAGCACTTGAGAGTAAACATTTACACCGATTCACAATATGCATTCGGGGTAGTTCACGATTTTGGAGTACTATGGAAAGAAAGAGGTTTCTTGACCTCTCACGGGGCCAAGATACAGCATGGCCCCCTTATACAAGCCCTTCTGGAAGCGATACATTTACCGACAGCTATAGCTATCCTGAAATGCAAAGCACATACTAAAGCCACAGATACCATTTCTCAAGGCAATGATCTGGCAGACCGAACTGCTAAACAGACAGCTCAGACCCCACTAGACATGACGAACTCACAGATACCATCAATGACCAAAGCCATGACAGTCAGGGATCCTTCCAGGGATGTACAAGATATACAGACACATGCTACTCTAGACGAATTAAAGAAATGGTCGGAACAAGGAGGGGTACTGACTGATCAGGGTTGGATGACTAAGGGCAAGGCAACATGGTTTCTTCCTGATTCGATGGTACAAGTGATCATAAATACCGCACATAGTCCTGCACACTTAGGAGAGAAAGCAATGCTAGACAGCTTACAGAATATCTGGTTCAACAAGCACCTGCGTGCAGCAGCGAAACAAAAAGTCAGAACATGTATGATCTGTTGCCAATTCAATCCAGGTAAAGGCATTCCGGTGGAACAAGGTGGATTCTCTCCACCTGACCATCCTTTTGAAGTCCTCCAAATGGATTATATCCAAATGAACAGATGTAGAGGTTACAAATATGTCCTGGTAGTTGTATGTGCACTCACAAGATGGACAGAAGCCTATCCAGTCCCTGATTATACTGCTGTAACTACCGCCAGACAATTGGTGCGAGAGTTTTTCCCACGTTATGGATTACCGCGTGTCGTATATTCCGACAACGGTCAGCCTTTCTCCTCTGAACTCATGAAGCAGGTGTCCCTTCTGTTAGGGTATACCTGGAAGTTTCATTGTGTGCGACATCCTGAAGCAGCAGGCCTTGTAGAAAGGCACAATCAGACCTTAAAGACAAAACTAGCAAAGATTTGTGCAGAAAAAGGTGTAGATTGGATGGTAGCCCTGCCGGTTGCCCTCTTTTACATGCGAATGGTAGCCCATTCTAGAACTGGCTTATCTCCTTACGAAGTGGTCTTTGGTAGGCCACCGAATATGTGGGGCACTCCGATGCCTAAAAAGATTACTGATGTTGATAGTAACTTGCTGACAGATTACCTGGCTTCCTTGATGTCTGCACTACTCTCTTGTCGTTCGCAGGTTGCCGCCGCCTTCCCTGACAACGCCCAGGTCAAGGAACACTCCATCGCTCCTGGGGATTATATTTTAATAAGGAACTTTGACAGGACGAGTCCTCTTGAGCCGAGGTGGAAGGCGCCGAAGTTAGTGCTATTGACGACGAGGACAGCCATTAAAGTCGAAGGACGGAAAGGATGGCTGCATATACACCACTGCAAGCGCTACTTCGGGAATAACGACTCTTTTAAAAAGGAAACAAACTTTTCAGACTTTGAGCCCCCTTTACTAGAGGAGACTCCTCAGCAGGAGTACAAAGCTAAACTTAGATCTAGAAAGCCAGACCCCGTTTGATCAATTAAGTCCACTAGGTGGTGAATCGGTTGAACATGTATTCTGACTTGCATAAGATCTCGGACAATGATAATCATAAAAAGAGCAAGATGAAAAGCAAATACTGTAAAATATTACGTGGTAGATGTATAGTGACTTTGATTTTTCTATCTCTTCTGTGCATCACGATAATATGTATCAGCTTAATACTACATGCTATTTTTCCTCCTATTGCCTCACTCTTACACTCCTCCACTAATGATACCATAAAGCACACATTTAGTGATCTGCCATCCTATGAGCTATACTATCGACTTGCCCTGCGCAACAATACCTTTATTCAGATGCTGCACCATTCACATCAGACTAGCAATGCTACAGACTGCTGGGTCTGTGGCCGACTTCCCCCGTATCAGAAGGTGAAGGGAGTGTTGCCTCTTTTCCCTTTTCCGTTCTCCCATAATGGTTCTTGCGGAGCATGGTTTGCCTTAATGACATCCATCAACGGTGATGCCAAAGAATGTCAAGACAAGGAGTGTAGGGGTGACTGGGGATGGGGTAACTTGAAAAAAAGTCATGAATGAAGCATGTTTCCCAGACGAAGAAGGTCTTCCCCAAAGAAAAGGTACAGATCTAGAAAATTAAGAGTATCAGCAAGGAAATGCGACCCTCGACTTTATAATGTTGAATGTCAAGCCCATACACAATGTAGGCCCATCCTCAATTACAATCCTGCCAGTAAAAGGGGACTTGTGTGTCAGAAAAGAAGGCTCAGTACATTTGGGGCACAGCGAGTGTAATACTATAATAGAGTTTAAAGACAAAGGAAAGTCCTATTTCAGAGCATGACGACACACCTACTTTATTTGTGGCCAGACAGCCTATGTACAGCTGCCCTTAGACTGGGGTGGGACGTGCTACATATCATTTCTTTTACCACCCATTTTCTTGGCCCCATCGAACTATCATCAAGATCCTCAACTAGCACTTATCAGACACAGACGAGGGCTCGATGCCTCCGGCATTGACCAGACCGAGACAGCTTGGGAGCAATATACAGATTTCAACAAAGGATTCTTTTTCTTCATAGGTCCCGTCCAGAATAGTAAACTTATCCGCAGGCTAACAAGGATTCTAGAAACAGTTGTAAAAGAGACTGCATCAGCCCTGGAGAACTTGACCCAGGAACAGTCTGCTATGAGAATGGTCATTCTTCTGAACCGCCTTGTTCTTGACGTCATCCTGGCGGATAGGGGCGGGGCTTGTAGAATCATCGGCTCCAGCTGTTGCGTTTTTATTCCTAATAACGCACCATCTGTATACAAAGCAATAACAAGGCTCCACAAGATTGCCCAAAGCATACATCAAGACCCAGGCACGTGGACTTGGTCCAGTTGGCTCTGGGGAGTAATATCGGCATGGGGATGGAAAGTGTTGACCGTCTGTGGGTTAATACTACTAATGGTATTCAGTTGTTGTCTATGTCTGCAGTGTGGCCCGGCCATTTGCGGCCTGTGTGCTACTGCATGTGTTCCACGTCCCCATATACAAAGCATTGAAAATGGAAAAATAATGCTGCAAGAACAGATCGACTGTCTCATGAGAATAGATGCGACATGAAGGGTCCACTAGGGGACAAGGAGGGAATGAGAAAATAAAGATTATGACAAGGCCTATGTGTCCCCTATGTGTTCCCCAACGTTTCGTGTACATGCATGTACGCCATGCATTTTCCCTCCATGGCCTGTCAACCATGATGCCTATGCTATAACGTGGCCTGCCATCAAGTATCCCATGAGAGAAACGACAAATCTGCACTGAGGCCTACACGTTTTGCATCATGTTTTCCTGCACTCATGCCATTTTCATGAAAGCCCATTTTGTGGCTCAGCCGGAGCCCGAAAAGAGGATTCAGGCCTCAGACGCTCTGAGAGCTGCAGCTGCGTATCCTTGGCCTCACACACTTGGGCCTCAGCCAAAGGGACCCAGTCCGGGGTGCCGAAATAGTATTGAGCACTGTTATCTGCTTACTCCTACTGAATCACATTCCTGCCTGGAAAAGGAGGAATAAACAAAACCCGCCTGCAAAGGATAGAGCCTAGCCTTTCTGTCTCCCTTTCAGTGATTGCAAAGCTCACGTCAGTGAAAAACCCATATCCCCCATGTAAGGCCCACGCAGTGAATAAAGAAATAGAAGCCACATCGGCTCTTGGTGATGGGCAACCTATGTCACAGATCAGTTCCTGCTCCGGACTTTAGATATCAGATAATACAAGATGTGCTGGTCGTCCTGACACTGAAGGCCTCTCTTCCAGACTCCCCGGCTGCACAGCAACCTTCCCCCAGTTACACGTCAGTTACACGTCATGCTCGAGTTGAGCACAAGTAAGGCAAAGTTCCAGTAAAGTTCCAGCTGATCACGCAACCCCCTCCAGGTACCCACCCACCTATGACACTCACCTATGACTCATCAAGTGGACGCCCACATGGACACCCACCTTCACGCCTACTTACACGCCCACATGCTCTTATCTCATTCTCTCTTGCTCTGCCTGAAGCGCTCCTGCTTACGTATAATATTGAATGTATATATACTGTACTCTGTGAATAAAGTTTCAGAAGACCCTTCCTGATCCCTTGTGGTGATGGAACCATTCTCCCTATAACTCGAGTTATTGGAATAAAGCCCTTTTGAACCTGATACCACGAACTCAGCCTCTTGCTTTATGCATGATCCTATTGATACCTATAGAAATTATGAGTGCATAATACTTTATTTACGACAGGTGACCCAATCCCATATCATATATGCCACTTTTAATATATTGGAGCCAGGCGATTCTACTGGAATTATCTTGGTCTTTAATATACCAGATCGCGTTGGCATACGGAAGTAGCTCAGAGGTTGACCACAATCTTCTCCAATAGGAGAAGGGTCTAAAACCAGCTTCGTCGTCAAACGCCCTGCATCCCAAGTCAAGTAAGAGAGGATTAATGGGTGTGGACTGAGGGAGACCTGTCAGTGAGTGCAGGAACTTATTTTGAGCTAGTACTAGTTGTGAGAGATTATCATAGCCCCATATCTCCGCCCCGTAAATAATCGAGACTCTTATTTTCCCATTATACAATGCAATGGCCGGACCCACCGGTTTGGTATGTGAGGCTTTATGTTCTTTTAGGAGGGCCCCAGCTAATTGATTATGTTTGAGGACGAGTAGATCAATTTGTGGCTTCCAAGACAGCCTACGACCCATGGTGATCCCCAGATAGGTAAACGTGTCCGTTTGTTCCAACAAGAGGTTATTCATTGACAGTTTACTCTTAATTATTTTACTTTTATGCATCACCATATATTTGGTCTTATCAACGTTAATGGCCAGTTCATGGTCGTTACAGAAGACCAAAAATCTGTCTAGGGCCCGTTGCAGACCGGATTCAGTCTTAGACAGTAAGAGCGTATCGTCCGCAAACATAAGAAGTGGGATCCTTGAGCCATCCAGTGAGGGAGCATCTGATGGAAAATTAACAAAATAAGAGATGACCCTGTTAATAAACAAAGAGAACAGGGTCGGGGCTAAAACGCACCCCTGCCTTACGCCCCTATTAACCGGAAATTTTTCAGTAAGTTCACCCTGTTGTCCCCATCTAACTTGGGCAAAATTAGAGGTATGGAGTTTGACAATGAGCGATAAAAGAGCCGGTGGCATACCTGCCTCCTTGAGAGATGCCCACAGCTTGCTGCGGGGAACTAAGTCAAAAGCAGATTGTAAATCTACAAATGCAGCATAGAAGGTTCCTCCCGTTAAAATGACCGCTTTCCAATAAATCATAGAAAATTTAAAAACCTGGTCAATTGTACTAACATGGGACCGGAACCCAGCTTAAAGGGTAGATAAAACCTGAGACTCGTCAATCCAATCATTAACCCTACGAAGTACGATCCTGGCCACAATTGTTTGAAGGGAATCGATTAGGCTAATGGGTCTGTAGTTGGATGGGCTAGAGCGGTCTCCCTTTTTGAAAATAGGTATGATTTCTGCACCTAACCAAGAGATAGGCAGAGGAGCACCCCGTGCCAAAGCATTCATTAGAAAGGAAATATAAGTGGCCCAGTTTTTTTAATCAAATTTAAAAAGATCCGTAGGGATACAATCCGGACCAGGCGCCCGGCCAGCAGGCGCAGCTTCTATGGCTTTCTCAATCTCTGTCAAACCAAAGGTAAGAACCTCCGTAGATACAAAATCAATAGAATCGGACACAGGGGTTAGAGGACAAGTGAACTGAGCTTGATAGTGAGAAACCCACATATCTGGGGTTACATTGTTAAAAGGGGTAGGCTCAGACACCCCGCTTCCCCATTTTATTAGGTGCCAAAATTTCAGCCAGTTCTTCTCTTCAGATGCTTTTGTTAAATCCTCCCATCTTTCTATATCGAAGCGCTCTCTGGCCTTCGATAAAACCCTTTTATACAATACCCTGGCTGCTTTGATGGCCTGGATATCATTAGATTTGATTGCGAAAGAAAGTGATCTAAAGGCTGCGGAACAATCTTTATTGTACCAATTAGCTGGTTTAGGTCGACTGGAATGATTAGCCTTCCTTTTAAGGGTGAGCAAAGATTTCAATTTATCAAAGAGTACTACATGTTCTTTCATTAGACTAGGAGGAGGAACTTCTAAAAAGTTAAAAACTGATAAGATGCGAAGTGAGTCCTCAAGTGACTTATGAAGCTGGCTTTGGAGGCCTTCGTTATCAATTACTTTGACCCATTTTAATCGACGGCAATCATTTGAGAGCTCAATATCACCGACCCGCGATTCCCTGTGAGAGCCAATGCCCTCAGTGAGCTTAGTAACTAGCTTCATGGAAAGAGGATCGTGATCACTTTCTGGTCTTGTGATCACAACCATATCAAGCACGGTGGGCCAGAGATCAAGAGTGACAAAGATATAATCGATCCTGCTCCCACTCTTCCCATTGAAAAAGGTGTTATTACCATTGCTGTCTGATTGAGATCTCCCATTCACAGCTCTCAAGCCCCAAACTAAAGAAAAACTTTTTAATTGAAGGGCAGCCTCAGTCCACTTTTTAATAGGTGCAAGGGATAAAGGTGGGACACCCCAGTTACTATCCTCCTCAATGCTAAGTTTGCAGTCTTCAATCCCCAGAGGCTCAAATGTGCAATTAAAATCACCCATTATAACCAGCGAATTGGAGCTTACAAACCCATTAATAAAAGGGTCCAGATGCTTAATAGTTGGCGAAGTTCTGCCCCCCGGTTGACCTCTCGAGTAAATATTAATTAGATTATAAACAAGCATACCATCCTTATAAACTTGCAAAGCCAAGATATCATCGTTATCCAGTGGTATTTCCTTAAACTGAAGCGATGAATGCTGCCTGACCCAAAGTAAAAGACCCCCACGAGGTCGACCTTTCCCTTTAGAGATGGCCACTTTCCCATAAGCCAGATAGCCTGGCCGATGAATGATGGATAATGACCAAGTTTCTTGCAGCGCAATAATGTCATGGGTGTCCACCAAGTTCGACCAATCTTTAGAAGAGAGTTTGGAAGACAAACCAGCGACATTCCAGGACAGCATAGAAACACCTCTGCTATGGGGGATCACGGAAGGTACATGTGGGACCACTGCAGATAGGGGTGATTGAACTCTTGGTGGGAGAGAGTCTGAGTCGGATGGGAGGCCAGTAGGTGAAGATAGATGTAGATTATGGCCAATTCCAGGCTCCTCATTAAGAACCGGGACGGCCAACTCTTGTTGTGGTTGTCAATCACAGGCCTCAAGATCCGAGAGGGGGGCAAACCTGTTTTGAGTTGGGGCCTCCCATAAACTGGTTGAAGATCTCGGATTTACTCTCTGTGGGCCAAGTCCCGAAGAAAAGTTCTGGGGAATGGAACAATGAGGGTCTTTCCTGTAGAAGAACCCGAGTGGCAGAACCACAATTGAATTCTCCCCTGGCCTTGCACATCCTGCCAGGGCATCCAGTATAACTCTGGGAGACTGTGTGTTGTCAAAGTTGAATATCACACAGTCGCCCTTCATTTCCTTCTTAAGAGGTCCAACCCACATGATTCGTCTAACCATTATCATGTGGTTAAGAATATTTTCATACAAAAACCTACTCCCTTTAATTTGGTATTGAGCCAATGTCTGGTTTTGCAGAACAGTTGGTCAGTGGTTTCGGGATTGCTGCTGCAACAGTGTGGGACATTGGCCAAAATAACAGTCAAGGGTGCTGCAGCTGGAGGCAGATGAAAGAGACCATTTTTAGGCCTAGAGCCATAAGGTCTACTAGCATCCCCCTTAACAATTTGTAGGTGGGAATCATCCCTTAAATGGGAGTGGCTGTTATCCTCCCTTCTGCAGTTAAGAGGTCGACCATTACTAGAATTATCTAGAGGCAAGTTGGACTCCTTACAGGGACCCAGAGTAGTTTGTGCAAATTCACCTGGTGTTTCAGACAAGGCAGCAGAGTACCCAAGGGACAGGGAGGACCTATAGTTCGGGGTTGGTAATCTATTTGTGACTAACTCCCTAATATCTGAATCCCTAGTTAGTGATCTCAGAGTGTCTATTAAGGGTTGAATAGGAAGAAGTCTAGAATCACTAACAGAGGTGGATTTGGTAATAGGTCCCGGGGTATGCTTTAGGCAATCTGTAGCGCAGGCCTCCCTAATCCCAGTACTAACTAATGAGGAGAGGTGTAAAAGATTTCCTCAATAAGGCCCAATCTATGTGTGAGTGGAGATAGAAGAGTGGACATGAGATTTTCGAGACGATACCACAGATCTTCGCTGCCTCGAAGGCTAAGGTCTCTAAAGGATGAAGAAATAGAGTCAGGGGGGGTAGGTGTATCCGGTCTATCGCCGGTATTAGAGGTTGCATCTATAGTTGGAATATTAAGCCTCAGAGTTTTAGCTGCTAGAGGTCTCTGGGGACCAGCTCCCCGCTTCCTTTTAGTAGTGGGGTCAGGGGGAACAATAGAGGGCTTGGGCTTGAGTTTACTAGACAAAGCAGCTCTTGCAGGAGCTCTTTTCTTACTATTACGAGTCCCTGGATGCTCTGGAATGGAGGATGTGGTGATAGAATCCAATAACGAACTGATATTACTGATATTATGAGTATGAGTGTCAGGTGGAGCAGTAACCTCTGTTTGTAAGAGAGGTAGCAAAGCATGAACGGGGGAGCAAGAAGAAACCATAGGGCCGAGGGAAGATCTTTTAGTCGGCAATGGTTCTATTGATAATCTACGCTCCGTGATGGCTATCTCCTTTTCCAACACAGAGGACGCTCTTAGAATTAATTGATCAAGAGTGCCCACACCCCCCCCTCCCCTGAGAGTGGCACAGACTTGTTAATAGCCCTCCTATTCATAATGACAAAATTCTCAAAGACTAAACACAGAAGAGTTACGGGTCAAGCAGACAATGTCAATCACAGGGCAAATCCGAATCGTAGTTACCGGATTAAGAAGAGATCAGCAAAGTCCCCAGGGAACGTTAGAGGGTTGACCCAACCCAACCTCAAACGGCCTCTGACGGGCGCGGACGGGCCCGCCCTTGGCCCGGGCTTTGCCCGGGCGCGCCCACGCTAGTCCCGCGCAGCGGGAAGCGTGTAGTCCTTTTAAAGGGCCTCTGGCGCCCTCTATTGCCGTGTGGCGCTCCTCACGCTGGGGACCTCTGGGAGGTGTAGTTTTGCCAGGTCAGCCGTTCCCCTCACGGCGCGTTTGCGTTTACAGAATGGCAGGTAATACCAGGCAGGCAGGCAACAGAAGCACGGGTTCAGCCGTTTCCCTCACGGCGCTAGTGACAAAGAGTTTTCTGCGTCCCGCGCAGTGGGAAGTGTGTAGTCCTTTTAAAGGGCCTCTGGCGCCCTCTATTGCCGTGTGGCGCTCCTCGCGCTGGAGACCTCTGGGAGGTGTAGTTTTGCCAGGTCAACCGTTCCCCTCACGGCGCGTTTGCGTTTACAGAATGGCAGGTAATACCAGGCAGGCAGGCAACAGAAGCACGGGTTCAGCCGTTACCCTCACGGCGCTAGTGACAAAGAGTTTTCCGCGTCCCACGCAGCGGGAAGCGTGTAGTCCTTTTAAAGGGCCTCTGGCGCCCTCTATTGCCGTGTGGTGCTCCTCGCGCTGGGGACCTCTGGGAGGTGTAGTTTTGCCAGGTCAGCCGTTCCCCTCACGGCGCGTTTGCGTTTACAGAATGGCAGGTAATACCAGGCAGGCAGGCAACAGAAGCACGGGTTCAGCCGTTTCCCTCACGGTGCTAGTGACAAACAGTTTTCCGCGTCCCCGGTACTAGTTATCAAAAAGTGATTTTATTTTAAATTTGGATTTTGAGTAACTTTTAAAAAGTTTCTTTGGATTATATTTCTAGCTGTCTTCTAACTGAAATTAGCTTTATTAAATGTAATAATGTAACCCATTGTTTTCCTATGGAACAGCCAGGCTTAGTACAGAAGAAAATAGCGCTTTGGGCTTTTTCACTGTAGGGACATGTTTAACATTAAACGTTTTCATGTCTTCTTTTAAATACCTTGAACCCTACTTTATGGGCAATAAGGCAAACGTAGAAGAGACTCATTAATAGGTCTGTGTCTGTGGAAAGGGGTTATTTTGAAAGATCCAATTTGCGGATTAACACTGGGTCAGCCAGGCTACAATGGTAGCCCTACAGTCATGTTTGCACTGTCACTGTATTGGGTGGCCTAGTGGGCGCTGCCGCTCACCAGTGACATATGATATACAGGCCCTGGGTACACTTGGTACCATATACTTATAGGTAACTTAAATATGCCAATTTGGAATATAACAAATGTTTACATCTTTTATGGATCAGAGCCCATGCACTGGGACCTGGTTAGCAGACTTTCAGTGCACAGAGTTGAAAAAACAGCAGCAACAGCCCAAACAAATGGGGACATTTTGGCATTTTCCTCAAGTTGGTATACGCTCACAAGAAGTATGGGCCAATGAGAGAGTCTTTCAACTATGATATTTTCTCCACTAATTGAGTGTCTAATCTAGTCAATACATTTGTATATAGCTGTTTCATGTCTCTGTTTAGTGCCACTTTAAGCTTGAGGACTAGTACTAAGACATCCTTCAGAATCAATTACTGTTATTGGTGTGGACTGTTAAAGGTCCATACCACTTAGTGGTTGTTGTGTCAAATTTCAAGCAAAAACAACAGTTGATGGACAGAATGCAGAACAGTGCCATACATTCAACCCAGTACAGAGATCTGGGCCTAAATCCATCGTTTTTTTGCTCACCATGCCATTCCAGTTTGAACCCAGCCATATGCAAATCAGTCTTGACCCTGTGTCTCATGGGAACAGTCCAGCCCGAACTGCCAAGCCAGGTCCTCCCTGGACTGGAAACAAGTATCCTAGGACCGGTTTTGGGGTTTCACCCCTCTTCAGCCAGGATAGCTTGATTCCAGTGGCATGGAGAGCACGGGACCCACGTCTGGGCATACCCGTCCCACTCGGGATGACAAATGCAAAAACAACAGTTGATGGACAAAATGCAGAACAATGCCATACATTCACCCCAGTACAGAGATCTGGGCCTAAAATCATCATCTGAAACCGGTCCTAGAATGCTTGTTTCCGGTCCAGGGAGGACCTGTCTTGGCAGTTCGGGCAGGACTGTTTCCATGAGGCACAGGGTCAAGACTGATTTGCATATGGCCAGGCCTAAACTGGGGTGGCATGGTGAGCAAAGGAATGATGGATTTAACCCAGATCTCTTGACCGGGGATGAATGTTTTGATTTGTTCTGCATTCCATCTATCAATTGTGTGCCTTTTGCTTCTTTGCCCTAAGTGCGCCGGGAATGCCCAGCCGTGGGTCCCAGGCTCACTGTGTCACTGGAATCAAGCTATTCTGGCTGAAGAGGGGTGAAACCCCGAAACCTGTCCGAGAATGCTTGTTTCCGGTCCAGGGATGACCTGGCTTGGCAGTGCGGGCTGGACTGTTCTCATGAGGCACTGGGTCAAATTTGATTTGCATATGGCCAGGCCTAAACTGGGGTGGCATGGGAGCAAAAGAATGATGGATTTAACCCAGATCTCTTGACTGGGGTGAATGATTTGATTTGTTCTGCATTCCGTCCATCAATTGTGTGTCTTTTGTGTCAAATTTCATAGCAACTGTTATTCCTCTTAGAATCAATTGATCGCTAAATTTATTTCTAAATATCTATACTTTCATAATTAAGTTATAGTAACCATTCAACTCACACAGTACAATTCATGTGTTACTCTTCAAGTCAATGCACTTCAGAGACAAAATAATTTCTTGATTCACATTTGTATAAAAAGAAAACAATTTTTCTTAACTTACCACCCAGCAAGAATATTATTGTACCTGGACTAACTGTTGGTTTCTCACAGTTACTCACTAATTTCTCACTAGAGTGGTGGTTTCTGAAAAGAAATAAGTACATTTAATTTCCATACCATAAATTTCAATATGAGTCCTCAAACAAAATGTCACCTCCTTTGTTTTGTCCTCCACTATGCTCAATTGGGTGTCTCTTGCCGATACCAAAAAATCCACTACCTTGTATTTGCACAAGCTGTCTTTTTATGTTCTCAGCAGCGCTTACAGTTTTCGCATAAAGATCACAAATATCAGGATTTCTGTTCCACTTATTTACAAATAAGTGTTTTCTCCTCACATTAAGGGGCCGGTTACGATGCCGGTCAGAAAGCATTCTGACCGACTCTGAATTATTTATGACCGAATGAGATTCGGGGAGTCTGACCGACCGATTATGATGTTTCCGAACACCATTTGTTTGTGTCATGCCCCGGGACTCGAACTCTGCTCCACAGACGAACCAGTATTTAAGGGGGCTAGGCGCGTACGATCGCGCTTAGCGTTCTAGCTTAGTTGCCTGGTTTTGGTCCGAGTGTTGAATGCCTGACTTCCGTAAAGATTGCTTCCTGTTTCCGGAGTAGCGTAAATCCTTGCGGGTTCTTTCCAAGCGGTTTTGGCGTGTTTGCAAGACGCCAAAAAAGTGCCGTTGCGAGCTCTCCTGTTTCACCTTGGAGCTCGCTTGTGTGTTGCCATTGTTTGTTGTCCATCCCGGGGCAGCGTCACTTCGCGTGAGTGCACGCCCTTTCCGTATCCCAGTGCTGCCTCTCAGACGCAGCGCGAGCACCTTGGTGGCGGTAGGATATTTGTATAAAGTGTGCTTGTCTTTTCTTTTTCGTTGCCCTCCCCCACTCTGTCCATACGTTTTGTTTTGACATTATTTGAGGGTTCAGCTATCCCTTGCACTGTTCATTCCCACTCGACCGTTAATTTTCTTGTTTTCCTTTTTATGGGAAGTTACTAGTTCACATTTCAACTGCATCTGGAACATCCACGAAGTTCCACAGCAGTCACCCCCATATCTCACAACCCTGATCTATTCCTCCTCCTCATGAATGGTGGGATAATGCTTCTCTGAGACTGGAAGTTTCACTAATACAAAGGGGCTGCTAGCGTGAACCACGAAGTAAGAACCGATGCACGACTGAAACACGGTAACAGCGCAATGCGCTCCCTTTTCTTATGTGTTTACAGTTACCTTAAGTATGAGTGAATCTAATAGTTATTGCCTGCTGCTTTCCCGTTAGGTCGTAGCCCACATCTAAAGTATTTCCATTGTACCTGTCATTGATAAATACCAGGAAGGGGAGTTGGAGTGGTCTCCATGAGTGAGTGAAGAACCTATAGCAGCTCTGATGTTATTGATGTCACCATTACATAAATTCCTCTGACTTATTGCTTATGTGATTTAGGAAAACTGGTCATTCTATGCTTGTCCTCTCCTGTGTACCTGGTATTTCCAAACGTGGTGATTCCCCGTCCTGCAAAGAACTCCAGACCCCAGTGGTAGGTGGGCTTGCTGATGTTCATGGTTTACTGTTTATGTGCCAGAGGGAAGAGTGATTAGGTTTTCTATTACAGTGTGTATCCAGAGAAGACCCACCTCCTTGGACCCTCCTCAACACTACCTCTGAAGTCACACCCTCCTTCCCTTGTTTTGTCACCCTGTTTTCCCTTGGCGTGTCATCCGGTTCTCTAGGGTCTGATAGAGACGGAAGGCCGCAGGGGAAGACAGAGATATATCTTCAGGTTCCTGACGCTCCTGCAGAAGATTCTGAGCACCCTTACAGAACGCTAAGCCTTAAACAGTGTGTTCTGCCCGAGCGTCATGGATTTGGGTACAGTAACGTTGGCTGATGTGGCCAATATGATAGGCAATTTGCAAGGTGAGACCCAGGCCTTAGCAGCTCGAGTAGATGCCCTGCAGGGCCTACAAAGAGCGGGGCCCTCAGGAGAGAGAAGTACTGGCCAACAACCAGTCATCCATGTAACTACCCCCCAGTCCATTCCCCTAGCCCCGCTGGAGCGTTTTGCAGGAGACGCAGCCCGATGTGCCGCTTTCCTGAGTCAATGTCAACTACACTTCTCGTGCAAGGCGGCCTGTTTTCCCTCAGATCAATCTAGGGTGGCGTTCGCCATATCTTATTTAAGCGGGTCCGCTGCTGATTGGGCTATACCCTTAGTGGAAAGAGATGATCCTCTACTATATAATTATGGAGCCTTTAGGAGGGAGTTCCGTAAACTGTTCGATAGACATGTGTACACCCACGCGGCTGATACAGAGGTGTTAGCCTTGAAGCAGGGGAGTCATGATTTGGTCCAGTACATCACTTCCTTTAGGAGACTAGTGGTAGAGGCCAACTGGCCGGAGGAAAAACGCGGTGCACTCTTCTACAGGGGTTTGCGGGACGAATTAAAGGACGCTCTATCCCAAATAGTTGAGTTACCTGAATCTTGTCCTGACCTAATAGACTTAGTGATTCAAATTGATCATAGGTTAAGAGAACGGAAAAATGAAAAGGGAAAAGGGGAACCGCGATATGGACTGTTTAAGGAGAAACGGAGTGAGCTGCCAAAGTCCGTGGATGAGAGCGAGCCTATGCAAATAGGGATGGTGCGGGGCCCTTTGACGCAAGAAGAAAGGCAGAGGAGAAGGGCCGAGAAATTGTGCATGTACTGCGGTAAAGCCGGTCATTTTGTACGAGCTTGTCCTGCCAAGCCGAGCCCTGTTAACCGACAGGGAAACTAGAAAGTCCGGGGTCCTTTGAGACCAGGCTCCCGGGCAGTTCAGGTTGTACGGTCTCCCCCGCTGATCACGACTTGTCCGCCACGTCACATTTCTATGTTTCCGCCTATATCGCACTGGAACAGCAGGGATTACATGTAAGAATCATGATTGATTCTGGAGCATCAGGGAATTATATGGATGAAGAATGGGCCCGTAACAACCTAATACCCTGTGTAAAGAAAGAGGTCTCCAATAGGGTCTCAACTATTGATGGCAGGCCGCTTGTCTCGGGACCGGTGACCCATCAAACAGAGCAGTTGCACATGAGTATAGGACCTCAGCATCAGGAAGACCTGTCCTTTGATCTGATACATTCACCACACATTCCCGTTTTATTAGGAATCCCGTGGCTAAAATTCCACAACCCCGTCATCAATTGGGAAAATTCCCTTCTAGAATTTCGCCCTTCCCGAAGTCAAAAGGGAGTGATAGCTGGCACGCTAGCTGACATACCTCCTGTGGCAGAGGAACAGGCGTCTGAGCTACCTACCTGTTACGCCGATTTGAAGGCAGTGTTCGACCCCCGAGAAGCAGAATCTCTCCCTCCACATAGGGTGTACGACTGCCGAATAGACTTGGAAGCGGGGGCTAGAATACCTTGCAGTCGTGTATACTCGCTAACAGAAAAGGAAAACGTGTATCTACGACAGTACCTCGATGACATGCTGGAAAAGGGGTTCATCAGATCTTCGCGCTCCCCGGCTTCTTCTGCATTATTTTTCATTCCCAAGCGGGAAGGGGGATTGAGATGTTGTATTGACTATCGACGGTTGAATCAGGTCACCATCAAGAATCGTTACCCGTTGCCCCTCATTGCCTCCCTCCTTGACAAAGTGAGAGGCGCACAGTACTTCACGAAATTAGATCTACGTGGTGCATACCATCTTGTGCGAGTCAAGGAGGGAGATGAGTGGAAGACAGCGTTTTGCACCAAATACGGGCTATACGAGTACTTAGTCATGCCCTTTGGGCTTTGTAATGCTCCTGCAGCATTTCAATTTTTCATTACTGAAGTGCTCAGAGATATGCTAGAAGATTATGTCATAGCCTACATTGACGATCTATTGATTTATTCTGCCTCCCTGTCAGAACACATCATGCATGTACGGAAGGTATTAGAACGCCTACATGACAATAAATTGTACTGTAAACTAGAGAAGTGCTCTTTCCACACACAAGAAGTGCCCTTTCTAGGTTTTGTGGTGTCTCCATGGGGTTTGGCAATGGATCCTGGTAAAGTGAAGGCTGTCTTGTCATGGCCAGCGCCTAAAACAGTCAAAGAGTTGCAAAGCTTTTTGGGTTTTGCCAACTTTTATAGAAGGTTTATAAAGAATTTTTCTGATCTGGCATCGCCACTTACGGCCCTCTTGAAGAAGGGAGTCATCTATACCTGGTCCAGAACAGCTGAGAATGCATTCCAACAGTTGCGCCTTTCTTTCACCCGAGCTCCCGTTCTTCACCACCCTGATCCTGCCCTGCCTTTTATTGTGGAGGTTGATGCTTCTCAAGTGGCCGTGGGGGGAGTTCTCAGTCAAAGAGACCCTGTTAGTGGCCTTAATCACCCAGTGGCCTATTTTTCACACAAATTCACCCCGTCAGAATACAATTACGCGGTAGGGGAAAAGGAGCTTCTCGCTATAAAAAAGGCTTTTGAAGAATGGCGTCAGTATTTGTTGGGGGCTAGGCATCAAACAACAGTTCTGACAGATCACCGCAACCTCCAATATTTGACGTCCGCCAAAGCTTTGTCCATGCGACAAATACGGTGGTCACAGTTCTTTTGCGAGTATGACTTCTGTATCCACTACCGTCCAGGGCGGAAGAATGGGAAGGCGGACACCTTATCTCGCTTAGGGTTTGATCACCCCGAATTGCCTTTGGAAGCCCCGACTATTGTTCCTAAGGAAGCCATTTTAGGTGGGGTGCTCTCTGAAGAAATGTTTCTCACCCAGGTTAGGCAGAGCCAGTCATCAGCAGAAATGGGGGGTGTTGTGGGTTCTCAGCCCACTACCATTCAGAACGGTTACGTATGTGTACAAGGGGGAATAGTTTTACCCACTAGGGAACTGCAGCAACAGGTGTTGGATTGGTACCACTCCCATACATTGGCAGGCCACCCAGGAATTAAGAAGACCACTCAGGCAGTGCGAGAACGATTCTGGTGGCCGCGCATGCTGAAGGACATTATTACGTATGTTAAGACGTGTCATGTATGTGCCCAGTCCAAAGTCTCCCGCCAAAACCCAGTGGGCTTACTCCTGCCTCTCCCTGCTCCGCCGGGACCCTGGCATACTGTATCCCTTGATTTTGTTGTCGAGTTGCCGGTGACCCAAAACCAAAATACTACCCTGCTAGTGGTGGTGGATATGTTTACAAAAACAGCTCATTTTGTTCCCTTGAGGGGGTTGCCTACTGCCAGTGAACTAGCTTCAGTGTTCTTACGAGAGATCGTCCGGCTACATGGAATTCCGTACTGGTGTCTGATAGGGGGGCCCAGTTTGTGTCCCGGTTTTGGAAATGTTTGTGCTCCTTGCTTGGTATAGATGTCAGGTTGTCCTCTAGTCATCACCCCCAATCCGACGGGCAGACTGAGAGGGTTAACCAATGCTTCGAACAGTACATGAGAACACAGGCACTGCAGAAACCTATAGAATGGGATGAATGGGTGTGGGTGGCTGAAATCGCATATAACAACAGCCCCCATTCCTCTACGGGCTACTCACCCTTGTATAGTTCTCACGGATTCCATCCCAAGTTGTTACCTACTGGAGTGTCCCCGGAAGGCCCTACCCGGCGGCCAATGAGTTTCTCTCACGGCTGCAAGAAATCCATAGTTGCACCCGGGAGAATCTGGAAGCCGCAAAGACAGCGTATAAGGAGGGGGCTGATCTTCACAGACGGTTAGAACCTGTCTATGAACCGGGGGATAAGGTGTGGCTTTCCCCCAAACATCTGGCACTTCGTGGTCCACGCAAGTTCAACCCTGCCTACATAGGCCCATACAAGGTACACAGTGTGATCAATCCAGTGGCTGTGAAACTGGAATTACCTACCTCATTCAAGATACATCCGGTGTTCCACGTTTCTCTGGTAAAGCCTGTGGAATCGGGCACCCGGCTCCCGCGTCGTCCACCTCCAGTCTCTCTTTCAGATCCCTCTGAGTATGAAGTAGAATCCATAGTGGATTCGCGATTGGTGAAGAACACCCTCCAGTATCTCATACATTGGAAGGGATATGGAGTGGAGGAACGTACGTGGGAGCCGGTCGCTAATGTCCACGCCCCTCGCCTTGTACGCCTGTTTCATATGAAGCATCCTGACAAACCCAGACGGGGGGGGGCCGTTGTGGGGGGAGTGTGCTGTCATGCCCCGGGACTCGAACTCTGCTCCACAGACGAACCAGTATTTAAGGGGGCTAGGCGCGTACGATCGCGCTTAGCGTTCTAGCTTAGTTGCCTGGTTTTGGTCCGAGTGTTGAATGCCTGACTTCCGGAAAGATTGCTTCCTGTTTCCGGAGTAGCGTGAATCCTTGCGGGTTCTTTCCAAGCGGTTTTGGCGTGTTTGCAAGCTCTCCTGTTTCACCTTGGAGCTCGCTTGTGTGTTGCCATTGTTTGTTGTCCATCCCGGGGCAGCGTCACTTCGTGTGAGTGCACGCCCTTTCCGTATCCCAGTGCTGCCTCTCAGACGCAGCGCGAGCACCTTGGTGGCGGTAGGATATTTGTATAAAGTGTGCTTGTCTTTTCTTTATCGGTGCCCTCCCCCACTCTGTCCATACGTTTTGTTTTGACATTATTTGAGGGTTCAGCTATCCCTTGCACTGTTCATTCCCACTCGACCGTTAATTTTCTTGTTTTCCTTTTTATGGGAAGTTACTAGTTCACATTTCAACTGCATCTGGAACATCCACGAAGTTCCACAGCAGTCACCCCCATATCTCACAACCCTGATCTATTCCTCCTCCTCATGAATGGTGGGATAATGCTTCTCTGAGACTGGAAGTTTCACTAATACAAAGGGGCTGCTAGCGTGAACCACGAAGTAAGAACCGATGCACGACTGAAACACGGTAACAGCGCAATGCGCTCCCTTTTCTTATGTGTTTACAGTTACCTTAAGTATGAGTGAATCTAATAGTTATTGCCTGCTGCTTTCCCGTTAGGTCGTAGCCCACATCTAAAGAATTTCCATTGTACCTGTCATTGATAAATACCAGGAAGGGGAGTTGGAGTGGTCTCCATGAGTGAGTGAAGAACCTATAGCAGCTCTGATGTTATTGATGTCACCATTACATAAATTCCTCTGACTTATTGCTTATGTGATTTAGGAAAACTGGTCATTCTATGCTTGTCCTCTCCTGTGTACCTGGTATTTCCAATCGTGGTGATTCCCCGTCCTGCAAAGAACTCCAGACCCCAGTGGTAGGTGGGCTTGCTGATGTTCATGGTTTACTGTTTATGTGCCAGAGGGAAGAGTGATTAGGTTTTCTATTACAGTGTGTATCCAGAGAAGACCCACCTCCTTGGACCCTCCTCAACACTACCTCTGAAGTCACACCCTCCTTCCCTTGTTTTGTCACCCTGTTTTCCCTTGGCGTGTCATCCGGTTCTCTAGGGTCTGATAGAGACGGAAGGCCGCAGGGGAAGACAGAGATATATCTTCAGGTTCCTGACGCTCCTGCAGAAAATTCTGAGCACCCTTACAGTTTGTACTCCCATTGACTTCAATGGGACCCTGTGCCCGACCGACAACACAGGCTCCCATTAAGATGGGGTGGTTTCAGAAAACCTTGCACCCTGTGGCGGGCACCGCATGGTGCCTGCCACACCGTGCATGGTTGGAAGGAGGGGTCCCATGGGTACCCCCTTGGGCCATAACAGGAGGTCTTAGAGTGAAGGTGGGCCTGCTACGGGCCCCCAAAGTCAGATTCAGACAGCCAATCCGTGTCAGACAAACTGATTCAGAAAGACTGTCCGAATCCGCCATCGCAATGTGTCGTTCGGAAACGCAGTCTATAGACCTGTACGATTTGGCTCCGACCGACTGGTTTTCGCCAAATGCCAATCTTAACTGAGTCAGAATGACCAAACGGTTTCCGACTATCATAATCGGTCGGGCGGATGTGTTTCCGAGTCGGTCGGAAATGCAGGTTCAGAATCGGATTCGGACAAACCGAATGTTGTTCGGAGCCTTTCCGACCGACATCGTAATCGCCCCTAAATCTATTCCTATCTTCAAACTCCTTAGCCAATATTTCATTGCATCCTTATAACATGCCATGTTATAATTTGTTTTCACCCATCATTGTGTTTTCTTTTTGTTATTGCAACAATCGTAAATACCCTGATATTGTTTATTCTCTGATCCTCTTTTACTAAAACATCTGAATGCATATCCGGATTTTGGACTAATTAAATTAACTATTCCAACTCCAGTATGCGCAACAATAGGGTAGGTGCATGACTTTAATACCAACACCATTCCACCCATGCTTCCCTCCAAGGCAAGTCGTTATAACGGCTTGCATGCTAAACGAATGCGTACTAAAGACGCACTCGTTCTATTGCCGGCGTTGTAAAGGCAAAGCGGGATTCTGGCTTTAGTCTGAAAGACTTTCCCCACTTAAACCATCCATACAGAACTGGAAGAGAGGGTTTTACAACTCCCACTTATTGTGTGAAAGTTCATCAACTCATTATAAGAATAACATGTTCATTTAGCTGTCCTTTCTTTTGTTATGCCTGCACTGTTGAGTGACCAGCGATTGATAGACAGATTGAGAGACTGACAGAGGTCTGCGATAGCAATATGGGCATCCTGGCACTGAATTTATAATGGAAATAGATCGAATAAGCTTACAGAAATAGACGAGGTTTGAGAGCCTCTCTGAAGGAAAGAGATAGAGAAGTGCTTCTCAAATGTATAGGGAGGATATACAAACGTTTGGCTGCTAAGTAACTGAAGGATTTGTCTCCTGTTCTATCCACCATTTCTTAAATGAAGTAATTTGAAGTAACATTCGTCTTTACGACCTCAAAGTACGAACTTGCGCGTCTTGACAAATTACATTTGTAATGTATGAAGGTCTGAGTATTGAGAGATTTATGTTTAGGGCAGAGGCAATTAAAATGGATTCTCTGCCTGATAGTCATCCAGTAAAGCTTTCTCCAGGGCTCTGAAACATGTTGGTATTTCTTCTAAGAGCACACTAGGTAAACAGTTGCTTTCTGTACTCTTTGAAGTTTCTGCATGAGTTCAACTGAAAGGCCTACGGATAGACTATTACAGTAATTAATTTTTGTTAGCACAGGCCGAGACAACTGAAGGATGAAACGTCTTAGGAAGATGGGGGAGGACCAGTCGAAACTGGCAAAGCTTAAAGTGGTTGTAATTGTACAGTGTAATTGTTTGCGAATGGAGGGAAAGTTATGTATCAAACGGAATTCAAAGGGATTTCACATTTGATGCTGGGAAATGAGGCCCACACCAGTCGCAATAGCCCTTATTCCCAGCTACCTATGATTTATTTCAAGAAAAATTTGATGTGTTTTGTTGAGATTTAGTTTTAAGGAATTTGAAGCCATCCATCAGAGTAACACTCTCAAACAGTCTTCAGAAGACTAGAGTGTAGCTTTTGTATGTTGATCTAGATGTGTTAAAATTTGTGTGTCATCTGTTTATAGACTATCAATGCGCGAATATATATTGTAAAAACATACGCGAATCACCCCAATTATAGACAAAAAGCAATGTTCGACATTCAGAGTTTAGGATTTGGTTTAGATTATAGAATTTTGCATAAAACACCATGATTACACCAATCATCGAATGCTAAACATTGAATTGATCAATAATCTAGTTCAAGGATCCCAGTTAAACCTACCTAGGTTCAATCAAATTTTCTAATAGAGAAAAGACCTCTAGCCTTGACCAAAGCCAGTTAAGACTCATACTTTTCAGAAGCATGGGAAGATCTGGGCTAGATGGGCCAAATACAGAGGTATCGACTTGTCCTTAATAACGCTGCCAGTAAACCGAGACCCTATTGAACGGCTAGTGGGGAATGAATTGCCAGTTTAATGTGACAGAGTTACACAGATGTAGACGGAAACTCATTCGAGGTGTCTATATCATGTTTTTTATGGTATGTATGGTGCGTGGTTGGGGAGGGGTGTTTTTTCTTTTTCTGGTCTGATGTTCCGCAGACCTCAAGGGTGGGATATTTTCAGTACCTGGAGTTTCTACAATATGCCTTTCAAATGTACGTTGCTTAGCGGGCTTGGCCCTTCTGGTACTATAGAAAGTCAATAAAATCTGTTGTTAAAAAAAAAAAGACTCATACTTTTGCTGGAGAGAAGCCCACTACTCAGCTGGCTTTGGAGTGCAAGAAGAAACCCATGACCTAGCAATACAGAGACGAGCACAGACGATTATTATTGAATGCAAATGTTTGATACCCCAAACATGTTTCAGCTTGATTCCCATCAGTATCTCTTTACGAGATAGTTGGACTTCAAAGCCTAAGATGGATGATATTACCTTGGCCTCACAAAATTCTTGTAAAGCGGGACAAGTGGCAAACATGTGTACGATATCTGCAGCTAACCAGCCACACTTAGGACATCTAGTCTTATCAGTACCAATGTTAGCACCTCATTTTGAGATTTTCTCCAGTGTATAATACAATAAGCAAATCGCCTTAAATTGATGTAGTTTTAGGTTGATAGAGTGTACCAAACTGCCGACAATATCAAGCACGCTCTGAATTTCGGGAGTAAAAATATCAGAGGAACATGCTCCACTTTGTCGCAAGTAGTGTATTATTATCAGTAGTATACTGGCCAAGATAAAGATAAATTGTGCTCATCGAAGCCTTCGAAGCTGACTATTATATATGTAATGTTAACTTCATACCTTCGAGATCGATCACGTATTTACAGCCTAAAAAAAAAAAATCCTTGACTTGTATGTATTTAAAAAAGTAGTGATTAGGGTGGTCAAAAGAGGCCTGGAACCTGAAGAATGAGCAGAATCCATTCAGATCATAGAGTTGCCTGATGATCTCAACCCCCAATCATGCTCAGTCCTTGCTGTTTGGATCATGAAATACTTGTGGGAAGGCAGGGTTATCCAATAGTATTGCATCTTTATTTAGCATTGCTATGAAGTATTTATTCTGGATTTCCTGCCATATACGTACGATGTCCCTGACAACTTTAAATCAAACACGTTTGCGATAATTGAGATCCCCCAGTCTATTGAAAAAGCCTAAATTCCGACCCCAATGCAAATTGATGTGCAAAAACTGGTGCATCTCATTCTGCCAAGATTAACAGACTATGCAGGGGACCGACAAATGCTGTCAAGAAATATAACTTAAAATCAGGGAGCTGGAGCCTCGCTTGTTTATATGGGAATTTCATAAAACAAATTGTGCATCTACTCCACCTGTAACCCCATATAAAACTACCAATAGTGCCTTCCAGACATTTAATAAACAAATCTGGAACCCACTATGGGATCGCCCTAAACAAGCACAAAAAAGTAGGCAGAATATTCATTTTAATGATGTCGCAATACCAAGATATACAGCAGTTGTAGTTACCGCTGGGGTTGGTAAGTCTGGCTTAAAGTTCAAAAGTACCTGTGCTTTGCTATATTAAGCTTGTACCCTCAGAATGTTCCAAACGTATCTGCCTCATTTATTATATTGCCCAGTGATAGAAGAGAATTTGAAGCAAAAATCACGATGCCATCAGCATATGCAGTAAGTTTAAGTTCGCAACCACCAAATGTCAGAGGCTAGATGTTCACATTCATATGCAATGATTGCAGGCACGGCTCGATATAAAGAGCAAATAAAAGTGGGGATAGTGGACCCCCTTCCAGGAGCGGTGATAGATCTAAAATGACGATTAGGGCGTCCCAGAATACACAAGCTGGACACAAGGGGTCTTACATAGTGACTGTACCAATTTACTAAATCTATTCCCAATGTCATAAACTCCTAGCGTAGCCCACATACAATCCCATACAACACGGTCAAAAGCCATCTCTGTGTCTAATAATATCATACCTATGCTAGTATTGTTTGTATGACTAGTGGTGCACCTGCCTGGTATGAAAGCATGCTGCTGTTGAGACACTAACGCTGGGAGGAGAGGAGTGATTCGGGTTGCTAGGAATTTGGCAAATAACTTTGTGTCTGCATTGATCAAGGAGATGGGTGGAACCCATGTCCTCTGGTAGCTTGCCTTTCTTCAAAAGCACAACAATATTAGTTATGTTCCAAGTGTCGGAGGCTCCTGCCCTTATAGATATTTTGGATGACACTTAAAAATTCCAGAGCTACTATATCCTTAAACACGTTGTAAAACTCCAGAGGCATGGTATCATCACCTGCCGCTTTACCAGAGGGCAGGGCGGAAAGAGCAGCCTCCATTTCACCCATATAGAACTCTGCCTGAAGTGTAGATGCCTGGCTCTAATCTAAACAGGGTAGTCTTCAACCCTGAATATATTCCATCAGACTCGATTGATTAATCGCTTGGGGTTGGCTATATAAATCCTGGTAAAAACATGAGAATTGCTCCATAATAGCCTTAGGGTTTGAGTAAACTATACGATTACTACCTTTAATACATTGAATCATAAATTTTGACTGCCTGTCAGATTTTTGATGGACCAAAACTCAACCTTACTCATATTGTAAGGCCTGTTCTTTGCAAAGCTGGCAGCTATCTTTTCTCTCAGCCTCCCATCCAAGCAAGGACCGCTTTTCAATTAATTATAATAATGATATAAAGCCAGCTCATTCACCCCTCCCTGAGCTATCTCCTGAGCATGTAAGAATTCAAGCTGGAGAATAGACTGATGTAGAAGCCTGCCATTTTTCAATGCAGCCCTATTTTGTTTGAGGATAACCTGAAGTGTAATGCCCCGGATATATGCCTTCATTGCATCTCAAAGTAATGGTAGTCTAACCGTACGTGTTAACTTCAATAAATTCCCTAAGTAGACCTGACACATGCCTACAGTAGTCACCGTTGGACAGAAGATGATGCGGAAAAAAGAACTGGGAGCATTAATCTCTAAGCACAGTGAGTCTGAGTGTAGGTAAAATAGCATTATGGTCGGACGTGATCTTAGGACACACATCTATTTCTGCATCCTCAATCAGAGACCTCCTGGCATAAACACTGTCTATCCTAGAGTAGTGTTTATGAGGAGAAAAATAGAACATACAACTTGACTTAAAGGGATGTAATACCCTCCATACGTCAATTAGCCCATGAAGATGGGCCAGTCCGTTGATAGAGATCCTAGTTTTAGACATGCGTGGGGTAGCAGAGCAGTTAGTAGAGTCAATGCCATAATCCATAACAGTTAAAATCACCCATTATAATTACTTCCCCAGACCAGTCCAGTAATTCAAGTGATAGCATATCCACAGTATCACAGGCTGATCAACATTTGGCCCATATACCACACAGATAACACATTTCATACCATGTAGTACCAGCTGAGCAATCGCCCATCTCCCTTTCGGATCCGAGGCAGTTTTCAGTACCTTGATCTCGAGAATCTTTGCAGACATTATAGCCACCCCCACATAGAAACAGATTGTGAAGTGCACATGATAGTATCGTAGCCCAACTACCTGAGCAAAAGGCGATCCTTGTATGCCAGATGTGCGTCAGTCAGAGATATGCCGCAGTGTATACATTTTTCTTTCCTCCCGCACTAGCTGTGGCTTACTGGATGAGTTTAGGCCAGAAACAATCCAAAACATGCATTTTATCCTAGCCATATTACTAAGTAACTATGCCAAGGTACCGTCCCATACCCCAGACCAAAATTCTGACAAACCAGGAATGATACAAGTTTGAATACCATATTAAGAACAATCTGACATAATTCACCCTCACCCTACCCCGACATAGAAAAGTAGTTATCCCCTCAGTGAGCAAACTTTACAAAACACCTCAATGCCAACTCCTACCCCACACCAAACCAATACCCTGTCCTTGGAAACTTGACTTGACAGCCCTGAGAGGCAGTAACCCCCTACTTCGTGCCCCCTCAGCCACAATTCAACCACTGGCACCACTGCCAAGAAGAGAAAATATAATTGTTGTGGGATGCTTCTGATAAAGTGGCAAATTACAATCAACCAGTGAGTATAACCTGAGTAAAAAGGAGAGTAAAAGAGTAGGAGAAAGAGAAGAGAATAACAAATGTAAGAATCATTAGGCATGCATCATAGTATTATAGAATCCAAAAGCAACATGCCAAAAATGACATCGTCCAACCAACAGCATATTATCCTAGATACTGCAGGATTTAGATCTAAGAGGAGGACCCCTTCAAGTGATTTAAAGCCTGCATACTGAACTGTTCTGAGTAGCACATCTGAATCTGTCCATCCCTGATGATCATGAGCCGAGCTGTCTTGGGCTCAGCAGCTTTAAGAGGGTCTATGAGTTGAAGCATCTTCTAGCGTCAATCCATGGTAGACTACATAAATCTAACCTGACTGAAATGTACATACCATCGACCAGAACAGGTGTAGTTAGACGAGCCTTTAACAAGATCACCTCCCTTAAGAGGAAGTTCCCCATGTAAATTAAAATTTGACGAGGATGCGTTGACTTGACAGTGGCTGTGTTATGTTTATGGTTGATAGAGAGGTGGTGCGCACGCTGTATTTATGAGTCCCAGTCCCAATCCATGAGATCAGGAAATGCCTTCCCAAACAGAGAAACAATTCACTGCCAGGGGTCATTGGCCTCTTTCTCTTTCGGTATTCCAAACACCTAAGGTTATTTCTTCTCAGGCGATTCTCAATGTCTTCCACTTTAGCATGGAGATACTCCAATGGTCTTTCGTAGTCCCCAATAAACTTGACGGTAGCTGTTCCCACTTCCTCAGCATTGGTGACCTGCTGTTGTAGCTCAGCTTGTCAGTGGTGAGAGATGCAGTCTTACCAGATACTTCGAGCAGTGATTGCTGCATTTTCACATTGTCTGCTCTCAATTGAGCATAAATGAATTGTGCCTCTGACGGCTGAGCCTGGAGTAACTGTAAAATTGCCAGCAAGGATGGCTCTTGTGGATCGTCTTCTGTACTGACTTCCTTGGGACCAGTGGTTTAGAATAGCCAGAGGGGGTACTGCAAGGAGAGTCAAAGCTATTCCCGGAAGTTGGACCAATTTCACGGTTGAAAAGTATAGGAGGAGACTGATATTTCCACAAGCTGTTTGTCCTCACATGTCATGAGTGGACTCTAGACAAGAGGGAAATCAGAGCTTTCACCTCTCCTTTTGAGGTAACCCACTACCACAATGGACTGCTCTTCGCACCGCAGCTAACAGCCTTGATTGTCGCGAGGTTGCCGGCTTGCCTGACTGAGGTGGTCTGGAAGTCTCCATGAGCTTTTTTGTGTGGCCCGGCCCTTCTCAGCATGCTGTCTCCACCTCTTCCCATATGTTGCCTCAGTGCCAGAGTCTGAAGTACATGATGTTAGGTCCGCGGTGTTGTCTACAGTATTGCCATCAGTAGGATGATCAGAAATGTGGGAAGAGACAGTAACGGCAACAGGAATTGTCAGCAGGTTAGAATCCGCTGTCTGGTGTAGCGACACTGTGACAGATTGCTCTGGAGGACTAGCCATATCTTCTTCTTTAGCCACCCCTGTCAGGCCCCCAGCCATGCCCTCCTGATCACCCAAAGAAAATACCATAGTACTCACTGTATTGATGAAAGGCTGAGAGCCCTGGATAATTGCAGGCTGTATGTGTGCTACAATTGTGCAAGGAGGCTGGGAATTGAAAACTTGTTGCAAACCAAGTGAACCCAGGGACTCTGCTACAATGTTGCCTCCAACTGTCAGAGAAGTAGGAATAAAGGCTGTTTTCAGATCACTTACTTCGGTTGAGGCTGCAGCCATTAGCACATCTGCCAGCAAAATCTACTCACTAGGGGCGGACTGCTCCTTGCTAGCAGCCTGTATGAAATCCATTGCCATGCCAGATTTCAGTAGTTTTATAATGGGGCAGCCAACCGGTGAGGTAACATGGTCCATAAATGTTACCTGGGGACTGCCCCATCCTCCTTGTCCTGCTAATTATCTGCCACACACTCCTTTGCTTTATTGCGGGCCCCTGCCCACTGCCGAGCATGCTAGCCAGCTGCAGAGCCATACTGCTCGGAGTAAGCCCCGAACCATGGGGTAGGAAATGCAGTGCTGAAAACTGCCATGAGCAATGGAGAAATGTCAGGAGACCGCAAAGCCTCCAGCTGCAAAGCTGCCACATTGATGTCCTGGTAGATCCCGGGGGTCCAAGGAGTTCGCCCAGCCGGTGAAAGTCAGTGTTCACACAGTCGGTGAGAATCAGCAGGTTGATTGTAAGGTGGTGCTGCAGTCAGCGGCAGTCGGGGAGCACAGACAGGGTGCACTCTCACCTGGGGAAGATCAGCCCGCCATCTTCCTTCCAGCAGTAGTGCACACCAGGGTCTCTGCAGGTGTAAATTTACTATTAACTCGTAGTTTATTAATACAATTTTGTTTTAATTTACACAAAAGTGTGCATTTATCTTGGTAAATCTGGCACTAGAGCTTCATTGGTTTTATACCGTAATGATGATGTTTTATCCCAAAAGATTTGGTTGTAGATTTCCCTATGGATAGAGTACTTGACTACTCACATCGACTCTGCTGCAGCTAATATATAAAATGGTTTGTGGCCTCTGCTAAAGGATTATTTATGTCACAGGTCATATAGGGGCACCCTTGACAAAATGAAAGGTTCCCTTTTCTAAGGACACTTAGGTCTGGGTTCTCTTTGCCAACTTCTTAGTACAAAAGGCAACAAAATTATCCCTAGTAGACTAGAGGTGGCAGGCACAATGATGGCAAAGACATCGTGGAATAACCCACACATACCACTTTCCAATGACACCTTGTTGTGTGCTCTATGGTGTGTAGTCTAATTATCGAGAACTATGAGGGATACCAGACAAACTACTAAGTTTAAACAAGCTAACAGCACCAGGCATTAGTTTGCCCTTCGAGGAAATCCTTGAAGGCAACTGTGAATCCAAGGAGATCACAGTAAGTCATGAGAGGCAATGAATGGGCAACACAGCAGGTTGCAGAAAAATTGTTCTTCCCTTGATGATTTTTATAAACACTCTGATACATTAAAAAGAAAATTAAAAGAGAGAGGTTATCTTAAAAAAAAACTGATCAATCACTCATTTAATAGAGCTAGGTTCTACAATAGGGACAGCATGTTTAACAAGCCTGTTAAAAAAATTGGAAATGACAAGATACTTTTTGTCAGTCATAGGAATTGGAAGAGCTTAAATGACGAAGAGAGATAATTAGAAAAACTATTATTTGCCATCAGACGTAATAGAAATTTACGCCACACCCTGGTTCACATGTCTAGAGAATCTAAACCTGAGTAACAGACCACCTGCATATGACTAAAGCCACTGGGAATCATAGATGTGGTAACTGTACCATATGTGATCAATGTATAACAGGGAAAATGATTGGACACAATAGAGTCAAAGCAGTGACAAGTAGTTTAAATAGCTGCCAGAACAGGAATATGGTGTATCTCTTACGATGTCCATGCGGGTGGGGCTCGTAGGGGAAACAGGTACAGAGCTCAGATTAGGCTTACTGGAAGATGTCAGTCCTTAAAACATCTAAAACTAATGGTCCATTAGTGGAACACTTCACGAGAGAAAAACATGGACACACAGACTTCTGCTGGTTTATTTTAGAAAAGATCATAGGCAATAGGAGAGGTGGAAATGTAGAACAAAAGAGAAAACTCAGAGAACAATGGCACATCTCTAGGCTAAATACTGTGAGGAAGGGATAGAACTCAAGGGAAGACTGGATAAAGTTTACTAACTAAATGTAGTCTGCTGTCAACATAAGTAAAATAATGTATACCCAAGATGTAAAAAGAGGTTAATATGCTCCCCGAGTATATTTCTGGGGTACATAAGTCAGCATTTATACAAACAGTGGGCGTGGGGGAGTGAAATGCGTTCTGTGATTAGACACGAAGGAATAATAATTATAACAACAGAAAATAAACTACATTTAACGATCATTCTGCCTAGTTCATGGGATAGTTTATAGTCATGAAGTGTTAAGTGTATCACACTTCAAGATGGCGCTAGCGATATCCTGGCGGAACACCTGGGTTAGATAATGACATAGCAATGGTCTGATGCAATGTTAATAGACCCAGAAGGTATATAGCAATTAAACAAACAGTAGGTGAAGGAGATAATAGCTTTGAGGGAAGTGTGTTCCGTTAATAGACATGGGACAATAATTATAATAAGAGAACAAGTAAAGTTAAATCACATGTAGTGACTTTTTGGCATAATATACAGCATAATCTATAGTCAGGAACTGTTAAATGAAGCATACTCCAAGATGGCGCTGCCTCTACCCCAGTGGAACGCCTTTAGTAAATTCCGAAATAGGATAGGCGTGACAATATGTTGATGGACCTGGAAGGTATATATAAAAGGTCAAGGATAGCTCAGGCCATAATGAAAAATAGTTCTGTTGATATGTACGGACGTATATATGCAGCACAGAACGTTTGAGGTAAGCAATATGCCAGCAATATGCATAGAACTGTAATGCGGTCCTGATGTAACCTGGATGTTTTGAAATAGTAATGAATGGGGTGTGACTGACATATTCGGGATTCAAGTTCAGGGATGTAGTTGACAAATAGGGAGTCCTCTTCGTCCTCTGTTTTATTTTGAGTACACCCAGCTGTGGGACAATATATCAATTGTACGGGTTAGTATACCTCAATGCCTGATACACCTTACCTTGGTCACAAAGTGAAGTTAGTTTGGACCGAACGCGTATACGAATATATGTAGTAACACTAACTATGAGTTATAGTAAAAAGATCATCCACTTTTAACTATATAACTCTATGGACATATGTGTTAATAATAACTTTAGATGAGCAGGTAACCCTGTCAAAATATTTGTATTGCAGATTTTGGAATTAAGCAGCTCATGAATTAAGTAAATGGGTCCTAGTGGTACCATAAATGGCTACAGCAGTACAGTAGATAAATCATATTTCAGTGCAGACCCTCAACTGGAAAAAGTGGGCGATGACACAAGTTCTTAAGGTAGGATATTGGGGAAATGGATATTACCAGAAAGGGCAGGTTACTGTTGAAACGTTGATATTAAAGTGAGGGAAAAACTTTGTAATTGACCTTTGTATCCCCTTTAGTGATTTAGTCCAGTATTGGATTCTAAGGGTTATTTATACCATACATTGGGCTCAACCCTACTTATCGGACTTTTGAAGATTAAATGAACTGTTAAACATGAAAGATTACCGCTTTCGTTTTGTTTGGTGAGTTTAATATACCAAAGTATGATCACTCAGTACGGGAGTGGTTTGAAATGAATGTTTTTGAAGAAAAAAGGGAGTTTGTTTAATTTTGCCACTTGGAAAGGATGTGTGAACATGAGATATATGGGTTGGAGAAAGTAAGTGATTGAGCCCAAGATTTTAGCATGAAATTTTGATGATATAATCATGCCGATGTAATAATGTTTTCAGAAATCAATTGTTTTAAAAAAAAGAATATTTTATTGTGTAGTGAATAATTGAGGAATCTATATGTTTGTATGCAGGTATATTTTAACAAGAGGCATTTATACTTTGGAGATATCTTGACCAGAAGAAGATGGTCGAAAATTCAAGATAACCACCAAAACGTTTCGACTGTTAAGTTGGGCTAAATCTGAGGAACACAAGGATATAATAGATTTATATTTTATGTAACTTTTTGGTTGATGTCAACAGATTAGCGAATAAGAAAGACAAATGTAATAGTCTTGTGTGTTCTCCCTACAATGTTAGTAAAAACATTTTTTTTACTATATATGAAATTTGGTGCATTTTGCACATGAGTTTTTAAATTGAAGCTTTTAATTTAATGTGTGTATTTTATATGTTGCTTGAAATGTTATAAATTGTGATACAACATTAAAGACAAATGATTTAGCTCATTTGTAATATTTGATTTGTTCAGTTTTGGGGTCGACACTGAAGCATACATGAGATTATGGTGTTGAATGTCAGAGTGAATGGCTGATGAGATTTTGATGTGACTAATTGAGTTCCCAAAGGGAGTTTTTCTGACTTTTTAGTCAGATTTCACTTGTACAAAACAATTGACATTGAGCAGTTATAGTTACCTGTGTTAACTATAACTTACGCCCAAGCAATGCACTGCTTATGACCTCACATATTATATCACTTATGACATGGTCAGTGACATGACATCGCGAATGACATCACTGATAACATCATCCAGTGAGTGTAAGTGTTTTATAACAGTTTCTGACACTTACAGATATGTATTAAGCTACAAGATAGGTTAAATTACTATTATTTGTGTACTACTAATGAGTTATACTGTTTCTAGCATATATCATCTGAGTAGCTATGTGATTGTCTGTATCAGTGTGTGAGTTGGTGTCTGAATGGCTGTATGGGTATGTGAGTGGCTGTATGGATCTGTCACTGGGTTTCTAAGTGGCTGCATATATGTTATCACTGAGTATGTGAGTGGCTGTATGGGTCTGTGAATGGGCTTGTGAGTAGTTTTCTGGGGTAGAGTGGCTGTTTGAGTGGTTGTATGGGTGTGTGAGTTGTTGTCTGGGTATAGCAGTGGGTGTGTGAGGTCTGAGTGGTTGTATGGGTGTGTGAATAGGTATCTGAGTTCCTGTGCGGCTGTGTGGGTGGTTGTATGGGTGTGTAAATGGATGTGTGAGTGGTTGCATGGGTCTATGGGTGGTGTTACGGGTGTGTGAGTGGGTGTGTGAGTGGTTGTGTGGGTATGTGCATGGTTGTATGGGTCTGTAAGCGGGTCTGTGAGTGGTTGTGTGGGTGTGTGAGTGGGTGTGTGAATGGTTGTGTGGGTGTGTGAGTGGTTCTGTGGATGATGTCATGAGTGGTGTAACTGACCATGGCATGAGTGCTGTAATATGTGAGCTCATAAGCAGTGCACTGTGGGGGTGTAAGCTACAGTTAGCTCAGGTAACTATAACTGCTGAATTTCAATGGTCTTGTAAGATTGAAATATGAACATAACTATATCTTCCCTGGAACCTTTATTTTTTTCAGTGAATTTCTAAGGTTATTTTAATGCTATTTCCTTACAATATCTTCCATGTAACATTTACTTTTTCAGTGAATTTCTACAGTTTTGTAATGTTATTTCCTAACTATAATGTCTTTGTAACCTGGGTGTGTGAGTGGCTGTATGGTTGTGTAAGTGGCTGTATGGGTCTGTGAGTGGGTGTGTGGGTGGTTGTTTGGGTGTGTGTGAGTGGGCGTCTGAGTGCTTGTGCGAGCATGTGAGTGGGTATATGTGTCATTGTGTGGATCTGTGAGTAGATGTGTGAGTGGTTGTGTGAGTCTGGAAGTAGGTGTGTGAGTGGTTGTGTGGGCCTGGGACTGGGTGTGTGATTAGCTGTGTAGGAGTGTGAGTAGGTTTATGAGTGTCTATATGGGTCTGTGAGAGGATGTGTGAGTGGCTGTATGGGTCTGTGAGTGGGTGTGTGAGTAGCTGTGTGGATGTGTGAGTGGGTTCATGAGTGGCGGTATGGTTTGTGAGTGGGTGTGTGAGTAGCTGTATGGGTCTGTGAGTCAGAATGTGAGTTGCTGTGTGGCCATGTGAGTGGGTTTGTGGTTCTGTGAGTGGATGTGTGAGTGGCTATATAGGTATGTGAGTGGTGTGTGAATAGCTGTGTGTGTGTGTGAGTGGGTTTCTGAGTGGCTATATGGGTCTGTGATTAGGAGTGTGGGCAACTGTATGGGTCTGTAATTGGGTCTGTGAGTGGTTGCATGGGTGTGTGAGTAGGTATATGGGTGGTTGTATAGATCCGTGACTAGATGTGTGAGTGGTTGTGTGGGTTTGTATGTGGGTGTGTGAATGGTTGTGTGGGTGTGTGAGTGGTTCTGTGGATGATGTCATGAGTGATGTAACTGACCATGTCATGAGTGATGTAATATGTGAGGTCATAAGCAGTGCACTCTGGGGGTGTAAGTTATAGTTAGCTCAGGTAGCTATAACTGCTGAATTTCAATGGTCTTGTAAGATTGAAATAAGAACCTAACTATATCTTCCCTGGAACCTTTATTTTTTTCAGTGAATTTCTAAGGTTATTTTAATGCTATTTTCTTACAATATCTTCATTGTAACATTTATTTTTTCAGTGAATTTCTACAGTTTTGTAATGTTATTTCCTAACTATAATGTCTTTGTAACCTGGGTGTGTGAGTGGCTGTATGGGTGTGTAAGTGGCTGTATGGGTCTGTGAGTGGGTGTGTGGGTGGTTGTTTGGGTGTGTGTGAGTGGGCATGTGAGTGCTTGTATGGGCATGTGAGTGGGTATATGTGTCATTGTGTGGGTCTGTGAGTAGATGTGTGAGTGGTTGTGTGAGTCTGGAAGTAGGTGTGTGAGTGGTTGTGTGGGCCTGGGACTGGGTGTGTGATTAGCTGTGTAGGAGTGTGAGTAGGTTTATGAGTGTCTATATGGGTCTGTGAGAGGATGTGTGAGTGGCTGTATGGGTCTGTGAGTGGGTGTGTGAGTAGCTGTGTGGATGTGTGAGTGGGTTTATGAGTGGCTGTATGGTTTTTGGGTGGGTGTGTGAGTAGCTGTATGGGTCTGTGAGTCAGAATGTGAGTTGCTGTGTGGCCATGTGAGTGGGTTTGTGGTTCTGTGAGTGGATGTGTGAGTGGCTGTATAGGTATGTGAGTGGTGTGTGAATAGCTGTGTGGGTGTGTGAGTGCGTTTCTGAGTGGCTATATGGGTCTGTGATTAGGAGTGTGGGCAACTGTATGGGTCTGTAAGTGGGTCTGTGAGTGGTTGCATGGGTGTGTGAGTAGGTATATGGGTGGTTGTATAGATCTGTGACTAGATGGGTGAGTGGTTGTGTGGGTGTGTGTGTGTGAATGGTTGTGTGGGTGTGTGAGTGGTTCTGTGGATGATGTCATGAGTGATGTAACTGACCATGTCATGACTGATTTAATATGTGAGGTCGTAAGCAGCGCACTGTGGGGGTGTAAGTTATATTTAGCTCAGGTAACTATAACTGTTGAATTTCAATGGTCTTGTAAGATTGAAATAAGAACCTAACTATATCTTCCCTGGAACCTTTATTTTTTTCAGTAAATTTCTAAGGTTATTTTAATGCTATTTACTTACAATATCTTCCATGTAACATTTATTTTTTCAGTGAATTTCTACAGTTTTGTAATGTTATTTCCTAACTATAATGTCTTTGTAACCTGGGTGTGTGAGTGGCTGTATGGGTGTGTAAGTGGCTGTATGGGTCTGTGAGTGGGTGTGTGGGTGGTTGTTTGGGTGTGTGTGCGTGGGCGTGTGAGTGCTTGTGTGGGCATGTGAGTGGGTATATGTGTCATTGTGTGGGTCTGTGAGTAGATGTGTGAGTGGTTGTGTGAGTCTGGAAGTAGGTGTGTGAGTGGTTGTGTGGGCCTGGGACTGGGTGTGTGATTAGCTGTGTAGGAGTGTGAGTAGGTGTGTGAGTAGCTGTGTGGATGTGTGAGTGGGTTTATGAGTGGCTGTATGGTTTGTGAGTGGGTGTGTGAGTAGCTGTATGGGTCTGTGAGTCAGAATGTGAGTTGCTGTGTGGCCATGTGAGTGGGTTGTGGTTCTGTGAGTAGATGTGTGAGTGGCTGTATAGGTATGTGAATGGTGTGTGAATAGCTGTGTGGGTGTGTGAGTGGTTTCTGAGTGGCTATATGGGTCTGTGATTAGGAGTGTGGGCAACTGTATAGGTCTGTAAGTGGGTCTGTGAGTGGTTGCATGGGTGTGTGAGTAGGTATATGGGTGGTTGTATAGATCTGTGACTAGATGTGTGAGTGGTTGTGTGGGTGTGTGAGTGGGTGTGTGAATGGTTGTGTGGGTATGTGACTGGTTCTATGGATGATATCATCAGTGATGTAACTGACCATGTCATGAGTGATGTAATATGTGAGGTCATAAGCAGTGCACTGTGGGGGTATAAGTTGTAGCTAGCTCAGGTAACTATAACTGCTGAATTTCAATGGGCTTGTAATATTGAAATGAGTGCCTAAATATAACTTCCCTGGAACCTTTGTTTTTTTCAGTGAATTTCTAAGGTTATTTTATTGCTATTTCCCTACAATATCTTCCATGTAACATTTATTTTTCCAGTTAATTTCTACAGTTTTTATTGTTATTTCCTAACTATAATGTCCTTGTAACCTGGATGTGTGAGTGGCTGTATGGGTCTGTGAGTGGGTGTGTGGGTGGTTGTTTGGGTGTGTGTGAGTGGGTGTGTGAGTCCTTGTGTGGGCATGTGAGTGGGTATATGTGTCATTGTGTGGGTCTGTGAGTAGATGTATGAGTAGTTGTGTGGGTCTGGAAGTAGGTATGTGAGTGGTTGTGTAGACCGGGACTGGGTGTGTGATTCGCTGTGTAGGTGTGTGAGTAGGTTTTTGAGTGTCTATATGGGTCTGTGAGTGGGTATGTGAGCAGCTGTGTGGATGTGTGAGTAGGTTTATGAGTGGCAGTATAGTTTACGAGTGGGTGTGTGAGTAGCTGTATGGGTCTATGAGTCAGATTTTGAGTAGCTGTGTGGCCATGTGAGTGGGTTTGTGATTCTGTGAGTGGCTGTGTGAGTGGCTGTATAGGTCTGTGAGTGATTGTGTGAATAGCTGTGTGGGTGTGTGAGTGGGTTTCTGAGTGACTGTATGGATCTGTGATTAGGTGTGTGGTCAACTGTATGGTTGTGTAAATGGGTGTGTGAGTGACTGTATGTGTGTGTGAGTGGGTGTTTCAGTGATTTTGTGGGTATGTCAGTGGGTGTGTGAGTGGTTGTATGGGTCAGTGAGTGGGTATGTGATTGGTTGCATTGCCCCCCTCTATGAGCCAATATGAACCTTCAGGAACATGTGGATAAAGTTTTAAGTGACTTTGCAGATTGATAAATTGGGGGTGAATCTGGCTAACAGTGACAAAATGATAATTGTCATGCACCTTAGCAGTGTATATTGTCGGAACAGCAAATCCGGAAACGTATCCTTTAAATTCTCTGTATCTCTTTGATTACAGTATTTTGATGTAGTACAAAACATACAAATTAAAAAGAAAGACATTTGAAAGGTTTAACATAAATAATGTTACATACTTGAAACTGAAAATGAATGTGTGTGGGTCAGTAGTTTTAATTAATTCACCTCATTTTGTTTTCAAAACACAGGCAAGTTGTATGGAGGAAAACAAATAAAAAGATGATTACATATTCAAAGCTCTCGCATACCTGGTATGTGAGGGCAGTACGCAGCTGAATACAACATAGTATGACCTTGGTCACAGAACAGATTGTAGATTTTGCTAGGAGCTGTTTAACCAAATAGGGCCCTAAAAGTCAGTATAATGTAGGAAACAAAGGGGCACATGCATCAAGGTAGGCAATTGCAATTCCATAATTGCGATTAATAAGGAGTTGCAATTATGCAATCGCAATTGCCTATGCATGTAGGTTTAGCTAAAATATTAGCGATTCCTTCATATTCCTTAATTGTGAATAGCAAATTGCGATTTGCAATTAAGGAATAGCTTCCCATTCATTCCTATGGGCCTAGAGGCCCCTAGGAATGAATGGGAATTGCATGCACAATTTACCAGTACCAAATAGGTACTGACAAATTGCGCATGCAATTTCAAGGGTGCAAGGTGGCCAAAAGGCCCCCATGATGCACAACCGAAATTGACATGTGTGCACATGTGGCACACACACATGCCCTAAGGGCATGTGTGAGCACAACATGGCACTTTGAAAAATACTTTTGTGCATTTTTCAAAGTTTTAGCAAATTACCATCAACTTGCAGTTGATGCTAGTTAGCGTTTCCTAAATGCGAAGTCGCATTTAGGAAAGGCTTGTTGCATTCCAAATAGGGAATCGCAATTTGCGATTCCCTAAAGGCAAGCGCAATTTAGGTCACCGCAAATTTTGAGATTACCAATTTTGCGAATTTGCATTTGAGTTGATGCATCCCAAATGCTAAGTTACCGGTCGCAAGGGGCCATATTCTGCTAATCGGCCCGTTTGCGACCAGTATTTTGCGACCGGTATTTTAGCTGATGCATGTGCCCCAAAATAACTTGTCTTAGTTTCAACTGTGGTCATCATGATATCATGTGATACCTCACTTTCAGCTCTCCCGAAAGGTACCAACAGACATTATGCAACTGGATCTATTTTAACATTCCTACCTACACTTTAGTTGTAATTTTGATACAGTGGGTTGAAACAGCACCTCGGATTTCAGCTAAGGTTGCTGTAAAGGGACCATTTTGCAACTTAAAAATGAACAATCGTAGGTCCTTTCTCAATTTGCGCAGTAAGTTACATATAAGTATCCTATTTTTCAGTGCAACAAACAACCATCATGCTTTGAGTATGGACATATTTTTTTGGCTTGAATTTCCATTAGGGTTGTGGGAGTTGATTTACATTTATCAGCTAGACAAATGCCATCATTTTGGCAGAGATGTCGCGTCTGCTGAGTACAGAGTATAACGGCTAGCCAGAACAGCATTCTGGATCATCTATATTATAGCACTGCCCCCTGAAAAACAATGATGTTGGTGACTTGGTTAACATGTCTCTCTCAAATGTTAAGTTTCATTCTGTACATAAAAACTAAGGGGAACATACAATGTAACAGCACGATGTTATGATATACATGCTCACCCGGAACGGTTGGGGCCTAGTTGCCGCAAACAAGGGAACAGCTCGCCTCAATCTCTGCTCTCATCCTGAGTTCTCCTTGGCAAGAGGAGCCATTGACGTGCAAGAGGCTGAGCTAAAAAGTGAAATTGCACAAGCACATAAATAATACTTACCGCAGAGAAACATGACTTCTAAAGCCAAAATGAACAACATAAACCCCCCACAACATCTGCTATACAAACCAATTTGCCAGACTGAACACCTGTCAAACCTGGGGGACATTATCAACAAGAAGCTAAAAAAATGTACACTGGGTTTGCGAATCTTAAAACTTTTCACTTTTCAATTTACATAAAATGCTTTTCATCACTGTCGGGGTCCCTGGGGACCCCATCACTAGGCCTAGGTGGTCAGTGTATTCCTACCCTGCCACCTTCTCTTTTTTAAACATTTTTGTATGGGACTCAGCTGAGTTTGAGTCCCAAGATGGCTGCCAACAATTCCTGGCTGAAGTGTTGGCAGCCAATCAGATCACTGCACGAGATTGGCAAGATTCTCGGAGGGCCCACGCTGCTAGATATACAGATTTGGTTTTAATTTAATATCTCCAAAGCTACTGAACGTATTTACACCAAATAACAAAAAGCATTGGCATAGCCAATAGGTCTCGCCTTTGGGACCTTATAAGTATTTAGTTATGCAGCACAATATCCTTGGTACAACAGCATCAACTGTTGCATGGCTAAACACTTATAAGGTCCCAAAGGCGAGACCTATTGGCTATGCCAATGCTTGTTTTAAGAGCTAAAATGAGATTCATCTTTCAGTAGTCTCTGAGATATTGCAAGGTACCGACAAGACAGAAGAGTGTCAGAAACCTGCTTTTTTCTCAAGGTTTATTTTCATGCAGACCAGACGATTTTTTGAAGTATAGAATATTTATTTATGGATTATAAGACACCAATATTCATCATGTCATTTTAAAGGAACTCCCCCAATATATTGTTCTAGAATGCTAAATATAGATAATGCTTTATATCTAAGCCATTATGAATAGTTTGCGAAATAAAAACAGGTGTAACTGTCCATATAGCAAGCTTTTAAGAAACGGATGGAGGCACTTTATTATTACTTGTAAATTAAATGTATTTATATTAATTATGTATTTTTATTTATACAAATATTTTTCATGGTAATATTTCCTGATAATGAGTTTTCAGTACAAAAGCGCTGTGGATGGATCTTCAGCAAAGAGGTCAGGGTGCTTAGCCTTGAGACATCAAGTACGTGAGGCTCACTTTAGTCTTTACAAACCTACAGAGTGACGCTAGTGGTAAGCGCACTGATTGGGAAGCGTAACACTATTACACGCTGATAACATAAACCTGCTGCAACAACCAATCCAAGCTTTAAATAGGTATCAGAGCGCTTTACATGAGCACCAGTCTCGTTGCCAAGCGGAAGCGGAAGCTAGCAGAGTCGGAGAAGGTCCGGCGGCAAGAGGTGAGCTGCGTGCATTCAGCGGCAGCTCTCAGACTCTGTGAATGGCGAAAGGAGGAGGGAGGCTGTGTCCTAAGAGAATGGAGCGCGGGCCAGCCCGAGCCCGACGAGGACTAGAGCTGAGCGCAGTGAAGCCAGGTGCGGTGCGCAGGCTGTGCTGCTGCTGCTCTTTTCAAGCACTTGTGCTTGTGCTGGCATCCACCTTGTGGGAGCTAGCAGCGGTGCGCAGGCCATCTGTTTTCAATTAGTGCGCTTGCCGCTGCTCGCTCCCGCAAGGTGGATGCCAGCACAAGCACGAGTGCTTGAAAGAGTAGCGCATGTGCACTGCCTAGGTGAGACCTAAAAAGGGCTATATCTGGACCACGTGCTAGCTTTCTGCCAAATTTGGTGTGCACTTTTATTGAACCCCGCTTTTTTTCAGCCACCGCTTGATAGATCACCCTGACACTTTCCATGCACAACTAGAATTAGGAGGGCACTTTTCTTTTGGGAAATTGAATTAAACAGCGCCATAGTTATAAGCAAGTCGAAAAACGCTTTCCCTATGGAAACTAGGTCCTAACTATAACTACCTACTGGCAACCACCAATAGGAAATATATATGCATATATAAATATATATTCACTGGAAAAAAAAGAGGTTACAGGGAAGTCATATTTAGGTTTCCGTTTTACCCACAAAAAAACAAAAAAATTCAGCAGTTATAGTCATTCTTATGTTAGGAAACTAGTTACTTAACAGCATGAGTTATGGTTTCTTCAGATAAGCATAACTATAACTTCTGAATTTCTATGGTTTTGTATGGGTGAAACATCAACCTAACTATAATGTCCCTGTAACCTTTGTTTTTTCAGTGAATTTCTAAGGTTTTTTTAACGTAAAATAATAAATAATTACCATACATTAATACAACCACCGCCATTGGCTGCAGAGCCTGGCCTATGGCCAGGCTCTTTGGCCAACCCCCCCTGCATGCACCTAACCCCACGCTGCACATGGTCTTGGACCATGAATGGTGGGCTTTTGGTGTGTGAGTTTGCTTTTTTTCCATTGGGCTTCAGATCTGTGGATCCATTGCAAATTTACTCTGGGTGTCACAGAGTGAGCCACCGTGGATCTGCAGATCGTCTAAAAAATGCATTTTTCTCCATCAGGGGTCCCTCAGAGACACCCCCATATGTCCTATGGGGTAGGATACCTCTAATCTGACCCCTTAGGTGGCCAATAAGCAGAATGGGAGCCGCATCTTTCCTTTCAGGTTGCGGCCAGCCATCAGGGCCTTTCTTTTCACCAGGGTCTGAGGTCCCAGCGGGTAACCGCGGATACCTCGTGATTACTTGCAGATCCAAGAAGGATTTGCATCCATAGATATCTATATTTTTCTTCCCTTAAAAGCTACAAAAATACTGAACAAATTTACCCAAAATCACAAAAAGCACGATCTATGGACTAAGATCTAGCTTTCTGCTAAATTTGGTGTAATTCCATTTAGCGGTTTGGGCTGTGGCCATGTCTAAAACTTGCAAAATCTCCAAAGACAATGCATGGGGAAAAAGTGTTTTGGGACCCTCCTTTTTCTTGGCCCCCACTTGATGAATCACCCCAGATAGCAGCTGAACTCACTTGCGTACTAGTTTTGAAAGATTTGTCAAACTGCACCTATGTTATTAGCAAAACAAAAAAAAACGCTTTGTCTCGTCTATAGGAAAGGTTGGTCCTAAATTACATACAACTAGACATACAAATATATATATATATATATATGTATATGTATATGTATATACTGGCTGGCTCGATATGCGGTTGACCTCGCTGCGGCGACTGTGTGAATAACCCGGAAGGAGTAGAAGATTAGCCAGCCCCCCGCATCTTGGATTGTCCAGCGTGCATGTCTACAAACTCGAAAGTGACTTGAGGAACCTAGTGAATGTCGGAGGACGTTCTCGGGGATTATCGAGGATCTCTTGTGGTAAGCGGACAGTGCTTGTTGAATTGTTAAAATAAGCGGGTGAAAGGATTGTGCCTTTAAAACAACACTCTATACGACAATACGCTATAAATATATTAGCGTTTGTAAAGCTGCTAAGTTGATTTATAATCCACCTAATATGTCTACGTCAGCGGAGGCGCTCCGGAGCCGTGAGGCATTAGCAGATGCTCTGTTCCTAAATCTGCCGAGTATGAATGACAATATTCAAGCAGACAGTACAGAAACTAAATCCCAAAACGACGTTAAATCACTAATAAGGAAATTGGAAAAGCTGCTTCGTACTGAGATCACTAAGTGGTGGGAGAAATGCTCATTGGAGCAGTACAAGGAAATGGGACGTGTACCACGGGGGTTAAGGGTTCTGATAGCTCCATCGTTTGAGAACCCTAACCCCTTAATGCTGAAAGAATGGGCAACTAATAATTTGGAAGCATCGATGAACATGGTATGTATCCTGATCAAGTATGCGGAAATAGACCGCAAGGAAATTTTGAAAGAATTAGAGCAACTTAACCAGGATTTAGACCAACATCAAAATCAAGAGTTTGTAAAAAAAAAGTAGAGATGAAATTAACAGTCGATTGGCAAAATATGAAGAAACTATAAGAACTCGTAAACAATTTAAATTTGCGCGTGACAAACGCGACTACGAAACAGGGAGAATTTTCACATTTGCCCGCAAATATGATACAGCAAAAAGACAGGCATTAGTTGAAAAAACCCTTGCAGCACCTATTCATAATATCACTGACAATGTGGTGTCAGATGTGGACTCCAGTCCTGCGACTAGTAGCATTGATTCAGATGATGGAGAATCCGCAAATACAGCATCAGCTCAAGCAGTGACAAATTATTCACCCTCAGAAGAATTGGGTTTTTAATAGAGGACCGACGCCAAACCCTAAGGCCGCGGACGCAGCAAAAAGAGGCATCAGTAAAAACGAGCGGCGCAAACAAAGGAGGAAATGCAAGAGGGCGAGGCTTCACCAAGAGAGGCAGGGGAAAGAAGTGGTAGGTATAAAATCTACAACCACAACCCCAGATAACACAGTGGTAAACCTATCAGACACGGAGCTATCTAAAGCAGAATCTCAGTTACTATCTTTGGGTTTGTCTTTTTGCCCACGCAATAGTTTCAACTATGTTCAAACTCGAATTGATGTCTTCAAATTTATACGCAAACTAAAATTCCAAAAATACTTAAAATTAAATAAAGCACAAGAACAAGCAACAAGCATTTCTTTAGCGCAACAACCCACGAGCAAATTTCAAGCGGCGGACGCTGGTATCCTTAAAACTATACATGCCTTATCTACAGATGAAGAAAGCAACATAGGTTCTACACAGGATAATTTGACATCCATGGGTATAATAAGAAACTTACCATGTAACAGCCATTTTAAACCTCCTTCTACATTCATACCTCTTATGCCTAAGGACGCTATTGACACTTTCAATGATATAGTGGTTGAAGAATTGAAAACATTACAATCTATATCGTCTCGCAAACAGAAGAGATATAAATATATGGAAGTACAATATGCGAAATTAATGAAAAAATTAAGGAGCAACTCTAATTTGATTATTAATAAGGCCGACAAAGGAAGTAACATTGTTATTTGGCCACGTACACTTTACATGGAAGAAGCGAAAAGACATTTGGAGGACATTTCATGTTACAGAAAAGGCTCTGTTATGGATATCAAAAGTCTAAAGGAAAATGTTTTCAAAGAACTCAACCAATGGAAGAGAGAGGGCCTATTGAGCAAACAAGAATTTGGTTATCTCAAAAATGAATTCACAGTCACACCTACTCTTTATTTTATCCCTAAAATTCACAAACAAGTTGTGCCTGTACCAGGACGACCGATTATTTCGGCCCAAAAAAGCCTCCTGGAACCTATATCCAAATATGTGGATCATTTTTTACATGAATCAGTGGAGAATTTACCTTCTTTTATAAAAGATACAGGGCATTTTTTATCTAAGTTGAAAGAAGTAAAATGGGAAGATGACTTTGTTTTAGTGGTTATGGATATATGTACCCTATACACGAGTATTCATCATGCTAACGGGCTTAATGCTGTTAAATATTTTTTGGACAAGCATAATATGAATTATTGTCAGCATAATGGAATGATATTGCGCATGATACAGATCTGTTTAGAAAACAATTATTTTTTGTTTAACAAAGAGATTTATCAGCAACAGAGAGGAGTTGCCATGGGGGCATGTTTTTCCCCATCATATGCCTGCCTACATGTTGGATGGTGGGAGGAACATGTCCTCAGGGGCACCCATAAAACAATATATGACACCAATGTAATCAGATTTTGGCGATTTATTGAAGACATCTGCATGATATGGAAGGGTACCCCGGAATCAGCGAATACTTTTGTTAATATGCTTAACCACAATGATATGAACTTAAAATTTACTGCTGATATTAACAAGTCTTCTGTACAATTTTTGGACGTAGAAATCTACATTAATGATAATGAAATTCAGACTAGGTTACACAGGAAATCAACGGCAGGGAACTCAATCCTTCACGCTAGCAGTGCCCACCCTGGTCACCTTATTAAGAGTATACTTTACGGAGAATTTTTACGTATGCGCAGAATCTGTAGTTCTAATACAGATTTAGAAAAATGCCAAGAAGAGGCCCTAGTAAGATTTTTGGCTCGTGGCTATTGCTCGAAAGAGTTAATACAGGCCAGAAACAAGGCAAATAGCCACACTAGAGAAGAGTGTTTTAACACTACTGCTACATCTAAAAAAAAGAGCCTTAAAAACAAGGATGAAGATCAACAAAATAGCCAAGGAGGAGTTAGACTTATAACCACATATAATGTAGAAGAAAATAAAATAAGGGGTATCATAGTAAAACACTGGCCTCTATTAAAAACGGTTATAACTTTAGCCCCTCTTCTTCCCACTAATCCTCTCATTACTTTTAGAAGAGCGCCCTCAATGAGAGATGCATTAGTAAGGTCGAATCCTGAGGTGATCAATTCTACTAATTGGCTATCTAATAAATATGGTTTTCATAAGTGTATTTCATGTAGGGCTTGTAAGTTTGGCATCAACACAACAGAATATACAAGCGTATTCAAGAAGAATCCTATTAAAATTCAAAGTCTATTTACTTGCCGCACTGATTATGCAGTATACGTTTTGGAATGTACTTGTAAAATGAAATATGTGGGAAGTACCAAGTTACAGGTGTTCAATCGTATCTTGCAGCATTTAGGAGCAATAGTCAATTCTGACGATACTTATCCAGTAGCACGTCATTTCAAGTTAGTCCATAATAAAAACTTGTATGATTTGTGCTATTATGTAATTGACTCTATTAAAAAGAATATAAGAGGCGGCAACAGAGAAAAACAACTTAGGCAATTGGAATCTAAATATATTCTTCTTTTAGATACCAGAATTCCGAAGGGACTCAATACAGGAGAGGACTTACATAACTTTTTATAAAAGATTTTTTATAAGGTATTTTTAATACATTATAGGATTTTTATTCTTTTTATGTATGTATATACCTGTATACCATTTAGGGATAACTGGATTTAGGCTCAAAGGAACTCCAATACCCATTAATGTCGAGAACTTTAGATTTGGGAGAATTTAGCTGTATGTTATTAGTTTTTGGAAATAGTATGTAATCATGAGAGGTTTCAGTGGATTTAGTGTTACCATTTTAATCCATTGTATATATCATGTACATCAAATTAGGAACTGTATTTCTTGAGCATCGGGACAATATGTGTGATTTGGTCAATTTTATCACTTTTTAAGCACTATTTTTTTATTATTATTGTGATTTAGGATGTAATATGAAGATATCATCATTATGTATATGATAAATATTACCATTGCACTATGTTTATATATGGGACAAAAATTATAGCACTTGCACTTTATGATGGTAAGATACGACGTGTTTTTGAAATTGTATTTATAGAGCGCAATTCATACAACAGGGAATATATCGTGTCACTAAGGCAACAAAGGTACCTGTGATGTAGGCTTTCTTTATTAAACAGCTTACTCATCAATGATATTATTGTATGCATTATGCATTTTATTATATTATTTGTGATTATATATTTAACTATGAAAATATTTTGGTTTTAAAATTATTTATATATTTATGGATTTTAACAAGTATTTCTGCAAGTGAAGTACTTTGTTTAGCTCTACTTTCATTTGAAACGCGATTGTAACTGACTACATCCAATCATGCACTGTATATAAACCATGTGGTTCACCAGGGGGTCATGTGATCAAGGCTGTGTGTCAACAGCCGAAACGCGTCATGCTGACCGTGGAGAAATAAATCAAGCACGTTAAACTTTCATGGCACTTTGTGGTCTGTACCTGTTCAGCAATTAAGAATACAGGACTGTTGGAGAAAAAAAAAAATATATATATATATGTTTCATTATTATTCATTATTAGCAAAAACAGGCTCCAACACGCTCAGATTCGCTTGTGATTAGACTTTTATTGTGGCTTGAGATAACACGATTCGGCCGTCTCCGCTGTCTTTTTCCCAACGAATGCCTGTATATATATTTATATTTGCAGCCTGAAGAGCTACCAGACCATTAGTGTCTGTGTTATAAATGTGGATTTCTAATTGGCAGAGGTATGCACCTTTGTCCAAGTAGGGACCCTTGCTTCTAGTCATGGTAAGGGGGATACACACTTTAGATAACCACTGCTCGCCCTAGAGCAGTTATTGCAAAAATAAAGCTTGTAGAAAACAAATAGCTCCACCTGGGGCTAGGACAACGTTGTGACAGCAATAAATCTAAAGTCACACAAACCCCCAAACAGCAGCACCTTGGAAATGAAGTCTATGGTGATGCAAAGCATTGTGGTGGTTAGGCGTCGGTGCCGAGATCGAAACGGACTACCTGGCTGCCACGGGTTAGGTGAGGCGTCATATACACAAGGAGGCAATGTGTCTTATAAAGGACAGGGGAAGTTGGTTGCGTCGGCGGTGAGGCATCAGTTCCCGTGAGGAGATACGAAGTCGGCGAGTTCGTGGAATCACCCTCGGCAGTTATCGGCGCCGCGATAATAGGATGCAGGCACTGTCAATGACAGGGCCTGTGCGTGTGCTGGTGTCTAGAAATGCTGATAACTACACGCCTCGAAGGACTTCGGAGCTGCGGTGCAGGCCGTGCGGTGCGTTGTGCACTTTACGACTGATGCACCTGGATACGGTGTAGGTCGCAGAGTCATAGCAGCATAGCTGATGGCGTTAGAGACAGGTTTTCTTGCTTCTTTCAAGTTGCTTCCAGCTCCTAACAGCAGGAACAACCTCCAGAGGCCCAAAACTGTAATAGGCACCTCCTGACAGTTCAGAAATCTCAACAATAGAGTTCAGGGGAGCTGGGCTGAAGTTGTTATGTCCCTGAGATTTCAGAGCAGTAGGCCAGCACACACAGGTCCATGGAAATTCTTCTCCAAGCAGGCCTACAGCAAAGTTCCAGTCTTTGTCCTTACCTTGTCAGAAGCAGCAACTGCAGACCAACACCACACAGCACATAGCAAAAGGGAAAGTACTCCTCCTCACAGCTCTCCAGCTCTTCTCCTTGGCAAAGGTTCCTCTTGAGTCCAGAAGTGATCTAAAGTTCTGGGGTTTAAGGTCTACTACTTATACCCCAATTTCTGTTTTCTGTCTTTGTGCAAGGGTCTCTGAGCCCAGTCTAAACCAGTTCTGTCCTCACGGGTGCAGTATGACCACAGGGGGTGGAGACAGCATTGTGCAAAGGAGGCAGGCCCTATTCAGGTGCAAGGAAAACTCCTCACACTACTCTAAATGCAGCCAAAGTCTATTCAGCTCAGTTGTGAGTCATACAGTAAGGGCCAGGCACACCTCAACCCCCCAGTGGCTGTCTACAGTGAATGCATATCCCCAGACCCTGTCACTCCAAAACCAGACAGTCAATCCACAAACATGCAGAGGCACACAGGAGAATGCCTACTTTCTAAAAGAGGCATTTTCAAACACACAATTTAAAAACTATCTTTACTAAAAGATGTGTTATTAAATCCTGAGTTCAAACATCCTAATCTTTAGTTCTCTATCTACCTTGTCACAATGGGAAGTTATACTTGTAAGATGTTACAACTTATCTCCCATTCTCTCCTATGGGACTGATAGCCTTTCAGTAGTGAAAAACGAAATTGGCAGTACTTAACTATCAGCACATGTCACACACACCAGACATGTCCTGCCTTTTAAATACATTGCCCCCTGCCCATTGGAGTACCTTGGGCCTACTATAGGGGTGCCATACATGTAAGAAAAGGACAGGTTAGGGCCTGGCAAGTTGCAGCACTTGCCAGGTCGACACAGCAGTTTAAAACTGTGTGCAGACACTGCAGTGGCAGGTCTGAGATACCTTTTCAGGGCTACTCATGGGGGTGGCACAATCAGTGCAGCAGGCCCACTAGCAGCATTTGATTTACAGGCCCTGGCACACTCAGTGCCCTTTACTAGGGGTTTACCAGTAAATCAAATATGCCAATCAGGGAGAACCATTTGTAATACAAATTTACACAAGGAGCAATTGCACTTTGATACTGATCAGCAGTGGCAAAGTCCCCAAAGCATTTAAACCAGCAGAAACGAAATCCAGAACAGCATAAAAAATACAGCAGATAGAGGCAAAAGGTGAGGGTAAACCAAGCCAAAGATGCCAAGTCTAACAGTCTGCTAGTTGTGCTGTCAAGGGCAGGTGATTGGAAGATATTATGTGTTCTACGTCTGCACTTTTGCACTTTAAAAGGCCCTTGCACTGGTACTTAGTATATATTGTTTATTCTGCATATTATTATATGATCATAAGTGGTTTAAATCATTTCAGAAATAGTATTCATATTTTACTGATACTTGGTTTACAGCAGGTACTGAGGTTTTGTTGATGGATAGATATTGCTTGATTCTTTCACATAACAGTACAAGAACTTTCTTATATCAGTAGCTGCTATTCAATGTTGGATTGTTTTAGGATGGTTTAGAAGTTAGGCTTGTGCCCTGAAACTGGTCTAAATCATGAGTCCTGGGGCATGCGAAAGCCCAAGATGGCAGAGGTGAAGTGATTGGAGACCAGGTCCGTGAGGCCCTAGCATAGCAAAGGCATAACAGGGTTGGTACATGGTGACAGCAGGAGAGCATCAGGTGCCATGCAGGCAACGTGCAGGGGAAGAAGCCATCCCACTGACTCCTCCTGATACTTGCCCAAAAGTGGACCCAAGGATTCACAGGGGGCCTCCATCGCCAGGCAGCCAACACTGAAGAAAAGCGAAGACTCCTCATCCCTGGGAAGACTCAGCAATGGCAAGTTTAGAGTCCTCAATCAGGCAACTGTTGCGGTATGACTCCAGACTCCTATCAAGCATTGTGTTTGGGGGACCGGGGAGGTGGTGACATTGAGTGCCCCTTCGACAGCTACACTGTAGCACAGCCACAGTGACTATTTTCTGAGCAACGGACTGCACCATGAGCTTCTCCCACTGGTGGTGAGGAGACACCCAGGCAGTAGCCATGAAGAGAGCAGGGTGGGAGGTTGGAGGCCAAATTCCAGGGTAAGCGACTACAATCCCTGGAGTGAATATTACTGGGTAGACAACCTTGTGCAACACCCTCATACCAACAGAGTCAGCAAAGGCAGTACAGGCACTCTACAGGTGCCCCAGCCCCGGGGAGACTAACAATACCCCCCTCCTTCCTCTGGCCAGAGAACATAGCAAAGGGGCTGGTATGTGGATAGAGAAACCTGAGGTACCTGCTACTGCTCCCAGGACCCAACCACTAGCTTGGAACACCAGACTGTGAACGGAACACCACAAACCCTATAAAGGCAAAGTGATTGGGGCTGTAAAAGGCAACTGGCGACCCACTACCAACACCAGCTGGAGGGGATCCAAGGTGGCAGAAGCACCAACAATGACAGGGTTAGAGACGGTAAGCGGCATTGCTTCTATGAGACACAAGCTTGAAGGTACAATTAAAGCCCTCCTACAAGGCACAACAAGTAAACATAATTGAGACAAGGTGAGATCCTATAAACCACAAACAAGTGAGCATCAGGATATCATTGAGGGCCCGCCCAACGAGGACAAAAAGCTCACTAAGAGATTTATGACCAAAAGTTTAGGGACCTGATGAAAGAAATCAGATCAGTGTGAACTGATCTGAAACAGAGCCTCTTGTAAGTCTGCAAAGATTTTTAAGATCAGGATCAAAGAGTCAACTCACTGGAGTCAGGCCAAGATGAGAGATGCCTAGACCTCGAGGAATACCACACTCAATTGATTGACCTACAGGACCAAGTGATACAGATGCAGGAAAAACAAGATGGTCTGGAGAATTAGTCCTGATGCTCTAATCTACTCATACAATGAGTTCCACCAGGGAGAAAAGGTAAAGCCAGTAAACAATATTTCCAGGGGTAGCGTAAATGCTCTTAGAAGAACACAGCCCTGAAACCCTACATATTGGCTGCACACATAGGGTATCCTGCATCTCACAATGCATGGACATATTGAGGTGCTTTCATCACTATGCGGATAAGGAGGCACCGTGAGAAGAGTGGGGAGAGTATGTGGCTTTACGGCTAGGGCGGTCGACCTCAGAGCCGGGGAACAGTTCGAGTCTCATCAGAGACGCTCAACATTCTGTGATTCTGGGCAAATCACTTAATCTTGCTGTGCCTAACAAAAATGAATGTGTCCATCTGTAAGGTAACTGGTGCTCATGTAAAGCGCTCTGATACCTTCGGGTCTAGTTCGCACTATATAAAACTCCACACAAAAAAAAAAGAAAAGGCCTGATTTCCGACAATGGCAACTTCCTCCAAATCTTCCAATTTATGTCCATGATCAAGCTGACCAAGCACAGAGCCTTTCTCCTCGTCACCACCTTTCTTAAAGAACACAAAGTGCGCTATAAATGGGCCCACCCCTTTCGACTACACCTTGAATGGACGGGTAGGAGAAGGGCAATTAAATTGCTTAAAGAAGACAGTCATATTCTTGAAATACCATGCCAGAAGAGAATCAAACACATTTGGAAGAACTCCCATGACCCATTGCCCGATATGGAGATTGGTAACTGAGAAAAGAAGAAGGATTACTCCGCGGCTTATTGAATGAAAAGCAGCACTTGAACAGGTGCTCAGAGTGAGCGGTGGCTCGCCGCAGCCCGACCTTCTGGAATTTTAATCCACAGGACCTAACCAGTGACACAGTGGGTGTTCCCCCACCCCCTTTCTAGCAGTGCCATAAATGTATGTTCCACATGATGGCTTCATTAATGGGGGATTCTTAACTTCAGATTTGATATAACGACCAATGACGGGGAAGAGGGAATGTACTACCGAAGCTGACAGAGGCCCAACTCCCACAGCACTTACAAAGGTTACCCAGGTCCCACGCTGCAAAGCAAAGGATGTGGCTGAATGCCCCTTGTCACTGGGACTTTGAATTCACCAGTTTGACTGTTTTGGTTGGTTTACTCTGTTGTGGGGAAGTTGGGGGAGGTGGGGGTAAGGGAGAGGGATGAATTAGTCATATCCACACACCACCAGCAGTGTTCATAGTTGATAGTGATGTGGTCAACTTTCGTCCACACTACACATATGTCGCTACACACCGTTAGGGTGATCACATAGAAAGTGAGGAGACTTAACAGCCCCATTAAGAGGAGTTCCATTCTGCAGGAGTTGTTGGCGATGCACACAGACATAGGACTGCTTAAAGAGAACTAAATATTGCAACAAGACTGGCCTCACATGCGGGTCACACATTTCCCTATGCAATATTATTATTTTTCTGGGGAGAAAAAGAAGTGCAGGATGGGGAGTTTGTTCAACTCATGGTGACCTTTATTAGTTGAGTAGTCGATACGGCATGGCAAATCAGGGCACTGGGTAGCCCTGACAGGCACACTCCGGGGATCCCTCTGACCATAGCTTCAGTCTGCTGCCTTCACTGACACCATATGCACTCTGACAGCATAGTCCCCCGCCCAGATCTTAATGGTGGGAGATCTCATTCTGGTCTGGGATGACACAGTCGACATGGACAGAATGGACCAAAGTGGGTCGACAATAATATCCCCGATGGGCAGACCTCTGATGGACGAGTTGGGCATTATAGACACATGGACACATGGACATCCACTGGGACAAGGTTTTTCCCACTTTTCTGAGGCCCACAAAACATATGCTTGACTAGACTATCTCCTGTGAGATAAAAGGCTCTTACCTAATTTGACTGAAGGCGAGCAAGAACCAATTACTCCATTGGATCATGGTCAGGTCACTGGCTCCCTCACAAATAACCAGACATGACCCCCAGGACAGTTGCATCCTGGAGGCTCTAATAGGCCCTTCACAAAGAACCCAGAATGGTAACCAACATTACTAAGAGTCAAGGAATACATTGAGCACAATGACAAAAGTGACACAATGGCAGCAACTCAGTGGGATGTCCTGAATCCATGATTAGAGGATGCTTTATCACTGAAGCGGCTTACATAAAAAAAATTTGAAGGAAATCCTGCATCAGTGTATCCTGACAGATGTGAAGAATCTCCAGGGAGACCACAAACGCATACACTCTCAAAACACTTGGATGAAAATCCTTGTGCCCAAGGACCAATTCAGTAAGCTTGAGATGGACAAACCAGCTTATTTTCTAACAAAGCTGGATAACAAATTCTATGAATGCGGCGACACATCAGGCAAGCCTTTTAGCCAACCTCCTGCATGTCAGAGGGATGTGTAATACAATCTCTGAAGTAATCGACCAGATGGGCAACTTCACACACTTGACTAAGGCAAAGCAGAGTATTTTAGGTCATCCTATTCTACCCTAAATACTCGGCACCAACACACTCCAAAGCGAGAGTTCAGAAATGCTTGGCTAGATTGGTCCTCCTCATGCTGTCCACACAAGGAGAGCGCTAAATTAGGCAAACCTTAAGCTAAAGAAGAGATCCTGAAGGCCATTATCAAACTCAAGAGTGTGAAAGTCCCAGGACCGGGTGGCTTTGCATCATCATTTTACAAATGCTTCCCACCCACTCTGTTGCTTTCACAGTTTTGACAATGGGGGTACTGACAAGCAACATCAGCTCACTAAAGACATGGGACTGTAAAAAATCCAAATGCTATTTGGAAATGCAAATGTACATAATAGAGAAGAATCACACGGGGTCCAATAGAGCATTTTGGATCACATGCTCACAAATATATGTTTAAAAAGTGTAGGTTACTGTCCTTTAATTTGTTCTTGGTTCAGTAATTCTAGCTTGTGCAAAAATACTGCACTTTTTCCCAGGGCAAATTTTGTCGAATGAAAACTGCCAGGATTTGTATGGAAAGAATACCGCAATATTCTGTGACTCAGGACAGGGTAAAATGGGCTAGTCCCATGTTATACCTCATTCCGAAGTGTAGAAATTCAAATGGGCAGTTAACCCCCATCTGTGAAATACTGCACTGCAGTTGTATTTACTGGGTCCAAAATAACACCTCACATACATGGGTCTCATAATAAGCCCTACTGTGCTTCAGTGTTAATGACATTTTAGTTTAAATACTTGAAAAGTTTAGCTTGTTTAAAAACAGATGTTTTTATTTACATGTGTATCATTACAAAAGTAAAATGATGGATGGAGTGAAACTTTTCAAACACTCACCCCTGACCGGAAACAAGCATCCTGGACCAGTTTCAGGGTATCACCCCTCATCGGGGAACAACCTTTACAACGCAACTTTTACAACGCACTACACTTACAACGCATTTTTTACAACGCAAAATCCATTACAACGCATTCCATTACATAGCATGACACTACAACGCATTTTTAAAAACTACCTTTACAACGCATTCCATTACAACGCATACTACCTTTACAACGCAGTAAAGGTAGTTTTTAAAAACGCGTTGTAGTGTCATGCTATGTAATGGAATGCGTTGTAATGGATTTTGCGTTGTAAAAAATGCGTTGTAAGTGCATGCGTTGTAAAAGTGTGCGTTGCTAGGACACTGGAAAGAGGAGGATATGCTAAACAAAGCAGAAAATGTGCAGAAGAGAGAGATAATGTGAATTCTGAATTCTTCTATGTGCTAATGTTGTTCTCCATTTTTTTTCTCATTCTAGCTGCTGTGATCTCAATAAGAGTAATATTGAGAAAAATTAGATTTCATTTGTCGAAAAACAGGTCCAATAGATCTGCATAGCTTCCAGTGTGCTGGTCTACCAGGGAGTAGGGGGTCTGGGGTGGGGTGTGGAGGTGTTGATGTGAGCTGCTGCATCTGCTTCTTGCCCGAGCAGCTGAAGGCTAGCAGACCATATCTGTCAGCTATTTCACATCTTTACCTTTGTGTCAATCCACTCTCTCACTACCTCATCCTCCCGCCTCCACTATTCTCAAGTTAGCTTCTTTGGGGACTCATTCTGACCAGATCTAGAGTGATAACTGGGCAGCTCTCACCTTCCCCACACATTGTTTTTGTGAATTTGCAGTTCTATAGCGCACAATCTGCCATTAGTGTGGCACCAGTGTGCCGTTGAGTAATTCTGGGTATTATTTAAAAAACATTTTCGCCACAGACCGGAGACTGATTGTGTTTCGTGAAGATGATTGTGTGAGTTTTAAGGAGTTGTGAGACTTTGATGGGTGTGGCCGTAGGGATTCACCAAATTGCTTACCTATGTCCTCGGTTGGCATAAATTCCCATTGCCAGGCAAATATATATTTTTGACAAGTGGCTAATTGTAGTAGACGCTCTTGAATACCTTAATACCGGTTCATGTTACACTCCTTATGTATTGGGTGCATATTCAGAGCATTCGTAGACAAATTAAGCCTGGCGTGTACGAGGCAGGCCTTGGTTATTTCAGCTGCTTGTTCGGCTACTTATAGATTGGATCAGCAGAGGAGGCAGGTTTAGCTTGATTCCTTGAATAATGAAATGTGCACAGTGTGAAATATAATACATATTAAACATGATAAAATTGCATCCAAAGATACACTTCTAATTGGATATTATCTTTAGAACATTAATCATTTTAGATAGCTACCCCCACTCTACTAAATAGTTAATGGGAATACAAATCAATGCAATAACTCATCTTTTATGTAATAAACTAAAAATTGAATTGAGTTATTTCAAATACCGCCATGGTGAGAATTTAATAAGAATGGAATGAGTCAGTATTGACATTATGTAAAAAGGGACTGCTCTTGCCAATACCAATACAGACATTTATTTTTAACAGTTCTATGAAAATAAAAGGCAGTAAAAGGAAACATACTGTTTCAGTGCTTAATTACTTTATTTGATTTTCTGTGTGGTCAGGAAATATTTTCTGATAAAACTTTAAATCAAATACTAGTCTCCCGCTTACCTCACAGCAGTAAAAATGCAGAGTGCTGTCGTTCTATCAAAAGCACCAAAACATTTATGAGAATGTAGGGTAATACTACAGGAGTACTGTTTATGTATTCTTACATGCCTTTGTGAACTGGCCCAGGAACGCCCAACTCCCTATTAGCAAAAGTGCAAAAAGGGCACAACCTTTTTTCTATGTGCATTCATTGTATTTAAATAGTCTCTGAATAGTCCAATTTATTCCCATTTTAGATGCTTTGGGATTCATTCCAAAGGCCTGTATGAGTATATAAAAGATCTCTACTGGAGTACTCCTTTACATACTTTTTCATGCCTTTGTGATTCAGCACCATTGTTTCAATTCATTACTCGCTGCAGGGACACTTCAATGATGCACTTATCGCTTGCTCACAACCTCGTCCCTTTCTGATAATCACTATTGCACACCTACATCTTGTACCTCCGGTATCTCCAATAAGCAATACTGCAGTTTCCACCAAGTCCACCAACTCAGTTCCACGGTTGTTAGTCCTTTCATGGTCAATAGGTCATATACCTATGTCATCAAATGCAAAGGAATGCATTTTAGCCCTGACAGTGAAAAGGTTAATAATTTCAACACACTGCTTTCAGTTTGCAACAAGGGAAACAAGCCCCGGTGTCTTCTACAAAAGATCTACTCACGGCCTTCACTTTTCCTCCACGGATTCCACACAGACCACTTCATCTACTCTCCACTGACTGAACCTGCTTCTGAATAGTTGTTGTGAGAAGTTGGCCTGGCATATGCTGTCCAATAGTTATAGTGGGCACCTTGCACCAGTCCAAACAACCCTTATTAATGATAGGTTTAAAGACAACCTTTATTGAAAGCTATCCTAGTGGTAGCTATGGAGATCAGCCTTCAGGCTAAGTCTTGAAGGAGGTTAAAGCAGCTTGGCTTACCAGATTATAACCTCCTGAATAACTAAATGAAAGAAGAACCACACAAGGTATATATATAAAATATATGTATTTATTTCTAAACACTCTCTACTAACCCCTTTATGAAGTTAGAGAACAAGGCACACAATAATACATTTCTAAAATGACAGTAAATACCACAATATACAATGGGCCCTAGGGGCGGACCAAACCATATTTTAAGAAAGTGGTATAAGAACCACGACTTGACTAGACACAGTGCCTAGAGCACGTAGAATCCCTGGGACCCCAAGGAACCACCCAAGGGAGTGACACAGGAGACCCACGGCGGACGCGTGCAGTGTGAGAACACAGGAGCGAGCCCCGTATTTTTCTATGAGAAAGTCGCGGTTGGAATTTTAGAAGTTAAGGACACTTAGGAGAGGACTTTGAGCAAACCCCTTTAGACTTAGGGGGTTCCAGGGCCAGCACCCATGGGAGCACCGGAGTACTCGAGTTACCTCACCCAGCGAAGCCGGGTGCATAGGTGTCAAATGGTGTCGGGAATCGTCGTTGATTTCAATGGCGATCTACTGCAAAGAGCAGCTCCACTGGAAGGAGAAAAGTGTCCGGTGTGATCCAAGCCTGGATCGAAGATCAGAAGAACCTGAAAGCAGAGGGGACAGAGTCTGGGTCACTTGCCAGTGACCAGGGGCATGATAGACGAATGCCCACCAATGTAGGGTGATTCTGGTGCAAAGAGGTGAAGCTTAAATCTGCAGCCACGAGGACCAGGAGGCGTCAAGGACAACCAGAAGCTGGATTCGAGCTGTCCCACAAAGGATGTCGAGTGTTGCGGTGTCAGTGCCCGGATTGGACCCAACAAGCCTGGGCAACAGCAACCCATGCAGGAAGAGAAAAGATGCATCGGCGCGGACCAGCAAGGTCCTGAGGACTCCCTAAGCAATGGAGAGTCAGAGCACGTCTGGAGCAACTAGGTAAGCCCAATTAAAGTTAAAGTTGCCTTCGCAGGGACCCACCAGTCCACGGGCCAGGGATCGCGAAGGGACCTGGAGAGAAAACACACAGGGCCAGCTTACGGAACAATCGTGGAGTATAGGCGGGCAACCTTCAGTGCAAAAGCTGCTCGGGGTCAGGGCTACAAGTAACCCAAAGCTCAGCTGTAGGAGTCGTTGGAAAGCTGATGATTCTGCAAATGGTCGCGGTGTCCAGGAGTTCGGGTTGCACGGTCTTCCACGAGGGATACAGGCCTCAGAATTGCTGAGTGCACAGATCAACCTCAGAAACCACGGAAACCCACCTCCTGTGTTGCAAAATTCGTCGGAGTCCGGCGGGAGCTTTGGAGATGCAAACCGGACAGATGCGTCTTTGGTGCCTGCCTTGCTGGGGAGTAACTCCTTTACTCCAAGGGAGATTTTTCAGTCATCTAGTTTAATGTAGATCGTCGAAGTTCAAGGATTCAGTATCAGAGATTCGTCCAGGTGTAATCTAAAGTCCAGTAGCCAGGAGTTTCTTTCTTATACCCAAGGAAGGGGTGGGACAAACTCTAGGGAGAAGGGGTGGGACAAACTCTAGGGAGAACAGCAAAACACACAAAATGATGGACGGAATGTTGCACATTGGCAAAACATTCACCCCCAGTCAGAGATCTGGGTTTAATCCATCGTTATTTTGCTCACCACGCCACCCCAGTTCAGACATGGCCATATGCAAATCAGTCTTGACCCTGTGCCTCATGGGAACAGTCCAGCCCGAACTGCCTAGCTATGGCTTCCCTGGACCAGAATCAAGCATCCTAGGACAAGTTTCAGGGTTTCACCCCTCTTCAGCCAGGATAGCTTGACTCCAGTGGTGAAGTGAGCCCGGGACCCGCATCTGGGCATACCCTTCCCACATAGAGCGAACAGCAAAACACACAAGATGATGGACGAAATGTTGCACATTGGCAAAACATTCACCCCCAGTCACAGATCTGGGTTTAATCCATCGTTATTTTGCTCACCACGCCACCCCAGTTCAGACATGGCCATATGCAAATCAGTCTTGACCCTGTGCCTCATGGGAACAGTCCAGCCCAAACTGCCAAGCCATGTCTTCCCTGGACCGGAATCCAGCATCCTAGGACCGGTTTAGGGGTTTCACCCCTCTTCAGCCAGGATAGCTTGACTCCAGTGGCGTAGTGAGCACGGGACCCACGTCTGGGCATACCCTTCCCACAAAGGGCGAACAGCAAAACACACAAGATGATGGACGGAATTTTGCACATTGGCAAAACATTCACCCCCAGTCAGAGATCTGGGTTTAATCAATTGTTATTTTGCTCACCACGCCACCCCAGTTCAGACATGGCCATATGCAAATCAGTCTTGACCCTGTGCCTCATGGGAACAGTCCAGCCCGTACTGCCAAGCCATGTCTTCCCTGGACCGGAATCAAGCATCCTAGGACCGGTTTCGGGGTTTCACCCCTCTTCAGCCAGGATAGCTTGACTCCAGTGGCGTAGTGATCACGGGACCCACGTCTGGGCATACCCTTCCCACATAGAGCGAACAGCAAAACACACAAGATGATGGACGAAATGTTGCACATTGGCAAAACATTCACCCCCAGTCACAGATCTGGGTTTAATCCATCGTTATTTTGCTCACCACGCCACCAAAGTTCAGACATAGCCATATGCAAATCAGTCTTGACCCTGTGCCTCATGGGAACAGTCCAGCCCGAACTGCCAAGCCATGTCTTCCCTGGACCGGAATCCAGCATCCTAGGACCGGTTTCGGGGTTTCACCCCTCTTCAGCCAGGATAGCTTGACTCCAGTGGCGTAGTGAGCACGGGACCCACGTCTGGGCATACCCTTCCCACAAAGGCGAACAGCAAAACACACAAGATGATGGACGGAATTTTGCACATTGGCAAAACATTCACCCCCAGTCAGAGATCTGGGTTTAATCAATTGTTATTTTGCTCACCACGCCACCCCAGTTCAGACATGGCCATATGCAAATCAGTCTTGACCCTGTCCCTCATGGGAACAGTCCAGCCCGTACTGCCTACCCATGTCTTCCCTGGACCAGAATCAAGCATCCTAGGACCGGTTTCGGGGTTTCACCCCTCTTCAGCCAGGATAGCTTGACTCCAGTGGCGTAGTGAGCACGGGACCCACGTCTGGGCATACGCTTCCCACATAGAGCGAACAGCAAAACACACAAGATGATGGAAAGAATGTTGCACATTGGCAAAACATTCACCCCCAATCACAGATCTGGGTTTAATCCATTGTTATTTTGCTCACCACGCCACCCCAGTTCAGACATGGCCATATGCAAATCAGTCTTGACCCTGTGCCTCATGGGAACAGTCCAGCCCGAACTGCCAAGCCATGTCTTCCCTGGACTGGAATCAAGCATCCTAGGACCGGGTTCGGGGTTTCACCCTTCTTCAGCCAGGATAGCTTGAATCCAGTGGCGTAGTGAGCACGGTACCCACGTCTGGGCATACCCTTCCTGCATAGGGCGAACAGCAAAACACACAAGATGATGGACGGAATGTTGCACAATGGCAAAACATTCAACGCCAGTCACAGATCGGGGTTAAATCCATCGTTATTTTGCTCACCACGCCACCCCAGTTCAGACATGGCCATATGCAAATCAGTCTTGACCCTGTGCCTCATGGGAACAGTCCAACCCGAACTGCCAAGCCATGTCTTCCCTGGACCGGAATCAAGCATCCTAGGACCGGTTTCGGGGATTCACCCCTCTTCAGCCAGGATAGCTTGACTCCAGTGGTGTAGTGAGCACAGGACCCACTTCTGGGCATACCCTTCCCACATAGGGCGAACAGCAAAACACACAAGATGATGTACGGAATGTTGCACATTGGCAAAACATTCACCCCAATCACAGATCTGGGTTTAACCCATCGTTATTTTGCTCACCACACCACCCCAGTTCAGACGTGGCCATATGCAAATCAGTCTTGACCCTGTGCCTCATGGGAACAGTCCAGCCCGAACTGCCAAGCCATGTCTTCCCTGGACCGGAATCAAGCATCCTAGGACCGGTTTCAGGGTTTCACCCCTCTTCAGCCAGGATAGCTCCAGTGGCGTAGTGAGCACGGGACCCACGTCTGGGCATACCCTGGTTTTGCTTTGTTCGCCCTAAGTTGGCAGGGTATGCCCAGGGTATGTCCCTTGCTCACTTTGCCACTGGATTCAAGCTAGCCTGGCTGATGACGGCTGATTAGCCAGAAACCGGTCCCAGGATGCTTGTTTCCATTCCAGGGAAGACATGGCTTGGCAGTTCGGGCTAAACTGTTCCCATGAGGCACAGGGTCAGACTGATTTGCATATGGCCATGTCTGAACTGGGGTGGCGGAGTGAGCTAAAGAATGATAATGGATTAAACCCAGATCAGTTGACTGGTGGTGAGTGCTTGCAATGTTAAACACTCCGTCCATCATCCCCTTTGGTTTTGCTTTGTTCTCCCTAAGTTGGCAGGGTATGCCCAACGTCGGTCTCTTGCTCACTTTGCCACTGGATTCAAGCTAGCCTGGCTGATGGCGGCTGATTAGCCAGAAACCTTTCCCAGGATGCTTCTTTCCGGTCCAGGGAAGACATGGCTTGGCAGTTTGGGCTGGACTGTTCCCATGAGGCACAGGGTCAGACTGATTTGCATATGGCCATGTCTGAACTGGGGTGGTGGAGTGAGCTAAAGAATGATGATGGATTAAACCCAGATCAGTTGACTGGGAGTGAGTGTTTGATTTGCTGAAACGCTCCGTCGATCATCCCCTTTGGTATCGCTTTGTTCGCCCTAAGTTGGCAGGGTATGCCCAGACGTGGGTCCCTTGCTCACTTTGCCACTGGATTCAAGATAGCCTGGCTGATGAGGGTTATGAACCCGAAACCGGTCCCAGGGCGCTTGTTTCCGGTCCAGGGAAGACATGGCTTGGCAGTTCGGGCTGGACTGTTCCCATGAGGCACAGGGTCAGACTGATTTACAGATGGCCATGTCTGAACTGGGGTGGTGGAGTGAGCTATAGAATGATGATGGATGAAACCCAGATCAGTTGACTGGGGGTGAGTGTTTGATTTGCTCAAACGCTCCGTCCATCATCCCCTTTGGTATCGCTTTGTTCGCCCTAAGTTGGCAAGGTATGCCCAGACGTGGGTCCCTTGCTCACTGTGCCACTGGATTCAAGATAGCCTGGCTGATGGGGGTTATGAACCCGAAACCGGTCCCAGGGTGCTTGTTTCCGGTCCAGGGAAGACATGGCTTGGCAGTTCGGGCTGGATTGTTCCCATGAGGCACAGGGTCAGACTGATTTACATATGGCCATGTCTGAACTGGGGTGGTGGAGTGAGCTAAAGAATGATGATGGATTAAACCCAGATCAGTTGACTAGTGGTGAGTGTTTGATTTGCTCAAACGCTCCGTATATCATCCCCTTTGGTATCGCTTTGTTCGCCCTAAGTTGGCAAGGTATGCCCAGACGTGGGTCCCTTGCTCACTGTGCCACTGGATTCAAGATAGCCTGGCTGATGGGGGTTATGAACCCGAAACCGGTCCCAGGGTGCTTGTTTCCGGTCCAGGGAAGACATGGCTTGGCAGTTCGGGCTGGATTGTTCCCATGAGGCACAAGGTCAGACTGATTTACATATGGCCATGTCTGAACTGGGGTGGTGGAGTGAGCTAAAGAATGATGATGGCTTAAACCCAGATCAGTTGACTAGTGGTGAGTGTTTGATTTGCTCAAACGCTCCATACATCATCCCCTTTGGTATCGCTTCAGGATTAGCAAGGCAAGCCATAGGGGCGACTGATAGGTTTATATGTGCAGTGTTATGGTGAGATTTAGTGAACCTATATCTCAGTAAGTGGTGCATGCACCACCTCACTCAGGCTTCAGTAGCAGTCCTGTGGTGTCATTTTGGAAGGCTTCCCAGGGGTGGCATAATACATGCTGCAGCACCTGGTAGGCCTCTGGTGTACCTATGCCCTGGGTACATAGTATACCATATACTAGGGACTTATAAGGGTACCCCAGAATCCAATCTGGAGTGCACCTAAACTACTGGTAATCAATTTAGAGAGGAAGCAGCTAGGCTGGGGTCCTGGTTAGCAGGGCCCCAGACAGACTAAAGTCGAAAAACAGTGAAACATCAGCAAAAAGTGGGGGTAACCATAAGAAAAAGATCCTACTCTCCTACACAACCCCCCCAAACGTAAGGACATTAAACTAACCTTGACCAGTTGAGTCTTCATGTTCTAAGTGGTAATATATGGAGACTCCATCTGCATTGGCATGGTTACTCCCAGTTCTATGTTCCACTGTATAGTCCATCTCCTGTAGGGAAATGGACCACCTCAAAAGTTTGGGGTTTTCACCCTTCATCTGTTTTAGCCATAAGAGGGGCTTATGGTCTGTCTGAAAATTGAAGTGAGTGCCAAACAAGTATGGCCTCAACCTCTTCAGAGCCCAAACCACAGCAAAGACCTACCTCTCAATGGCTGACCAAGGTTTCTCTCTGGGGGTCAGCCTTCTGCTAATAAAAGCTACTGGCTGATCCTGACCTTGATCATTCAATTGTGATAACACAGCCCCAACCCCCAACTCAGATGCATATGTTTGAACAATGAATTAGTTGGAGAAGTTAGGACTTTGCAGAATGGGAGGAGTAAACATGGCCTACTGTAGGTCATCAAATGCCTTTTGACAGCTGACTGTCCACTGAACTTTCTTGGGCATTTTCTTAGAAGTAAGGTCATTTAATGGGGTCACTATGGATCCTTGACCTTTTATAAATCTTCTGTAGTACCCAGTCAGGCCCAAGAAAGCTCTGACCTGAGTCTGGGTGGTTGGAGCAACCCAGTCCATTATGATCTGGATTTTGCTCTGGAATGGTTGAACCTGGCCTCCACCCACAAGGTGGCCCAGGTACACAACCTGACACTGCCCTATCTGGCACTTAGTGTCCTTGAAAGTTAGGCCTGCTTTTTGCAGGGCCTCAAAAACATTCTTCAGGTGGACCAGGTGATCCTCCCAGGTGGAGCTATATACAGCAATATCATCTAGATATGCTGCACTATAGGATTCCAGGCCTGTAAGGACTTTATTCACCAACCTTTGGAAAGTGGCAGGTGCATTCTTCAAACCAAAGGGCATCACCACAAATTGATAATGCCCATTAGGGGTAGAAAATGCTGTCTTTGGCTTTGCATCATCAGCTAGTCCGATCTGCCAGTAGCCAGCTGTCAAGTCAAATGCGCTCAGAAACTTGGCTGAGGCTAAAGTATCTATAAGCTCATGTGCCCTTGGGATTGGATGGGCATCAGTCCTAGTGACTGCATTGAGACCCCTTTAGTCGACACAAAACCCCATCACTCTCTTGCCATCTTTGGTGTGAGGTTTGGGCACTAAGACTACTGGACTAGCCCAAGGGCTATCTGAGGGTTCAATGACTCCCAATTCCAACATCTTCTGGACTTCAGTCCTGATACAGTCCCTGGCATGATCAGGTTGCCAGTAAATCTTATTTTTAACAGGCAGACTGTCCCCAGTGTCCACTTCATGAGTGCACCAGGTAGTCTGACTTGGAGTCAGTGAGAACATACGTCTAAACTGGCTGAGAACTTTTCTGCAGTCAGTTTGTTGCTGGACAGTGAGGCTGCCTGCCAAGGCTACACCATCTACTGATCCATCATCAGGGTTCTGAGAAAGCAGGTCAGGCAGTGGGTCACTCTCTTCCTCCTGTCCCTCATCAGTTGCCATGAGCAAGCCCCTGTCAGCCCTGTCGACAAATGGCTTGAGCCTGTTAACATGGAGCACCCTATGGGGGCTCCTGGGAGTTCCTCGGTCCACCAGGAAGGTAACCTCTCCCTTCTGCTCAAGTATTGTATGGGGGCCACTCCACTTATCTTGGAGGGCTGCTGGGGCCACAGGCTCCAACACCCATACCGTCTGCCCTGACTGGTAAACAGTCAGCACAGCCTTTTGGTCATGCCAGGCCTTTTGTAATTCCTGGCTAGCCTCAAGGTTTTTAGTTGCCTTCTTCATATACTCAGCCATCCTGGAGCGGATACCTAGTACATAGTCCACAATATCCTGTTTAGGGGGTTTGAGAGGTAACTCCCATCCCTCCTTCACCAGACACAATGGACCCCTAACTGGATGCCCAAACAGAAGCTCACATGGGCTGTAACCAACCCCCTTCTGTGGAACCTCTCTGTAGGCAAATAGAAGGCAGGGCAAAATTATGTCCCATCTACGCCTAAGCTTTTCTGGGAGACCTTTAATCATGCCCTTTAGGGTTTTGTTGAACCCTTCAACAAACCCATTGCATTGTGGGTGATAAGGGGTGGTAAATTTGTAATTTACTCCACACTCCTTCCACGTTGCTGTTAAGTAACTAGACATGAAGTTTGCATCCGTGTCTGATACTAGCTTCATAGGGAAACCCACTCTGGAAAAGATTCCAAGTAGGGCCCTTGCCACCACAGGAGCTGTAGTGGTCCTGGCTTCTGGGTACCTAATGGCATGATCCACCACCACCAGTATAAATCTGTGCCCAGATGCTGTCTGAGGATCCATGGGACCAACTATGTCAATCTCAACCCTCTCAAAGGGAACCCCCACCACAGGCAGTGGTATCAGGAGGGCCTTTGTTGTACCACCTGCCTTCCCACTTGCTTGACAGGTGACACAGGAGCGACAAAACTCCTTGGTGTCTTCAAAAATGTGGGGCCAATGAAAGTGAGGGACAATTCTGTCCCAAGTCTTGTTTTGGCCCAGGTGTCCTGCTAAGGGAATATCATGGGCTAGTGTCAATAGGAATCCCCTGAACTTCAGAGGTATAACCAACCTCCTGGAGGCACCAGGCTTGGGGTCTCTACTCTCTGAGTATAGAAGTCCATCATCCCAATATATCTTATGGGTTCCACTAGCATTCCCAGCAGCCTCATCAGTAGCTTGCTTTCTGAGGGGTTCAAGAGAAGGGCAGCTCAGCTGCTCCTGGCTTAGATATGCCCTGGAAGGGCCCCCTGTCCCCAAGAACTCAACCTGTTCAGGTTCAAGCTCATCTGGGACAGTTCCTTCTTCAGGCTCGAGATCATCTCCCTCAAGAGACTGATCTGCTTCCTGAACCAGGGGGAAGACACTGCCTTACCCCTGCTGCTCCTCTTCTTGGGAGGCACCTGGTCCATTCTTCCAGGATCCAGGGTCTGTTCAGCTTTTGACATTTTTTACAGTGACCTGGTCACAGCAAACACATGTGCAGAGATTCCCAACATTTCTGCATGAGTCCTGAGCTCTGAAGTTTCCAAATCATTGCCAAGCAAGCATTCAACAGGGAGGTCTGCACTTACCACAACTTTCTTAAGGCCAGTCACCCCTCCCCAGGAGAAATTAACAACTGCCAAGGAATGGTCTGTCCTGACATTGCTAGCATTGGTCACTTGGTACATTTCACCAAGTATGATCTGCGCAGGAGCCACAAGATCTTTTGTCATCATTGTGACACTTGCTCCTGTGTCCCTGAATGCCAAAGCCTATTTTCCATTGATTACAGTCTGCTGTCTGTATTTTCCCAGATTACTGGGACTCACAAAGGAGGTCATATCCATGCCTCCATCACAGATCAGTACAGCCTGAGTTGGAACTCTGACGGCCAGAGTCCACCTCAGAACCCAGGGTTAACCCTACTACACCCTTATTCTGAGTAAAACCACTTGGAGCTGCACTAGGGGGAACAGTTGCCTTAGGGGCAATGGTGGCTGGAGTTGAGTCTTTGGACTTGGTACAATCACTTGTCCAATGGCTTTTCTGTTTACAGATTTTACACCATGGTTTCTTTTGGCCTTTTCCTTTATTAGATTGGGACTCCTCACCAGATGCAGATATTTGGGGCCCTTGAAAAGACTTCTGGTCTTTACCCTTGTCCCCAACCTTGTCAGAGTTTTTGGAATCCTGCTTCTTGGAGTCAGCACCTTGGTTCTGAACCTTCTGCCTCACCCTGGTTCTGACCAATTTGTCTGCCTTCTGACCTAATTCTTGGGGGAGATGTCAGATCAGAGTCCACCAGGTACTGATGCAACAGCTGATTTTGACAATTATTAAGGATCTGCTCCCTCATAATCAAATTGTATAATCCTTTAAAATCACACACTTTACTGCCAAGTAACCAGCCCTCCAGAGCCTTAGTAGCACAATCTACAAAGTCAACCCAGTCTTGAGTCTGTACCTTTTGGGTATCTCTGAACTTCAACCGGTACTGTTCAGTGGTTAGGCCAAACCCATCTATCAGTGCACTCTTCAAGACTGTGTAATTGTCAGCATCCTCTTCTCTAAAAGTAAGGAGCTTGTCTCTACCTTTGTCTGCAAAGGAGAGCCACAAGATTGCTGCCCACTGCTCCCGAGGGACCCTCTGTACTCTACATGCCCTTTCCAGTGCAGTTATCCATTCGTGGATGTCATCCCCACTCTGGTCGGGAGGGACAATCTTGTTCAGGTTCCTATGGTCATGAGTATGATCTCTACCTCTAGGGACACTGTTGCTGCCACCATGGGGCTCTAGCCCCCATCTATGTGAAGCTCTCTGGAGCTCCAGGTATTCCCTGTCTAATTCTAACTGTTCCCTCTTTATCCTAAGCTTAGCTTCTTCAAACTGGATCAGTCTGCATTTTCTCTCATTAGAGGACTCCCTCTTCTGGGGGGAAATGGTCCTATGAGAGACAGAGGTCCCTCCTGATGCACCAGAATTATTAGACTCCAGAGAAGGAGATCTTGATCTTCTTGGCACACCACCAACCCTTCCAAGTGGGGTATAGAGAGGGCCACTGAGGCCTTCTTCCTCACCTTCAGGATGGCTTGGATTTTCCAGGTTAGAATTATCTGGATCCTCCTGGTCAGCTCCAGAGTCCTGGTCATAGGTGTTGTCACCTCTTAGCCTTTCCTCTTCTGCTGCCCCACCCACTCTGCCTACCTCATCAGACCCTGGGGTCTTTCTGAGGCCATATGCTAGCAACAACTTTATGAGATGTTGTGTGGTTGGACTTTTCCCTGTCTTCATTTTCCTTGAGGCACACATAGTCCTCAATTCTTGGTATGTAACATTGTCATACTTAAGTGGGAGAGGCCCACTGGCTTCTGCCCTTCAAGACATAACTAGTGTGGTGTGGTGTATGCACCTACCTACTCTAGTGGGGCATTATAAACTCTCTTCAGTTGTAGAAAGAGTGTGCCAAGCCCTTGACACACAAATCTAATTTCAGTAGAACTTACTGTATTCTAGACTTGATTTATATGCACCTATGTACCTATAGTGGTTTTCAGTTAGTCACTCAAAGAGATTATCTGGTAAAGCAATAGGAAGCTTGAATCCAACAGCTGCACACCAATGTGAGAAGTTGTCCTGACAACCCTTATTGATGATAGATTTAAAGACAACCTTTATTGAAAGCTATCCTAGTGGTAGCTATGGAGAGCAGACTTTAGGCTAAGTCTTGAAGGAGTGTAAAGCGGTTTGGTTTACCAGATTATAACCTCCTGAATAACTAAATAAAAGGAGAACCTCACAAGGTATATATATAAAATATATGTATTTATTTCTAAACACTCTCTACTAACCCCTTTATGAAGTTAGAGAGCAAGGCACACAAAAATACAATTCTAAAACGACAGTAAATAGCACAATATACAATGGGCCCTAGGGGCGGACCAAACCATATATTAGGAAAGTGGTATAAGAACCACGACTTGACTAGACACAGTGCCTAGAGCACGTAGAATCACTGGGACCCCAAGGAACCACCCTAGGTAGTGACACAGTAAACCCGTGGGGGACTCGTGCAGTGCGAGAACACTGGCACGAGCCCGTAATATTCTATGGGAAAGTCGCGGTTGGAATTTTAGAAGTTAAGGACACTCAGGAGAGGACTTTGAGCAAACCCCTTTAGACTAAGGGGGTTCTAGGGCCAGCACCCATGGGAGCACCGGAGTACTCGAGTTACCTCACCCAGCGAAGCCGGGTGCATAGGTGTCAAATGGTGTCGGGAATCGTCGTTGATTTCAATGGCGATCTGCTGCAAAGTGCAGCTGCCGGGAAGGAGAAAAGTGTCCGGTGTGATCCAAGCCTGGATCGAAGATCAGAAGAACCTGAAAGCAGAGGGGACAGAGTCTGGGTCACATGCCAGTGACCAGGGGCACGATAGACGTATGCCCACCAATGTATGGCGATTCTGGTGCAAAGAGGTGAAGCTTAAATCTGCAGCCACGAGGACCAGGAGGCGTCAAGGACAAACAGAAGCTGGATTCGAGCTGTCCCACAAAGGATGTCGAGTGTTGCGGTGTCGGTGCCCGGATTGGACCCAACAAGCCTGGGCAACAGCAACCCATGCAGGAAGAGAAAAGATGCATCGGTGCGGACCAGCAAGGTCCTGGGGACTCCCCAAGCAATGGAGAGTCAGGGCACATCTGGAACAACCAGGTAAGCCCAATTAAAGTTAAAGTTGCCTTTGCAGGGACCCACCAGTCGACGGACCAGGGATCGCGAAGGGACCTCAAGAGAAAACACACAGGGCCAGCTTACGGAACAATCATGGAGTGTAGGCGGGCAATCTTCGGTGCAAATGCTGCTCGGGGTCAGGGCTATAAGTAAACCAAAGCTCAGCTATAGGAGCAGTGGAAAGCGGATGCTTCTGCAAATGGTTGTGGTGTCCAAGGGTTCATGTTGCACGGTCTTCCACAAGGGAGACAGGCCTCAGAATTGCTGAGCACACAGATTGACCTCAGAAACTACGGAAACCTACCTCATATGTTGCAAAATTCTTCGGAGTCCGGCGGGAGCTTCGGAGATGCAAACCGGACAGATGCATCTTTTGTGCCTGCCTTGCAGGGGAGTAACTCCTTTACTCCAAGGGAGATTTTTCAGTCATCTAGTTCAATGTAGATCATCGAAGTTCCAGGATTTAGTATCAGAGTTTCGTCCAGGTGTAATCTAAAGTCCTGTAGCCAGGGGTTCCTTTCTTATACCCAAGGAAGGGGTGGGACAAACTCTAGGGACCCACCTATGGGAGGGTCAGGAAAGAGGTGTGGCTACACCCATTTCCTTTGTCCAGTATTGCACCAGAGCAGGGGCTAGTAGCCCCTGCAACCGGTTTGAGCTGGACTATACACAGGGACACCATATGTGCCCCCGGTGCTGACTTCAAAGCACTCTTGGGGGGCACCCCCCAGCCCTTAAAGCCTGTCTGGGAGGTGGTGACACCTCCCTGTGACAGGAAACCTATTGTCCAGGCCTCCCCTGCCATATTTATTTGACACCAAACACGACATGTTTCCGTGCAGCCCTCCCAAAGTTAGCATTTACCACGAGGTTATAATGCACTTAAGAGTATATGGTTTGGCTGCATCACAAACAACCCCAGAATAAAGGTTCCGAAGGTTGCAGAGGGGCTTTACTCATGCATGGGCACCCTCTCACATAAAACCCAGCACCCTGCCTTCAGGATTAGTAAGGCCTGCCATAGGGGTGACTGATAGGTTTATATGTGCAGTGATATGGTGAGATATAGTGAACCTATATCTCAGTAAGGGGTGCTTGCACCACCTCACTCAGGCTGCAGGAGCAGTCCTGTGGTGTAATTTTGGAAGGCTTCCTAGGGGTGGTTTAATACATGCTGCAGCCCCTGGTGGGCCTCTGGGGTAGCTCTGCCCTGGGTACATAGTATACCATATACTAGGGACTTATAAGGGTACCCCAGAATCCAATATGGAGTGTACCTAAAGTACTGGTAATCAATTTAGAGAGGAAGCAGCTAGGCTGGAGTCCTGGTTAGCAGTGCCCCAGCCAGACTAAAGTCGAAAAACAGTGAATCATCAGCAAAAAGTGGGGGTAACCATAAGAAGCAGATCCTACTCTCCTACAGTTGTGCAAAGGGAATTAGCTTAACTGCCCAAACATTCCTCTTTTCATGCCTGCTATCCTCTGCACTCATTCTTCTCTGACAGCTGAATGAATGCATTGGCCATCCACACACTCACAACATACAGGCTCAAAATACTTTCAATGATGTATACTTATGTTTGCCCACCGGTGTTGTAAGTAGTAGGCCTGTGTGAAATTTCCATTATGCGGGCGTAACCTCGTGTAATTTCGTGTAAGGCTTGTTTTGCGAAATTACTAAAATCACTCTGTTACACTATATTACATAATTACATGTTGTTCAGGGCAAAACTTTAGCGTGAGGGCACAGGAACAACATGAATGACCAGAACCAATTAGCTGCTGTTTGTGGTGGTTGTGTTTTTCGCTCTTTTTTTAGCGTGAAATGCGTTCTTACTTACAAAATGGATGTGAAGATGCATTTCACACTACAATTTAGTGTCAGTGTCAGTTTTGCATTTTGTGTAATTACACATAATTTAGCATAATTTCTCCAAAATTTCACGTAATTAACTCAAAAGCAAATTATGCGAATTTCACACACACCTCATTTGTAAATTTAAAGGAAACTAATGACATTTAAATCCATGCGTGTCCTAAAGTGATAAAACAAACTGCTTTCTGCTGCTAAATTCTTTCCTTTTAAAGCATTAATGCCAGCTTGTTTATATGTATTTATATGTTTGTTTAATGTAATGTTTTGCCTTCCACCTGTTCGTTACTTCACAGCACTGACAAAAGGAAACAAAATATAGCTTAATGTTTTGAAGCCGAGGAAACAGCCCAATTGGATTGTTTATGTCGAATATTCGTTGATCATGACTCCCTCATATTCTATGTTGTCTTCAATTGAAGACGTTCAGTGACTCTCTGCTTGTGCTCGAGTGAGATGTCTGTTTATACGGGTACGCCAGGGTGACCAAATGTCCCAGATTATCTCGGTCAGCCCTGGTTTTCAGAGGACTGTCCCGGCATCTCAACACTTTACATAATTTTAAATACACGTCTTGGTTTTTGGAGCAAGTATCAGCTCATCCAAAGCCGAATTGCAACATATGCTCAGTGGCTCTGAAGAGTGAAACAACTCAGGTGATTTATCTTTTTGTTTCAGGCAGCACAGGAGGAGGTCAGCTGCTTGTGCCCAGCAGAGAGGAGAAAGAGTGGGGAGAAGGGCTGGGATGTTCAAGGGGAAGGTCCAGCCATATGTTAAGTGTTGTAAACTTAGCCTTGTAAAAGTGTGCCTATATATATAGACTCCTGGCCTTCTCCTGCTCTGCCTGAAAGAAAAAGATAAATTACAGGAGTAAATTTCAGACTTAAGAGGTGCTTGTCGATTAGATAACATGCCTTTCTACACACACTCACACAACACACACACACACACACACACACATATATAAATATATATATTCACTGAAAAAAACATAGGTTTCAGGGGCGTTATAGTTAGCTGGACTTTTCACTCATACAAAACCATTGAAATTTCCCCGTTATAGTTAGTTCAGCTAACTATAACTCGCGCGCCCGCAATGCACTGCTGATGACGTCACATATTACATCACAAATGACATGGTCAGTGACATCACTGATGACATCTCAAATGACATCACTGATGACATCATCCAGTGAATGTGTGTTTTTCTGAAAATTACATATGTTTTATATATGTATATCTCAAGGTCGATTGAAGAATAAATGGGTATATAAGTGTCTAAATGGATGATTTGTTTTCGAAAAATTGATTGTATAACTGACTGATTAAGTGTATCTTAGTGAATACATGGCTTAGTGAGTAATGTTTAAATATGTAAATATCTGTATCAGTCTCTCACTTTGTGTATAAGTGGCTGCATGGGTTGATGAGTAGCTACATGAGTGTCTATATAGGTTATTAGTTGTTTTTTTGAGTATCAGTCTGAGTGTCTGTATGGTTCGGTGGGGGGTATTACGAAGTGCATAGGTGCATGAATGAGTGACTCACTGTTTGTATGTGTTGAAGACAGCATGTGTGCAGGACTGTATGGGTGGATGAGTGTGTGCATGGGTGTGTTAGTGAGTAAATGACAGTCTCAATAGTGTCTTTATGAGTAACTACATATGTTTTAAACTAGTATATGTGACTATTGGTGTATATAAGTGTGTATATGTGAGAGTGAGAGATTGAAAGAGTTCCTGTATGAATAAGTATGTGTTTCTATAAGTGTTTGCTTAAAAGACTTAGGGGCCGATTCCGATCCTGGAAAAACCGGGTACGAATCGTCGGACGGAGCGTTTTCTCCGTCCGACTCGTACCCGGGAAAAATACCTTACAAACATGCAAGTATGATTCATACGGAAACACCATTTCCGTACGAATCGTAAAAAACACTGCCCGGCAAAAAAATACATACAAATCGGATCCGGGACAACGCGTACGCGACATTCGCACGGAGTCAGGCAGCGTTTTACGGATCAGCAAGTATGATTCGTACCCACAGCACTTCGCACGGCAACATTTTTACGGGACCCAAAAAGTCCCCGGAAAAGCTAAGTATGCCGTGATGCACGACAAAAAGGGGGCCCGGTACGCACCGTACCCCCATCCCTACACGTCCGCACCATACCCCCAGCCCCCCGTACGTCCAGAGCGTACCCCCAGCCCACCCCCGTAGGTACGCGCCGTACCCCCAGCCCACCCCCGTAGGTACGCGCCATACCCCCAGCCTACCCTCGTAGGTACGGTGCGTACCCCCGCCCCCGTCGGTACGGAGCGTACCCCCATCCCCGTAGGTATGGTGCATACCCCCACCCCCGTAGGTACGGTGCGGACCCCCACCCCCGTAGGTACGGAGCGTACCCCCACCCCCGTAGGTACGGTGCGGACCCCCACCCCCGTAGGTACAGTGCGGACCCCCGTAGGTACGGTGCAGACCCCCACCCCGGTAGGTACAGAGCGTACCCCCACCCCCGTAGGTACGGTGCGGACCCCCACCCCCATAGGTATGGTGCGGACCCCCACCCCCGTAGGTACGGTGCGTACCCCCACCCCCGTAGGTACGGTGCGGACCCCCACCCCTGTAGGTATGGTGCGTACCCCCACCCCCGTAGGTATGGAGCGTACCCCCACCCCCGTAGGTACGGAGCGTACCCCCACCCCCGTAGGTACGGAGCATACCCCCACCCCCGTAGGTACGGTGCGGACCCCCACCCCCGTAGGTACGGAGCATACCCCCACCCCCGTAGGTATGGTGTGGACCCCCACCCCCGTAGGTACGGTGCGGACCCCCACCCCGTAGGTACGGTGGAGACCCCCGTAGGTACGGTGCAGACCCCCACCCCCGTAGGTACGGTGCGTACCCCCATCCCTGTAGGTATGGAGCGTACCCCCACCCCCGTAGGTGCGGAGCAGACCCCCACCCCCGTAGGTACGGTGCGGACCCCCTCCCCCGGGTGTGGGGGTACGCTCCGTACCTACGGGGTGGGGGTATGCTCTGTACCTACGGGGGTGGGGGCACGCTCCGCACCTACGGGGGTGTGTGTATGGCGCGTACCTACGGGGGTGGGCTGGGGGTATGGCGCGTATGCGGGCACATGTTTGGACGTCTCCATGGTTGCTATGGGAGTTCGCACCGTACAGTGTTTTTTCCATACGGTTGTGCATTCGGATGGACGGGACGGATCGTACTTGCGCGCTCGGACTTCAGTTTCCCGATTCGTACGTAAAACTGTCTGGGGACGCGTTGGACACTTTTTCCGACCCGAGGACGTGTCGGGGAATTTTCCCAATGTGATTCATATGGATTTTTTTACATACGAATCGTACTTGCCAGTTTGTACGCCACTTGTACGAATCGTACGTAAAAAAATCCGGATACGATTCGTACAGGGAATATTTTTAACGGATCGGAATCGGCACCTAAGTATGTGTAAGTTTCTGTAGAAGTAAGTGTGGTGGTGTGTGTATACCTGTATATGCAAGTAAATGGATGTTTGATTCTTTATTAGCATGCGTGACTATGTGTGTAAGTAACTCTATGGATGAGTGGCGTTGTGTAACAGGATGTATAGGTGTATGAGTACATATGATGAGTGAGTACATGTATGAGTGACTAAATAGGACTGTTGGTGAATGAGTGGATGTGTATGTGGATCTTAGAATTACTGAATAGGTTTTTGTAACTGGTATTGGTATGACCATTGTTTTGAAATTTTTAGTTTCTATTTTTGAATGTGTGTGTCAAAGGTTATATTCGGGGGAGAGGAGGTCTGCCATTCTATCATAAGGATGATGTCATCAGTGATGTCATTTGAGATGTCATCAGTGATGTCATGAGTGCTGTCACTGACCATGTCATGAGTGATGTAATATATGACGTCATCAGCAGTGCATTGCGGGCGCGCGAGTTATAGTTAGCTGAACTAACTATAACGGGGGAATTTCAATGGTTTTGTATGAGTGAAAAGTCCAGCTAACTATAACGCCCATGAAACCTATGGTTTTTTCAGTGAATTTCTAAGGTTTTTTTAAATGCTATTTTCTAACTATGCCTACAGAGATAGGACATGTGAAGAAAGAAGAAAAAACGCACAGAAAGAAAAAAAAGAAATGCAGAAAGAAGCAACAGAAGTCCTCAAAGACGAAGAAAAGTGCAGGAAGAAGGATAATGTGCAGAAAGAACAAACAGAAGAGCAGAAAGAAGCCTTGTTGCAAAATCATCCTGTACCCTCAACTTGTTCAGATGGATACTGGTGGTAACTGAGTCAGACTAACCAGTCCTAGAGCCAGTGCTATGTTAAAAGACACTCAGAATACAGTGAAAACACCTACATACACTAGGGAACACTATGCGTTGGGGTCCCCCTGTGATTAGCATGCCCTCCTCTGTAAGCCCCTAGTATATAATAGGGCAGGGGATTAAAACGACCTCTTAAAACGCGCCACAGGGCGTGTTTGCACACGTCACCTCAGGCCCCGCTCAGTGGCGCTTACTGGAAGCACCTGGTGGGCTAGTTGGCCCCCAGGGTCCCTCAGGATTGAAGGGGAATTATTTCCCCAACTTAAAACGTGCCACAGGGCTTGTTTGCACACGTTAACTCAGGCCCCGTCCCCTCCCTTCACCACTGTGTAAACACGCCCTGTGGCCGTTTTTAGTTGGGAGTTTAAGTTCATTTGAATCCTGAGGGTCCCTAGGGTCCAATTAGCCCACTAGGTACCTCCAGTAAGCGCCACAGAACTGCGTTGCAGAGATGTGTAAAAAGTGGCACGGCCTGGACCACCTCTATGCAACGCAGCTCAGTGGTGCTTACTGGAAGCACCTGGTGGGCTAGTTAGCCCCCAGGGGCCCTCAGGATTGAAGGGGAATTATTTCCCCAACTTAAAACCCGCCATAGGGCGTGTTTGCACACGTCACCTCAGGCCCCGTCCCCTTCCTAACACACGAGATCTGCATGATGCCAGTAGGCACAGGGCAGTAGGTGAGCGCCGGAAGTTCTGAATAATCGACTGGATGAAAGAGATATACATGATCACTATGCATGGTGATATATTTAAGAAATGAATAAACAACACAACAAGGGAATGGGTGCCTGAATAGAGAGCTATAGGATTGATGACTAGAAAATACATTATAGCCACAATCCTTTTCACTCATAGTCAATCACAAGCAGTATGATGATCACGTTGTGTGGTGTATAGATGTGGATGTGATGTGGCGGTGAGCAAACTGGAATGATTAATGTATTACACTAAGCCCTAACATAGAGAGCACATAGTCAGGTGGTACACCATCACTACAACTAAGAACCAACGACTACGAGCACAAGACGGGCTGTAGATAGATTCATGTTGTTGTGTCGTCAAAGAAACACATGTTAACTTTGTGTCCCATGTCCAATAGAAAAATTCTACTGAAGTCGGAAGGCACATACGGACAGGTGAGTGCATTAGGCCTCACGTACGAATGAGTTGCATGTAAGCACATGTACAGCTTAATCGCAGGGACCTTATAGCATAAGGAAAAGAAAGATATCGCCCTGACGAAGGCCCCAAGACCCGATTGGGCTACAAGACGGGCCGAAACATGTTGGCATACGGTAGCGGGTACAATTGAACAAATCGAGTTCAAAGAAACCCCGACAATAAGTTTTTACTGATATCATGAGTGCCCAATAATAAATAATTTAAAATAGGGTACACTCATAGGTATTTTTAATCTGATCTGGTTCCCTGCCTAACCAGTGGTTCATTTATCTAGGAACTCCCAGTATATCTTTGGTTGAGTCCGCCCAGAGAGTACTATCTTCTCTGGGTGTGGAGTAATTGCCTATGATGAAGCATGTCACTATTACGTGAGTGAGGCTTTTACTTCAATATCTTTGATATTCCACCTGTCAAGTAGATAGTTGAACAACATCTTTCCACTACTCTGAATCTGGTATTTCGCCAATTCAATAGTGGTTGCTTTTTGTGAAAAAAAGTTACTCAGGGAGAACGCAACCACGTTGTTTATTCTCTCCCTCTCTGTTTGTGATAAAAGCCCCCAGGGGCCCTCAGGATTGAAGGGGAATTATTTCCCCAACTTAAAACGCGCCATAGGGCGTGTTTGCACACGTCACCTCAGGCCCCGTCCCCTCCCTTCCCCACTGTGTAAACACGCCCTGTGACCGTTTTTTAAGTTTGGAGATTAAGTCCCCATGAATCCTGAGGGTCCCTAGGGGCAAAATAGCCTACTAGGTACGTCCAGTAAGCGCCATTGCAGAGAGGTGTAAAAAGGGGCACGGCCTGCACCACCTCTCTGCAACGCAGAGCAGTGGCGCTTACTGGAAGCACCTGGTGGGCTAGTAGGCCCCCAGGGTCCCTCAGGATTGACAGAGAATTATTTCCCCAACTTAAAACGCGCCACAGGGCGTGTTTGCACACGTCACCTCAGGCCCCGTCCCCTCCCTTCACCACTGTGTAAACGCGCCCTGTGGCCGTTCTAAGTTGAGAGATTAAGTCCCCTTGAATCCTAAGGGTCCCTAGGGTCAAACTAGCCCACTAGATACCTCCAGTGAGCGCCACAGAGCTGCGTTGCATAGAGGTGTAAAGAGGGGCATGGCCTCAGAACACCTGTTTGCAATGCAGCTCCCTGGCGCATACTGGAGATACCTGTTGGGCTAGTTGGCCCTCAGGGACCCTCAGTAGTGAAGGGGAATTAATTCCCCAATTTACAACTGGCCAGGGGGCGCGTTTGCAGAGTGCTGCAAGGAGGGGGGCGTGGCCTCCGGCGCGATGCCAGTCTTTTATTTATTTTATTTTTTTAAGGAGGGTTGTGTGGCCCCTCTTCTTTTTCTAATTTAATGGCCCTGGGGACCCCATCCCCCAGGGCCTGCATCCTAATATTTTTTGTTGAAAAAAATTAATATGGCCCTCCCAAGGCCTTAATCAGCCCCAAGCCCCGGGTCATGGCCTTTTTTTTTTTTATTCTTTAGGATGGGGGCTGCGTTGCCCCCCTCCTCAGGCCACCTATGGCCTGAGGAGGGGGGCCGGCCTTTGTTTTTTAATATTTAAAAAATATATATATTTATTGAAACACCTAGGACATGCTGGACAACCCGTATGTACCTATCACCATGACGATTTGCATGATATTCATTAAAAGGCGACTATGCATACAATGAATCCAGGTGGAATGTATTTACACCGCTAGTGAAGCTCTGACGTGTCTGATGCCCTACCGTGCCTAATCCTGGCGTCCCCACCGGTGGGTACTCTCCAAGTAGACACCCTTGTCGTTTATTTATACAAACATGGGTAGCTATTGACGGGCACATTTAAAACACATGCACACCAAGCCATTCAAAGGGAATTCGACAAAAATTCGACCAAACTATGCAAGAAACCCCCCTCACGGTTAATAAAACACACATCCACCGCCGGATGTGTAATACTTTTTATTTTACTCTCCGGAAAGGAGACAAACCTCACTTGAGAGTCACAGCGTGCTCCTGGCTGAGCCCAATGCTGTGTTACACCCACCAGTGCCCGCCGAGTGCCACACACCTCTGTGTTGTATTCCACCAGCTAGTGCGTATGCTATGACACTCTCTAGCCCATGTGCACTGTAACACCACCCCGTAAATATGTCATGCCACACTTGCCTTCGCACGGGTTATATTGCCCCATCTAACGTGCCTTCCTTGATGCCTATGTTATAACGCACAGCGCTATGCCATACATATTACAATCTGAGATCCATATCTTTGTCACAGTGCATATGCAACGTTACACTCCCCAGCACATATTTTATATTACAACTTTAAAAACTAGTTAGGTTACACAACACTGCCCTGTGCATATTCCACTCCAAGGCGCATATCGCATAGCACGCGCTAGTGCCTGTGCTATCTCGTGCTCTCCAATGAATCTGTCATTGCGCACAATGTATTGCATATTATATTTCATGCCCGGTTCATCTTATATCACACTTTTTGGTGCATAGTTTATACCATATACTATATCTAGTTTTCATTTCCAATCGTGCTCTCAGGACTATGTTCTATATAACACTGCGTCCACCTACCCTTTTCACGGGCATTACATTTTGCGATGGGGGGTGGAGGGTCAGGAGGTGTTTCTGCCAAGTGAGCCCGGAGTCACAGTCACAAACGTCCTCTTCTTCCTGAATAAAAGTGAGATTATGCTGCATACTTGTTCATATTTTAAGTAGTTCGCACAGGCACACATTTTAAAAACAATAAAGTTCCAAATACCCACCTTCTTTGAACAGTTAGCTTGCTGCCCCATCCACCTCCTCCCTATCCTCTGTTGTCTGAATTCATGGACTAGCCTCCTCCCTCCTGCCACGCATGGTCTGATGTGCTGCCACTGCCCTCCATTTAGCATGATGTACCAGTACACTCCTCCTGCCCTCCATTGCCCAATTCTATGGCCCATCATTGACCTCCTGCTTAGCCTTTGTGCTTACCTTGCTGCCCCTATTCTCCTTCCCCCTGCCCTCCGATGTCTTTGTGCATGCCCCTGCTCCATCCTTCTTGCCCACCATGTTCCATGGACCTGCATCTCCTATCTACTCTGAGTGTTCTGTTGAGCTGCCACTCCCCTCCCACCTGCCTAGCATTGTCAGATGACTGTAACCTGTCCCTGCCACTTCCACCCTGCCTGTCCAAATGCCATGCCACTATCCCCTTCCTCCTGTCCTCCATGGTCCATTTTACTGCCACACCCTTCTGCCCTCCCTGGTCTGTTGTGCTGCAACTGCTCCTCCTGCCTGCCCCGTGCGGTCTGTTGTGAGGCCCCTTCCCCTGAACTCTCTTGTCTGTGCCCAGGTCCTGACCCTCCCTTCTATCCTCCATGGTCCTTTGTGCATGCCCCTGCACCCTCCTTTTTGCCCATCATAGCGATTATGCTGCCATTAACCCTCCCACTTGCCATGCATGGTCTTCTGTGCTGCCATGGCCCCTCCCACCTTCCCTGTGTGGTCAGCTAGCTGCCCCTGACACCCTCCCACCTTCCCTCCATGGTCTGTGTGTATGCCATCATAGTCTTATTGTTGCTCTCCATGGAGTGTCTTGTTTCTAGTGCCATCCTGCCTGACCTCCATGGTCATCTTGCTGCTCCTGCCCTGCCCCCTTGCCCCCAGCCCTATGTTTCCATGTGCAGGCCCCTATTCCCTCCCTCCTGGCTTGTCCGTTCCATTGTAATGCCCCTGATCCGTCCCTCCTGCCCTTTATGGTCTGTTATGCTGCAGCTTTCTCTCCTGTCTGTCCATTAAGGTCAGCTAGCTACCATTCCTCTCTGTTCTCTGTTGTCCATGTGCATGGTCCTGTCCCCTCCCTATTGCTTTCTATGGATTGTTGTGCTGCACTCCCGTCCCGCATACCCTGTGTGGTGTATTGTGCTGCTGCCTGCCCTGTAGGGTCAGTTTGGTGCACCTCTCCATGTCCCTCCTGTCCTCTGTTATCCGAGCCCATGTCCCTACCCCAATTCCTCCTGCCTACCATGATCCAATGTACCATACTTGCGAACATTTTGAACTTGGTAAGAGGGAGATTTTGAAAAAAAACTGGGGTATTGATTTTCCTTTTTGAGTTACATTGAAAAAGAGGAGATTGTAGACAGGAGACAGATCAAATAAAGCACATTTGAGCTTTAAAACAATGGACGTTTCCTGGCTCAAACGGGTCTGTTGGCATGTATGGTTGTACTACCACTGCCTCTTCCTTCTGCCTACAATGGTCTATTATATTGCCACAGCCTCTCTTGCCAGTCCTGTATTGTTGGTTTGTTGCCCCTGCCCCCCTTTCCACTGCCCTCCATAGTCTGTTGTGCTGCCACTGCCCTTCCTACCTGCCAGTGTGGTCAAATTGTTGCCTCTGCACTCTCCTATCTGCCTTCAATTTTCAGAGTCCGTGCCCCTGACCTCTGCCTCTCAACAGTATCCCAATGAACAACTAGATTGCTAACATTCTATATTTATTACAAAAGTGTGGAATGCCTGACGTCATCTTGATGTAATCAAAACTGTAATACCTAGAGCATTTCTTTTAGAAATTACATATATGAGAGGGTCTTATTTGCATCAAAATTATGGTTAGTGCTCTAAAAAACTAAAATGAGGACATATTTTCTGAGTTTTCAAATAGCGACAAAGAACTTTTAAATTATTTGTAATCTTTATGTTTTTTTATCCAGTTGACCACTTGATTAAATGTTGCACCTAGGGGAGAGGATGTGGTGTTACTTCCAGAGCTGCAGACTTTGCAACTGGCGAACCAGGTTGGAGTTTCTGCTTAAGCTCAACATTCTGTGATTCTGGTCAAATCACTTAATCTCCCCATGTCTACAACCAAAATGAATTTGATCTTGTGTGATGCAACCAATGCTCATGGAAAGCACTCCAATACCTGACAAGTCTGCACTATATAGATCTGCAAATACACAAACAATAAGTGTTTTGCACACTTCTGTCATTGGGCTACATGTGGGCTACATTTGGGTGATATTTGTGCTGCATTTGGGCTCTTTTGTGTCTGGTGGCCATCTTGGGAGATTTATTTGTTATGAAGTTTCCTAATTTCCTCATTTACTGCAGTCTCCTCAGTAGGAAATGCTTTCATTTTTTTACTTTGATTCCATCAAGAAGGTATTCAGATATGTCACGCATTTGCCATAAATTCTGAATGTCAGCACTCTAGATGCTCATTAGATCACTGTAGTAAAGCTACTGCTCACCACGGAAGTCTGCTGCTGGTATTAAAAGTGCATGTTTCAGTCTGCATTACAGAATTTTTTAATGAAATAGAAGAGGATTTGAGAAGTCACTCAAAATGTGCCCTAATTTTTCTTTCTTCAGCACTAATCATACTTTTTATGGCAAAATGAACGCCATCATTGTGTTCCTTTTTAAATTAAATGTTTTAAGTGTTACCAGTTTGTTCCAATCAAGATGGCTTCATGTGTGCCATACTTTTGTCATAAGTAAGACAGTAAGCGCTCTAGTTGTTCTTAAGAACACTCTGGGACATTCTGTCATTGGGCTATACTTGGGCTACATCTGGGTGATATTTGGGCTACATTTGGGCTCTTTTGTCTCTGGTGGCCATCTTGGGAGATTTATTTGTTATGAAGTTTCCTAATTTCTTCATTTACTGCAGTCTCCTCAGTAGGAAATACTTTCATTTTTTTAGTTTGGTTCCATCAAGAAGGCATTCAGATGTGTCACACATTTGCCATAAATTCTGAATGTTAGCAGTTAGCACTCTAGTTGCTCATTAGATCACTGTAGTAAAGCTACTGCTCACCAGGGAAGTCTGCTGCTGGTATTCAAAGTGCATGTTTCAGTCTGCATGTCACAATTTGTTTATGAAATAGAAGAGGATTTGAGAAGTCAAAATGTGCCCTAATTTTTCTTTCTGCAGTACTAATCATAATTTCTATGGCAAAATGAACCCCCTCATTTTGTTCCTTTGTAAATTAAATGTTTTAAGTGTTACCACTTTATTCCAATCAAGATGGCTTCAGGTGTGCCATACTTTTGTCATAAGTAAGACTGTTAGCGCTCTAGTTGTTCATTAGAACACTCTGGGACATTCTGCCATTGGGCTATACGTGGGTTACATCTGGGTGATATTTGGGCTACATTTGGGCTCTTTTGTCTCTGGTGGCCATTTTGGGAGACTTATTTGTTATGAAGTTTCCTAATTTCCTCCTTTACTACAGTCTCCTCAGTAGGAAATACTTTCAGTTTTTTACATTGATTCCATCAAGAAGGCATTCAGATGTGTCACACATTTGCCATAAACTCAGAATGTTAGCACTCTAGTTGCTTAATAGATCACTGTAGTAAAGCTACTGCTCACCAGGGTCACAGAAGGACCCCCAAGGGAGAAAAAACAAAAAAATTTTAAATCGCGAGGTGCGCGCACTGCTGTGCACTGCGCACGCACCGTGCACAGCGCGTGCACGGTGCGCGCACGGCGAAAAACCTGAAAAAAAAAGAAATTAATAAATACATAACTTAGCATTTAAAAAAACGTACAAATTCACTGAAAAAACCATAGGTTTCACACACGTTATAGTTACGAATTAGCATTTCAAAAACCTTGCAAATTCACTTAAAAAACCATAGGTTTCACACATGTTATAGTTAGCTGGACATTTCACTCGTAAAAAAACAATGAAATTCCTCCGTTATAGTTAGTGCAGGCAACTATAACTCACGTGACCGCAATCCTCTGCTGATGACGTCAGATATTACATCACTGATGACATATGTGTCTTTATGAAAAATAAATATTTGTAATATATGTATCGCTAAAGATTAATGGAAGAAGACATGGGTAAATAAGTGTCTAAATACAGTGATGTAATATCTGACGTCATCAGCAGAGGATTGCGGTCGCGTGAGTTATAGTTGCCTGCACTAACTATAACGGGGGAATTTCATTGGTTTTTTACGAGTGAAATGTCCAGCTAACTATAACATGTGTGAAACCTATGGTTTTTTAAGTGAATTTGCAAGGTTTTTTAAATGCTAATTCGTGACTATAACGTGTGTGAAACCTATGGTTTTTTCAGTGAATATATATATAGATATATATATATATATATATATATAGTATCTACTGGCGGTCGCCAGTAGATGGTTATAGTTAGGACCGAGTTCCCATAGGAAATCTGAAAATTCTATTTTGAATAACTTTGGCGCCGGTTGACTTATCTTCGTGAAATTTTCAAAACTAATGGGGCGCTCCGCGCAGCTCCTACCCTGAAAGTCTCGAGGTGATTCGTCAAGCGGGGGCTGAGAAAAAAGGGGGGTCCCAAAATGCATTTTCCCCATGCATTTTCCCATAGGACCTTTAGTCGAAGGTACAGCCCGAACGGCTGAACAGAATTACTTGAAATTTGGCAAAGAGGTAGTCCTCAGGTCAGGCATGTGCCTTTTGCTTAAATGGTGTAAATCCGTTCAGTAGTTCCTGAGAAAATCAAAAGTAAAATCACATATATATCTGGGCGGAACCTAACCACACATCTCATCGTGAGATCTGATTGGCTGTCAGCACTTCATCCAAGAAGTGTTGGCAGCCATCTTGGGACCAATATACATGATAGCACCTCATTAAAAAGCATTGCAGTTAATAGAAGATTTTAAGACTTTAGTTACATTATAAATCATTTTATGATGGTACCATACTCATTTTAGGAATTGTGGTGTGTTCTAAGGTGATTTTACCATGTGAAAAAGCCTTCTGCTGTGATATCATGAATCATGTTTGAGAGAAAACTATTTTCTCATGCTTTTCCCACAGAGGTTTGGAAGGTGATCTATAAAGCTAACTGAGAGCATATTTTCAGTAAATTCACATTATCTTTCTCAGTCATGTGAGAATGACGTCTGACATTCTCAGTAAAACATGTACATCCAACAAGGGCAGAGACTGTCAGTTGATTCCTTTGTGTTCTACTGCAGCTTCCCAGAGTGTTCTAAAGAACAACTAGAGCACTAACAGTCCTACTTATGACAAACGTATGGCACACCTGAAGCCATGTTGATTGGAATAAAGTGGTAACACTTAAAACATTTAATTTACAAAGGAACAGAATGAGGGGGTTCATTTTGCCATAGAAATTATGATTAGTTCTGCAGAAAGAAAAATTAGGGCACATTTTGACTTCTCAAATCCTCTTCTATTTCATAAACAAATTGTGACATGCAGACTGAAACATGCACTTTGAATACCAGCAGCAGACTTCCCTGGTGAGCAGTAGTTTTACTACAGTGATCTAATGAGCAACTAGAGTTCTAACATTCAGTATTTATGGAAAATGTGTGACACATCTGAATGCCTTCTTGATGGAACCAAAATAAAAAACTGAACGTATTCCCACTGAGGAGACTGCAGTAAATGAGGAAATTAGGAAACTTCATAACAAAAAAATCTCCCAAGATGGCCACCAGAGACAAAAGAGCCCAAATGTAGCCCAAATATCACCCAGATGTAGCCCAGGTATAGCCTAATGACAGAATGCCCCAGAGTGTTCTTAAGAACAACTAGAGCGCTTACTGTCTTACTTATGAGAAACGTATGGCACACCTGAAGCCATCTTGATTGGAATAAACTGGTAACACTTAAAACATTTAATTTAAAAAGGAACACAATGAGGGGGTTCATTTTGCCATAGAAATTATGATGAGTGCTGAAGAAAGAAATATTAGGGCACATTTCGAGTGACTTCTCAAATCCTCTTCTATTTCATTAAAAAATGCTGATATGCAGACTGAAACATGCACTTTTAATACCAGCAGCAGACTTCCGTGGTGAGCAGTAGCTTTACTACAGTGATCTAATGAGCAACTAGAGTGCTAACACAAGCATTCCCTACTGAGGAGACTGCAGTAAATGAGGAAATTAGGAAACTTCATAACTAATAAATCTCCCAAGATGGCCACCAGACACAAAAGAGCCCAAATGTAGCCCAAATATCACCCAGATGTAACCCACGTATAGCCCAATGACAGAATGTCCCAGAGTGTTCTAATGAACAACTAGAGCGCTAACAGTCTTACTTATGACAAAAGTATGGCACACCTGAAGCCATCTTGATTGGAATAAAGTGGTAACACTTAAAACATTTAATTTACAAAGGAACAAAATGAGGGGGTTCATTTTGCCATAGAAATTATGATTAGTACTGCAGAAAGAAAAATTAGGGCACATTTTGACTTCTCAAATCCTCTTCTATTTCATAAACAAATTCTGACATGCAGACTGAAACATGCACTTTGAATACCAGCAGCAGACTTCCCTGGTGAGCAGTAGTTTTACTACAGTGATCTAATGAGCAAATAGAGTTCTAACATTCAGTATTTATGGCAAATGTGTGACACATCTGAATGCCTTCTTGATGGAACCAAAATAAAAAACTGAACGTATTCCCACTGAGGAGACTGCAGTAAATGAGGAAATTAGGAAACTTCATAACAAATAAATCTCCCAAGATGGCCACCAGAGACAAAAGAGCCCAAATGTAGCCCAAATATCACCCAGATGTAGCCCAGGTATAGCCTAATGACAGAATGTCCCAGAGTGTTCTTAAGAACAACTAGAGCGCTTACTGTCTTACTTATGACAAAAGTATGGCACACCTGAAGCCATCTTGATTGGAATAAACTGGTAACACTTAAAACATTTAATTTAAAAAGGAACACAATGAGGGGGTTCATTTTGCCATAGAAATTATGATGAGTGCTGAAGAAAGAAATATTAGGGCACATTTCGAGTGACTTCTCAAATCCTCTTCTATTTCATTAAAAAATGCTGATATGCAGACTGAAACATGCACTTTTAATACCAGCAGCAGACTTCCGTGGTGAGCAGTAGCTTTACTACAGTGATCTAATGAGCAACTAGAGTGCTAACACAAGCATTCCCTACTGAGGAGACTGCAGTAAATGAGGAAATTAGGAAACTTCATAACTAATAAATCTCCCAAGATGGCCACCAGACACAAAAGAGCCTAAATGCAGCACAAATATCACCCAGATGTAGCCCACATGTAGCCCAATGACAGAAGTGTGCAACACACTTATTTTTTGTGTATTTGCAGTTTTATATAGTGCAGACTTGTCAGGTATTGGAATGCTTTACATGAGCATTGGTTACATCACACAAGATCAAATTCATTTTGGTTTTAGACATGGGGAGATTAAGTGATTTGACCACAATCACAGAATGTTGAGCTGAAGCAGAAACTCCAACCTGGTTCCTCAGTTGCAAAGTCTGCAGCTCTGGAAGTAACACCACATCCTCTCGCCAAGGTGCAACATTTAATCAAGTGGTCAACTGGATAAAAAAACATAAATATTACAAATAATTTAAAAGTTCTTTGTCGCTATTTGAAAACTCAGAAAATATGTCCTCATTTTAGTTTTTTAGAGCACTAACCATAATTTTGATGCAAATAAGACCCTCGCATATATGTAATTTCTAAAGGAAATACTCTAGGTATTACAGTTTTGATTACATCAAGATGACGTCAGGCGTTCCACACTTTTGTAATAAATATAGAATGTTAGCAATCTAGTTGTTCATTGGGATACTGTTGAGAGGCAGAGGCCAGGGGCATGGACTCTGAAAATTGAAAGCAGGTAGGAGAGTGCAGAGGCAACAATTTGACCACACTGGGCAGGCAGGAAGGGCAGTGGCAGCACAACAGACTATGGAGGGCAGTGGAAAGGAGGGCAATATAATAGACCATTGTGGGCAGAAGGAAGAGGCAGTGGTAGTACAACCATACATGCCAACAGACCCTTTTCAGCCAGGAAACGTCCAATGTTTTTAAGCTCAAATGGGCTTTATTTGATCTGTCTCCTGTCTACAATCTCCTCTTTTTCAATGTAACTCAAAGGGGAAAATCAATACCCCAGTTTTTTTTCAAAATCTCCCTCTTACCAAGTTCAAAATGTTTGCAAGTATGGTACATTGAATCATGGTAGACTGCGACTGACTGACTGAACGGAGAGAACATCTTAATGACGAAATGTCACATGCAGCCATAGCGACTTTGGACAATTGTGAAAAATCATATGTGGCTTTAATGGCAGATGAGGGTATATGCCAAAGAGAGCCGCTTAGTATAGTTGATGGCAGAGATGTTAATACACCCTTTGACCAAGTAAATATGATTGGGGCTAGGGAACGAGGCTTCCAAGCTGAATGCCAAAACGAAACGTTTGGCATTGAGAGTACCCCTCGTCTCCCACAAGATGTAGCCCCTTCTCCAATATTAATTAGAGGGAATATTGAAGGGGGATCCTATTCTGCAGGTCATGTATTGTTTCTATCTTGGAATGTGGCGGGTATAGGTTCTAAACTATCTTCTCCTTTTTGGGCAGACTTCATTAGTAAGCATGATATCTGTCTTTTCCAGGAGACATGGTCACTTGAGCCGGTGTTCATGTTGGGCTATCTGAATTTTTTTGTTTCAGCGGAGAAAAAGTCCAAGGGTCGGGCATCAGGAGGCTTGGTCATCTGGGTTAAACAAAGCCTGGAATGTAAAATCCAACCTATCCAAACACAGAATGCTGATATATTGGGAGTTAGGCTGATCAGTTTGTCAAATCTCAAAATTGACATATATAACGTATATGCAAGGGGCTTGCCAGGTGGGAAAAAATCTGAGGTGGTATCTGCATTAAGTACTCTTGTTGAATCTAGTCCTATTGATGTGCTCCCACTTATTGCGGGAGACTTCAACACGACTTTTGAGCCATTAGGGTCTCAAGATATGTTTTTGACAGAGGAAGAGGACCTAAAATGGGGTGTCCCACAGCTTGAGACAAAGGCAGTTAGTAAGTGGACTGAGGCGGCCCTGCACCTGAAAGGGTTTTGCCTGGGCAACCAACTGAGGGCGGCCAATGGCAGAACTACATCAAATAGGATATGTAACAAAACGTATGTTAATGGTAATAGGGCAAGCAATATAGATTATGTCTTGGTCCACTTGAGGATGTGGCATACACTTGTGGATATGGTGGTCGAGACGCGGATAGAAAGCGATCACAACCCATTAGTCGCTATCTTTGACTTAGGAATGGGAGACAGAATAGATCAAGCTCCTGAAATGATAGGTCTAGTTGAAGCTCTATCAAACGATGAACGCCACCTTAAATGGCGTAATGTAGTAGAACATCCAGACCTTATAGGGAGCATTGAGTCCCATGTTGAAGAGGCGCTGCCGTCAATCATGGAAGTAGACAATAAAGGTCAACCCCTAGTTGCATTTGAGAAAATTCATGAAAAACTAGTTGTTAAATTGAAATCATGTTTTTGTAGACCTTTTGTAGTTAAGAAAGTCCCTAGAAGCAAACAGGAGAGCTGGTATAATGCCTCCTGCAAACAAGCCCGTATTGATTTGGGACTTGCTCTTAAAACAAATGACGCAAGCAAGATTAAATTAGCTCGCAATACTCATAAAAAAATCCTATGGAAAGCCAAAAAGGAATGGAATGAGTCTGAGTGGCAAGACCTAAAAGCAGCATGTGTTGATAAAAACCAGAAAAAATTCTGGGATATTTTTGAATGGAAGAAGGGCGAAATTATTGACAGTCCTCACAATCATGTTCCTCAGAGTTCCTGGGTAGATTTTTTTAAGTCACAATATTCAAAAGGCGTTGAGGATGTTAGAATGCCTCACCAGGAGAGGCCGTTTTATAATACCCCCGTGTTTAGTGTTGAGGAGGTTGATATTGCACTTGATATGGTTACTCAGGGTCGTGCACCCGGCATGGATTGTATCCCGGCCGAGGTATTTCTGCACAATAGAACGAGATGGTCTGTATATATTACCTACCTAGCTAATGCTATAGCTCAGGGAATGGCGATTCCCCATTCCTGGAAAGGTGCCGAAATTGTCCCAATATATAAAAAAAGGGGACAAATCGTTGGCTTGCAACTATAGGCCCATTAGCTTGATAGATGCTTTACAAAAAATCTTGGGTAGGCTGGTTCTGGGCAAAATCCAGACCTGGATGGAATCTAACAATGTTTTAAGTCCACTACAGGCTGGGTTTCGCCCAAAAACCAGCACTATTGATCAGGTATTCAGGTTTATTGTCCTCTATTGGAGGACAGTAGTCTTAGAAAAAGGGGTTCTGTACGCCGTGTTTGTCGACCTACGGGCGGCATTTGATTTGGTTCCACGAGACAAGTTGTGGCAAGTATTGGAGGATTTGGGGATGGCGCCGGAGTTGTTGGCATTGATCGTCCGCTTACATGAGAACAATTTTGCTCGGGTCCGGTGGGGACGGCAGGGCGAGGTAACGGAGTCTTTCCCCGTGGAACGAGGAGTACGGCAGGGTTGTGTCTTGGCACTGACCTTGTTCTCGCTCTTCGTGAACGGGGTGGCAGAGTTCCTCTCCCGGGTCCCCTCTGATGCTCCAGCTATGACTGGCACTCGTATTCCTGTTCTCATGTTCGCGGACGACATGCTGCTGATTTCTAAAACTCCGAGTGGCTTACAGCTTACCCTCCGACGCTTTTAAGAGTTCTGCTTGCTTCGTGGCTTGGAAATAAATGTCTCCAAGACCAAGTTCATGGTTCTTAACGGCCCTAACCCGTGTAGAACTTACAAACCCTATAGTGGTGTAATTGTTATGAATGGCTCTCCCCTGGAACAGGTGGATGCCTTCACTTATTTGGGAGTGACATTGCAGAAGAATATGCGTTGGAAAAGTCAACTAGACTTCTCTATTTTGAAGTTCCAACAACAGACAGGTTTCCTTCTAAAAAGATTTAAAACCTCGCAGACACAGCCAATAGGCCCACTCCTCGAAATTTATTCGATGAAGATACGTAGCTCATCTTTATATGGTTCTGAGCTATGGGGGTTTGGCAACAATCCAAAACGTTTGAATGCTATGGAGAGCGAGTTTATACGGAAAGTTGTTGGTGTTCCACAAAGTACTCCCCTGTTACCTCTGTTCTGGGACCTCGGCTTGAAAACCTTACAAGACACTGCTAATTTGCGGCCATTGCTGTATTGGCGTAGGGTCTGGTCAACTGAGGAGCTTAAGCATTATACTTTGGGCTTAAAAGAAATAATGGAGAAAGACCTCTTCCGTAGAATAGACTGGCTGAGGTCTATTAAACTATTACTTTACAGACTGGGATGGAGCAACCTATGGGATGATCCTCAAAATGCGGTCTTCCCTTCAAAAGAAATCATTAAAGCCAAGTACTGGGAATTTATAGCTATGGAATCCGTTTCAAAGGAGAGCATATCCCATCTAACAGCTAGATACCTAGAGATTAAGGCTCACCCTAGGCAGGAACTTTTTGGGGGCTTGATTGAAGCACCAATTGATCGCAAACTTTATTTCCAGTTTAGGATAGGTACCCTCCCTATCTGTTCATTTACATGTAAATGGTCTAAAGGGTCCTAGGACAAATGTCCTAAATGTAGGGACACGACTGAATCCCTGAGTCATTTTGTCTTTTTTTTCCTCTCTATGAGCTCCCACGTAAAAAATGGGTATTACCCGTCTGTCGGCTCTTAGGTACCCGAAGGCACGAGGAGGCACTAAGAATCTTGTATTCAGATCCGAGCCCGATAATTGCAATGGCAATGGCAAAACACATAAAGTGGGCTTGGATATTACGGCTTAGACAGATAAATATTACAGCGCTCAATGAATAGGCGCTCAAATGTAGTTATGTATTTACTCATTCTTCATTCATTGATTTACCTGCTTAAATTAAGTTGAATTGTTTTTATTTAATTGGATGACTAGACATTAATGTTATCTATTCAAATTGGTGAATAGCGTAGGTTTAAGCATAAAAATTGTGTGCCTATGATATTTTGTTTTAATTTATGTGTATGTAGATGGTTGATGTATGACACTTTTATGACTTAACTGTCGAATAAAGTTTTTCAAACTGAATCATGGTAGGCAGGAGGAATTGGGGTAGGGACATGGACTCGGATAACAGAGGACAGGAGGGACATGGAGAGGTGCACCAAACTGACCCTACAGGGCAGGCATCAGGGTTTGCAGCAGCACAATACACCACACAGCAGATGCGGGACAGGAGTGCAGCACAACAATCCATAGAAAGCAATAGGGAGGGGACAGGGCCATGCACATGGACAACAGAGAACAGATGGGAAAGAGGAAATGGTAGCTAGCTGACCATAATGGACAGACAGGAGAGAAAGCTGCAGCATAACAGACCATAAAGGGCAGGAGGGACGGATCAGGGGCATTACAATGGAACAGACAAGCCAGGAGGGAGGGAATAGGGGGTCTGCACATGGAAACAGAGGGCTGGGGGCAAGGTGGCAGGGCCGGAGCAGCAAGATGACCATGGAGGTCAGTCATGATGGGCACTAGAAACAAGCCACACCATGGAGAGCAACAATGAGACTATGGTGGCATACACACAGACCATGGAGGGAAGGTGGGAGGGGGTCAGGGGCAGCTAGCTGACCACACAGGGAAGGTGGGAGGGGCCATGGCAGCACAGAAGACCATGCATGGCAAGCGGGAAGGTTAGTAGCAGCACAATGGCTATGATGGGCAAGAAGGAGGGTGCAGGGGCATGCACAAAGGACCATGGAGGATAGATGGGAGGGTCAGGACGTGGGCACAGACAAGAGAGTTCAGGGGAAGGGGCCTCAGAACAGACCACGCGGGGCAGGCAAGAGGAGCAGTTGCAGCACAACAGATCAGGGAGGGCAGAAGGGTGTGGCAGGAAAATGGACTATAGAGGACAGGAGGAAGGGGATAGGGGCATGGCATGTGGACAGGCGAAGTGGAGGTGGCAGGGACAGGTTACAGTCATCTGACAATGCTAGGGTGGGGAGTGGCAGCTCAACAGAACACTCAGAGTAGATAGGAGTGGCAGGTCCATGGAACATGGTGGGCAAAAAGGATGGAGCAGGGGCATGCACAAAGACATCGGAGGGCAGGGGGAAGGAGAATAGGGGCAGCAAGCTAAGCACAGAGGCTAAGCAGGAGGTCAATGATGGGCCATAGAATTGGGCAATGGAGGGCAGGAGGAGTGGACTGGTACATCATGCTAAATGGAGGGCAGTGGCAGCACATCAGACCATGCATGGCAGGAGGGAGGAGGCTAGTCCATGGATTCAGACAACAGAGGATAGGGAGGAGGTGGCTGGGGCAGCAAGCTAACTGTTCAGAGAAGGTGGGTATTAGGAACTTTATTGTTATTAAAATGTGTGTCTGTGCGAACTACTTAAAATACGAACAAGTATGCAGCATAATCTCACTTTTATTCAGGAAGAAGAGGACGTTTGGGACGGTGACTCTGGGCTCACTTGGCAGAAACACCCCCTGACCCTCCACCCCATTGCAAAATGTAATGCTCTTGAAAAGGGTAGGTGGACGCAGTGTTATATAGAACATAGTCCTGAGAGCACGATTGAAAATGAAAACTAGATGTAGTATATGGTATAAACTATGCACCAAAAAGTGTGATATAAGATGAACGGGGCGTGAAATATAATATGCAATACATTGTGCGCAATGACAGATTCATTGGAGAGCGCGAGATAGCACAGGCACTAGCGCGTGCTATGTGATATGCGCCTTGGAGTGTAATATGCACAGGGCAGTGTTGTGTAACATATCTAGTCTCTAAAGTTGTAATATAAAATATGTGCTGGGGAGTGTAACGTTGCATATGCACTGTGACAAAGATATGGATCCCAGATTGTGATATGTATGGCATAGCGCTGTGCGTTATAACATACACATCGAGGAAGGCACGTTAGATGGGGCAATATAACCTGTGCGAAGGCAAGTGTGGCATGACATATTCACGGGGTGGTGTTACAGTGCACATGGGCTAGAGAGTGTCATAGCATACGCACTAGCTGGTGGAATACAACACAGAGGTGTGAGGCAATCGGCGGGCACTGGTGGGTGTAACACAGCATTGGGCTCAGCCAGGAGCACGCTGTGACTCTCAAGTGAGGTTTGTCTCCTTTCCAGAGAGTAAAATAAAAAGTATTACACATCCGGCGGTGGATGTGTTTTTTATTAACCGTGAGGGGGGTTTCTTGCATAGTTTGGTTGAATTTTTGTCGAATCCCCTTTGAATGGCTTGGTGTGCGTGTATATTAAATGTGCCCGTCAATAGCTACCCATGTTTGTATAAATAAACGACAAGGGTGTCTACCTTGAGAGTACCCACCTGCAGGGGCCCCGGGATTAGGCACGGTAGGGCGTCAGACACGTCAGAGCTTCACTAGCGGTGTAAATACATTCCATGTGGATTCATTCTATGCATTTTAATGAATATCACGCAAATCGTCATGGTGATAGGTACATACGGTTTGTCCAGCATGTCCTAGGTGTTTCTATAAATAGATATATTTTTAAAATATTAAAAAACAAAGGCCGGCCCCGGGGGATGGGGTCCCCGGAGCCATAAGTGGCCTGAGGAGGGGGGCAACGCAGCCCCCTCCAAAAGAATTTAAAAAAAAAAAAGGCCATGACCCGGGGGTTGGGGTCCCCGGGGCCGATTAAGGCCTTGGGAGGGCCAAATTTATTTTTTTCAACAAAAGAAATGAGGGTGCAGGCCCTGGGGGACGGGGTCCCCAGGGCCAGTAGATTAGAAAAAGAAGGGGGGCCACACAGCCCTCCTTCTTAAAAAAATAAAATAAATAAAAGACCGGCATCGCGCTGGAGGCCACGCCCCCTCCTTGCAGCACTCTGCAAATGTGCCCCCTGGCCAGTTGTAAGTTGGGGAATTAATTCCCCTTCAATACTGAGGGTCCCTGAGGGCCAACTAGCCCAACAGGTATCTCCAGTGTGCGCCAGGGAGCTGCGTTGCAGACAGGTGTTCTGAGGCCACGCCCCTTTTTACACCTCTATGCAACGCAGCTCTGTGGTGCTTACTGGAGGTACCTAGTGGGCTAGTTTGACCCTAGGGACCCTTAGGGACTTAATCTCTCAACTTAGAATGGCCACAGGGCGCGTTTACACAGTGGTGAAGGGAGGGGACGGGGCCTGAGGTGACGTGTGCAAACACGCCCTGTGGCGCATTTTAAGTTGGGGAAATAATTCCCTTTCAATCCTGAGGGACCCTGGGGGCCAACTAGCCCACCAGGTGATTCCAGTAAGTGCCACTGCTCTATGTTGCAGAGAGGTGGTGCAGGCCGTGCCCGTTTTTACACCTCTCTGCAATGGCGCTTACTGGACGTACCTAGTAGACTATTTTGCCCCTAGGGATCCTCAGGATTTAAGGGGACTTAATCTCCCAACTTAAAAAACGGCCACAGGGCATGTTTACACAGTGGGGAAGGAAGGGGACGGGGCCTGAGGTGACGTGTGCAAACACGCCCTATGGCGGGTTTTAAGTTGGGGAAATAATTCCCCTTCAATCCTGAGGGCCCCTGGGGGCTAACTAGCCCACCAGGTGCTTCCAGTAAGCACCACTGAGCTGCGTTGCAGAGAGGTGGTCCAGGCCGTGCCACTTTTTACACCTCTCTGCAACGCAGCTCTGTGGCGCATACTGGAGGTACCTAGTGGGCTAGTTGGACCCTAGGGACCCTCAGGATTCAAATGAACTTAATCTCAAAACTAAAAACGGCCACAGGGCGTGTTTACACAGTGGTGAAGGGAGGGGGCGGGGCCTGAGTTAACGTGTGCAAACAAGCCCTGTGGCGCACTTAAGTTGGGGAAATAATTCCCCTTCAATCCTGAGGGACCCTGGGGGCCAACTAGCCCACCAGGTGCTTCCAGTAAGCAGCACTCCGCTGCGTTGCAGAGAGGTGGTCTAGGCCGTGCCCCTTTTTACATCTCTCTGCAACACAGCTCTGTGGCGCTTACTGGAGGTACCTAGTGGTCTAGTTGGACCCTAGGGACCCTCAGGATTCAAGAGGACTTAATCTCCCAACTTAAAACGGCCACAGGGCGTGTTTACACAGTGGGGAAGTGAGGGTACGGGGCCTGAGGTGACGTGTGCAAACACGCCATGTGGCGCGTTTTAAGAGGTAGTTTTAATCCCCTGCCCTATTATATACTAGGGGCTTACAGAAGAGGTCATGCTGATCACAGGGGGACCCCAACGCATAGTGTTCCCTAGTATATGTAGGTGTTTTCACTGTATTTTGAGTGTCTTTTAACATAGCACTGGCTCTAGGACTGGTTAGTCAGACTCAGTTACCACCAGTATCCGTCTGAAAAAGTTGAGGGTACAGGATGATTTTGCAACAAGGCTTCTTTCTGCTCTTCTGTTTATTCTTTCTGCACGTTATCCTTCTTCCTGCACTTTTCTTCGTCTTTGAGGACTTCTGTTGCTTCTTTCTGCATTTCTTTTTTTTCTTTCTGTGCGTTTTTTCTTCTCCACATGTCCTATCTCTGTATGCATAGTTAGAAATTAGCATTTAAAAAACCTTTGAAATTCACTGAAAAAACCATAGGTTTCAGGCACGTTATAGTTAGGAATTAGCATTTAAAAAACCTTAGAAATTCACTGAAAAAACCATAGGTTTCAGGGGCGTTATAGTTAGCTTGACTTTTCACTCGTACAAAACCATTGAAATTCCCCCGTTATAGTTAGTTCAGCTAACTATAACTCGCGCGCCCGCAATGCACTGCTGATGACGTCACATATTACATCACTCATGACATGGTCAGTGACATCACTCATGACATCACTGATGACATCTCAAATGACATCACTAATGACATCACTGATGACATCATCCTTGTGATAGAGTGGCAGACCTCCTCTTCCCCTGATATAACCTTTGATACACACATTCAAAAATAGAAACTACAATGTTCAAAACAATGGACATACCAATACCAGTTACAACAACCTATTCAGTAATTCTGAGATCAACATCCACATCCACTCATTCACCAACAGTCCTATACAGTCACTCATACATGTACTCACTCATCATATGTACTCACACACCTATACATCCTGTTACACAACGCCACTCATCCATAGAGTTACTCACACACATAGTCACTCATGCTAATAAAGAATCAAACATCCATTTACTTGCATATACAGTTATACACACACCACCACACTTACTTCTACAGAAACTTACACATACTTAGTCTTTTAAACAATCACTTATAGAAACACATACTTATTCATACAGGAACTCTTTCAATCTCTCCCTCTCACATATACTCACTTATATACACCAATAGTCACATATACTAGTTTAAAACATATGTAGTTACTCATAAAGACACTATTGAGACAGTCTATCACTCACTAACACACCCATGCACACACTCATCCACCCATACAGTCCGGCACACATGCTGTCTTCAACACATACAAACAGTGAGTCACTCATTCATGCACCTATGCACTATGTAATACCCCCCACCGAACCATAAAGACACTCAGACACTCATACTGATACTCAAAAAACCAACTATTAACCTATATAGACACTCATGTAGCTACTCACCAACCCATGCAGCCACTTATACACAAAGTGAGAGACTGATACAGATATTTACACATTTAAACATTACTCACTAAGCCATGTATTCACTAAGATACACTTAATCAGTCAGTTATACAATCAATTTTTCATAAACAAATCATCCATTTAGACACTTATATACCCATTTATTCTTCCATCGACCTTGAGATATACATATATAAAACATATGTAATTTTCAGAAAAACACACATTCACTAGATGATGTCATCAGTGAAGTCATTTGAGATGTCATCAGTGATGTCATGAGTGATGTCACTGACCATGTCATGAGTGATGTAATATGTGACGTCATCAGCAGTGCATTGCGGGCGCGCGAGTTATAGTTAGCTGAACTAACTATAACGGGGGAATTTCAATGGTTTTGTACGAGTGAAAAGTCCAGCTAACTATAACGCCCCTGAAACCTATGGTTTTTTCATGTGAATATATATATATATATATATATATATACAGAAAAACCAAGGTTGCCCAAGAGAAGAAGCCGCACATGAGGAGTTAATGCCCTTTTATTGCAGAAGGCAGCAGGTACAGCACACCATCAAACTTCGAGTAAAATTGCCAAAGTTATCACCAGACGCGTTTCAAACTCCATTGAGTCCTTGTTCACAGGCTGTTTGGCAAAAGGGAAACAACAGACTGTCAGTGGAGCACATTGGATGGGCGGCGGCATCAATTGCCTCCTGGTACATGTAGTCCACCTTAATGTAAACCCCTGTGGGTGCTGTTGTTTGATAATCAGATCCGCCTAATATTAGGCAGCGGGGCTCCTTCGCGGCTTCTTCTCTTGGGCAACCTTGGTTTTTATATATATATATATATATATATACATATATATATATATATATATCAAAGAAATACCCTTTCAGGCATAGAGTGACGAATAAATTATGCAAGAACAAAGCAGAGAACTCTGGGTAGTTCTCAAGTTTAGGTGGAAAGCAGTTCCTGTATTGAGCACTCTCAACACCAGCGACACTCTAGATCTGCTCACCTCAAATATCTGTTTTTCTATCAAAATCTTTAAGGATTAGCACAGTGCCATCCATGCCGAGATAGAAAAGGACAAAGTCTTTTGCAATTTCGACAGCATAGTCTTTAAGCATAGGACTAGCACAGTGCTGTCCTTGCCGAGCTGTAAAATGACAAAAGCCAATTACCACTCCAGGCACAGTATTACAGCTTTGAATTGATAAAATACCAATCAAGCCAACCTGAAATGAGTAAAAGCAACCCCTGACACAGTGTTTCGCTCTAATTAGAGCCTGGAATGGTAATTGGCTTTTGTCATTTTACAGCTCGGCAAGGACAGCACTGTGCTAGTCCTATGCTTAAAGACTTTGCTGTACAAATGGCAAAACACTTTGTCCTTTTCTATCTCGGCATGGATGGCACTGTGCTAATCCTATGCTTAAAGATTTTGATAGAAAAACAGACATTTGAGGTGAGCAGATCTAGAGTGTCGCTGGTGTTGAGAGTGCTCAATACAGGAACTGCTTTCCACCTAAACTTGAGAACTACCTAGAGTTCTCTGCTTCTTTTTGCATATATATATATATATATATATATATATATATATATATGGATGTACATTTCACCAAACCTTCCCTCATACAGTAAGGAGCAGCACTAAGACAGCAGTGCTTATCTCAAAAGATATTTGGCAAAACTGAAGTGCATCAATGTGTTTCGACTGTGAACCCAGCCTTGGTCATGATACGTGACACCATTTTTAGTGCGCTTAAATAACACATGTAAACAAAACCAATAAACATAAAAAACATACTTCTCGAGCATATACTTTTTCTCAATACTGAAAAAAGACGCATGCAGCAATAACCCACGGTTCTTAATTGCATTTCAATACATGTGAACATCCTCCTAAAATTATACACAGTATTTCATAAGAAACCATTGGTAATATTTTTAACCCCAAACCTTCTTTACCTTTCCACAGTACTGCCCAAGTGGGCTGAACAATCTCAACAATGCATCAATATAGGTGAATAAGTGGCACATTTAATTGCCTTATTAAATACCTGAACTGCATAAATTAGATCTTACAACACATAATTTTCATAACAACATTATTCCTGAGAAAAACCTTATCAACAAATCATTGGCTAATGATAAATGGAATTAAACATAAAGCCCAAGTGGTCAATACTCTGAGATATCAGCTGCTTTGACACATTCACGTCAGCTTCGATTAACCAGGAAAGTCCATGATGGACTGCTTGAGAATTTAATCTAAAGTACAATGAAATATATTTTAAAAATGTCAATCTAAACAGCATCACTAATATAAAGCAAGTAAATTTCCTTTCACCACAACAATCACTAAGCCTATACTGTTACAAATACATTTCTTCATCTAAATTCAAACCTCTGGGCCTCATACTGTCTAATCCTAATATATATTTGGACTCCAGTCTGTACAACTCCTTTCCTCTGTTTCCTCAATGCATCTTTTTTATGACACCATCAATAACACCATACTTCAGTGTACTATTATCACCACCATGTACAGTATGTACCTTTACATTACAAAATATACATAAAACCCTGTTTTTTATTCTCCCCACCCTTCTCCCCTAATTAACCCAACGTCCTGCTACTAAAAATTATTATATTACCATAAATTATTATTTATTTTTTCTTAAACATATTTTTTACAAAAATAATTAAAAAAATCAAATAATAAGTAATACATTATAAAAGTATATATTTTTATATTCAAACTTGAAAAACAAATAAAAAATGCACTTAAAAATTAACAAAAGTACTGATAAAAATGATATTACTGACAACGATAAGTTTTAAAATATGTTTAACAACAATATTAAAAACATACCTAAACAACAATATTCTTACCTGCGATATTCCTGCCGACAATATTTCCTGCATCACAATATTCTTACCACAATTTTCTGGTATCACAATAATAAAAACTCTATACATTGCCCGAACACCAGGCCACCCACTGTGGATCCTTACCATGCAGAGGGGCGTGATTGATTAAGTTGTATGGAAAAGTCATATAACAACATTTTTGCACTATTTACCTGGGGGTGTCGCTCACCAGGGTATTTTGCTAGTCAGAAGATGTGCCTGTAAGCAGTTGAGAATCATGTGCCAGATGTGTGTGCATGATTTTGGGCCTAGCAATAAGTATCAATCAGAAGTAGTACTAAACTGCACATGATGTAGCATAATACAAAAAATACAAGGATTATATCGTTGTAGTAGCAAAGTTGTGAAGATTCACCAGTCACCTTCCTCATACCATGGAATGACATTTCCTGGGATGGAGAAGATTTTATTGTGAGTACATTGCTGTCATGTAACCATAGTACAAATCCCCCTACTATATACTATTATGTAGTTTTGCAGCACATCCTTCCAACAAAGCATGATGTTGTCCTATCTACTTCCAGCTTCCTTTTAGTTTTTCTGTCCTATACACTTCAAACAAGGGCTTAATTTATGCTGGTTGCTGCAGGTAGGGCCCACCAGCACTCATTTTTGGGTACCGGCACTTATTTATCATCATGAGAGTATGATCCAGAACAAGAGAGAGAAATATACACAAGTGGGAAAGAAGGAAGATGAGAAAAACAGTGGCGAAAAACAGAAAGCATGGATGGATGATAAAGAACTTTAAAGAGTACGATAAAGGGAAAAGAAATGCCTGGTTGTGAATTAAAGAGGAATTAAGTGAAATTAGGACTATGCAGACTTGGTGTTTCTCCCGCCACATTCCAAAGTAACAGTTGTGGGCTTCTTAGCAAAATTTTAGGTCCCAGCACTAATTATTTTTACAAATTAAGCACTGCTTTCAAAACAGAGCTTGCCATCACTAGAATGCAACCCGTCCTGTTGAATGTATATACAAGCTGGACTTGAGGACAACTTTTGTATGATTCTGGACATCTCTCAACATTCCGCCATGTGACGTACTGTCTATAGTGTTGTTTGAGTCACTTTTCTTGACTTCCATATTCATCCAAGTCATCACTGGACAAGGAACATGTGGTAGAAGTTGCTCGTCAGGGGTGCCAACATGCCGCTATTTTGTGCTCCCCAACACTTTAGACACCAACTCAGTTGTCTTTTGTAAGGTTTTGAGGGGAGATGGTATATTAGGGCTTGTCCTCATTTGAGAGGCAGAGCAGCTATCGATAATTAAATCTGACATTTTTGTTCTCTGTACCTTCCACTTGAGCCAGACCTGCCCTACATGAGGTCTTATTGGGTGCTAGTGTTACTGGTGTTGCTGACATTGATAACAGGGGAGCTGTGTGTGGTTGTGGAGGCACATGTGGTGTCCCAGTTGTGGCTGGTGGGTTCTGGGTTCTGTTTCAGATGATGTTGGCATGCTACTGTTCAAGCCATTTCCACGGACGCCACCATTGTCTTCGTCTTGTTTTTTAAAGCATATTTTCATTTAATATCAGAACCATTTACTCAACAGAGTGGACATTGATATCTGGTTTCTGTACGTAAAATATTTTTTATGACAAAATATAAGGTCCACTCCTTTAACCCTACAAGCTATAGGAAGATATTTACATTCTCATTTAACTAGGCATGACCGAGCTCATACTGTGTTTGTGGGATTGAAAATTACAGTTGGAGAAATTGCAAGAAGGGAGAGGGGCATTGGAGGGGTGTCAGACATAGCAGCTGCAGCTCACACCTCTGCAAGACAGAATCCTGAAATTAAGAAAAGGGGTGCTACATAGTGGTTAATTTGAAGAGTTCCTTCCCTGTCCTGCTCCCTTTTGTTAACCTTTCCACTGGATCCCCAATTGGTAATGCCCAGGAGCCGCAGGCTCCCCCTCCTGCACCCCCTCTATTGTAAGCATTAATGCATCCAAACCCTTGCAAATTCCAACAGCCTCAATGAGCCTCCCAGTGCAATGAAGATATTCCCGCCTCTTTTGAAGTTTTTTTAACCGTATTCTGTAGCTTGGACCCCTCCCACGTTTCCAACAACAGGTAATCTGTTTTTTAGCTACTATTAGTGCCAAGTCAGTGTACCTAGGCCTGTCTTTCTTGTCTTTCAGTCAGGCAAAAAAGGCCCAGAAGGCACTCTCCTGGGATACACAAGATTTCTCTATCTGTCATAATTCGAAGGGCAGAAGCTACTCCGTCCAGTATTCCTTCAATTCAGGGCAATCCCAGACCATGTGGTAGAATGTCCAACTTGGCACATGCACCTAGGGCAGGCTGCCTGCACCCCAAGGTATGGCCTGTAAATTCGTTTGAGTGTTAATTACGCCCTGAGTGAGTGGAACAGCTAAATCATGCAGTATTCTGCTCAACTTCTCTCCCGTTGTGTCCCTGTGTATAACCTCACTCCACTGCAGTCTCAAGTTATCTATTAAACCCTTTGCCTGATGGATCATGGACTGGTGCATCAAGTTGTAGCCCTGTATTTCCCAGTTGTAGTGCATATTGTTTGTAACCCCTTGTGTTCTGACGGCTATTCCATACCCAACCCCCATTGTGTTTGGATTCTTTTTTTGTATGGCTCTGAAAATAGGAAATGTCCCCCCTTGAATATTATATTCATCCCTCAGCTGGGCAAAATATTTCAGGGCTCCTCCCACATATAAGTCACCAAGTGTTTCTATTCCTAGTTCCATCCAGCTTCTCAAGCTACTGCATCTGACCTTATGCCGACACTTATACAGACTCTCCATTGGGAGCTCTGGTGCATACATACCGCAGTTTGCTGTATTTCCTAATGAGCGCTCTGTTCCAGCTATATCGTAACATTCTCATTTCATTATCCTCCCTTTAATCCTTTCCCAGGGGCCTCAGCAGAGTCCTCAGTATGTCCGTAAGTCTCAGCTCATCCAGTCGCCTTTCCCCCTGCCAATGATGGACTCATTCACCCATCACACGGCTCATTGTAACTGTGCTGCCAAGTAATATAACTCAAAGTCTGGGACAGCCATGTCCCCTCCTACCAGCAAGCACAGTTTTGCTAGGGAGAGTCAGCACCAGCCAGTTCCCCAGACAGGGTCAATCATAATAGTCAATTTCTTGAAACAGCCCCTTCCTTATTATCAATTGAAGTGTGTAAAAGTAGTATGGCAACCATGGCAGTATGGCCATTTTGATAGCGCAACTCTACTCATCACAGTGGCAGCATTTTCCAGAAATGTGTGCTGCTTCTCATAACTCTAACAGCAGGTCTATTTCCCTCTATCAGGTCTTTTACAGATCTTCATATTTGGACTTCTAGAACTCCTTCATGGTGTCTCTGTCCCAGGTCAAACCCACCAGTAGAAAAGGGCTCCCAATATCTGCACCCGCCTGTCACACTGGGAAGATATTTGTCTTGCTTCAGTTCACTTTTAACACCAACTCTTCCCTAAACTCTTGGAGGAGTACAGTCTCTGCCTCCAGTTCTCCCTGCTCATTCTGTAAGTACATCGAGAAGTTGTTCTCATACAGGGAAATATAATACGTTATGCCTCCTATCATGAGTTCCCTGTAGATTCCCCCACTTCTATCCACAGCAATTGAAAAAAGTAATGGTGATAGAGCACATCTCTGTTTAGTACCCCTGCCAATATTGTACTCACCAGACACGATCCAGCCCGTGCAGATTCTGACTTTTGGGTTTATATAAAATAAATGAGCCCAGCTAAAACCTTTATCACTGAACCCATCTGTTCTGTCACTGCATGTCCCACTGTAAGGAATCAATTGCCTTCTCTAGATCAATGGAGAGCACAATTACATGGAGGTCTGCAGTCCCCGATTGGTCCAGTATACTCACTAGCCTTCTGACATTCAATCTGTTCTGATCCTCATGAATCATCTTTGGCATGTGAGGTATGAGTCTAGCATCTAGTATTTTGCGAAGGACTTTATTGTCCATATTCAACATGGTGGGAGGCCTGTAAGCCAAGTGTTGTGATACATCTCTGCCTTGTTTAGGGAGGACAACCATTACTGCCATTGAGGAAGTGGCCGGCAATCTCTTCTCTTGCTTAGCTGTGTCAAATAGAGCAGTCAAAATGGGTACCAGTTCTTCTACGTAGATAGTGTAAAATCCAGCAGGAAGGTCATCTTAGCTCACAACGTTTCCTCTCATCTTGCCCTTAATAGCACACCTCACCTCTCCCTTGCTGATTTCCCTCCCTAGCATTTTCTGTCCTCTTGGGAGATGGAGCTAAGCACACTTCACTGAGAAGACAACCTGCTTAGTGTTCCCTTCTTGAGCCTAAAATAAGGTTTCCTAATATTCTATAAAGACATCATTTATCTAGCTTTGTGTGAATAACTTATCATCCATGGCAGCATTTATTTCTACTTTAGAATGTCCTCATTTTGGCGGATTAGCTAGCCAAGTTAGTAGCCTGCATGCTTCCGTACCAAGTACTCCTTATAGCTGAAATATCTCACTCCTTCTAAACAGTGAGCATATTTCTTCCTTTCCTCAACAAGGGTGTCACCCACTTGTGGGCATAGGCTGCCTTTTTGTAGCTCACTCATGACTTACTCCTGCAGCTCCATCTCCCAGATCAATTTAGTTTGAATTTCCACTGAGGCCCTGATGCACCTGTATGGATTACAACCTTAAAAGTCTCCCATTCTGTGAGGCAGGACAAGGTTTTACCCTGGTTCTCCCTAAAACTGCTCTGGATACTGTACTGTATTTCTTCCCTAAATGCTTGATGTTCTAACGCCTCTGCTTTCAGCCTTTATGGGGGAAGTGCTTCACTCTGTCCACTCCACTGCAGGAGCATAAACAAGGGGTTGTGGTTTGAGTATGTCCTTGCGTGGTATTCAGCATTGATCACCATGGCATGTACACTCGGACCTGTCTAGGCGAACATGTAGATCGTGCATTCCTGAATAAAATGAATAATCTCTCCCACTGGATTATGGGCATGCCAGGACTCCACTAGATTTCAGTGGTGAATCCAGTTTGTGAAGTCTCCAGCTGATCTGAGAACAGCAGATGCCGGCATTGATGGATGGGGCCTATCTAGATGTGTGTCTTTGGCACAATTAAAATCTTCCACAGTGACCTGTGGATACTGCGTCATTGTGGTCATTGTTAAGGACATAATCATTAATGAGCACTATATTTATGCCTTTAAGTCTGCCACACAGAATTAAATATCTCCCTTCCGGATCTATGGCCCATATGTATAAAATTCAGAACTTGCGACTCCCAAATAGCTAAACAATAGAAATCTCTATTTGGGAATCTTAAATTGGAATGTACGTAAACTGCAATTTTCTAATAGCGATTTGTACGGATTCGCATTCGCTATTAGGAAGTCGCAAATTAGGAAATCACAAAATTGTGATTTCCTAATAGAAAATCACTATTTTGGAAACTGAGCTTTCTGGAAGCAGGATGATGATGTCACAGCCCAGGTGGTGAATAAGTACAAGGTGTGGTCACAAGCCAGAGGCCTAAAAACCTATTGGAAGCAAGGAGTTCTTCTGCATCACTGCTGCCAGTACAACACACCATCTCCAATGAACATCATGGCTTCTGAAGAGGAGAACAAGGACTCTGGGAACAGCAGGAAGAGAAAGGTGATGTTCTCCAAGAGGGAGCTTGAGGTCCTGACCGAGGAATGTGCTTCCAACATGGACCAACTGTTCGGGAAGGCCTCCTCTTCAGGATCTGAGGCACAGAAAACACCGATCTGAAAACGAATCCTGGAGAAGGTGGACTTCCTCGGAGTAACACAGAGGACCATCCCAGAGATCCGCAAGGGGTGGTACGACCTGAGGTCCCATACCAAGAAGAGACTGGCTATCAGGATGGAGAAGACGTGGAACAGGTGGAAGACCCTCACAACACCCCCCTCTGACTTCCATTGTGTGCTGCAGGAGTTGCTTACATCGAAACTTCCATTTCAGCAGAAACCAGCCAATATAAGTTATCTTCCCTTTATGTGCTATACATAACAAAATGTTAGCCAATCCATATATCATACATTACAGCATGAATTACTTCACTGAGGTGCTTGGCCCACCCAAGCAATGCATCATGGGAATTGCAGTGAGTAGGCGGCTGCTACACATTGGCAAAGTCTCTGCAGAACATGGAGAAAGGGCAGGAACAGTGGCTAGCAGAAATGGAGAGGGAGCACCTTGTGCAGCGTCAGAGGAACTGGCAATACCTGGCCTGGTTTGACACATTCACCCAGTAATGCACTACCAGGCATTCACATTGCAATCCGTCTTGCAATGACTTGTTGTCAGTCCACGACCCAGTGCTGCTGACAAAGAACCAAACCCAAGAGGCCATAAGAAGTGACTCCATAGACACTTAGTGGGATGAGTTGACTTTGTTAATCATTCACCTTTTTTTACTTTGTTGTTCTTATGTTAACAATGTGTCATCAACAAGGATGCAGTTGACCCTTGCTTGCGATAATGCTTTTATCTACCGGAATAAAAAGCAGTCACTCAGTTGTGCATCAAGCACTGCCATCATATGTGATGTTTTATTTTTATGATGTTATGTAATCCCTTCCCTCCGAAATAGTTATTGGTTATCATTGTGCATCGCACACGTCCTTGTGTTGCATGTGTACCCTCTGGCTGTGCTTGTAGTCAATGGTAAATAATCATCAGATTCGGACTCAGGCTCTATGTGGATGTTATTCAGTCACTTCTACATGGCAATATTGTGAGGGTTGCAAAAAAGGTGATTATCTTGCTGCATGTATCCAGTCTGTTCAGAAGTGCCCAACAGTCTTGTGGAGGGAGCGGGACTTAAGGATGCCAAAGACTCTCTCGATTATTGAGCATGTTGTCCTGTCTACTCTCTTGTATTGCCTCTCACTTCCTTTCCCCGGAGTCATGCATGGTGTGAGTAGGCAGGCACGTAATGCATATGCACTGTCACCTTATGAGCATGAAAAGGGAACCCATTACGTCACATCACACACACCGTCCTGGCCACTGTATTCATTGAGTTTGCGATTCTCCAACCAAGAAGGAAACCATCGCCAAATTCACCCTGGTCGGTTCTGTATTCCACTGTGTTGGCACATGAATGAGTTGTGGGTGCTGCCTGGGTATTGGCCACAAGGTCTGCTATGATACAGGAGGCATCACACACTACCTGAACATTGAGTGAGTGTTAGCTTTGCCTGTTGCTGTATATTAATTCAGTTGCTGCAGGGGATATATGGCAATATGTATGCCATCAATACAGCCAATGACATTGGGGAACTGTGCTATCCTGTAGAACATCAATTTGGTTAGTGGCAATGAATGGGGAGTATTCGGGAATTACATATATTGGCTGAGTTTGGTCACCATAATGTTGAGGAACCTGTGGAAGAACCTGGAAATATAATTTTAGATCCCCCCCAGACACTGCCATGACCCCCTGGTAACTGCCCGAAGCTAGGAGGTGTAGGCAACACAATACCTGCACACATGGTGGGACTGCGTTGCTTTTGAGTGTTGGGGCCTGTAGCTGAGGTTGTAACTCAGCAATTAAATCAAGTATTACCTGACTACTGAGTCTCTACCTCTCCATAATCTCCTCCTCTGCCTGTTCATACAAGATGACCCTCACGGCTAATAACCTCTCCTGTCTCCTCCTCTTTCTCTGCCTCTCCACCGAAATCCTCTTCCTTCTTGCCAGAATGTACAAAGCCACCATTGGTGATGTTCCTGATGCATTTTGGGTGCCTTTTTATAGTTTGCACCTGGCTATCACCAGTTCAGAATCAATGGTAATTGCATTTCTTAAATGCCTATTTTGCTACTAGTCGGAATTAGGAAATCCTATGTACGTGCGGTTACAGAATTGCAAATAGGAAATCCCTATTTGCAATTTCCTATTTTGTGTTTCCCAGAATACGATTTCTTCTCTGTAGAAATTGCATTTTACAATGACGCCTATGACTTATATACATACCGGTAGGTAATTTTGCATTGCCTGATGGTTCGAAATAGCAATTCGGACCGTTAGGCAATGCAAAGTTCATTCGTACATATGGGCCTATGATCTTGTTATTCATCTGAAAAGGAACCTCCAGTCTGACCTATGTCAATGTCCCCTCAGGATAGACCGAGTATAGTGTGAAATGAACCTGACCCCTCCATATCCTCTGTAGGGCAATGCCCTTTTTCTTGGTCAAGTGTGTTTCCTGCAGCATTACTCTGTGTACCTACCTTTGCTCTAAATATGCCTGTGTACTGTTTTATTTCTTCATGCAATTAAAGGCCTTGTGCATTACATGTCAACATTTTTACAACCCCCCCCCCCATTTTAACTATTTGCTGGAATGTCTTTTACTGCTTCCTATTAGTGGTAAAGCAGCACATCAACCACCACAACAGCTCACTTCACATGGGCCTGGCCCCCACCACCAATCTAGTCCAGTCATTTTACTCTGGATGTACTTGTTCCTAAGCACCTAGAATGTCTATTAACTTACAACTTTTATCCAACTTACCCATTCCTGGACTATTGAGCAACCGTAACCTGTGCAAACTTTGGAAGCCATTCATGATTAACTCATATCCCATTCCCATTTCTGGCCTACCTCAGGGGAGAAGTTGGGTGCAGTGCACCAGTGGTATCTGTCAAACATCCCAGGATGACGCCCACAGGTCCCATCAACCCCTATGAAGAGTCACAGAACTGAACCACTCTTATGCCAATACCCTCTACAATTATGCAGGGAATCTCATCTGCCTCCCCATAATCATATAAGTTCATCAGCAGTGCCAGGGCTTACCATTGGCTGGAGGATGGTCATATCCAAGTTCTACAGGAAGTCATTACTGGAACTTACAGACGAAGCAGTTTTTTTGCATGCTCGGCCTATGCCATTTGTGATCCGTTTAGTAACTTTATTGCCATCAGGACTGCTTGGTCCCTTTCCCGTTTGGATTGCTTCCTCAAGAGTCTCCTTGATCTGATTTGCCCCCCTCATCGCCAGCTATGGACCCTTTTGCTGAAGCTAGTAGGATTCCATTGTCCATTTTGCTGTTAAGTTCTAACCAGTGCCAGACCATTTGAGGATCTGGGAAAACTGTCTCTCACACTCTTCCATGATTTGCAGTTTGGCCGGAAACAACATGGCCCATTACACTTCCATCTCCTTAAACCATTGCTTAACTCCTATGAAATGTGGTCCACTTCTGTAGCACGGTTGTAGTAAAATCTGGAAAGACTATGACCTTACTGTTCTCAAATTCTGAGAAACAATGTCTTGGTCACACGTAGTTGGGGTCAAGGTATGGTCACTGGATGTCCAGTGTCAAGAACAGAATCTGTGGTCCACACCAGAATGATGATTTGAAATGAATTTAATCAATGTAACCACGGAAAAGCAACCAGCCCACACGTGTTTCGTCACCTATGGGAGTGATCCCGTGACTTCTTCAGGGCTGAAAGTGCTGCGAAATTCAATGGAGTAGGCTGCAAGCCGGTGATAATTCCTACCCGGCCGGGTATTCATCAAACGAATGTTGAAGGAAAATAAAACGGGAACCGCAGTGGGTGTATACGATCGGAGTGCGGGTTAGCAAATACTAGAATTCCATCAAGGGAAGTGAGATGCTGTATGCCGTACTGGTGCTGATTTGCTGTCCGGACAGCGAATAGGCACCAGTGTTACTCTGATCCTCTCCCTACAATTTAGGACTTTTTGTGATCAGGCCTACCCGCAGTTCTCACACCGAACACTGGACCGTATTCTAATCCTTTAATATGGCATCTCAATTCCCTTGATGGAATTCTAGTATTTGCTAACCCGCACTCCGATCGTATACACTGGAAGTTTAACCACCAACACCTACTACAAACCCCCAGCCAGGAATTCGCTGTTGCACTTCAACAGCTTCCACCCCAGAGCCTTAAGGGAAAACCTTCCCTTTGGCCAATTCCTCCGCATACGCAGGTATTGTAGCCAACTCACAGACTACAAAAAACAATCAACTACCCTTGCTTCTAAATTACAGGAGCGTGGCTACCTCTGAAAAATCATTGAGAAAACCAAGAAAATTGCCCACAACCAGAATAGAGAGGCCCTACTTGACACCGTCACAATGGAACCTCTTAAATCACCCATGACATGCGTCACCACGTACAACGTGGCCTCAAACAAGGTCTCCAGCATCATCCGAAAACACTGGCGTATCATAAACTCTGGCACAAGACAATGGGAAGAACCTCTTTTCGCTCATAAACGCGCAAGCAATCTAAAGGACCAGCTAGTGTCTACACGACCTGGCACACCTCAAAGACCACCCACAAACACCATCGTGAACTCAAGGGTTCTCCCCAAAGTAACTGGACACTATCCCTGCAATGATTGCAGTGTATGCCACCTAACCCATCAATCTAAAACACTCAAATTGGAACCTGGCAAAACCTGGAAACAACTACAACATACTAACTGTAATTCCACCAATGTTGTGTACCTCATCACATGCCCTTGTGGCCTCCGCCACATGGGCATGACGACACACAAAGTCAGGACCAGAATAGTTGAGCATCGCAGCACAAGAAGATGTACAAAAAAATCAGTCGCCTCACTGACCACTACCTACAACTTGGTCACACTCCAAATGATATGACATGGACAGTGATCGAACAATACGAACACAACCAACGGGACAATGAAAAAACTCTACTAACCAAGGAACAACGTTGGATCTATCATCTGTCTACCCAACATCAGGGGTTAAATGACTCCATTCCTTGGTTTACCCTAAGGGTCTAAATACCCCCGCAGACTATGATACAACGTGTGATCTAAAAGCCATCCTCATGAGCCATCATCTTAGCATACATGACTACGACTACATATGCGCATTTCTGTCAGATATAATGCACATACATTTCTACCCGACTCGGGGTTCAAACACTCGACCTCACTGTTAGGAAGATTTCCTGTTAGACACAATGCCCATAACTCCTCTACCCGGCTCTGGGCTCAGAATGCTCTGGGTTCCCATGCACCACGACTTAACTTCCAGGAAGTCTCATCAGTTGCACCTGCAACTTGGAATGCATACCAATATAGACACGCACCTTTCACGCTGGTCGACAACCATGACCCTATAAATCCATACGAGTCCACCAGAATATAGACGTGCAAATATTCACATTGCATTTTATTTTTAATTTCCTCATATAACCAGACGAGCCGGTTACCGGCGCACGCACTTAGTTACCGGCGAGGGCCAGTTCACTGTGACAACAGGCGTACACACGCCTCGACGCCCGCGTGCACATAGTCTTTTTTCTATGTTCTTCCCCTTAGAAGCTACTCACAGAACTGGGGCAATGAGAAACACCTAAACACGCGAAACTGGATATATAATCACCGCCACAACCCACAATCATTTCCTACGGAGATCTGCCGCAGAACAAGAGGTTTCACAAGAATCCTGACCAACAAAGTCGTAAGTAGACCTAAAAGACTTCCCAGCTACCGGGTAAGACTTTTTCTTTTCAGGTATTAAATGGCCCCCATGCCACTGCTTCTTTCTTCACAGGATCAGAACCTCTGCCGAAATCTATCTAGGGGCATTCGCTGCAAATCGCAAGCGTAAGGATACTCTAAAGCGTGTCCACTTTCTTTTTGTGTGTGTGCTCTTCCGACATAGCCCACCACACTTAACAGCGCATATGCCGGTAATTCACTAAACCGTACCACCATTACGGTTTCACATTTGCCGCATTATCTTCGCTATTTCTGCACAAATCTATCAGCAAATATGTATTGACATGATTGTGACTATGCTGCAATCATACTAAGACTCTCCACTGTATGTTTGTTTGTCCTGTATGTTATGTGTACAGTAATGCTTGGGAAGGGAATCCCCCTCCCACATGTATGGCACCTTAGCGCGTGCAACACATTTTAAAGATCACACACTCACTTTTAGTGTAGATCTCACACCCACATAGTTTAAGGTCCTAAGGAAAGCCAGTTATTAATGAAAGGCCTGGCTGAAACATGTAGAGTGCCCACCGGATGCAGGAGTTCCTAATTATTACTCCACCTACATCCATCGCCTTGCTTTTACCGCTACCAGAGGCCCAGATATTAAAGATAACCCCCGTGGGCACTGGGACCACTGGATAGCTTTTAAACTTTCACTTGCACTCCACTATCACTGCACACTCAGCAAAATACCTGCTCCGCTGTAATACAGGCGTTGAAGCACACCCGGGGCACATTCGGTGTCACTGGGTGGGCCCAATAATGAAGCATGCCACCAACTAGGTTGGTGGGTGAGGGCTTCATAAGGAAACCAAACAGTTTCCCTTCCCTTCCCATACAGTCCTGAGTCCTGTATCACGCATAAATAGGCTAGTCCTCTTTTGATTACATATAGCTGTTAAAATGACATCTAGTCTGGGGCACACACCCCTCTGCAGCTCAGAGGTGGTTAGAAATTGAATTTTTGGTAGGCTAGCGCATGTGCCAAAGCCAGGCAGAAACCACCACTCTAGTCAGGATAAGGAAGTTACACTCCTAAAATAACCCCTGCTCACCCCCTTGGTAGCTTGGCACGAGCAGTCAGGCTTATCTTAGAGGCAGTGTGTAAAGCATTTGCACATAGCCAACAGTAATGCAGTGTAAGCACTACAAGAGGACACCAAACCAGTTTACAAAAATATCCAATATTTTTATATTCCTAAGACAAGACCAAAAACGATATAAATCCACAATACAGTACTTAAAAATCTTCAGTTATCAAAATATGCCTGAAAAATAGTTCCTTGATGTCAATAGCTCCATCCCGGGCTATCACAGCGTCGTGAGCAAACAAATCCAAACAGTTTTCACTGACCGCAGTGTCACAGGCCAGCTACAGTGTCGGAAAGACCAACAAACAGTACCTTTTAGGAATGCAGGACGTCGGCGACCTCTCATTGAGCTTCTGAAAGCACGGCGTCCGCAGGCGTCCGTTCCGGGGGTCGGTGCAGGAGTCGTCGGGGCCCTTGAAGTCACAAGCATTGCAGATCGATCTCCTCTCTGTTGGAGTCAGGAGCGCTGGTGTCGGCAGGCATCGGGTGCTGCGGTGCAAAGTGCAGCGGTCCGGCGAGCGGTGCCCTCAGGTCGCGGTGTGAGCAGCGGCTCAGTGGTGGCATCAGATGCCATTGTCAGTGAGACCTGGGTCGCCGTGCGAAGTGAATGTGGGGCTCATCGCGGTGCTGGCAGGTCACGGTGCAAGCAGCGTCGTCGTCGTTGCTGAAGTGCTGTCGTCGGCTGGTGAACTGGAGTCGATGGTGCTGGCGTCGGTCGTCCAAGGCTGCAGTGCGTGATGAGGGCGGTGCGTCGTGTAACTTTATGAGCGGTGACCTAAAACCACAGTGCAAGCAGCGGCGTAGATTTCAGAGTGGTGCGGCATCCTCGGGGATACCAAGGTGTCATCGTTAAGCGAGGCGGTGCGGAGTGCGTTGCCCACAGGTCATGGTGCGAGCAGCGGCTCGGTGGCGGCGTCAGCAGGCGTCGTCAGTGAGACCAGGGTCGCGGTGCGGCATTGTGGCGGTGCCCTCTGCAGTGCCTTAAGGACACAAAGTCAGCAGCGGCTTTGTAGACGTCGTCGGGTTGCTTTTCTTCTGTTGCTGCACAAAATACACAGTCCCCAGTGCTGAGGGCAGAAGAACTTGAAGTCTTTGCTGTTCCTGAGACTTCTTGAACAGGGGGGGCAAGCTCAACCTCAAGCCCTTGGAGAAACTCACAAAGTAGATTGCAGAATGTTTAGTACAGTCCTTTCACTGCTCAAGACAGAAACAGCCACTGCAGGCCAACACAGCAAAGCACACAGCAAAGTGGTAGTTCCTCCTCACAGCTTCTCCGGCTCTTCTTCTTGGCAGTCTTCTTGGCCCAAAGAGTTCTGAAGTTGAGGGGTCTGGGCCCAGCAAAATCCTTTGATCTCTTAGGCAGAGAGTGTCTGTGCCCAGCAAAAAACAGTTCTGCCTTTTCTGGTGTGACTTCCTGGCAGGAGGTGGAGGCGGCATGGTCAGAGGCAGACCAGGCCCTTTTTTGGTGCAATTAAATCTCCTCCCCCTTCCCCAACTGCAGCCCATGTCTATTCAGCCCTTTCATGACCCATCTAACTATCTGGAGCCACTCCTGCTCCCCAGCCTTCTGTCATCCAAAACCCAGACAGGCAATCCACATTCCAGCAGAGACACGCGGGATGACTGAGCAAGAGAATACCTACTTTTTAAAAGTGGTATTTTCAAACACAGAATGTAAAAATCACCTTCCCTAAAAGATGCATCTTTAGATTCTGAGTTCAGGCATACTAAAACTTATTTCCCTACCTAATTCCCCGGGCCAATTATGTTTATAAGATGTTCTGGACAAACTCCCCATTCTGTCCTATGGGGAACAGGTAGCTTTGCAAGAGCGAAAAACAAAATTGGCTGTAATTCACTATCAGGACATGCCACACACACCAGGGCATGTCCTACCTTACACATACACTGCACCCGGCCCACAGGGGTACCTTGGGCCTACCTTAGGGGTGGCTGACGTGTAAGAAAAGGGAAGGTGAGGGACTGGCAAGTGTGTGCACTGGCCAAGTCGACATAGCAGTTACAAACTGTGTGCAGACTCAGCAATGGCAGGTCTGAGTTACCTTTTCAGGGCTACTCACATGGGTGACACAATCAGTGCTGCAGGTCCACTAGTATCATTTGATTCACAGGTCCTGGCACACTCCGTGCACTTTACTAGGGACTAACAAGTAAATCAAATATCCAATCATGGAAACACCAATCCATAACACAATTTACCACACGATGCATTTGCACTTTACCACTGATCAGCAGTGAGAAAAGTGCGCAGAAACACTACGCCAGCAAAAACAGAGTCAAAACCGGGAGGTCAGAAAGCAAAAACTCTGGGGAAACACGCCAAAAGATTCCAAGTCTAACACATGTCCTCTCCAGCTGAAAGTAGGGAGAACTACCCACCCTCCTGGGAGTTCTCTTCACTAAGGTGGAAGAACCTGGACAGACCATCTGCATTGGTGTGTTCTGTGCCAGGACGGTGTTCCACTGTAAAGTCCATTTCCTGTAGGGCGATGGACCACCTCAGCAGTTTTGGATTCTCACCCCTCATTTGCATCAACCATTTGAGGGGCCTGTGGTCTGTCTGAACCCGGAAGTGAGTCCCAAACAGGTATGGCCTCAGCTTCTTCAAGGCCCAGACCACAGCGAAAGCTTCCCTTTATATGGCACTCCACCTCCATGTCCTGTGGAGTAGTCTCCGGCTAAGGAAGACTACAGGCTGGTCTAGGCCCTCCTTGTTCAGTTGTGAGAGCACCGCTCCCACTCCATGCTCTGAAGTGTCAGTCTGCAAGATGAATTCCTTGGAGAAATCGGGTGCCTTGAGCATGGGTGCCGTGCGCATGGCGGCCTTCAGGGCATCAAAAGCCTTTTGGCAGGACTCAGTCCAGATCACCTTCTGGGGCTGCTTCCTGGAAGTCAGCTCTGTTATGGGGGCAACAATGGTGCCATACCCCTTGACAAACCTCCTGTAGTACCCGGTGAGTCCTAAGAATGTCCTCACCTCTGTCTGGGTCTTGAAGGGCTCTCAAGCCAGACTGGTGTCAATCTTGGGTTGTAGGGGCACCACCTGGCTGCTTCCTACCTGGTGTCCCTAGTACACCACCAAAGCCTGCCCGATCTGGCACTTAATGGCCTTGATCATGAGGCCTACCCTCTACAGCGCCCTCAACACTTCACCGAGGTGCTGCAAATGTTCTTCCTAGCTAGAACTGAACACTGCAATGTCATCCAGGTAGGCGACACTCAAATCCTCCAGCCCAGCCAACACCTGGTTGACCAACCTCTGAAAGGTGGCAGGGGCATTCTTCAACCCAAAGGGCATCCCCCTGAACTGGTAATGTCCTTCTGGGGTTGAAACTGCTGACCTCTCCTTGGCCCCATCGGTTAAGGCAATCTGCCCGTACCCAGAGGTTAAATCAAAAGTGCTAAGGAACTTGGCAGCTCCCAACCGATCAATGAACTCATCAGCTCGGGGGATGGGGTGTGAGTCAGTCCTGGTGAAGGAATTGAGCCCACGGTAGTCCACACAAAACCGTAGTTCTAGAGTGGCACCGGGCGCAGCAGCCTTGGGACCAAGACCACTGGGCTGGCCCAAGGACTGTTGGAAGGCTCCATAACCCCTAACACCAACATCTTAGAGATCTCCTCTTTAATGCTGACCTTGACCAGTCAGTCAACCTGTAAATCTTGTGCTTCACAGGAGGGCTGTCACCCGTGTCCACATCATGGGTACACCAGTGAGTAACACATAGGGTGAGGGAGAACAGTGGGGCAAACTGTCCCAACAACTGGTGACAGTTGCTCTGCTGCTCTGGAGTCAGTGTAGGGGAGAGGATCACACCTTCCACTGACCCATCACGCTCCTTGGTAGATAGGAGGTCAGGGAAAGGTTCAGTCTCTGCTTCCACCCCATCGTCTGTCGCCAAGAGCATGCTCACTTTGCACCTCTCATAGTGGGGCTTAAAGCGGTTCACGTGGAGGACCCTCAAAGGGTTCCTTGGAGCCCTTAAAGCCACCAGGTAGGTGACATCACTTTTGAGCTCCACCACCTCAAATGGCCCAGTCCACTTGTCCTGCAAGGCACAAGGTTCCACTGAGGCCATGACCCACACTTTTTGCCCAGGTTGAAATTCGACTAGAGTGGCATTCTGGTCATACCACTTCCTCAATTCATCCTGGCTTGCTTCTAGGTTCACCTGAGCGAGTTTCTTGAAGTGGGCAGTTTGGTTTCTGAAGGTCTGCATGTAACTAAACACATCCTGGAGAGTTTTTCTGGGAGCTGCCTCCCAGCCTTCCTTCACCAAACTCAGAGGTCCTCTCACAGGGTGACCATACAGAAGCTCAAAGGGACTGAACCCAAGAGACTTCTGTGGTACCTCCTTGTATGCAAAGAGAAGGCACGACAAGAAGGCCTTCCCACTTACACCTCACGGGTTCTGTTAGACCCTGAATCATGCCCTTCAAGGTCTGCTTGAATCTCTCCACCAGACTGTTACCTTGTGGGTGGTAAGGGGTGATGAACTTGTAGGTTACACCACACTCCTTCAATAGGGATGTCATATACTTGGATATGAAATTGGTCCCCCTGTCAGAAACCATCTCTCTGCGGAACTCCACTCGGGAAAAGATCCCCATTAACGCCCGGCCCACCAATGGTGCCGTCGTTGTCCTGAGTGGGATTGCCTCTGGGTACCAGGTGGCACGGTCCACCAAGACCAGGATGTACTTGTTGCCCATGGCTGTCTTGGGATCCAGTGGCCCCACAATGTCCATTCCTACCCTTTCAAAGGGCGTTCCAACCACTGGAAAAGGTTGGAAAGGAGCTTTGACCTTCCTCCCACTCTTATTACTTGCCTGGCAAGTTTGGCAAAGCCTGACATGTCCATCTGACTGCCTTCGCATTTGGGGCCAGAAGAAGTGGGTGACAAGCCTGTCAAAGGTCTTGTCCTGCCCCTAATTTCCTGCCAAAGGCACATCATGAGTCTTACCCAGTAGGAAGGTCCTGAAGCGCTGGGGAACCACCAGCATACGGGCTGAACCAGGCTCAGAGACCTTAGGCTCACTGTATGGTTTCCTGCGCCCCTTGCCCTTTCTCTTGGCAGGGACTTGGGCCACTGTTTCAGGCTCCAAGTCCTCTTGATCACCCTCTCTGGCCGCCATTGACCGAGTGGACACACATGCCCACTCTGGCAACCCAAGCATCTCCAAGTGAGAACTGAGCTCAACATCCTTCCATAGGACTGCTCTAGGTCATCACCTAGCAGACAATCTACAGGCATGGAAGGGCTCACAACCACACTCAAGGGACCTGAGGACCCCCCCACTCAAAGGGAACCTGTGCCACTAGACACTGGCGGTCTGAATTGTCCACCGCAATTACTTGGTGGAATGCCCCTGGGACTAAATGCTTCTCAGAGACCAGGTGACACTGGACTGAGGTCACGCTGGCTCCAGTATCTCTGAGAGACTCTACCCTTTTTCCATTGATGGTCACCCAGATGCTGTATTTCTTTGTGTTAGGGGGCACCGGGTTTCCTGGGACCGTCTCACTGTCCCCTAGTGAGACGAGGGTCATTTCTGCAGTGTCCCCACCCTCCTGTGGGTACTCCTCCTCCCCAAGCGCTATTCTAGCCAACACCTTGGACTGCCCACTGGTGGGTGGCTGTGCCCACTTAGGGCACTAGGGGTCCCCCTTCATGTGACCCACCTGGTCACATGCAAAACACTTGCAGGGGCCGGTCTCAGCAGGCTTTCCTGACGAGACCCCTTGTTTTTTATCTCCTGGGGAATGGGAACCTTTACCCTGGGTGTTAGTTTGGGGCCCTTCAGAGAGCTCCTGTGTTCTACCCTTGTCCCCCCATCTTTTCTGCTGGGGACCCTGCCCACCTTTGGCAGAGTCTCCCCATACACTTTCCTGTGGACCCTGGTACTCACCCAGTGGTCCGCCTCCATAGCAAGCTTCCTGGGGTCAGTCAGCTTACTATCAAGTAGGTGCTGGCGCAGATCTGCAAAACATAGACTAGACAAGTGCTTCCATGCAATCAAATTGTAGAGCTCCTGAAAATCTGTCACATTACTGCCCTTCACCCAGCCATCCAGTGACCTGCAAAGCATATATACACATTCCAACCAAGTGTTGGCATCAGACATCTTACTGGACCTGAACTGATCCCTGTACTTTTCAGGAGTGAGACCATACTTAGTGAGAAGGGCGTCCTTCATGTCTGGATAGGTGAGGTGATACCTCTTACCCAAAGCTATTAAAGTATCTCTTGCTTCTACTGGGAAGAGAGGCCACAATCCTGCTCCTCAATTCTCCTCAGGGACCCCATTCATGTGTATCGCTGCCTCGTAACCCTGAAACCACCTTTGTATGTCATCCCCATTCTTGAATTCTTTGCCTACATTCTTAGAGATGTGCACAATCCTGTCTTCCTGTCTTGACGGGTTGCTGCCACCATCTGAGCTGGCTCCACTCCTCTGATTCAGCTCTTTTATCCTGAACTCATGCTCTAACATCATCCTTTTCACTTCCATGACTAACTTAAGCTTCTCCAGTTCTACTGCCACTCTCTGTGCTTCCCGCCTGTCCTCCAGCTCTCCTGGGGACAGGCCACTGCTGCCTGATCTGGAGGGTTCCCCCCTCCCAAAAGCACATCCACCCTAGGAATAGGTTCCTCTGCCTCTCCACTGAGATCACCAGACTGCTCGCTAGCATGTCTGGCTGCTACCCTGGCCATCAGCGCCTTTTGTAGCTCCTCCTTTCCTGTGGCACGTAATGGTTTGCGATATGGTAGTAGTGCACACAATCACTGTAAGTCAAGTGCAAACGCAAGTCCTATCCTCACCGCTGATAACCAATGTTAGAAATTGGATTTTTGGTAGGCTTGGGCATGTGCCAAAGCCATGCAGAAAACACCACTCTAGTCAGGATAAGGGAGTTATACTCCTAAAATAACTCCTGCTCACCCCCTTGGTAGCTTGGCACGAGCAGTCAGACTTATCTTAGAGGCAGTGTGTAAAGCAATTGCACATAACTAACAGTAATACAGTGTAAGCACTACAAAGGACACCACACCAGTTTCGAAAAATATCCAGTATTTTTATATACTTAAGACAAGACCAAAAATTATAAATTCCACAATACATTACTTAAAAATCTTCAGTTATTAAAATATGCTTGAAAAATAGTTCCTTGATGTCTATAGCTCCGTCCGGGGCTATCACGGCATCGTAAGCAAACAAATCCAAGCAGTTCTGGCTGACTGCCGTGTCGCGGGCCAGCTACGGTGTTGGAAAGACCCGCAAACAGTACCTTTTAGAAATGCAGGGCATCAGCGACCTCTCGTTGAGCTTCCGAAAGCACAATGTCTGCAGGCGCCGGTTCCAGAGGTCACTGCAGGAGTCGTCAAGGCCCTGAAGTCATATGCGTTGCAAATCGATCTCCTCTCTGTTGGAGTCAGTAAAGCTGGCATCGGGTGCTGCTGTGCAAAGTGCATCGGTGCGGCGTACGGTTTCTTCAGGTCGCGGTGCGAGCTGCAGCTCGGTGGCGGCATCAGATGGCATCATCAGTGAGACCAGGGTTGCATTGCGAAGTGAATGCGGTGCTCGTCACGGTGCTCGCAGGTCATGGTGCAAGCAGCGTCGTCGTCATTGCTAAAGCGCTGTCGTTGGCTGATGAGTCGATGGCGCCGGCTCGGTAGACAAAGGCTACGGTGCGGGATGACAGCGGGGTGTCGTGTAACTTTACGAGTGGTGCCCTCGAACCATGGGGCCAGCAGCGGTGTAGATTTCGGCATGGAGTGGCATTGTCGGGGATACCAAGATGTCATCGTGAAGCGAGGCGGTACGGAGTGCGGTGGCCACAGGTCACGGTGCGAGCAGCAGCTCGGTGGCGGCGTCATCAGGCGGCGTCGGTCAGACCAGGGTCACGGTGCAGCCTTGTGGCTGTGCCCTCTGCGGTACTTTCAGGACACGGAGTCGGCAGCTGCATCGTAGGTGTCGTTGGGTTGCTTTTCTTCTGTTGCAGCACAAAACACACAGTCCCCAGTGCTGAGGGCAGGAGGACTTGAAGTCTTCGCTTTTCCTGAGACTTCTTGAACAGAAGGGCAATCTCTACCTCAAGCCCTTGGAGCAACTCATAAAGTAAATTGCAGAAAGTTCAGTACAGTTCTTTCACTGCCCAAGACAGAAACAGCCACTGCAGGCCAATACAGCAAAGCACACAGCAAAGTGGTAGTTCCTCCTCACAGCTTCTCCGGCTCTTCTTCCTGGCAGTCTTCTTGGTCCAAAAGAGTTCTAAAGTTCAGGGGTCTGGGCCCCAATATTTATATCCCAAAATCCTTTGATCTCTTAGGCAGAGAGTGTCTGTGCCCAGCCAGAACCAGTTCTGCCTTCTCTGGTGTGACTTCCTGGCAGGAGGTGGAGACGGCATGATCAGAGGCAGACCAGGCCCTTTGAGGTGCAAGGAAATCTTCTCCCCCTTCCCCAACTGCAGCCCAGGTCTATTCAGCCCTTTCCTGGCCCATCTAGACCATCTGGAGCCACTTCTGCTCCCCAGCCTTCTGTCATCCAAAACCTAGACAGGCAATCCACATTCCTGCAGAGGCACACAGGATGACTGAGCAAGAAAATACCTACTTTCTAAAAGTGGTATTTTCAAACACAGAATGTAAAAATCACCTTCACTAAAAGATGCATCTTTAGATTCTGAGTTCAGGTATACTAAACTTTATTTCCCAACCTAATTCCCCTGGCCAGTTATGTTTATAAGATGTTATAAACAAACTCCCCATTCTGTCCTATGGCCTTGCAATAGTGAAAAACTAAATTGGCCATAATTCCCTATCAGGACATGCCGCACACCCCAGGGCATGTCCTACCTTTCACATACACTGCACCCGGCCCACAGGGGTACCTTGCGCCTACCTTAGGGGTGGTTGACATGTGAGAAAAGGGAAGGTGAGGGACTGACAAGTGTTTGCACTGGCCAAGTCGACATGGCAGTTACAAACTGCGCGCAGACTCCGCAAAGGCGGGTCTGAGTTACCTTTGCAGGGCTCCTCACATGGGTGGCACAATCAGTGCTGCAGGCCCACGAGTAGCATTTGATTCACAGGCCTTGGCACACTCTGTGCGCTTTACTAAGGACTAACAAGTAAATCAAATATCCAATCATGGAAACACCAATCCATAACACAATTTACCACAGGAGCACTTTCACTTTACCACTGATCAGCAGTGAGAAAAGAGAGCTGAAACACTACGCCAGCAAAAACAGAGTCAAAACCGGGAGGTCAGAAGCAAAAACTCAGGGGAAACATGCCAAAAGATGCCAAGTCTAACAGAGGCTCACCAGCTTCCATGTTGCAGTGCAATGTCTGGGGCTAGTCCACCACGCCTGTGTCCTTTAACTTAGTTAACCTGCCCATGGTCGTCTTATTAGTGATGCTTATACTGATCAAGACAGGCAAAGTGTCTTATTTGTGTTCAGTCCTGTGTCAGTCCAGTCCGGATGCTCCTGCGGGCAGCCCCTTTAGTGCAATGTTTCGATGGGTCATGGAGGCCCAGCCAACTGGCTTCCCCATAGGTGCACCCTCTCTTATGGCTTCTTAGTATTCACATTGTCCACAGTGGCAAAGAGTATATGGATATACCGGGGCACCCCAGAGCTATTATCAAGATTCCTGGCCTAGTTAAATCAGGTGGTGATGTGAGCGCTTATCCTTCACCTACAAGCCCTGGTGCTGCCTTTAGTCTTGTCTTCCTGCCACTGGTAAATATTATCTGAAGGAGAAAGAGATGTTGTAGCAGAGGAAATGGCGAGTGGAGCGTTCTTGCTGGGGTCCTCTTTTGGTCCTAATTGCCTTGTATGGTAAGCCCAGTGCTCGCTGGTCTCCCTTGGGGCTGACAGGGCACCCCATTCCTCAGTCCGGTGAATTGCACCTGCATGCAGCGGCAACCACCCACTCTTCCAGTGGCACCCAGATTTCCTAGTCACCAGCAGTGCACTCTTGTGTTCTTCGGTGGTCTCTGGGCAAAATCATATGAGTCTCATACCACAAGATCCTCGCAGTTCCCTCTGCAGCTGCATCCCGGTTACAGGGCCTCTGCCCTCCCCTCTCCTCCTTCTGAAAAGTTGACTATGGACACTTGGTAGCATACGTGACTGAATTAATGGGGTAAGGTGTAGTGCAGGGGTCCATTATTACTACCCTACTCTCTGTATGTGGGCCTAGGGGCAGTCAATGCTCTCTACTCATGCCAATTCCTTCTGTGTGGGGGATGGTGCCGCCCAGCAATTGTGTGGGCCGATCTGCCTCTCTCTCTTTCGAGCTGCAGACTCTTGTTTCTCCTTTGCATCTTTGGCTGCCGGCATCACCAACCTGCCTGGAGGACACTATTCTTCCATTCTGCTTCAGGGATCGGCTCAGATGCAGGCCACCGCCATCTTGCGTTAGTCACTTCACCCAGCCCTCTATCTCAGCCCAGTGGTATCATCTCACGCTGCAACTGTATTGGGTGACACTACTACCGCCGCCAGACGCTCAGACACTCTGAAGAAAGTTGTAAGTACCAGTCTGTCATTATGCTGCGTTACTCTTGTCTGGAGCGTCGTCTGTTAAACCCTTTAAGACTCTCAATGCCCAGTGCGCATCAGTCTCTTTCTGTGGTTCATGAGAAACCACATTCCGTAATTAATAGTAGAGAGGTGACCAGTATTTGCTCTCAGGCTCAGGACATCCCTCGCGCGAATGCCACTAAAACTGTCCCGAACTCTCTGTCGGCCCTATACCTAAATGCCAGGTCCATACCTAAGCACGCGATTGAGCTCTGGAGTCTCTTAGATGACTAGAAACCCGGGATCTGTTTCATTACTGAGACTTGGCTCCACGGTTTTTCATCAGCAAGTATAGCCACTGCGTTTCCTTCGCAATATCATCTGACTCGACTTGACAGAGAGTCAGGAAGAGGCGGTGGTATTGCAGTAGTAACGGCGGCCCCTGCTGCGATCCGAGTACTAGAATCACTCTCCTCTAATCAATTAGAGATTCTAATTTTCACAGTAGATATCCCCGGTGCAGAATCCTGGAATGGGGCATTGATATATAGACCTCCGGGTCCTAAGACGCATTTTGTTAATCAGCTGCTAGAATTTATTGCACCTCATGTACTAGCAGCAGATAAATTTATCCTTCTCTGAGATTTTAATTACTATGCCGAATTGGCACTAGACCCTGACTCAGCTCACCTTATCGAGGCAATGCTTACATTAGGATTGACACAGAAGGTGATTGGACCAACCCACTCTGCGGGTCATACCTTAGATTTAATATTTACAAATACTTCCAAACTAAATATTAAATCCCCGTGCTCGGCATTATGGACTGACCATTCCATTCTTAAATTCAGTATGCCCATAACCATGCATTGCAACGATAGCCTAAAGAATAGTACCTGGATACGGTCATGGCGCAAACTCTCTACGGACACCTTTTTATCGCACTTTGGGCCTTTACTACAAAGTGAGAAGGTCGATGCGGTAGACTCCGTTGTTAGTAATCTAGAATCCTCCATTTTGAAGACCCTCGATAAAGTCCTTCCTCTCACAAGGGTCCAAGTAAAAAATAAAGCTTCACCATGGTTTACTGCTGCATTAAAAGCTGATAAGCAACAATGTCGGGCCGCTGAACGTCAATGGAGGAAATCTAAAACCGACGAACACCGCAGGAAATACACAAACCTCCACTCGATCTATATGAACAATATCAAATCTGCAAAAAAGGTTTACCTTACCCAGCGAATTAATAATGCAGCTCACTCGAGTAAAGAGCTGTATAAAATATTGAAGGAATTCACTGCTCCCCAGGTTGAGCAACCTTCTTTTGCGCCCACCCAAGAATGGGTTGACTCCATCGCCCTATTCTTTGACAATAAAATCAAAACAATATATGCCTCATTCCCCTCCCAGGCAGAAGATCTGGGTTGTCACAATACTAACGTGAGTGAATTCAGTCCTCCGTTAGAATTAAATAATGTCCCCTTATTAACTGTGTTTGACCCTATGACAAAAACTGAAGTCAGCGAAAGTTTAGGACGGATCAAGTCTGGCTCCCCAGCCGATCCCTTTCCCCCCCGTTCCTGTGCTAAAATTTTACCACTATTTGTGGATATTTTAACCACTGTTTTTAATTTGTCACTTAACCAAGCCACGTTTCCGCGAAGGTGGAAATTAGCACAGGTTAAGCCTATCCTTAAAAAGCCCCTTGCCGACCCCAGTGTGCCTGCAAACTACCGCCCTATTTCTTTGCTTCCCTATTTTGGGAAGGCATTGGAGTTCTTAGTTAACAAACGTCTCACAGCCCATCTTGAAACCCATAAGCTCCTTGATCCCTCCCAATCCGGCTTTCGTGCGGCCCATAGCACGGAGACCGCAGTCATTGAAGTAGTGGACAACATCAGGCTGGCCTTGGACCGTCGAGAATCCGCAATCCTGGTCCTCTTGGATTTGTCTGCAGCATTTGACACCATCTCCCACAGTATTCTCAAACATCGTCTGTGGGAGATTGGTGTCAGAGGGAGGGCCCTTGACTCGTTCGAGAGCTATCTGGCAGACCGTTTCACTATGGTTTCTGTGGACGGAATCGTCTCCTGCTCATATCCAGTAACAGTGGGGGTCCCGCAGGGCTCTATTCTCAGCCCTATGCTTTTTAACGTATATTTAACACCTCTAGCTGATATCATCAGGTCCTATGGTTTTGACACGCTATCGTATGCCGATGACACCCAGCTGCTAGTGACCTGTGACCCTGACCAGTCTGATGTTCAAACCCGTTTTAAGAGCTGCCTGATTCGTGTCAATGAATGGATGAACCTAAATAGGCTCCAACTGAACGGTGGGAAGACGGAGGTAATTTTATTTGGGAAAGCCGAACAGCTCTGGACTAGCGCTTGGTGGCCATCAGAGCTGGGCACCTGTCCCTCTCCCAAGCTCGTGGTCTGCAACCTAGGCATCATGATTGATAACTCTTTGTCCTTGAAGACCCATATAAATCAAGTGCTTGGGACCTGTTTTGGGATTATGCGTATGCTACGTAAGATCTTTAAATGGCTACCCATTTAAAGAAGAAGCAAGGAAACCCTTGGTCCAGGGTCTTATCATTAGTCGCCTGGACTATGGTAATGCCCTGTTCACCGCACTCAACCAGGATTTAATTTCCAAACTTCAAATCCTTCAGAATACGGCCGCAAGACTTGTTCTGAATCTTCCCTCCCGCACCCCCTCTGCCCCTACCCTAAAAACTTTGCATTGGCTCTCGATTTGCCAAAGAGGTCGTTTCAAACTCCTAAGTCTCACGCATAAGATAATGCACGGCACTGGTCCACTATACTTGGCAAAAAAACTTCAATGGTATGTCCCTGGACGCCCTCTGCGGTCTAGCTCCAGACTTTTCCTTGTCCAACCTCGCATCCGGACAGTCCGCAATGGAGGTCGATCCTTTTCATACTTAGCCCCTTTGCTATGGAATAAACTTCCATTAGATCCGCTTTCTATACCTGACCATTTACTCTTTCGTAGAAAGTTAAAAACCTGGCTTTTTTCTCAATAAATGCTGTTACATGAGCACTTTCAGTCACACCTGGTTTCTTTGTCTTGGTTGCTAGCGCCATGAGACCTTTGGTGATTTGTGCGCTATACAAAAATCTTTGACATTTGATATTTGACTACTGGGGGCTCCCAACGATCACCCAGGTCCGTCGGGTGAGTAAATTCCCCCATGCTAATAGGATAGATGCATCGGCAGACCTGGAGCTCGGCGTTAAGTGACTGCCACCATGCATTGTTCTGACGGTGCCCCTGTTTTTTTCTACTTCTTGTATCACTTTCTGTTTTGGTTTCTGTCAGATGTGCATTGTTTCATTGCTTTGTTGCTTTTTGACTGGTTCGCTGGCATTTTCTGTGATTACCATGTTTCCTCTGTAAGTGGGTAGATCTTTCTTACAAATCAGTGCTATGAGACACTGGCAGGCAATCCAAGATGTGAGCTAGTGGCACTTTCTTAGGGTAGTTCTGCTGGATATGGGCAGCAAGAGATTTTCTTCTTGCTGAGGCCTTTTAGTTGCTTTCATGTGGATGTGGTGCGCTGTTGGGCAAGATATTTCATGGTTCTATTGTTTGTACAATTTTTACTTGGGGCACCATTCCTGAATGTAGTGATCATCCAACCAATGACATAGTGCTTGATGTTGTTCTGATACTTGCACAATATTAATGCAATGGTGTTTTGCTAGAAGCATTTATTTATGTATTTTTACATTAGTTTTGTCTACTACTGTGTTGCCTTGCAGGAAATTCAGAGTGCTGGTAGGTAAGGGAATACAGATGCATTTATTGGAATGGAAAGTTAGCATCAATCAGAATTGATGGGTTACTGTTTCTGAGAGTCTTCAAAACTACCCCTGTGCATGTGATGTCAACAGCATATGTGTGTGATGAGTTCAGTTTTCAGAGGTCACCTGAAACTCTGAGGTTAGGGTCCGCTCTTATGCTCGTGTTGAGATCATTCAAGAACCTCAGTCCTCTACTATGTCTCATTCCTCTGTAATTGTGTCACCCCCTTGAAGGACGTTTGGCTCATCCAATAGTCATTCTTGAAGCAAAGATCTTGAGTCGTGATGTAGTGAGTACAGAGTTTCTGCAGGTATGATGGACCTTTGCCCCAGTATGCCCTGTGGACGGTGCACCGGACCAGGAACATGATCTAGGCCTCTTTGTGGAGCCAACGGGGAGCTTTAAAGATGGGTATGATGCAGGCCCACTAGAGGAGCTCAGGTCATCTTTGGGTTGTTGTTGGGTGTATTGTCTTTAGCTTCCCAGCCCACAGGTGACTCTCCTTGGAGGATACAACAGGAATGAGGATGGGTATAAATCTGCGGGTTCGGTGTTGCTTCCTGCTTGAGTCTCTTTTCTAGATCTATGAGGGGAGGGGCAGCATTGTTGGTGGTCAAAAAGCCGGCCTGTTGTTTGTGCGGACCTGGACAACAGGAGTATGTGACACGTTTAGCCAGTTTCTCCTGTCACATTAGAAATGATTTGTGTCGGTGGTGAGACACGGTGATCTCTTCATAAGCGCGCCTTTTCATAGGTGCGCGCGACGACCAACAAGCAGGCCTCAGAGCCCCCCTGAAGGTTAATAGCGTTCTCTGCTGTGAAATAGTGTTTTTTCCACTAACAGGACTGTGCGCAGTGCCTAATGGGAATGTGTTGCTCTCCTGACTGATTCTGCCGCGAATGAATCCCTCAAGCAAGCGAGGCAGTACAGGCCCCGGCATGTTAGTGCTGTGTAAACGATAGTACCTCTTAAACCGCAAGTAATAAAACACAAGCCCACATTGATTGTGTGCTGCTGACTTCTTGTGCATGACAGACCTCTGCGCGCAGACAGGAAGCGCATCAGATGAAGCGGCAGCCGTCATGTACGCACACGCAGCGCTGGCAGGGGCTTTGGAGCTAAGCAAAACACCAGCTTATCTCTGCATACCTGCTCTGCAAGCGAGTGCGGCACTTTTATTATTGCGTGGTCGTTCTCCAGAAACGTCCCCTAAACACGCAGATGAAAACATGTTCGGAGAAGAGAGAAAACGCCGCCATGTTTCAGCCCGGCATTCTGCGCCGTATTGATATACAGACGGAACAGCACAATAACTGATCTTATTACGGCTTGTTTCGCCAGCCTGAATACAATTACTCGTCTTTGTGTCTGACTCCCGAGATAGAGACCTTTGCCTCATTTCCTTTTCGGAATATGCTTGCTTAATGGCGGTGGAGCAGGGGACATGAATAGAACTAATAATCACATTACACAATATTTCCATTCTACTAAGACGGAGCAAACAAATGGCTCTTTAGTGCCTTAATGAGCCGACTGCACAGTTTTGCTCTGTGTGTTTTCAGAACAAATGACAAAGAGTTAAGAAATATATTACAGTCCTAATGAGGAGGCGGGCGGGGGTTTGCCTGTGCATCCGTGTGCCGCGTTGCGTCGGTCGTGCTCTTCGCATGGTTGTTGTGGGCGTCGGTTGGCCTTTGCAAACTGACACATGAAGCGAGCAGGTTTTAAGCCAGCATCTTAATAATATTAATTGTTATTTTAGGACACCACTGGGCTATCCAAAGAGAACAGATTGCAGATTTATAAGAACACATTCTCACATGATATGACGCATGCTACCTCCAACTGGCTGACTGTTGCAGATTTAGATTCTCGATGAATGTGTGGAGTTGGCATGTCCCACCGAATAATGCAGGTGAAGGAGTGACTGAGGGTACAACCGGCTTGCAGCAAGCAATGAAGAGCTGACATCTGGATGTTGTGCAGGCTAAGGGTAACACGTTATATCATGCACATGTTACACGGAAGAGGCACTGATCGCAATCTGGGATGACCCCATGTGAGCAGTCGATTCTGTCAGAGTTGCTGCTCTATTACTACTGCATCAGCCTTTGATACTGTCAACCACAAACCTTTACCTACAATAATAAAAGATACAGAAATGCAGGCCGCTGCACTTAAATATACGCAGGCATACGTCATCAAAGGAATACAAATCATAATACTACCTCAATTCCATCATTACTATTCATACAAAATGTAGGTGTTCCTCAAGAATCAACAGATGCACCCCTTTTTGGGTCTCACCTGAGACAACGCATGCTCTGCATGCACTCTCGCTTGAGAGACATGTTGTATACAACAAGGGGTTTGCAGCCTGTCCATTACTTAACATTTGTTGGCTTCATTGTAACTCTTATTTGCTGCCCTCTAATTTGTCAGTGCGTGCTGGCTTTTCTTCCTGTTCTTTCGGCTGGAGCATGGACCAGGTAGTGATTGCTTCAGCTTGTTTGCTGTCCTTCGACTGTTCACGCTATAATTGAGGCACTACTTTTATTTTTTCTTCTTACCTGTCACCCTTATTGATTCTCTTGTCAGATTTTACTGTTCCACACAAACTTTAAATGAGCCCTTTTCTCCTTTGAAACGGATGTATATTGTGACAACAGAAGTTATCTGCTTTTATTGTAACAACAGTTGTTATCTGCTTCACAAAGACATGGACATGGGCACAGTTTGTTTACTTATGTGATAGGATTTTTTGCCAACTGTTAGGATTTTTAGCAGATATCATATTTTTTATTTTTTACGCATGGGTAGATTAACTGATTTGCTCAGAATTACAGGGATGTTGTGTATAGACCTAACAAGCATTGGCAAAGCCAATGGGTCTCACCTTTGGGACAATTGGCTCTGCTATTAGCTTTTGTGCATGCTGTACAGCAATGGCATTGCTGACTTTTGCAATCATTTGTAGCCAGGCTGCACAGAAGTGTGGCTAAAAATAATATTAATAAAAAGATTATGATGCACCCAGTTCTAATGAACTTTAGGAATGAGGTGCATGAGCCCTGGCTTCATCATAGAACTTTCTATAATTAGTTTTAGCCACACTGCAAATCATCTGCACTGCTGTACAGCATGGCTACAACACATTACAAAAGCCAATAGCTCTCATAGGGTAGACCTATTGGATTCGCCAATGCTTGTTTCAACATATACCTGACCCTAAAGTCTAAGCTAATAAGCTCATTTTAAATAACTTGTCAAAGCTGTGATGATGGCACCCAGAATATACCTAATTTGGAAAACCCATCATTCTTTGGGGCATCTGAACTTGCTTGCAGAAAATTGAGCTATTATCTCTCCGTGTTCATCTGAAAGGTGGAATGGTTGTGATGGCCTTGTGGGCAGGGGTGTTGTGGTCATATCTATTCAGGCTAAGAACTTGTCTGGCAGCAACCTTCTGAACTCAGAGTTTGTTGATTACATGTTTTGTAAGCCCAGCGTGTAGACAGTTGGCATGATCTAGTCTTGACAGTATCAAACTAGTAGAGGTTTGTAACCTGTCTTTTGAGTGACTATTTGGAGTTGATTGTTACACCAAGGTGCTTTCTGGAGGGAAGAGAGCTGATTCCCATAGACCTTTGTATGTCATAGCTTATCCATAGTCTATCGGTTAGTATGTCAGATTGAGAAGGAATTAGCTTTCTAGGATTCAAGTGTCATTTCTCTCTACCCAAAAACCACATGCAGTACACCAAATCTTCCCCATATAGATCTAACTGCATCCAGGCACTATGCAACCATGCGCCCGAAGGGCTAATAGGAACTCAATGGAAGTCTGAGCACAATAGTGACCTACCTGGAAATGAAGTACAATATAAGTGAAACACACAGAAGAGTTACTCACAAATCCCAAAGAGCATTAGATATTACAAAAGTCTTATAAAAATAACCATACAATAGAATGCATACGCTACGAATTTATGTACAGTATTGCATAGTGCATTATCATGTTCCCCTGCCCTTGTCCACCAAAGCTCGCTGATCATTTTATTATTGTCCAGAGGATCTCACAAAAGAATTAACAAGGTTACTACTGAGCATACTCTATCAAGCGGCTCTACTCCTGCTAACTTTGACCAGATCCGTAATGACGAAACCTAGGGATGGCACTGGAAACTGAGCAATGTTGCACCCGTGACCTAGTATTTTTACACCTGCCCATACACTGGCTGGTCGGTGTAAATTGTCAATTTTAGTTGGTGCAAACATAACTCTTGCACTGATCGAACATTGCAAATGTTATTTTGCACTGGTTGGTTAGTGCAAATGCTGGTGCATAATTGCCTGGTCAACAGTACACAATTATTCAGTCACCAGTGCAAAGTATATAATTTGTCACTTATGTTAAAACATGGTGCCCTCCGAATTCCCATGTAATAGCCTCCCCAAAGTGCTTTGAGGTGGCTGTTGCATATGTCCAGCGCTTTCCAAAACCACTAAAAAGAAATAAATGAATATCTCCCACATGGACCCAAACTGCTTCATCAAACACTACATGGAAATATCTATATAACAAATGTAAAAGGTAAGGAAATGTACTTCTTATGATACAACATTCTCATTCACCATACAGAAGGAATTTTCTTACCCTAAACCTAATGTGTAAAGTGCAAGTTTTTCCATTCGAACACTGGGTGAGACCACAAATGGGATTGAGCAAAGTCCTATTTCTCAAAACCCATATCCTTTTTATGATATTTCAAGGAATATATTACAGCCCTGCAGCTCCTTCTTGAAAATATTTTATCTTCAGTGCTCAGTAGCTGAATAATGAAAACCAATGCCGTTCATCACTTTTCAAATTATACATATATATATTCACTGAGTAGACAGTTCAGACTGCCCGTAACCGTACAAAAACAATGCACACCCACATTAACTGCGCGCGGAAACCACAACATTGCATTTTATTTATGGAAACAGATAACATGTAAATCAAGTTGCACATGTGCAATCTTTTTGATATATGTGGAAGCAAAGCCTCATTGCATTTTGAGTGGCAATGTCTTGGCAATAGAAAGACCTAAGGTGTAATTTTAAATCAATACGTTTCGTTTTGCGATTTAGATGGCGAGGTTCTATGCAGTGCACAAGAACAATGTGGAAAAATGTGACTAATGACAGGTTGGTGAATTCGAAGTCTTCAGAATGATTCTCATGAGCAGTAAATCTGCAGAGAATAGAAATCTGTCTCTTGAACTGAGAGGGAGAATGCCGTCTCTCATCCGAGTTTAAATGGCCACGTGGATTATCCCAGGTCATTACCTCCAGTGAGTCTAAGTCTGTCCTCGCTATTCATTGAGTTAATATGGTGCGCCGCATAGTTCAAACTGCGCCATTAAAAACTAAAATTGCATGCAAAGTCATGACATGCTAGAATTTAAACATTAGCAATGTTGGCATTTTTAGGGATTTAAAGCCACACAGCCCCACACCTGCTTTACATTTAGCTAACAGCATTGTAATTCAGATGCTTTTTTATCAGCTTATACCACAGTTAGAGCACTCAAAATAAAACCAAATACAATTATTTATGAGATAAAGTACCACCTGTCATACATTATAAGGATATTACAAGTCACCTAAGTGATCCGTGAACATATAAAGGAACGAGGCCGAAGGCCTAATTCTTTTATGGAACTCTGATTTGACTTTCAATATCCATAAAATGTACTTCAGGGGATACTTTGGGGGAGATTTTCAAAATCTCTATGCAACGCAGCGCAGACCCCCGCGAGGCTGCGCTGCGTTGTGCGACAGGGAGGGAGCAGGAGAGCGCCATATTTTCAAAGATAAGGCTATGATTTCAGCTGCCGTGCACCATGCACACACCTTAGCGATCTAGCGCTAGGGTGTGTGCACAAGTGTACCATAGGTTTTGTACAGGAAGGGGACCCTTCCTGTACAAAATTTTATCCTATGCACGATGCAAAGCTTTTTCCACTTTGCATACGTGCTGCACAGTGCAGCATGCATGCAAAGTCAGAAAAGGAAGGAAAAATGAAAGTATTTGTTCTTCCTTGCGCCTAGTTAAAAAGGGTGCAGTTTTCTCACGCTAAACCCAATTTACTGTATTTAGTAAATTGGATTTAGCGTGCGAAAGCTTGGGTGGTTGCATGGGAACGCCCATGCACCACCCTTGGTACGCCCCCATGGCAAAAAGTAATGTGAAGCAGAGCAATGCTCTGCATCACAATACTTTTACGTTATTTCCAGCTCTAAACAAGTTTAGCGATGGAAAGTTAATTAGAAAAAAAATATTTTGCGCCATTTTGCGTCACTTTTGTGATCCAAACAAGGCGCTAAATCTCAGTAAATCTCCCCCTTCGTTCCTTATAATAAGTGATCACACCATCACTCTTCACACAAACCGCTTAAATCTTGCAGGCATGATGAATAAAAGTAAGATATGTAATGCAAAATTAAACACACCAAAGATCAGATAGCTTTTGTAAAACAATATTAGAATGAGTTTAATCCGAGTCCGTTTTTTTAAAAAAAGCCTGTTTCTCAGAATGTATAGAAACATGCAGAGATTCAATCTTACCTATAATTACCTAAAGCATGCAAAAGCATAAACATGCTGAAATGAATAACCAATTTCTGCTAATCTAAATAAAACCGAGCACGAGAAGAGAAAGCCAGGTTATTTCACTGCCTAAACTGCAGCTTCAGTTATGCTCCATGCGCTGCCGGCTGCTGGAAGCAGGCATCATGATGTCAGCACTCCTCGTCAGGGGTAGTAAGCGCTATATATACAGGGACTCCAGGCTCCTATGTATTATATAACATTTTCATAGAACTATTGCTTTGCACATTCAGATGGTTCCTTTTTGTCATTGCCAACACAGCGTTCAACATGGAATAACTGGTGCAATGGGACGTGTTCATGACAGCGCCGTTCAACTTTAAAATGTAAGTGCAATTATAGTTGACAAATTGCAAAATGAAGGGGAGGCACGTGGTTTACTGTCTTGCAAATGTTGAAACAGTTCACACAAGTATGTGTGTCTCAGCGTAAAGCGTCTCCTCTCGTGCTGTGCAATGCATAGCGCTTCACGTGCCACATACCCTACACTGACTGCACTTCAGCGCTGTCTCCTGATTGGAGCATCAACCCTGATGCCTCCTACGTGGCAGGCTGATAGTGACACACAGCTGTGTTTGCTTAAGAGTCTGTCTTCACCTGGTGATGAGGAAACAGCACTGAGGCCTGACCGAGCAAGAGTTGCAGCAGCTTAATGGCAATAACAGAGACGTCCTCCAGATGTAACGCTGATTACAAAAGTGGAAGCCATATGCAGGCTGTAAGCGAGACCACAGCCCGTCCACAATTATCTTGAGATCAACTATTCCGATGGGCTGTGGGCTGCAGGAAAGTGTAGTCGCTGGTCAGGAGCAGGGCTAAAAGTGCACTTTTCAGTGTCCAGCAAGAGATCGACGCCTAAAATGCAGTAATCAGCGAAGCGTCCACAGTTCAACGACCAATGGATAAACAAGTCCCTTGGGGACCCCTTTCTGTTTGCCAATAGGTTACCACCTCCTTCACCAACTCGTAAACCCTATTTTGTGATTTGGTAATAGGTTACGGACTCACAAAACAGGGTTGTACATGCCAAAGGACTATTTAGCGTTCACAAATGGCCCGTTTCTCCGTTTGCAACTGCTAAAATGTGTGCGCATGTGGCCCCACGTGCAAGAATGAACTCGGTAATTCCATATCATTCATGTTTTCTCAAACCTGTTCCTAGTAATGTGTAATTGCTAGTAAATGGGGGTGCGATACATGCAAGAATTGTTGTTACCTTTAGTCCTTTGGCACGTACTAACCCTGTTTTGTGAGTCGGTAATCTATTACCAAATCACAAAATAGGGTTTGCAAGACGGTATCAGGAAGGGGCATTTCAAGGGCGTTCTGTCCTAATAACGAGTTGCTGGGTATGTATAAATGATTTGTGACAGGAATGCGGTCGCAAAACTTTCATATTTTACCAACTCCGTGAAGGAGGTGGTGACCTATTCGCAAACAGAAAGTGGTCCCCAAGGGACCCCTTACCCTTTGTGAATGAAGCACCAACATTTCTTAAGAGCCAGTTGTGGCCCCACAGTCCACTGCCTACTCTTAAAATATGAAAAGGTAGCTTTTCATTTTTATTTTTGAAATGCATTCCCCAACACTTTCTTACACAATGGCATTAAGAATTGCACATCTCATTTCCTGTTTGTATTCAGGGATTTTTTCAATGGCTGGTTAGGTAAATAGCTGACTAGTCAGAGGGGGAGTTAGCTGTGTGGCCTCAACAATAGTGCTAGGATGCAATCAGATGCTTTAAAGTGGGGAAGAAAGAACCCTACACATAGGCCGTTGAGGTTTGGTGAGGTAGAAGTCAACAAGTTTTGCAACCTTTATATTTTCGACAATTTCTTCAGGGGCTGAAGAATAGTATTGAAGGAGTTGTCTCTACGATCTGCTCTCCACCCTGAAACCTGTTTTTTTCAGGCATACATTGTACAATGTAACTGATGTGTGCATGCTTACGAATTGGGATTCAGCTTCTTCTGCTGCTGTTAGTAAAACGTGACTTATACAGATTGTTCTTGACTTCCACAGGGCTGGACATTTACACCTCACCCCAGACATGTCAGGTTCAAAGACCTAGTTGATCATGGTATGATATCAATCAACATAAAATTCTGATTCTTCATGGATATTCGATAGTTTGCAATTATCGACAGCTACTCCAGATTTTTATGTTGCCAAGGAGCTCACAGTGGTAAAGTTATATCATAATATTTTTCATGACAATATCAGATAATTTGGAATTTCCAGATGTATATGCTGACTTACTGACAAAATCTTTCGAATTGGTACATTGTCTAAGCTAAGACTTCATCAGTATAAGATATTGTCCCCGAAATCAAGTGCATGCAGGTGACAGGGCTCAAGTGTTTGTAACCTATCCCACTTTAACCCATATAGGGAAGCTATATTAAAAAACAAAATAGAAGTGCCCCTTCTGCAATGGGATTTACTACAACTGAAGGAATGCAAAACAATGAAAGTAGGGAAGGCCAAATTTGTTTTACAAATTCCCTTGTTCACTGCCTTCACCCCTGGTACAGATGGAATACTTTCAGGCTGGTGCCTTTAAAGGAGATCTCAAGCACTTATCCTGACCCACTCTAATATCCAAGTTGAGGACAGGCAGGCACTTTTAGGAGCAAATCAGAAATCTTAATATTTAATGGTACATACCCAACTACTTATTTCATTGTCTTAGCTGCACTTGTGACTCACATCGAAGTGCATCGCTAGCACTCATGCGCAACTCCTACGGTTACACATTGCTTCTACTTCACAATTTTACACACACTTCTGCTAAGAATCTGAAAAACTCTGAAACCTTGACCTGCTAGTCTCTCCACTGTACTATGTGTACACTGCACCATGATCTCAAATGTCTGGTCTGCATACACATCCACTGTACAGAAAAACGCACATACACACGACACACTCAGTCTGCAGTCATGCGCTTCCAGTTCCACATTGCTCCCGATCTAGCACATTCTGGACACAATTTCTCCATATCCATCTGCTCCACGGTTCTGCTACAGTACCTCTGCAATTCAACAGGATCACTCCTCCGATGGCCAATCAATGAAAATCCTCCAAAGGGCATATCATCCAAAAGTCGTGCACCTGAGGATAGGGTGACAGTGCTTCAGAGTAACACGCTATATGATAGTTATTGTTATTTCTTGGAAATGTGGTCAGTAGGAGAGTACCCTCAAGGAGGAATTCATATATCCTGAAGGGCCAATCGTGATTAAGGGAGGAGTGAGCCGCATGCATCTTGTCTGCTTTGATAGTTCTGTGAAACACTTCATGAGAAGGGCTTGTATTTGCAGTGTATTCCCTACAACAATGTTTACAATGGACGTTGAAGAAGGGGGTAACCTTAGAGATACCTGGACAGCCAGGTTCAATTCTTAGTGAAATTCAGGCAAGAACATTCTTGATAGAATGCTTCACCTTATCACTTAAACACTAGTAATGAATGAGCACCATGGAAGTTTCGCCACCATTTTGAATCAGACCTCAACTTCCTAGGATGAACCTGAAGTATTTTCATGCTGCGATCAAATGAACATGGACTAGGAACAGTTCTGACCTTACCAACCACCAATGACACCACTGTCCTTACTCCACAATATCATGCCTGAAGGAAAAGTGGGGGTTGTAGAGTGAAATATTTTGCAAATGCCTGTTAGTTCCATAGATGAGGGTGGTATGCAGCTGGAGGTGAATAAAAACCATTAGACATAAGCTGGTGACTTGCAATTGAAACCACAAGGGATTGGATGAAGGCAAAATCCTAAACTTGTACTTTGTACCACTGCCCTGTGAAGATCCATCTTAATGGTGAGAAAAGAGGATCTCACCCTCTGTGCCTCTGATGAAACCAATTGTCACAAAATCCAAGAAGGATGCAGTTTAAAAATAAAGAGAGAAGGACTGAAATTCTTGTAGGGGCTAAACAAAACTAGGATAGACGACATAATGTCAGGCACAAGATTTGACTGACAGATATACCCTACAACTGGAGAGAGATAAGGGGCTTAATGTGATGAACAATACTCATGTCAAGATCAGCAACACGGTCACCAGCTAGCAGAGAGGAAGCATACAAAGAAGCCGAAATCTGTGAGAAGAACAATAGGGCAAAAGCCTTGTCTTGGGTAATCCAAAACAAGGTAAACCGAAAGAACAGAGAATATGAGGCACGGAGAAAATCAGTTCAGGTTAGATCAAAATAGGTCATTCATGATCAGGTCTTGAGGAACACAGAATGCAAACACAACTACTCAAGAAAAGAAAACAGAAGACCCAACAATAGAGGTACCCGAAACAGATGGGCAATTTAGAAGCAGTATGCTCCTAGACTAACCTCTTGTTAGCTCTCGCATGAGAAAGCGCATGCGCTGTTGTTTCGAGAAGGCTTGTTAGCTTACTGTGTGTTTACTGATTTTTGTTGCTTACCATTAATTTGCTTCATTTTCACTATCATTTGCTTGCTTCTGATTTGTTGACCTGTGCGGGCTTCATGTCCTATTCTTGTGTTTGGTCCTCTCCTAGAGCATGGCCAATGTGCTATGTTCTTCCACTGCTTGCGTGGTGGAAGCTACCTTTTTCTGTTTGCTGAAGAAGTCCTTGAACGTACATGTGTTTGTGTACATCTGCTTGCTTCCAGCCCATCCTCCCTCCCTCCCTCCCTCTATCCAAATTTCCCACTCGAGTTGTCCATGTGCCATGAAATATGGAGCTTTACTCTTTACCAGAGACTCCCCAGGATAGCACATGGGCAACACAGCCCATTTTTGGTGAGATGTGGACAGGAAAGATCATAGTGCTGGCTACAATAGAAGGCAATTGTGATGGGGCAACAGTATAAGTCACCATAGATCTCCTCAAATGTATACAGGACCCAACATATGGTCAGCTGAACCACTTTAAAGACCACTACACACTCTTGCATCAAACCAAAGCCACACTACCTGCTGTGTTTGCTGTGGAGAATGCTAGTGGGATCAGGAATTGGGTAATTTCTCCTTGTTGCAATCACAGCTCTTGTCTCTGCAAATAGTGCTTGAGTGATGCTAAATAACATGTGTTAGTTACCTGTGACTACATTAGGGAGATGAGAGATGAGAAACCAATGTGGGGCTGTCACACCTTGCATTGTTTGACTTTTATGTTAATTATCAAAATGTTTATACCCAGAAGAAAGACTTGTATTATGCCGTGCTGGATGGAGAACTGTTGCCTCTTCTGTTGGTTCAATGACACAATATCACGATAAACAATGTAAATATTGTATTGCCATACTTATAACGGAAATGACAATTTTTTTTTAAACGCATAGTTATATCTTCCAAAAACATAAAAATATTGTATTTCTAATAGAATTATTTAAATGTAAAATAAATAAATTCAACAAATTATTTAATAGTATATTCAAAGACATACAAATATACATTAATATATTATGAAATAAATAATGACAAATATTTAGTTTAGTTTCCAATGTATTCATTTCATTTTTTAATATTTTAATATATATATCAAAGTGCCAAGGTTCCCACTTGTGGAAATGCACTCTGACATCCACTACAGCAACCTTCATGAGGTAAAAGCCGCGTTTTGTGTTCATTGCAAGACAGTCATTTTGGCTAGAGGCCACACCTCCCACTTAAAAATATGAGCTCTCCACTGGGCGACTCGAAACCCGTCAGGCGTGAATCGACAGGCATGCTGTAAACTGGATCCGCCTGCTGATCCAGCTTTTACCTCATGAAGGTTGCTGCAGTGGATGTCAGAGTGCGTCTCCACAGGTGGGAACCTTGGAGCTTTGATTTTTATGCGGCCTCCCAGCCGCGGGAGATGCACCACCCAGAAATTTGGGGCCACGGAGTCTCAATGTGGAGGCATCCATGGAGGATTGACAAGCCGGATGTGCGAGTGGAGGCCCATTTGTGGGCCTGAAACATCTCAGACAGCGGCACATAACTGAGGCACACACTACAAGATCCACAAACCAACGTGGACTCATTCGAGTCGCCCATTGGAGGGCTCATATTTTTAAGTGGGAGGTGTGGCCTCTATGCCAAAAGGACTGTCGCGCCTCTGAAGAGTGCAATGAGCACGAAATGCGTCAGGCGTGAATCGACAGGCATGTTGTAAACTGGATACGTCCGCCGATCTGGCTTTTACCTCATGAAGGTTGCTGCAGTGGATGTCAGAGTGCGTCTCCACAGGTGGGAACCTTGGAGCTTTGATATATATATATATATGTATTACCTACTGGCGGTCACCAGTAGGTAGTTATAATTAGGACCTAGTTTCCATAGGAAACTCGTTTTTTGTTTTCCCAATAACTTTGGCGCGGGTTGACAAATCTTTGCAAAATTTTCAAAACTTATGGCCCGTTACGGTCTGCTCCTATCTTGAAAGTTTCTGGATGTTTCGATAAGCAGGCGCCGAGAAAAAAGGGGGGGTCCTAAAACGTGTTTTCTCCATGATATTTCCCATAGGAAACTTTAGACACGGCTACAGTCCGAACTGCTGAACGGAATTACACCAAATTTGGAAAAAGGTAGCCCTTGATTCAGAAAGAACTCTTTTTGTTAAATGGTGTAAATCCGTTCAGTAGTTCCTGAGAAATTCAAGAAAAAGAGGTAAAAAAATCAATTTCTCATAGGAAACTTTAGACACAGCTACAGCTTGAACTGCTTATCGGAATTACACCAAATTTGGCAAAAAGGTATTGCTTGGTTCAGAAAGCACTCTTTTTCTTAAATGGTGTAAATCCGTTCAGTAGTTGCTGAGAAAATCAAAAAATAAAAGTTTCGATATCTATGGCCGCGGTGGATCCGCGGACCCTGCCGACCACGAGCTGCTTTCTAATTGGCTGTCAACACTTCAAACCAGGAAGTGTTGGCAGCCATCTTGTGCCTCGGTAGAACCGAGGCACAAGAAAACAGTAAAACAAACGTGCAAAACAAGAAAATGGGGCATGGTAGGAACACCCAGATCCCCTAGGCTTGCTCATGAGGTCCCACAAGGACCCCCAGGGCCCAAAAAATCATTAAAAAAATAAACAAATCGTCCGAATTCGCGCTGGGTGCGCGAATCCGGCAGAGGAAATAAAAAAATAGCAGCGCGGCCTCCTGCGCTTCGTTTAATTGAAGCCCCTGGGTGGGCTAGGTCCCGGGGCCAGTAAAAAAATGTGTGGGGGGCCAAAATCCCCCCCACACTGGCCTGGGGACCGCCACCCCCGGGGCTTTGCATAAATATTTGCAGGGGCACATGGCCCACCCGCAGCCCCGGGGACCGCCACCCCCGGGGCTTTCATTAATTATAATCGCGGGGGCACACTGCCCCCCCCCGAAGCCCCGGGGACCCCCACCCCCGAGGCTTTTAAAAAAAAAATATATACCTCTGTGGGGGGCTCTAGCCCCCCACTCGCCCCAGGGACCGCCACCTCCCCGGGGCACTAATATTTAAATGTGGTGGTCCGTAACTGACCCCCGAGCCCCAGGGATCACCACCTCCCCGGGGCTATTCAGATGTTGGGAGGGGGGCCGCGCGACTCCCCTTGTGGAGCCTGTGATGGCCCTGGGGACCACCACCCCCTAGGGCTGGCTCCTGCATTGTTCCGGGGTGCCCACCCCCGGGACACTGCTGTTTGCTATGGTACTCCCACCCTAACATAGCAAACTCTGGTTTGTATTTTGAAAGAGAGAGCAGGGAAACCTGCTCTCTCTTTCAAAATCCAAAGCAGAAATGCTTTTCTACACGGTGAGCTGCATGTCAGCAACTCCCCATGTGGAAAAGCATTGCCGGCTCTTGCAGGACACAGGGAGCCGGTGGAACCGTGGGGGCATTGGGGCTCCCCCCATGGTCCCCAACGAAGTGACTAGGCACCGAGGGATGGGGTACCCGGGGCGAATAAAAATTAGTGGTAGGAGCCGAATTTTTTTTATAAAAAAATGTGGAGTCGCATCCCCAGCACGGCGCTCAGCGCAGCCCCTGATGTGAATGCGAGGGGTGCGCAACTCCCAGTGTGGCCCTCTTGTGTGAACGCGAGGGGTGCGTGACTTTCAGCATGGCCCCCTGGTGTAAAAGCGAGGGGTGCGTGACTCCCAGGGCGGCCCCCTGGTGTGAACGCAAGGGGTGCTCGACTCCCAGCATGGCCCCCTGGTGTGAACGCGAAGGATATGTGACTCCCAGCACGGCCCCCTGGTGTGAACGTGAGGGGTGCACGACTCCCAGCGCGGCCCCCTGGTGTGAACGTGAGGGGTGCGCGACTCCTAATCACGCTCGGTGCACGACTCCTAATACAAAAAGTTACGATTTTTTTCATTAAAAAACTATATTATATGTTAGCATCTTGGGTGGCTCTAAAAAGAGCCCTTGTGTTTATTGCGAGATTTTTGTAGCTACATGTAAGTGCCGATGCAGAGTCTTAAGTTGTTGAGAAGGACTCTGTTTCCCTTATTTGTGAAGTGTACACCATCACTCCTGTAGATACCATCCATATCAAAACGGAGATAAATGGACCCCTTACTATGGTCTCTGAGATAAGCAGAAACAGCTTTATTGACATTGTTTCTAGCTTTCTCAATCTGTGGACAAAATTGATTGGACCACTTTAATTTCTGTCTTTGGCATATGTTAGAGTAGACAAAGGCAGTTTGAGGGAAAAGCAACATCAATTCTGCAAAGGTGTCCTTCATTAGCATTTCCAGACCTACCCCAGTCAATGTGCCTAGGTCATTGCCACCACAGTGCACAATCATGAGGTCAGGGGGTTCGAGATGCAAAAAGGATTTAACCATTGGCATCAATTGGTGCCACTTTAATTCTCTCTGTCCAATCCATTTAATGTCTACATTTTGCAAAGCTAGGTCTTTGTCAATACCTCTGCTTTCAGCATACCTTTTGCACCAGAAAACATAGCTGTGTCCAATAATCCACACAGAAAGCATCTTGAAGGGATCTCTGTAGGTAATCAGAAGATGTCTGTAGCTGAGGTAGGCAGGTGGTAGAATAAAATCTATCTAAAATGGTGGACAACATGCTGTTTTTAAGAAAGTAGAGATTTGATTAGCTGTTTAAGAACACTCTATATTCAAATATAGGGTGCATTTTACTTTGTTTAGAAAGCATGTTTCTTATTGGTTATTAAGAAATGTTTGAAAGGTACAGGAGAAAGGATAAGGGCATGCTTTGCAAAGCCAACCACACCTGCTGTTGTCATTTGCAACATTGTGTGGTGAACTTGTGACCTGGCAGCTAAGTTGAATGTTGCATGACCTGTTGCTATGGGAACTGACATTAAGGACAAGGGGTGAAGATATCAGTTGAAAAGTATTATTCTCCATGACCAATGGAAATGTGTTTTTCAATTTGAAAAACACTGGGAAGCAATGTCATTTGTGGGTTATGTGTATATGTATGGAAAATTAGAGGGGAAGTTTGCCATTACTGGTTTTACATTGGAGAGTGTGCTCATCTACATTCTCTGTGACTAAAAGAAAATCCTCACTGAGTGTGTGAGATTTTTCATTTAACAGATTTATTTAAAAGGTGAGTTATATTTTTAAGAGATTTATGTAATATAGATATGACATTTTTATGAAACTCTGCTGGTTAAATTAATTTATCAAATGTACAGATATATATTGGGATACTTTTTATTGTATTTGAACATTGTTTAAAAAATAGTATGTGCACTCATATATATATATATATTATTAAGTGTCTTGAAAGGTATAGTTGAATGATGTTTCTTATTTATTATTAATTGTTTAACCCCTTGTGTGCGCACGACGTCTCCCGGCCGTCGTGCATTACAGTGGGCGTGTGCGCACGAAGGCCGGGAGCCGTCGTGATCGCGAACGCCGTTTATTTCTCACGCACAGCGGGAGAAATAAACCCGCACGCAAGGGGTTAAATATGCACGAAGAATGTGTATTTTCAAAAATGTTCATATAAGGTGCAGTTTAATAGGCATGCATATTTCTTCTCAGTAAAAAAGTATAGTTTAATAAAATGGCAGATTACAGATAGTTTGGTAAAATGAGGTACAACTGTGTTGTTTGCAAGATGATCATATAAGGTGTTAACGATTACAATTCTGTAATTAGTTTGTACAGTTTGTGTGGTTTTAGAAATCCTCATAAAAAAGGTGTTGTTGATTACTCTTCTTAATTAAGTCTGTTGAGAGGTTCAGTTTGATGATGTTGCATATTTCTAGATGTAATTGGCAATATGTAGTTCAAAAGAAAATCACTACATTTTACTATTTATGGTATGTAGTAGTTCTCTCTTTAAGTAGATAGTATGTCATGAGTCATGTATTTGTTTAGATTGTATTTATATAGTTGTATCTATATTTACTGAATTAATGAGAGGTACCTGATAGATTATAGGAATGCAAAGGTAGTGAATATGTGATTTTATAAGTGCATGAGAAGTGTTTTTGTGGTTCTATAATGTCTAATTTCTAATGTTAGTATGTAGGTAAATGTGCACAATCTATACAGTCCCATAACCCCCTGTAGTCTACTGATTCACTTCTGCAATAATTCAGATAGTACGCATGCAGTGCCCCAATCACACTGTCACTCTCTGTCCACTCCTGCTATCAACCTGACATATAGTTGTATGTATACTTGCTAAATTAATGAGAGGTGACAGACAGATTAGAGGATTGGAAAGGTAGTGAATGTGTGATTTTGTAATCACAAGTAGTGATTTGGTGGTTCTATATTGTCCAATGTTGTAGTTAGGCATTAAGACACACAGTGTTACAGTCAAATGTATACAATATATACAGTCCCCTAACCCCATGGAGACTACTGATTTACTCCTGCAAAAATCCAGGTAGTAGCCATTCAAATCAGGAATCACAGTGTTACTCTCTGTCCACTCCTCCTATCATCCTGACAGAACAATGATCTTATCTAATCACTGTGAAGCAACACAAGCACTTATAAACTCACCCTTCTGTCAACTACCAGCACTCTCACTATCCAGTCAGTGTCCACACACCTGTAGAATGCCTCAGGCATTAAGACGTGCAGTGCTACAGTCAAATGTACAAAATATATGTAGTCCCCTAACCCCATGCAGACAGATTCACACCTTCAAAAATCCAGGTAGTAGCCATGCAGTGCCCCAATCTCACTGTCACTCTCTGTCAAGTCCTGCAATCGTCCTGACAAAACCATGTCCTTATCTAATCACTGTGCAAAAACACAAGCACTTATAACCTCACCTTCCTGTCAACTACCAGCGCTCTCACTATCCAGTCACTGTCCATACACCTGGTCAATACCTCAGGCATTAAGACACACAGCGCTACAGTCAAATGTGCAAAATATATGTAGTCCCCTAACCCCATGCAGACTACTGATTCACACCTAGAAACATCCAGGTAGAAGCCATTCAGATCAGCAATCACAGTGTCACTCTCTGTCTACTCCTGCAATTATCCTGACAGAACCATGTCCGTATCTACTCTCTGTGCCAAAACACAATCACTTATAAACTCACCCTGGTGTCAACTAGCAGCACTCTCACTATCCAGTCAGTGTCCACACACCTGTAGAATGCCTGAGGCATTAAGACACGCAGCGCTACAGCCCAATGTACAAAATATATGTAGTCCCGTAACCCCATGCAGACTACTGATTCACTCCTTCAAAAATCCAGGTAGTAGCCATGCAGTTCCCTAATCACACTGTCACTCTCTGTCCAGTCCTGCAATCGTCCTGACAGAACCATGTCCTTATCTTATCACTGTGCAGAAACACAAGCACTTATAACCTCACTCTCCTGTCAAGTACCAGCACTCTCACTATCCACTCACTGTCCATGCACCTGTACAATGCCCCAGACATTAAGACATGCAGTGCTGCAGTCAAATGTACAAAATATATGCAGTCCCCTAACCCCATGCAGACTACTGATTCACACCTAGAAACATCCAGGTAGTAGCTATGCAGATCAGCAAACACAGTGTCACTCTCTGTCCACTCCTATGGTTTCAAAAAGAGTTCTTAGTTTAGCGACAAAATCATTCACCTTAGCGTCAATGTTAGCCAACAGTACCTGGTGATGAGATAAAAGTTCTTAGCGACGCTCAGGCATCGAAAAACAAGCAACAGCATCCTGAGACCCTGGGGAGGCGAGGCGGCAACCCCGCTGCACGCAGCGGGCGTGGGCGACGAATCCGGTCTGTATGGGGAGTGAGGCGATACTTGTATGGATTCCAAGGCTTAGCTTTTCCGGTAGAAATTTACTCGCTAAGGCACGATGCGACAAAATTTGGCCCGCTAACGAGCGGGGTGACAATTTCGCCAGCGATGATCTGGGTTGGCTCTGCGATGATATTCGCAGCGATAAAATTCTGCCAGCTAACGAGCTAACGAGCAGTGCGATGATTTTGGCTGGCTCTGCGATGATGTTCGCAGCGATAAAATTCGGCACTCTAACAAGCGGTGTGATGATCTTGGCTGGCTCTGCGACGATCTCACCCAGCGGTGGCAGGCTCTGTGACGAAATTCGCAGAGATAAAATTCTGCCCACTAACGAGCGGAGCGGGGATCTGGGATGGCTCTGCGATGATGTTCGCAGCGACAAAATTCGGCTCGCTAACGAGCAGGGCGACGATTTCACCAGCGATGATCTGGCTCAGCGGCAGCAGGCTCTGCGACGATGTTCGCAGCGATAAAATCCTGCCCGCTAACAAGCGGAGCGATGGAAATTTTCTCGCTAAGCCGGCTGTGCGTGAAAAAGTGTAGATCCTTTGCTTCTTTCTTCTTGGTCAGCTTCCCAACAGCAGGCACAACTTCCAGAGGCCATACAATTGGCTCAAGCACTCTAGGAAGGGCAGAACTCACTCATCAGAGTTCAGGGGGAAGCTGGGTGTGAAGTCCTTTTGTTCCTGGGACTTCTTAACAGGAGGCCAGCTCTTCTCAGGCCCTTGGAGATCTCTTCAAGCAAGGGAACACAGCAACAGCAAAGTCCTTCCCCTCTCATTGGCAGCAAAGCAACTGCAGGTCAGCCCACAAACACACAGCAGGACAGTCCTTCCTCTTCAGTCTTCCAGCTTTCTCCTTGGCAGAGGTTCCTTCTTGATTCCAGGATGATCTAATTTTCTGTAGTCTGGGTCCCAATACTTATACCCCAAAATCCTTTATCCTCTGAAGGCAGAGGGGCCTTGGCCTAGTCAGACCCAGTTCTGGCCAGTCCTGGAGCACTCTGTTTACTTGGTTTCTTCTTTCCTTTGAGAGAGAGGGGCAGGGTCGTCAGCCGCCCAGCAGGGGGTGGAGCCAGCATTGTGGAAGGCAGGCACAGCCCTATTCAGGCCCAGGTGCTACTCCTCTCACCCACCTACAGGGGAATTTCCCTATTCAGCCCTGGGCTGACTCATCCAGCCTCTGGGAGCCACCCCTGTCCCTGTCACTCACAAACCAGGCAGTCAATTCACAAACAGGCCAAGGCACACAGAAAGGGCCGAAAAGGAAAACAGCCACCTTCTAAAAGTGCTGTTTTCACACACAGGATTTAAGAACCTTCCTTCCTAAAAGATGTGTTATTAAATTCTGAATTCAGGGATACCAGACTTTAGCTTTCTATCTTGCTCCTATGGGAAGATATGCAGGTAAACATTATACTCAGCATTCCCCATTATAGCCTATGTGCAAGATAGCCTTTCAATAGTGAAAAACGAAAATGGCTGTAATTCACTACCAGCGCATGTCACCTACACCAATACATGCTCTACCTTTCACTTACACTGCACCCTGCCCAGGGGGGTACCTAGGGCCTTCCATAGGGGTGTCCAATGTGTACAGAAAGGGAAGGGTTAGGCCTGGCCAGTGTGGACACTGGTCAGGTCAGCATGGCAGTTAGCAACTGCACCCAGGCACTGCAGTGGCAGGCCTGCGACACCATTTTAGGGCTACTCCTGTGGGTGGCACAATCAGTGCTGCAGGCCCACTAGTAGCATTTGAATCACCAGCCCTGGCACACTCAGTGCACTTTACTAGGGGCTGACAGGTGAAACAAATATGCCAATCATGGATAACCAATCAATATAACAATTTATACAGAGAGCATATGCACTTTAGCACTGATCAGCAGTGGAAAAGTGCCCAGAGTCCTATTGCCAACAACCACGGGTCAGACAAAATAAAGGAGGACGAAGCTAAAAGTTTAGGGATAACCCTGCAAAAAGGGCCATTTCCAACAATGACCTTATCTAATCACTGCGCAGAAACACAACCACTAATAAACTCACCCTCCTGTCAACTACCAGCACTCTCACTATCCAGTCACTGTCCATACACCTGTACAATGCCTCAGGCATTAGGACGCGCAGCGCTACAGTCAAATGTACAAAATAAATGTTGTCCCCTAACCCCATGCAGACTACTGATTCACACCTTCAAAAATCCAGGTAGAAGCCATGCAGTGCCTCAATCACACTGTCACTCTCTGTCCAGTCCTGCAATCGTCCTGACAGAAACATGTCCGTATCTACTCTCTTTGCCAAAACACAAGCACTTAAAAACTCACCCACCTGTCAACTACCAGCACTCTCACTATACAGTCACTGTACATACACCTGTACAATGCCTCAAGCATTAAGACACGCAGTGCTGTAGTCAAATGTACACAATATATGCAGTCCCCTAACCCCATGCACACTACTGATTCACTCCTGTAAAAATCCAGGTAGTAGCCATGCAGATCAGCAATAACAGTGTCACTCTCTGTCAACTCCTATCATCCTGACATAACCATGTGCGTATCTACTCTCTGTGCCAAAACACAAGCACTTATAAACTCACCCTCCTGTCAACTACAAGCACTCTCACTATCCAGTCAGTGTACATACACCTGTACAATGCCTCAGGCATTAAGACACGCAGCACTACAGTCAAATGTACAAAATATATGTAGTCCCTTAACCCCATGCAGACTACTGATTCATACCTTAAAAAATCCAGGTAGTAGCCATGCAGTGCCCCAATCACACTGTCACTCTCTGTCCAGCCCTGCAATCGTCCTGACAGAACCATGTCCTTATCTAATCACTGTGCAGAAACACAAGCACTTATATCCTCACTCTCCTGTCAACTACCAGCACTCTCACTATCCAGTCACTGTCCATACACCTGTAGAATGCCTCAGGCAAAACATACTGAGCAAAACACAAGCATTAATAATTTGTCTATTCTCTTTTGATGCAGTACTGTAATCATCCAGTTAGTAGCTATGTACTTATGGAATGACCCAGGTACTAATACTTCAGTGCTACAATCATCTATCCAGTATTGATGCAGTCCACTATACACATAAACTCTACTTATTCACTTATTCAGTGCTACAATTATCCAATTAGTACCTGCGTACTGCAGTAAATGGATAGTGATTTGAAAACAAAGTGTTTACATTGATTTTATGTAGAACAAGTTTGTATACTAATATATTAGTATATTTTATATATATATTTTAATGATATTATATATATATATTTTAAAACAGATATTGTTCAACGTCATTACGAAAAATTTACCATGGCTAGAAAAACAGAAAAGAGCAAACAACAAAAAAGGACTATTATTTGAAGAAAACACAACAGCAAGAATTAGATGAACAACAACATGTGAGGAAAAAGAAAAAGTCTTCTGGTAAGAAAACAAAATAATTTATTAAAAAACTTTCAAACCCTAAAAACTGTGTCCACAATGTGGAAAGCAGAGAGAATGTCCCAAAAACAAAGAAGAAGAAGAAGAAAAAAGGAGAAATTAATGGAAAATTGCATTCCCAAGAAACAATGTATGGTAAAATGAGAAAGATCAGCATTTTATAAAAAGAAGAAACAGATTGAAACTATTGTTGAGAAGGCTTTTGATTTAAAAAGGAATTTATTCATTTTAGTTTTAAACAGAATTCGATCACTAGATAAATCAATACATTTTATGAAGACCAAAAGAAGAAAGTAATTAACAGAACTAACTTTTGTGATATTTTTTTGGGTGAATGGAAATACAGTTTAAGTTCAGAGCCTTTTTTCAATGAAGAAAGCTATTTTCAAAACAATACTTTATTGCATGCAGTTGATACCTCTGGTCGTGCTTACGAGGTTAAAAATGGTTGTCCAATTGAAAAAGAAAAGATGGTTCCCAGAAATGTAGAAGAAGTGATAGCTGATGAAGTTCTAGGGAGATGTACTAAATCCCCAGTGTATACTTGGGATTGTAGTAGTATATGCAGTATACAACAGGAATCTATTGATATTTTATGCAATTTCTTACGAGTCTATACTAAAAGAAGTGTTAAACAAAAGATTAAGATGTTGCAAGGACTAGATCTTTGCAGAGTGAGAAAAAATACTGGTTTGCAAGGTAATTCTCTGGCTTGCCTTTCTAGAAAAGTATGTCAAAGTGTTTTTCATCATTTTAGAATGTTAGCAGTACATCATTCTCAAATGCGGAAGTTAGTCAGAAGATTGTATTGCGTAAAAAGCCCAGCAATATTTTTAAATGATTTAAACAGTTTTTTTTTTTGCATGGGTCAGTATCAAATGTAAAAACAGTCAGTGATGAAATAGAGTTTCGTTACTTTGGTCCTGGAGAGTAGACAAAGTGAGACATTTCTGGAAGAAGGTGTTGAAGAAAATGTGGAAAAAAGTAGTACAGAGAAGTTTGAAGAACAAATTTCAAAGTTTAAGGTAATTTCGTGTGAAAGGCCAAATTATACTTGTATTTGTTGTAGGGGTGGGCGGAATTTGCGAAATTCACTTTCGTAAATTATCGCGAAAATGTTAAAAATCTCCGCAAACACGCGGAAATATTGCGAAGATGCGGAAGTTTTTTTCCCGCCCGTTCGCGGTATTTTCTGCGTGGTCGCGGCTCGCCAACTTACCCATGCGGTTGCTCGCTGGTGCGGCCATCTTGTTTTCACTTGTCTCGCGGTGTATGATCGCGAGAAGAAAGACGTGATCATGCGACAAATGACGTTACTGCGGGCGCGAACTGTCGCGAGACAGCGCAAATGGCTACCAACAATCCAACATCTCGTGGAGAACGCGACCGGATCGGGAAAACTTTTCGGCGAACGCGAGAATTCAGGTAAGGCGATCACGAGCACGCGAGAATGTATTATTTTACAGCGCGAGCAAGCAAAAAATTTCCGGTAAAATGAGGATTGCGGAAATTTTGACATTTTCGCGCTCTCCACGGAACGCGAAAATGTCAAATTATCGCAATTTCCGCGAGCGGAACGGAATTTTAGCCCAGGCCTAATTTGTTGTCGACGAACTCACTATAAAAATTAGACTAGGACTGTTGATCTGTATTTAAAAAGTGAAAGAGAAAATAATGATAAGTGGAAGGAATTTGCAACTTATTTGTTGGTAGAGGATTGCTTTGATTTGGGTACTGATCAGCTTATTTGTAAATATTGTTATAACAAATTAGACAATAATAAAATGCCTGCTAGAGCTGTCCATAATAATCTAGAGTTGGTAGCAATTCCTGCAAAACTGATAGATTTAAACACGTATGAGTCTATTCTGATTCAATCTGTACACCCATTTCAGGCTATTGTTCGTATGGAGCCTAAAACAGGTAAATTGCCTCCCACAGATTTACAAAGAGGAATAAAAGGAAGAGTTGTATATTTACCTCTAGATTTAAAGAAAAATATTGAAACTATTGGTGTAGAGAAAGAAGAAACTAAACCACTAATTATTTTAGTTAATGGTGTTCCTACTGTAGTATGGGTTAACAACTCCCTATGTACAACGCTAAGTTAGCATAACCTCGTCGGCTGTTAGAAAGCCAGCTTGCCGCTTTTGCTGCTTTTGCACGCGACACTGTTGTAACATGTTATTCATTCGAGAACTGCTGACTCGACTTTGCTTCACATGAGAACCGTCTGTTGTTTAACATCCTTAACAGTGAGCAGTGACCTTGGTCTGTACACCGTGTAAAGAACGAGTCTGGGTCACTAGACGGTGCAGGTTGTTGTGTTCAGGTTGATCGTACCACTTCTTAGCCATAACATACATACAGCTGCCAATACCTGAAAGACGAGTCCTTTAATATTGCAGAGCAGCATGTTTTCTGTTACATTCGAAACGAAGAGCTGTTATAGGAGAGAGCCTAGCTGATCCTGTGATGTGATTCCACTAAGCTGATCTATAAGGTATGGGGTCCCCCATGCAAGCCTAAGAGACCTTCTAATAGTCTAGGGATTCTGCTTATGCACAGAACTATGCGCAGGAAACCAGGACCTCAGAGAATTGTGGTGTACCAGAAACTCCCCTCAGAACCAAGAACCCCTATCCGACTAGCTTAGTGTCCCATTCGTTATCCGAGATTTAGCTCGGCGGTCCCAATGTATAAACATCAGAGAGATGATCATTTAGAATCTCAACTGATTCATTTGATGGCATCGCAGCGTGGTACTAATGAGTATTGGTATCGTTGTCATGGAGAACTTAAATGCATTCTTAGGAACTTAGGAATCCCTACGTGGTTTGTTACCCTAAGCTGTGCTGAATACGCATGGGATGATTTACTTCAATTTCTTCAAGAAGCAAATTCAAATATTAAAAACATTGAATTCAAGAATCCTGGAGAATTGTGTTCTTTGGATCCTGTAAATGTATGCAGATATTTCAATCATAGGTATGTGCAACAAAAAGAATCCTCCTCTTGGAGAAGTTATTGATTTTATTTGGAGAAAGGAGTATCAAGCTAGAGGTGCTCCTCATATACATATGCTTTTATGGATCAAGGATGCACCCAAATTTGGAACTGCTTTGGATGACACTGTTTTATCTTTTATTGAAGATTATGTTACATGTGCTATACCTAAAAGAACAGAAGAAAACACCTTAAGGCAACAAGTGTTACGATTCCAAAGTCATCGATGTGGCAAATATTGTCGACAGAAATATAAGTCGAAGGAAAAGTTTTATATTAAATGTCGTTTTGGATTTCCACGCTCAGTAATATCCAAAGGAAGAGTAAACAGTTTCATGTCAGCAGTGAGACATACCATCACTAGAAAATCACCCAAAAATACTTACAATTTGAAAAGAAGTGAAGAATCAAAATATATCAACGATTAAAATCCAGTTATTCTCTCAATGTGGAATGCTAATATGGATATCCAGTATGTTGCAGTTAATTCCATTGCTGTTGCTCGGTATGTAACATCATACATAACAAAATCAGAAAAGATGGTGTTGAAAGAAATGTGGGAAGAAATTTCCCACGAGAAGAGTCTTAGTAAGAAATTGTATAGTTTTAGTTTGAAGATGCTGTCCCATCAAGAGATTGGAGCGTACGAATGCTCAGATCGGTTGTCCTCTGCAAGTTTATATTCAAAGTCAAGAGGAATTATTTGGGTTAGTCTAGGTCTTGCTGCAACGTGAAATCGAGTACTTAAATCTATACAAGAAATCGAATATTTAGCATTGAATGAACCGGAAAGCACAGATATTGTCAAAACAAACATGTTGGATACATACTATCCTAATAGAAGTCCTCGTCTTGAGAACATATGTCTCTATGAAGTGCTGCAATATTACAGTTTTAAGAGAAATACTACAGAGAACATAAATGAAGAAAAATATGCAGTGATTGGTTCAGAAGGATGTTTGGTGAAACATAGTAAAGGAAATCTGATTAATCACAGGAAACTGAGTTGTGATACTGCTGATAAAAGAAAATTTTACTATTTAGCACTTTTGCAACAGTTCAAGCCTTGGCGTACGGAACTGGAATTACTTGGAGATGTTCTGTGCTATGAAGATTCTTTCAATGCATGTAAAGATAGCATTGAATGCACTGCTTTTGCAAATTCCCCCAAAATGTTGAATGAAGAAATTGATCAAGAAGCTATTATTGCAGCTGAGATTGCTAGAGACAGTTCTCAAGACAGTCAAAGTTCTGCTTCACTGAGTCAAGATCCACTAGGATAACCAATTCTTGAAAATGAAGGAGCAATTGCTATGACTGCTGTGGAAACAGCAATGCATCAAGCTCAAGAAGACATTATGGACTTAGGAAACTTGGAAGAACAACTGAATATTGAACAGAGAAAAATATATGAGCAAGTGAAACAACAGATCGACCATGGTTTTCTTCATGAAAAAAAAGAATGCACATGCACATCATTTCAACCTATCCGATTGTATGTCAGTGGTCAAGCTGGTACAGGAAAACGTTTTTTAATTCAACTTTTGACCAGTTGCCTACAGAAAACAACTGACTCACATTTATCTTGTGTTGTAACTGCTCCAACTGGGTTGGCAGCACACAACATTGAAGGAATTACACTATATCGTTTACTAATGCTACCTGTAGAGCATAAAAATAAATTGGAATATCACAAGCTATCTGGAGAAGCTTGTTATGAAGTTTCAAGAGTACTAAAGAAAATGAAACTTCTGATTATTGATGAGGTGAGCATGGTCTCAAACTTAATGCTTGCCTTTGTGCATTTAAAAATGCAGCAAATTCTAAAAACAGAATACGATGTCTTATTTGGAGGAAAACATGTGATAGTTTTTGGTGATCTACTGCAACTTACACCTGTAAAAGGGCAACCAGTATTTAAAACGCTTGTGCATGAAGACACCAGAAAGTCTTTGGGAAGTGTTGGAAACGTTAACATTTGGTCATATTTTGAATGCAAAGAACTCATTAAAAAAATGCGACAGGCAAATGATGTTTATTATGGCACCATTCTTCAAGATATAAGAATTGGAGTATTGACAGAACATGGCAAACAAGCTTTGTAAAGTCGTCTACTTACAAACTTATTTCCAAATGAAAATATACTTCCTGAAAAAAATATACAAAAAAAATTGCAGAAAATAAATCTATAATCTGCCTAATGCCAACACTGCAATTGTGTTCTACATTCAATGAAGAACTTTTAAAGCTGGAAAACGAACAAATATTAAAAATGGAAGCCATTGATAAAATAAATCATGAAGGAATTACTATTATTTTGACGGAGAAATTAAAAACAAAATTGGATTCTTTAGAAAAATCTATATCTAAAACTGCTAGTTTAGAAAATAATTTATATGTATGTGTCAACTGTCGGGTTATTTTACGGCGTAGTTTGGATTTGGAAAAATGTAAATTGAGCAATGGGAAAAGTTGTTGATTTTGTTAAATATCAAAAAAGAGATGGAATTGAATGTTTGAAAATCAAATTTGATCAGATTGAAGAAGTAAAATAAATTGCTTGTTGTTCTGCTAGTTTTTTGCTTGTTAAAGATTTGCATGTTCGAAGAAAACAGTTTCCTCTTTCTTTGGCATATGCGGTGACTATTCATAAATCTCAAGGTTTAAGTGTAGACAGTGCTTTGGTAAACATTGGAAGTACCGTATTTAAAGAGGGTATGGCAAATGTTGCTTTGTCTCGAGTCAGAAGTTTATCTGGATTAGTGCAAATGCAAATTGTGTAAGAGAGTATAATCGGTTAAGAAGACTGTATGCTCCCAATTTAGCTGAATATCCTGTATATGAAAAGCGTGTAGTAGGTCGAAAACGGATATATGAGAATATCTGTAGTGAAGTTAAAGAGAAGAAAAAAAATCAAGATAATGTTGAGATTCCAAGCAAAAAGAAAAAGGAGACTATTGAAGAGGTTGTTGGATATCAGTTAGAAAAAAGTTCAGGTATCAACTGCTATGCTAATGTAATGATAAATGTTGTATTTTCTTCTAGAATATCTGTAACAGCAAATTATGGAGCATCGAGAAAAAAGGTTTTGTTCTTTGTTGCATTCTCTTTTTGAAAAATTGAAAACTGATAAAAGTAAAATCCAAAGTGTTTCTGATCTTCGGAATCTTCTGGAGATATGTTGTGTTCTACGCAATTTACACAGAATGTGCAGCAAGATGCTCAGGAATTTCTAATGTATATGCTTGCAGAATTGGAAGATGAAGGAATACAAATTGAAAATCTGTTAGGACTTCGTTATAAATGGGAACATGAATGTGAAAATTGTAGATTTACTTCTACCACTAACATAGACATTGAAAGATTCATATACTTGACAATACCAGACTGTAAAACAGTGTCTTTCAACAAATTAGTTAAAGCAGCAAATGGAGTGTAGCCAATGCAAATCAGAAATGTTATCAACACTATTTATACAATGATTTGGACAATACATCATTTTAATGATACAACGTTCAGCTGATGGAAGAAAATTGGAAACCTTAATTAAAATTTTTGTAGCAAGTCAACTATCAATATCAGGAAGAACTTTTGTAGCAGTAGCAATTATTTTACATGATGGACCTTCCACAGCATCTGGACATTACACTGTCTATTTAAAGTGCAATAAAGGATGGACATATTGTAATGATGCTGATTTGGTTTTTAGATATCGTTTGCCTAACGAATTACCACATTCATACCTAATATTTTTAAAGCCAAATAACATAATTTGGCCAATTGAGAATATGTTATTATTTATTAATGAGATTACTTTGGACAATGTCAGTATAAACGATTTCAGGAATATCATTTGGCCTAGAGGAAAGATATTGATATGAATTAAGCAGTTTTTCAGAGATATTCTGACCCCAAATGTTTTAAAGAACATCATTTAGAGTACATGCAAGTTAAGAAGAATACCTGATTGAATTATTGTTTCTGTTCTTTCATATTATAGTGACAACATTCTCTTACCACAAAGCATTTTATGTATCTGATATTTGTATTATATGCAATGTTATTGAGGATGTTTTTTTAAGTGCTCCAAACACTATCCATCCACTACTACATTCACCTGTGTATTATCCATACAAACCTCTAACCACCTATTCACTGCTCATTTAAGTGTAAAATACCTCAGGTACTAACCATAAAGTCCACCAATCACTCTTTACTCATCTACTAGAAGCATGTACTAATTCAATACCTCTATCAATACCCAAACACGTAGGCATTTCCTCAGATGATCTCCTTGCAATACTCTAATCATTCAGCCAGTACCATGTCCTTATCTAATCACTGTGCCAAAACACAAGCACTTATAAATTCTCCCTGCTATCAACTACCAGCACTCTAACTATCCAGTCACTATCCATGCACTTTTACCATGACTCAGGCATTAAGACACGCAGTGCTACAGTCAAACGTGCACAATCTATGCAGGCCCCTAACCCTCTGCAGACTACTGATTCACTCTTGCAATAACCCAGGTAGTATTCATGCAGTGCCCCAATCAGACTGTCACTCTCTGTCCACTCCTGCAATCATCCTGACAGAACCATGTCCTTATCTAACCTCTGTAACAAAACACAAGCACTTATAAACTCTCCCTGCTCTCAACTACCAGCACTCTAACTATCCAGTCACTATCATTCACTTGTACAATGACTCAGGCATGCGAGAGCAGCAGGAGCCAGGTAGGAAACTCACAACCATCCCAGAGTAAGACAGAGCCCCACAATGATACCCCAGACAGGCACAATACAGCCGCCGCCGGCTGCAGTGCAGTAAGGGCGGGCGGTGCTAGCGGGGAATACAGAAACCGCGTCGAACAGCCACCGCCCGCCGGAGTGCTGCGAAGGGAAGGCGGGCGGCGAGGCCGCATTCACAACGTGCAAACAGCAGAGTGTTGAAAGGCGCCATGGAGCTTACCCTGACGGCTATACACCCCTCAGGAAGGGAAAAAAAAAAAGTTGAGCAGTGCCACGAGGGGCAGGTGGGCGGTGAGACAAAGAAGGAGCTGCGACTGTGACCAGGCCAGGACACCATGTAGACACAACCACAGAATCTTGGGTGCCGCCTACATTTGGGGACGAATCCGCTCCACTGTAACAGATCTCACCCCCTCAAATCATCCCTGCTCCCTGGCCCAGGGAATGATACACGCACAGCCGCCGCCCGCCGCAGTGCCATGAAAGGCAGGCAGGCGGGGACAAAACCGGGCACAGGGTAAAGGGACAAACAAAAACACTGTGGAGGCACGGCAGGGTGCCAGCCTCCATCCCTGACAGTACCCCGGCCACCTCCCCCTTGGAAACTCTCGGCCCGCTGGAGCAGAGCCTAACCGGCTACATACAGAACACACCGGGGGTAAGGGGGGAAAAGAGAGTCCAAGATCCTAGGGTCTGCTAAAGCAGGACCTCCAACCCGAGACCCACGTACCTGCTACTGCAGGCACCACTCACCTGACGCATCTGGTGAGACATGTGCAGAACTAAAAAAAACAGGCTTTGGGGTTGGGCCTGCCCTCCTCTTATAGTGGTTATGGAGTGTAATGGGTCGGCCATATTGGGAAGGGATGGGAGGCATGGGAGGCTGACTTTTTTTGCTTTGGAGGGTTCTGGTGTGGAGCTGAAGCTCACTTTGTTAGTCATGTGGCGAGGAAGACTAACTCGGAGTAATGAAGATTACCGGTAAGCAATCGGGGCAATAACCCATATAGACACTCATGTAGCTATTCGCAAACCCATGCAGCCGCTTACACACCAACAGACAGACAGACACAGACATTCACACAGTTGACTCACTAATTCATGAACTCAGTAAGATAAGTTTAATCACTCACTTATAGAGTCAGTCACGCACACCTACTAAATCATCCATTCAGAGACTTATACACCCACTCATTCTTCAATACGCCTTTCCCTATATATATTAAACATATTTAAACTTTACAGAAACACACAGTCACTGGATGATGTCATCAGTGATGTCATCAGTGATATCATTTGAGATGCCATCAGTGATGTAATCAGTGATGTCACTGACCATGTCATGAGTGATGTAATATGTAACATCATCAGCAGTGCATTGCGGGGGCACGAGTTATAGTTAGCTGAACTAACTATAACGGGGGAATTTCTATGTTTTTTTTTTACAAGTGAAATGTCCAACTAACTATAACTTTCCCTAAAAACTATTTTATTTATCGGGTTGAATAAACAGGACGTGTTTCGGCTTCGCACCTTTTTACAAACTGTAAACAGAGACGAAGGCACCGCCACACTTTTACATTATAGTGAAGGAAGTACTTCTGGGGCAAAATAATCAATCAACATAAAGGTGGACTGTGAATACAATCTCTGTCGGCCATCTTTGCATGTTGTAAAATTCACATTCGATTACATGATTTGACTGTAGGAATCATTCAACAATTAATTATCGACCTCTAATTGAGCAAACATAAATATGTATTTAAACAAAAGAAATCTCGCCCTGAATGGGCATTCGATCCAAAATACATTACTGCACATCCCATTAGTTCAGTTAGCCTTAATACTGACAAATCATGATTAGGTGGACGATGGATTGCCGTAGTGTCTGCCTGTATCACATTTTATAATCCATGTCAAGACAATGATGTACTGTGACCAGGCCACACTACATATATACATCTATGTTGAACAAAAAGTAAAATCCAAATAGTGCTGTATTTACAAAGTGACAGGGATAATTTTTTTTAACACACTAAGGTGCCGATTCCGATCCGGTAAAAAATACATACTGTACGACTCGCATCCGTATGTTTTTACGTACTAGTCGCACAAGTACCGTACAAACTGCCAAGTACGATTCGCATGGGAAAAACTCCATACGAATCACATCCGGAAAACTCCCCCACACGTCCTCGGGTCGGAAAATGTGTCCGACACATCCCCGGACGATTTACCGTACGAGTCGGAAAAATGAAGTCCGACCGCGCTAGTACGATCACTCCCGTCCTTTAGATTTTACAACTGTATGCAAAAAACACCATACGGACCGAACTCCCACAGCAAGCATGGAGACACGTGTCCGTATACGCGCCGAACACCCCACCACAGACCCCGCATGTACGCGCAAAATGCCCCCCGGCCGCGGATGTACGCGCCGAACCCCCACCGCACCCGTGCATGTACGGACCGAACCCCCACCCCACCAGTGTATGTATGGACCGTACCCCCACCCCACCCATGTATGTACAACCGTACCCCCACCCGTGTATGAATAGAGCGTACCAACACCCCACCGGTGTATGTACGGACCGTACCCCCACCCCACCCGTGTATGTACGGACCGTACCCCCACCCCACCAGTGTATGTATGGACCGTACCCCCCACCCGTGTATGTACGGACCGTACCCCCCACCCGTGTATGTACGGACCGTACCCCCACCCCACCAGTGTATGTACGGACCGAACCCCCACCCCAGCCGTGCATGTACGGACCGTACCCCCACCCCACCCGTGTATGTACGGACCGTACCCCCACCCCACCAGTGTATGTACGGACCGTACCCCCACCCGTGTATGTACGGACCGTACCCCACACCCGTGTATGTACGGACCGTACCCCCACCCCACCAGTGTACGTACGGACCGTACCCCCACCCGTGTATGAATGGAGCGTACCAACACCCCACCAGTGTATGTACAGACCGTACCCCCCACCCGTGTATGTACGGACCGTACCCCCACCCGTGCATGTACGGACTGTACCCCCCACCCGTACACGTACGGACCGTACCCCCACCCGTGTATGAATGGAGCATACCAACACCCCACCAGTGTATGTACGGACCGTACCCCCACCCCACCAGTGTACGTACGGACCGTACCCCCACCCGTGTATGAATGGAGCGTACCAACACCCCACCAGTGTATGTACAGACCGTACCCCCCACCCATGTATGTACGGACCGTACCCCCACCCGTGCATGTACGGACCGTACCCCCCACCCGTGTATGTACGGACTGTACCCCCCACCCGTACACGTACGGACCGTACCCCCACCCGTGTATGAATGGAGCATACCAACACCCCACCAGTGTATGTACGGACCGTACCCCCACCCCACCCATGTATGTACGACCGTACCCCCACCCGTGTATGAATAGAGCGTACCAACACCCCACCGGTGTATGTACGGACCGTACCCCCACCCCACCCGTGTATGTACGGATCGTACCCCCACCCCACCAGTGTATGTATGGACCGTACCCCCCACCCGTGTATGTACGGACCGTACCCCCACCCCACCAGTGTATGTACGGACCGAACCCCCACCCCAGCCGTGCATGTACGGACCGTACCCCCACCCCACCAGTGTATGTACGGACCGTACCCCCACCCGTGTATGAACGGACCGTACCCCACACCCGTGTATGTACGGACCGTACCCCCACCCCACCAGTGTACGTACGGACCGTACCCCCACCCGTGTATGAATGGAGGGTACCAACACCCCACCAGTGTATGTACGGACCGTACCCCCACCCGTGTATGTACGGACCGTACCCCCACCCATGCATGTACGGACCGTACCCCCCACCCGTGTATGTACGGACTGTACCCCCCACCCGTGCACGTACGGACCGTACCCCCACCCGTGTATGAATGGAGCATACCAACACCCCACCAGTGTATGTACGGACCGTACCCCCCACCTGTGTATGTACGGACCGTACCCCCCACCCGTGTATGTACGGACCGTACCCCCCACCCGTGCATGTATGGACCGTACCCCCCACCCGTGTATGTACAGACCGTACCCCCCACCCCACCAGTGTATGTACGGACCGAACCCCCACCCCAGCCGTGCATGTACGGACCGTACCCCCACCCGTGTATGAATGGAGCGTACCAACACCCCACCAGTGTATGTACGGACCGTACCCCCAACCCACCCGTGTACGTATGGACCGTACCCCCCCCTGTATGTACGGACCGTACCCCCACCCCACCAGTGTATGTACGGACCGTACCCCCACCCCACCCGTGTACGTACAGACCGTACCCCCCACCCATGTATGTATGGACCGTACCCCCACCCGTGCATGTACGGACCGTACCCCCACCCGTGTATGTACGGACCGTACCCCCCACCCGTGTATGAATGGAGCGTACCAACACCCCACCCGTGTATGTACGGACCGTACCCCCACCCCACCCGTGTATGTACGGACCGTACCCCCACCCCACAAGTGTATGTATGGACCGTACCCCCACCCGTGTATGTACGGACCGTACCCCACACCCGTGTATGTACGGACCGTACCCCCACCCCACCAGTGTACGTACGGACCGTACCCCCACCCGTGTATGAATGGAGCGTACCAACACCCCACCAGTGTATGTACGGACCGTACCCCCCATCCGTGCATGTACGGACCGTACCCCCCACCCGTGTATGTACGGACTGTACCCCCCACCCGTGCACGTACGGACCGTACCCCCACCCGTGTATGAATGGAGCGTACCAACACCCCACCAGTGTATGTACGGACCGTACCCCCCACCCGTGTATGTACGGACCATACCCCCCACCCGTGTATGTACGGACCGTACCCCCCACCTGTGCATGTACGGACCGTATCCCCCACCCGTGTATGTACGGACCGTACCCCCGTGCATGTACGGACCGTACCCCCACCCCACCCGTGTTCGTACGCACCCTACCCCAGGCCCACACATCAGCACCCTCACCCAACATCGGGCATGTACGAGTCGTACTAAGCCATAGCAAAGGACAGCACTGTACAACAACATGGCCCATGTACGCACTGTACGGACGCTAAAAACACTCCTACTGAACCAGAACTAACCAAAAAAACACAAGGACAGTCAATCCGAGGCACACAACACCACAAAACATATCCAACAAGGCCAAATACATCCTATACACTGACCTGCAACTGACAAACAGATAAACAGAGGCCCAAACCACTACCACTCCTTATAACACACCCACCCAAAGTTGAAAGACAGCCACACCCACAAATGGACCAATAAAAAGGCCCAACACACACAAACCATGATCCTTTGCAACAGATCCACTGCTGCCAGACCCCAGAGACAACGCACTGCACCATACTTCAACCATCAATACACCTTACACTTGCACTCCTTCACACAACCACCATCACAAACACACCCTCATCACATTCACACACACACACCTGCACACCCACAACCATCCACACCCACACCCATCCACACCCCCACCCCCACAACCATCCACACCCACACCCCCACAACCATCCACACCCACACCCCACACCATGCCCACCAACAAGAATCCAAAGTTCACAAAGGACGAGCTGGAGTCCCTTGTCGACGAAATCATCAGAGTCGAGCCACAGCTCTTCGGACCATTGATCAGACGGACCAGCATATCAGAAAAAACTGCCATGTGGGAGAGGATAGTCAATTCCGTGAATGCTGTTGGGTCCCCCAGAAGGACCAGGCATGAGTGCCAAGCCAGGTGGTACGATCTGCGGAGGACGGTCCGCCGTAAAATGACGGACGAGCACAACCAGGCCAACATCACTGGAGGAGGGCCATCCCGCAGACCGGTACACTACCATCCCTGGGAGGAGAAGGTGATGACCACGCTGGAGCCGTTGGCATGTGACGGACTAGAAGGAGTCCGAGAGCCTGGTGAGTACACAAACAACTCACCTCACATGGGGGGAACGCCATATACAACCCAAAAACCAATCATGCACGCAACCCCCACAAAGCCAGCACCGGACACAACCACACTCCAAAAACACACACATGCCACTAGCGCCTCCATGCACCATGCCCAAAGCAAGGCCAGGCCAAGTCACAGGCCACACAAAACACAAACACAAGACAGGAGGTCCCCGATGCCGGGAGGGTGGGCCTCAAACCTAACATAGAGCAACTCTGAAGCACACAACAATGCCCTCAGCCCATATGGCTTAGGGCACAGCCATACCAACAGTGTGTCCCCACACAGTACTGTTTTGCCTGCTAATGGTGGCCGCGTTGCAGGACGACATGGGTATGAAGGCACAATTTGCACATAACAGCAGCCAATGAAGACGCAGCACACTGAAAGAGTGTCAGCACACACCGCCACAGCAGCAGTGCAGATTCACACACTCCGCCCAATGGGTGCCCGCAGAGAAGAAACAAAGCCACATGAACAAGCCAATGGCCTTTGCAAGACCTGCAAACTCTGTGTGCCCAGGAAGCTGGGCTGAGGTGACAGAGGGTGACACACAGAGGGAGGGAGAGGGGCAGAGAGAGGGACACAGACAGAGGTGGACACAGGGAGACAGACAGAGGGAGGGAGGAGGCTGACAGAGGGAGGGAGAAAGGGAGACGGACAGAGGGAGGGAGAAAGGGAGACGGACAGAGGGAGGAGGCTGACAGAGGGAGGGAGAAAGGGAGAGGGACAGAGGGAGGAGGCTGACAGAGGGAGGGAGTAAAGGAAGATGGACAGAGGGAGGAGGCTGATAGAGGGAGGGAGAAAGGGAGATAGAGGGAGACGGACAGTGGGAGGAGGCTGACAGAGGGAGGGAGTAAGGGAGACAGAGGGAGACCAAATCACCCTTGGGTGGTGTGGCCATGTCCGCTCGTCAGCAGGTGGACTGTGTGCATGTAGACAAGGTTTGGCAGTGCCTTAACCCCCCCTCCAACCTTTGATAAACACTAGGCCATGTGTCAATCTGTGCACGAGTACATCCGTGCTGCAGGCACAAACAGAATCGTACACCCAGTATACCTACCCACTGTGTTCGTCAGAACCCTGTCACAAATTGTTAAGTTACCTACCTGCATTCTCAAATAGCATTGAAAAAACACCATTTGGCCACGTACAGTGCAACACGTAAGGCGGCTCTGCATGGCTTGCTACGCCCGCTCACTACACTGCTGCCTGCGTTCCCAAAATATGCATCAACTAAGATTGTGTCACACATAGGTAAAGTGTCGAAAGCTGTGGCCAAGGGACATACCCATGCACAAGTGCACTGTGTGAGGAATGCTAGCCAAATCCAACCACCCAGAGGAACTGTGCCTAATCAAAAAAGAATGAAACATGGATGTCGCATGTAACACAATTAACACTGTCTCTCTCACACACAGGTCAATGTCGTCGATCTCCCCCCAACACTGGGGGGAAGACTCACAGGACCAGGCTCTGTGTGAAGAGGACCCCAACGCCAGCGACGACTCTCACCACTCCGTGGATGACCCAGACCAACCTGGCCCCTCTGGTGTCCAACCACCTGCAGCACCTGCGTCAGGTACAACTGTGCCAACCACCACCCCCATTCCTCCCACATCCCAGGAGACACCCAGGAGCCCTGCCCGCACACAACAACACAGCCAGTCTGTCCAGGAGGGACAAGGTTCTTTGGGCACCCAGGAGGAGGCAGGCGACACCGCAAATGCCATCCCTCAGGGGTCCCGGAGACTCGATGTGCCCACAACGGCAGGCCAGGCGCAAGTGGGCAGGGGTGGTGGGAGTGGAGGACGGCAGAGGCCCGAACCTGCCCAGTTGGCTCAGGACCCGGCTATGGCACACGTCAGAACCATCCTGGATGCATACCGGCGTGACTCCAGAGGCATCGCCCAGATAGTGGAGACCCTCAATGAGATGAACGCCCTGCAGGTTGAGCATCATGCCAGGATGGAGGCAAGACATGCAGAGCACTTGGCAGTGCAGAGGGACCTGAGCCAATCCCTCCGTCAGATCACCCAAAGCCTGGCAAACCCTCCCTGTGCCAGCAGGCGTAGAGCAGCACCAGCCCCAGGGAGGGAGGAGGAGGAGGAATCATCTGACGGAGCGTCCCTTGCACCGTCAAGCCAGGCGTCTGAGGGTCCCCGCAGGAAGGTGGGTCGTCCACGCAAGAAAACGTGAGAGTCAGCGGAACATCACCATCTCCCAGGTCACCTGGCCTGGCACCTGGCCCTATGGCCCAACAGCAGCACAGCAGCAAAGGACATTCTCTGCCACATGGCCTTGCTGGTCACTGTCTGATCAATGTTGACAAAGACTGTGGCACAGACTCTGATGACTGTCAATGGCAAGGACACCAACTCCCCCTGTGAACTTTGGATTCAACACTCCCGCCAAGCACCTCTTGTCACCCCCCAAACACGTACCCCAGCACTAATAAAATTCATCACAATCACAAGATGATGCCTTCATTTTGCATTATTCCACTACATGTGTGTGTTGTAAAGTCAAACCATGCCTGATTCTTGAATTAACTCCGAACCACCATACCCTGGGGTCTGAGTCTGGCACAGGACACACATGGGTCACAACGTACCATCCAAGACAGACATGGAGCACCATACTCACCAGTGATGGGCCCAACCAGCTGAGGGGGTGCCCGCACAACTGTGCCCACAGACCGATTTAGAAGAGCAACAGTCATGCGCAGAGGTCAGGGATCATGTGGAGTGTCCTGTGCTGGGAGTTCCAGGTATGTGTAGACACGTGGAAGAACCATATCCTGCATGCTTGAGTCAGGTGGATGTGGCGAATGGTGGGCCAGCCAAGGTTGGATGCATGGAGATAGCACAATAGGGTGTTGGATCACAGTGCCACAAGGTTGTGTTGTGGGTGTGGGCTGCATCCTGAGGGTGTGCGTGGATTGAGAAGGTCATCCTGCAGCTGGCAGTGATCCACTCCCCCCATCTCTGTTTGACGTTGATGTGGCCTGGTCGCCGGATGTAGTAGCACAGCTGTGCAGATGCACCCTGGATGTGGACAAGTATCATTGGATTTGTAACGCACATGTCCGTAGAGTGAAGGGTAGGAGTAGACACGGATGTCATAGTTGACCTGGGGGATGGTCTCCCTCTTGCCTTGAGGTGGATGGAACTGGGGATCTAGTGCATGATGCAGAGTGTGCTGCCGCATGATGCACAGATGCTGCTGATCAGCATAGCACATGTCAGCAAGCAATCCATGATGGACACCAGCTCGTTTGCGTGGACACTGGGTGCCCTTGCAGCAGGGCCTGCAGCAGCATGCGCCATGCCAAGGAAACAATGCCACAAGTAGCACACAAAGACAAGGATCTCAGGAAGGAACCATGCAAAAGGTGCATGTCAAGGAAGGAATGTCTGGTTCAACATGGCACACACACACACAATGGATTCACATGCGGCACAGTGGCCGTCGTGGAGACTGACAAGCCACAAAACCTACACAGCCATGGACATCATGCACAATACAGAATCTAATCCCTGACAAACAGCTTGCATCTTGCTACTCTACACATAGACTCATATGCACCATCTCGGAGAACAATGCCAGACATGCCACATGCACATTGGCAACAGACCACCATTGACAGAGATGAGGCACCTTGGAGGCAGAGGGACACCTTTATTAGTCATGTGTGTCGGAATGCCAATGCAACTCTGTCTACACATACACAGGTCATGTGGATGAAGACGTGGGACCAACACTGGCACCCCCCTTACCACCACAGATGCTGGAAATCCATGGCACTGGCACACAAGTGACGGGTGACAGCTAATCACCCCCTGCTGCTCACGGAGAGCCTGCTATACACCATTGAGCCCCTAATGGGGAATTCACACACCATGTCAACCCGGTGCAACCCGTATGTTTCCGAGGCCAGTGTCACACACATTGATGGCTCCATCACAATCCCATTACAGATGACTGTCACCAAGTCTGACCATCAATTCAGGTGAATTCTGCTCCAGGTCATGTGCCCCATGGTGATTCTACATGTATGCCAAGTAACCAAACATGAAAAGGAGCAGTGCACACACATTCAAAACAAATACCACTCCCAAAAAGCCGTGCTGCATCCCTTACCCGAAGGAGATTTTCGAACTTGTCCGTGCATGTAACGCTGATTCAGCACATGTTGCTGTGATCATGAGGAATAGCAGGAGCACAACAATGCCACCAGCAGATAGCATGCGCAAGTACCTGTGGATGGGAGACACACCAGAAGTCAGCCAAAAGAAGTACATCCGCATGCATGTGCATGTACTCGACACGTATTAGGTTGTCAACATGCTAGGTGACAATGATGACTCAGGAAAGACATTCTTCTATTGCACCATCACTCGAGTGACACATCCAAACACACCTCAGACTCACTTGGAAGACATGCAGATGGACACACACATTGCAACACATGCCACACACAGCCCAATGAGTGCACACACTCAGACACTGGAACTCACCACTAAGCAAAGAAGTCGCGTATGAGCCGACTCCACATGTCCTCCGCCGCCTCCTCCTCCTCCACATCACTTGCCTCGTGCCCAAGCCCTTCATCCTCCATGGGTGGATGATCCTGCTCATCTGGATCCAGGATGAGTGGCACAGCTTTCTCCACTGCCATGTTGTGCAGCATGCAGCACACGAGGAATATCTTGCAGACCTTCACCGGTGCATATGGGAGTGCGCCACCGGTCTTGTGGAGGCAACGGAATCGGCTCTTCAGGAGGCCAAACGTCCTCTCTATCACTCGCCTGGTCCATCCATGGGCGTTGGTGTAGCGGTGATCGGCAGCCGTTCTGGGGTTGCGGAGAGGCGTGATCAGCCATGGCATGTTGGGATAGCCAGCGTCCCCTACATGGAAACATCATGGACAAGAGTGGGTCAGAGAAGCAGTAAGACAGGAAGATGACGTTAAATACAGGACTGGCAGAGTATACCCACCAACAATGCATGCTCGTTCGTTGCGCAGCTGCAGCATCATTTCAGGCACCCTGCTATGCCTCATGATGTACGCATCGTGTGCTGATCCTGGAAAACGAGCACAGACATGTGAAATCACCATGTTGGCAAGACACACCGCAAGGGCATTAATGGAGTGGTAATGCTTGCGGTTACGGAAGGCTACCTCCTGTGCCTGTGGTGGTACAAAAGCCACATGTGTTCCATCTATGGACCCAATGACATGGGGCATCCCTCCCAGGGCATAGAACTCACGCTTGACAGCTGTCAACTGCTCAGGAGTTGGGAATTTAATGAACTCATCAAGGTGCTCCAACATGGCCTCTAAAAAATCATGCAGAGCACGGCTCAACATGGTTTGGGACATCCCACCCACATGGGCAATGGTATGTTGAAAGGTACCCGTGGCCAAGAAATGTAGGGCTGCCATCACCTTCACCTTGGGTGTCAGTGCACCAGGATACCTGTGTAGCGGTTGGAGGTGTGCTGCCAGCCGTGTCGTCAAGTCCTCAATCAAACGTTGGGGGAAGCGGTAGCAGCGTATACAGTCATTTTCACGCATGTCAGCCAAGTCCGGAATTGCTCGAGGGAGAGGCGGAGCCCTGCAGTGAATTAGAACGGACAACGAAGAGTGAGTACAGTACACCACCAATGTCAATGTACTCAGCACATGGTCAACAGGCAATACACATATGCTACATACATACAGAGTCAGGTCTGTGCAATATGCCCTGGACACGTATGGCAGCCATGTGACACTCCTACCAAGAGATAGCTCCAAACGTTTATTCTCAACCTCATAATGCCATGCCATAAAACTAGCTGTGGGCCAGTGTAAGTGAGCAGGCAGACGCATTACAGGAGTTACAGACAACCAAATATGTGCAGAGGAAGGATGTTCATTGTACAGACAGGTTGCGGAACACTTGAGGCACAGGTCACATGTACTAGAAAAATGACACACCACACACCTTGCCATTAAGGATTACATTTCAAGAATGATCCCACATACATTGAGAGTATGCAGATATGTCCTTGTTGTGAAACTCCGTGTCGATGCATACACACACACCTTACGTCGGATTCCACATGTGGCGTGGTATGCGTAACACTGTGCCATGGCCATCTACACACAGACACATGTTGGTTGCAGCAACTGCAGATGCATTTGACCAAACACCTAGAGCAAGCCCATGGGAACACACGACACATACATGACATAGTCACATCGTGCAACGTGGGTAGTCACATGTCAGGTGTGAAAACCCCTGTAGCTGGCATCAGGGGACAGTTGCGTGTGTTGTTGACTGTGCCATGGTGGTGACGCTTTTCACAAGTGTTCTGTACTACATGCACACATGTCAAAGAAGTGAAGGGGATGTCTGGCACATACTCCACCATCACACATGACACCTGTACACATCTCATCATACATCTATTGCCTTCACAACTCAGGAGTGATGTGCCACATTACAGCCTGACACACCTGTGCCCGACACATGTAGTACTGCACAGACAATGCCTTGATGTCCAGCCTTGGATATGTATGTCAGCTCTATTCCTTTCTGTGTGCTGCCTGTCACCACTGTCAGGTGTGAAATGCACCGTACATGCGCTCTGAGGGTGTGTGTACGTTCCCCATCACTATGGGAGTGCTGCCGTAGGCCTACCCATAGTGAAACGGCCCGTACACGCGTGTGTACGGGGCGTATCACTATGGGTACGCATACGCGAGCAAAGCCATAGTGAAACGGGCCGTACACGCGCATGTACGGGGCGTATCACTATGGGTACGCATACGCGAGCAAAGCCATAGTGAAACGGGCCGTACACGCGCGTGTACGGGGCGTATCACTATGGGTACGCATACGCGAGCAAAGCCATAGTGAAACGGGCCGTACACGCATCGTGTACGGGGCGTATCACTATGGGTACGCATACGCGAGCAAAGCCATAGTGAAACGGCCCGTACACGAGCGTGTACGGCCGGTTTCACTATGGCTTTGCTCACGTATGCGTACCCATAGTGAAACGGCCCATACACGCGCGTGTACGGACGGTTTCACTATGGCTTTGCTCGCGAATGCATACCCATAGTGATACGCACCGTACACGCGCGTGTACGGCCCGTTTCTATGAATGTGGGGTGCCCTAGGGCCCTGGAACTCACCGTACCTGTGTGTGAATGTCCAAATTACATAGGGGACACATGAGGGACAAGTATAAAGCCCTACATGCATGCTGGTTGTCATGGAGACCGAGTTTAAAGTTTGAATTTTTTTCATCAGGTGCCCAGCTAAAGTCGGTTTGAAAGAATCTACATTGTTGCAAAGTGGCTGTTGAGTTGACATCATGCTCAAAAAAAAAAAGAGCAAAGCCACTGACTGTGGTAGGTTTAAAGGGATTGGAGGAAACATAGGATGCAAATGTGAGTGACCAATCACTCTGTACTCCTGTGAATGGAACAGGGCAGCAAGGTAGATATAAGGCAGCCAGGTCCCATGAGAGAGCACTTGCCTGCACATCCTTTGATTCAACTACACTGCTGCTGCTCGTGAATCCTCTGGCACCATGTCCAGGTCTGTGGAGAGGGCCCAGCCTTTCACCCAGGAGGAGAACCAAGCCCTGCTGGATGTGATCCTCCCACAGTACCCCATGCTGTACGGTCGACCAGGGGTTCAGGTGAGTGCTGAGTCCACTAGCAAAGACTGTGCCCCTTTTTTGTGACTGTGACTTCTGCCATTGTGTCCAGGTGTAACACACATGCAATGTACTGTAGGGTGGGTCCCGGGTGGGGGAATGCCTAATGTCTCCCAGCCAGAGCATGCTGTGGTGCATGTCTGCTCTCCTCACTTGCATTGTGTGTACTGTGACAATCACTGCATGTGGCATTACACATTCTGCCTGTCTAATCCTCCTGGGAATGTTGTTACTACAGTCCTCATGTGAATCTGTGGTCCCCCCAGTGTGACAGGTGGCAGTACCCACAGATGTGTGTTTGTTTAGTGTACATGTGCTGAGAGTGTCCAAAAGATGTGTTTGTCCCCTGGACATTGGTGTGTGTGTGTGTAAGTCCCCTGTCATGTTGGTGAGTGCATATGTGGAGTGTAGCACCCCAGCTGCATGAGGGATGGATATACCCTGCCCATCTGATGGGAGCAGGGAGCAGTGCTGTGTGTCTGCGGTGATGGGCCAGCCCCACACCTGTGACACCCCCCAGTCTAGTGGCACATGTGCAGAGTGAGGTGTGTAGCTGCAGTTGTCAATGGCAGGTGATTGTCCTGTGGCTGTGTGTGTCTGTGTACTCGGCTGAGGGCGCCTCAGTGGCCTGTGGCATGTGACTGCTTTGAGGTGCTGCACATAATCCCGGTGTCGCTTGTGATGCACACTGTGAGCCTGGATGATTGATTGTGTCATACCCCTCATGCCACCTGTGTACTATACAATGCCACCTAGTGCTTTTTGCCTTCCACAGAGGAAAGTGTCCCTATGACACAGGTGTAATGAGTTTGATGCATTCTATGCCCTGTTAAAACCAGCCAAATTGTTCTAATGTGTGTCTCTGTGACATGTCGCAGGTGTATTGCGTTGGAGTGTCCGTGTGGTCTCAGATATATTTGGAGTACGAAATTACAGCTGAAGACCAGAATTTTGCAGCATATGAGAGCAGTCATCAATCTTGACTTTAATTACCCGGTGGCCAGGCTTTTAATGAAAAACATCAGAATAATAGCAAACTAAGTGAATTCTTTGGAATCAATAGGCTCATGCCGCATCCCAGGGGTGGAGACAAAGAAAAGCAGCTACGGATAGCAGAATTGAGATACATAATTGAGCTAAATACTAAAATCCCACATTGGCTCAATAGTGGGGAAGAACTAGCCTCACATATTGTTCTAAAATGATTCAGGCTTTTCCATTAGCATCCCACCCTGACTTGTCCAGTCCACTAGGATGTATCTGCTCTAGTTGTGTTTTCTCTCCTTCCTGTACCAGTATGGAATGCTATCTTACTTACAGCCTTGGCTTTTAGTATCACTTATTCACTTTTAAATAGGAGCTGGACTCGTCATGGGCCGCGGTTGCGCTGTGCCCATGACGAGTCCAGCTCGTCATAAACCCCGCCCGCTAATGTAACGGCCGGCACAGGGCGGGGAAAGGGCGTGGCACTGAAGGGGTTAATCCTTCGGCGACAAGTCTTTCTTCGCCCCCGCCTTAATATGGATTGATCCTTAGACGACCCACGGACACATTACTGCTGCAAGCGTCCATCCGTTGCTAGAAACCTGCACTCCATTTGAAGAACTACCTTATTTGTCGTTTGGCGGAAAATCCTTTGACCGTTAGGTGTGCCTGTCCCACCATTCCTGCCCTCCTTCGCCCTGATGAAGGTGCAGCCCCTGCTGGGGCTTGTACACCGAAACGCGCGTTGGCGTTCTTAAGCCTAATTTTGGCTGCTTAAATCGTGCTCATTGGCGCTTTTCAGCCCTCCGGGCTGTTTAAACTCTATTCATTGAATATGAATTGTGGAACTACCATTCAATTATGTATATGTTTTTATTCTTGTGTATTAATGTGATGTGGTGCATGATGTCGCTGTCGAATGAGTGCTAGTATGGTCGTGTTGTTTTGAAGGAGTCTTGTGGGACTGTTAGTAATCTTATGTATAGAAATTGTGTTGTTTTGATACTCACCTTGGTTGTTGATGTTAACCAACACATTTAGATTTTAAAAAATTACGGTATCTACATAAACAAAAATGATAAAATAAAAAAGATAATTAAAAGATCTATAAATCTATTTATATCCTCCCTTGTGTTTTTCCTTGGCCTGGTTTGCCCATCGGCTGTGGTTATTAATCATTTGGACCCTGTTTAGGGCCTTGTTTTTTATCAATTTGTGGCAGGTATTCTCCTTTCCTTTTGGTATTCCTTAGTTCCCCTGGTTTACCTGCCCGCATCCTATCTCAGGGGTCCCCCTTCTTAGTGGATGTTCAGGTCTGATATAGTTAGGAATTAGCATGTAAAAATCCTGTGAAATTCACAGAAAAAACCATAGGTTTCAGGCCTGATATAGTTAGGAATTAGCATATAAAAAACCTTAGAAATTCACTGAAAAAACAATAGGTTTTAGGGGAATTATAGTTAGTTGGACATTTCACTCGAACAAAACCATTGAAATTCCTCCGATATAGTTAGTTGTAACAACTACATCTCGCGCGCCCTCAATCCACTGCTGATGATGTCACATATTACATCATTCATGACATGGTCAGTGACATCACTGATGACATCTCAAATGACATCACTGATGACATCATCCACGTGACAATCAGATACACCTCATCATACACTAGTATAACCTTTCATCACTCACTGTAAAATAGAGAGTGCCAGATTTAAAACCATTGACACACCAATCCAAGTTTCTAAACACCCACTCAGTGATTCCTAGATCTATACACAAATCTAATCACTTACCTATAGATTCATTCATACATGCTGTCAATGATCAATAGAACACTATCAAATATACTTATACACCTATATCGACACCAGCACACATCCTAATCACTTATGAAGTCATCCTACTCACTTATGCAAACAATGGATCATACTTACTTTTACTTAGCTATACACTTATAAAAGCACCACTTCATCTATTCATATAGATAATAGCTCATACTTAGTGTGTTTTAAAATCACTATTACAACTATACAGTTATCCATACAGTCACTCATACAATCACTGTGTCTTATGTATACTTATTTATATACAACAACTGACACATACACTGATTTTTATTTTTCTAGTTTGTTGGACATGTACCATTGAGACATATATTTGCTCATCGCCACACACATAAAGATATTAACTCACCCAAACAACTGTTATAACATGTAGGTTTAACTTCATATACCTACTGAATCAACTATTCACACATCTTTGGGCAGTTACACACTCCCCACCGAACCACACACACATTCACTCTACCATACAAATAGTCAGTTAACTAATCAATAAATAATATAGACTTTCACGTAACTAGTAACCAACTAGTGCAGCAGTTTACACAACAACTGACAAAGTGATACAGATATTCACACAGTTTAGTCACTATCCAATATATTTAGTGAGACACTATAAATTAGTCAAGTAAACAGTCAATCACACTGCTACTAAATCCTCCATCCAGATATTGATATTTATATATCCACTCATTCTTCAATGCAAATTGCAATATATATATAATACATATTTAAATAACGAACCAAACCACATTCTCTGGATGATGTAATCAGTGATGTCATCAGTGATGTCATTTGAGAGGTCATCAGTGATGTCACTGACCATGTCATGAATGATGTAATATGTGACATCATCAGCAGTGGATTGAGGGCGCGCGAGATGAAGTTAGTACAACTAACTATATCGGAGGAATTTCAATGGTTTTGTTCGAGTGAAATGTCCAGCTAACTATAACACCCCTAAAACCTATTGTTTTTTCAGTGAATTTCTGAAGGTTTTTTAAATGCTAATTCCTAACTATATCAGGCCTGAAACCTATGGTTTATGCAGTGAATTTCACAGGTTTTTTAAATGCTAATTCCTAACTATATCAGGCCTGAAACCTATGCTTTTTTCAGTGAATTTGAATGGTTTTTTAAATGCTAATTCCTAACTATATCAGGCCTGAAACCTATGCTTTTTTCAGTGAATTTGAATGGTTTTTTAAATGCTAATTCCTAACTATATCAGGCCTGAAACCTATGTTTTTTTCAGTGAGTGAGTGCGTGTACTATCGACCTCTGGGCTCAGAGGTCTCCTGCTTTTTATATATATATATATATATATATATATATATATATATATATATATATATATAGTGTTGGAAAACGAGGCAGCATCTGTGAGGCCTGCACAAATAACATGACTACATTTGTCCTTCACTGGGAACCAAACACCCAATTGTAGCGCCTGACTCTCAGAGGGTAGCGTTGCAGAGCAGTCTGAGGCTTACTCAAGGGAGGTGGTGTGGGCTAGTAATCGCCATTTGCAGGTGCACAAAAATAACACTCAATAATTGATTGTCCAGTCTGTACTTTGCTTTATAAAAGTAAGAGTACATTTATTAAACACACACACCACTCAATACTATGCACCAATTTACAAAATTACTTTGTGACATTGCATAACATCTCCACCCTTCCCACGGGGGGGTGGGGTCTGGTACCACCACTCCTATGTATGCACATCAACTTGCCCCCAATGCAGTTAGTTGAACATAACCTGGAGCGAGGGCCCTGCGCACTGGCACCATCCCAGTGGCGACCCACCCCATTACCTCAACAAGCATTAAAAAGGGGTAAACCTGCCTTGTTGACACATGACCCTGACTGAGCATCTCCTACTGACCATAAAGTATGCACCTCTGTATCTTAAGGGCTAGCAGTCTGGGGTCTTCACCTAAGCGCAGCAGCAAGAATCGATGTTTACGCACACTTTAGAATGACAGTACTCATCACCTTGGTTGATCATTTGAATGCATTGCAATTACAGCCCCTAAAGGCATCACAGATTAAATCACAGGATTGCGCATATGCAGCCAGACACCCAAGCAGGACTGTCTGGCAACATAGCCCCACTTGGCTTATGACATCTCCTTACACATGTGACTTACAGTCCCTTCAAAAGAAGTACTCCTGGCAACTACACTTCTCCTGCAGTGTGCCTCTTCACTTTAAAAGGAATCACAAGTAAAAGCATGGGATTACATAAATACAGCCAGACCCCCTAGCAGGAAGGTCGAGCAACATAACTCCATTTAGCTTAACATCACCTTACACAGGTACTTCACTTTACACATGTGACTTTCAGTCCACCTAAAAAGAAATGACCAATAGTAAATGCATTTCGGTGCAATTACACCACTTCACCTCCAGGGGATGCCCTTCTCCAGACATCCCCCAACTCAGCCCTTCACTCCGTGATGCACTTCATAGTACACCCTCAGCTGTAGAACATAAGTTCCAGCCTAGAAGGTGTTAAAGGCTGGCTGAGCCCTTGAGAGGTTATTCTTTCAGATGCCCCGTGAAACTTAGGGGTGGACTGTTCTTCTTTATGCTGGGGAAGACTGCGGTGCTCCTGCAGCCCCCCTGCACCCCTTTTCACATGTGAGGGTGACCCCCTCCTCTGGGGGCCACCAGGCACCAAAATGGCAGATTTCTTTGTGCTGGGGGGGGAAGACTGGGCCTCTCCAACAGCTCCCCCAGCACCTTTTCACAAGTGAGGGTGACCCCCCTCCTCTAGGGGCCACAAAGCACCAAAACAGCAGATTTCCAAATGCCTGGCGACGCATTATGGGACGCTTCATGCTCCTCTTTACCAGCCCCCGCCACTGGGAACACTCTCCTCTGCCCTCTGGGACTCTGAGAGCGTAGATTCAGCAGTGTGCTGTCTTCACTGGCTCCCTGCGCCAGCCTTTCACCAGGCTCTCTTTCTGGGCCCCTCTTGTCCCTGCACAGAGGCCCCTGTTTCTGTGCACCAGTCCTGGGCTCTTCTTCTGGTGCTGATAGGGTCCTGGGGGCAGTCAGGGGGTCTCTCCTTCCAACTGCCCATTGCGCCAGGCTCCAGCACCTTCAGCCTCAGCCGAGCACACACCCCAGAGAGACCTTCTCTTCCTGTGCAAGCACTTTTTAAAAGTTGAGTAGGGGGCTGGCAGGATGTCTCTGTTGGTCCTATCAAACAGCGACACATCACGTCCCTGCCCCTGCTCCCTCCTTCTTGTCCAGCCCCTGGGTTTGTTAAAAATGGTGTCATCCAGTGTCTCTGAAGCCCCTTTCGCCCACGCTGCATTCCCTCCTTGGTGCAGCCTGGTGCCTGGCACCCAGTGACAGCTGCTGATGGATGAGCCTGTAGCCCCTCCCATCTTCTCTTCGTGGAGAGGAGGCCCTAGCTTGTGGAAGAAAGGTTATCAATCCATCCAGCTGAGGTCAGCCCTCAGCCTGGGTCTGGTCCTGGCTGGCTCACAGAAATATGAGTTCTGGATGACCCAAAAGCAGTACAAATATGACTTTGGACTCTGCAGAATACTTCTTTTCACCTCCAATACAATGGACTTTAGTGCATGTCTGGAAACTGTAGGCCTTGTGGAAGTTAATTTAGCCCTGGGCCCCACATTCCCTTAGGGAAATAATGAAGTGAAAACACAGTAAAACACACTGACTTTCCCTGGCATGTTTCTTTCCAGCGTATAAAGCCTATTCCATATCACCATCCAATACTGCATAAGTCTTGCCACACCATTCACTTTGTAGCTGCTCCTGGACTGCGCACGCTAGGAATCTCCCCTGCGCAGCCCGTACACGTGTGCACACACATGTACACATGTGTCTGCATGTAACCAGCCCGGTGTCCCTTACTCCAGCTGCTGCGCAGTGGCCTGGTCAAGCCAGGGGAACACCAGTAAAATCCCCATGCAGTCTCTTACATCCTGAGTTCACTGTGGGTGAGTCCCAACTTATGAGGCTCCCCCACAGTAAAAGTAACATATATATATATATATCTATATATATCTATATATATCTATATATATATATATATATATATATATATATATATAAAGTCCAACACTCATTCACTGCTTGGAATGAGCCCAACACATGCAGGGATTATAACAATTGGATTTTATTCAGCAAATTACTTACAGCGCGTAGGGATCAGAGTTCAAGAAACGCTGTGGCAGACGTGTTTCAGCCGTAAGGCTTTCCTCAGTGCCTGGTTTCAAGCAGTTCATTACAACTGTGGCAGGTTTAAATCTCCTGATGTTACTGAAGCCACTCCCACAAGCTAGATGTTTCAGCTCCTCCTCTGCATGCTGTGATACACCTCGTGCTGGGCTTGGACCCGCTGCATGCTGGTAGATGAAGTTCGGCGTGGTGACCACTTCAGTAAGCGGTTTCTACCAGACTCCCAGTGGTGTCCCAAATCCTGTTGGCATCCGGACCTCATTCACCAAACTGCGGATCCAAGTAAGATGAGAGATTTCAGGCTGAGACCAATTGTATCCCCCGCAGTAAAAACTGCAGCCTCTCTCCCCGTGCAGTGAATATAAACACCGTGGTAGTGTAACCGCTTGGGGGGGTGACACGTATTTAAATACAAAGTCCAAAAAATGCTGGCTTACGTGTCACACCTGACCGAAAGGGCGTGCCGGTTACCAGTGCCTGCTTACTGGTCTAAACATAAAGTCCAACACTCATTCACTGCTTGGAATGAGCCCGACACATGCAGGGATTATAACAATTGGATTTTATTCAGCAAATCACTTACAGCGCGTAGGGATCAGAGTTCAAGAAACGCTGTGGCAGACGCGTTTCAGCCGTAAGGCTTTCCTCAGTGCCTGGTTTCAAGCAGTTCATTTCAACTGTGGCAGGTTTAAATCTCCTGATGTTACTGAAGCCACTCCCACAAGCTAGATGTTTCAGCTCCTCCTCTGCATGCTGTGATACACCTTGTGCTGGGCTTGGACCCGCTGCATGCTGGTAGATGAAGTTCGGCGTGGTGACCACTTCAGTAAGCGGTTTCTACCAGACTCCCAGTGGTGTCCCAAATCCTGTTGGCATCCGGACCTCATTCACCTAACTGCGGATCCAAGTAAGATGAGAGATTTCAGGCTGAGACCAATTGTATCCCCCGCAGTAAAAACTGCAGCCTCTCTCCCCGTGCAGTGAATATAAACACCGTGGTAGTGTAACCGCTTGGAGGGGTGACACGTATTTAAATACAAAGTCCAAAAAATGCTGGCTTACGTGTCACACCTGACTGAAAGGGCGTGCCGGTTACCAGTGCCTGCTTACTGGTCTAAACATAAAGTCCAACACTCATTCACTGCTTGGAATGAGCCCGACACATGCAGGGATTATAACAATTGGATTTTATTCAGCAAATCACTTACAGCGCGTAGGGATCAGAGTTCAAGAAATGCTGTGGCAGACGCGTTTCAGCCATAAGGCTTTCCTCAGTGCCTGGTTTCAAGCAGTTCATTACAACTGTGGCAGGTTTAAATCTCCTGATGTTACTGAAGCCACTCCCACAAGCTAGATGTTTCAGCTCCTCCTCTGCATGCTGTGATACACCTCGTGCTGGGCTTGGACCCGCTGCATGCTGGTAGATGAAGTATATATATATACATATATATATATATATATATATATATATTACCTACTGGCGGTCGCCAGTAGGTAGTTATAGTTAGGACCCCTTTTCCATAGGAAATCCGCAACATTCTATTTTGAATAACTTTGGCGCCGGTCGACGAATCCTCGCGAATTTCTCAAAATAGGTGGGGCGCTACGCTCCGCTCCTACCCTGAAAGTCTCGGGGGGATTCATCAAGCGGGGGCTGAGATAAAAGGGGGGTCCCAAAACGCGTTTTTCCCATGCATTTTTCCATAGGACCTTTAGACAGGGCTACAGCCCGAACGGCTGAACAGAATTACTAGAAATTTGGCAGAGAGGTAGTCCTCAGGTCAAGGAAGTGCCTTTTGTAGGTCTGGTGTAAATCTGTCCAGTAGTTCCTGAGAAAATAGCATTTAAATCAATATATATATGTGGGCGGAGCCTAACCACACATCTCATCCTGAGATCTGATTGGCTGTCAGCACTTCATCCAAGAAGTGTTGGCAGCCATCTTGGGACCAATATACATGATAGCACCTCATTAAAAAGCATTGCAGTTAATAGAAGATTTTAAGACTTTAGTTACATTATAAATCATTTGTTGATGGTACCATACTCATTTTAGGAATTGTGGTATGTTCTAAGGTGATTTCACCATGTGAAAAAGCCTTCTGCTGGGATATCATGATTGAGAGAAAAATATTTTCTCATGCTTTTACCACAGAGGTTTGGAAGGTGATCTATAAGCTAAACTGAGAGCTTAATTTCTGTAAATTCACATTATCTTTCTCAGTCATGTGAGAATGAAGTCTGACATTCTCAGTAAAACATGTACATCCAACAAGGGCAGAGACTGTCAGTTGATTCCTTTGTGTTCTACTGCAGCTTTCCAGAGTGTTCCAAAGAACTACTAGAGCGCTAACCGTCCTACTTATGATAAATGTATGGCACACCTGAAGCCATCTTGCTTGGATTAAAGTGGTAACTCTTAAAACATTTAATTTAAAAAGGAACAAAATGAGGGGGTTCATTTTTCCATAAAAAGTATGATTAGTGCTGCAGAAAGAAAAATTAGGGCACATTTTGAGTGACTTCTCAAATCCTGGCATGCAGACTGAAACATGCACTTTCAATTCCAGCAGCAGTTTTCCCTGGTGAGCAGCAGCTTTACTACAGTGATCTAATGAGCAAAAAGAGTGCTAACATTCTGATTTTATGGCAAATGTGTGACACATTTGAATGCCTTCTTGATGGAATCAAAGTAAAAAACTGAAAGTATTTCCTACTGAGGAGACTGCAGTAAATGAGGAAATTAGGAAACTTCATAACAAATAAGTCTCCCAAGATGGCCACCAGAGACAAAAGAGCCCAAATGTAGCCCAAATATCACCCAGATGTAGCCCAAGTATAGCCCAATGACAGAATGTCCAAGAATGTTCTTAAAAACAACTAGAGCACTTACTGTCTTCATTATGACAAAAGTATGGCACACCTGAAGCCATCTTGATTGGAATAAACTGGTAACACTTAAAACATTTAATTTAAAAAGGAACACAATGAGGGGGTTCATTTTGCCATAGAAATTATGATTAATGCTGAAGAAAGAAAATGAGGGCACATTTTGAGTGACTTCTCAAATCCTCTTCTATTTCATTAAAAAATTCTGACATGCAGACTGAAACATGCACTTTTAATACCAGGAGCAGACTTCCATGGTGAACAGTAGTTTTACTACAGTGATCTAATGAGCAACTAGAGTGCTAACATTCAGAATTCATGGCAAATGTGTGACATATCTGAATACCTTCATGATGGAATCAAAGTAAAAAACTGAAAGCATTTCCGACTGAGGAGACTGCAGTACATGAGGAAATTAGGAAACTTCATAACAAATAAATCTCCCAAGATGGCCACCGGAGACAAAAGAGCCCAAATGTAGCCCAAAATCACCCAGATATAGCCCAAATATAGCCCAATGACAGAAGTGTGCAAAACACTTATTATTTTGTGTTTTTGCAGTGTTATATAGTGCAGACTTGTCAGGTATTGGAGTGCTTTACATGAGCATTGGTCACATCACACAAGAACAAATTCATTTTGGTTGTAGACATGGGGAGACTAAGTGATTTGACCAGAATCACAGAATGTCGAGCTGAAGCAGAAACTTCAACCTGGTTCCCCAGTTGCAAAGTCTGCAGTTCTGGAAGTAACACCACATCCTCTCCCCTAAGTGCAACATTTAATCAAGTTGTCAACTAGATAAAAAAACATAAAGATAACAAATAATTTAAAAGTGCTTTGTCGCTATTTGAAAACTCAGAAAATATGTCCTTATTTTAGTCTTTTAGAGCACTAACCATAATTTTGATGCCAATAAGACCCTCTCATATATGTAATTTCTAAAGGAATGCTCTAGGTATTACAGTTTTGATTACATCAAGATGATGTCAGGCGTTCCACACTTTTGTAATAAATATAGAATGTTAGCAATCTAGTTGTTCATTAGGATACTGTTGAGAGGCAGAGGCCAGGGGCACGGACTCTGAAAATTGAAGGCAGGTAGGAGGGTGCAAAGGCAACAATTTAACCACACTGAGCAGGCAGGAAGGGCCGTGGAAGCACAACAGACTATGGAGGGCAGTGGAAAGGGGGGCAGGGGCAACAAACCAACAATACAGGACTTGCAAGAGAGGCTGTTGGAGGGAAGATCTATTACGGGTCAAGGAAGCTAGGGGCGGTCCCCAGAGCCCCGGGAGCCACCACAGAACTGAGCAGGAGAGTGAGTCAGGGACAAAAGGGGCACCTTAATTTGAGCCGGGGTGCTAGGAACGCTTGCTCCAAAAATGAAGAAAACAGACATATGAGACATGGAATTGGAGGCAGAATACAATGGCAGTTTAATGAGAAGATGCAACTTCAAAGAAACCGCAGAATAGAGACATAAAGTACAAAATACAGAATCCAGATAATCATACAGCTGTCATGATATTCTCTGTATCTCAATTAATGGACTGACAGAGAGAGAGAGAAAACACATCTATAAATGCATCATGAGAAACAAGTTACACCAAGGAAAATGTTACCTAGGGACACTCACATTTACTCTTAGAGCAAGCATTCCTGCAATTACAATACAACATCTTTTAAATGCAAAAGTAAAGAGAACAATGGTTAAACATAACATGACATTTCATATAGGTAAAATAGAATAAGATACTTCAAGCAAAGCAGAGCAAGACATTTTAAGCAAAGGAAGACAAGAGCTCCCAGTTCTTGGGGAAAACCTGCACAGCCTGTTAACCTACATACAGACGGCGAGGTTGTCCGTCGATATCTGTGGGTGCTCCCTTTTTATATCATTTTGTGGGCTCCTTTGCACGCTACATCTACCTACGTATGCTACCCAAAAGCTTCGTCTGCAGATTTTACCAGACATTTCGTCATTTACCCACTTAATGCTGACAATGGACTGGGTGAAAAGGTCAGTCTCTCAGGCCAATCGCTTATCGTAAGTTCCATAGAGCAAGCAGAAAATAATGGGTATTGTACAGGAATTCAATATATTCATGTATAAAATCTCCTCAGTTCTCCTAACTTGACGCTCTGCGGTTGCCACTTCCTTAAAAGCGGGAAACCTGCCCAGGAAGCAAGTACCAGTCCAGGATGCAGCCTACTGTATGTCGACAGCTTCAGGGGGATGTTGAACTTTGATACCGAGCACGGAGCACTCGGGTAGGGTGGGGGCTACTAGTTTGGAGCAGAAGGCCTCGCAGACCTGCCTTCAGACTGCTATACACTAAAATTGCAGAGCTATGGTCAATTTAACAAAGAGGCCTACATATTGAACAGAAGGGCCTACACAGGGGTTTTATGCTGGCTGAGTGGTAAGGATGTCTCAGGATAATTATATAGCAACACAGGACCCGCTGGTCAATTTAATACGGCCTACAAATGCGGCTGGCAGGGCAAGGACAAGGGTCTCATACTTCAGGTGTGGACAGAACGGGCCAGGGGCCCCCTGTGATACAAAATCTACCCTCCTTCAAGGCTGTGGCAATGTAATAGACCATTGTGGGCAGAAGGAAGAGGCAATGGTAGTACAACCATACATGCCAACAGACCCGATTCAGCCAGGAAACGTCCAATGTTTTTAAGCTCAAATGGGCTTTATTTGATCTGTCTCCTGTCTACAATATCCTCTTTTTCAATGTAACTCAAAGGGGAAAATCAATACCCCAGTTTATTTTCAAAATCTCCCTCTTACCAAGTTCAAAATGTTCGCAAGTATGGTACATTGGATCATGGAAGGAAATGGGATAGGGACATGGACTTGGATAACAGAGGACAGGAGAGACATGGAGAGGTGCACCAAACTGACCCTGCAGGGCAGGCATCGGGGTTTGCAGCAGCACAATACACCACACAGGGCATGCAGGACGGGAGTGCAGCACAACAATCCATAGAAAGCAAGAGGGAGGGGACAGGACCATGCACATGGACAACAGAGAACAGAGGGGCAAGAGGCAATGGTAGCTAGCTGACCATAATGGACAGACAGGAGAGAAGGCTGAAGCATAACAGACCATAAAGGGCAGGAGGGACGGATCAGGGGCATTACAATGGAACAGACAAGCCAGGAGGGAAGGAGTAGGGGTATGCACATGTAAACAGAGGGCTGGGGGCAAGGGGGCAGGGCAGGAGCAGCAAGATGGCCATGGAGGTCAGGCAGGATGGGCACTAGAAGCAAGACACAACATGAAGAGCAACAGTGAGACTGTGATGGCATACACACAGACCATGGAGGGAAGGTGGGAGGGGGTCAGGGGCAGCTAACTGACCACACAGGGAAGGTGGGAGGGGCCATGGCAGCACAGAAGACCATGCATGGCAAGTGGGAGGGTTAGTGGCAGCACAATGGCTATGATGGGCAAGAAGGAGGGTGCAGGGGCATGCACAAAGGACGATGGAGGATAGAAGGGAGGGTCAGGACCTGTGCACAGACAAGAAAGTTCAGGGGAAGGGGCCTCACAACAGACCACACGGGGCAGGCAGGAGGAGCAGTTGCAGCACAACAGACCAGGGAGGGCAGAAGGGTGTGGCAGTACAATGGACCATGTAGGACAGGAGGAAGAGGATAGAGGCATGGCATGTGGACAGGCAGGGTGGAGGTGGCAGGGACAGGTTACAGTCATCTGACAATGCTAGGCAGGTGGGAGGGGAGTGGCAGCTCAACAGAACACTCAGAGTAGATAGGAGTGGCAGGTCCATGGGACATGGTGGGCAAAAAGGATGGAGCAGGGGCATGCACAAAGACATCGGAGGGCAGGGGGAAGGAGAATAGGGGCAGCAAGCTAAGCACAGAGTTTAAGCAGGAGGTCAATGATGGGGCATAGAATTGGGCAATGGAGGGCAGGAGGAGTGGACTGGTACATCATACTAAATTGAGGGCAGTGGCAGCACATCAGACCATGCATGGCAGGAGGGAGGAGGCTAGTCCATGGATTCACACAACAGAGGATAGGGAGGAGGGGGATGGGGCAGCAAGCTAACTGTTCAGAGAAGGCGGGTATTAGAAACTTTATTGTTTTTAAAACATTTTGTCTGTGCAAACTACTTAAAATATGAACAAGTATGCAGCATAATCTCACTTTTATTCAGGAAGAAGAAGACGTTAGTGACTGTGACTCTGGGCTCACTTGGCAAAAACACCCCCTGACCCTCCACCCCCTATCGCAAAATGTAATGCCCGTGAAAAGGGTAGGTGAACACAGTGTTATATAGAACATAGTCCTGAGAGCACGATTGAAAATGAAAACTAGATATAGTGTATGGTATAAACTATGCACCAAAAAGTGTGATATAAGATGAACCAGGCGTGAAATATAATATGCAATACATTGTGCGCAATGACAGATTCATTGGAGAGCGCGAGATAGCACAGGCACTAGCGCGTGCTATGCGATATGCGCCTTAGAGTGTAATATGCACAGGGCAGTGTTGTGTAACCTAACTAGTCTCTAAAGTTGTAATATAAAATATGTGCTGGGGAGTGTAACGTTGCATATGCACTGTGACAAAGATATGGATCCCAAATTGTAATATGTATGGCATAGCACTGTGCGTTATAACATAGGCATCGAGGAAGGCACGTTAGATGGGGCAATATAACCCGTGCGAAGACAAGTGTGGCATGACATTTTCACGGGGTGGTGTTACAGTGCACATGGGCTAGAGAGTGTCATAGCATATGCACTAGCTAGTGGAATACAATACAGAGGTGTGTGGCACTCGGCAGGCAATGGTGGGTGTAACACAGCATTGGGCTCTGTCAGGAGCGCGCTGTGACTCGCAAGTGATGTTCGTCCCCTTTCCAGACAGTAAAATAAAAAGTATTACACATCCGGCAGTGGATGTGTGTTTTATTAACTGTGAGGGGGGTTTCTTGCATAGTTTTGGTCGAATTTTTGTCGAATCCCCTTTGAATGGCTTGGTGTGCATGTGTATTAAATGTGCCCGTCAATAGCTACCCATGTTTGTATAAATAAACGACAAGGGTGTCTACCGGGATTAGGCACGGTAGAGCATCAGACATGTCAGAGCTTCACTAGTGGTGTAAATACATTCCACGTGGATTAATTGCATGCATAGTCGCCTTTTAATGAATATCACGCAAATCGTCATGGTGATAGGTACGTACGGTTTGTCCAGCATGTCCTAGGTGTGTCTATAAATATATATTTTTTAAAAATAATAAAAAACAGTGGCCGGCCCTGGGGATTGGGGTCAAAAAAATATAATTAGGAGACAGGCCCTGGGGGATGGGGTCATCAGGGCCAATAAATTAGAATAAGAAGGGAAACCACACAGCCCCCCTTCTTAAAAAAATAAAATAAATAAAAGACTGGCATCGTGCCGGAGGCCATGCCCCCTCCATGCAGCACTCTGCAAACGCGCCCCCAACAGGCATCTCCAGTATGCGCCAGGGAGCTGCGCTGCAGACAGGTGTTCTGAGGCCAAGCCCCTTTTTACACCTCTCTGCAACGCAGCTCTGTGGTGCTTACTGGAGGTACCTAGTGGTCTAGTGTGACCCTAGGGACCCTTAGGATTCAAGGGGACTTAATCTCTCAACTTAGAACAGCCACAGGGCGCGTTTACACAGTGGTGAAGGGAGGGGACGGGGCCTGAGGTGACGTGTGCAAACACGCACCATGGCACGTTTTAAATTGGGGATATAATTTCCCTTCAATACTGAGGGCCCCTGGGGGCTAACTAGCCCACCAAGTGCTTCCAGTAAGCGCCACTGAGCTGCATTGCAGAGAGGTGGTCCAGGCCGTGCCACTTTTTACACCTCTCTGCAACGCAGCTCTGTGGCACTTACTGGAGGTACCTAGTGGGCTAGTTGGACCCTAGGGACCCTCAGGACTCAAATGAACTTAATCTCCCAACTAAAAACGGACACAGGGCGTGTTTACACAATGGTGAAAGGAGGGGACGGGGCCTGAGTTAACGTGTGCAAAAACGCCCTGTGGCCTGTTTTAAGAGGTAGTTTTAATCCCCATGCCCTATTATATACTAGGGGCTTATAGAGGAGGTAAGGCTAATCACAGGGGGACCCCAACACATAATGTTCCCTAGTGTATGTAGGTGTTTTCACTGTATTCTAAGTGTCTTTTAACATAGCACTGGCTCTAGGACTGGTTAGTCAGACTCAGTTACCACCAGTATCCGTCTGAAAAAGTTGAGGGTACAGGATGATTTTGCAACAAGGCTTCTTTCTGCTCTTCTTTTTGTTCTTTCTGCACGTTTTCCTTCTTCCTGCACTTATCTTCGTATTTGAGGACTTCTGTTGCTTCTTTCTGCACTTCATTTGTTTCTTTCTGTGCATTTTTTCTTCTTTCTTCACATGTCCTATCTCTGTAGGCATAGTTAGAAATTAGCATTTAAAAAACCTTTGAAATTAACAGAAAAAACCATAGGTTTCAGGCACGTTATAGTTAGGAATTAGCATTTAAAAAACCTCAGAAATTCACTGAAAAAACCATAGGTTTCAGGGGTGTTATAGTTAGCTGGACTTTTCACTTGTACAAAACCATTGAAATTCCCCCGTTATAGTTAGTTCAGCTAACTATAACTCGCGCGCCCGCAATGCACTGCTGATGACGTCACATATTACATCACTCATGACATGGTCAGCGACATCACTCATGACATCACTGATGACATCTCAAATGACATCACTGATGACATCACTGATGACATCATCCTTGTGATAGAGTGGCAGACCTCCTCTCACCCTAATATAACCTTTGATACACACATTCAAAAATAGAGACTAAAATTTTCAAAACAATGGACATACCAATACCAGTTACAATAACCTCTTCAGTAATTCTAAGATCCACATACACATCCACTCATTCACCAACAGTCCAATACAGTCACTCATACATGTACTCACTCATCATATGTACTCATACACCTATACATCCTGTTACACAATGCCACTCATCCATAGAGTTACTCACACACATAGTCACTCATGCTAATAAAGAATCAAACATACATTTACTTGCATATACAGTTATACACACACCACCACACTTACTTCTACGGAAACTTACACATACTTAGTCTTTTAAACAATCACTTATAGAAACACATACTTATTCATACAGGAACTCTTTCAATCTCTCACTCTCACATATACTCACATATATACACCAATAGTCACATATACTAGTTTAAAACATATGTAGTTACTCATAAAGACACTATTGAGACAGTCATTCACTCACTAACACACCCATACACACACTCATCCACCCATACAGTCCTGCACACATACTGTGTTCAACACATACAAACAGTGAGTCACTCATTCATGCACCTATGCACTACATAATACCCCCACCGAACCATGCAGACACTCAGACTGATACTCAAAAAACCAACTAATAACCTATATAGACACCCATGTAGCTACTCACCAACCCATGCAGCCACTTATACACAAAGTGAGAGACTGATACAGATATTTACATATTTAAACATTACTCACTAAGCCATGTATTCACTATGATACACTTAATCAGTCAGTTACACAATCAATTTTTCAAAAACAAATCATCCATTTAGACACTTATATACCCATTTATTCTTCCATCGACCTTGAAATATACATATATAAAACATATTTAATTTTCAGAATAACACACATTCACTGGATGATGTCATCAGTGATGTCATCAGTGATGTCATTTGAGATGTCATCAGTGATGTCATGAGTGATGTCGCTGACCATGTCATGAGTGATGTAATATGTGACGTCATCAGCAGTGCATCGCGGGCGCGCGAGTTATAGTTAGCTGAACTAACTATAACGGGGGAATTTCAATGGTTTTGTACAAGTGAAAAGTCCAGCTAACTATAACACCCCTGAAACCTATGGTTTTTTCAGTGAATATATATATATATATATATATATATATATATATATATATATATATATGTCTCATGGATGAGTCAGTGGGTGAGTCAGTGGTTGTATGGGTTAGTGAGTACATAAGTAAGGGGCTGCATAGGTGACTGAGTGTGTGTATGGCTGTGTTGGTGAGTGAATGGATATGTCCGTGGTATATGGGGGAATAATTGCATATGTGAAAGGCAGTATAGATGAGTGTTAGAGTATATAAGTGACTGTATGTATGAGTGAGTGATTATGATAGTGGCTGTGTGGGTGAGTGTGTGCTTATGTTTGTGACTGTATAGGTGAGTGAGTATTTGTTAGTACGTGTATGAGTAAGGGATTGTGTGTGTATCAGTATGGGTATGTGTCTGTGTGATTGACTGTATGGGTGGGTGAGTAAGTATGTGAGTAGCTCTATAAGTATCTGACAGTGTGTGAGTGGCTGTTTGGGTGTGTGAGTGGATATGTCAGTGGCTGTATAAGTGAGTGAGTGCGTTTATGAGTGGCTGTATGAGTGAGTGAGTGTATGTGGACCTATGAATTATTGAGTGGGTGTGTACATACTAGTACGGGTGTGTCAATGGTTTTGACAATGGTAGTGTGGAAGATGGATTGAGTGTATTAATAGTTATATTGGGGTGTGAGTGGGTGCATCATAGATTCTGTGGATGATGTCATCATTGATGTCATTTGATATGTCATCAGTGATGTCCCTAACCATGTCATTAGTGATGTTCCTAACCATGTCATGAGTGATGTAATATGTGAGGTCATAAGCAGTGCATTGCGGGAGCGCAAGTTATAGTTAGCTCAGCTAACTAAAACTGCTGAATTTCTCTGGTTTTGTATGAGTGAAATGTCAGCCTAACTATAACGTCCTTGTAACTTTTGTTTTTTTCAGTGAATTTCTAAGGGTTTTTTAAATTCTATTTCTTAACTATAGTGTCCCTGTAACCTTTATTTCAGAGAATTTCTAAGTTTTTTAAAAATTCTATTTCCTAACTATAACATCCCTGCATCCTTTGGTTTTCTTCAGTGAATTTTAAAAGTATTTTACATTTTATTTCCTAACTATAATGTTCCTGTAACCTTTTGTTTTTTCAGTGAATTTCTAGCTTTTATTTAATTCTATTTAATAATTATACAATCCCTGTATTTTTTTTCTAGAATTACATATTGAACATTACATCTGCATGGTGCTCCACTTGTTGTATTTGTCATCTATTTATTTAAAAAGTACATTAATCAATTTGTTTCCAGATTTTTTTGATTTTCACGATGATGTCGCAATTGGTAAGGACACTTCATGAATACTGCTTGTTTTTAATAAAGTGTAAAACACATATATAGACATATTTTACATAAAGTTTTAGTGTAGCTCTTTAGTAAGATACTCATTTAACTTCCCCCTTTGAATTCCTGTGTCGAAATAATTACATCTAAAATGCATTCTCTTTTTTCACAGCAACACCATAGGTCGCAATGGCGTCAGCAGTCACAAATGCAAATGACAAGGTGTAAAACAATAATGGTTTAACTTTATTTTACCAATGTATTTGACAAAAACAACAGTTTAAAAAAATAACTTTCAACATTGAAACTCACGAATAGAACATAACTACCAAACAAAAAGAAATTTCAGTTACCCATCAAACTGCCCATTGTCACCCAAACTTATTTTGAAAATTATGCTAATTCGAAACTTTTTTTTCACTATTTCTACAAAAATAAAATTGAATCATAAGAATCAAACAAAGACCTATAACTGGTTAAAGTTCTTGAACAATAGCAGGACTCAGCTGCACATGAACAGTCTTCTGATGAAGAACCGACAATGAAAAAACAAAGCATAGATTGAGATTTTTTCACGATTCGATCTGGTAAATCAAAGACCACAACTAAATTTGTGAGGTGCAGCATATGTGAGAAGACACTATTTCGGGGCACAGCAAAAAGTTATTCATGTGGTACAACAAGTCTGTTGTACCACTTGAAAACATACCAAAAGAAGCAACTTAAATTTACACAGAGAAAAAATAGGAGAGGGATCATTAGCCTCCAGGGCTCCAGCCCCTGCTCTTGACAAGAATGATCTAGCTTAAGTGGAGAGAAGATGCAGTGAAATGTCACCAGAACTAAAGCATTTTGCTGCCTTATGCATGAACTATAACATCATCGTAACAGCTGGGAAGCAAACTGTGGATCTAATTTTCCAGAATGTGAAAACCATATTTGTTAATTTGTATTCATCTGATATTGCAGCAGTACAAGCACTGTGAAAAAATGTAAATAAAGAAAAATGTATTATGTTTCATTTTGAACATTAGGCAACTGAAACAAGTTACAATAGTGAAGTGGAAAAGAGACTTCTGACTTGCACCTTAAGGCTGCCTGTATCATAGTAGCTTCATTTAGTTTTTATCTTTAGTAACAGATGTAGTCCTGTAATGTTTTATAAATTAATTTCCTTCAGTTAAAAACAGTCTTTCATTTCTAACAACATGTAGAAGACAGTACCACTAATAGGCCGAAAAATGTCTCAGAAGCTCATAATCCATGTACATTTCAACACAATACCCCATGTTATACTAAATTGTCCAAAGAACTTCAATTCTAGAAATTGCAGGTACACGTTTGTTAGCTTTTTCATAGTCTGAATTTGAATGACATCTCTATGTCATTGCACTCTGTCAATCCTGTTTGACATCTTTAACATATTGTGTAGTGTGTAGAGGTTATATTAACTCCTCCATGAAATATGTTTGCTATAGTTGTGAAACTTATTTTTGTAAAGGAAAATTTGTCCAGCTACAAAGTTTGAAATGTAAGTTTCTAATTCACTACCATCCACTCTACATCATAATAGTTTGACATATTTCCCATATTTTTGTAATAACAACGTACACCTAATTTCTAAACTGCAGTTTGGATAGGTAATATCTTGATGGGCATTTTTTGTTACATTTTCAAAGGCCAGAGCTTTACAATCTGGTAACGTCAAATAGAGGAATCGTTTCAAATTAATTTCAGTACTACAGGTGAATGCACAATGTTCTCAATGGTGTTCTAGTTATAACTTAAACCAAATATTTCATTGACATTCACATCCTCTTCCTCTAATAGTCCTAGCATTAACATTAAAAATTCTTGAGCATCCTGCTGAATATTTTGAGAAAACACTACTGATCAAGTACAGTACTCTACCTTTTAAACCTTTCTGCAGCTCTGTTGGTGTTAACTTGCCTGTCTTTAGCTCCATACAGACTATAGCCTGACATGGATATATACTTTGGATAAGACTTGATTCATAAACATTTAAAACCATGAAGTTGTTCTGAAATAGGAATCTGTATTGGCTTGTTATGCACAACTCTAGCTGGCCTTTCATTATCCTCTAATTTATTGTAACAGTACTTACATATAACTTACTGTGTGAACAAGACAAAGAATTCCTCAACAAATAAATATACAACAAACTTTTGCAGGTTATAATTATTTTCTTTTTCACTTTTTAAATACAAGTCAACAGTCTGTGTTTCAATCTTGTAGTGAATGTGTCAACAACACATACAACACACCATATACAGATTTTTCAGAACATAGTGTGTTAAATTTTGTAAACTCTTCTTCAAAGCTATCAATTATAATACCTGTGTCTGGTTCTGCAACTCCTCCTCTTATCAACTCTTCATTTTCCTTCGAGTCCTGTTCTGGACAAAAGGAATAAAATTGCACATCATCACAAACCTTTTCTACCTCTCTCACAATACCATAAGAAAGTGCTCTATTTACTTCTCATAAACATAAAGCAGAAATTATCAGATAGAACAATCTCCTAACTCCACTTCGCATTGTTGAGAGATGTACAGGTTACATTCTGAAATGATGAGAGGTGCTTTGCAACACTATTTTTGATAAATAAGGTACTGATTCTCCCTCGAAATGTGTATGCTTTCTAACCTTGCAAGGATCCAATTCTTATAAAATACTTATTTTGTGTTTTAAACTTTGCCCTGAAAAGATATGTACAAATGTAATTAGTATATCAATGGATTGCTGTCAAATACTACAAACACTAATACAATGCCATTTGTATACAGGGTCTGACTTTGCCTTCCCTGTACCTCTTTTGCAAGAGCTTGTTCTACATTTCTAGACTCCAATACCTCTTTTCTGAAAGTAGTGCCATTCTTCATTTCATAACATTGTCCTCTTTCATCAATAGCATGAACTAATGTGTTTTCCTGCAGATAGCTTTTTTCATTAAAGAAAGATTCTGTACTATAAGTATGTATCCATTCTCCACTAAAAACTGTTCAACAGTTACTTCTATTGCCTAATCTTTTCTTCTGGTTTTGTCTCCTCGTGCACAACGCTATTTTGTCAAGAGTCTTCATTCTATTTATAATCAAAATGAAAAGCTTTCTCTTGAAAGCAAAGGCCTTATCAACTACTCCCTCAACTTTTTCTTTCTGTTTTAGTGCCTCTCTCCTTCTTTTATAGTTCTTCACATTTCTCAATGCATTTACAACCACTCTACTTCGAAACATCGTGGCTCTGATTTCCTTAAACTGCTTTTTTCTCCTGGTTAAGGTGTGTCCATCTTTGTTACATTCTTTACTGTTCTTCTAATATAGATCTTGTCCACTCTTTTTTTTCTCATGGTTTGGTTTTCATTTACATTACTTTCAAATCTTTGCAGGAGTCCAGATATATTTTTAAGAAGTGACTTTGTCCTCTTACCAGTAGTTCTTTTTTCGTACACCACTTTTACTGCATTTCTCCACTTTTGTGTGTCAGTTCTGCAGAGCTACTGTAGTTGCTTCTGTTGCTTTTGCCTCCAAACATTATTCAGCTTATTCTGTCTGTAGTTATGTATATATTATTCTGTAAAAAAAATAATGACAATTTTTACCCTATCCAACGTACCAACTACTTTAGTACTGACATAATACAAATACTGTTTTTGTGTTATGTTGCAGTTTTAAATCTTCAGTGGAACCTAGCTATATACTTACATGCACTTACTTCAATATACCAAACCCACAGCAAAACCCAAAAAGTTATTTATTAGTTACCTTTTAACATTATACCACCCTCTCCTACAACACAGCAGCACAATATCCTATTTCTCACTTTTCAAAGACCAGTTTATCCCTTCTGTAGTAAATGTTAAAAGGAACATCAACCAAAGTATTGAAGTAAATACAGTGTCTCAACACTGTAAATCCGAAAACACAACATAGGAGCCGTATGTGCCTCTCTACCACTATGCCACTGGTGTATTTAGTATCTCAGTACTTTTCTACTTAAATGTATCACATTTGAATTTTGGGAAACGGTGCATAAAAAAATCTGCACATTAATCTCTATCGAACATATAGTTCACTAATTCTTCTGAGTACATGCAAAGAGTGTGTGACAGGTTGCAAACATAATTCACCAGATAGTTCTAAAATACTACATATTCCTCCCTAAAACTTGCAAATAAATGTGTTTCTGACTGAATACATCAATACTCCCTGGATCATTGAATGAGTGCAGAGGGAGTGCTTAGCTGATTCCCTGCGGATACAGGTAATGCCTGAATGATTCCCTGAGTATATGAGAACACCATATCTGCATAGTTACTGCCTGCTTATTTGCATGAGTATATCACTATTATCTGGGTGTTTGAATGAGTGCATAAGTAGTGCCTGAATGATTAGATAAGTGATAACCAATGCCTCAATAATTCAATACATGCATAGACAGTGGTTGGATGATTAAATGAATGCAACTCTAGTGCCTGGAGAATTGCAGGAGTGCATGCATAGTATATTGGTGATTTATAGAGTGCATGTATAGTGCATACGTGATTGTTTAAGTGCATACATAGCACCTGGCAGATTGGATTAGTGCATGAGTAGAGTTTTAGTGATTGGATGAGTACATGGCTACTGCCCATGTATTTTTGGTTGAGTGAACAGGTAGTGTGCAGGTGTTTGAATAAGTCCATGGATTGTGCCTGAATAATTGTATATGTGCATCTGTACTGCCTGGCTGATTAGATGAGTGCATGACCAGTGTCTGAATGATTGCATGAGTCCATTGTTAAAGTTTGACTGATTGCATGAAAGCAAGTGTCCTACTGGGGTATTTGTATATGTGCAACAGTATTGCCTCAGTAATTGAATTAGTGCATAGGTACTGCATGGGGGATAGGTTCACTGCAATGGTACTGCCTACGTAATTGGATGCATGCATGGGTTGTTCCTCAGTATTTCGATGAGTGCATAGGTAGTAAGTGGGTGTTTGGATGAGTGCATGGGTTGTGCTTGGGTGTTTGAATGACTGCATAGGTACAGCCTTGGTGATTGTATAAGTGAATGGTTAGGGCCTGGGTGATTGAATGAATGCATGGGTAGTGCCTGCATAGTTCAATGACTACATAATCGGTGCACGCGTGATTGCACAAGTGTATATGTAGTGCCTGGGTAATTGAATAAGTGTGTAGAGTGTAGACAGTGCATGAGTGATTCGATGAATGCCTTAGTAGTGACTGACTGATTGGATGAGTGCCTGATTAGTGCCTAGCTTTCTGTGAAAGTACCTTCATTGTTGTTAGACCTGTAAGAGTTGTGACTATATCTATGACTCTTTGTTTAAGGCGCTTCCTGCCACTATGAAACTACCTGTTTTAGTGTATCTATCCTTTTCTACTTAGCTATGTGTGGTGAAGTCTAGATATCACACTTGATATATAATTGAATTCATCGGTCTCTATGAGCATAAATTGCTCTGTTACACAGAGTGCACATGCATCAGTAAGTTTCTAAAACTAAAAACAACAATTCTCACTCTTTCAAAGCACAAACCTTTTTCTTAATAATATACCTACATAATTTCTCAAATATTTCTTGGGTCTTTAAAACATATATTACGTATTTCTCAAAGAAAGGTTACACACCAAGTGAAGCTTGCACAGTAACTCTCAAGAGATATTCTGTACTATTAACCTGCTCAATTGTAAACAGAGAATGTTTAAAGAAATGCACCACCCTCACCATATACATTACATTTTCAACATCATTAAAGAACATAGATCACCATGTAAACATATATGTGATTTCATAATAGATATACATCTTCAGGCCATCTTTCCAAAAATATATTTCTCTACATCTTTAACTTAACTCAAGAGTCTCATCATACATATAACTATCTGCAACCAGAAAAACTATATCTCACCATCTAAACATATGGGAACCGGTTATATAAGTTAAAAAAAAACCCTGACAAACATTTCCAAATACAAACCTAACAAGTATTACTACTTTAAAATTCTTATACAGGCACAGCACATTTTCTTATGTTTTATTCATGACTGCACTGCTCCTGTGTAATAATGTGACTAAAAATACTACAGTTCCCAGAATGCAAATACTATGTAACAGTCAGTACTGCACACAATGCTTAGACATTTAAAACATTGTCAGTTTTAAAGGCATTGCTCATGAAAACTTCCAACAGTACTAACATCTTAAACACATACTGTCTGCCAGATACAGTCCATCTGATATATTTTGTTTCACATGACTGTGATACTCATTTTTTTTTTTAAATCAAACTCCCATATACATATTCATTTCTAATTTAAACAAATTATTAATTAAAAGTTATAGACATACTAGTGAATTGAGTTTGTAGCTATATTGTTGTTTTAGCTCTTTCTGGATAGTTTCGCCACACTGAAAATGTGTCAAAACTAAGCACAAGAATGGAACACAACTTTAATAGAAAGGAACTATAAAATGGCAACCCCTTCAACTTTCCACTGTAAGATCATGAGAAAGGCAGCAAATGAAATCATGTCTTTCTTTTTAGACTACTGTATCTCCACTTGGGAATGGTTAGCATCTCTTAACCCTTTCCCTCTCTTCCAAAACGAGGTTCATGTCTCTGTGTGTTCATGATATTTTCATGATGATCGCGAAAAAAATGGGAGTCGAAACCTATATTCATCTTAATTGTTTTTACCTAATTACTGCACAACAGTTTATTACATAGTCCTGATGTGAAAATTAAAGTTTATCATTACTTAAATTGTGTCATATCTCCTCAGCTTTAAAAAAAAAGTCCTATCACTTTAACACCTTTTCCCACAATATACTCTTAGCTCAGTGTACCTAGCAACCTAGTTGAACCAGTAGGTCACAAGTTCGCAGTGCATTCTAGAAGGAATATGCTACTTCCAAAAGAGGTGAAGCAGGTGTGGTTTACTCCACAGATTCAAAATCATATCCATATCTGCATTACATTTCTTTTTTCTAAACAACAGCCAATAATAGGATGTATAGCTATTTCATCCAACACACTACCAAATTGTATTCACTTACATGCTGACAGCATCCAAAGAAATATATGTTTTTTGAAAAAAGGAAGCACCTCCATTGTACCTGCTTTTAATTTGGAAAACGACCTCATTCAGCTCCTGCCTTCTCATGACTGCTATTGCTCCTTCACTTCCAAATGCTTAGAGTGTGGATTGTTAGCAACAGGTATGTCTATTGGGCTGCTGAGGCTGCAAGAAAGAGAAGTATTAAAAGGCACTTAGGTTTGGCTAATGTGAACATTACTTGGATTGGACAGAGAGGATTAACGTTTCATCAATTATTACTTTTGGTTAAAAGCATTGTGGATTCACCAGTCCCTGACCTCATGATTTTGCACTGTGGTGGCAATGACTTAGGCACATTAACTGAAACAGTCCTGGAAATCCTAATGAAAGATATCTGTGCTGAACTGATGATGCTTTCCCTCACACTGTCTTGGTGTACTCTGACATATGTGTTAGAAATGGGGGTCTCTAGTTGGCAAGGGCTTGCACCTTTGTCCAAATAGGGACCCTTCTTCCTAGTCAGCATAAGGGAGTTACACTCCTAAAATAACCCCTGCTCACCCCTTTGGTAGCTTGGAACGAGCAGTCAGGCTTATCTTAGAGGCAGTGTGTAAAGCATTTGCACATAACCACCAGTAATACAGTGTACACACTACAAAAGGACACAACACCAGTTTAGAAAAATATCCAATATTTTATATATTTGAGACAAGAGCAAAACAATAAAAATCCACCATAGTGGACTTAAAAATCTACAATGATCAAAATACACTTGAAAAACAGTTCCTTGATGTCGATAGCTCCGTCCGGGGCTATCACCGCGTCGTGAGCAAACAAATCGAAACAGTTCTGGCTGACCGCGGTGTTGCGGGCCAGCTACGGTGCCGGGAACACCAGCAAACAGTACCTTTTAGAAATGTAGGGCGTCGGCGACCTCTCGTTGAGCTTCTGAAAGCACGGTGTTCGCAGGCGTCAGTTCCGAAGGTCGGTGCAGGAGTCGTCAGGGCACTTGAAGTCACACACGTTGCAGGTTGAACTCTCCTCTGTTGAAGTAAGGAGCGCTGGCGTCGGCAGGCGTCGGGTGCTGCAGTGCAAAATGTAGCGGTGCGGCGTGCGGTGCCCTCAGATCGCGGTGCAAACAGCAACTCGGTGGTGGCGTCAGATGGTGTCGTCGGTGAGACCAGGGTCGCTGTGCGAGGTGAAGGCGGTGCTCGTCGCGGTGCTGGCAGGTCACGGTGCAAGCAGCGTCGTGGTGGTGGCTGAAGCGCTGTCTTCGGCTGGCGAACTGGAGTCGATGGTGCCGGTGTTGGTAGGCCAAGGCTGCTGTGTGGGATGAGGGTGGTGCGTTGTGTAACTTTATGAGCGGTGCCCCCGAACCACGGTGCAAGCAGCGTTATAGATTTCGGCGTGGAGCAGCGTCATCAGGGATACCAAGGCGTTGTCGTGAAGCGAGGCGGTGTGGAGTGCGGTGCCCACAGGTCGCGGTGCGAGCAGCGGCTCAGTGGCGGTGTCAGCAGGCATTGTCGGTGAAACAAGGGTCGTGGTGTGGCGTTGCAGCAATGCCTTCAGGACATGGAGTTGGCAGCGGCGTCGTAGACGGCGTCGGGTTGCTTTTTCTTCTGTTGCAGCACAAAACACACAGTCCCCAATGATGAGGGCAGAAGAGTTTGAAGTCTTTGCTGTTCCTGAGACTTCTTGAACAGGGGACAAGCTCTACCTCAAGCCCTTGGAGAAGCTCACAAAAGCAAATTGCAGAAAGTTCTGTCCAGTCCTTTAGCTGCCCAATAAAGAAGCAGCCAATGCAGGCCAACACAGCAAAGCACACAGCAATGTGGTAGTTCCTCCTCACAGCTTCTCCAGCTCTTCTTCTTGGCAGTCTTCTTTGTCCAAAAGTGTTCTAAAGTTCAGGGGTCTGGGCCCCAATATTTATATCCCAAAATACTTTGGTCTCTTAAGCAGAGAGTGTCTGTGCCCAGCCAGAACCAGTTCTGCCTTCTCTGGTGTGACTTCCTGGCAGGACGTGAAGGCGGCATGGTCAGAGGCAGACCAGGCCCTTTGAGGTGCAAGGAAATCTCCTCCCCTTCCTGAATTGCAGCCCAGGTCTATTCAGCCCTTTCCTGACCCGCCTAGACTATCTGAAGCCACTCTTGCTCCCCAGCCTTCTGTCATCCAACACCCAGACAGGCAATCCACATTCCAGCAGAGGCACACAGGATGACTGAGCAAGAAAATACCTACTTTCTAAAAGTGGTATTTTCAAACACAGAAAAAATCACCTTCACTGAAAGATGCATCTTTCTATTCTGAGTTAAGGCATAATTAACATTATTTTCCTACCTAATTCCCTGGGCCAGTTATGTTTATAAGGTGTCATAAAAAAACTCCCCAATCTGTCCTATGGGGAACAGGTATCCTTGCAATAGTGAAAAACTAAACTGGCCGTAATTCACTATCAGGACATGCCACATACACCGGGGCAAGTCCTACCTTTCACATAAACTGCACCCTGCCCACAGGGGTACCTTGGGCCTACCTTAGGGGTAGCTGACATGTAAGAAAAGGGAAGGTGAGGGACTGGCAAGTGTGTGCACTGGCCAAGTTGACATGGCAGTTACAAACTGCGCGCAGACTCCACAATGGCGGGTCTGAGGTTCCTCTTCCGGGCTACTCATGTGGGTGGCACAATCAGTGCTGCAGGCTCAATAGTAGCATTTGATTTACAGGCCCTGGCACACTCAGTGCACTTTACTAGGGACTAACAATTAAATCAATTATCCAATCATGGAAACACCAATCCCTAACACAATTTACCACAGGAGCACTTGCACTTTACCACTGATCAGCAGTGAGAAAAGTGTGCAGAAACCCTACGCCAGCAAAAACAGAGTCATAACCGGGAGGTCAGAAAGCAAAAACTCAGGGGAAACATGCCAAAAGATGCCAAGTCTAACAATATGCCAAAGACATAAATGGAAGTGGTCTAATCAATTCTGTTCACAGATTGACACAGCCATGAAACTTGTTAATAAAACTGTTTCTGCTTTCTTCAGAGACCATATTACATGGGCTCCATCTACAACAACAAACTGCGTTTGAACATGCATGGAATCTATAGAAGTGATGGAGTTCACTTTACAAATGAAGGGAAGAGGGTGTTTCTAAGCAACCTGAAACTCTGTTTACAGTTTTATCTCTAGCTGTCGTATACATAGTCTCAACACAAAGGCTCTTGTCAGAGCCACCCAAGAGCCCAACATGTTGTTCATTTTTTGGTTAAATAATTTTTTTGTAGAATTTTCTTTATTTGCGACAATGTCACAATGTTCGCAAATAAGACACAAAATGGCAAAATAAAGGCAGACATTCAACAGCCACCAGCACATCCCAAAAAAATAACCAAAAAAGTGCATTCTAAACATTGCACTACATATATTACTGTATACAAGCTTCTTTAAAAAATATGTTTAAACTCATGTTTTTGTACTAAGTTTCTTTAAATACCATCTTTGAAACCAATTTTCTGTTTTTTCAGTTATTTAGGACGTTGCAACGATGTTGGTAACTGGGACGATCATGCTTTCTCATAAAGTGTAAAACACATATATGCACATATATTACAGTATTTTACACGCTAGCGGTTTATTACTGTATTCTCTAAAGTCATATTTTCTGGTGAGTTTCTATAAAAACCATCTCTCAAACCTACTTTTGTGGTGACGCCGGGAGTTGCAATAACGTCTTATGCGCCCATCACGAATATGTCATTAAAACGCAAAGCAAAAGCAGGAATTCAATAGCCCCCACTGCACTCAAAAATTATAACAATACAATTCATTGTAACCATCACACTAGACAAATCACTATCTATATGACTCTATAAAACATTCATCAGCCTATCAATATCTCTATAACGTTGTGTATTAATGATTCACTGGGTTATGTGAATGGGTGCAAAAGTCTTGAAGTGAGTCTGTGACTGGGGATATAAGTCTGTGAGTGGGAATGTCAGTAGATTCATGAATCTTTCAGTGAGTCTGTGAGTGGGTGCATAAGAGACTTTATGAGTCTATCAGTGGGTGTGTAAGTGGAAGTATAAGTGTATCAGTGGGTCAGTAAGTCAGTGTGTGAGTGGGTCTGTGAGTTGGTGCATGAGTGTCTGAGTGGGTCTGTGAGTGAGTGCATTAATCTCTCAGTATGTGTGTCAGTGGAAGAATAAGTCCCTCAGTGGGTTTCTGAGTGTGTATATGAGTCTCTCAGTGGGTATGTGAATGGGTACATGAGTCTGAAACTGAATTAATGAGTGGGTGCATACATGTCTGAGTGGGTCTGTAAAAGGGTGTATCAATATTTGACTGGGTCTTTCCCTGGCTGCATGAGTCCCTGAGTGGGTCTATGAGTGGGTGCATCGGTCTCTCAGTGAGTGTGTCAGTGGAAGCATAAGTCTCTCATTGGGTCTGTGAGTGGGTGTGTAAGCATGTGAATGGGTTTCTTACTGGGTGCCAGAGTCTCTGAGTGGGTCTGTGAGTCAGTGCATCAATCTCTCAGTGGGTGTGTAAGTGGAAGCATAAGTCTCTCGGTGGGTCTGTGAGTGGGTGCATGAGTCTTTGAGTCTATCTCGAGTGGGTGCATGAGCCTCTGAATGTTTATGTGAGGACACACATGGGTCTCTATGTGAGTCTGTGAGTGGTTGAATTGGTGTCTGAGTGGGTATGTGAATGGGTGTGTAAGTTTGTGAGTGCATACATATATCTGTGAAAGGCAAATGTGCACAAACATATCTATACATGTTTATGTTTTCACCAGTGTTCGCAAAGACGTTGCGAAATTTGCGATGCCCCTGAAAATCAATTTCGAACACATAACTTGAGTCACTAAAACCCCCATTTCTCAAACATGGGGGTCAGTGTACCTCTACCCTGATCCCTTATGTTAGCTTTCACAGACATTTTCAGTCCCAGGAACCATTCCTGATTGATAAGATGGTGGCCACAACTTTCTGTTCAGGTTGCATCCAGCCAATCACAGCATTCCTGCTGGTGAGCTTTCGCGATTTACTTCAAACTCTTCATGATTTCACCATGATCACCGTGAAACCGCTGCGAAATATCTGCGACCAGAGATATCACTATATTGTTCGGATTTAATTTTACAACAACTACTGAACCAGATTTGCACTAAATAACAGAAAGCACAATCTGTGTAACATCTACCTTTCTGCCAAATTTGGTGTAATTCCATCCAGCAGTTCGAGCTGTACGTTTGACAGCGTGTTCTATGGGAACCAACATTACAAGCACACCATTATTTTGCGTCCCTATTTCTTGGTCCCCACTGCACGGATCATCGTCAAACTTTCCATGACAGACAGAACCTACTTTGACAATTTTTTGGGACAATATCATGCAGATTGTTCAAACGATGCCAAAAGTTATAGGCAAGTCAAAACATGCTTTTCTTATGGAAAATGGGTCCTAA